>NC_083610.1:21757530-23081248 GCF_029168945.1 Cannabis sativa
ATAACTTATATGATAAAATTAGATATATTTTTTGAATATATTTGTTTTAGAAATTATTTTTAAGTTATTTTTATCAAAAAAAAAAATATTAAAAATTGAATTTGAGTACTATTTTGTATTATTTTGTAAAATATTATGTTTAATTTGTCATTTTATAAAACAAATTATTTTTACGGAATATGTAGTCTAAAATAGTATTAATTTTAAATTAATTGAGTTAATCTACTAAATTGTTATTTCAAAAATTAATTTTTTATTAAAATAAAATTTTTAATAGTCAAATATCTTAATTAATACAAGTATATCATTAAATAATTTATGGTGTTAAATATTTTTTTTAAAGTATTAATTATTTAAATATTATTCTTTTACCATAAATTACTGAAAATTTATCAAAATAAAACAAGTGAAATATCTGTTATAAAGAGAACCTATGTACATTTTCATATAATAGAAAAAAAATGGTTATAATTTTCTAGAATTTTCAATAATTTTTATTTACTAAAATGAGTTTTATTTATATTTTTTACAGTTTAAAATCTCCAATTACAACAGGGAGTGGCACAAGTTTAGCTGGATCAGAACCCGGGTCTACGGGTTCGGTAACCGGGTCGGGTTCTGGACCAATACAAGAGGCTTCATTGGCTAGTTCATGGCTAGCAAATATGGCAACTGGGGATTCAATCAAAACCCAAAATAGTTTAGCTTTTGAGTCTTCATTGGTTTTGGTCATGGGCTTGATTCTCTCATTTTTGCACTTGTGATTAAGATTAAGAAGAATAATTTGGTTACTAAAAATGACTTAAAATTATTTCTCTCATAATATTTTTGGGGCAAAAGAAAAAAAAAATTAACATATTTTGTATGGTGAAGTTGAGAGAATACAGATTGGAAAGGGAAACCACCAATTTTCAAAGTCTATAAATAATTCATATTTAATTTAATAGGAAAAAAGATGTATTATTGTATAAAGTATAATAATTAATTAATAAAATAGGAATTTTCTTAAGCTGCTTTTCTTTCTTAATATAATATATTTTTCTCCTTTTTACTAATAGTTATTAATCAATATCCCTTGTTCTAGTATGTGAAAAACAAAAAAGAATAAAGGGTTAATAATTTGGGTTAATTTGTTATTTTTAGACTTTAGAAAGTGGAAAAATGAAGTAGGGTATTATTGGTAAAGCCAAGTGGGACACATGCATGTGAAATGAGATTTTGGCTTTTAATTACTATTTTTTGTGCACACAAAATATATACATGAAGAGAAATTTTATATGGTATCTTAAGATTTTGAAGTACTAATTGACATATTATTATTCATGTGTTTAATATTGGATTTTAGATTTAATAAATAATGTGTATGCCAAAACACCCCATTATATTTGAACTTGTCTCACTCTAGTGTGAATTAATGATTTGTTAAAACTTGCATAAAAGGTTTCCTTGCATGGATGATGGTTAACTATAAGGTAGTTTTTATTATTATTATTTATTTTATTTTTTTCTAATGAAAAGATATTATGTCTAAAAAGTTAGAATAGTTAACTCAAATGAGATATTTTTAATGAGATACATATTATGGTAATTAGAAGTTAAAAGTTGGTAGATATTTCTAGTAGTGAAATCATTATTAGTGATGAATTAATCTAGTTTAACATCTATAATTAATAATGATAAATTAATAATAAAGCAATTGGCTCCTAGCCAAAATCCCATTATTCAAAACCTAATCATAGATAAATCAATTTAGTGAAAGGTAATAATAAATTTTGAGTAAAGAGAAGAAATTTTGAAAACACCATAACATACAACTCATATATATAAATTTGATTTCTTTAAGCAAATTATAATTAAATGATAAAAAAAAAAGACACAAAGGATATTAATTGTATTCACTCACAATATGATAATTAAGGACAAAAAAAAATAGCAAATTACAAGTTGTGGAATGGCCATAAAATTCTGCTTTTTTCATGCTATCATAATTTTTTTTTTTTTTAAAAAAAAAAACAATAAAAATGTCACACTTCAAATTCCAATGATTAAAAAAAAAACTTGAGATGATGCCAACCATGAAAAGGAGTAAGATACTAAGATATATATACATGTACATTTATATAAGTAGAGCATGATGATGAGTAAGTGATTTTTTCAATTTATAATCATGAATTAGTAAGTTGAAAAGGATAGTCACTACACTAACTCTACATAATTTTGCATATATATATAAATATATCTTCTAATACTATGATAGGACATTAATAAATATCAATTATCATAATTAAAAGAAGTGATTATTATTATTATTACTCTAATTAATTAATCTTGGTTTCAAATATCTAATTAAGCAATAATAATGGTTAATTATTTATAAACTACAAATCAATAATTGTGACTCCAAAAGTGAAGGGGGATCAACTCTCTCCAAAAGTTGATGATGAAAATGGTCCAAAATGAATGTAGTGGTAATTTTGAGATTCTTGGTAAAGGGGTGTAAGAGGTTATTCTATTCCTTCACCACCAACTAGTGTCTAGTGTGTGGGGAAATATATAGCACAAAGTAAAAATCATAAAGAAATAAAAAGAAGAAGAGAGAATTTAAAGAAAGCTTCATTTACTTTAATTCTCCAAAGAACAAGATAAGAACACAAACATATGGTACCCTACATCTATATATTACTTTATCATCATCACTTTTTCATTTTTGTCTATAATTTATTAACCAAAATGTGACATTCGATGTATTGTGATTCGTAAAAAAAAATAAGTTGTGTAATTTCACATCATGTGAGAATATATTAAGACTGTGTAGATTTAATTGAATGATTTAATTAGATTAATAATTACTGTCTATGACAATAAGATGCATTTTTTTTTCAGTAATTTTTCAATGTTGATTTTTAAAGGAGTGTAACATAAAATGTGCATATAAACTTACATATCATATTCTATCAATAATATTATTATTAATAATATTAGTTATAAATAGGAAAAATATCCAATAATTTTACTATTGATTGTGGACATTCTATATATAAATACTTATAAGGTATTTTAGAGGTAACATAATTATACAATTTTCATTGTATTTTGCTTGAGAAAAAACAAAAATTTAATTGATCTTGTATAAAGAACTTAATTGAGGCAGAATCTTTTACTTTTGTGTATTTTTTGACATTTTTCTTTTAGTATGATTAATACATGAATGATATCATATCTTTATTAATAACAAATAACAATGATATGATGGAGAAATCATGAAATAATCGATCAAAATTTAATGCTTTAAAACTTTGCAGCATCTTTTATATATAAATATATAAATATATATTATACTAGTATATATATATATATCTTTATATATTAAAAGTGCCTATCTAACGACATTTCTTGGTTTAACAGAATATACTTAAAAATAAAAGAATATTCTGTTAAATTTAACGATTAGCTTTGATCTCCCGTTAACAAATAAACCCAATAATTAAACCCAAAAAATTAAACAATCTTTTAAATATTAATAATCTCTTTTTAAATTAAAAAAATCATCGTAGCCACATATCTCTCTAACTAACTTATCTTGGGAGAATATTAATAATTTTTTTTTTAAAAAAAAAGAAAAATATAGATATTTACCTTATATGTTTGTGATTATTTTTAGTTTTATTTTTAATTTTACCACCAAGAGGAGAAGGTTGAAAAATATTAGAATATGAAAATATTATTGGTGCTTATTAGTAATTTGCAAAGAACGTGAAAGTCTATAAATATATAGTTGTGTAGCTATTATTAGATATGAAATGAGATAATAGAACTTTTTTCAATTAGAAGATTAATGTACATTTTACTATTAATAATATATATTATTATAACACAATTATGTTTTACTTATTAAATATACTGATACATATTTTATTTTTTTAAAACAAATCGTTCAAATAATTATATTATTTTAATTATTAATTAAAATAAAAAAATTAAAATATTAAATAAAACTAACAGTACGTGGCTTGGCACGTAACGATCACCTAGTATATATATATATTTATTATTGTTGAAATAAACTCCCTTCATTCCCTTTACACTGTAAAACCAGTTTATTACAAAGAAAGTTACAAGACAGTAAAATAAATTCCTAGGTGGCCTTCGGCCTCTAATATACCTAGGCAGAACACTTAAGTTAGTTACAAAGTATTTAACCACTTTGTAACTAACTCTCATGTTTTTACTGCATTCCACTATAACACATATAAATAATCATCATATCAGTATGAAAAAGACAGAGCAACAAACAGAACACAGCAGAGATCATACAACAAAAAATCCAAATATTTCTCCAGATCAGAAATCACACAGAGCAAATCCAAAAAGAGGTTAAAGGGTTGAAGGAGACTTACATTGGGTGAGTTTTGGAGACCTTGGGTTAGGGCTCGGATGTTCAACACCAAACCAGGAGGATCGAATCATGAAAAACAAGGAGAAGAAGATGATTAGAGATTAAACTCAGAGTGGAAAAAAATTAGTGAGAAAAGAGAGAAACACATACTGTAATTAAAAAGTGGATTTCCAAAATCATACCTTTGTTTTTTGGAACCCAGAACTTTGTACACTTGATCTTTGAAGAATTATAGTGGAATCGAGCTATCTGAGGCGAGCTCAAGAGGATGTACTTGAATTGTTTTTGGGGAACCTCATAAATGCAGTGTATTCTCTTCCTTTTATTTTTCTGCAGTTTCTATATTATGTTTATGTGATTTGCAGGGTGGGATATGATCGGTTTAAGGTGTTTAATCATCTCGGTTTTTAATCGTGTTTCATTGTTGATGGTGTTCTTCATGTTCTTCAAAGAAGAACATTGAAGAAGAAGGAGGCGTTTGTTTTTTAAGAAAATTTCATATAAATTTTTATTTCAATTTTTTTTATCATAATATTTAAAATAATAAAATTTATTTTTATTTGATAGGTATAGTTTTTAAGAAAATGAATTGGAAGAAAAAAATTAAAAAAGCTTAATACAATTAAAAATATAATTTTTTATATAATATAAAAATTATTAAAATGAGGTGTCTTTAAATTTTTTTTGGGTGTAAATAAAATTTTTCAACTTCATTCATATATAAACAAATAAAATGTGTTACATTTACATATCAAATAAAGATAGATTGATAAAAATTAAGAGTTCTTTATCTTTTTTCTCTTAGGAATTACTTTATTAATAAATCCACTCCCACCTACAAATGGA
The DNA here is from genome assembly GCF_029168945.1 of Cannabis sativa. Lineage (NCBI taxonomy): Eukaryota > Viridiplantae > Streptophyta > Magnoliopsida > Rosales > Cannabaceae > Cannabis > Cannabis sativa. Next base: position 21,762,773 of record NC_083610.1, read on the forward strand.
TGACTCAAAAGCATGGTGGCGGATGGTCTTTCCAATGGATTGGCTTCAAAACACTTGACGAGAAAATCTTTAGCATCTTTAGACATAGTTTCATTTATTTTGTTGTTCCATCTCATACTTCCATCTGTTAGCATATATAGAACAATACAACCTAGTGCCCATATATCCGAACACTGTTCTTGAATTTCATCTTCTACACATTCCGGAGCCCAATAAACTTTTGTTCCTTTCACAATACCAGGAGTCCTCCAATCATCAGACATCTTTTTCGAAAGTCCAAAATCCGATATTTTAGCCACAAAATCCTCATCGTCGTCTTCTTCCTTCACCATCAATATATTCTCAGGTTTCAAATCGCAATGAACAATACCTTTCTTGTGAACACACTCAAGTCCTCTCAAAATAGATTTTGTATACTGTCTCACTTTAGTCTCAGACAATATAGTAACGTCCATAAAATCAGCTAAACATCCACCTTGAGCATACTCCAAGAAAACATTGTAGAGTTTAGTTTTGTTTAGTTGTTGTACTTGTGATTGTTATGTCATCTCCAAAACATCGAACAATGTAAGGACTACCATGAAAGAGTTGGAGTAACTTCTTCTCCTTCTTGAGCTCATCACTACGAGAAGCCAAAGTAGTTTTAACGGCCATAATAGGGTGAGAACCATTTAAACGTGATGATGTTATTATTGGAGGTGGTTTGATCATCTCAACCAAGTAAACAGTGCCATTATAACCTTTTCCAAGTAGTTGACTTCGTTTCCATTTACCCGTATTATTTATAGAGTAAATACTTTGTTCTTCACTATAATCATTTTCATGAACATTGCTATAAAAATCACTTTCTTTACGTAATCTCTTCATTGTTTCTTTTAATTAATATCTTTGTATTTTAATTTCTGAATATGTAATGAATTATGTATCATATATTAGGGCTTAGGCATTATATATAGTGACTTAATAATAGTTTCAAATAAATACGCGTACAAAAAGATTTTTTTACATATCTTTTAAATTTAAAATATCTTACCATTGTTTTTTTTTTTTTAAAAAAAAAAATGAATACGTAAATTTGGTTTTAGTTTGGAATAATAAATTTATTTGTTTAAAATTAAAATAGCATTATTAATTTAACCTGAAATTCTATATAGATTAGTTTATAAATCTAACGATCAAAATCACTCAGTTTAGATATTTTTTTTAAACTTACGAATGAATTATCTATTACTTAAATCACATATATATATACTACACTACTATTTTAAGTTATATTTCAAATTTAAAAATGTACACATATATATTTTCATATCTATGTTTTTATTATAATATCTGAGTTTGATTTAACTTTGAATATATTTTTTTATTTTAATTTAGTGGAGGAGCCCTGCATGGGTTTATTACAAAATATTTACATTAGGGGTTTTCGATTTAATTTTTTTAAGGTTAATATATATTTTTTTTTTAAAAAAAAAAACAAGACTAATATGTATTTGTAAAAATAAATTGTAATCACTACAATTATAAAAAATATATTTTTCCCCAAATTTTTAAAATTTATAATATCTCTTAAAGTTTAATTTTTTTTATTTGTATGTAGCCTACCAACGAAATTATTTAATATAATTAGTGTTTAGTTTAGTAGTATATAATAATTTGATTTTAACATTTGTTAGGGTACAATTTACATTATTAACAATAAAGTTCTTCTTTTTTTTTTTTAATGGCTATAATAAGTAATCTACCTTTTAAATTAAAAATGAGAATGATTAGAATTTAATACAATGAAAAAAATTAAAGTTCTTCTTTTTTTTTTTTAATGGCTATAATAAGTAATCTACCTTTTAAATTAAAAATGAGAATGATTAGAATTTAATACAATGAAAAAAATTAAATTTAACATTTTAATTATACTTTATTTCAAAAATAAAAGAAAATAATAACTTGTCTTATTGACTTTGATTAATAATTATTTACATATACTAGGTGATTGTTACGTGCCAAGCCACGTAGTGTTAGTTTTATTTAATATTTTAGTTTTTTATTTTAATTAATAATTAAAATAGTATAATTATTTGAACGATTTGTTTTATAAAAATAAAATATGTGTCAGTATATTTAGTAAGTAAAACATAGTTGTGTTATAATAATGTATGCTATTAATAGTAAAATGTACATTAATCTTCTAATTGAAAAAAGTTCTATTATCTCATTTCATATCTAATAATAGCTACACAACTATATATTTATAGACTTTCACATTCTTTGCAAATTACTAATAAGCACCAATAATATTTTCATATTCTAATATTTTTCAACCTTCTCCTCTTGGTGGTAAAATTAAAAATAAAACTAAAAATAAGCACAAACATATAAGGTAAATACTAATTACAGCCCATTTCATCTTTTTTTTAAGTCCAAACCCAAAAATCTCTAAGACAACACAATCAATCTTCTTTTATATTATCTTTTCTAGATATTTTATTTATATTTTTCTTTTTTAAAAAATAAATAAAAAAATTATTAATATTCCCCAAAATAGGTTTGTTAGAGAGATATGTGGCTAACATGATTTTTTTTAATTTAAAAAGAGATTATTAATATTTAAAAGATTGTTTATTTAAAAGATTGTTTAATTTTTTGGGTTTAATTATTGGGTTTATTTTTTAACGGGAGATCAAACCTAATCGTTAAATTTAACAGAATATTCTTTTATTTTTAAGTATATTCTGTTAAACCAAGAATGTTAAACCAAGAAATGCCGTTAGATAGACACTTTTAATATATAAAGATATAAAACAAATAAGATCAATTTAATTAAAGAGTCTTTGACGGTCATATTTTAAAGCTCTAGAAAGTGACTCAATTTTTGTTCAGAGATAAAGGAATTTTATGTCAAAAGTTGCAGTGCTTCTCTTCTTCATTTGATACCCTTTTACATCAAATTGTTTTCCTTTTGCTTCTAAAAAAAAATTGTGACAAAATTCTTTTTCTTTTTGTATAGAATATTTGGTGACAAAACTCAAAAATAGTCTCGATTTTCATTGTTTGTAGTAGCGGACCTTGTATACCATATAACAATAGAAAGATTGTCGAAAGAATAAATTTGTATTTGAGAGGATTTTTTTCTATACCTATGAATCTTATTAGACTAAAAATAATGCATTAGAAGAATCTTTTTTGGTCTTCCAATAAGCTTTGGTTTCGGCTCACCAGGGTAGAAGTAATCAAAAGAGATATTTTTGTCGTTTGTGGATCAGTCGACTACATGTTGTTCTCAGTAAAATCGCGAGTCCAAACTAGTATTGAAGAAAAGAACAAGAGGAACCCAAAACAGAATTGTATAAACCAAATATTTTAAGTAAAAGAAAACTTTTTCAATGATCCAAATGGAAGACTAATAAAGTAATTAATCCATTAACAAAACAATCAATTCATTCTTTTAATTTAACTAATTTTGGGTAAAACCAAGCCCACATATTGACCATGACCCTACTTAGTAGTTACATAAATAGACTTGGACTATAATAGTGCATTTTAAAGTATGGGATCCCACCAAACACAAGGACAAGAATAATAATAGTCTGTACACTGACTGAACTAGTTCCTGTACTGTATGTACCTAGATTTTTCTGGTGAAAATTATAAGTACACACAATAATAATGCATGCTATTCAAATGGGGCCTTGAAAATAATGTTAAATTATGTGCAGGAAAATTCAACAAGAAACTAGTAACCAAACGAAGTTCATGGCGTGATTCTGACCAGTAAAGGGTAGGAGTGATCCTTTTCGTAGCTGGGCCAGGCGTCGTGATCATCACCGTTCATAAAGCGCTGATGACGATTCCAAATTTCTGCGTCGTATTTCTCTGTTATGCTGAACTGCAAGCCATTTTCTTTAATTTCTTCTAGGAACTTGTCCAATGAATCACCTCTTTTCGGGCTGAAAAATATGGCTTCACAAGGTCCCACTTTTTTCAACAAGTTTTTGACAACTTGTGCAAGCCCTTTGTGGCATTCCTTAAAGAATGTACTGCCAAATCATATATCAAGTTATAAAGAAAGACAAATAAAGAAAAGGGCCAGCAAGAACCTCCATTAAAAGCTCTTCCCTTTTGAATATGTATTTATATATATCAAGTTATAAAGCATAAAAAGAAGATAAACACAGCTATAAAGATTAAAGCTTTGACATTATACGTCATTACATTCTTGAATGTTTGTGTGTTCATTCATGCATGAGCATTATGCAAAAGATTTTTCTTTTGTCAAGTGGGAATATCTACCAATCTCTAGATCACTAGCATTAGCAAAACAAGCTTTTTTCAGCCAATGACATAAGACATTTATTGCTTAATTATACAAGAAAGTGACATTGAGTTGGGCCCCATGTTAAGTTAACTCTCAGCACTAATTATACAAAAATCACAGGTATCTTTATAGAGAAGAAACAAAATTTTGGATTAGTGCTCAATGCCACAATTATAATATTTTCTTCCATTTATTTCGGATTGAAAACAGGTAGAGGAGTCTATGCAATATGGTGCAGCAGTGAAAGGAAATTCAAAGCAGAGGAACTTACCAGTCACTTGCAATGATGAGGTCGAAAGAGTAAGAAATATTTGAAATTTCATCCTGATTCCAGTGCAACATCATGGACTTTACTTTTGTGGCACCAAATGCTTTAGAATTGGCATCAATATTATGCTCAATATCTGAACATTTAGGAATCTCCTTAAAGAAATCGAAAAAAAACATTATCGATATCAACAAAATTCAGAACAATAAATGCGAACAATCTTAAAAGTGTAATTAGGACTCATGAGAAATCAAACATAGAATTCCCATTTCAAATTTGAAGTAACTGATAGTTTGATCAAGAGGAAAAAAGGATACAATTAACAACTTGAGGATTTCCATCTGAGATTATGACTTCTGTAGCGTCGGTAACTGCTGCAATAACTAAACCAGCTAAACCATAGCCTGATCCAAGTTCAATAACCCTTTTGGACCTGAGTAATGTAAGAAAACAAAAGTGAATCTATTCCCAAAAACAGCACAATCAGAAACAACAGTCAATACATACGTAAAATACCTGAACAAGTCAGCGTGAGACAAGCAAAAGTAAGCAAGAACATCTTCTGAAGGCCACTGACCTGTAGAACATTTCAAGTTATAGGTTCATACAAACAGAGGACCTTATTAAGATTACGATCAGTTAAAACTAACTCAGCACAAGTAATTTCGTAACAACAACAACAGTAGTTAAGTAAAGCACTAAAAGTCTAAATTCATGTAATTACATAATTAAGGAAGACAATTATCTCTAATGCATGTTCCAACTACATTTGATCATAAACTATTAACATACAATGCCTGAACATCACAATATACACTTCACTGAGCTTGACAAGGAAACACAACATTCATGAAATTTAACAATAGAACTTAAGGATCGAGGTTTCAATTGTTTCTTAACTTGTAAACATAATAAACATGAGTGTTATTGTAAAATTTAAGTTCAGTTGGGTTCAAACCAAGTTTGTATAGTTTCAAAGTGTACTATATGGGGGACTTACATACAAGGCCAGTATTATCGATGTCATGCCTATTACAAAACTCAAGATCACTGATGTCAGCAACGTTGTTCACTCTTTGGCTGCACAAAAGAATCCATATCTAATCACAATTAAGCTGTAAACAACCTCACCTTGCCTTGCAATCAAGCAAATTACTTCCCAAGTAACTCTTTTCAAATTTATTGTATAATGTAGATGAAAAAGAGCCTATCTTTAAATTTTGCCCCTGAACTTTTAATAAGATCGTGGCCCCCGAATTATTAGATTTTGTTAGACTTCTGTTAATAATTAGCAATTTTACCTTCGAAATATGACCACTGTCATATTTTTCCTCCCGTACTTTTACCATTGCCAAATCGTGCCCCGAACTTCTATTAAACAAAAAGGGTACGATTTGACGGTGGTATAAAATCGGTAAAAGTTCAGAGGACATTATTTTTTAGGGCCAAAGTTGAAGGGTAAAATACCTATTTATTCTATCTTCAATTCAACTATGGTAAATTATTACAAACCGAAAAAGGAAAAAGGATCATATATAAAAATGTAAGGCGTCCTGATCTATTCCCACATAACAAAATTCAATTTTGTATAACTACAAAAGCATTAGAAAAAAGCTAAGCTTAAAATCAGACAAAGTGTTCGATAAAATGTGTGATAGACAAGTAAGTAAGTAGAAACACAACATAAATACAAAAGCTTTAACTTCAGAAACTCACTCACGTCAAGAAAAGCTTATTATTAGGAGCTCCATTTCCATGAATGGGTAAAGTGTAGCATAAAGTAGCATCCTTTGAATTGTAATTGCCATTGCGACGATTCAAGATAATAGCCTCCTCCTCGGAATCTTTGTTCACCAAATGATATGGTATCATGTTAAATCCCTGCATGGCTTTTCTAGAAATTCTCTTTATAGTGTTCTGAGATTGCCCTTCTGCTTCCATAGCTCACAGGAATCAAAATCAATCATAAATATATATAAATAAAGAGAGAGAGAGAGAGAGAGAGAGAGAGAGGAGTACCAACCAGCAGAGGTGGGTTGAGGAGGAGGACGACGGAGAAGGGCTTGACGAAGAAGGGTCCATCGGAGAGAGGAAGGGTTGTTGTTGTTTGCCATGGGTTTGGGTTTGAAGATCTCTCTCCGACTTGGTTTGGCTGATCTGAGAGAGAGACCATCGCCACTTTCACAAATCCTCAACTTCTAATTTAATTTTATTTTCAAATAAAATAAATCATAAATTATTATTAATATTAATATTTGATTATATATATTTAATAAATCATCTAATTTTATTAATAGCAGTTAAAATAATATTCTACAATTTAATCGGCACATATCTTTTGTTGGATACACAATTAGAAAAACTAATCAATTAATCAGTGGTAGCTGATTCTCGGATCGTTTGACAAAAAATAAAAGAAAATCAGATGAAAAAACTTGTAGTATCACAATTAATCTTATATTCAGTTTTATCTACCGCTTAGAAGACACAACAGTAGAAACTGTTACAGCATGTTCATTAAACCTCGTAGCTCAAGCATTCAATTATTATGCAAGGTATGTAACTGCACTACTGACAATACATTCAGTCACAGAGAACTTGCTATTACCAACTCCTAATTAAAAACGATTTGATGGCGAGTCGTCGAAGAAAAAAAAAAGAATCAACAACGAAACAAAACAAAAACATGACATACAGACAAGACTAAAACACTCAAAATTATGTCACAAAAAAAATACTAAAACACTTAAAACCATGTCACAAAAATAAGACTAATCGCAGTAGCAAAAATCGAATCGCAATAGAAAAAGGCCCTGACCAAATCGCACCTATGCCAAGGTAAGGTTGGTGAGCCTGGCTGGAGAAAAAAAGTTAATAGTGTCGTATCTTGAGGAGTTCTACTAGCACCCAACAAAATAATAAGTACACTTTAATTTTTTAAAAAAATAAAGTTAAAAATATTTTTATAAATTACTCTAAATATTTTTTTAAAAAAATAAAATTCTTTTGTGTTAATTTTAATTTTATTTTCATATTTTTTTTAAATCATAAATAAAATTTTTTTAATAAAATTTCATATAATTTGTTATTTTTAAATTTTTATTATAATATTTAAAATATAATTTATTGTTTGGTAGATATATTTTTTAAAAAATATGAATTAAAAAAGAAATATTTAAAAAAATATATATAATTAAAATATATATTTTATATAAAATAAAAATTATTATAATAGAGTATATTTATAAACTTTTGGTGCAAAAAAAAAATTATTTCATTTTCTTAGATTCTATTTTCTCTACTATATACAAAATTTACCGATTTGAAATTAATAAAAAAATTAAAATAAAATGAAAATTATACATTGGTTACAATACGAGAACTTCTACAAAAGAGAGAAAGAAGTTCGGATGCATTATTATATTCAACTATTCTAAAAAAACATATTATTCAGTTAACTAATTTAATAGATTCATATTATATATTTCAAGATTTTCTTGTTGTGTTGTTTTTATAAAAATTAAACGAAAAAGAATAATTTTTTTACTAAAAACAGTACTTTATCTAAATTTCAAATTAATAACAAACAACTAAGAGAAGCATCCTTAACACAAACGAAGTCAAAGGTACAAAATACAGAACCCAAAACAAGATATCCCTAACTTAATACAAGTAAACAAACGATGAAACACAAATTATAGGCCAAACTAAAAACTGCGTAACAAACTCCAAATCCACATGTCATTACACAATGCCATATAGTTCCCTAAACTTTGGCTCAGCAAGAGCAGAGCACAGCCATTCAACCTCTAACATATTTCCTTTCTGGGCTACCATAAGGTGACCTCGACCGGTCCCTCCTTGATGGTCTTCCCCCGTAAGGAGGAGGAGAAGAATGTCGGGGAGAATAATACTCACGACCCCCTCGATATGGTGAGCGTCTTGGAGACCTACCACGATATCCATAGTCATCACGACCCCCGCCTCCACCTCCACCTCGATACCTACCGCGATCACCACCACGATCCCTGTCACGGTCACTACCACCACCACCGCCACCACGGTAACCTGTTCACCAATAAAAATTAAGATAACAAAACTCCAATGTAGTAGGTTGATCAATTGTTGATAATGAAATAGAATATTGAACTTACCGTGATCTCTGGTGCTTTTCAACCCGAGATAGTGGCCAGGCGTTGGAGTCCTTGCACGTTTCCTTCGAGACTGAAATTCATGAAAGAAAAACTCGATGAGCTGAAAACTCACAAGTGGATTAAATAAAAGGAACCGAGACAACCATGGTACATGCAGACTATGTCTTAGGAGATCGATCATTAACTCTAGGAAAAATTCTATAAATCATTAAAAAAAAATGGGGCTAACTGGCATCGAACACAAGTAAAAACATTCAGGCACATATTACTAGTGACCATGAAATGAATTCCAGGTACAAGATACCATAAAGCCTGATTAGAAAGTTGTTGCTAATGTCCGTTGATTAGTTGAGTTGAAAGTTGAAAGTTGAAAGTTGAAAGTGAAATGCTGAGGTTGTATAGTGTTGTTGGACAATATAGTTGATATGTTTAGTTGATCACACGCATTGGTAAAGCTGTTTAAGCTTGGCATTTGATCAAAGCTGTTTCACTAAAGTTGATATGGATGAACTCATCATCTTTGATTGCTGCCAACATAGCTGACGCAATGTATTCTGAATATAACCAGAAAACCTTCAAGTCAAGAAGAATGAAAACTACTCGATACGTTGGAACCCCTTTAGCCACTAAAGGTGGAAAATCACATTACCCTTTCTACCGTTATGTATCGGCCTTCTAGAACTGATTGATTGAGATACTTGATGCACCGCTCAGCATCGTCGACGTTGTCCATTGTAACAAAGGCAAAACCACGGGAAACACGTGACCGAGGCTCCACCACTAGAAAACATGAAGCAACCTGAAAATGAAGCATAAGTTAAAGAATGTCAAACCGAGATCATTATCGAGTGTATAATTAAGAAAAAAATGCCTTAAAAAAATTGAAGACATAAAAAAACCAACCTTTCCTTCTTTGGAGAAGTGGTCTTCGAGCTCCCTTTCTGTAACCCTTGTTGAAAGACCAGTCACATATAGTGTATTTCCAGGATTTATAGCTTCAGGTCTGACACATGAAGATAAACACAAAAACTTGTCAAACACAATAAAGTTGTACAAGACCCTCTTAGTATCAAGAATACAAAGTACTAAAATTTACCTGCCAGGACTTCTGGACCTTGATCTGCGGCGTAAGGCACCAAAAATTCAGCATCATGAGAAAACATGACACAAAACATTACTACAATATTTACATCATCCCATTCATGACAGAGACATAAATAGTAAAAATAATGTATTAAAACCCACCTGCCACGGCTTCGAGATTGGGATACAGGCCTCGGCCTTGACCAGGATCGAGATCTTGATCTAGATACAGGCCTTGACCAAGACCTAGACCTTGATCTGGACCTGGATGGAGCTCTCCGTGGTGGGGAAGGAGAAGGTGAGACCCTGCTTTATCAAAAGAGTAGAAGATATAACATACAAAATTAAGCTGAAAAGATAAAATCAAGATAAATAATCGTTTCCAAAAACTGATTTGGGCTAAAACTAAGAAGAATGAAAAAATAATTTGCTAAAAGAAAACTCATTTTCTCCAAATTCAAGTTTCATTTCTCTTCTAAAGTTCAGAATTTTCCTTAGTTCATATACATAATCTTTAAAGAAACAGCGACAAGTATCAAACTTTAAATTCCAAGCTTCAAACTTTCAATTGTTCAAAACAAAATATAGCCTTAAAAGAATTTTTTTAATAAAAAAAGAACCTCCCCAATGAAAATTCCTAAACTGTTTTTCATATTGCCCACTTTAATAAAATGCATGATCTAATACTCCACAGCACACCAAATTGAACCCAACATAAAATGGAAAAAAACAATAAACGGCATGAAATTCCAAAAATTGATGAAATTTAAAATAAAACTGGTTGAAATATAACCTTTTCCGAGGAGGAGAGTCAGCCTGAAAAAAAAAAAACAAACAAAGATCGCATTGAATAAATAAGATTAAGCTTAAGCCCTGATTTACATTATAAGAAAGAAAAACAAAAGAGTGAAGAGTAATCTTACCATGTTCCGAAAGGGGAGAATCAGAAATGGAAGAATTAGGGTTTTGGATGAAAGAAGCTTCGAAAGAGTAAACGAAGAAGTTTTCGAAAGCGGAATTGGGTATTTATATGGTCAGACATTAGCTATGTCGTTTCCCAAAAATAGATTTAAACGACAGTTAAAATAATGTCGTTTATTTTATAAATATGTACAGAACGGCATGTAGTTTTAAAATGGATATCTGGTTTATTTGTTTGTTGTTTGTTTATCTAGTTAAGTACCTACTTAGGATTTTTGCCGCTCGAACTATCCTGAACTTTTTAGCATGTTAAAAATAGTCTTTGAATTGTTTACACGGTTGTAAATTTATTTTTTTATTGAGTTTTACCACACGTGAAAAATAAAATAATGACATGACTACTTAACCAATTATCACTGCAGTGACATATCAACGGCCTTTTATCTTTTTTTTTTACTGATAATGCAAACTCAATTAGGTGTACTTTTTCAGGTATCAAGAAGAAGGGTAACCTTTAGATTGTTACAATTTTACTTACTCCATACCCTTAGGGACTCCCATTATTTTACTTACTCCTTGGAACATTGTAAAAACATTAAATCCATCAAAATAATGCATGCCCACATAACTATTTGTGGTCATAACCAAAACCCATTTACTGCTTCTAAATTGGTTGGCAAGTACATTGAGCACTCTTGTGAAAACTCAAGCATGGAAGATGCACAGAAGGTGTTTGATAGTTTGCTTAAGAGAGATGTTTTCTTGTGGAATATTGTTATTCAAGGTTATGCTAAATGTGGTCCTTTTGTTGAAGCTATTGGTATGTATTGTAGAATGAGGCAAAGTGGTTTATTACCAAATAATTACACCTACATTTATGTGTTGAAGGCTTGTGGTGCTATGAAAGATTGGAAGAATGGTGGAGTTGTGCATGGACATGTTGTTTTGTCTGGTCTTTACTCGGATTTGTTTGTTGGGAATGCTCTTGTAACTTTTTATTCTAAGTGTCAGGAAGTTAATGTATCAAGAAAAGTGTTTGATGGTATTGCTCAGAAAGATATTGTAAGCTGGAATTCGATGATTTCGGGGTATGTTGCAAACGGATTCGTGGATGAAGCCCTTGAGGTTTTTTGTACCTTGCTACGAGATGAAACATGTTGTGTGAATCACTCCACTCTTGTTAGCACTCTTCCGGCTTGTGTCCAAGCATCGGGGATTCGAGTTGGCTTGTGGATTCATTCTTACATTATCAAGTCGGGGATGGTTTTGGATTCGGCTTTAAGCAGTGGCCTCATCTCAATGTATGGAAACTGCGGTCGAGTAAGCATTGCCAGAGAAGTGTTTGTTCAAACCAGAGATAAGAGCTTAGAAGTATGGAGTGCTATGATAAAGTGTTATGGAATGAATGGGCATGCAAATGAGGCAGTTGAGATCTTTTCGCGGTTTTTAGGCTTCGGTTTATACCCTGATGGTGTTATGTTTTTGTGTTTGTTGTCTGCATGTAGTCATGCTGGTATGGTTGAAAAAGGCTGCCAAATCTTTGAAAAAATGGAGGAATATAGAGTGGAGAAAAGGCATAAGCATTATGCTTGTATGGTTGATCTTTTCGGTCGAGCAGGGTTTGTAGACCAGGCTATTGAGTTTATCAAGAACATGCCAGTGCAGCCGGGGAAAGATGTTTATGGCGCTCTCCTCGGTGCTTGTAGAATGCATAACAATACAGAACTTGCAGAAGAAATCGCGAAAAGATTGGTGTTGGTGGACCCTAACAATGCTCGACAGTACATAACTATGGCGAGTTTGTACGAAGAGAGAGGGCGATGGGAGGAGGCGGCTAGATTGAGAGACGAACTGAGAGAGAAGAAAATAAGGAAGCTTACTGGGACTAGCTCAATCAACAGGATTTGAAATGCAACTGTATTAGACTGCTATGTAATACAGAAATAATTGTTGTGATTCCTCTCCAATTCACAAGAATACAAATACATGAAACATGTTTGAAAATACATTCATTCCCCCAAGTACCAACATTTTTCAACTATGAATTACACAAATTTACAATTTGAAACCAATCTAGCGAGGCAAGGCGGGGCGGGGCTGACCGAAAAATAGAAAAGAATGAATCAAGATAGAAACTCAACAACCTAGTAAAGGGTACAACATACCAATTACCCCCATTAACAGTCATTTTATGAACAATGAGTAGGGTCGTAGGGTCGGGTTTACGTGGTGAGTACATCGGGAAGAGTCGCAGAATGAGCTCCGATTATTTTACCACCAACATCTGGGAATGAATCACAATCAGACAAGGGAACAACCTTTCCGTCTTCATTTACGTGTAGAGGATACTTCAGAAGGTGTCCCTGTAATGGTGTGAACTCTTCAGTCATAAAATTGTTCCAGTTTCGTATGGCAATGTCGTTCACCATCTTCACACAGTCTAAATTTTCTGGCTCTTCAAAGCAGTGATCCAACTTGCCAAGATGTTCAGCCCAAAGGGACATCCTATATCCATATATCTGATAACAATAAAGGTACAGTTAGATTATTGAAAGTGATAAGCTCACAAAGGCCTAAGCAGCATAAAACTTATGCAGAAAATCCACGAAAAAAGAGAGATGAAAAGTCGAAACTAACTAACCTGACCGCGGGGATGTCTTTTCCTTCTTGCCCAAGTATGATAAGGTTGATATGAACCCATGGCTAGCTCAGTGTCTTTTGTACCAGCAAGAGATCTTTGGTTGATATTAGCAGATCCTATAATGACATACTCATCATCTACTATCATACCTTTAGCATGAACATAGATCATAAATCGCCTACGATTTTGTGATTCACTGACCTGGAATGAAGTGTTTAACATTAACCAACATGTTAATTCATCTTCTTAATTATGCAAATCTTAATTTGGGTGAGAAAATTTAAAGCAAAGGGGCCATTTAAATTACCACAGCAGTATCTGTACTCGACTGAACCTCTTCAAAATCTTCCCTGTTACCAAGGCAATAGAAATTGAGGTAATCTTCAGGTTTTAAGTCCGATTTCGCTGCTTTAAGCGCCTTTGCAATAACTTCATACATCATTTGCATTGTCTGGCTCTGCATAAAGAACACAACAGTTGAAAGTAAGTAAGGAAAACCGATCAACTGCGTAAAAAAAATCAGTTCAATGGATGATATAAACCTGCCAATAGAGGATTTCTTGCACAGGAGCAGACTTTGGATCACCTTCAGGCCACATTGGTATAACACAATAAACAGCAAATCTCTCATTAGCTCTAATTTTGCTAGCAATCTTTAAGGCCAATTCCATTGGGATTAGATTATCAGCTCCTGCCAAATTACAAAAGCTTTAAGTTAAGAATCCAATGAATAAGCATAGTAATCCATGGAACCAAACAAATGTGTGTCAGCTTCACCTGCATTTTTGTAATCTGGCCACCCATATGATGACCCAACAAAATATTGATTTTCGATATAGATGAAATGCTGAGCAGATCTGATCGCTTGGATGTATCCCGATTGAATGCTTCGGTCTATTACTTGATTCTTCGCGCATATAAGGTTCTGTGATCCCAACAATGCATCATCAGCAAGTTCAGTTTTTTCCTTTCTATAAGCAAAAATCAATAGATGAGATATGAAATTATACATACCAGAGCAACTGCATCTTTAACTACTTTGGGAAATCCTTTTACTGATCCTTGATCAATTGACCTCATAATCTGCATAATGAAGATTCATCCTAATTAGATTAGATCAAAGAGTGCTAATAATACACAATAATGTATTTAGAAAAAGATTCACTATCCTACCTGAACATGCCAACTTTCATTATCAGTGGAAACCCATAATTTCTTATCATCTTCGGGTACAATTGTAACAGCAGCCTTATCCTTTGATGTTTTTGATTCAGGCATGGAAGGACTAAGTATCCATGAGATACGTCCTATTTTTATCATGGAATCATCGTGCCAATGTGCAACTTTTTTACAGAACACCGTCCCTGTCCATTTTGTTGATTTCCTCCAACGCTGCTCGAAGTTTATAAGAACATCATATGCTGCAGGCCCGTCAATTCTGCAATGCAGGTCGTGCCATGGTTGCCTTGGAGCCTTGGTTCCCGCCTAGCACCAGAGAAAAGTTATTCGATTATCAAATCAAGAGATTTTCAGCACTACTTAAAACCAAGTTTATAGAAAATTGCAGAGAACTACTTACAGGAAAAGTAGGATTATGGAAATCGTCCTTGAATACAGTGTCAAGATCGCGAAATAGTCTGTGTTGTGGCGTGTCATAACGACCATCACAAAGGTCAATGCCTCCTAAAAATGCAGTTATCCTACGGTTATTTCTGTCTGCCTGTGTATCCACAAGAACACATTTCTGATGGTGTGTAAATACAGTTCCAACAACCTGTAAGACAACATAGTTGTAAGAATGTCTTGAAA
This sequence comes from Cannabis sativa, assembly GCF_029168945.1. NCBI lineage: Eukaryota > Viridiplantae > Streptophyta > Magnoliopsida > Rosales > Cannabaceae > Cannabis > Cannabis sativa. The sequence goes on from NC_083610.1 coordinate 21,777,961, forward strand.
ACTAGAGAACATATTCCATCAAAAACCAATGCAATCACAACTACTTATAACCAACCAACCAAATTACTAGATAATGATTGAGATAAGAAGCTTTTACCTGTTGTTTGATATAACTCATCTTACTGCTTCCATAGCGAGGCGCAAGCACACAAATAACCGAAGAATGCTTGAAAAACTTCTTTGTTTCTTCATCATGTGTTGCCATTACTCCTGCCTGCATCACTCAAATCAAACCCCCATTTCACCATTATTAATCAATTTCCATTTCTTGGAAACAAATGAGAGTGTTTTGTAAAAATAATCATTATCAATTAAAATTTATCAGCAAAATAACCACATTTGGTCTCACGAGCAACCAAAAACTATAAACTTTCATGTTGTTAGTTTGGCAAATTTCGCAAAACAAAACAAACATCCCAATAATAATACTACAAATCACCAAATCATTCGAAAAGAAAAATCTATATCAATTAATTATCGAAAAATTTATCGGCAAAATAACATCCCAAAAAAAATTATTAGCAAAATAACTATATGTTTGGTGTCACGAACTACCAAAAATTATACTCTTTCATATTGTTAGTTAGGCAAATTTCCTGAAACAAAACAAAACAAACATCTCAATAAGATACTACAAAGCAAAATCTATTAACAATTCTCACCGTATTAATCAAGTAAGCATCATGTGAAGTCTTATCATCCCAAACCAACAACAAAACTCTAACCCCTTCTTCAGATTTATACTTAAGCAAATCACCAAGTGTCAAATCCCCACCTCTAGGCAATGGTCTAGTGGGTTCTCTAACAAGTTTCACCTTATGATAAATCGACCAACCAACAAGGTAAATCATATGATGAGCTTCAGAAATAGCATAACAAATATCTTCCCAACATTTCTCTTGTGTAAAAACCTTCCCACCATCAAGCTCAATTCTTGGAAGCATTTCATCAGACACATGAGCATCTTGATACAATTTCACAGAGCTTCCTTTCCTAACCGGGAAATAAGTCTGTCTAACTCCTTTCTCCTCCGGATCTCCGGCAACACCGTGAAGGTACAAAGGGTTTTCCTCACAACGAGTGAATTTCATCTCCAAATGAATCGCCGTATCAGGCTTCGGCGGATTCCCATTATACCCACAAATCGGAAACCACCCACTAATCGTTTTACCGCTCGAAATATCCAAAGCTGGAATCTTTGCCGTACCGATTAAATCAGCACCGAAGAGATCATCATCTTTAACCATGAATTCGAGATTAACGAGTGGATGAGCCAATGCAATAGTGAATTTCTCATCCCATTTGGGTTCTCGAGCGTTCTTGATGACACGTGTACGAGCCACAGTAGCTTGAGGGACATTAACGGTTACGTAAGGGTCACTGGTTATGATTCTCCGGTGAGGTTTGCCACCGTCGGAGGATTCGTTGGGATCTGGTTTTGAACTTCTACCGTATTTTATGGTTCCACAACCGGTGACACAACGACGAAAGTGATCTGAAACGACGTCCATGTTGGGTAAGCTACGAGCTCCGATTATGTGAAGGTCGAGGTCGCCATGGAGGTAAATTACCTCCGAAGAATCAGGATCCGCCATGGAAACTCAAAAAGCGTGTTTCTTTGATTTATGGAAACTCCAAAACCGATTCGAACCCAACAAAACCGAAAAGATTCAAGCTTTGTATTGTTTGGTTATGGAAAGAGGAGGAGTTTTCGAATCAATCAGTTTAACGTTAGCCGTTTCTCTTTCCATTTGTTTTTCTTAAAATTACTATTTTTTATATTATATTGGCTAATTAGTAATTTTTATGTGCTAAATTATTCTTCTAAATTTTTTTGGCTATTAGAAATTCTGCATGAGCTATTTAGATTGTTAAATTTAAGAATTTTTGTCTAATTTTATTTTTTTATTATTTCAGTGATTGTATATGTACGAAATCATATATCTACCAAATCATGTTCCTCAAACTTTAATATATACTAAATCATTTAGGGGCATAATTTAGTACATGTAAAAATTCAGAAGAAAAATTACTAATTTTATTTTATAAAAATTATCGAATTTTATTAAATGACAAAATAAACTTTATATATTTCAAAATAATAAAAATATTGGAGACATAAGTTTTGGTGTGTCCACATCACACAAACCGCACTCACCATACCACAGTGTATAAAAAATATAGTTTAAAATTTTTTAGAGTGTAGTTGCGGTTAGCATTTTCGTCAAATTGTATAGTACGGTACAATTTGTAGCCTTAAATTTAATAACCATAGTTCAAATTGTACCACATTAAATATTACAAAAATATTAATTTTTACATTATGATTTCTTTTTCATATATGAGTAACCCATATACTTATAAAATCCAAGTTATATAATTAAATTTAAGAAACATTTATATAATCATTTTTTATTTTTCTAATTAACATATTTAATTTATAATATATATATATCATATAGCTTTTTTGGAGACAATTTAATACAATAATTTCATTAGCATATATGTTATAACATTAAAAAATTGATAAAATAGTTTTTTTGTTTAGTTATTGAAATTTTATTAGACTAATCTTTTAATTTTTTTTTCAATATTTGATAATGATGATTGTATAAATTGCCTAAACCATGTCGCACCATATTTTTGCGATATAATTTTTACAGTTTTAAGTTTTTGCGGTGCAATTGTGATTTGAGAAATTACAAATGTTAAATTTATGTATTATTACTGTCACAAATTAAACTTAACTGTTTATCAGCAATGGAAAGTTAAATTTAAGTACTTATGCCGCTAATTACTTTATACATGAATCTAAATTTAAGGGTTTTATTGTTAAGAGAAAGATATGGAGGATTATTTACCAAAACATTTTGAGTATCTTAGAGGGGAATGGGGACACGTTCTCATAAGAATAAGAAGAATTATAAAATAAGAAAAGATTGATTGATGATATGGTATTTAAATAATAATCTAAATTATCATATAAATATAGTTTTAATTATGAGAAAAAGACAATAAAATTAAAATAAAATAGAAATAAAGTGAAATGTATGGTCCCAATTGTCATAATGGGAATGGTGGTAGATTGGGTCCATGGGATAGTAGTCGTTGGGATCATAATTGCCAGACTGTAATTTCATCATCAGTATTTTATTTTATATTATATTTTTCTATAAATAGAACTATAGAGTCTTATTATTGACAAAAGATATTTAAATTAGGTGACTTTTGTTTTGGATAGAGATAGAGACATAGTAGAGTAATAGTCATATGAATCACATTGTTTTCTTCTCTTTTTGGACTAAACTATGCAACTTACTATGCTTGAACAACTTGATTTTCTTTTCTTTTCTTTTTCTACTACTATTTTTGTATGATATAGTTACTATTCTTTTTCTTTTTTTTTTGAAAATAAATAAAGTTATGAGTACGTTTATAATATACAACCTTAAAAAATTATTTTAGTAGATTTTTTATCTGTTCCACTATTTAAAAAAATTAGTCTAATTATTGTTAATAATTGTTTATGTAATAATTTAGAGTTGTCTGTAAATTTTTAAAAAAATTTGAAAAGTTTATTGTATCAAAAAATAAGATTTAAATATTTTATTGCACATATGAATATTTTTTGGGGGCTTTTTTATTTTTACAATTCAAAACAGTTTTTTTCGCATTTTTATAAAATTCTACATAGAAATTTCGGTTGCAAGTAGCGTTGCAACCACTTTAGAAACCTAAACCGTAAATTTGAAAAAAAAAAATTAAAAAAATAGTATATAGGCTAATTCTCTTATTTTTTTTTTCATACATATGTAATCAAACTATTTAAACTTTATTTTTTTATACGGTATATTATTCAAGAAAAATTTAAAAATTTATAACTATAATATATAGATCTTGAAAAAAAAAATACCCTTAATGCCAAAACAAATAAAAAAATTATCCAAAAAACCTAAAGAAAACTTTTCCTTTTTATCCAAAGCTCACAATAACCTAATGGTTATATTGATACCATTCCAATCAAACAACTTCTTCAGAAAAGAATATTAAAAAAAGGTACTTTTTTAGTTTTTACTATTATTTTATTTGTGATTCTTTTGAATAAGCATTGTGATTGGTGTTATCTCAAAAGTTACAAATTTTCATAAGAAACTATTTGGCACTTTTTAAGCCCTAAATAACAATAGTTTATACATGTCTTTCCTTGTCATCAATCATTATAACTGATAAATATAGCTCTCTATGTGTTTAGTGAAAACAATATTGAATTTAAACTAATCTTTACTCTAATTAAAAATTGAAAGTTATATTTCAATAGTATTATCTTTTTCAAATCCAAAAAGTTTCATATTTTGGAGAAGAATAAGAACAAGCAAGGAATATTTGGTTTTTACTTCTCTTTTGAGATTGGTCAATGTGATTCACAATTCTATTGGGCCAATTCAAGATTCTTTCTTTCTTAATTGGTTTTTTTTTTTTTCATTATCTCTTCCTTGAATTATTTCATTCTTTCTTGATTGGTTAATGCTACACAAAAAGGTATTTTTCTTTTGCTTCTTCTCAAATATAAAGCAAATACATTATACATGTATAAATACAAGCTAAGCTAAGAATCCAAAGAACAAACATAACACATAACAAATCTAGGGATACAATTAGTTAATAGTGACATAGAGAGAGGTTAAGAATAAAAATTGTATTGGTTTCTTATTCTTATTATGATGCAAAAGTTATCACACCAAAAAGAAAAAGATAAGTTTTAAGAGATACCCTTTTATGTCATTTTTTGAATTTTACTATTGTCGTTGTCTTGTTGTCCATATAGGTTGCTTCCTATTCTATCATAAAGGTTAAGAAGTCATTTTCTAATATTTGAAATAAAACCTTCTCTTAATTGTTACTATTTTTCAAAACATTAAGGTTATGCATCTCGATTAATAAAGACATAAAATATATTTAGAGTTTGAGATTATGGGTTATCTCTAAAAAAAAATGTATCTTGTTTGAAATGAAGACACATTGAAATTGAGTCACTTTCATTATCCACAATAGTCATCTATTGAGTTATTGAGTGGGGTCCACATTATACACCTTGCATTCATATATAAATCTACCATTCAATTCAACTCAAAATCCATTTCTTCTCTAGTCTCATCCAATAATAAAGCTAAGAAATGAAAAACACATTCAAGATCATAAAAATCAAATCTTATAAAATCTATAAAAGCTTTTTATTTCTTTTATGCCTTGAATTAAATAGATAAGACTACATTTGAAGAAGCAAAGGAGGAGGAGGACCTGGCTTATTCCTTCTTTGCCAAAGGTTGACTTCTTTCTTTGACTCAATCTCAATATGGCAATTTTCAGAATCTGGGCCCAAAACAGCTAAATGGGCCGTCCATTCAAAATCCGATAAAACACCACCACGCCCACTCTCAAACTTCTTCATAAGGCCCAATGAAGGCACTTTCTTAACAACACTCCTATGATCCTTACCACCTCCTTTTATTCTTGTTCTCTGTCCCTTGAAAATCTTGATGAACAAACACTCCTTGGGCTTGGACTTGGGCTTGATTTTGGGCTTTGTAACATGGCCCAAACAAGAGACCTTGGGAGAAGAAGGCTCCTTTGTATCAAAGCTAGTACCATAATTGGGCCTAAGTCTAGCCTCAGCAGGGACAAGAGAGACTAGTAGTAAAGCATTAGGGACCTTTCTTGGGCTTGGAGGAGGACTTGTGAAAGTCACTGCTTGAGGAAAAAGCTTTGCTATCTTCTTCTTTAGTTTCTCCATTTTGAGTTTCTAAGTACAAATAATAATACCACCTTAAATATTATCTCTCTCTATATATATGTGTGTTTTTGTAGGAAGAAGTAAATGTGATATAATATTATTGACTTTTTCATTGGAAGAGCTCAATAATGCCGGCCCAAAATTAAAAAAATATAGGGAAATTATGTTATATATACATATGTGTGTATATTATGATATGTATATAAAAAATAACAAGTATATGAGTTTGGAGCCAGCCGGCAAATTAAGTCTAGGACTTGGCTTTATTTATGTTTTTTTAGTTTAATGAAACTGTCAATATCTAAGTTTTATAGTATATGTAGTTGTTATATATGTTACCAAACATACTACCTTTATGTTTGTAGTGGTCAAAATTTAGACATGTATTAGTGTGAAGATGAAATAGCCTACAAGGAAGAATATATCAAAAGTCAACTAGATTGAGTTAGTTATATAATTTATATGTGTAGTGTATATATATATTATTATTATCTAAAGAGAATTGCTAAAAAGTATTATTGGTGTTTAATACTCTTCTCGGTGTCAATAATATAATTAAGTATCGGGTCAGATAATAATTTTTAGGGAATATCGTGAACTAATCGTAGAGCGCCACCTATAAAAAATATTGAGCACCAATAATATTCAATAACAATGCTCATCAAATAATTATACCTACCACAACTACCACATATTCACACATTTTCTTGTTATTTTTGGAAACTCCACCTATAGCTCACTTGAGAGTTGAGACATTGGGATATGTTTTATGTAAATGGACATTATTAATGATATTTAGAGTCTAAATTTCTGATTGTATTGAGTTTAACTAAAAATAGTTAGAATTTTGGCAGCCACTTTATTACGATTGGCAGCCACTTTATTGGCAAATCATTTATGAGTGTCCTAAAACAAGTAAAAGAAATATCCAACTACTGAACTTTGAGTTGACAAAATGGTAATAAAACAGAAATATTCAAGTACAATACTAAAAAATTAGAAAAGAGAACAAAAATACCATTAAAACATAGGGGGTGCTAATGCAAAATTCTAAAGTTGTTTTCTTATAATAAATTTCTTACAAATATAACAAGTTATACATAGACCCTCCTCATCTCAATCAATATTTTTGGACTATAGTAGTAATAGTAGAAGAATACCAAAAAGGATGTTGCATTTAAGAGAAATTTAATAAGCAGTGGTTGTTATGTCTTTTGGAATTAGTATCATCAGTCCCAAATTGTTATAATCAACTCATATCCAGTATAGTACAAAAGAACTTTCTCAGAAAAAGCTGGGTCCTTTAGGTCTGAAGTGGAGTGGTCCATTTTGGCCAAGGTTCCAACAGATCTTAAGTCCACTTACCCAATAAAGCTGCTCAGCATAATACATATAAACATCAGTTTGAACCAACCCATTACAAGCTCAAACAATTTTTATACATATATGGTATTCTCACAATTATAGAAACTGACCTTTGAATAATCTCCCCATTCCATTTTAAGAACTGGAAAAAAGGGGCTCAACGAGTGCTCTTATCATCATTATCGTCTTTATCGCTTGTTTGTGGGGTGTATTGACTCGTAGAAGTTGGTGAGTACCCAGGTTGGCTGGGTGAATACCCTGCACTTGGACTGCAAAGAAGGGAAAATAAAAGTTGAAGATACAAATAACAACTCTATTTGATACAAGTTAAGGGTTTAAGGAAAATGATGTTTTGTCTTTGTTTTTTACCTGTATTGTGGAGAACTTGGGCTATAGTCCGGATTAACACCAGAGTTATATGGGCTGTTAGTTACATGAAGACAGAATTAGAACATAAGCTATTCCAACATTCTCAGTATAAAGTCTTGAGAAGGTTACTAAAGCTACTTACCTGTTGGGAGTATATGTGGGGCTAGAAGGAGAATAAGATGGAGATGTAGGTGAATACGACGGCGATGTTGGGCTGCAACAAAAAGGAAAAGCTCAACCATATAAGATGTTGTGTTTATAACTAAGTCAAATAATTTGAAATCGCAGCCATGCAATCGATAAAAATATAGGTCCCAATATTTTTAACCCAACTCACCTGTAATTTGGAGATGTAGGACTATAAGGACTGGCTGGTGGCAACCTCGGACTGCTTGGAGAATAAGCCAATGATGGACTGTATTTTGCTGATTGAGGATTGTAACTTGGAGATGTTGGACTATAACTTGGTGAGGTTGGACTGTAACTTGGCGAGGTTGGACTATAACCAGGAGAAGTTGGACTGTAGGCTGGTGAAGTTGGACTGTAGGACGGAGATGTAGGGCTGTAGGACGGTGATGTTGGGCTGTAGGAAGGTGATGTAGGGCTGTAAGAAGGTGAGGTCGGGCTGTATGAAGGGGATGTGGGACTGTAAGATGGGGAGGTTGGGCTGTATGCTGGGGAGGTGGGACTGTAAGCAGGGGAAGTGGGGCTGTAAGCAGGTGAGGTCGGACTGTAACTTGGTGAGGTTGGACTGTAACTTGGAGATGTTGGACTGTAACTGGGTGAAGTTGGACTGTAACTTGGAGAAGTAGGGCTATAGCTTGGTGATGTGGGTGAATAAGATGGACTTGTAGGAGAATAGGCAGGACTTGTTGGACTATAGCCCGGAGAGCTAGGACTGTAGGTTGGAGATGTGGGGCTGTACCCAGGTGAAGTGGGGCTATATCCAGGTGAAGTTGGGCTATAACCAGGGGAGGTTGGACTATATCCAGGGGAAGATGGGCTATAGCCTGGAGATGATGGGCTGTAACCAGGGGATGAAGTAGGTGAAAACGCCATTGTTCCAGCATATGGCGAGAATTGCGCATCAGTAATGGGAGACAGACGGAGATTTGGGCTCAGCAGATAGTTTGGTGACATCAAACCATCATGGTAAGGAGTGGCCGACATTGGAGAACGTGAAGGTGTCATACTAAAATCAAGGCCCTCCATATAACTAGGTAGCTGCAGTTCAATAGCATTTTTCAGCATCTCATCATTGAGATACAAGGTAGGTGCTCCTGTACCAATAGGAGCCAGCTGACCTAACATTATATTTTCAGTCACACCCCTCAAACAATCTGTTTCAGCATACACTGCAGCATCTAGAAGAATATCCACAGTTTCCTCAAAAGAGCATCGCATCATTGGACCAGTGTCGTTCCTATTGATTCCATGTCGAGTAATAGCCATCAAGTGTCCACGATAGGTCATGGTATCACAAAGGATAGCCAGATGCCGGTAGTTCACATAAGATCCATCAAAAGAAATAACAACACGCAATTCATCTAAAAGTGACCTACGAACAGCCTCGATACCAAGAACTTCAATAACCTCAATCAAGTGATTACTGGTTGTTCTTTTGGAATCAACATCTTCATGGCACATAACTGCTAATAGATTAACACCTTCTGTATCCAGCATCCACTCATTCTCTGGTTTAAATCCATCATTCTCATCAAACTTATTTACTTTACCATGTTTGATAAAGACTTTGTTAATATCTGGGATACCACGAAGAGCCATTTCTGTCAGCATGTTACTTTCAATTTTCTTTAAGAAAACATCATCCTCGGCAGACTCGTCAGTTAATTCCCCTTTTGGAGCTTCATCATTCATGATACGAATCCGAAGGATCAGTTTTTCAGCATTGTCATCGTTAAAAATACAAGTCAAATCATCATCAAATTCAAGGTTGATCTTCTCAGCAATGTCAGCCATGCTCAATTTCTTGTCCACCATCATTTCACGATTCAACTCTATACGAAGCAACCAAGGAGATATTTTATCTGGGTTGACCTCTTCATCAGGCATTTCATAATAAGACCTGACAAAATCAACATCTTCCTCGATGATTGTGCTCATGGGGTCCGGATCATACCACACTTCTGTGGCTTGAGTTACACTCCGGAGAGTGGTGTACTCCAAAGCACACTGAACTGTTTTGGCCCTCTCCTTGGTTTTATTTGCTTCAGGCTTCAAGTAGACAGAGAGAGATGGAGTTTTGATTCTCTTGGCCACATTTATAATTTCTCTCAACCTGGGAACACCAAGAGTGACATTCTTTGCACTCACACCAGCATAATGGAAGGTATTGAGAGTCATCTGAGTTGCAGGTTCACCAATAGATTGTGCAGCCACACAACCAATCATTTCTCCGGGTGCTACAAGTGATTGCAAGAAGCGAGATTCTATTTCTCCAGTAACCCACTCAAATGCTTCCCGAGTAAGCCGATACTCTTCCAGTACCCTTTTGCTAGCAAAAGTGCTTCGGAGCAAAATGTTGAAAAACAACGTAGCGTTCTTTTGAGCCTCAACACTCAATAAGTCATCCCCAGGAACAACCTTCAGCCTTTCTTGAAGCTTATCAACAGCTTCCACAATTTCCATAGGATGCATATCTGAAGTCCTTCTGAAGTCAATCTTAAAGGTCTTCTGTGCATTCTGAATAAGCCTCTTCAAGTTCACAGGCAATGGCCAAGAATTATCACCTGTGGTTGTAATCTCAGTTCCAAGTTGTAATCTGTCTGTTTCTAGTTTCTGTACTTCAGCATCAAATACATTGCGGAACTCTCTGATGGTTTTAAGATCCTCAATATGTTCAGGCAACATGTAATTTGGATTCCAATTTTCATCATCAAACTCGTATCTGAACACCCTCTCAAATTCTGCTTTTTTCATCTTTAATGAATCTAGCTTCTGCGATTCTATCCAAACAGCATCCATACCATCTTCTCCATAGAGAAATTGAATAACATCACCTAATGAGTTCCTAACAGTCCCGTCGTATTTTACCATAATATCTTCCATAGCCTTAACTAGTCTCCTCTGGATGTAACCAGTCTCAGAAGTCTTCACAGCAGTATCAATAAGACCTTCTCTACCACCCATAGCGTGGAAAAAGAACTCCTGAGGTGTCAGTCCTCGTAGATATGAATTTTCAACAAAGCCACGACTTTCTGGCCCATAATCATCTTTTGTGAAGTGCGGCAGTGTCCGATCTATAAACCCATAAGGTATTCGCTTGCCCTCTACATTTTGCTGCCCCACACAAGCAGTCATCTGTGAGATATTAATAAAACTTCCTTTGGACCCTGCAGTAACCATGGCTTTAAGATTGTTGCTTTCAGACAAACTCTTTTGGGCACTATTTCCAGCGTCATCACGAGCCTTATTCAAGACCTAAAGGCACCAAACATATTAGTTCTCAGCAGAAGGCAGAGAAAAGCTAATAAAATAATGTCAAACCAAGTAACATATTAGTTATCCAGGCACCTGGTTCACTTTGTTTTCAAACGAATCCATCATTGTCCGCCCAGGTTCAGGCTCCAGCTTTTTCTCCTGGGCTTTTCTGATAAGTTCCTTCACATCATTTTTGGCCGTCGAAATGGTCTCATTAATTTTTTCCATAGTTGATGCATCAGCAATAGTATCTCCGATACCAATGCTAAAAGCATTCTGCAAAAGCCAATAGTTCACAAGCCACTGTGTATGACCCAGAAACTTACGAGCAGCATCTGGACCAACCTCTTCCCTGTGCACAGCATTGACAAAGAATCAAACAGGTTTCAAGTAAAACAGTTGAAGCTCAAGAAAACTAAAAATATACAACAGTTTAAGACTGCTATGACACCATTCACTGTGCTTTTCTATCCAAGAATGGATATATAATCATCATAATGGCTGAAGTTCACTGTTGTGTATTTATGAAAAATAAAATTTTGTTTCTCCGAAATTTCATCTATGACCACCTATAAACAAAACAGTGCAATCTTACAATTCCAATTAAATTAAAAGTGTTAAAGTTCGACATGCTGCATATGCACAAAAAAAAAAGATAATTGCATACCATATAACATGTATAAGACTTCCTGAAGATGTCCCAAGAGCCTTTTTGCAAAGAGTTCCAGATAGAAGCTCTCCCTTTTCTATTCTAACAAATGTATCCCCTGGAGTTATATTTCCAGTTTCTGTGTCAGAGTGCCAGGCAGAAGTTCTGTTAAGATTTATCTGTTTTGGAATAATAAGATTAAAAACTTGTTTTCCAGTCCAGAGAGGCCGTGGCTTTAAAATCGTAGGAGCAGGAACCTTTCCATCAAAATCCTCCCACCACATCAGAATGTTCATGAAAACATCCTGCAACAAATTTAAAAAGATTAGACTCGCATCAATTACTGGAAATACAAGATACTGAGAACATTTAATTGTGAGCCTATCTTCTCAATCACTAACCTTCTCTATAAATGTGTCCCTCTTTGTGATTTTACGACAACCTAAGAGTGTATCCTGGACAATTCCCATTACTGGCCGATTTGACTGAGGGGATACAATGCATTTCGGCACCATCATAAGCTCCAGAACTTCTGCTCTTGTTTCAAATGACTGAGGAACGTGCATATTCATTTCATCACCATCAAAATCGGCATTGTATGGAGAGGTGACCGATAAATTCAACCTGAATGTTGAATATGGCATGATCTTGATTCTGTGCCCCATAATAGACATTTTGTGGAGACTAGGTTGACGGTTGAAGAGAACAAAATCTCCATCATTCAGATGGCGCTCAACCTGCAACCACAATAAGTATAAATTGGAAAACGGTCCTAAAGATGGAAACACAATTTAGAACCTAGGAAATGTGAACCGTGCCTTATATCCAAGCTCTAAATGATGATCGCTACTTTTCTTCAAGTAACGAAGATCAAGCCTTTGTCCGTCATCCCTAATGATATACTTAGCACCAGTTTTACCAGGTGGGGGATGGGGCCCATACTCAACAAGCTCCTTTAACCTGAAGCTCCATAAAGAAGCACCCTATTAAAACCTGATATGGAAAACTACATAAGAGGTGAAAGTGAAACTCTGCAAAAGAAGACTAACCGCTCAATATTATATGGAGTCACAGTCTCTGGATACGTAAGATTCAAAGCAATACTCCATGGCACTCCTAATTGATCGATGTTAATTGTTGGGTCCGGGGTGATAACTGTTCGTGCAGAAAAGTCAACTCGTTTCCCCATCAAATTTCCTCTAATTCGACCTTCCTTTGCCTTAAGCCTACTGCAAATTGATTTAATTGGCCTCCCTGATCTCTGTGTGGCCTGGAAAGCAAAGAAAGCTTCAGCAAATGCACATAAAATAAACTCATATGACACCAAAATACATATAAATATGCTTAGATGAATCATCATATAAATGATTTCAAGCAGGTATACCCTTGGCAATCCAGGCAACTCATTGTCAAAATATGTGGCAATGTGAAACTGCAATAACTGAGCAAACTCTGAAATAATGTGAGCTGGAGACCCATTTCTCTCCTGTCTTCTTAGGTTCTCATTGTGCCTTATAATCATGGCCAATTGATGAGTTAAATCATCCTGAACTCAACAAAGACAAAAGAGTTAAAATAATAATCTTTGTAAGAACTAGAGCTGTCAAGGAAAAAAAAACAATACAGTAGCAAAAGAAAACTTGCCTCACTCCTAGAAGATGTGTCCATCATCACAGAAGGCCGCACCGGAGGTGGAGGTATAGGAAGAACTTGTAGAATCATCCAATCTGGCCGAGCATACTTTGGATTCAACCCTAAAAGCTGACAATCCTCATCACTTATCCTCTTCAAAACACTAAGAACCTGCAAAAATTTTCAATAAAGTATAAGTGTAACATGTCATTAGTACTAACACTCATAACTAAAATCTTGTAGAACCAGATATCCATTACCCTCTCTGCAGTAAGGGTCTGTTTTCTTTCCACAGGTTCAGGAAGCTGCTCTTGGTCATCACTTTTCTTCCTAGCAGCTTTGTACTCTGCAATAATTTTCATTCCATCTATAGTGAGCTTTGGTTGCTGAGCACCACAGCCACCCCTACTCTTTTTCACAGGTTCCTCAGTTTCTTGACCTTGAACATCAATTTCATCACCACCATCACACTTTTGCTTGTTTTTACAAGCGTCCAGAATCTTTCTGAGCCTATTTTTCGGGTTCTTAATTTTCATAGCTTGCTTAAATTTGTGGTCATCCTATAAAAAAAATTAAACTTCATAAATCATCACTTCAAATTAGCTAAAACAACTTAACCAACAAAAGCAAAAAAACAACTGAATCTTATAGTAATACCTCGTCAACCATTATTTTAGAGCAATTGAAGCAAACACAACGCATTATACTAAGAACAGTCTTCAAAAACCCAATGTGAAACATAGGCTTAGCTAACTCAAGATGTCCAAAATGACCAGGACACTCAGCCATATTCGCTGTACAAGTTTCACACTTCATCTTCCTATCAATTGTACCAAGTCGAGGGTCACTCAACCCAGCTATCTTAGGTTTACCTCCCATCATTGTCTCACCGTGCTCAATCTGTACAACCGACATTTGCCTCTGCAAATCAAACACACAAACATCAAATACATCTCTAATTCCCCCAAATACATATACATGAATTAGAATAAACGAAAAAGAGTAGTAGTAATATGAATGAAGAATTACGATCTCATCTGGGCTGAGTATTCCGAACTGAACAGTACGGACTTTGGCTACCTCAGCCGGAGAGTAAGGGAATCGGATATCCATGGCGATCGATTAGGGTTTTGAGAGAGTGAAGCAGAAATTTGAGTTGGTGAAGTTTTGTTTTGGCGGCTACAATTAATTTCGTTCCTTTTTTTTGAAAATTAAAATTAAAAATAAAAATTGATGAAATTGTTTTTTGTAATTTTTGGGAGAGAAAGATCCAACTGCGTAAATATGGAGAGAACTCTCTCGCAGAGAGACTAAAAGAAATGGATTTCGAGCCCTAGACCTCTATTTATAGACCAATGGGATGGGATGGGATGTTGGGTTCGTAAATTACGAAATTGCCCCTCCACCACGTCAAACTTGCTGCCCCTTCCTCCACTTTTATTGTTTGAAGTTTTGTTTGGGCAAAATAATATTGGAAAATTCTACAATGCACCCTTAAAATGAATATATTAATCCACCCCTATCTATTTTAGCATCCAAATTTATTTTGGGAAATTTGATTTTCTATACTTAAAAAACTTTAAATTTTTTATAAATACATACTTAATAATATTAGTCATATATGACCACATTCCTAATATCCCACAAATACCCCTCCACGCAGCCCCTCTCTCTCTTCCTCTCTCTCAAACCCAACAAAAAAAAAAAAAACCCAGGGGTTCGATGGAGTCAGACCAATCGGACCCATCGGACCAAGCCCCCCTCTTCCTCTCTCTCAAATCGAACAAAAAAAAAAAAGAAACCCAGGGGTCCGATGGGTGGGTCATGGTCCGACCATCGGACCCTTGGGTTTTTTTTCTTTTTTTTGTTCAATTTGAGAGAGAGGAAGAGAGCCGGTGGGGGTGGTGGTGCGTTTGGGTGGTCCGAGAGAGATGGGCTGGGTCGGAGGTGGTGGTGCGGTGATTTGTTGCAGGCCGGTTGGGTCTTCGTGAAGGGTAGGGGCAGTCAGTTGGGTCTTCGTGGAAGGTTCGGCCGGTTGGGTCTTCGTGGAGGGTTGGGTGGTCCGAGAGAGGGAGGCTGCGTGGAGGGTTGGGGCAGTCAGTGGGTGGGTGGGTGATGATGGTTGGGGGGTTGCGTGGAGGGTTGGAGCAGTCGGCCATAGATGCAGAGAGAGTTTGAGGGAGGAGAGAGAAAGGGTTTGAGTTATGAGAGGGGTATTTTTGGGGTTTTGAAAAAAGTGTCATATTTTTTGTAGTTTAAAATGTATTGGTTTAAGAAAAAAAATCTAAAGTTTTTTAAGTATAGAAAATCAAATTTCCCTTTATTTTTTTGTTAAATTTTTTCTCATGGTCATGTACGGTCATGTACGTTATAATTATTTAAGATATCCTGCAAAATTTTAAGAAATTTAGAAAGTTTAACACGCCGAAAACTATGTTCAAACAGTGTATTGCACGCGTGACTATTTTATTTTATACGCGTGTAAAATCGACTGTTTGAACATTGTTTTCTATATTGTAAATTATTCCGAATTTCTCAAAATTTTGTAGAATATCTTAAATAGCTATAACGTACATGAATATGAAAAAAAAATAGACTAAAAATTTTTTTTGAATGACGAAATAAGTTAAGGGTGCATCAATACATCTCTTTTAAGGGAGTGCATTGTAAATCACCCAATAATATTTTAGGTAATTCCCATCAACTATATACGGTAAGAATTGTTAAAAAATATTATTGGTATCTAGTTTATTTTTTTTTTTTTGTATTATACTGCTATTGGTGTAATTAAGTATTGGATCCATATAATTTTAAAAAATAACCTTTAAAGAATGTCGTTAACCAATTGTAAGGTGTCACTTATAAAAAGTATTAGACACCACTGATGCTTATTAGCAATGCTCATATTTGGTACTTGGTAAAAGTTTCTCTTAACTTATTTGTGTAGCAAAAATCTCATACTTTCTTGCCTTAGCCACTATTGTGGAAGAGAAACTCATAGCACAGACTATCCTTATCAGCGAAGGTAGTTGATTTGATACAACATACCTTTATTTTTTTTTTCATTTTTTTTTATTTATTTGATCTAAATCTTATTCGTGCCAATTTTCCCTATAAAACAATAGAAAATCACCTCTTTAATGAATGTATGTGCTTTTGATTAGTGCCCGAACGTGACCTTTTTGAACTTATGGTCTGTTGTCCTGGAGATGGTAAGTTTTATGATATGTTGGGATAGATACTTCGTACTGCCAAATAAAACTTCTACAAAGCACCACAATGAGATAAGGTGAGGTGAGTGAACAACGAAACGAATCTCTTTATTGTAAAGAAATTCATTTTGCAAGTTGTTGCTATAATTTTAAACACTACGCAAGTATACGCAATCAAGTAGTAAATCTCACACAGGTGAGGTCGATCCCACAGGGAATTGGATTAAGTACCACTAAATTATACTTATGATTCTATTCGGTAAATCAAAAGCAATTATGATTTAAAAACAGTAAAATATGAAAGAAATTCAGAAAACTTAATAACACAATTTAAAGTTGAGCAAGATGAGACAATAGGGAGGAGAATCCTGTTGTTGTTTACCCAAATCGTTAATGCTTAATTACTATCCTATTCTTGGAGTGAATGACAGATTATGAAATAACCTAGCTCCTTTCAGATCTTCTAGATTCTAAATCACATGTTATCTAATTAATTCCTTAATTAAACTAACATGAAATCAGCATTAAGCAATAATCTACTCGTCACATAAGTCATGCAAATACTTTCGTTTCACATAGAACATTGATTATCTTAATTTTAGCATTCTCAATTCTCACTTTTCAGATTTTGAATTGAGATCATAGAGCATGCACAAGGTGATCAATCTTAAACATGAAATTAAGAACAAACTAAGATAATTTCACACACAAGAATTGAGGAATGGTAATTAAACATTAACTAGGCAAAACATTAAACAACAATCATCATCCTCCCTAAATGGGAAATTTAGTTCAGAAACAAATCCATAACCATTCCTATAGCAATATTCAACATAAATAAATTAAAGAGGAATAAAGAAAAGAACTGTTGGTGGATGAATTCTGGATCTTCACTTGAATCTCTGTGCTCTTCCTGCCGCTCTCAGCTGTACTTTAGGGTTTCTGATCGCTCTCCCTGACTTTCAATCGCAGTTTTCTATTTATAATTGAAATTTAGGGTTCGATGGACGAAAATGCCCCTGGTCCGTACGGGATCTCGCCGCGGCCAAGCTTCCTCTCGCCGCGGCGAGAATATTGAAATTTTGGGTGCTTTCTGTATCTCGTAACTCGCCGCGGCGAGCCTCTTCATCGCCGCGGCGACTGATGCCTTTCGAATTCTTGAGATCTAGCCGCGGCCAAGTTGTGTTTAGCCGCGGCCAGATATGCACAAAAACTCAAAAATTGAGTTTTCTTCGGCTCAGCACGCCTTTTAACGAATTTCTGCACCCGAGACTTCTTTTATTCCAAAGAACCTGAAAACATAGAAAACAAGCGTAATTCCGTCCCAACACAGCTAAAAATGCACATAAATTGGATCCAAAACATAGGCTAAAAATAGCCTAACACAAGTTCGTTATTACAGGTAGTTTCTACAAAGCAAACGATCGAATTAATGACGTATACAATTCACAACATATTGGTGTTATTGATCTTCTGATCTGTTTCAAATTTTGTGGTGATTTCAGAACCCAATTTCTCAACAAATTGGTGTGGTGAGTGTGGATCACTTATCATGGGATAAACCAAGTACAAAATGGGAAAATTAACAGGACAAAATAATTTTGAATTTTGGCTATTGAAGATTATTAGATCTCCATGCCATTAGAACTAAATCAAAGAACAGAGCTGAAACAAAGAGAAAGAAAGAGAGAAAGAACTATAGAAAGAATGGAGAAGAAAAGACAATCTCATTGATCAAAGATTGTTACAGACTATTTATACAGAGAAAGAAATTAAACAATCTGCTATAACAGAAAACCAGAAATCAAGCTAACAGCCAAACAACAATAACAAACTTTATAACAAACTAACTAACTCTCAACAGTGGTCTTAACATCTCCCCTCAAACTCATAATTGAAAGGTCTTCAATTTTGAGTTTGCTTCTGAATGTTGAGAATCGTTGACTAGAAATGGCTTTGGTTAAGCCATCTGCAAGTTGATCAATGGCAGCAACATGCTTGACACTTAGCATTTTGTTCATCACTTTCTCTCTCACAAAGTATAGGTCAAGTTCTATATGCTTTGTCCTAGCATGTAGAACCGGGTTCTGTGTGAGCATTATAGTGCTAAGATTATCACACCAAACAGTAGGAGGCTGAGGAAGCTGAATGTTAAGTTCAGAAAATAGGTAGTGAAGCCAAGTGAGTTCAGCTGTAACATTAGCAACACTCTGATATTCTGCCTCAGTACTGGACCTAGAAATAGTCTGTTGCTTTTTGCTCTTCCATGCAATCAAATTGGAACCAAGAAATATAGCATAACCCGAAGTCGACTTCCTGTCATCTGGATCTGATGCCCAATCAGCATCGCAGAAAGCAGTCAAATCATAGGATTCAGGTCTAGTAAAATGAAGGCCATGACTCAGTGTACCACTCACATACCTAAGTATCCTCTTCACAGCTTGCCAATGTGTAGATAGAGGATTTTGCATAAACTGACACACCTTGTTCACACTGAAGGACAGCTCTGGTCTAGTAATTGTAAGGTATTGTAAAGCACCTACAATCGACCTATACATCTGAACATCATCAAGAGGTTCCCCCTCATGAGCTGACAAGCGCAGGCCACTTATCATAGGAGTTGGAGAGGGCTTGGACCCGAACATTTGAGCTTTGATCAACAAGTCTTTGGCATACTTAGTTTGACAAAGATGAAGGCCACAATCTGTGTAGTTCACCTCAATTCCCAGAAAGTACCTAAGTGGACCAAGGTCTTTAAGGGAAAATTGAGTATTCAGTGTGGCAATCAACTTAGTTACAGTAGCCTCATCACTCCCTGTTACTAAAATATCATCAACATACACTAAAACTAGTGTTGTGGATTGAGAGGACTGATTAATGAACAGTGAGTGATCAGACTTTGAAGAGATGAAGCCAAGGGAAATTAGGCTATGTTGTAACTTGTCAAACCAAGCTCTAGGTGCTTGTTTGAGTCCATATAAAGCCTTGTTTAGTTTGCACACTAAGTGCTCTTGACCAGGAATTTCAAAGCCTGATGGTTGAGTCATGTAAACTTCCTCTTGCAAATCACCATTTAGAAATGCATTGTTGACATCGAGTTGTCTCACAGACCAGCCCTTGGAGAGAGCAAGAGTTAGTACAACTCTTATTGTAACTGGCTTAACAACAGGACTGAATGTTTCAGTGAAGTCAAAACCTGCTTGTTGATGAAACCCTTTTGCAACCAATCTAGCTTTGTACTTCAGAACACTACCATCTGGATTTTCCTTTTTCTTGTAGACCCATTTGCATCCTATGGCTTGTCTCCCTTCAGGTAGTTTCACAAGAATCCAGGTTTTATTTCTTGCAAGAGCAAGAATTTCATCACCCATTGCATTATTCCAATGCTCCTGTTGAAGAGCTTCCTTAAGTGATGTTGGTTCTCTTAAAGCCATGAATGCTTTGGGTTTAAACACTCCCAGCTTAGATCGAGTCATCATCCTATGAGCATTATTTTTGCCAGGGGCATTTAAGCAGCCAGATAGAAGAGGTAAGGCTGCTGGAGATGAGAATGCAGGTGCAGGCCTGGTGTCTGGTAAAACAGAACCTCTTTGTAGTGGAGAACCAGCATCTGGTGTGATAGTATCTGATGCACCAGCATCTGGTGTGCCAGTACCCGATGTACCGGCATCTGGTGTGCCTCTTTCAGCAAGACCATTTTGTTGATGAGTGGTAGGACAAGGATGTCTATGGTGGATCCCATTGTCAGCAAGAAAAGATGTAAAGGACCTATATTCACCCCCCAATCTGTTTGTAAAGTTTTAATAGATTTGCCTAATTGTAATTCAGCTTCAGCTTTAAAGTGTTGAAAGGTTTTCAAGGCATCCGATTTATTTTTCAAGAGATACAACCAAGTAAACCTTGAATAAGCATCCACAAAATGGATATAGTATTTATATCCATTAAAGGAAGTTGTGTGGGAAGGACCCCACAGATCCGAGACCACTAATTGAAGTGGCTCAGAAATAATAGTAGTAGATGCTTTGGGAAATGGAAATTTGTGAATCTTTCCAAGGCAACAAGCTGAACAAACAGAAAATTGAGAATCTTTATTAAGAATAGGGACATTACAAGACTTAAGAACAGTTTGAACAATCTTTTCAGAGGGGTGTCCTAGTCTATTGTGCCACAAAGTAAAATTGTTTTGAACATTGGCATTACATTTGAAACAATTTGACACAGTGACAGAGGAGTTATTTAGAGTAGCTATGAATGTACACTTAGACTTGGACGATTGGTAGTCCCTACTGCTGCTGGTTTGAGAGTGAACTGGCTGACTGTAGTTGGTGGTCTTGGCTTGGTCAGGGATTGAGTAGATAGGACCTATTTGGGATTGGTCAAAAGTATATAGGCCATTCCTGTGTCTCCCCATCAGCAAAGTGGTATGACTCACTTCCTCCTTAACATAACAAACATCAGCATGAAATTCAAAATAGACATTGTTATCCTTAGAGAACTTAGCAACACTAATGAGATTTTTTGTAATTTCAGGCACATGAAGAAGGTTATTTAGAACAAGAGAGTGAGAAGAATGCTCAGGAATAAAATAAGATTGACCAATATGCTTTATTGACAAACCTGTACCATCTCCTACATACATTTGATCTTGTCCACCATAGTCATAACAATTTGCAAGGTTCTGAACTTGAGGAGTGCAGTGATTAGTTGCCCCCGAGTCCGGATACCAATTTGCATCTTCTATGCTGCTGTTTGTAGCAATATTTGCTTGTGGTAAATGTGTCTGCATCGAAGCATTGTTACCTGAAGTAGCACCAGACAGAGAACCTGAAAAGGACTTATCAAAGCGATAGAAGCAGTCGTGTGCTGTATGACCAAATCGCAAGCACAATTGACATTGAACTTTATTGTTCACATTCATTCCAGACCTGCCCCCTCGATTCTGGAAAAAATTACCTCTACCACCAGAATTCTGACCAGAAGCAAAGTTAGATTCACCTGCACGATTGAAACTTCTGTTATTGAGGAAATTTACAAATTGACCAGCTCTATTGGACTGAAAATTTCCACGCCCATACTGTTGTTTGAATCGTCTCCATGCGATATTAGCCTCGATCAACGAATCTTGATCATCAGTGATGAGATTAGCACTCATATCCACTTCCTTCCCTGATTTTTCGATTCTGGACTCAGAAGCCAAAAGCAAAGCTTCGATCTCTCCTACAGAGTACTGTTCAACTCTAGTGTTAGTAGAGATGACGAAAGTATCGTACTCGCTCGAAAGACCTTTGAAAATAGCTGCGACATGATCACGATCACTTAAGGTTTCTCCCACGGAGGCGAGAAGGTCGACATGCTGTTTCACTTTCAGTAGATAATCGTTGAGGCTTAGTGTCCCTTTCTTGAGGTTCTGAAGTTTTGTGCGAAACTCCAGAATTTTTGAAGACACTTGCAGCGTGAAATGTTTCTCCAAGGTGTTCCAGATCTGAAGTGCCGAGTTGCAACCTACCATCCTCGTGAGAAGACCTTCGGTCATTGATGATAAGAGCCACGAAACTAATAGCTGGTCCTGCACTTCCCAGTCGAAGAAGACTTGACTGACTCTGTTTTGAGTACGATCATCATCAGAGGCAAACTCCGGTGGTGGTGGTTCCTTGATGAACTTCAAGAGTCGATTTCCTCTAATGGCGGCAAGAACTTGCTGTTTCCACAGCAAGAAATTGTGGTCATTGAGACGAATCGAGATGCTATGATTGAAGTGCACAGGTTCTTGATTGTGAGATCCTCTGTTCTGAGAAGCTTGAGTGTTTGTGACTGTTGCGCCATTGTTGGTGATACCTGCAGGTCTAACCGTAGCCATGTTTGCATTGAGCGGAGGCCACTGCTCTGATACCATATTAGATCTCCATGCCATTAGAACTAAATCAAAGAACAGAGCTGAAACAAAGAGAAAGAAAGAGAGAAAGAACTATAGAAAGAATGGAGAAGAAAAGACAATCTCATTGATCAAAGATTGTTACAAACTATTTATACAGAGAAAGAAATTAAACAATCTGCTATAACAGAAAACCAGAAATCAAGCTAACAACCAAACAACAATAACAAACTTTATAACAAACTAACTAACTCTCAACAGTGGCCTTAACAAAGATGAAGACTGTTAGGCTATTTTTAGCCTAAGTTTTGGATCACATTTTATAGTTGTTTTCCTTCTTTATTATTATTTTTAGAATAGAATTACGCTTGTTTTCTTTGATTTCAGGTTTCTACACTTGGAATGTATAAATTGGACAAATTTCGGAAAACAGTGATCTATAAAATAGAGAAAATTTTGAAAGAGAATAAAGCTGAAAGTTCAAGCCTAAATTCGACTATGTTCTGATCATATTTTGGAAAAAGTCAAAACATAAACGTTTTAGATCTCTTTCTTATCTTTCCAACGCATCTTGAATCAGCTCATTTGGAGTTCGGATGAGAAAGTTATGCTCATTTTACTAAAACAGATCGAAGCTGAAAATTCCATCTCGCCGCGGCGAGAATTCCATGGCCGCGGCTAGAAAGTCTGGGCAGAAACGTAGTTTTTTGATGCACTTTTGGCCGCGGCGAGACCACTTTTGGCCGCGGCGAGCGTCCGTACGGTCAGGGGTATTTTTGTCCGACGAACCCTAAAAATTAGTTATAAATAGAAAACTGCGATTGGAAGTCAGGGAGAGCGATCAGAAACCCTAAAATACAGCTGAGAGCGGCAGGAAGAGCACAGAGATTGAAGTGAAGATCCAGAATTCATCCACCAACAGTTCTTTTCTCTATTCCTCGTTAATTTCTTTATGTTGAATATTGCGATAGGAATGGTTATGGATTTGTTTCTGAACTAAATTTCCCATTTAGGGAGGATGATGATTGTTGTTTAATGTTTTGCCTAGTTAATGTTTAATTACCATTCCTCAATTCTTGTGTGTGAAATTATCTTAATTTGTTCTTAATTTCATGTTTAAGATTGATCACCTTGTGCATGCTCTATGATCTCAATTCGAAATCTGAAAAGTGAGAATTGAAAATGCTAAAATTAAGATAATCAATGTTCTATGTGAAACGAAAGTATTTGCATGACTTATGTGACGAGTAGATTATTACTTAATGCTGATTTCATGTTAGTTTAATTAAGGAATTAATTAGATAACATGTGATTTAGAATCTAGAAGATCTGAAAGGAGCTAGGTTATTTCATAATCTGTCATTCACTCCAAGAATAGGATAGTAATTAAGCATTAACGATTTGGGTAAACAACAACAGGATTCTCCTCCCTATTATCTCATCTTGCTCAACTTTCAATTGTGTTATCAAGTTTTCTGAATTACTTTCATACTTTACTATTTTTAAATCATAATTACTTTTGATCTGCCAGATAGAATTATAAGTATAGTTTAGTGGTATTTAATCCAATTCCCTGTGGGATCGACCTCACCTGTGTGAGATTTACTACTTGATTGCGTATACTTGCGTAGTGTTTATAAATTATAGCAACAAGTTTTTGGCGCCGTTGCCGGGGAATTGTATAAAGATTGATATTACATAAAATTATACTAACTTCTACTTTGGTTCTTTTTGCTTATTTCTAATCTGTTTCTTTTAGATTAATTTTTGTAATATTATTAAAAATTAAATTTGTTCTAATTTGGTTTTACTTTTTAGTTTTAGTATTAATTTTGTTGTTCAAATTTTTATCTTTTTAGTACTAATTTAGTTTATTTTTCTTTTAATTTTACTAATGTTTTACTTATGAGTTTGACCTGCAAGATAAATCCAGATGCTATATCTTGAGGATTTTGCCCAACAACACAATGAACCATTCTATTCTGCTTGGAGGAGATTTAAAGAGCTTGGAGAGAGATGTTATCCCACTTTCTCAAGTGGGTGTTTTACGTGGCTCTTTTATAATGGGCTTAATGATGAAACAAGAAGCTGGGTTGATTATGGAGCAGAGGCAACTGGAGCACCTCTATTAATGAGAGGCTATGATGTAATAAATCTGTTGAATAACATGACAGATTTTGATTACGACTGGCATTGGGATCCATCACTTCAGGGTTGGAGTCACCAATACCCACCTTATTGCCCAAATTCATCCCAACAAACTGAAAAAGAGGAGCAACTACTATCACTTCTACAATCACTTCCAGGAGAGATTAACCGCTTAACTGACATGGTGAGATCCTTATGTGATAATTCAATGACTCATGATTCAGAATGTAATAACTCCAATGATGAAAGTTATGAGAGTTGTTGGTACAATGAAGAAGGGTCATTATTTGAATACAAGGAAGATAATGAGCCTACAATTGAAGATCAAGATCCTTGTGAAGAGGAACTCATTGAATATGAAATCACAAGCAAGGGTATGGATAGCCAAGTGGAGAGTGAGCAACAAGAAGAAGTGTTGTTAGATGAAAGTGTAGAAACTGTGACATTGGAGGATGAAGAAGGACATGACATCATTGATTCGACTTCATCAATGATATTGACTGATAAACCACCAATGAATCCATATATTTCATCTACACCATATTATATCCTCTACAAGCTACAAAAATCTTCTCCCCAAGCACATCATCCAAAGTCTTATGTTGTTGGTTGTAATACCCGGTAAAAATATACATATATTTTAAATTTTATTTGTTATACAATTCGTGTGAGAATAAATATTTATTTATTTCTACTAATAGTGAATAGAGGCTATTGCTTAGAATAGTATTGATAGATTTCTAAACATAGTTGAAATTATAGTAAGTGTCAAGGTAAAATTATGGTGTTTTTACGAATTAGGTTAATTACTCAATTAAAGCCCAATATGAAAGTCTATTAGAGTTTTATAGATTATTTAGTGGGTTTAATTTATTGTATGGGTGCATTAAATAACATCATAATGGAATTAATGTCACAAAAATTCGTAGGTTTTGATAAATTCGCAAGATTAAAAACTGTTTTACTAAAATGATCATATCTAGAGTTTTAGAGCTCCGATTGAGGTGATTCCAGTGGCGTTGGAAAGATAATTCAAAGATCTATAAATTTTGTAGAAATAGTTATATCAAAATTCGGAATTTTTCTAGGTGAAAACTGAGCCTAAAGTTACGAAATAAAGGGCTTACTTTTAAAATTTAAAAATTTAGATATTTGTTGATTTAATAATATTTTAGCATTTTATTATATATTATTATTTTTTTTGTTAACCTAAACCTATCAGAATACGATATCTCATAATCTTTTTATCAAACCCTAAACTATCATAGTTTTATTTTTCCTCTCCAAACCAATTAGTCAAAGCCTCATTCTTCTTCATGTTTGCTCCTCTCAAACCTTCCACAATTCTTCTTATTTTCTACCTTCATTCTTAAAGTTTTGGATTTATAATCAAGGCTTGCGGGCTTGAGACATCGAATAGAAATATGTGAAGAGGTATGAAATATTTTCTTGCTCAATAATGCTAAATGTTATCTAGGGTTCGGATCTATTATATTTTTTCGTTTTCAGAAAAACAAGTTTCAATAAAATAATGATATCTCTCTTGATATTGATCCGTTTTTAGAGATTTTTATATCGTTGGAAAGCTTATTTGATTTCCCATAAGTTTTATGAAGAAACGTTTTGTTAATTCGAAGTCATACTATGTCAAAAAGTTAGTTTTATTCAATATCATGTGATTCGTTTCTTGAATCTTGTTCTTGCAAAACTGTTTTGGTAAAATTGTAATATCTCTTTGAATATAATTCCAATTTTAAAGATTTTGGTATCATTGGAAAGGGAATTTAATTTCCTAAAACTTTGATGAAGATGTTATCTTCTAGTTCTGAACCATTCAATGTCAAAAGTTTGTATTTTTGCTAAGTTGTGTAATTCGTTACTCCATATTCCTTCTCTGAAATAGTTTCAGTAAAACAATCATAACTCCCTCAGTTTTAATCCATTTTTAATGATCTTTATATCATTGGAAAGATAATGAAATTTTCTATAATTTTTATGAAGACAACTTTCACTGAATTAGTATATTTGTTGGTCAAAAATAGTGATCTTTCTGCTGTACTGTAAGAGTACGAATTTTAATGTTAGGGCCTTGAACCATGTGTTGTTATAGGTAGTAGTGACGAGATAACAAGTCTTAAGCAGTGGGATTTGAGGATCTTGTCCTCAACAAGAAAATTTATTGAGGTGCTTGGAGTAGCAAGAAGGTGTTCTTAACAACTGAGGTAAGAAGAGTGGACATCTGTGCACAGGGTGTATGTTGAAACATACAACTGTATTATGGGTTTGTATTTGCATATTTTATTCTATGGTAGATTGTTGTTTTATGCTAATGTTATTAGTGTGTGATAGTGATAAGGCTTTTGACTGTTTGTGTGAGGATAGCACTTATAGGATAGGTTTTCTGCTGCTGGTGTGAGCATAGCACTGCAGGATATATTTTTGGCTGCTTGTATGGGTTTACTTGCAGGTTATCCTATCATGGGTGAGTAGAACTTGTGATAAGGGATTGCCCTATTGGATGCCGAGTGTGAGAACAGCACAAGGCAGGGCAAGTTACACTTCATGTCTGATCAACATGAGTGGGAGTAGATTGTCGTATGTGAGGACAATGTGCGATAAAATACTATGTGTTATATGTGTGAGTATAGCATGCATTAAGATTACATTGTGATGTGATGTTATATTGTATTTGAGAATAGTATGTGATATGACATGTTGGTATATGTATGCAAGTATGGTATGAATTAATTTGATGTTGTGATATTGTTATACTTATGACTATGTTATCTGGTTGGGGGGGGTTATGTCCTACATAGCTCTTCTTACTGGGCGTTAGCTCACGGGTACTCTGTGTGCAGGTAAAGGCAAAATTATATAGTGAGGGTGGCGAGCTCGAGGCGTGGATTACATGTTAGGGGATTGTCACGATGTTTTGGTTTAAAAATATTTCATTTAAGATTATGATTCAAATAGTTTTTGTAAAGCTTTATATTTTAAGGTTATGAATAAATAAATGTTTTGTTTTAAAAATAATGAGATCTCATGCTTAGTTATTTTTCATTAAAGAAGTCTTTTATTGTCTTTATCTTAAATGGTTTTAAACGGACTAGCTAGTGTGACGTCTCGGGAAATCGGGGCGTTACAATATGGTATCAGAGCAATACGGTCCTAAAGGATGTGGTTGACCCTAACATGTAAAGTTCATTGCCACGAGACGAGCTCGACTCACTGTACTGTAAGTTTTTGTCAATATGTTCATGTTAGTTTTACATATTTTATGTTGCGTTACATCTTTAGTGTAACTAGAAGTTTTCTTTGTGTTTAGAAGAATATGTCTTAAAATTTTATGGGTAGGATTCGATCTATGAGATATTTTTGGAAAAAAAAAAAATCAAGGTATTGCTATATTACGTAATTTAAGTTTGATTTTTGATAAGTTGTACTTATTTTCATAAATAAGGAGCATAAGAAGAGTGTTTTTCAAAAGGAATTGTGTTATAAGCAGATTGGAATAGAGTATGTTAGGAAAAAAAAAAGAATTTAGTTGTTATATTAGTATTTCTAACGAGAGTGTATGTTTCAGGTTTAATAAATTAGACATATATAACTATTGGTACGTTCTTAAGTTTGTTTTTTTTTAAGTGTTAATGGATAGATAATTTTAAGCTCTACTCTTTTATTAGAAATAATTAAGTTGAATTTTGGTTAAGGGTGAAATCTAATCATTAAGGTTATAATAGAAGAATAGATTGTGACAGTCAGTAGCCCCGTGATTCGTAAGGAAATTAGATAGTTTTGTTTGTGTTTATTTGCATAAATTTAAACTCTTTATGTATTGGAATATGGTTTGTTATTATGAATATGTATGTGGTACTGAGAATGTGTGGTATGGACACAATATGAGTTTATGAATTGATATATTGATTAGGGTTGTTTTGACTTGTATATGTTGTATGTTGCATTCATATATTGTGTGTTGTATGCTGCAAGTTGTATGCTAACGTCTCAGGTAAAGTGAGGGACCATGGTGGGGTATGATACGGGGTAAGGCCGTTGAATGTAGAGATACCCTACCCTGCATTTTTCTGAGTCGTGTTTGAAATTATTATGGTGGGGTATGATACGGGATAAGGCCGTTGAATGTAGAGATACCCTACCCTACATTTGTCTGATTCGTGTATGACATTGTTATAGTGGGGTATGATACAGTGATGTTACTGTTGAATATAGAGATACCCTATCTTATAACAATGGTAGGGCTACATAGGCCCAGGTTATTATATGGGCAGATTAGGCCCAGGATATTGTAAGGCCAGGCTAGGCCCAGGTTATGTAAGGAATGGCTATGACATGCCAATGTTATGGTAAAGACATGATATGATTGAAATAATTTGTATATGTTATTGTT
Organism: Cannabis sativa; assembly: GCF_029168945.1. NCBI lineage: Eukaryota > Viridiplantae > Streptophyta > Magnoliopsida > Rosales > Cannabaceae > Cannabis > Cannabis sativa. The sequence goes on from NC_083610.1 coordinate 21,806,848, forward strand.
ATGATTGTGCTATGAGTATGATGTTAGGGTTGTGATCCCTACATATATGTAATGGTTTCGTTTAGTACAAATAAATGGTATATGATTAAGCGAGTAAAGAAAAATATATATGAGAGTTGGATTAAGCGATTTTCGTTCTCGAGTTATTCTTAGAAAGAGTGATTTTGATAGAAAATTTTATTCATATTTCATTAGTTGGATGGATTAGTAAATGTTTCTTTTATAGTGATATGCATGTAGCTCATTCCTGAGAGTATGTTAACTTGTATGCTTCTAAGCCTATATATTGGCTAGCTCGCATGTGTAAGAAGACCTTTAACGATCTTTAGCTTACATGTAGTTCATCTAATTTATAGAAGACATGTGGTCTGTTTGAATGACATCGGTTTGTTGATGATATATTGGATCGTTATGTGTAGGGCAACATTCTTAATAATTATGCTACGTAACTATAATAACGGAATTGTAGCTTTATGGAGGAAATTAAGTTAAAAAAAATTAACATTCAATGAAAGAATGGGAACAATTAAAGAGAAGTTTGCATAAGTTCTTCTACCCTACTCCTTGTTGTTTGTTATTTTTGTATTGTATAATGTGTTCTCAAGTGGCATATAAGGATGTTCATAAGAGAAGAGTTTTTTCTTTATATATAAAATTAGGAGCATGTTATTGCAAAATTTATGTATTTAAAGCACGTATATGTAAGTATTGTGATGGAGTATGTTTGTTATTTAAGTAATATATAAAGGAATAACAATACTTAAATTAGACTGTATATGTTATATGTGTTGTAGTTTGACCAATAAGATAAAAGTTAAGTACATATTTGTTGGGTCCATAAGGTAGATAAGGAGGTCATGTAGTCAGTGGTGACAAACATGAAGTCCCTCGTGTATTTGGTAGTTAAATTTCGAGGACGAAATTTCTTTAAGGAGGGTAGAATGTAATACCCGGTAAAAATATACATATATTTTAAATTTTATTTGTTATACAATTCGTGTGAGAATAAATATTTATTTATTTCTACTAATAGTGAATAGAGGCTATTGCTTAGAATAGTATTGATAGATTTCTAAACATAGTTGAAATTATAGTAAGTGTCAAGGTAAAATTATGGTGTTTTTACGAATTAGGTTAATTACTCAATTAAAGCCCAATATGAAAGTCTATTAGAGTTTTATAGATTATTTAGTGGGTTTAATTTATTGTATGGGTGCATTAAATAACATCATAATGGAATTAATGTCACAAAAATTCGTAGGTTTTGATAAATTCGCAAGATTAAAAACTGTTTTACTAAAATGATCATATCTAGAGTTTTAGAGCTCCGATTGAGGTGATTCCAGTGGCGTTGGAAAGATAATTCAAAGATCTATAAATTTTGTAGAAATAGTTATATCAAAATTCGGAATTTTTCTAGGTGAAAACTGAGCCTAAAGTTACGAAATAAAGGGCTTACTTTTAAAATTTAAAAATTTAGATATTTGTTGATTTAATAATATTTTAGCATTTTATTATATATTATTATTTTTTTAGTTAACCTAAACCTATCAGAATACGATATCTCATAATCTTTTTATCAAACCCTAAACTATCATAGTTTTATTTTTCCTCTCCAAACCAATTAGTCAAAGCCTCATTCTTCTTCATGTTTGCTCCTCTCAAACCTTCCACAATTCTTCTTATTTTCTACCTTCATTCTTAAAGTTTTGGATTTATAATCAAGGCTTGCGGGCTTGAGACATCGAATAGAAATATGTGAAGAGGTATGAAATATTTTCTTGCTCAATAATGCTACATGTTATCTAGGGTTCGGATCTATTATATTTTTTCGTTTTCAGAAAAACAAGTTTCAATAAAATAATGATATCTCTCTTGATATTGATCCGTTTTTAGAGATTTTTATATCGTTGGAAAGCTTATTCGATTTCCCATAAGTTTTATGAAGAAACGTTTTGTTAATTCGAAGTCATACTATGTCAAAAAGTTAGTTTTATTCAATATCATGTGATTCGTTTCTTGAATCTTGTTCTTGCAAAACTGTTTTGGTAAAATTGTAATATCTCTTTGAATATAATTCCAATTTTAAAGATTTTGGTATCATTGGAAAGGGAATTTAATTTCCTAAAACTTTGATGAAGATGTTATCTTCTAGTTCTGAACCATTCAATGTCAAAAGTTTGTATTTTTGCTAAGTTGTGTAATTCGTTACTCCATATTCCTTCTCTGAAATAGTTTCAGTAAAACAATCATAACTCCCTCAGTTTTAATCCATTTTTAATGATCTTTATATCATTGGAAAGATAATGAAATTTTCTATAATTTTTATGAAGACAACTTTCACTGAATTAGTATATTTGTTGGTCAAAAATAGTGATCTTTCTGCTGTACTGTAAGAGTACGAATTTTAATGTTAGGGCCTTGAACCATGTGTTGTTATAGGTAGTAGTGACGAGATAACAAGTCTTAAGCAGTGGGATTTGAGGATCTTGTCCTCAACAAGAAAATTTATTGAGGTGCTTGGAGTAGCAAGAAGGTGTTCTTAACAACCGAGGTGAAGAATAGTTGACATTCGTGCATTGTGGTGTATGTTGAAACATACAACCGTATTATGGGTTTGTATTTGCATATTTTATTCTATGGTAGATTGTTGTTTTATGCTAATGTTATTAGTGTGTGATAGTGATAAGGCTTTTGACTCGTTTGTGTGAGGATAGCACTTATAGGATAGGTTTTCTGCTGCTGGTGTGAGCATAGCACTGCAGGATATATTTTTGGCTGCTTGTATGGGTTTACTTGCAGGTTATCCTATCATGGGTGAGTAGAACTTGTGATAAGGGATTGCCCTATTGGATGCCGAGTGTGAGAACAGCACAAGGCAGGGCAAGTTACACTTCATGTCTGATCAACATGAGTGGGAGTAGATTGTCGTATGTGAGGACAATGTGCGATAAAATACTATGTGTTATATGTGTGAGTATAGCATGCATTAAGATTACATTGTGATGTGATGTTATATTGTATTTGAGAATAGTATGTGATATGACATGTTGGTATATGTATGCAAGTATGGTATGAATTAATTTGATGTTGTGATATTGTTATACTTATGACTATGTTATCTGGTTGGGGGGGGTTATGTCCTACATAGCTCTTCTTACTGGGCATTAGCTCACGGGTACTCTGTGTGCAGGTAAAGGCAAAATTATATAGTGAGGGTGGCGAGCTCGAGGCGTGGATTACATGTTAGGGGATTGTCACGATGTTTTGGTTTAAAAATATTTCATTTAAGATTATGATTCAAATAGTTTTTGTAAAGCTTTATATTTTAAGGTTATGAATAAATAAATGTTTTGTTTTAAAAATAATGAGATCTCATGCTTAGTTATTTTTCATTAAAGAAGTCTTTTATTGTCTTTATCTTAAATGGTTTTAAACGGACTAGCTAGTGTGACGTCTCGGGAAATCGGGGCGTTACATTGGTGCTGATTTTAGTTCAAACTCATCACTTGCCAAGCTTGAAGGCAAGTACAACAACAATTTTCAAGTTGTCTTGCATGACGCTTATTACGGGCGTCAACCGCTTGTTGATGTGGCGCTCAGGTAAGTCTCTCTCAACCACAATTTTATTTTAACACATTGGGGACAATGTGCATCTTTAGTTTGGGGGGGAGAGATTTAATTTTTTTTTCAGTTTTTCAGTTTATGTTTTCGTTTTTTTTTAGTTTAGTTTTTGTTTTTGTTAGTGTCATGTGTTGATAACTGAGCTAGAATATTGATTGACTTACTGTTATTCACTTGTGCAATGGATTGAAATCTTAATTGTGTGCTTGAGTCATAACTTTTTGAATTGAATTAGATGTGTATTAGAAGGTTGTTCATTTAGATGTAAAACATTTGTTTTTGACGCATGTCACTTTTGTTCTACTTGGATTGTGGAATGTTGACTTGACATGAAATAGAATTTGTTTGACATACTTTCTTGAAGCGAAATCCTTGATAATTTTTGTTTGGAAAGTGATTTAAGCAAGTTTTCTTTGGACCGATTGAGCCTTTCAAGCCTACCTAGAAATTTCACCATAGTATACCCAAAGTTGAGCCTTAACCTATTCTAAAAACTTCTCACCACTTACCTAAGCTAAACTCATTATCCTTAACTCTTTTCACTCTAAACATACTTTATTATGCCATGAGCCTTTAAGCAAGTTTGGGGGGATAAATTGTTGTAAGTGGGGAAATAAAGTGTACTAGTGAATGATTGAAAAAAAAAAGAGAAAGTATTGTGTGTTGTGCCTCTAGTAAAAAAAAAATAGAAGAAAAAGAGAAAGAAAAGAAAATATGTGATAATGTCTTCTTGAGAAAAAACTAAGAAAAAAATATGAGGTATGCACATAGGAAAAAATATGCAATCTCTTACTATTGTCTTTGGGATATATGAAAGAAAAGAAAGAAAAACTAAATGTGGGTGCTTGCTTGGTTAATTGTGCTTATGGTATAATGTAGCTTAAATGACTTGTCACCTACCCATGTACCTAAGCCACGTTGCGATAACCTAAAAAGACCTATTGATTCCAAAGAAAAATTTGTCAACATTAGTGGAGAGAGGTATATCATCCAAACTTATTGAACATGGGTTAGCGGAATGTCGGGAAGTGTAGAATGGTTGTGATATGAATGTCAAATGCGATGTTTTGTGTCTGTATGAATTGCTTACTTCTGAATTGTGCATCCAAGTTAGTTCTTAGAGTTATTGAGTTGAAATTCTGGTTATTGATTTGCTTGAAGTTGTGCAGGTGGTAGTAGCAGTTCAATCATTTGAAGGTTTAGTTATCTATTACATTGTTTTTTTTAGTTTAGTTGAGTTTTAGCTTTACTCGGGGGCGAGTAAAGATTCAGTTTGGGGGAATTTGTTAGGCTATTTTTAGCCTAAGTTTTGGATCACATTTTATAGTTGTTTTCCTTCTTTATTATTATTTTTAGAATAGAATTACGCTTGTTTTCTTTGATTTCAGGTTTCTACACTTGGAATGTATAAATTGGACAAATTTCGGAAAACAGTGATCTATAAAATAGAGAAAATTTTGAAAGAGAATAAAGCTGAAAGTTCAAGCCTAAATTCGACTATGTTCTGATCATAAACGTTTTAGATCTCTTTCTTATCTTTCCAACGCATCTTGAATCAGCTCATTTGGAGTTCGGATGAGAAAGTTATGCTCATTTTACTAAAACAGATCGAAGCTGAAAATTCCATCTCGCCGCGGCGAGAATTCCATGGCCGCGGCTAGAAAGTCTGGGCAGAAACGTAGTTTTTTGATGCACTTTTGGCCGCGGCGAGACCACTTTTGGCCGCGGCGAGCGTCCGTACGGTCAGGGGTATTTTTGTCCGACGAACCCTAAAAATTAGTTATAAATAGAAAACTGCGATTGGAAGTCAGGGAGAGCGATCAGAAACCCTAAAATACAGCTGAGAGCGGCAGGAAGAGCACAGAGATTGAAGTGAAGATCCAGAATTCATCCACCAACAGTTCTTTTCTCTATTCCTCGTTAATTTCTTTATGTTGAATATTGCTATAGGAATGGTTATGGATTTGTTTCTGAACTAAATTTCCCATTTAGGGAGGATGATGATTGTTGTTTAATGTTTTGCCTAGTTAATGTTTAATTACCATTCCTCAATTCTTGTGTGTGAAATTATCTTAATTTGTTCTTAATTTCATGTTTAAGATTGATCACCTTGTGCATGCTCTATGATCTCAATTCGAAATCTGAAAAGTGAGAATTGAGAATGCTAAAATTAAGATAATCAATGTTCTATGTGAAACGAAAGTATTTGCATGACTTATGTGACGAGTAGATTATTACTTAATGCTGATTTCATGTTAGTTTAATTAAGGAATTAATTAGATAACATGTGATTTAGAATCTAGAAGATCTGAAAGGAGCTAGGTTATTTCATAATCTGTCATTCACTCCAAGAATAGGATAGTAATTAAGCATTAACGATTTGGGTAAACAACAACAGGATTCTCCTCCCTATTATCTCATCTTGCTCAACTTTCAATTGTGTTATCAAGTTTTACGAGATTACTTTCATACTTTACTATTTTTAAATCATAATTACTTTTGATCTGCCAGATAGAATTATAAGTATAGTTTAGTGGTATTTAATCCAATTCCCTGTGGGATCGACCTCACCTGTGTGAGATTTACTACTTGATTGCGTATACTTGCGTAGTGTTTATAAATTATAGCAACAAGTTTTTGGCGCCGTTGCCGGGGAATTGTATAAAGATTGATATTACATAAAATTATACTAACTTCTACTTTGGTTCTTTTTGCTTATTTCTAATCTGTTTCTTTTAGATTAATTTTTGTAATATTATTAAAAATTAAATTTGTTCTAATTTGGTTTTACTTTTTAGTTTTAGTATTAATTTTGTTGTTCAAATTTTTATCTTTTTAGTACTAATTTAGTTTATTTTTCTTTTAATTTTACTAATGTTTTACTTATGAGTTTGACCTGCAAGATAAATCCAGATGCCATTAGAACTAAATCAAAGAACAGAGCTGAAACAAAGAGAAAGAAAGAGAGAAAGAACTATAGAAAGAATGGAGAAGAAAAGACAATCTCATTGATCAAAGATTGTTACAAACTATTTATACAGAGAAAGAAATTAAACAATCTGCTATAACAGAAAACCAGAAATCAAGCTAACAACCAAACAACAATAACAAACTTTATAACAAACTAACTAACTCTCAACAGTGGCCTTAACAAAGATGAAGACCCTCTTGATTCAACAGGAACTTGAAATGAGAGGAAAATCTCCGACAAGAAGTTTGAAGAAAAGGGTGATAAGGTTTATAGTGTCATTATCATGAGTTTTGGTGACAAAGTATTGAGACAAGTCTCCAAATAGAATTTAGCTGTGGGTATGGAAAGATATCAAAGGTTGTATATGACCAAATCCTAGTAAATTATTTATACCTACAACAAGCTTTATATTCTTCTAAGATGCAAGAATGTAAACATGTTGAATATTAGTTAGATATTTTTAATAAACTAATTCTTTACTTAGAAAATATAGATGTTATTATATATATTAAAGATCTGACCTTGCTTTTACTATGCTCTTTGCCAAGAATTTATGCTCATTTTAAGTAAACATTGGTGGATGAATTAAATGTTGAGGTGGAGTCTAATGATAAACCTTTGGATGATCAAGCTGATAATGAGCTAAAAAAAATTGAGGAATGTTGATGACAGTTATCTACTAGCTATAGATAAAATAAAAAGGGCAAACAAAAGCTTCATATTGGTATGACAATATTGATTTAAGGATGCACTTAACATTAAGGAAAATAATAAATTGCTAAAGTTTGTGGAGAAAGAGAGGATAGAAGTCATTGCATGGTTGATAACCATACATGGACTATGTTTAAGAAGACTATATGCTCACAAGGGGTCAACTGCAAATGGATATTCAAACGAAAAGAGGGTATTACAGGTATTTGAACCAGCTAGATTCAAGTAAAGACTTTGAGTTCAAGGTTTCAATTAGATAGAAAAGGTGGATTTCAGAGATGTTTTTTCATAAGTAGTTAAGCACGGAACAATTAGAGTTCTTTTGTTCATGGTAACAAAACTTGGCTTCAATTTGAAATAATTGGATGCGAAAATTTTTTTCTTGTATGAAAAGCTTGATGAAACTATTTCGATGGTACATTTGAAGGATTTCAGTAAAAGGTTAAAGATGGTGTAAATTTGTGTTAAATTTGCCTTAAAAACTGAGTCAAAGTTATATTTGGCCTAAATTTTACAATTGTACTTCAATGCACTAGAGTAAAATGAATTTAATTTTTATGGAAAAATTACGACTAAAAGTGCAGAATCAAAATAACTAATCTTTAAACAATCTAACGATTAACAAATACAAAATAGTAATCAGATGAAAAATAAGGATGAACAAAGTATGAAAAACCATAAAAGAATAAAATAATAAAATCAATACCAAAATATACTCATTCAAGATCGATAGAGGGATGTGATCGATAGATCGATGAGTCTACTCCGGTTCTGGAACACAACCAAATTCCTCTTTATTGATTGAGCAAGAACATGTAAAATACAATCGTAATATCTATTCTCTGAAGGATTCTCTCAAAGTGTTTCAACTCTCACACTCTTATTCAAGAATCTTCTTCATCTACATAAGATTCTTCATACAAAACCAAACTCAATCTCTCTCTTTTCTTTATACCTCTCTCTCTACCTCTCAATCTTTTTTCTTTCTGTCTCTCAATCTCAATCTGAACCATGTTCTGAAAGACAAGTGTGGGTGGTATTTATAATCTTAGGATCAAGATCCTAAAGTCTGTGGCTGCAAGATATGAGATTGTTAAGTTAGTTAGACAATAACTAACTTAATCAATCCTCATTTGAGCGAGATCTCCACGTTAGCATAAGTCAAAAGGCTTCCGGGAACATATATGAGCTTCCAGAATTACGGACCAAAGACACTCACTAAGGAGCTTACGGATAGGATATAGCCAGCTGAAGTCGACTATCTAGAACTACCTTTCTAAGATGAACAACTAGCCATCTGAAACTCCATCCTGAAGAAAGGCTAGCTTTTCCTGAAGACCCTTCTCGAAATGATAAGAGAGCCTTTTAGAATTGACTTTTGTGAGTGAACAACTTTCTAGGATTGACTTTTGTAGACCTTTTCACTTGGAAGAACTATACCACAATTTTAATAGAAGGGATGATGGTAACATAAGTTAATTATTCCACTATTTCACTATGAATCTTTCTTGGTCTCAAATTGACACCAAAGTATTGTTATATTATTTTTAATATAATAATATGTAGATTAAAATGTGGTAATATATAATATTATGTGAATAATATATATTAAGTGTGTATGGTAAATAAATGTGTAACCTATAACTTAACCTACACTTTTGTAACCTACATAGTAACTTGGAGAGGAGTTACAATTTGTTGTCATTTGTAACTCTTGTGTTGATCACACATTATTAGTGTAATAAAAGGGTTGTTACACAATTTGGTTTAAGGATTTCAAAATTATGATGATATAGTTGTTACAAAATGTAATACTCATTTATGGGAGAGAAATGAGGTGGTATTTTGAATCCTAAGAGTGATCATCTAAACACTATATAAAGGAGTCTAATGTGCTCATTGAGATGAAGTTTTCTATCAATAAAGCACTTTGCTAGAAAACCCTAAAGCTTGATAATTCCCAAAGCTATTTCCTAGAGAGTTCCCATGGTGATCCCCACTAATCTACACTCAAAGTTGTGAGTGAGTATTTATATATATATACATATATTATTCTCTTGTTATATATATACATATATTATATTACATGTGTTGTAATCTTCTCTTCTACATTTCTTATATATAATATATATAGTGTATATATATTGTATAGGGTGACTATTCAATGGTTACATTTTTATTGTAACTATATGGTTACATTTTTTTTTACCTGTAATAGCAGGTTACAAATAAGTAAAAATTCTATTTTCAGAATTAATTAATTATAATTAATTATTTTTTAAGTAATTAAATAAATATTAAACAAGACCTTTTTTAGCAATTAAAATTTATAATTTTTTTTTATTTATATATAAATCCTTTGGCTTAATTATTTTAACAATTAAGCCATTTAATTATAATATTTACATTTTTTTTTTACAAAAATTAAACTTAATTTTATATAAATTAAAATTTTGTCCTTAGAATAAATTTTTTTACAAGAACACACCCTGCTTCTTTTTTGCAGGATTATCATACTCTTGTCGTGCATGGTTGCATGATACTCTTTGTTGAAAATGTCTCAATTGCATTGCATTTATATTCGTTTGTCTTTATGTAATGTGTGGAATTATAACTTCGAAATCTTGATTTGGGTCTCGAGAGTCAAATTAAAAACAAGCCAGCTAATTTCAACTTCGCTAGATTTATCATTGTGTGTGCTGATTACGTCCCCAAACAACCAAATTTGTTTGACTGCTCAGGTTAGACATTTTTAAGCTCTTTTGTTTTTTATTTTTATTTATAATATTTTTTTTTTCAACTTGTGTCATTAATTTGTTTTCAAATATTTATAAATCCAATATTACATTCTTTTCTTTTAAAATGTTCATTACATAATAATTACATAATATTGTTTTTTAAATTTGTAAATCTTACAAATTGTAATAAAATTATACAACGACACAAACATTTACACAGTCCCATACACTTACAAGGGAGTAAACTCAGGTTATAATCTGCTAGTATTTTAACTGTTGTTTTCCGTACATGAATGAAACATTAAAAAAGAGTTTTTTAATAATATTTGTTTAGATATTGTAATAAATTTGAGTTTGCACAACTTGAATGGAATAAAGTGGCATTGATACTTGTATTTACAGTTGGACAACTATTAGAGTGAAATAACCTGTTTAGATATTGTTCTAAGAGCCAACTTTCAATTGAAGCCTCACCTGAGTCAGAGAACCACCCACCTAGCACTAGGAGAGCTTAGTTGATTGCTCTTGAACCTTTTCATGACACTCTTGACAATCCAAAGCTACTAGAATTGCTTCAATTGCTTCTTCTTTGTAGAAGCTGCATCTTGAGCGATCACTCTTATTTCTCAAAAAAAAAAAAAAAGTCTTATATTCCCACTGTAAGCTTAAGGTCTCTCTGTCTTCCTTGTAGAAAATTTTTCCCAATCAAACAAAACAATAACATAAAATTAATACAAGATAAAATTGAAAGAAACATTGACAATAAAATTACAGCTCATAGACTAGAAAGCGAAAATAATAACACCATTTCATTATAATTATCCAATAACTTGACGATGCTTGCTAATGGTTTATAATAGAGTTTTTAGTTGTAGCAAATTATGGCAATTTTATTTCCCAAAATTAAGACAATAAAAAAAAAACAGAACAATTAATCCTAACTACTACTCTCGAACCAAACAAGAAGAATAATGTAAAAAAAATTGAAAAATGAGCATCTTAGAAAAAATATCACAATTTCAGGTAGCATACATTCGAGTGTAGGTAATCCCGAACAAATCATAAAAAATAAAACTATAATTATAAGTATAATAAAATTTTAATTATGAAATTATATGTGTAAAACTTTAAATAATTTTAGTATAAAAAAATAAATTGCTAAAAGATCCTTATTTAATAATAAATTGCAAAACATTAATTAATAATTATATTTAATTTAATTTTAAAATATAATTAATCTTAATTAAAATTTTAAAAGGAAATAAATTAACAGGTTAAGAAGGTCATTTTTTATTTATTTTTATTTAATTTCTAAATTAATCACAACCATTTAATAGTGATCCAATGGCTAAAAAAATGTAACCATGATGGTTACAATAAAAATGTAACCATTGAAACCTTCTCCATATTGTATATTATGTTGTTGTAACATTTATTTAATCTCTTTGTTGGTCCTTGTATTGTATTACAATAGAGTTGTAATATTTTGATTTTCTTCCATTATAATAATATCTCTAACAAGTATCTTAGAGGGGAGGAACCTTTGAGGCCAATAGATTTTTGTTCTCTAATAAAACAAATATTTTAATTTTGTAGTAACAAAAATTTGATTATTATTATTATTGAGGTACTTTAAATTATCTACCTTCGTTTATGGTTTATTACAATATTTATTTGTACGCGCCAAAACAAAAGATTATTATTGGTCAATAACTCAAGACACGGATCGCGATCCGTATGAAGACACTAAATTAAATCTACACCGTTGTTTGAAAAGAAATCTAACGCTCCAAATTGACACTCACTCCTATAAATACCGAACTCAAATCTAGTCATTTCCATCACTCAATTTTCCCGAGAAACAAACAATTTCATCTCTCTTTCAATCCGATATATTTGATTCTCAATGGCTCGTACCAAGCAGACAGCAAGGAAATCCACCGGAGGAAAGGCTCCAAGGAAGCAACTGGCGACCAAGGCAGCAAGGAAGTCAGCTCCGGCGACCGGAGGAGTGAAGAAGCCACATCGTTTCAGGCCAGGAACTGTAGCCTTGAGGGAAATCAGGAAGTACCAGAAAAGCACTGAGCTTTTGATCCGTAAGCTTCCATTCCAGAGATTGGTTAGGGAAATCGCTCAGGATTTCAAGACCGATCTTCGATTCCAGTCGAGCGCTGTGTCTGCTCTTCAAGAGGCCGCAGAGGCTTACTTGGTGGGTCTGTTCGAAGACACCAATCTGTGCGCCATTCACGCCAAGAGGGTTACGATCATGCCTAAGGATATTCAGTTGGCTCGTAGGATTAGAGGCGAGAGAGCTTAGGTTTTTGTAAAATGGTAATTGGTAACCAATCTTAATGTAATGTTGTTATTAGTAATGAAATCATATCATTTTATGACCTTATTCTTGTTTTGTTTCTTTGTACATCTTTTCTTTTGTACTTGTTTAGTGATTAGTCTGTTTTTCATATTCATTTTCCAACACTAGCAATTATAAAAAATGTTGTTATAAGATTAAGTTAAATAAACTAAACTCTAAACTTGAAAATTTTCATTTTGTTAAATGATAAATGAATATTTTATTTTACTAAATACAATTAATTTTGTCAGATGTAGATTGAGTGATTAATAAGATTTGTTTTGACAAAAAATAATTAAGAGTATTATTTAACATGTTCAAATTTATTATTTAACTAGAAAGATGATTTACAAATTCAAAATAGTATTTACCATTTTTTATATGGCCATATGTAATCAAATGTTTAACAAAAATAATCAAATTCAAATGGATTGCAACAATCAAATGCCAATAGGGTTCAAATTAGAGCTCACAGGAGACACTGGCCTATTACTCACTGACCCCAAAAATCAAGAACTGTGTAACTCTGTTCTTGTCAATAGAAACTCTATGGAGATTTGGGAAATTTTAGTTACCAACACAAGTATGGAAAAAGGGAGATGTTGGTTTCTTAAAGGGAATCAATTACCAACTTTTGTAGAGGAAGGTTTCATCTCTCTTTGTTGAAAGATGGCAATTTTGTTCTTAATAGCATAAATTTGTCACCTGGATTTACCAATCATAATTGATCACTACACAAGTGATAATACTAATAATGAAATGTTTATGTTGAGTGGGGCAGAGAAAACTTCTATTGTAGACTACTTTTATAGAGCAACTCTTGATTTTAATGGTGTTTTTAGAGCATATATATATCGTCACCCCAAGAATCCAGATAATATTTCCATGCAAATATTTCACAGTGGTTATAATACAATATGTAAATTGAATGTAGATAAGAGGCCAGGTTATATAACTACTTTTATTGAGCATCTTCTTAAAAGACTTTGGGTTTAAATTCTCACAGTTTTGTTCTAGGACATCTTCCTCAAAAGGTCTCATATCAATAGAGATAGATATGCCCATCTTTATATATTAATGATTCTTCTTATTCCTAGCCAATGTAGAATTTTTTAGATTTGGTTAGATTATGTGAAGAGGGAGATCAAAGATACTGGTGTATGAGTATGAGATGAGTTCATGAGCATGAATGAAACTCTATCAAGATTGTTTTGGGTGACATGAGATTGAGACCAAGTTGGAACCAGAGAGAACCCACTGGACTTTTTTACTTACATGAAGAGTGAAACACTCATTGTGATATAAAGTCACAAAAGATATACTTGACTTTGGATAGGCAAAGGTTTTGTTAATCAACCAGTTATGTCATACTAATTTCTACCATTGGAGGAGCAAAGGGATATCTTGTTGTTGCTCTTGAATGGAGAAAATGCAGTATAGATTGCAAATGAAACTTTTGTAGATAAAAGTATTTTTAGCCAAATAAGATCTTCCAAAGTTAAAAGTTAGGCCAACTCTAATAGTGAAACTTAAATTTAGTGTTAAACTAACACTAAAAATGTGTAATTTTAGTAATAAATTTGTTTTATATTTCAACCACAACATTAAAAATATATTCTTTATTGTGAAAATTTTGTAAAATTTTGAGAAATTAGGAAAAATTTAACACGTCAAAATAGGATTTAAACAATTTATTTCATAGGTGTATAAAATAGGAGAATCTTGCATGTAACAGAATATTTAAATCTTGTTTTCAGTATGTTAAATTTTTTCAAATCCTCAAAATTTTATAAGATATACACGTTATAATTATTTAAAACAACTTGCTTTAAATACTTCTTGATTTTTGAAATACTATTTGTAATTATAAATTATTTTAAATTTTTTAAAATTTGATAAGATGTTAAATAAAATATATTTTTTGCAATCGAAGAAAAATTTGTAATATTTGACTGAAGATGAAAACGACAGAAAAGAGACTAAAACGACAAGAATTTTCCACGAACGCGGTTTCGAGACTTTTGAAGAGTCTTCACTTCTCTTCTTCTTCTTATTCAAAACCAAAGAAACCATTTTTTTATTTTCTCAGTAACCAAACACACCAATCAATGGCTTCAATCTACAATTGCCACGAATGCGGAACCGATCTCAACCTAAGGACCGTCCATATGTACCCACCGGAAGTCTACTTCGAGGCCGGTAACAAGGGTACACTCTCGTTCTCGACGGTGGACGCTACCAAGTTCAAATTCGTAAAAGAGGACAAGATTCGACCTTTTTTCGAAACCCTAGATTATTGGGGGATTCAGAGAAAGAGGACGAAGATCAAATGTTCCAATTGTGGGAAGCTTGTGGGTTACATCTACGATGATGGCGTTCCTTTGAGTGATCATCCTGGTCAATTTCACTTTGGTCCTAGTCAGGTCATTCCTAGGGCTCCTCGTTACAGGTTCAAAACCAAAGCCCTTCGAATTACCTCTGAAAATTAGGGCTTTTCTTTTTTTCCTCTAATTTCATTCTTGAATTTTATGTATGTGTGTATATATATACATATATCTGTGAAAAGTAACATAAAGTTCAAAGCTTTGTTTTTGTGATTAAATAAAGGTTTTGTTTTTGTGTTAATTATCTTTCTTCTTGTAATTTTTTACTGCAAAATTAAAAGGGTTATTTTTGAATATCATGAAAATTGAATCTAATCTAGTTATTAACAAGGTTAATTAGGTTTGTTTAGTGGCAAAATAGACATACTTATAAATGGAAATTATATGTGACTATCAAATTTATGATTCATTCCTTATTTGTTCTTCTTCTCTCTGTTTTTAAAAATTAAAGTGAATATCTTTGATAAAATTTAGTTGACAAAGAAGAGATATTGAATATGATTAATGCATATTAGACTTTTATATAAACATGGTTTGTATGTATATTGGTCAAGTACTAATATTTTTTTTGGTATTGTTTATATTTTGGTATTGTTCTCTACTATCCAAGTGTTGATATTTATTAAAAAACACATAAGTTTAATGATAAATCACTAAAAATGGATAATAAGGTGAAAAGATTCTATGGAAGAGGAGCTCAACTTGTATTGTACTATTATTAAGTGGATTAGTCCAATTCCCAAACTGACATAAAAAACTAAGAATAAACTAACAAACTTTTTTTTTTTTTTAAATCAAGTTTTCTCGGACAACTAAATTACATTAATTAACTTTATTAGATACTAAGAAACTTAATATATAAATTATAAAGAGATTGAAAGGGACTCTAATTTACAGCTGCTCTCCTATTCAAAAACATTGTTGTGAATTGAAGAGAGCACAAACCATAAATAAGATAAGTGAATTGAAGAGTATTAGTAGTGATGATACCATGACTAATCTTTGAGTAATTCATAAGCATACCCTTTTTACCTTTCTTCTCTAGCATTACCAATTCTTTCTCAAGAATTAGTTTGAATATACTTAAGACTTGTCCAATTTTCTCATCATCATAATTTAATGCGGTTAAAATCTTGAATAGTAAATCAATAAATCGAGAATTAAGTATTTGCTTCATGTTTGATTCCATCGTATACAACAAACAAATTTCAATAAATAGAAAATATATTATTATATATACTACACATTAATGATATTACAAATTTTAATTTTTAATTTTTATCAAGTGTTTTGCTAAAGATTTAGCAAAAGCTTCATACCTAAATGCTAATAGTACCTATTCTATTCTACAATAAACATAGTTTAAGTTGATAAAATTCCATTTGTAATAAAAATATAAACAAGATCTACAAAGAAACAAAACAAGAAGCATGCTTTCTCGAATAAGGTCATAAAATGATATGATTTCATTACTAATAACAACATTACATTAAGATTGGTTACCAATTACCATTTTACAAAAACCTAAGCTCTCTCGCCTCTAATCCTACGAGCCAACTGAATATCCTTAGGCATGATCGTAACCCTCTTGGCGTGAATGGCGCACAGATTGGTGTCTTCGAACAGACCCACCAAGTAAGCCTCTGCAGCCTCTTGAAGAGCAGACACAGCGCTCGACTGGAATCGAAGATCGGTCTTGAAATCCTGAGCGATTTCCCTAACCAATCTCTGGAATGGAAGCTTACGGATCAAAAGCTCAGTGCTTTTCTGGTACTTCCTGATTTCCCTCAAGGCTACAGTTCCTGGCCTGAAACGATGTGGCTTCTTCACTCCTCCGGTCGCCGGAGCTGACTTCCTTGCTGCCTTGGTCGCCAGTTGCTTCCTTGGAGCCTTTCCTCCAGTGGATTTTCTTGCTGTCTGCTTGGTACGAGCCATCGGAAATGAAATGAATCGGATTTAAAGAAAGATGAAGTTGTTTGTTTCTCGGGAAAATGCGAAGGGAAAATTGAGTGATGGAAATGCTTAGATTTGAGTTGGGTATTTATAGGAGTGAGTGTCAATTTGGAGCGTTAGATTTCTGTCAATCAAGGGTGTAGATTTAATTTGGTGTTTCAATGCGGATCGCCATCCGTGTCTTGAATTATTGACCAATAATAATCTTTCATTTTGGCGCGTACAATTAAATATATATATTTTTTTTTGATTAAAACCTCACTAATAATATTAATAATCAATTGATCTCAAAATAATAATAATAATAATAATCACTTCTTTCAAAAAATTAATAAATAAATAAATAATAATAATCAACTTTTTGTTACTACAAAATTAAAATATTTGTGATACTATAAAGCAAAAATCGGATTTAAATAAATAAATAAATCAATCAAAAATAAAATTTTCTTTTGTTAAAAAAAAATAAAAATCTTTAAATAAATATCATATGATCTTATTCTATGTTTAAGATTAAATTTATTTTGTCGCTGAAGAATTAGTTGTTTTTAAATATGGATATTATTCCATTTCAAAGAAAATAAAAGATATTATTTTTATTTATTATTTTAATAAAGTATAAATGTAGAAAGATAGTTAAAAAAAATATACACAACGATTTTCTATTTTTTAAATCTTATATATATAAAAAAGTAATTTTGTACAGAATTAATTTTGATTGTGACATGTTATAACCGAATATGATATATTTATCACACTAATCGAAACAATAATCTTATCTTATATAAATAGATATATTAGATATTTATTATAATTTTAAAGATCAAATTTAAATAATATATAATATGGTTATAAATAGGATAATGATTATTAAAACTACTATAAAAATAGTTTCTTTCATATACCAAAATTGTTAGTAATATATTTATTGAATTATATTGTATTTCTCAACCCATTAGCAAATCAATAACCATGGTATCAAAATTACAACGTAAAGCTATTCGAAAAGCAGATATTGCATTGTGTCTTCAATATGTTAATTTGACATTTATGTTTAAAAGAGAATTAAGTTATAATGATGAGAAATTTGGAGAAGTCTTGGGATTGATTAAACAAATTCTTGAGAAAGAATTTGTAAAGCTAGAGAAGAAGAATGGTAAGACTAGAGTGGTTCACAAGATTTTGAAATGGTTGAATTTTATTACTATGAAAACAAAGTCAAAGATTGTTTATGGTATCACCACTACTACTACTACTCCTCTTCTTCAATTCACTTATCTTATTTATGATTTAAGTTCTCTTACTTTGGATTTGGAAAATATTTATAAACGCGTTGAAGAAGACGATGATAGTGATGATAATGATGATTTTATTGATTTTGATATTTCTAAATTCAAAGAAAAATTAGATTTGATAAAGGAAAAGACAAACTTATGGTACGAAGATATTTTATTTAGAAAGAGAAGAGTACTTGGTCGGGTTTTTTAAATAGTTACTTATATTATTGTTATGATTATTAGTTTGTTTACATTTTAGAAAAAGTTTATTTTCATTTTTTTTTCTTTTTCTTATGTATGAATATCATAATGATGTTCTTGATTTAATAATTTAAATATTAATTTCTCCAATCTCATGTCTTTACATTGTTGTTATAATAATATCATAATAATATTCTTACCTATTTGTTTAAATTTATGAATATGCTAATGATGTTCTTAATTTAAATATTAATTTCTCCAATCTCATGACTTTACATTGTTGTATGATAATCATCAATATCAATATATATAAATAAAGGAAAGCACAATAGTGATGACATGGCAGTTTCTATAAAATTTCTTTCCCTTTCTTTGTTTTCTCATATTTTCACATTTTTTTAAAAAAATTTAGTTACTTTTCTTTAATAATAAGACCTTTCATTTTTTTCATCTCACCTTATTTAATAATAAGACCTTTCATTTTTTTCATCTCACCTTATTTAATAATTTTATATAATTATATCATGATCTTTGATTTACAATCTTAACAGTTACACAATGATAATATAGTATTCAATATTCCCTTTTTATAACTTGCCCCACTAAATTAAACAAAATAGTTACTACAAAATCAATCTATATATCTTTCCCTTTCTTTGTTTTCTCATATTTTCACATTTTTTTAAAAAAATTTAGTTACTTTTCTTTAATAATAAGACCTTTCATTTTTTTCATCTCACCTTATTTAATAATAAGACCTTTCATTTTTTTCATCTCACCTTATTTAATAATTTTATATAATTATATCATGATCTTTGATTTACAATCTTAACAGTTACACAATGATAATATAGTATTCAATATTCCCTTTTTATAACTTGCCCCACTAAATTAAACAAAATAGTTACTACAAAATCAATCTATATATTAGACTATAAAAGAAGCACGATCTATTGCCATTGTTCATATGAGAATTATGTGATGATCTCTCAATCTACATTCTTCATGATCACTATATATATCTACATAGATGATTATAAAGATTGTTCAAATTTTTTTCTTTTCCAAAGTATTTTTATTTCTTTTTTAGATTTTATTAAAGTTAGTATTAACATATACATTAAATAGTATTTTTTTTTAAGTTCTTCTTAAGAATATCAAAAATATATTTAGATGTAAAAATATATATATTTGGCAGTATTAATTATTATATAATGTAATATGATTAGTTAGTTATAGATATAATAAGGTGAAAAGGTAAAAATTGATATAAAATGTATATTTGTAAAAGTACATTATTCATGTTTATTATTATATCATGTTGGTTATGTTTGGATTTTTAGATATACTAATTATTTTGTGGCTTTCTCTCATTGTTTTAATTTTTATTTTTTTATACATACGTGTATCTAATTATTAATTATTTATCATTTTCAAAAAAAAAATATTAATTATTTATTTATATATATATCTATTTATACATATGTTTTAACTATCTATATTTATATATTTGTATAATTTTGAAGCTAGGATGATATTGTACGGTAATTTGGGCGATAATATAATTGTTATGAGAAAATTAATTAGAGTGTATCATATTTCACAATTATTAATTATTTAAAATAATATTGTAAAATTAAAAAAAAAAATTAATTTAACATATAAATAATCTATCTATATATAAATAATAAATAATATATATATAAATAAAAGAAAGTATAAGAGATGCCATATAAGAGCTTATTATCCATTTCTTTGCATTTTCAATTTTTCTTAATTTTGATATCATTTCATATATAATTTAACCTTTAAAAAAGAAAATTGTTCATTTTCTAAATGTACATTTAAATAATAATAATAAAATTTTATTTATTTAATAATACAAAATTTGAACAAAAAATCCTTCTTTCTCAGTTCTCTTCAAATGTAAGTTATTAAAATAATAACGAGTAAATAAATAAATAATTAATGAATAAAACACAGAAAATTATTCCTTTTCTAAATGTATGTTTTAGACAATAATAATTAATAAATCAATATTTATCTATATATATCTATTTATAAAGAAAAACACAAACATTATGATGTGGCAATTTGTATGATTTCTTCATCCTATTCTTTGATTTCTCAATTTTTTTAATTTTTCTAATTTATTTATAATTTTATTTGTTATATATTTTTAAATGATCAAGGTGTGTCTTTTCATTTCTATAACTCACACAATTTATGATATCCATTATTACTATATTACTATTACTAATTCTTAAATGAAAAATAATTTTTGGTGTGCTACAAATAATATTATGCCTCTATTTATATATACATATTTATCTTAAACTATTATAATAGAAAATCAATTTATGAATACGAATAGTCATTCTTAGGATATATTTATCTATATATATAATCATGCATATATATATATATGATATGAGGATTGTGAAATGGAAAGTCAAGAAAAGAAGATTATGTCAATGCTTTAGATTACTATTTTTAGGTTTTTTACTCTCTTTCAAATAAAATACTAATAGTTGATAGCTTTGATTTTGATTCATTTTCTCTAATGTAATATATCAATGAAATTTTAATATAATCATGTTTAAAGGTATGGAGCGGATATGAGGTATTTTTTTTCATTTTCTTCTCAAAATATAATCATGTTTTTCATCATAAACAAACATGGATTGATTTTCTATGTTGAGTTTTATGTTTTTTTTTCTTAATTTTTTAATTATTTTATTATATCTATTATAACTAAGTAATTTATGTAAATACTAATTCACTAAATAATTTTATTTATATATTTACACATATATTATTTATTGATTAGAAACCTTTAGTCTTGAAATTGACTTATTTTCTCTAATGTAAAACATCAATAAATTTTCAATATAATCATGCTATAAGGTATGGTTCCCTGAATCTATTGAATTTAATGTTTATTTTTTTATTTTTTTTTTAATTTTCTTCTTAATATATCATTTAATCTCCATTTTTATGTTTATATATATATATTCAATTATGAAAATATACTTTTATTCATTGAGTTATATGTTGCAAGTAGTTTCTCACGGAACAAACATGAATAAGTTTATATGTTGAGTTCTATATTATTCTTTTTTCTCAATTTTTTAATTATATATTATATAATTTAAGTAATTAAACCTATGTAATTACTTAATTATATATATATTATATATTTATTATTTAAAAACCGTTACTATACCAACAATTAACAATATGTAACTTATGTAATTACTAATATATTATAATTTAAGTAACTTATGCAATTATTCAAAAAAAAAAAAAAGTAACTTATGTAATTACTAATGCACTTATATGTTACTAATATATTATAATTTAAGTAATTTAACATAGTTTACTATCTTTTTACATATTTGAAAATAGCAAATTATGTTTCTAATTTTGAAGTTAATATTTTATTTATAATATACACATCAAAATATTATATTATAAATTATATAACTCAAGTGGTACAAAAATAAATTAAAATATTAAAATATTATTAAAGTTGGGTCGAACCCGCGCGAAGCGCGGCTTAGTTCCCTAGTATCATAATAATATTTTTGCCTAAATTTTTATATATATACATTTAAGGGATTAATTGAAGTAAAATCTAATTGAAAAATATTTTATAATAATAATAATAATAATAATAATAATAATAATAATAATTGGAATCGATAGATTAATGCAATTTATATGAAGAACGAAATTTGTTAAGAGTTTAAACCGAGTTAAGATAGCAAATGGTATTTCAATTAGCTTATCAAACTTAGAGATGTAATTGTTACACGAGTTTTAATTAACTCTCCGATGACTGTATCTAAAATCTGATATAATGGTATTGTTTGAAACAAATTTTTGATACCTAAATACAAGTACATTTTGTAAATGACCCTGAATGATTATTTGTTAGCAAGAAATATCCTTGCAAATTGATTATATATCTTGCTATATTTACGAAACAGCCCCGAAATCCCTTGCTATATTAGGATGATGGGGTCCTTTGATTGGCCTTGCAACCTTGAGGAGTGGAAGGCTAGACTGAAATTTTGGCAGCCTGGTTTGATCAATTGTGGCAGCTGTTGTCTACTATATTTAGTGCAATAGAAACAATTGTGTATTTGAGGCTACTTGTGGTTCGGCTAGTACTATTAGTAGCTTTGTTTAAGCTTAGTCTAAAAGCAAGAATTTTGTATTGTATCTTATATAATCTCAAATCTAGAGAGAAAATTGTAATTGCCATCATTAACAACTTCTAATTTGCTTGGTGGTAATTTGAATAAAATTGTTCCTTTCTCTTCAATAATAATAATAATAATAGATATTCAAATATTGATAATTGAAAAATTATTAAAAATGAAAGGACCTTCTATAAAATTTATGAGACAAAATGAGATTTAATTGTGGTTGAAAACTGTGCTTTTTTTATTTTTTTGAGGGGAACTTAGTGATTTTTATATAAATATAAATATTATAAGGCATGAATGGATGTATCATCCAAAGGGCAAACAATAAATAAATTACATTTTAAAATAATAATAATAACAATGTGAGGTAATGAAAACAATTCTATACAAGCTTGTTGTCATTAATAGAGTCCTAAAGAGATTAATCAGCTTTTTTCACAATTGACTTGAGTGAGTATTAACTGCTTTAAAAAGTCAGTGAGAAACTGAAACTGCCCCATCTAACACAACACAACTCAACTCCAATGATGTTGGAGACCAACTACCACTACCACTACTAATACATCTCAAATCAACTCACTCATTACATCCTAAAATCTAAAACACAAACTGTATTGTTGGCGAAACACGACGCAATTTTGTCGCCTTCTTTGTTCCAACACACTTCGAATATGCCTCCGTTACCTGTGTATGTTTTCACGATCTTCCCGTCTTTTAGCGACCAGATATGCATGGATCTGTCAAGGGATCCGCTCGCTAAGTATTCACCGTTTGGGCTAAAGGCAACGGAATATACAGGCTCCCTGGTGATTGAACCAAAAAGTTTTTTAATCAGACGAAAAAGTAAGCACATAAAAGACTATTATGTTTTTAATGGAGTTTGAGTTCGAGGGCTTGATCGGTTGTTAAAAGTAAGGAGTAAGTACCTGTGTCCATTCAAACTGTAGAGAAGTTTCCCATGTTCTACATCCCACAACTTCACAGTCGAATCAAATGACGCACTGTCAACGATAAACACACGAAATCAATAATTTATTCTACAAAACAAAATGTATGTAGAGCAAAGTAACTATAACTATATCAACTCAACATTCAACTTAAATGAGAAAAGCAGTATATTTTTACCTTGCCAACACCAACTGCAGGTTAGGATTGTTTGTCCCGGGGCCAGTAGGACTCCATCTAATCGTGTATATCTCCTGCAAGAGAGTTATTTTAATGTTACAAACAACTTCAAACAAAAAAAAAAGGGAGTGGACAAAAATATTATGGTTATACAGCTTTGAACATTACCTTAGAATGCTGTCTTAAATCATGAACATACTTATCGTTCTTCAAACTCCAAATCTGCATAATCATTCACATAATATTCAGTAGAACAACACATTAAACTTCCCAATGTCAAGAAGCAAATAATTACCACAAAACATAAATACACTGCTATTAAACACAAGCAAATAATATACTACAATGCATTTATTCAACAGAATTTACCTTTGCAGATATATCATCGGAACATGAAGCCAACAATGAACCAGTTGGATCCCATTTTACACAGTTAACTTCACCCTGCAGAAGCACAATTTTATAGTTATTAAAGCGAGTGCCGTGGAATATTTTGGCGATCAGATATGATATGGTGTTCAAAATTGAAGTGCCGGCGAGAGGAAGATGTTAAAAACCTGATGTCCAGCAAAAGTTTTGATAGGACGAGGTTCTCCAATCCTGAATACGTGTATCATGGTGTCTGTGGAGCTCGTTGCAAATGAATTATTGTTTCGCCAGTCTACGTCAAGTGTTGGACCTATATAACAAAATTATAAATGTTCACATTCCTTGAGCAAGAAATAATTAGATGACAGGAGAGGGGACCGCAAAATGCTAAAGTATAGATGCAACACCTGCATGAAAATCAAATTGTTGTTTACATTCCTCTGATTTCACATCCCACACTATTGCAGTTTTATCACAGCTTCCGGTGAGAAGATAATCCCCTTTTTTGTTCCATTTGAGAGAAAATATGGGCCCTTTGTGTTTACTCAACGTACTCCTCAGTTCACCTAGAAATGAAACAGCAGAATTTAAATTGAAACACTATCAAAATAATGCAGTGTTTCGAGAACCTGATGAGAATAAAATTTCATACCGTTTATATTCCAAATTCTAGCCTGTCCATCGTATGAACCTGTCGCGAGCATTGTTCCCTCACCCTGTGTATGAGATAGAAATGTGAAGGTTCGATGAGAATGGTGTAGAAATACATCTTAGAATATAAGATTATTTATTTTCATTTATATTGCTATGTCCGTGGGAAGGAGGAGAACTACATTAGTTGAGAAAAATTCCTATTGGAAATGGAAACTTCTCGGTTGTTTGGCTCCAGAGACTGCTTGGATGCTCGATAAGTCTTGCTTGTTAAGATTAACTTAACCTCCCAAACAAAAGTTAACTCACAAAATGGGCGCTACATAATTAGTACACTATGAAAAATAAAAGAAAAAGAACAAGAGTAGTAGCAGAACTCACATTCCAATCAAGCGTTGTGACATCTTTACTTTTCTCATTTGTTTTACCCTTGACATGCTTTAGCACCAAAACAGATGGCAAACCATTCATGCCAGATCCACTGTTTTTATCTGATAGGTTCCAAATACGAGCTGTTGAATCTCCAGATCTAAAAATCATATTCTTCAGTACTACTATAGAAAAATGTAACTAGGATAACATTTAAATTCCACAGAACATAAAATCCCACTCATCTCAAGTAATACAAGAAAACAAATGCACAGAGGAGGGTGAACAGATTTCTAGGAAAGTGAATACATTAAATATATGCATAACAAAGCAAAACAAAATTAATACACAAGAATAGAAGCATACCCTGATGCAAGAAGAGAACCGGTAGGGCTCCATGCACAAGCACACACCTAATAAGGAAATGAAAAGAGATGTTAAGAAATTGGAAAGTGGACAGATAGTGAGAAATGGATGTGAAAATTAGACATTATCAAACCTCAGAAGTATGTCCTTCCAAAATTGTAACATCGGAACTAGGGATTTGAAATAAATGAGAAGTTAAATCCGTCGAGATATCCATTGGATCTACCCCTATCATACACATTGAAAAATTAGAGAAATCACTGACATGAAACTTGACGCATATTGCCAGCTGACTGTAAATCAATTGATTAATCCTACCATTGAGAATTAATTTTTGAGAATAGTTATCAAGTTACCTCCATGTTTAATTCCAGATACCCCATTGACATTTTCTCTATCTTCTTGATCAGTATCCATATCCATATCATCTTGCTGTTTTTCTGGATGCTTATACTTTACTATTTCTCTATCCTTTTCTCGTTCTTTCTCCCTATCATGTTTTTCCTTCTCTCTAATTCGCGTGTGTTCTCCTTCACGTTCCTTGCCATTCTCTTTATTCTTATCTCTATCCCTATGCAAATTTCTCTTTTTTTCTTTTACTATTTGTCGCAATTGATATACATCTTTTGTAATGAGATCCAGGGGTTGCAAGAATGAGAAATCTTCATCCAAATCTTGGTCACTCTGGCAAGCTTGAAATAGACATTAATTAACATAAAGCATAGTCATGCATGCCAATTCTAAACCAAAACACACACACATCTGTAAGTATACAAACACAAGTATGAACACAAAAAGGAACTAGTCATGCTAACATTACTCAAGTTTGCTTCCATCTCCAAGAATTGAAGCCCTTTCTGTACAAATGTTATGAGTGCACCAGGTGGAACCAAATTGCCATCAATGGGGCTTTTGTTGATACCCGCCTCGTATCCTAATGCAAAAGCTGAATGTGTGAAACCTACAAAAATCAGGATAACAAAGATAAGGACATCCTTTTAGTGCACATATATTCCAAAATGGTGTTCTCCTATAAAGAAGATCATGTTGTGTCCATACACGAAAAGAATGGTGTTCTCCAAACCCAGTTATATAAAATATTTGAACCATATAGTAATAGTTTCTTTTATTTTTAGATGCCTACAGTGTTTCAAATTAAATATACATATATTTCTCTCCCGTTCTTAGTTGTAGTAATCCTTTATTATTTCCTTTTGGTTTATTCTTTTGAAATTGTTTTGGTAGTTAGTTTTTTTAGCAAATTTTCAAGTTAATTTATCATGCTTAAACATTTTCTAAAAATTAAATTTCAAGTTATGTATTTGTTCGGTTTTTTTCCGGTATGTTGTTAAGTTTTTGGTGAGTATTTTGTAGCCATAATTTTTCTGTTCTTGGTATTGTCTTTGTTTGGTTTTGTTCTTTGTTGGAAGATTGTTGACTTTCACATGCAGTTTGATAAGGTCTTGAGTGTCTGAATAAGATAAGTTTTTCATATTTTGTATTCTTAATGCAATTAATTTCTGGAATTTGTTAGGTTGCTTAGTTTATTGATATAAAAGGTTTCTAATTATATCTTTTTAACATTTTTGTAGGAGCTCTTATTGTCATTTAAACAAGCTATGTGGAAATGTTGATAGTGTCAGAGAAATTTTTAACTTGTGGATTGCCTATTACATTCCTAAGAGATAATTTTTTTTTTTGTTATTTGGATTTTTCTTTGATGATTTTGTTAGTTAGTTATCCAATTTTCCTAAGGCATCTCTGATTCATGTTCGTTTATACATAGCAGTCTATGCACTCAGGGTGAATGACGAACTAATTTGAATAAATGAATTCTCATCGTTTTCCAATGAAGATGTAAATCCAAATTATTTTCAAGAAAAATAAAAAAGAACACCAAACACAATATTACCTAATTACCAGCTGCTAAATGTAATATAAACCCCACAAATCACTCAAACATGAACAATAATAAAACCAAACACACACACACACACACACACACAAGCAAAACCCCACAAATCACTCACACATGAGCAAAACACACACACACACGTCTCTTTTTCTTGATAGATTTAATCACACCAAACACATAATTTACCCAATCACCAAAAGAAAAGAATATTGTTGTGTCTTGCTATGGAAAGGCTTTGAACAAAATTAATTGACCTAAAAGAGAAAAGATAATCATTTCCCTCACAATGCCAATACCATATGGTCATTTCACTACAATCTAGTAGTCTACAGAGTAGCTTCTCAGCTTTCAAAACCTTCAACACACTTTTGTTCTCTTATATTTTCCTCTAAATCGAATAATAAACACCTTTGCTTTTTTTCTCAACTTCAAAATCACTATACCAAAAAATTAGGTTTAATGAAAAAAACAAAATCAATTCTAACAAATTGTGTACAGAACCCTATGCAACCATTGATTTTCCAGAGTGAACATTGTCATTCTATTTCGTAAATTGTAAAGATTAAAGATTTTCTGAGCTACAAGGCTTCAACAACGTCTGCAAAATAAGTGGTGAAGAATTCAAACAATTTTCTTCCCAAATTCAACTTCCACCAAACCCTAATTCGGCGCCAACAACATAACCGAAAAAAAAAAACCAAATCTAACAATAACGTTTCCTCCCTAATTCAAAAGCATTCATTTCTCTGGTTCAAGTGAGCAAAATCACTACGAAAATCGAAAAAAAAGAGAGAAAAATGACATACCTGATTCTTGAAGGTAACGAAAGACGAGATAATTCAATTCGACGGAGGTGATGGATGTGGCCATGGACTCAAATTTTTCGTGTTCAGCGGCTATGGAGAAGGCTCAGGCGAGCATGTGGCCCCAAGAGAGAAGACGAGCCGAGCCGAGAAGATGTACGGAACTCCGTTACCAGAGGGAGAGAAGGGAGAAAATACCAGAATCGATAGAGTGAACACTTTTTATTTTTTATTTATTTTTAATTTATTTAAATATTTAATTAATTAATATAAAATATATGAATATATATTGGATATTCCCATTGCTTACACGACCGCTCCATTAGGAAAGGCCCAAAGCTAAAGGCCCAAGGCTTAAAGAAGCGAAGGTCCAAGGCTCAAGGTTCAAAGCCCAAATCAAGGCCCAAGCCTTGAAGCTGAAAGCCCTAAGATCTCTTACAGCTGAATAAAATAAGGGAAATTTACATGGTATACTAACTTTTGTCATTTTTTTACAAAAATACTGTCAGGCGGTATTTTTTACTTTTTTACTGTGTTTTTTTATAAGTTTCATACTGCAATATACTGTGTTAAGTTTCACTGGTGTTCTACTGGTGTTTTACTAGTGTTGTTTTGAGTTATATTGCTCTGTGTTTTATTGGTGTTTTATAAAAACACAGTATTTTTGAAAAAAATTTCGTGTGACAGTATTTTTGTAAAAATTAATCCAAATTTCAGTATTTTTGTAAGTTTCCCTAAAATAAATCTCAGCATTTATTTTCCAAAATAAATTGCATTATATACCCAATTTACTTTATTTGTTTTAATTTTTACTTTTATTTTTATATTCTTTAAAATATACCTA
Organism: Cannabis sativa; assembly: GCF_029168945.1. Lineage (NCBI taxonomy): Eukaryota > Viridiplantae > Streptophyta > Magnoliopsida > Rosales > Cannabaceae > Cannabis > Cannabis sativa. The sequence continues at coordinate 21,835,716 of NC_083610.1, forward strand.
TTTTTATAAATGATATCCTCATTATATCCCTTAGGTTAATGTAAATTATGTACTAAACTTAAGTGAAGGGTGAGAGTATATTGTTAGAAAATTTATTCAAATATTTTTTTTTTATCATTTCTAGGATTTCTTATGAAAATAATAGAAACAACAAAATAATTACATAAAAGTAATAGAAAAAAAAATATAAAAATAATGTACAAATAACAAAAAATTATCAGCAAAGGTAAGGTGACAACTCGTCCACACATGTAACTTCTTTTGGATCTTCTCCACAATACTACCACCGTTTGAATCTTTCCATATAGTAGACCGCAAGTTAATTCCAAGGTACTTCAAAAAGAACCTTCGGTCCACTTCGAGGACATTAAAAGTTACTTCTTAATACTCAGATCTATACCTCCAAAGTAAATTGAAGATTTAAACAAGTTGGCTGCTAACCCAATGGAACAATAGAAATCCTCGAAGGCATTTTGAATAATATCCAAAGAAGAAATATTACCTTTGTAATAGATAACCAGATTGTCAATAAAGTAAAAGTTGACAAGGTTCAAGGACTTACATAAGGGGTGAAAACTGAAACCTTTCGCTTTGGATGCAGCTTGTAAAAGAAGTCTAATAAGGTACTCCATCACCAAAACGAAAACTAAAGGAAAGAGAAGTCACCTTGTCTAAGACCTTTTTCACTTTTAAAGGAGATATGAACACGACTATTGAGCAATAAGGCGTACGAAGTACCCCTTAGGCAAACTATAATCTAATTGATAAAACTTGAGGGAAAACATAAACCCTTTAATAAATAAGTGATGTCGCCCAATTAGTTACACTGCGGTCGCGATAGTAAACGGGCTATATGTCGTATCCACAGGGAGGAAAAATACACTCAAAAGGACAATTAGTAATTTTGCAAGAATAAAATATGAACCTTGAATGTGATGAGAATATTGAGAAATGATTTTTAAAAAAAATTAAACAAGTAATTAAAATGAGAAGTGATCAGAAAATGATTATGGAAGACACAAGCTTTGTACATGCAATTATATTTTCCTAATAAAATTGATTCTTTAACCTCAACTATAATTCTACACCATTAATTATAGTTGGAAAATGTATATGATTAAGCTCACTAGAAAAATATGTTCTCTAATTAAATTAAAACTACTTCTAAAAATACTATCATATTATATAATTTAAATCGACAAAATACCACTGGCAGAATGCAGTAAAAATCATATAATATAATAAACACTCTAATAATTAATAGCCTAACTTACATAAGAAAAGCATGACTGAACTTATATAAAAGGTACTATTAAATTTAAAGTGCAATTTAGAAGAAGAGAAATTTAATATAACAAATGTGAAAATGAAGAACAAAGAGAATCAATATATTAGAAGAATAAAAATTGCATGAACTTACACTTGAGTCTTGCCAAAGAAATTAGCCTAGAAAAGGCATTGTCTTTACACCAAAATTAATAAAGTAAAATAAAGAAGAAGGAAAGAAAAAGATAAAATTTTGGTATAATAACACTACTAAAATCTGATGATTTTCTTTGTTGTCTAAGCTCTCTTTTATAGTGTAACTTGAATCCCATTTTTGTAATATTTGTGAAAAGAGCAATGGAGATAGTGGCATAAAAAGCTGAGTAAGTCACTTCCAAATAAGATCATGTCATTTCCTGAACGTGTGCCACTGCCGAATCCCTTTCATTAGTGTGTTGGTTGATTTTTCAATAAATGGGCGTAGTGGACAAAATTGAGAGAACTAGCCCAACTACAGAACAATAGATTAAAATGTAAGAGAATCTTCCAATTTTGTGTCATGTAAGACAAAAGAAACAATGGGCCATTTGGGCTTAGTGAGTCTTGAGGCCCATTTGAAGAATGAAAAAGTGAGAAAGAATTGGGCTTGTCATCTTCTTTCTATTTCATCAATTTGTACACCAAATCTGAAAAATAGCACATAAATTTCTTATAAACTAAATATTTCCATTTAAAATAACTTTACAATTAAAATCATGAAATAATTAATTAAATTAATTTTATGCCTATAATTAAAGACTTAAAATGTACAAATTTGAGCCTTAATCACAACCCCCAGCTAGCTTATTGCTAGTCTCTAGCAATTCAAGCGAACAAAACGAATGTCAATAAAATATTTTCTTGGTCAAAAATTTTAAAAATGGCACAACTATTCAAGCAAAATATTAGGAACAAGCCAATAAGAACTATAAAAAATTACCTTGAATAAATCTAGAGTTGTGAGTGTGTGTACCAAACTTAAACCTTCTTACCGCAAAACCATAGCACATAAAACTTTCGAAATAATATACCAAGTAAAAGTCTCAACTCCATTAGCCTCACAGGTCATTGAAAATATTTATATATGGCTAAGGTATTCACTCATGGAGTTGGAAATTGAAAAGTGAGCACTCGAAATGAATAGATCAATTTAGGACAAACATTTGAATAAACATTGAAACAAAGATAGGTTATGAATTATTTGGACCAACCACCATAAGAGTACCACAAACCAGCTTTTCGAGATTTTTGAATAGACATCATTTACATTTATTCTAGGAGCCAAAACAAATAAAAAAAAAATGAAATACTACAAACTTTTTTTTTTTTTCAAACAAGAGGCAACATGTTAGACAAATGGATAGAAATGTTGCTCTTGCAATTTTTTTTTTTTTTTTTTTTTTTTTGAACAAGAGGCAACACGTTGGATATAATGATGGAAATGTTGCTCTTGGTTTTTTTTTTTTTTTTTTTTTTTTTTTTTGCACATAAAGAAAATAATTACAAAAAGGCTCCTTAATAAGATTTGTCTATAGAAATTATCCCTTAAAGCAACATCCAATCAAAACCCTAGTACCATGTCCAAAATAATGATAACCATGTCTAAGAATCAATAAAAATTCAAAAGTTGTTTTCTCAAATCTCGTCACTCACAAAAATATGAACACTTAAACTTGGCAAAGTTTCTAAGCAAATACGTGCTAACACCCATCTTACCACAAAGTTTGGTATGTGCATTTTATAACTCTAGAAAAATTCTAAGTAACAAAGATAGTAAATTGGCTTGAAAATAACATTTTACAAGAATAAATGAGTAATTTTTGAAAATTTTGACCATGAAAATATTAATATGACAAAAATTAAGAAACATGCTTGAATATGCTCACCACCCCCAACTAAAATAAGACAGTGTCCTCAATGTCTAAAGATATAAAAATGAAAAGAATAGGGAAAGAGAACACCTGAAGAGCAAGCAACCATGGATAGCAGCGATATTGATCCTTTAAAAACATAAAAACTGAAAGAAAAAAAATTGATAACAAATAACAAAATAAGATGACAAAGATAAAAGGAAAAAGAGAACAAACCTGTCTACAAGATTAGGGAAACACTACTCAGGGTTGGTAAACCGGAGCCACGAGGATATCCTCGACAGGCTGGGGCACCCTCTCTATGTAGTGTTTCAGTCTTTGGCCATTCACTTTGAATTTTCTCCCATCGGTTGGGTCTTCGACCTCAACAACACCGTGGGGGAAAACAGTTTTTACAACATACGGCCCAGTCCACCGGGATCTCAGTTTCCCAGGGTGGATATGCAGGCGAGTGTCATAAAGATGCACTCGCTGATTTGGCTCAAATTCTTTCCTCAGGATCTGCTTGTCATGAGCCGCTTTTAATTTAGCCTTGTAGATCCTTGAGTTGTCATAAGCATCATTGCGCAACTCCTCAATTTCTGACAACTGAAGCTTACGATTAAGGCCTGCCGCGTTGAGATCAGAATTTAGGTTTTTTACAGCCCAATATGCTTTATGTTCCAGTTCAACAGGGAGATGGCAGGCCTTGCCATAGACTAGTCTGTAAGGAGACATGCCTAGCTGAGTTTTGTAAGCAGTGCGGTAGGCCCAGAGAGCATCGAGAAGTCGGGAGGACCAATCTTTGCGATCAGGGTTAACCGTCTTTTCTAAAATTTGCTTAATTTCACGATTAGCTAACTCAGCTTGGCCATTTGTCTGTGGGTGATAAGGCAATGCAACCTTGTGAAGTACACCATACTTTTGCATCAAATGCTCAAAAGAGTGGTTGCAGAAATGGGTGCCTTGATCACTGATGATAGCTCGTGGTGTGCCAAAACGAGATAACACATTTTCTTTTAAGAATTTTACAACAGTTGTGTTATCTGCATTTCGACATGGCACGGCTTCAACCCACTTGGAGACATAGTCTATGGCGAGGAGAATGTAAAGGTAACCAGAAGAAGGTGGGAACGGTCCCATAAAATCAATTCCCCAACAGTCGAATATTTCTATTACGAGCATTGGGTTCAATGGCATCATGTGTCGTCGGGATAGCGCACCTAGTTTCTGGCACCTTTCACAAGATCGACAGAAATTGTTAGTGTCTTTGAACAAAGTGGGCCAGTATAGACCACACTGTAAGATTTTTGCAGCAGTCTTTTTCATAGAAAAATGACCACCACATGCTTCGTTGTGGCCAAAGTTCAAGACACTAAAAATTTCATCATCTGGAATGCAACGTCTCATAATTTGGTCGGGGCAGTACTTGAAAAGATATGGATCATCCCAGTAAAAGTTACGGACCTCGACCAAAAATTTACGTTTATCCTGTGCATTCCAGGAAGCAGGAAGCTCGCCAATCACTAAGTAATTAACAATATGAGCGTACCATGGTAACTTAGTGATGGTGTAGAGATGTTCATCGTGAAGTCATCTCGGATAGCGGGGCCATCGGCGGAATCGAGAAAACTCTAAACGAGATAGGTGGTCCGCTACCACATTTTCAACTCCTTTCTTATCCTTGATGTTCAAGTCAAATTCCCGTAACGAAGGATCCACCTAATTAAGCGTGCCTTAGCATCCTTTTGGAAAGGAGGTACTTAAGAGCGAGTGGTCGGTGAAGACCGTGATAGGGGAACCGATCAGGTAGGAACGAAACTTGTCAAGTGCGAATACTACGGCAAGCAACTCTTTCTCAGTAGTAGAATAGTTCATTTGAGCACTATTAAGAGTTCTACTTGCATAGTATACGACGAAGGGCTTCCCTTCCCTTCGTTGACCAAGGACGGCCCCTATAGCGTAATTGCTAGCATCACACATGATCTCGAATGGCAAGTTCCAATCGGGTGGTTGAATGATAGGGGCGAAGTGAGTTTGGTGACAAGTGTTTGGAAGGATTCCTCACACTCGGGTGTCCAGTTAAACACCACGTCTTTTGCCAAGAGGTTCGACAAAGGTCGAGCTATCGTCGAAAAATTACGGATGAACCTCCTATAGAATCCGCATGCCCAAGAAAGGATCGAACATCCTTAACGAGTCTTGGGGGCGGGCAGCTTTGATATGAGTTCAATCTTGGATTGATCAACCTCAATTCCTTGTTGTGAAACAATATGCCCCAAGACTATGCCGGATGGAACCATGAAATGACACTTCTCCCAGTTCGAGTACCAAGCCTTTCTCTTTGCATCGTTTAAGCACAGCTTCCAAATTGAGAAGGCTTGATTCAAATGAATCACCAAAGACTGTCAAATCATCCATATATACTTCCATACAATTCTCAATCATATCACTAAAGATACTCATCATGCAGCGCTGGAAGGTGGCTGGGGCATTACACAAGCCAAATGGCATACGCCGAAAGGCATAGGTACCAAAAGGACAAGTGAATGTGGTCTTTTCCTGATCTTCTAAAGCAATTTCGATTTGGTAGTACCCGAATAACCATCGAGAAAGCCGTAGAAAGGATGACCCGCCACACGTTCCAAGATTTGATCGATGAATGGAAGTGGGAAATGGTCTTTACGGGTGGCGGCATTTAATTTTCTATAATCAATGCACATGCGCCAACTCGTTGTGACCTTGGTAGGGATGAGTTCTCCCTTATCATTTGGTACCACCGTTACTCCCGATTTCTTGGGAACAACCTGAGTTGGGCTAACCCACTTACTGTCGGCAACAGGATAAAGTATCCCGTACTCCAGAAGCTTCAAGATTTGTCTTTACCACTTCCTTCATTGGTGGGTTTAATCTCCTTTGAGGATCACGTCGTGGTATGGCCCCGTCTTCCAATTTAATGTGATGGGAGCAAATCAAAGGACTAATCCCTTTAATGTCAGCTAACGTCCAACCAATTGCTCCTGCTGCTCTGTGAGCATGTTGATAAGTTGTTGCTCTTGAGTTGCATTAAGGGTGGAGGATATGATGACAGGGAAAGTGTTGTTTGCTCCCAAGAAGACATGCTTAAGTTCCTTAGGAAGTGGGGCCAAGTTTGGTTGAGGAGCTTGTACAGTGGATGGTTTTGGTGTTTCCCTATCTTGAGGAAGTCCTCGAAGATTGGATTCCAAAACATGGTTCTTTTGGTCGGTAATTGATTGATGATTTCAGGGTTGATTTCAGTATTACCCGACTCAGAAATCTCAGAAATTTCAAAGAGGTCATTGAGATGAGTGGAAGTGTATTGTGCTTCTACCTCTTCTGAAATAAGTGTATCGATCAGAAATGATTGGAAACACTCATCGTTATCAGGTGGTTGTTTACCAATGTTGAAAACATTCACCTCTAGAGTCATGTTCCCAAAAGAGATTTTCATGAGACCATTCCTACAATTGATGAGTGCATTTGCTGTTGCGAGGAATGGTCGTCCGAGAATGATGGGAATTTTGGACTCTAAGTTGACTTCAGATTGAGTGTCCAAGATGAGAAAATCCACAGGGTAATAGAATTTATCAATTTGAATCAAGACATCTTCAACTATTCCCCGAGGTTTCTTAACTGATCGATCGGCCAATTGTAGCACCACAGATGTGGGCTTAAGTTCTCCTAGGCCTAGTTGCAAGTATATGGAATAAGGCATGAGATTTACACTTGCACCTAAGTCCAGGAGGGCTTGGCCAAATTCCTGTTCTCCTATTTGACATGAAATGGTGGGACAACCAGGATCTTTGTATTTAAGCGGTGTCTTGCAGTCGATCACCGCACTAGCTTGTTCTGCCAAGAATGCAGTTTTCTTGACATGGTGCTTCCTTTTGATAGTGCATAGATCCTTGATAACTTTGGCATAAGCCGGTACTTGCTTGATTACATGAAGTAATGGCAAGTTAACCTTAACTTGTGTCAAAAAGTCAAGGATTTCACTATGACTTTCCAGTACCTTCCCAGTGGATTTCAAAGCCTGAGGAAAGGGCACCTTTACTGGAAGGTTCTGTGGCACATCAGCATCTGGAGCGGGCATTGGTACACTAGTGGTCTTAGGTAATGGTGATACCGTACTTTGACCACTTCGGGTAGTAATGGCATTAACCCCTTTGAGATTAGACTCTGAAGGAGCGGAGGTTTGTGCCATATGTTGCCCTTTGGGAGTGATTAGAGGCTGAGCAGGAAGCTTACCACGCTCTTGAATGACTGAAGAATCATTTAACTTTGTTATTTGAATCTTTATGTCCTTCAATTCCTCTATCACCTGAGTGAAATAAGTCCTGAACTCTAGTTGGGATTCTGCGAGAATTTTCATGGAACTCTCAAGAGAATTCTTTTGTTGATCAGGCCTCCATTGGCTCCCAGATGCTTGATTTTGACTTGTATCCTTCCAACTGAAATTGGGATGGTTACGCCAACCAGGATTGTATGTGTTGGAGTAGGCATTATAAGGCTTCTTGTAATCCCCTAAGGCATTACACTGTTCCTCATCTCCTCCCCTTAACATACTAAGACTAGGGCACTCTTGTGGTTGATGATCAGTCCCTCCACAAATGAAGCATGGTTCTTGCTTTTCCACTTTTGCAGCCATCTGGAGTGCTTTACCTTCTTGAGTTTTGAAAGCCTCAAATTGTTTTTTCAAAGCTTCAAGTTGAGCTTTCACACTGTCCTCCTCCTTCAATTGGTAGACTCCGGCTGTTCGTGGCTTGTCTGTAGGACTTGGCGCACTCCATGTGTATGATTTTTCAGAAATTTCTTCAAGATATTCTAAAGCTTCTTCGGGATCTTTCTGTAGGAAGTCGCCATTGCACATCATTTGTACGAATTGTCTTTTGTCGGCTGTGAGACCGTCATAGAAATAGCTGACAAGACGCCAACTTTCGTATCCATGATGTGGGCACTGGCCCATCAAATCTTTAAACCTCTCCAGTACCCGATGAAATGTTTCATGGTCCTTTTGGGTGAAGGTAGAGATTTGCCTCTTAAGGCTGCTGGTCTTATGGGGTGGAAAAAATTTAGAGAAAAATACTTTTGTCATTTCATCCCATGTCCCAATAGACCTTGGCCTTAAGGAATACAACCAGCTTTTGGCTTTATCCTTGAGTGAGAAAGGAAAGAACTTCAATCTCACCAAGTTAATGATGTCAGCTTGGTTGTTGAATGTGGCCACCACCTCTTCGAAGGCCTGAATATGCACATATGGACTCTCATTTTCCATACCATGAAAGGTTGGTAAAAGTTGAATCATGCCAGGTTTGAAATCGAAGTTGGGCATATTCATGGGATACATTATGCATGAAGGTGTGGCCGTACGCGTAGGATGTAGATAATCCTGTAGCGTTCTTGGTTGGATTTCCTGTTGTTGAGCCATCATTGGAAGTGCAGGAAGTATGGGTGATGGTGGTGAATGAGAACGAGTGGAAGAAGACGATTTAGGAGAGTTTTCTAAAATTTCAATTTGTTGTTTTACAAATCTCCCTAATTTGTCTCTATTTCGTGACATTCACTTTTTTTTTTTTGTTTGTGTGTGTGTATTTTCACTTGTTAAATATTGTAAATTACAACTATGTAATAATGCAAGGGTATTCACACAAGATATTCCCAGGCCGATTGGGAAGGTTGCCAAGGTACCGCTTCGTCCCACACTTTTACTAGAACTCCCCGGGGTTGCTAGAAAGTGTAGAGGGTACTCTATCACAAACCTTTAAAGCCAATCTTTCTTAGACAGAATGATCTCAGTTTGTACCACTTTTACCATTACACAATTGGGTTTACACTAAAAAGTTTATGAAAATATTTTATGCACAATTTTTTTTTTGTTTTTTTGTTTTTTTTTTTAGCCTAAAGGATAAAAGTCTACAACTAACCTAAAATAAATAATAAAAAAAAAATTGGCTAATCCTAAAAAAAGTACACAAAATAAAATAATGTAAAAAAAAACTAACACCCTAATATAGTAGCAAAATAATAAATACAACTAACAAATAAACTAAACAAAAAAAAAGGACTTGTTTTTTTTTTTACTAAAAGAGTAAAGAATAATAATAATGATATATAATGATTTTTTTTTTTTTTGAATATATATATAACTTAAAAAAAAAAAAAGAAAAATAAATTATATTATATTAACTAAAAATTTTTTTTTTTTTTGATGTAAATAAATAAAGAGAGACAAAAAAAAAAAATTAAAAAAAAATAAAAAATAAAACTACTATACTAACCTCTTGTAGCGCAGAAACCTCCCCGGCAACGGCGCCAAAAATTGATGTCGCCCAATTAGTTACACTGCGGTCGCGATAGTAAACGGGCTATATGTCGTATCCACAGGGAGGAAAAATACACTCAAAAGGACAATTAGTAATTTTGCAAGAATAAAATATGAACCTTGAATGTGATGAGAATATTGAGAAATGATTTTTAAAAAAAATTAAACAAGTAATTAAAATGAGAAGTGATCAGAAAATGATTATGGAAGACACAAGCTTTGTACATGCAATTATATTTTCCTAATAAAATTGATTCTTTAACCTCAACTATAATTCTACACCATTAATTATAGTTGGAAAATGTATATGATTAAGCTCACTAGAAAAATATGTTCTCTAATTAAATTAAAACTACTTCTAAAAATACTATCATATTATATAATTTAAATCGACAAAATACCACTGGCAGAATGCAGTAAAAATCATATAATATAATAAACACTCTAATAATTAATAGCCTAACTTACATAAGAAAAGCATGACTGAACTTATATAAAAGGTACTATTAAATTTAAAGTGCAATTTAGAAGAAGAGAAATTTAATATAACAAATGTGAAAATGAAGAACAAAGAGAATCAATATATTAGAAGAATAAAAATTGCATGAACTTACACTTGAGTCTTGCCAAAGAAATTAGCCTAGAAAAGGCATTGTCTTTACACCAAAATTAATAAAGTAAAATAAAGAAGAAGGAAAGAAAAAGATAAAATTTTGGTATAATAACACTACTAAAATCTGATGATTTTCTTTGTTGTCTAAGCTCTCTTTTATAGTGTAACTTGAATCCCATTTTTGTAATATTTGTGAAAAGAGCAATGGAGATAGTGGCATAAAAAGCTGAGTAAGTCACTTCCAAATAAGATCATGTCATTTCCTGAACGTGTGCCACTGCCGAATCCCTTTCATTAGTGTGTTGGTTGATTTTTCAATAAATGGGCGTAGTGGACAAAATTGAGAGAACTAGCCCAACTACAGAACAATAGATTAAAATGTAAGAGAATCTTCCAATTTTGTGTCATGTAAGACAAAAGAAACAATGGGCCATTTGGGCTTAGTGAGTCTTGAGGCCCATTTGAAGAATGAAAAAGTGAGAAAGAATTGGGCTTGTCATCTTCTTTCTATTTCATCAATTTGTACACCAAATCTGAAAAATAGCACATAAATTTCTTATAAACTAAATATTTCCATTTAAAATAACTTTACAATTAAAATCATGAAATAATTAATTAAATTAATTTTATGCCTATAATTAAAGACTTAAAATGTACAAATTTGAGCCTTAATCAATAAGCTACAAAATTCCAGTCAGTTGTATTATAAATTTTTCTTAGGTCTATCTTCATTGAACACCGAGAGATATTTTTCCTAAAGTACCTTCTTGATATTTTAATTTTTTTCTTTACAAAAATATAAAGATTTATTTTTCTGTTATTATTATGCACATTGTTATAGACAAAAGAAAGTAACATAAAAATAAGATTCTTTTTCTAAAAAATACAATTCAAAAACTTATAAAAACTATGAAAATATATATATAAACAAATCTATAAAAATTAAATATGATTCTTTTATTTTGGTAGGAGAAGATTCCAATTACATATATATTTAAATAATTATAAAATATATTCAACAAGTCTAATTATTTATCTAAGTAAAAATACTAATTAATTTGATTTAATTATAATTTAATATGAATAAATTACATTTAATTCGATTATAATTAAATATTTAAAATTTCAAGATCGGTTGTAATTGAATGAATTAATTATATTTAATTAAATCAATTTATGCAAAATCCATCCCAACTCACATATTCCAAAACCAAATAGTTTAATATTTTAATTGGTGTATTAATCTTTTCATATTTCCACCAAAGTCTACTATTGCTTTGTTCAACATATTAAGTTATAAATTCAATGTTTGCTTGCATGTATATTAATCTCAATTAACATGGAAAGAAAGAAAAAAAGTACTATTCCTTTATATAAATTTTATTAACTAATTGATTTATAATTCCAAGATAATTAAACTGACAAATGAAGTTAATTTCTAGTTTTATGTATTATTTTATAAATTAAAATATAATAATAAGCCAAAGGACAACACTAGTAGACGTATTCAATGACGAATATGTATACCAAACCAAAGTTATTTGTGAGGTAAATTATGGTTTAAGTTACTCTCATCAAAACAATACACAATAATAAAAAAATTTGTCAGTGTTCAAAGAATTAACTTTTATCCATGAATTAATATTATTACTATTAAATAGATATCCACTCATTTAAGTTTGATGAGTGGCAACAAATTTTATTATATTTTTTAAATTTGGTCAATTTAAAAATATATATATATACACTCCCTATATTTATATGAATGAAGAAAAGTTCAATAAATCTTCTCTTCTTTTGTTTTTTTTTTTTCAATATAGACAAACTCTACACAAAACAAGTCAAAATGAATTGCATCATATCTTGAACTTTGAACAATTATATTTTATTACTATTAGCCATATTATATATATCTATACATTTTATCTCATACAATCCTCACCATATATAGATATATCTATATTTCTATCCAAAAGAAAAACTTCAAAACACCATGGAAGAGCCATTGCTTTACATATCCATTTCCATAATCCTATTATTATTAGGTTTCAAGCTCTATAATTCCATCATTACTAGTAAAAAAATTACCAAAATAACCCTACCACCAACTCCACCCTATGCACTCCCAATCATAGGCCACCTTCATCTCATCAAACAGCCATTTCACCGAACACTCCAAAACCTTTCTTTCAAATACGGCGACGTTTTCTCTCTATGGTTCGGATCGCGCCACGTGGTCATCGTATCATCTCCATCGGCCGTTGAAGAATGCTTCACCAAAAACGACATCGTTTTGGCCAACCGTCCTCCTCTCCTCCTAGGGAAACACTTAGCCTACAACTACACAACCATCACCCAATCCCCATACGGGGACCACTGGCGCAACCTACGCCGCATAGGCGCCATTGAGATCTTCTCCTCGACTCGTTTGAAGTCCTTTTCAGGAATCAGAAGAGACGAAGTCAAAAGACTTCTTCTCAAGCTGATTCCTGATAAAAAAGCGCCGGCAAAAGCCCAATTTCTTAAAGTAGAGATGAAATCATTATTGTCAGAGTTGACTTATAACATCATGATGAGAATGGTTGCCCAAAAAAGATACTACGGGGACAATGTTTCGGATCAGAAAGAAGCCGAGCGTTTTAGGGAAATTATGAAAAAGGTTGTCGCCTATGGTGGGGCGGCGAATCCCGGGGATTTTTTGCCAATTTTGAATTGGTTTGGTGGTAAGAATAGTTTTGAGAAGAGAGTGAAGAGACTTGCAAAGAATACTGATGAGTTTTTACAAGGTTTGATCGATGAGCATAGGAGTAAGACGAGTAGTTTGAGTGGTCAAAAGGATAGTATGATTCATCATATGCTTACTTTGCAAGAGTCCCAACCTGATTACTACACTGATCAAATTATTAAAGGCTTTATACTGGTACGTAATTTTATAACATACCTCTTTTAATTTGATGTTTTTAAGTTTTACGCTCTCTTTTAAAATTTATTATGTTTATCTCTTTTTTCTATCATTCTATCAATTTTACCTCTATCATTTCATTTCATGATATTTTTTATTTTTCTCTAATAAAAATTTTATCTCAATTTTTCCACAAACATACACATCTATCAACAAATAACACAAATTTATTATGTTTGAAATTATGTCTTAGTTATATGAGTATGAGGATAATTTAAGTACTATACTCATTTATTTGAAAGTAAATTTGATTTATGTATAAAAAAAGTAAGTATTCTTCAATTTCTTTCCACATACAGTAGTAGATTTGGGCTTGGTTAAGACAGGTTAGGCTGGGCTAGGGCCCACCCCCTCTCTCAGGTCAAAAAAAATATTTTTCATTTAAATTATACAAATTTTTTTTGTAGTTTTAAAAAATACTGTATATTTTTTAAATGAAAGGTTTAATAATTTTTTTCTGACCCATCACGGTGGGGACCTTGTCTATGCTCATTTTTTTTTTCATAATACATAAAAAAATTAATTATATAGAATAAAATAGGTGTCTGAAACATATATAATTATATTAGTATATTATGTTGTTTTAAGACTCGTTTGGTACATTGTATTAAGTCGTATTGTATTGTATTATATTATATTGAATTGAATTATATATTATATTTTTATACAATACTATGTTAAATTTTAATTTATACTAAAATATTATATATTTAGGTGCCTATAAAAGTTAATATCACATATAGTTTTACATAAAAATATTAAATAAAATATAATTTAATATAATACTATACAATACAATACGATAGAATACAGCATAACAAACGAACATTTTGCCTACACTTGATTGAAATCCTGGGTCCACCTGTTTATATATATTATGATTAATTCGTGCATAATATTTGTTTATTTTATAGTTTATTTTTCTGCTAATAATCCTAGTTTATTGTAACTATAGTAGTGTGACAAAATGAAAATAAAACAAAAGTATAGTGTAGTTTTTTTACGAATATAAAACTATTTTTTTTTAAAATAAAATAAAATTGTAGGCTATACAAGGAGAATCTTGCTTTATATTTATAGATTGCTGATGTAAATCTTAACTTTATGATTGATAATTTAAGGTGATTTTCATAATGATTAGTTCTAATTTTTCAGGTGTTGTTGACAGCGGGAACCGACACGTCATCAGTGACATTAGAATGGGCAATATCAAATTTACTTAACAATCCTCATATTCTCAAAAGGGCTAAATCTGAAATTGATGATCAAATTGGACAAAATTACTTGATGGACGAATCAGATCTTTTGAAACTTCCTTATCTCCAGAATATTATCTCAGAAACCTTACGACTCTACCCTGCAGCACCACTGCTCGTACCTCACTATTCATCACAAGATTGTACTATTCAAGGATACAACATTCCACATGATACAATTTTATTGGTTAATGCATGGGCTATACACAGAGATCCTAAAATATGGGGAGATGATGTCGAGAGTTTTAACCCTACAAGGTTTGAGCTTGAGAGTGAGGAAAGTGGTAAACTAGTCAACAAGTTAATGTCATTTGGGCTTGGAAGAAGGGCTTGTCCTGGATCGGGCCTAGCCCAACGTTTAGTGGGCTTGACTTTAGGGTGTTTAATCCAATGCTTTGATTGGGAAAGGATTAGTGATGAACAACTTGATATGAGTGAAGGTAAAGGTGTCACTATGCCTAAAGCTGTTCCTTTGGAAGCTATGTGTAAAGCTCGTCCTATTATGAATTTGGTTCTCTCAGAATCTCTAGACTATATGTAATTAGGGGAATTTTCATATTTATCGATTTTAAGGTATAAGGTTGTAAAAATATAACTTATTATTATAAAAGCTATCTTATAAGAAAGTTAAAAAAATAAAAAATATGAAAAACATAATAATATAAAGTAACTAGTTACTTTTCTGGTTTCACGTAAAATAGCTTTTTTTAAAAAAAAATCACATTTTTGTATAAATAGTAAAATCCCATCAAATTTATAATTTCCCTGTGATTATTAGAAAAGAATAGTAAAAGTGTAGTTTTATAATAGAATGTTGGTTTGAATTTTTATAACATTAATAATTAGAATATAAGATAATTATGTTTTATAATTAAATTGAACGAATGTGACTTTTTTTTAATAGAAACAAAATTTTATTAAGAAGATGAATTGTCTAAAATAATAGACATAAATTTAGTACGAACAGACCTCTTACTAAAGATTTGATGAAGAAGATAACGTGAAACTCTAACAAAACTATAAGTAATTAACTCTGTTAATAAACAAAAAAAAAAAAAAGACTTCACTCAAACAATTAAACAAATGTCTAGAGTCCTTAACAATTAATCCAAAAAAAACAGTTAATTATAACCTAACTACAAATTTTCTCAACTGCCATTAAACAATTCATCTCTAGCACTATCACTAACCATTAATTTATTATTTTTTATATCTAACTGAAAGTCTCTTTGATACCTGCAATTTAATAATATTGAGTTCTCTTTTCATTCTTTCCCACCAAGTTAATGTGGGTTCACAATAATGTATGTGTTTTTGTTAGTGAATAATTTTTTTTTTCATAATTTGTGGCAATACTACTAAGATTTTCAATTAAGGGCGATTGATTTTCTAATATGTACATATTGTTTGAATTTTTTATTTCCATTGTCTAAATTATTTAAAATTTTTAAAAATTATAAATAATTCAAAAAAAATTAGATTGAATTTCTATTCTAAACTTCAAAACAGATTAAAAATGTAGGAATGTTCATAAAATATTCAATCCAATCCGCACGATCCACTTTGTAAAGTTTGGATATCCCTTTTGCAGATTAAATTAGATTGAAAAATCTAAAATCTATATTTGTGGAGATTGAATATTGATTGACTTGTAGAAATAACTGATCTACATATTTATATATATTTTAAAAAATATATAAATATATTTCAAAATTTATTGATTCAATTATATATTCCATTATTATTTATATAAAAAAATATAATTTAAAATAAAATTTAATATTTTCTTAAATATATAATTTTTTTTTGAGTTTGTTATTTTTTACTTTATTTATTTTAATTTTTTGTCAAAAATATGAAACAACAATAATTTATTTTATTTTGTTGTTAGTGATGTAAAAAAAATATTTGTTTAATTAATTTTAAATAATTTATTATAAAAAAGTAATCAATCTGAAATTTATGGATTAGATTTAATTTGAGTTATTATATGAATGAAAGATGTATAAGTTAGATATTTTTGGTAAAAATTCTTAACCACTTTGAGTTATCTAATTCAAATACTAAAACTCTTATTAGTTATTACAATGCCAAAAAGTAATGTTGAATTCAGACAACGTGGTCCCAAATTATATTTCTAGAAAAAAATTGTAAAAATAAAAGAATTCTCAGAACTTTAATTTTATTTTTGTTTTTTTAGGCCCACTTTATTTATCCAAATTGATGAGTGTGACAAATTATTTCAGAGACAAAATTAATAATAGTGCTTACGTACTCCATTACGTAAGCATATTTATTGGCAAACGATAGTTTTATGAGCACCAAAATGCCAACCACTAAATTGTGTTTTAAAATAAGAGTTTTTTTTTTTTTTTTTTTTTTTTTTTTTAATTTTATTAAAATTAAATAAGTGAAATTCAAGATTAATTAAAAAACCTTGCTATTCATCTTGAATATTCTAACCATTTTAATGCGGTGAATATAGGTTGGTCGACAAATTTGCAGTCAAATTTACCGACCAACTCACATCCGTCATGTAAATTGAGTAGTCGAAATATTGAAAATAAATAGAATAAACGATTATACTGTAAATTAAATTACACCACTAATAATATCATAAACTCTTCATACTAAATACCATAAATACAATTTTTAACATTTCTCAACAAAAATACATTTATTATGAATTAAGAGTCACAACAAACTTTCTAAAACAATAATCTTTCAATAATTTCCATAAAAATCGTAACATATAATTCCGAAAAAGTGGTAAAAGTAATGCATTAAAAAAGGTCAATCTTCATTTTTTTTTTGGATAATTACATATGAAATTTTTAGGTTTAAAGGATTTTTTTTTTTATATTTTTACAGTTTTTCATAAAAATAACACGAAAACAATTAGAAAATTACATAAAAGTAATATGAAAATAACATCAAAATAACAACAAAAAATAACATACAAATAGCACAAAATTAACAATAAATTAATCAGAGTACAACATAAAAAGACCGTATTTTTTGTAAATAAAATAAAAAAATATTTAAAATTTCATGAAACCGTATTTTTGTAATTTTTTTATTATTTTTGTGTATTTGTGAAATAATTCTTTTTGTTACATTACTGTTAGATGATGCAGTATTTATAATTATAAAAAATATACACATTATTTTAAAATATTACTATTTTTATTCACATAAGATCTTAATAGTTACAACTTTAGATTTAATACATTTTTTCTAAAAAAATACCTTAATAATTACAACTCTAAAAATTATTTACTATAAACCGACATCACATTAAATTATTGAGTTATTAGTAAAAAATAAATTTTTCTCAATAAAATAAATAAATTAAAAAAATGACATGTGATCATGATCCATATTCAGCAACACTATACATAAATTTGGTCTTAAAAATTATTATACCAGTATACACATTGTATATGTAACAAGATCAATTTAATGGACAACTTTCATTGGAGATGCTCTTAGGCACCAGTTCGAGTGGTCCCGACTTAGTACTATCGAGAGGTGCACCTTATAATTGGTTAGCGTAAAAGTAATTTTAATAAATTATGTGGGACTTATTACTTAATTATATTAATATTGATACCATATATTACTACTAATATTTTTTTACCGGTACACCTAACTACAAAATTGAAGTAAGAAATAATATACATACACATATGTACGTATTTAGGTTACATGCATTATGTTTTGCCAATTAAATAACATATGAGTAAAACAATAAAGAATATCCAAACTAATTTATTACGTGTTTAGTAATTAAAATTGATGGTTAATAAAACTTGATTTTTCATTAAAAGGAAAAAAAGAAAAACACATGATGTTGATGGATCTGTATATTGCACTTTAACAAATTTCATAGGAATCACTATCACTATAAAAAAGAAAAAAGAAAAAAGTGATGATAGGAATTAAAGATGGCCACATATATATATTAGCAGCATATATAATTGATTTGCATGGGAGGTATTCAGTGACGTAAGCTAGCTAGGGTTAGTTCAATTGTATATACATATATACAATACAACACACGTGATCACATGACAACTATCAAAATTTTATTATAGCAATGCTTACATATTTAATGACGTAATAAATTATTATATAACATATATATTAATACATTTAATTGGTTTATTAAAAGCTAATTATAATTTTTGTAAATTTAAACATATATCAAATTTATGTTAAAATTCAAAAAACAAAAACAAAATTCTTGATTAAAAAGCACTTTCCAATCCCATATAATTTAAGATATAACGAAAGTGATATGGCCGAAGTTAAGTTGGATAGCTTTGCTATCAATATTCAACACTACAAAAGGAAGGCTTTATTTTTGATTTTTTTTATTTTGCTAGTGTATCTTTGTTTGAAGAAAATCTCGGTACGGAAAGTATTAATGCCAAGATGTTAGTTCCCAAAACACCAAAATCATAAAATTCTAAAATCAAACAATTATTTTTTAACTTTAAACCCACTTAATCCCACACTTATGCAATCACTGTTATTTATCTAATTATCTAAAGTATATAATAAAGCTAGGAAGAGCACTGGCTACATCTGATTATCAAAAGTTCTAAATTAACTAAAAAAATTCACACTTCTCCTTTACTTAAACTTACATGATGTTAAGCTCATTAACTGTTAAATCACTAATAATATAAATTAATACAACAAAGAACTATTTAATCAACTTAAATTTTAATAAACTATTTAAAAATAGCATACCGTAAATATTTTATAAAAATTATTAAATTAAATTATATATAATATTTAATTACAATGACATTTCATTTCAATGTATATATATATACTAGGTGATTGTTACGTGTCAAGCCACGTAGTGTTAGTTTTATTTAATATTTTAGTTTTTTATTTTAATTAATAATTAAAATAGTATAATTATTTGAACGATTTGTTTTATAAAAATAAAATATGTGTCAGTATATTTAGTAAGTAAAACATAGTTGTGTTATAATAATGTATGTTATTAATAGTAAAATGTACATTAATCTTCTAATTGAAAAAAGTTCTATTATCTCATTTCATATCTAATAATAGCTACACAACTATATATTTATAGACTTTCACATTCTTTGCAAATTACTAATAAGCACCAATAATATTTTCATATTCTAATATTTTTCAACCTTCTCCTCTTGGTGGTAAAATTAAAAATAAAACTAAAAATAAGCACAAACATATAAGGTAAATACTAATTACAGCCCATTTCATCTTTTTTTTTTATTATTTTTTTAAGCCCAAGCCCAAAAATCTCTAACTCAACACAATCAATCTTCTTTTATATTATCTTTTCTATCTATTTTATCTATATTTTTCTTTCTTAAAAAATAAATAAAAAAATTATTAATATTCTCCCAAGATAGGTTTGTTAGAGAGATATGTGGTTAAGATGATTTTTTTTTTTAATTTAAAAAGAGATTATTAATATTTAAAAGATTGTTTAATTTTTTGGTTTAATTATTGGGTTTATTTTTTAACGGGAGATCAAACCTAATCGTTAAATTTAGCAGAATATTCTTTTATTTTTAAGTATATTCTGTTAAACCAAGAATGTTAAACCAAGAAATGCCGTTAAATAAACACTTTTAATATATAAAGATATAATGACATTTAAAAAGTAATAAACAACGAGTAAATAATAATAAGTTTACCATTTCTCTTTAAACTTGAATTTATTTGTAAGTTTGAAAAAAGAACGTAGTCAATGACGTAATATTTATATATAATATATTTATAGCCAATAAATTCTCTTATCCACACAAGTACTCTCAGATCTAGTCCCACATCAAAATCGTACAATTATCATCATATAAATATCTCCCATATATATATTTATACGAATTACATCTCAATAATTAACAACTACTCTTCTCTACCAAAACAAAAACACATAAAAAAGCTTTTCAAGTATTCAAAAATGGAACAAGAACAACTCTACACAGCTCTGATCGGCCTAGTCATTGTCGTTTTGGTATACAAACTGTTCATCAAAAACCCAAAACGACAATACAAAAACCTTCCACCAAGCCCACCTTATCCTCTCCCACTCATAGGCCATCTCCATCTAATAAAGCCACCTGTCCACAGATGCTTCCGCCACCTGGCAACCAAATACGGCGCCGTTTTCACCCTTTGGTTCGGTTCAAACCGAGTTGTGGTAATATCATCACGCTCCGCAGCCGAAGAATGCTTCACCAAAAACGACATCGTTTTAGCCAACCGAATCCGATCCCCCTCCGCTGAAAATATCTCATACAACCACTCCACAGTAATTTCCGCTTCCTATGGGGACCACTGGCGCAACCTTCGAAAAATCGGCTCCATCGAGATCTTCTCGGCTAGCCGGCTCAAATCACATTTGGACACGCGTACAGACGAGATCAAACGTATGCTGATCAAATTATCGCAGAACTCACTTCACTACGGATCATCTGATAAAAATAATAATAAATTTGAATTTAATAAAGTGGAAATGATGACGATGTTTTCCAACTTGACATTCAACATCATAATGAGAATGGTGGCGGGAAAGCGGTACTGGGGCGACGATGTCAGCGACGAGGAAGAGGCGAAAAAGTTTAGAAAACTTAAGGAGGAGGTGATCCCGAAAAACGGGGTGATTAATCCTTTGGAATTTTTACCAGGATGTTTGAGTTGGATTGGAATTGGATATGTTTGGAAGATGAATAGGGTTGCTAAGAGAATGGATGGTTTCTTGCAAGGGCTTATTGATGAGCGTAGGAGTATAAAAGGAGACACTACCATGATTGATCATATGCTTGCTTTGCAAACTTCTGATCCTCACTATTACACTGATCAGATTATCAAAGGATATATCCTGGTTAGTAATTTTTTTTTTTAACTAATTTACTTATATTTTGGTCTAATAATAATGTGTATGATTATTTACTATGTGGGGTATATAATTTTGCTTCTATGTGTTTTGAGTATTTTTTTATTTGAATGCATATATTATTGTTAGGACCACTTTATTACTTTTTAATTTGCTATGTACATATTTTTGTGAACCTAAACATTACATCTTTTTAACCACTTGAGGCTAGCTCAAGTGGCCATAGGGGGTGCGTGTGTATTGAAGGTTTTGGGTTCGAGTCCCAGATTATGCTGATGTAATATATAAACGCTTAAATAAAAAAAAATACATCTTTAATCTTTGTACGTGTAATATTTAGATTTTATATTTTAATCATTACTCAAATATATATGAACTTTGATGCATATTAATTAGTTATAGTCTAACATACTAATCTTTTTCTATTCAGGTACTATTATTAGCCGCGACGGGCACATCATCAGCCACATTAGAATGGGCATTGACTAATTTACTCAACAATCCTCATATTTTGGAAAAAGCTAAAGCTGAAATTGATGAACAAATTGGTGAACATAAATTGATAGAAGAACAAGATCTTTCCAAACTACCATACCTCCAAAATATTATCCATGAGACGTTACGGTTGTTCCCAGCGGCTCCAATGCTCTTACCTCATTATTCCTCCGAAGATTGTATTGTTGAGGGATATGACATTCCACGCGATACAATTGTAATGGTCAACGCTTGGGCTATACATAGAGACCCAAAACTATGGGAAGATTCCGAGAGTTTTAAACCAGAGAGATTTGAGAATAGCGAAGGTGTTAACAACATTAACTTGCTTATGCCATTTGGGTTAGGAAGAAGATCTTGCCCTGGCAATGGCATGGCAAACCGTGTACTTGGTTTGACTTTGGGGTGTTTGATTCAGTGTTTTGAATGGAAAAGAGTGAGTGAAGAAAAAATAGATTTGACTGAAGGAAAAGGAGTTACTGTTTCGAAAGCTATACCTTTAGAAGCTATGTGCAAAGCTCGTCCTATCATGAACTCAATTCTCTAAAAATCCTCATGAAGAAAGATTAATATATATTTATATTATAGGGTACCTAGGTTTTTTTTTTTTTTTTTTGTGTGAGTGCTTTAAATAAATTTTAGAATTACACTGTTATTTAATATCTTTATTTGATGTATGTAGTGATCATATAATAATATATATTATCATATAGTTAATTTATATGTGTCATATATTCAATTTCTAACTCTTTTGAAGTACTATATTTAAGTTATATTTAACCTTGTCAACAATTATATCATCTAAGATAATGCCAATTTTAAAGTTGGCTATATTTTCACAATGATATCTATTGGTATGGAAAGAAACATTGTAACTAAATACAGGGCCAAACCCTATAAAAGATTAAAAGAAGAAGAAAGGAATAGATATTTATTCCTCCTATTTCAGACAAACTATGAAAATATTTTTTAAGGGTCAAATTAAAAGAATAGATCATCATTATAATGAGAAGTAGCAAATAGAAGTTTAGACTCCAACATATAGATACATATTTTTCTAGCATAAATATTACATGACTCAATCACTTTCTCTATATTCAAAATCTGATTGTGAGGGTCTAGTAGAGAAGATGATAGGTAGAAATAAAACCTGGAGTTCTAGAAATTTTTTATGCTGGAAGAATGGTTTTTATCGACTCTATTTTGCTATCTATTAATTTTAATTGGTCTCAAATTGTTATCTTGCCTAAAGCATGTAGAAGATTATTTAGATTTGTTGAGCCTCTCTTTAGAAGGGAGCAGATATGTGTAATGGTTCTAGAAATGTTGTTTGGCATGATTTTTTGTAAATCTAAGAACGAAGGTGGTTTGGGTGTCAAAGACATAGCCTTATGGAATCAGTGTGTTGTTAGGAAACATGAGTGGGATATTTCTACAAATAAAGGTAATCTTTAGGTGAAATGAGTTAATGATGTGTATCTCAAAAAATAAGATTGGTGGGACTACCAGGTCCCTTTGGAGACTAGCTGGTATTGGAAAAAAGTTGTATCAAATGAAAAAATAAAGTTAATCTTCTCGCAATAGGACTTTCAAAAATATTAATTTTTCATAGAAATTTGTGTCCTAAGATGTCTCAAAGAAACTTATTGAGATGGCGCTATGAAAATATTTGGGATAGATTTTGCACTCCCAAACTTAGGTTCATAATCTCGTTAGCTTTGAAGAGCAGACTTTCGACATATTACAAATTATGTCGATTTGGTTATAATATTAATTCTCCAATGTGTTTATTGTGTGGAATTGAGTTGGAGAGCCACTCTCACCTCTTATTTGGCTGGTGTTACAACAATATTGTGGTTCAACTTGTTTGGTTTGGATAGGAAGTTCAACTAAAAGAGATATTTCCATATGAAGTCTGAAAAACTGTGTTTTTGCAAATGTCAATTATATATAAGAAAATATAAAACAGTATGCGTACGAAGCGAGAAAGTAACTGCCTTACAAAGAAAACGAACGACGTAATATAAAATATTTGCAGAAAAATAAATAACTTGACACAAGAGATTTATACGTGGTATCAGTGTTCTCCCGAATACTCCTAGTCCACGGGGCCACGCCCAGAGAATGAAATCAATTAATAAAGTATCAAAATTACAAAAACAATTGACTTAAACAAGTTTAGACTCCCTCTAAAGTATTGCCGCAATCCTTTGTAATCCACTTTATGAATCTGACTTCTTGAAACACCTTCAAGCCCGAACTCCCTTCGTCTTTGAAGTGTGAGTGCTTACTTCCTCCCGAAGTAAGGCTTCAACAAGTCTTCTCCCGAAGACCAAGTGGTTACTTCCTCCCGAAGTAAGGCTTTATCAAGTCCTCTCCCGAAGACCAATCTCTTGTTCAATCAAGTAGTTCTTCACAACTTCTAGGACAGAGTAAGAACAGAGATAAACAACTAGAACCTAGATGAACAACTAGGCTCTCACAAAATAAAGAAAACTCTCTTCTCTCAAAAGATAAATGCAAAAAATGAATAATGGAAGAGCTCATTCGAATGACTGCTCTCTAGGCTCTATTTATAGAATATAGAAACCTTAGAGACAGTCACAAATTCGAATCTACAGCTGTACAAAAGCTTTCCTAAAGAAACACGATCTGCTACATCAGATTCGGATGCTGACGCAGCAGATCACACCAAAAACGGGAAACTTGCTATAATCGGGTCCGATCTTCAATCAATGCTTGATTCCTGCCAAAAATAGATTAGATATTCTGATTGTATCAAGATACAATCGAAATCAATAAGGAAAAGGCAATAATCAAAGTTTCCCTAAAAAAGACAACTTTCCAAAAGAGAATTGCTTCTCTTTTAAGAAGTTTTCAACAAAGGAAAGTTCAGCTGAAAGTGCAACTTACCTAACAAGGAAAAGAGCAACTAAAAACCGAATTTATAAGGTAAGAATTCGGGTATGAATGCACAACAATCTTACCATAAAAGGAAAAATATTTTGTCAACTAACTTGCCAAAAAAGGACTTTACAAAGTCTTAGAGTGGATTCGAATTAAAATCATCAAAAAACTCATTAACTCATTCATATGGAGTGGATAATTAGAAGTCTCCATATATGTAGTCTTAGAGTGGATAGGAAGTTCAACTAAAAGAGATATACATCTCCCTTTAATTTGCAGTAATGCTACATTTCATATTTTATTAAGAAAAAATGTATAATTATATTTTCAAAATATTATATTTTAAAATTTTACCACTATATATATATAAAGATAAAAAAGCACAAGACCTCTAATTAGCTTAAGATGGATCTGTTCATAATAAAAATTTAATAATTATAGATAATTATTAATATTGATACATATGTAATCGGAATTTATCAAAATAAAATAAATAAATAAATAACTTGTTTTTGTATTTTTTGTGTAACATGTAATATTAATATTAATTAAATAAAGTACTGACTTACAAATTAGAACTTAATGTTTTTAAAATTTTATTTTGTAATTACTCTGTAAATAATGATCAGTCTCTTGATTGTCTCTTAGTGAAGCAAGAGTGGTTTTTGTTTTGAATAAAAACGTTTTAGATTAATACCACAAATTAGACCTTATGGTCATGATTACATAAAATGCTATATGGTATATTGACAAGATTGATCATGCCAATTATATTCTTGGCGAAAGTCCACTAGTCACATTATGAGCTGCAAAATTATACTATCTAGAAATAAAAATAAAACTACAACTTAACAAAAGATTCGAGAGATGTTTACATTGAATCACATAGTTACCAATACCCCTTCATGAGCAATTTTCTTTCAGTGCATTGATAACCGTCTCAGAGTCACTCTCAATCAACACAAAATTAAGCTTCTTCAAACTACTGATTCCAAAGCTAACAGACATGCCACAACTTCTCCAATTAGAGGGTCAGAGAAGTTGAGCACTTCGGTAGCCACCCACAAAAACTGTCTCCATGTGATCCCTAGTCAAAGCCACCATGCACATCGAATCGCAACCAACTTTAACATCACAATTGATTTTGACCTAGTCTTTTAGAGGAGGGGACCAAATAAGAGACTCAGTTGTCATTGGAGAAGAAAATAAACAAGAACCATAATCTGCGTAACACATATAGATAGAGTCAATATATTATTTAATATTACACATCAAATGATTGTGTACCTTGTCGTTATGAGCTTTTCATATCGTATCTACTATACAATTGAAGCATAAAAGAACAAACCCTTGTACATCCACACCTCTAGTCTTTAGATCTCACAAGAATTTAACTCAATCCCACACACGGGCTCCAAATTCTAAAGCTGGAAAAACAACCCACGGAGAAGATCTCCAAAAGTGAAAGGCAAAGTTACAATATAAAAAAAATGTGTACAATTGTTTTCTCTCCCTCTCCACAGATAGAACAGAAAACTTCCTCAATATGCAATTTTTTAGCCAGAATTAAGCAGATAGACATAGCGTTAGAGAGAATGCTCCACCAACTGGAGTTACTTGAGTTTTTGTGAGACTTTAGTTTTATTTTGTTAGAGCATCTCCAATGGTATATATATATATATAATATATTTTGGAGAATACTTGATGAGGTAGAAAGTTTAGGTGACAAAATATAAAGATGTTATACTATTGGAAATAAAAGAATGCTATTCTTGCAATTTTCATTGATATATACAATGATATTGATGCTATATTTTTTTTACAATAAAAAATTAAAGGTGCAATATATATAATAGTTTAATAAAAAAAAATTATATCTATATATAATAATGTGTCACATTATAATTATAACATTTTTAAATTGTAGTATACCATTAGAGTGTTTTTAAAAATAAATGTGCCAAAAATAATGTAGAAAAAATATAAAATAAAATATTATATTTTTGAATAATATAGAGACATATAACATATTTATTTAGAAAAGGAAAACTTACAAAAATACTGGAATTTAGGTTAATTTTTACAAAAATACTGTCACACAATTTTTTTTTTAAAAATACTGTGTTTTTATAAAATAATAGTAGAACACAAAATAGAATAACTAAAAACAACAGTGGAACAACTAAAAAATAACTGTAGAACAGCAGTGAAAACTTAACACTGTACACAGTATAAAATTTACACAATATTTTTGAAAAAAATTTTGCTCCATAATATAAAAGTAAAAAAATTAAAAATTTAAGTATGTAGTGTAATAATCCCTTTAAAAATGTGAAAATTACATGAAATATGGGATTTCATAACAAAGTTAGAAAAATATGGCATTTTTAGGTTTGCCACTTTTCTATGGCATTTTTTCACATTTAAGTTTTTTATGGTATTTGATATGCCATATTTTTATAAACTTATTATCCAATCCCATATTTTATGTTTTTGTTTTTAGCTTAATTAGTTTTATTTATTTTTTTAATTTATTTTACACTTACATTTTAGGGTTTCTTTTTATTTGAAAAATTCACACCAAATACTACATTTTTTTTCAAACATTACATTTTTAATTTGACAAGAACATTTTACTTTTATACTTTTATTAATTTTTTTTTTTTTTTACTTATTGAAACTTCAAAAAGTTTTTTTTTTTGTCTTTTTTATATATTTTTTAGTCAATTTTGGCTCTCTTTTTTCTTTTCAACTTTTAAGTCAGTTGCTACTTTTTTTTTTTCTTTCTTTCGCTTATCTCTCTCTATTTTTTTTTCTAATTTCTCTTTGTGTCTCTCTTTTTTTTTTTTCAATTTTTTTCTCAACCTAATTTTTTTCTCTTAATATATATAATAAGTGTACATTTTTATATTTCATTTTTTTTTTACAAAAATTAAACTTGTTTTTTTATTTAAACTACTATTCGTTTTTTTTTTGTTAAAAACTAATTATTCCATTAAAAACAGCAGAAAAAAAAAACCAGTTTCATCAATATCATCCTGAAAAAAAACAATATAAAAAATCATAATCTAAAAAGAATCCAAACTTTAAAAACTAGTTTCATCAACATTGAAAGAAACTAATAATTTCATTTAAAGAATACAAAAAATAGTTTCATCAACAAGATAATGAAAAAAATTACAATCTAAAGACGATAATAACTTTAAAAACCAGTTTCATCAATATTAAAATAAACGAATTATTTCATTAAAAGAGGCAAAAAAAAAATAGTTTCAACAATAACATAATAAAAAATACACAATGCCTAATAACTAAACTTTTACAAATTAACGATACTAAATTTAAAAACCAGTTTCGAACATATAAAATTTATATCAATACCTAATAATCAAACTTCTAACTTCATTCTTTATTTTGGCATTTAATTTTTTATTTGCTTGCTCAAAAATTAGAGTTAATTTAAACATACAATATGCAGCAAATATAACAAAGAGAATCACAAATTAAAATCAAAGAGAAAAAAAAGAAACAAAGAAAATTAAAGAGACAAAAGTGCAATAAAAACCATAAAAGAATAACAAAAAAAAAACAGTGGAATGTGAGAAACCAGTTAGTAAAACAACCAAAATAAAAACAAACAAATAAAAACCAGTTTCTTGAGATAAATTAATAAAAAATTGAATAAAATTCAATTATGAACAACAATAAAAAAAATTAATTACTTAAAAAAACCAGTTATGAAAATAATAAAATAATATGCATGTCAGAAACTGATTAATTAAAATAAAATAAAAATTGTTGTTAAAATATCATACAATAATAAAACTGGTTTTATACAAACGAAAAAATATATTATAATATCATAAAAATTGAGCAACCCCATTACAGAATAGTTAAAACATGTGAAACCAGTTTCGACATGTGAAACCAGTTTTGACGTTATAAAAAATCATAACAAAATACAAATGTTAATAATAAAGTTAATTGAAACCAGTTTCATCAGACAATCAAATAAAAACACACACACACACACACAAATATACAAAAAAAAAAAAAAATACTAATCACAAATATAATCAAAACAACACATAATGCCTACCAATAATTTAATAACAAAATATAAGTGTAAGTTCCAACCTAGAAACAAAATAATAAAAAAGTAACTTGAAAAAAAATTCTAATAACATAATGAAACTATTTTTTTTATTCTTTTAATGAAATTAATAGTTTCTTTCAATGTTGATGAAACAGATTTTTAAAGTTTATATTATCTTTAGATTATAATTTTTTATATTGTTTTTTCTTCAAGATGATGTTGATGAAACTGGTTTTTTTTTTTTTTCTGTTGCTTTTAATGAAATAATTAGTTTTTAACAAAAAAACAAAGAAAAAAAATAGTAGTTTAAATAAAAAAAAAAAACAAGTTTAATTTCTGTAAAAAAAAAATAATATCTATAGTTGAGATCATTTTTTATTTATTTTAGTATTTTATTTTTTTAAAAAAGAAAAAATAAATAAAAAGAAATACAAATTTTAAGTTTTTTATGGCATTACTCAAGACTTTTTCCCATATTTGTAAGTTTTTTAAAAAAATGCCATATTTAGTGTAATTAAGTTTTTATGCCATATATATCAAAACTTATCTTTATTTTCCCATATTTTTGTAAATAGCCCTTTAAAAATTATACCATTGAAGATGATTTTAACGATTTAATTAATGATAATTATATCTTTCAAACAAAAGTTAAACAAAAGGGACATATTAAACTACTTCTATGGGAATGGGAACTCCTGCATGGGTGCGTATTCAGTGACGTAAGCTAATTGCATGTGGGGACATATAATTGAAAGTGTACGTAAAATAATAAAGCTACTTTTTATTATGTCTCTGAATATGAACCTTGCATTGTTTGCAGTCCACTTTATTGGTGGGACAACTTCAAAATTTTAGTGCTTACATATTCAGTGATGGAATAATATATTATTCTCACACATTATTTTTTTAATTTAAAGGTTAATTATGATTTTTGTCCTTTGAATTTTGACATGTACCAACTTATGTTTCTTAAACTTTTAAAGTCGTTAAAAATACCCTATAAACTATTGAAATTGTTAAATTTAAAGACTTTTGACATATACTACTATCCACACAAATTCAGTCCCACATCAAGTCGTACAATTAATATCATATATATACACCCCACAAGTTATCTATATACATAGTTATATGAATCACTACTAATATATCACCTCAAACTTTCTTCCAAGTATTCAAAAATGGAACAAGAACAACTCTACACAGCTCTGATCGGCTTGGTCATTGTCGTTTCAATATACACACTGTTCATCAAAACACCAAAACGACAATACAAAAACCTTCCACCAAGCCCACCTTATCCTCTCCCACTCATAGGCCATCTCCATCTAATAAAGCCACCTGTCCACAGATGCTTCCACCACCTGGCAACCAAATACGGCGCCGTTTTCACCCTTTGGTTCGGTTCAAACCGAGTTGTGGTAATATCATCACGCTCCGCAGTCGAAGAATGCTTCACCAAAAATGACATCGTTTTAGCCAACCGCTCACGCACAATTGGCGGAAAACACATCGGTTATAACTACACCACAATGGCATCTTCCTCTTATGGGCCCCACTGGCGCAACTTGCGAAAAATCGGCTCAATCGAGGTCTTCTCAGCTAGCCGGCTCAAATCACACTTGGACACGCGTACGGACGAAATTAAAAGCATGCTGATCAAACTTTCACAGAACTCACTTCACTATGAATCATCATCGAAAAATAATAAAGTGGAAATGAAAAGCGTGTTTTCGGATCTGGCTTTCAACATCATAATGAGAATGGTGGCCGGAAAACGGTATTGCGGGGATGACATCAGCAAAGAAGACGAAGAGGCTTCGCGGTTTAGGAAAATTAAGGATGAGATTATCTCCGGAGGCGGAGTGGCGAATTTGGCGGAGTTTTTACCTGATGGGTTGAAATGGTTGGGATTTGGTTATGAGATGAAGTTGAAAAATGCTGCTAAGAGATTGGATGATTTCTTGCAAGGGCTTATTGATGAGCGTAGGAGTATGAAGGAAGACATTACCATGATTGATCATATGCTTGCTTTGCAAATTTCTGATCATCAATATTACACTGATCAAATTATCAAAGCCTTTATTGTGGTTAGTAATACTAATTATCTCTCTATATATTATAGGAAAATTCTACGATGCACTCTCTTAAAATGGATAAAATGGATATATTGATGCACTCCAATCTATCACATATGTTATAGTTATTTAAGATATCCTGTAAAATTTTAAGAAATTCAAAAAAGTTTAACACGCCGAAAACTACGTTCAAATAGTGTATTGCACGCGTGACTATTTTATTTTATACGCGTGTAAAATAGACTGTTTGAATATGTTTTCAATATTGTAAATTATTTCAAATTTTTCAAAATTTTGTTGGATATATTAAATAACTATAATCATTCAAAAAAAAAAAATAACTATAACGTATATGAATATGAATATAAAAAAAAATTAGACTAAAAAGTTTTTTTTTAGATGTCAAAACAAGTCAAAGGTGTATAGAGAGTATATTGTAAAATCACCCTATATTATATTTACTTTTAATTGGTTAATGTTTATTTTTATTATATCACCACTCACATGATTAGTTATCAACTTTTTATATTATTCATTTAATTAAAATATTTTGATATTTGAATACATTGAAAATAATATTATACCTTAACATTTCTTTTATTTTTAAACTAAAGTTTTTTAATAAATCAAATAATATAAATTTGACATAAAATTCAAAGAAAAAAAAATTAAAATTTTTATTATGCGAATAAGTTAATAAAGATTGAGTTTATATATTTATATTTTTAAAATAAAAATATATTATATGATCTATAATAGTTAATTATTAAGTTAAAAATATGTGATATTTAATATTAAATTACATCTATATTATCTTATAGTACTATTGGTTCCTTTTAATTTGAGTATTAGCTATGAATGAATATTGTGAGGAAAATTTGAGTTTCTCCACTTAATTTTATCTAATTAATTTTTTTATTTTTATATTATATGGGCTATGATTGTGAGTGATGTCAAATATTTTTTTGTATAAATATATTTTTGATATAGTGTAAAATGAGATGTTTTTTTTAATTAATTAAATTAAACATGAAAACTTAATTTTTAAGCATTGAAACTTAAATTAAGTAGTTTTTTTTTAGTAACCATCAATAAGTAATACCTATTGAGAAGTATTTAATATATATTAAATCTTGTTATATACCTTATTAATTTATTTTATGATCTTTTTTTAGTCACTATTGTTAGGTGGAACTGATACAACATCTGTAACATTAGAATGGGTACTTTCTAATTTACTCAACCATCCTCATATTCTGGAAAAAGCTAAAGCCGAAATTAATGAACAAATTGGTGAACATAAATTGATCGAAGAACAAGATCTTTCCAAATTACCATACCTACAATGTATTATCTTCGAGACTTTACGTTTGTTCCCACCAGCTCCATTGTTACTTCCTCACTATTCCTCCGAAGATTGTATAGTTCAGGGATATGACATTCCACGTGACACAATTGTATTAGTTAATATATGGGCTATACACAGAGATCCTGAGTTATGGGAAGATCCCGAGAGCTTTAAGCCAGAGAGATTTGAGAACGAGAACAACATGAACTTGCTTATGCCATTCGGGTTAGGAAGAAGATCTTGTCCAGGAAATGGTATGGCCCAACGCGTAATTGGATTGACATTAGGGTCTTTGATTCAATGTTTTGAGTTGCAAAAAGTGAGTGAAGAAGAAGTGGATATGACAGAAGGAAATAGTATGACTATGCCTAAAGCTGTGCCTTTACAAGTTATTTGCAAATCACGTCCTATTATGAACTCAATTCTCTCTAAATGATTTTATGGGATAACAATTTAATATATACTATGATAATGTTTTACTAATTATTTGTGTGGTTATACAACATTTTGTATTGTATAAATTATTATTTGTTTAGACTCTATTTTATAATTTTCCTATGTTAGTTGTTGTTTATCTTTTATAATTTTTTTTTTCTTTTCATGAATGATTCGAACTTTTTTTAGAAGAAGTATATTAATTATTTATTTTGGAGTACTATATATTTTAGAATTAATATTATTTTAGATTTTGTATTTTATAAAAGTTAGCGATTGGAGATTCGGCCTCTATTTTATTAAATGATAAATAAACTCTGTATTTTTTAAAATAGTATAAATAAGACATTGAATTCAATTTTTAATTTTTTTTATAAAATATAACCAACTTGAAGATAATTTCTAACTCGAAAAGATTTAAGAAACGTAACTAATTTTATCATTAAACCTTTATATCATATTCATAAAAAAATTAGCTTATTAGGGTCCTATTTAGTATTATTTTAAAAAATACAAAATATATTTTAACATTTAATAAAACAGAAAGTTCAATTAGTAACTTTTATAAAATACAAGATTCAAAATAATAATATTAACCCTATATTTTATCAAAGCTCAAAAAATACAAGTTTTGTAAAAAAAGTTTGAAATGATAATTTATTGTTCCAAATAAAATGTGGTTGCTTAAGAGCATGTAATTTTATTATGAACTTTTATATATACATATCTATTCTATATAAAATGTGGCTATATAACAGAATTCTTGTTTTATCAAAATTATTGGGTGACTTTTTTTTAAATAAAAAAAAATAACAAATTATTAGGTGTTGCCACGTAAAGGGTCAGCATCCATATAGTTAGTTAAACCTAAATATATGCTCTTCAAAGTGCTGAACACTCGTGTCTGCAGAATTATTCAGGGATGTAATTTTTTCTTGAGAAAGTTTGATTCTTCTAGGCAGATCACCAAATTTGTTGCAATGCCACTGCTGAAGATTAGTGGCACAAGAGGTCAGATTTTGTTGTAATTGAGACATAGGATCAGAGTTAGAATTTTGCCAAGCTTGAGAGATAATTTGGAGGCAGTTGTCTTCATTCAACCACAGTTTCTCAAATTTGAACCTAGACTTAAACTTAGGAGGGGAATGTGGTGAGTTCAAGTGCGAAATGGAAACTTGTAATGCTCTTTGATCCAAGCCGAAGAAGTCCAAATGAGTGACAGTTGGAATGTTAAAAGTTGACTCCCAAGGTTGATTAATAAAACCATAATCCAATCATTCTTTTACATTAGCACTATGTCTGTTCTTGTTATGCCGAGTAAATCTCTCTCCCAAATAATTCAACTCATGTAAACCACAGTAATCAATGGTGTTTCGAAAGGCATCTATTTGAGTTTCTAGGCGCAATGGGCCACCCAGTTTGTCATTATGAAAAAAAATCTCATTAAAATCTCCCAAAACAATCATCGGGAGCGGAGGAGTAGTGTCTCTTAGTTTTTTCAATAGCTACCATGTAACATGTCTTTGAGAAGCATTAGGGGCACCATAGAAGCCAGAGAAGTGAGTTGTAGGGCCATCGGCAAGAGACAAGTAACAATCAACAAAGTTTATTCCATAATTAAGGATAGTTACATTTACATTAGTTTTCCACATTAATAAAAGACCCCAACTAAGACCTACCCTAGGAACTTCAAGACCATTAGGAAAATTAAAAGCATTGCGAAATCTAGTAATAGAGCCTATACTAAGTTTAGATTCCATTATAAATATTACATTGGGATTATGAGAAGAGATGAGCAGACGAAGTTGACAGAATGCTCATGGGTTGCTCAAGCCCCGAGCATTCCAACTAACAATATTCATGGTGATTGGCAAGGCTGAACATCAGCCTTCGCCAAAGAAGCATCCCTTCTATCATCCATTCGAGAATGTTCATCCTTTTTAGCAAATGGGTCGGGAAGTTGATGCAGCAAGTTGTTAGTGAAGTCAGATA
Source organism: Cannabis sativa (assembly GCF_029168945.1). NCBI lineage: Eukaryota > Viridiplantae > Streptophyta > Magnoliopsida > Rosales > Cannabaceae > Cannabis > Cannabis sativa. The sequence goes on from NC_083610.1 coordinate 21,870,303, forward strand.
AAGGAGAACCCCTAGTTCGACATCGTTTGAGTACATTTCGGACATTACCTCCCGTTGTAAGAGAGGACATTCTGTTCTCATTAGTAACCTCGGCAATATTATGAACAATGTTAGAACAGCCAGAAGATGCAGGGGAATGTGCAACAATATCCACACTAGAAACTACAGAAGATACTACTATGGCAGCAGCCATTTTAACATTGAATTATGGGGCATGTGAACATAAGCAGGGGGAGTTGCAATTGGCAAAGCAACCGAATGCAGCACAGAAGCAGGAGCAGATGTACTCGATGATGGAGAATCAATCACCACTTTGTTAGAAGGGCACACCTCTTTGTATGAACCAGTCGGTTGATCAGCATGAAGGTCTTGACAGATGAAAGATTAATGGATTTTGTTATGGTGGAATCCATGGTGAGGTGTTTATCCATATCTGAATTGCTTGATGAAGATCCAAGTTGATAAAAATGCTTAACGGTGGAGCCAAGTTTGGTAGCAGGATTCTTATCATTGGGAACTTCCAAAACTTCTTTACCCTTCTCAGAATTTGTGATCAGTGAAGGTAATGCAGGAAATTGGTTCGGATGTTGAATTATTAGGGCAATAGACTTACGAGCAAGTCTAGTGATGAATGGCCAAGGGCCTGCTTTGGAAAAATCTTGCCTATAGCTATCATAGGAAGATCTCGGCAGTGAAGATCCTTCCATCCACGGGCCATAAGGGAGTTCATGGCTCTATCCCTTCATCTTATTTTTCCAAAAGTTGAGGACGATCTATCAAAGACATTCCAATGATGCCGCACTCATAGCAGAAGTCTGGTAACCTCTCGTAACGATAGTCAAGCCACAGTTCGTCTTTCATCCATGGAAAAGTAACTAACTGACCCCAGAGAAGAGGCTTAGAAACATCAATGCCGACTCTCATTCGAAGGAAGGGACCCCATCCTTCGTTGAGTGAATCTTCATGAACTTCAATGAAAGTACCAATAAGATTATCAAGAAGCTTAGTAAGAGCCTCTGATTTGCTAAGAAACGGGAGACGGTAAACTTGAATCCAAAATGGTGTAATAGTGTAAGAGTCAATTGGATTATTTTGTAGAACATTTGGGAGACAAATGATCATGTGTTGATTATGGAAGTGCCATGGCTCTTTGGAGAGAACACGTCTTAAGTCTCCTTCACATCCAAAGGTTATAGTGAAGGAATCAGTAGCCGGATCATAGTCGGAAATAATGACAGCAAACCTACCAACCCATTGAGTAGTGATGAAGTTCTTGAAATTTTTTGGATTGAAGCCTTTTTTTGAATAAATTCTGCAAAAAACCTTATTTACGACAGGGGGGAGGTGGTGGGATATTAATGTTGGTAATATTTATGACTTCTCTTTCGCTTATAGAAAGGGCATTAGAGATGCTAGGAATGAAGTTATCCATAAGAAGATCAAAGAAAGAGAGGAGGAGATGAAGATGGAAGGCGGAGCAGGGAGGAAGAGAGGAGGCGGGAACAATAATATTTTAAAAAAGGAGAAAAAACGATAGAACAAAGGGGAGGTTAAGATCAAGGAACAGTTAAAAAGAGAAAAGGGGAAACAAACTGCCACAGAGCAATGTGAAGGGCAGACAAAGCTCAGAACAACGTGAGTTAATATATTTTACATCAAATTAAACATTTTTTTAAATATATATTTTTTTTTCTTCTTTTGAATTTATTATTTTTTGCTTTATTTGTTTTAATTTTTTGTTGAAAACATGAAACAACAATAATATATTTTATTTTGTTGTTAGTTATGTGAAGAAAAAAAATATTTTTTTAATAAAATTTAAATAATTATTATTAAAAAGTAACCAATTTAAAATTTGTGAAGTAGATTTGATTTATTATACGAATTTAATTGGATCCAAAATATAAAATCTTCATTTAGTGCGAATCAAATACATTATGAGTAAAATAGTACGAATTAAATTGGATGAACATTTTAAAAAATTATACTGACACGATCTTTTATACTACAAATTTTTTTAAAGTTGTATAAGTTAAATATTTCTGGTATAAATTCTTAACCACTTAGGAGTTATCTAATTCAAATATGATAGTAAAACTCTTATTAGTTATTACAATGCTAAAAAGCAATAATGAATGGGAAATTTGAAAAAATATGCATAAAATACCTTAAAATTTTCTCCCTAATCTAATACATTTTAAAATTTAAAAAATATGACCACTTTACAATAAACTCAAAAATACCCCTCTCATTTTCAAACCTCAACTCTCTCTCTTCCTCTATCTCTCTCGGTTGTTCTCTCACCATTTCACCCTCACCAACCCTCTTTTTTTTTTTTTTTTCGTCGGATGTGATTTGGGCAAAATCTGGATTTGGGGTTTGATTTCGTCAGGCCCGATGCAGCCCGATGCAGGCCCGATGCCGGTCCGATGGTAACACAAAAAATTGAGGAAGACAAAGGCCCGATAGTGGGCCCGATGGTGGGCCCGATGCATGTGTAAAAAAAATAGAATTTGATATGGCTCGATGGGTCCGATGGGCCCGATGGTGGGCCCGATGGAGCCCGATTGCATGTGTAAAAAAATAGAATTTAATATGGCCCGATGGGTCCGATGGGCACGATGGGCCCGATGGTGGGCTCGATAGTGGGCCCGATGGTTGGCCCGATGGGGCCCGATGGTCTACAGTGTAGTGAAAGAGAGAAGAAAAGAGAGGGGGTAATGTAAATGGGGGTATTTTAGGAATATTATAAAATGTGTCATATCCCACAAATATCAAATATTATGAGTTTAAGGAAAAATTTCAAGAATATGTAAGCATAAAAAATCAAATTTCCCTAATGAATTCATACAACGTGGTCCCAAATTATATTTTCAGAAAAAAAATTGTAAACATAAAAAAATTCTAAGAACCTTAATTTTATTTTTGTTTTTTTAGGGGCCACTTCATTTATGGAAATTGATGAGTGTGACAAGTGAGAAATTATTTCAGAGACAAAATTAACAATAGTGCTTACGCACTCCATTACGTAAGCAAGTTTTAAATACTACTATGAAATTGTGTTTTAAAATAAGTGTTTTTTATAATTTTTATTAAAATTAGATAAGTGAAATTTAAAATTAAATTAAAATATCTTGTTATTCATCTCGAGTATTTTAACTATTTTAATTCACGTGATAGATGTAGGTTAGTTGATAAATCTGTAATTAAATCTACCGACCAACCCATATTCATCACATAAATTGAATGGTCGAGATGCTTAGAATGAATGATTTTATTGTAAGTTAAATTACATACTAGGCACCATAAATACCATTTTTAACATTTCTCAACAAAAATACATTTATTACAAATTGCGAGTCTTTTTTTGAAAGAAAGCGTTCATTAGATAGATAAGAAATTAGATCTCTCAGTCGTTAGATAATCGACTAAACCGGTTATGGACAAAAACCCATTTAGCTACATTATGAGCCATAAAGTTGCAAGATCTTTTAATATTACAAAACAAACAGCTAACAAAGGAAGAAATAATTTTTTGATACAATAAAGAATAGTTCTCAATTTCCTATCTAAATTCCTCACCGTTGATAGAATTAATTACCATCTTAAAATCACTTTCCAACAAAATAAACTTGCAGCCGTAGTCCTTCGCAACTTCAAGAGCCAACAAATTACGAGTCACAACAAACTTTTTAAAACAATAATCTTTCAATAGTTTCCATACAAATCATAACATATAAATTGGAAAAAGTGGCAAAAGTCATGCAGTAAAAAATGTCAATCTTCATTTTTTTTTGTAGATTAATGTTAGATGATGCAGTATTTATAATTATAAAAAATATACACATTATCTAAAAAAATATCTTTTTTTTTTTTATAATTTTTTTTCTCTTATTCACATCCGATTTAACACATTTTTGTTTTAAAAAATACTTCAATAGTTACAACTCTAACAATTATCTATTATGATCTCACATCACATTAAATTATTAAGGTTAAATAAATAAAAAAATAGTGATCATGGTCCATATTTAGCAATACTTTACATAAATTTGGTCTTAAAAATTATACCACATTGTGTATGTGACAAGACCATTCTAATGGACAATCTCCATTAGAGATGCTCTTAGGCACCAGTTTGAGTGGTTCCTAACTAGTACTATCTAGAGGTGACACCTTATAATTAGTTAGCATAAAAATTATTTTAATAAATTATGTGAGATTTATTACTAAATTGCATTAATAAATATTATTTATTGAAAGATACAAAACACTACTATTTTTTTTTATTGAATATCTTAAATATTCATTCCAGAATATATATAATTAACTCAAATTGCAATTTAACAAATTTCATAGGAATCACTATCACTATAAAATAAAAATTAAAAAAAAAATGTGAGGATAGGAATTAAAGATGGCCACATATATATACTAGTTTATTGTTACGTGCGAGGCACATATATTATATTTTATATCAGATTTTTTATTATAAATTTTAAGAGAGAAAGATAAATCAAAATAAATAATATTTTATGTAGAGTATTTTTTTGAAAAATAAATTTAAATTAAATTATTATGTTTACTAATGTTAGCTAGTAAAACACATTAGAAGCAACAACAATAAAGCTATTATATTGAAAGCAAAATAATGTATAAAGTTTGATAATTGCTCATACTTTAAAGGTTAATTAAGATTTTTTCTTCCCGAACTTTGACATGTATCAAATCATGCTCCCTGAATTTTTTTGGCCGTTAATAAAAGATGAAATAGTAAAATGTTTGTATTTTACACTTTCTCATTTTCTTTGGATCTGCGTATAATTGTATTGTCTATTTCTTAATTAAAAACTTCTTCACAATAATTTATATGTATGGATAAGTTAAAAATATACTTGTGCAGAGTATTCTATTAGTTGTCCTACAGTACAAAATAATATTTTTTCTGCCACGTCTTCGAACTGCTTCTATATATTTTAGGTTGTCTTCAAGTTGTACGTATTGCATAGCACTAAAAAATTATGCTTTATACATTAGAAGTGGTGTGAATGTTCACCACAAATGAAAATTCATATAAAACTATAAATATTCAATATTTTCATATACTCTTCTAGAGGTTTAAATATTTCCCAAACATGGTCTTCTATATTAATTTTCTTTTCGAATTTATTATATTTGAGGTGATTTATTGCACACTCTTATCTTATAAAATAAGTTTGTAAAATTATACAGAATAAAAATGAGTGTTATATATTAAGGTGATTTATTATTACTCTTATAAAATAAGATTGTAAAATTATACAAAACAAAAATGAGTTTCATATCAAAGAAAAAAAAAGAGCGGTTATTGGATTGAGGTTTAAATAAATAACTGAAATAATAAGTGGTATGATATATGGTTTAGTCCATTATAAAGAACAGTTTTATAACTATATTTTGTTACTAATAACTCTTAAATTATCATAAAATAATCTAATATAATTTGAAATCAAATTTAAAAATAAACCAACTACAAATATCTAAATTTGAAAAAAAGAAAATTAAAATTTTTTAATTAAAAAAAAAACAAACAAACAATCGGAATTGAAACTAAAAATCAAATAGAAATGACCAAAATCTTAGAATATTTAGTTCTTTTTTATTCTAACAAAAAAAAAATTAAACTAAATGTCAAAAGAAAGAAAAAAAAAAAACTATGCATATTAAAGAAGAATACACTATGCATTGTTCTAACAAATTAATAGACATAAAAGAAAACTTATTAAAGAAACAAATATCTTGAGAAATCAAGGTCCTCATAGCATCAAGCCAGGCTTCAGCTTCATCCTTGTCCTTGCATATCTTCCAACAAATTTATGGAATAACTTACAATGAAAACATTGACACTGCTGAACTGGACATATATATTTTAAAAAATTAAGGGTTGGTTTGGAACGCCGTATTAGGTCGTATTGTATTGTATTATATTGAATTGGATTATATATCATATTTTTATATAATACTATGTTAAACTTTAATTTATACTAAAAAATTAATTGAATTACTGTCAAGTCAAGAGTATTGATAAAAAAAATAGTTGAAATACAAGCAAGCATTCACTATTTTTTTTTTTTGGTTGAGTATGATATATAAATTCAAGATAGGTATCAATATATGAAGCCAACAAGCCAACCATCAGATTCAAGAAAATAGTTAAACCATCTCTTCAATATTGTTATGGAGATCATATATGATTAAATTGGGAATTCAGTAATCTATTATCAACAATAGAAGAACCTTTGTGAAACCAATGGTCTCAACTGAATTAAAGTTATAAGAAAATATAATTACAATGGCATAGAGAAGCTCAAACACTTTATATTGTGGAATCAAATGGTTTAAAACATAATATCAATATAGATGGAAACGAAGAATATTCATAATTGCTAAACCTGTTTATTAAACCATTTAAACAAAAAAAAATCTCAGCTGAAAGTACAATAATACTGAAAGCATGGTGAGAAGAGAAAAAAAAATTATAAAAACTAACCAAGTCAAAGGATATGTGGTTGTGTATCAAAGAAGGACAAAAAAGACCCTCAATGGTAAAGAAAGGCATAACCATAAGCAAGGCTGGAACATTTCCATGCTAGAAATCCTGTAAAGAAATTAGACCAACTAATTACTTTGAATAAATAGAAAAAAAGTGAATGCTGTAGTTAAAAACATCAAGAAAAAAGTTTAAGAGAGCAACCTTAAAATAAATAAAAAATACAAACATGATCAAAGTCAGAAAGGAAAGCAAGAAAGTAGGGCTGAACATTTTCAGCGGGTTTGATCCGAACCGAGCAACCCGCCCGAACCCGAACTGGTGAACCCGTAATTTTTTTTTTGCGGGTTGGGTTCAACCCGGTACCCTTCGGGTGGGTTGGCGGGTTGGGTTCAACCCGGTACCCTTCGGGTGGGTTGGCGGGTTGAGATTTTAGGGGTACCGGGTTTCGGGTTGAACCCGCGAACCCGCCCGCCTACCCGGTTTATAAATATATTATATATATTTTTTTATTACTGTTTTTATATATATAATATGTACTTTAGATTTTCACTTTTATCATGATTCATGAACATGAATATGAAGTTTGATTTGAATCTTTGATAAATAGGTTGTTTGTTTGTTGGTTGCATTGATTAATGCATTTTTTCTTCAATAGTAAATACTATGAACAAATTGTTATATTATATATGCTTAATTTAATAAATAAAAAAATAAAACAAAATAATTATTTGAATAAAAAATTAATTTTTTTAAAGAGTTGACCGAGTTGACTGAGTTGACCGGGTCAACCCGCCAACCCGCTAAACCCAACCAACCGAAACCCGCCAACCCGTGACCTGCCAACCCGTGCCCTATTCGGGTCGGGGTTCAGTTTCAATTTTTTGAACCCGAAACCCGCCAACCCAAAACCTGGTAAACCCGCCTGATGTTCAGCCCTACGAGAAAGCAGTCAATGTCATACTGTTAGTTATGTATGTACCGATAATCCTTCTTCTCTGAAAATGTCCTTCGTTGCTTGTAACATTCCTGTATATTTTGATGGTCCAGACAAGTTTCTGCGAACTAAACCCCATGAGGTTGTGGGTTCCAGTTGAACCTATAAGCATAAAGGAACAAAGGTCCATTTCAGTAAACTACAAAATTCCATGTATATGGGAACACATCAATCAAAACTTCCGCTCCCTAGTCTTTCAAATTATCTATCTTCGAAACAAACTTGCCTAAAGCCCATGTAAGATTTTAATTTAACCTAAATTGGCAAAATCCCATTTGTGCATTTGAATTAATGAACCTAATGAAACAAAATGCACAACATTATCACACGCAAAATAACAAAAGCACTAAACCAATACGAAATTCCATAACAAGAAAGTCTAACACTTTGCCTAAATAAGAGTTCTGATCATAATCAAAATAAACCTGGAATCTGATTTTAATAACATCAAGCGAAGAGGTAACAATCCTTGATATGCCTCCGGAAATTGCCCCAGCCGTGGCGTCTATCATCGAACGCTTAAGCTGCCCCTGATCCTCCATTTCAAAAGATGCCCTACCTTACGCAAAGCTATAAACTAAACAATCCATAAACAGAATTAACAGCGATTCAAAAAACGAGTACCTCAAATCAATATCCATAACTGCAATATTACATTCTTTAACAAATAATAAATATTGCACCATAGGGTTTCACGATTTTCATCGAACTCTTTGGGAAGAAGATGGAAAAGGTAAAGTTCGCAATCAATCAAATACAATGGTATTTACTGTTAGACTTTTATTTGGGCTTACATTAAATTTTATTGGTTTTATTAAAACTTGGGTTGATTGGATAGTTCTTTGCTGTGTTAGCCCATGTTGTTGGTGATCAATTGTTAATGGGCTTAGCATCTGTGAGTAAAGTCTAGGTGAAGCAGAAGTGTGGGCTTTTCTAGTTGACTGAAGCCTTTGATGAGCAGGCCCAGCCCAACTAGGGTTTTGTAGCTAAGTCCCCTCCCTAACTCTATAAATACATATTGTCTCATCACAATTGTATACCTTTTGATAATCAGATAAAATAAACTGCTTCTGATTTAGAGATCTAGGGAGGAAGACTTAGTTGATAGTATTGCACTATCGAATTGGAGTAACTGCTGTGGATCAATCAGAGATAATTGCTATGGATCAATCAGGTACACATACCTAATTATTATATCTTATTATTGTGTTCTATGTTATATACAAATAGATCTTGGGTTAAATGTTAATTTATTTAACATGTGGTATCAGATTGCCTATTGTATATGATTTAGAACCTATAATTAGTATAATTAATTTGTATATATTAATTATCCATAATTTCATATTAATTTCGTTATTATTTTATGTGTAATTTTTTGTTTATAAATCTTAAAACTTTAGGGATTTTATTGATCGTTAAATTCTCTTTCAATTGATATATTATATGTTTGAATTCATAGTCTATATTAAGAGAATTTTAATTTTAAAGTTTTAGGGTTTATATGATTATAATGTGAAATTATAATTGTGTATTTTGATTTTATGGTTTTTAATCTAAAATTGATTATAGATATCTCATTATTAATTGTTTATGAATGTTCTTAAATGATTAATTTTGTATTGTAATTAAGTTTGATATTCCAAATCAATTTTTTTTATGTTCTTTATTTTTGGATACCTTTTCTTTAGATCTATTGTTTTTTAGCAATTAATAGCCGAAATTAGACACTTAGATTGATTAGAAATCGATTCCCGAACAAAACCCATCAAGAATCGCGTGTTTTCGTCGATTTTTTGGCCGGAAAACGGGACAGACCCGACTGGGGCCGAACCGGGTCGTCTGACCCGCATCTGGATCCGGCTGGAGGAAGAAGACAACTCCCAGCCGCAATGCCCACTCGCACAGCCCGCGCGTGGGGGCGCGTGCGGCACTTTCGGGTGTCGTTTTTCGACGTTTTTTTTTCCAACGTGCTTAAAATTAAATTTCTGATTTTTCTATGATTTTTAATTAATTTTTTGACTCCGTTTAATAATTATTATTATTTTAATGATAATTATGCAGTTAAAAAATTATTAAAAATAATTTTTGATGATTTTTCAAAATCCGTAAATCATAGAAAATTTTTTGAGTTTCTTCTCGTTCCATAAGACATAGTCACTCTCTTGTTTAATTTATCTTGACTATGTAGTCTCCACCAATTTTCTTATATTCACATCTTTTAATTATTTGTTGTTCTAAAGTTATAAAACTTGATTGTTTGATACAAAAATAATGTGTTATGGTGGACACTTTATTTTTTGATTATCAATATAATAAAAGCAATTATATATCTCTTTTGGAAATTTGGTTGAAAATTATTAATTTTCAATGATTGTTTTATCACCAAATTTCACATGTTGAAGAAAATATTATATCTTTTGGTTGACTATATGTGTAATTACTTGCCCAAAGGTAGTATTTACATATATTAGTTCACATTCCATGAAGTGAGTTAATATTAAATATATATTTTAATTATTTGCCCAAAGGTAATAATTTAAATATATAACTTTATTATTATTTTTTGCTTGAATTAATACATATTTTTTAAGAAATTTATTTACCCAAAGGTAATAAAATTCTTAAATGATATGTATTTTTTTCTTTGTTGTTAACTTCATGAAGGTAGATCATGTGTGTGTTATATTCTCACCCCAAAGGGGAGTTTATAATGACCAGTTGATTCTACAATATTTTCTAATACATTGCTCATATTGCTTATTCAAGTTTTAATTTTTTGAATTTTTCAGTCTCCTTTTCTGTGAACAACAATAATGCTTCCATCCATATTTTGAATGCTTCCAACTACAAGACATGGAAACGAGATGTGGAATTTACTTTAGGCATAATGGATTTGGACTTGTGCCTACGAGAAGAAAAACCTGCTGATCTTACTGACTCCAGTACAGCTGCCGAGAGAACTCACCATACACAATGGGAAAAGTCAAGTCGACTTAGTCTTCTTACTATGAAAAGATCCATTCCTGAACATCTATTGAGTGGTTTGCCAGACACTACAAATGCCAAAGAGTTTTTCAATGCTGTAGAAAAATTATACGACACTGGTGAAAACGCTGAAGCTGGACATCTTATGGATGAAATGACAACCATTAAGTATGATGAATTAAAAGGAGTGCGAGATTTTATTCTGAAATTGGTGAATGTTCAGTCCAAGTTAAAAGATCATAATATTCCTCTTCCTGACTCTTTCATTATTCATCGAGCTCTTCATGCTCTTCCTACCTCTTTCAGCCTAATCAAGACAGCATACAACACTTACAATCAAACATGGACTATCAGCAACCTAATTTCTCAGTGTGTAGCTGAAGAAAGCAAGCTTAAAAGGGAGAAGAATGAATCTGCTAACTATGTTTCTCACCTCAAGCCCAACAAAGGAAAAGGAAAATTCAAGAATAAAAATGATGGTGCTACTAAACAGAATGGTAATGGTAAGGAGCATAAGAATAAACAGAAGAATAACAATGGAAAGTCCAAATACTCTAATGTGAAGTGTTACTTTTGTGAAAAATTGGGGCATCGGAGAACAGACTGTCACAAATTTAAGACTTGGTTAGAAAAGAAGCAAGCACAATCAGGTAATCCATTGGCATGTGTTTGTTTTGAATCTAATCTAGTTGATGTTCCTATTGATTCTTGGTGGTTAGACAGTGGTGCTACTGTTCATGTTTCTGCTTCCTTACAGGGGCTAAGGGATCTCAGGAAGCCAAGTGAGAGGGAGTCCAAGCTTAAAGTGGGCAATGATGTTGGAGTTGACGTTATCTATGTTGGAACATTTATTCTTGAATTACAGTCTCGTGATAAGATTATTCTGAACAATACTTTTTATGTTCCTACTTTTAAAAGGAATTTAGTTTCGCTTCCGCTTTTGGTTAAACAAGGATATTCTTTTCATTTTGCAAATGATAATGTTGACATTATGCTTGACTCTCGAATTATTGGAAATTGCTTTTATTCTGATGGTCTTTACAAGTTGTCATTGGCTCCTTTAGATTCCTCTTTTAATGTTGTGAATTCTGTGGGTAAAAGACCTCATATTAAGGAAACATCCTTATTGTTATGGCACAAAAGATTGGGTCATATTTCCAGAGAAAGGGTTGATCGTTTAATTAAATCTGAAATACTTCCTCCTCTTGATGCTTCTGATTGGGATACTTGTGTTGATTGTACTCGTGGAAAATTAACTAAAACAAGAAAGAAGACTGCAAATCGCAGTCAATCTTTATTGGAAATTATCCATACAGACATCAGTGGTCCTTATTCCACCACGTTGTGCAGAAATAAGTATTTTATCACTTTTATTGATGATTTTTCTCGTTATGGATTCACCTATTTAATTAAAGAAAAATCTGACGCCCTTGATAAACTCAAAATTTTTCGAAATGAGGTTGAGAAACAATTAGGAAGAGTCATCAAAGTTGTTCATTCTGATCGTGGAGGAGAATATTATGGTCGTTATACAGAATCTGGACAACACATGGGGCTTTTTGCAGAGTACTTACAAGAAAATGGTATAGTTGCTCAATACACTATGCCTGGTTCACCTGAGCAAAATGGCGTTACTGAAAGGAGAAATCGCACTCTCATGGATATGGTTAGAAGTATGATGAGTAGAACAAATCTTCCAGAGTTTTTATGGGGTGAAGCACTTATGACTGCAACTTATATTTTAAATCGTGTTCCCAGTAAATCTGTTCCCAAGACCCCTTTTGAGTTATGGACTGGGCGGAAGCCTAGTCTTAATCATCTTCGAGTATGGGGTTGTCCAGCTGAAGTAAAAATTTATGATCCTAATTTGAAAAAGTTAGATCCGAGAACAAATCGCTGTTATTTCATTGGTTATCCAATGCGCTCGAAAGGCTATCGCTTTTACTGTCCTACTCGTGGTACGCGAATTGTTGAATCTCAGACTGCTAAATTTTTGGAATTTGATGTTGCTGAAAAAATTCCTTCAACATCTCTTGAAATGGGGGAGTCCTCTAAAGGAATTTGTATTCCTATGTCATTTTCAAGAGATGATAATAGTAGTCTCCATCCTACTCCAGTTGGTAATGCTCCCATTGTTGATGAATATATTGCTCCCGATATCGAAGATGATGAAGGTCCTATTATTGATGAAGGGCTTGTTAATGATGAAGCTCCTATTGTTAATGAGAATCCTGTTATTGAAGAAATTCCAGTTGTGGAAGATGTTATTCAAAACAATGATCAACAAAGAGAAGTTATTCCAGAAGTACCTCCTCTAAGAAGATCTCAGAGACAAAAGAAGTCAACAAAGTGTCATGATAATTTTGTTTATCTTGGAGAAGGAGAATATGATATTGATCATTTTGTGGATCCTGTCACTTTTAGTGAAGCACTTAATAGTCCACAATCTTCAAAATGGTTAGCAGCTACGGATGATGAGATCGACTCCATGAAGAAAAATGGTGTATGGGAGCTAGTTTTATTACCTGATGGTTTTAAACCAATAGGTTGTAAGTGGATTTTAAAGGCTAAAAGGGATAAAGAATAAAAGAATGAAACGCCATGGAAAATAGCTTTGAAGAGCTTTTTGCTGCCTTAACAGTGGCGACCTTCCTTTATCTTTCTTTTTCTGAATTAAGAGAATATATGTATATATATATATATCACTTTTCGATTGGCGGGTATCGAACCACAGATCGTGGTCTTCGTCATCATCGTCATCGGCGTTGGCAAACTGTAAAACCAACCCTCAATCGCAAAGAAGCCAAGCTTGAAAATTTTAGTCGAGCTCGAATAATTTTTGGGATATTTCAAGTTTAGTTTATTTTTAGATGGTAACGCCAAACGTTAACTCTACGTTAATTTTGATTTAACTCTGTTAACCTCAACAAAAAAAATTGTTATTTTTGAATAGAAAATTAAAAAAAAAATAACCCAATAATTTTTCATAAATCAAAAATTCGATTATATAACCACTCGATTATATAACCACATTTTATATAAAATAGATATTTTGCCCTAATATATATATATATATGCAGCATATATATTTGCATGGGAGGTATTCAGTGACGTAAGCTAGGGTTAATTCAATTGTATTATATATACATGGGGATATATACAATACAACACACGTGATCACATGACAACTATCAAAATTTTATTATAGCAATGCTTACATATTTAATGACGTAATAAATTACTATATAACATATTAATACATTTAATTGGTTTATTAAAGATTAGTTATTAGATTTAAAGAGATTTGTCTAATTTTATTCAATTTTTATTATCTATGTATTAATTAATATGCTACAGAATTTAATATTTACTAAATTATGCGCTTAAATTTTTATTCATATTAACTTTTTTTATTAAAATTAGATAAAAGTTTTTGAATCTAATAATTTTAATAGTTTAACAAAAATTTTAACAGTGTTAAAAATTCAAAAAGCATATTTAGTTTATATTAAAATTCAAAAAAACAAAATTTTTAATTAATCTTTATTAAATTGATTAAAAAATATTTTATTTAAAAACTATTATATTAAATTATATACATAAAATTTAATATTTAATTAGATCAATATTAATATAAATTACATTTAAAATGTACTAAAGAGTACTAATACTTACTTTTTGAGAAAAGAACGTAGTCAATGACGTAATATTTATATATAATATATTTATAGCCAATAAATTCTCTAATCCACACACGTACTCAGATCGTACAATTATCATCATATAAATATCTCCCATATATTTATACGAATTACATCTCAAAAATTAACTACTCTTCTCTACCAAAACAAAAACACATAAAAAGGCTTTTCAAGTATTCAAAAATGGAACAAGAACAACTCTACACAGCTCTGATCGGCCTAGTCATTGTCGTTTTGGTATACAAACTCTTCATCAAAAACCCAAAACGACAATACAAAAACCTTCCACCAAGCCCACCTTATCCTCTCCCACTCATAGGCCATCTCCATCTAATAAAGCCACCCGTCCACAGATGCTTCCGCCACCTGGCAACCAAATACGGCGCCGTTTTCACCCTTTGGTTCGGTTCAAACCGAGTTGTGGTAATATCATCACGCTCCGCAGCCGAAGAATGCTTCACCAAAAACGACGTCGTTTTAGCCAACCGAATCCGATCCCCCTCCGCGGAAAGTCTCACATACAATCACACCACAGTAATTTCCGCTTCCTATGGGGACCACTGGCGCAACCTTCGAAAAATCGGCTCCATCGAGATCTTCTCGGCTAGCCGGCTCAAATCACATTTGGACACGCGTACAGACGAGATCAAACGTATGCTAATTAAATTATCGCAGAACTCACTTCACTACGGATCATCTGATAAAGTTAATAATAAATTTGACTTTAATAAAGTCGAAATGATGACGATGTTTTCCAACTTGACATTCAACATCATAATGAGAATGGTGGCGGGAAAGCGGTACTGGGGCGATGATGTCAGCGACGAGGAAGAGGCGAAAAAGTTTAGGAAACTTAAGGACGAGGTGATCCCGGAAAATGGGGTGGTTAATCCTTTGGAATTCTTACCAGGATGTTTGAGTTGGATTGGAATTGGATATGTTTGGAAGATGAATAGGGTTGCTAAGAGAATGGATGCTTTCTTGCAAAGGCTTATTGATGAGCGTAGGAGTATAAAAGGAGACACTACCATGATTGATCATATGCTTGCTTTGCAAGTTTCTCAACCTCAATATTACACTGATGAAATTATCAAAGGATATATTCTGGTTAGTAATTTTTCTTAATTTTTTTAACTAATTATTTACTTATATTTAGGTCTAATAATAATATGTATGATTATTTGTTATGTGGGGTATATATTTTTGCTTTTATGTGTGGGGAGTATCTTTTTATTTGAATGCATATATTATTGTTAGGACCACTTTATCACTTTTTAATTCAATTTTTTTCTGTAAATAAGTTATTCTATTGCTCAAAATAAATATGATATGTTACAATTATTTATCATCATTTTATAATTTTAATTTTTTTTAAATAATTTATCATATAAAAAATTTGACATTACATCTTTGATCTTTGTATGTGTAATATTTAGATTTTATATTTTGAATGCGCAATATCATTATTTAAATATATAAATTTTGATACATATTAACTAATCATAGTCTAATATACTATTCTTTTCCTATTTAGGTACTATTATTTGCTGCGACAGGCACTTCATCAGCGACATTAGAATGGGCATTGACTAATTTACTCAACAATCCTCATGTTTTGGAAAAAGCTAAAGCTGAAATTGATGAACAAATTGGTGAACATAAATTGATAGAAGAACAAGATCTTTCCAAATTACCATATCTCCAAAATATTATTCATGAGACGTTACGCTTGTTTCCAGCGGCTCCAATGCTCATACCTCATTATTCCTCCGAAGATTGTATTGTTGAGGGATATGACATTCCACGCAATACAATTGTAATGATCAATGTTTGGGCTATACATAGAGACCCGAAACTATGGGAAGATCCTGAGAGTTTTAAACCAGAGAGATTTGAGAATAGTGAAGGTGTTAACAACATTAACTTGCTTATGCCATTTGGGTTGGGAAGAAGATCTTGCCCTGGCAATGGCATGGCGAACCGTGTACTCGGTTTGACTTTGGGGTCTTTGATTCAGTGTTTTGAATGGAAAAGAGTGAGTGAAAAAAAAATAGATATGACTGAAGGAAAAGGGGTTAGTGTTCCGAAAGCTATACCTTTGGAAGCTATGTGCAAAGCTCGCCCTATTATGAACTCAATTCTCTAAAAATCATTTTGAACAAAAATTAATATATATTTAATTATATTATAGGGTAGATTTTGTTTTGGGTGTGACAGTGTGCTTTAATTTTTTTTTTTTTTGAATTACATTGTTATTTAAACTATTTAACATTTTTGTTGTACTTGTAGTATGTAGTGATCATATTATAATTTATATATATATTATTATATAGTTAATTTATATGTGTCATATATATTTAAGTTATATTTAACCTTATGTTGTCAATAATTATATCATCTAGGATAACATCTCTATCTCCAATGCCAATTTTTAAGTTGGCTATATTTTTACAATGATATCTATAGGTATGAAAAGAAAAATTGTAACTAAATACAGTGCCAAACACTATAAAAATAAAAGATTAAAAAAAGAAGAAAGGAATATATACTTATTCCTCCTATTCCAGACAACTATGTAAATATTTTTTAAGGGTTAAATTAAAAGAATAGATCATCATTATAATGAGAAGTAGCAGATAGAAGTACTCCAACATAAATACATATTTGTCTAGTATTTTTTTTTTTTAATAAATATTTGTCTAGTATAGATATTACAGCCTCAAACTCAATCAATTGTTTCTCTATGTTCATCAAAACTTGAGCTTTTGGACTAACAATTTGTTCAAAAAGGATTTCAAAATCTGATTGTAAGGGTCTAGTAGAGAAGATGATAGCTAGAAATAAGACCTGGAGTTCTAAAAAAATTTTATGTTAGAAGAATGGTTCTTATCGACTCTATTTTGCTATCTATTAATTTTTATTGGTCTCAAATTTCTATCTTGTCTAAAGCTGTGGTGTAAAACATTATAAGGCTATGTCTTCGACACCCAAACCACCTTTCTTCTTAGATTTACAAAGATCATCCCAAGCAATATTTCTAGCCCTTCGGGTTAATGAGGTAGTGCATCTCAAAAAGCAGGACTGATGAGACTATCAGGTCCCTTTAACACTACTACAAATAACCTCTTTTATGTCCAACAAAAAAAGTGTTGGACATGAAAAATATTTAGGGAGATTTCTAGTCCAACATTTATAGACTATAAAAAAAATAAATATCATGTCCATTAATATTTAGAGTAGAAAAATAAGTGGGACATAATATGTTTAAAATTAAGAGATTTTTTTTTTTTTTGGAGATTTTTAGTCCAACATTAATGGACTAGAAAAAAAATTAATATGTCGAATAATTAACTCATTCATATGGAGTGGATAATTAGAAGTCTCCATATGAAGTCTTAGAGTGGATAGGAAGTTCAACTAAAAGAGATATATATCTCCCTTTAATTTGCAGTAATGCTACATTTGATATTTTATTAAGAAAAAATGTATAATTATATTTTCAAAATATTATATTTTAAAATTTTACCAATATATATATAAAGATACATAAACTTTTTCATATAAAAAAAGCACAAGACCTCTAATTAGCTTAAGATGGATCTGTGCAAAATAATAAAAATTTAATAATTAGATAATTATTGATATGTATGTAATCGAAAATATTATCAAAATAAATAAATAATTTGTTTTTGTATTTTTTAACATGTAATATTAATATTAATTAAATAAAGTACTGACTTACAAATTAGAACTTAATGTTTTTAAAATTTTATTTTGTAATTGCTCTGTAAATGATCAGTCTCTTGATTGTCTCTTAGTGAAGCAAGAGTAGTTTTTGTTTTGAATAAAAACGTTTTAGATTAATACTATAAATTAGACTTTATGGTAATTACATAAAATGTTATCTGGTATATTGACTAGATCGAACATACTAATTATATTCTTGGCGAAAGTCCACTAGTCACATTATGAGCTGTAAAATTATACTATCTAGAAATAAAAATAAAACTACAACTTAACAAAAGATTCGAGAGATGTTTACATTGAATCACATAGTTACCAATACCTCATTATGAGCAATTTTCTTTCAGTGCATTGATAACCGTCTCAGAGTCACTCTCAATCAACACAAAATTAAGCTTCTTCGAACCGCTGATTCCAAAGCTAACAGACATACCACAACTTCTCCAATTAGAGGGTCAGAGAAGTTAAGCACTTCGGTAGCCACTCACAAAGCTGTCTCCATGTGTTTCCTAGTCAAAGCCACCATGCACATCGAATCTCAACCAACTTTAACATCACAATTGATTTTGACATAGTCTTTTGGAGGAGGGGACCAAATAGGAGACTCAGCTGTCATCGGAGAAGAAAATAAACAAGAACCATAATCGCCGTAACACATATAGATAGAGTCAATATATTATTTAATATTACACACCAAATGATTGTGTACCTTGTCGTTATGAGCTTTCCATATCGTATCTACTATACAATGGAAGCATAAAAGAACAAACCCTTGTACATCCACACCTCTAGTCTTTAGATCTCACAAGAATTCAACTCAATCCCACACACGGGCTCCAAATTCTAAAACAGGAAAAATAACCCTCGGAGAAGATCTCCAAAAGTGGAAGGCAAAGTTACAATATAAAAAAAAATGTGTACAATCGTTTTCTCTCCCTCTCTACAGATAGAACAGAAAACTTCCTCAATATGCAGTCTTTTAGCAAGAATTGAGCAAATAGACAAAGCGTTAGAGAGAATGCTCCACCAACTGGAGTTACTTGAGTTTTTGTGAGACTTTAGTTTAATTTTTTGTTAGAGCATCTCCAATGGTAATATTTTGGAGAATACTTGATGAGGTAGAAAGTTTAGGTGACAAAATATAAGGATGTTATACCATTGAAAATAAAAGAATGTTATTTTTGAAATTTTCATTGATATATACAATGGTATTGATGCTATATTTTTTTTACAACAAAAAATTAAAAGTTCAATATATATAATAGTTTAATAAAAGAAATTATATCTATATATAATAATATGTGACATCATAATTATAATATTTTTAAAATGTAGTATACCATTAGAGTGTTTTTAAAAATAAATGTGCCATAAATAATGTAGAAAAAATATAAAATAAAATATTATCTTTTTGAATAATATAGAGATATATAACATATTAATTTAGAAAAGGAAAACTTACAAAAATACTGGAATTTAGGTTAATTTTTACAAAAATACTGTCACACAAAAATATTTTCAAAAATACTGTATTTTTATAAAATAATAGTAGAACACAAATAGAATAGCTTAAAACAACAGTGAAATATAACTAAAAACCAACCGTAGAATAACAGTGAAAACTTAATACTGTACACAGTATCAGACTAAGACTTACACATTATTTTTAAAAAAAAAAATCTATTCCACAATATAAAAGTAAAAAAATTAAAAATTTCAATATATAGTATAATTATTCTTTTAGAAAATACTACCAATGCTTTTAACGGCTAATTAATTAATGATAATTATCTCTTTCAAACAAAAATTAAACAAAAGGGACATATTAAACTACTTCCATGGGAGTGGGAACTCCTGCATGGGTGCGTATTCAGTGACGTAAGCTAATTGCATGTGGGGACATATAATTGAAAGTGTACGTAAAATAATAAAGCTACTTTTTATTATGTGTCTGTGAATATGAACCTTGCATTGTTTGCAATCCACTATTATTGGTGGGACAACTTCAAAATTTTAGTGCTTACATATTCAGTGATGTATTAATAATATATTATTCTCACACATTATTCTTTTAATTTAAATAATCAAAAATATCAGTACCACACAAAAGTACTACGGGACAATTAAGCCTGGATTTTCCAGAAAAGGAAAACCATTGCCATTTTTTCACCACACACACACATGATAGCATTGTTATTAGATAGTGGTATCTCTTATAGGTAAAATTTTATAGAGACATGATTTTTTCCTGTGAGTGTACTTTTACGGAATGTATTTTATGATGTACGACAGTCGTTAGATGAGTGAGTTAATTATTTAATTTGAAGGCTGAGATTGATCTAAGAGTAATTAGAGTTAAAAAATAGTAACGTACTTTGACACTCATCTAATGTACTCTGAGACCCATCTAATGTACCATGGAATACATTCCGTGAAAGTACATTTATACTTAGTTAGCGATATTAATCCTTAAAAGTCATTTTGTTAAGTTATATGAGACTTAATATTTACACCAATAACAATATACTATTAGACACTTAGAATTTCTCCTATGTTATTTATATACAAAGATAATAATGTTACCGCCAACTTTTTATATAATCTCTTTATTATCAATCATTTGTGCATGAAAATATATGCTGAAATATTTCTTTTTTTAAAAAATTATTTTATAATTTTATTTGTTATAGTTACAATATTATCTCTGAAATTTTTTTAATTTTTTTTAAATAATTTACAAAATCAATTTGAAATTTTTTGAACAAAAAATATTTTAACATATAATTTTGGACATAAAAATAAACTAAGAGGTTATAATAAAATATTATAATTAACACTCCTCTTATATACATGAAAATACACAAGATTTGTACTACATTGGAAACATTTGGAAAAGAATCACAATAAGAGAAAGAAACAAATTAATTTTTTCTTACTCAATTGGCGTTTTTTGTTCTTCAATTATGTTTATGAGCTCGTTTAGAACGTTGTGTTAAGTCGTATTATTGTATTATATTGAATTGAATTATATATCATATTTTTATGTAATACTATCTTCCACATATAGTTACATAAAAATATTGCATAAAATATAATTTAATATAATACTATACAATACAATACGGTGTAATACGACGTATCAAACGAACCATTAGGGGTTTCTATAAATATATATAAATAAGATGTACATATCATGTGAGGGTACAAGTATGTATGGTTAACTTTAGTGTTGTAAATAAGTGCCGAGTTTTTTGACACGACACGATACGTCACAAGCTAAAAAATATAGCACGATATATTAAAAAACCCTAAAATTTATTTTTAACATTAATAAGTATGTATTTATCAATTACGTTAAAATAATAATAAAACTTAAATATAATGCTAAATATTATACTTTTATAATTAAAATTATTAAAACATGTAAAATTAAAATTATATATATTAATTTATTTTTAGAGTGTGATATAAAATTTGAATAATTATAAGTAGATATTTAAATATTAATAAGGCTAATAATTATTTTATATGATTATCACTAAAATATTGTTGATAAGTTATATAAATATAACTAAAATATAAAAAATCCTCATAGTTTAGTAATTGTAAAATAAAATAATTATGAAAAAGTAAAGCACGAATCAAGTCCGAATATGAAAACAGACTGGTTTGTTTAAGAAATACAGATCACTGACACGAAAAAAAAATACAGTACAAAAATACTAAGCCTACGAACCATGATGGACTTACATTTTAAAAATATTAATACAACACTATACACGATTTGTATTTTTATGAAGTACAACAAAACACGACCCATAAATTTTAAGTAGCACGAATAAATATAAACCAAATTAGCACCACATGCACTCACAAATTTACAACCCTAGTTAATTTTAACAAAATAAATAAATAACACCATTATAAATTTTCAAATACATTTGTGTACGTAGTCAATGATGTAATATAAATATATAGCTATATCCGTACCATTAAATACTCTTATCCACACGTATTCAGATCCAGTCCCACATCAAGTCGTACAATTAATATCATATATATAAATACACCCCACAAGTTATATATAAATCACTACTAATATATCACCTCAAACTTTCTTCAAGTATTCAAAAATGGAACAAGAACAACTCTACACAGCTCTGATCGGCTTAGTCATTGTCGTTTTGGTATACAAACTGTTCATCAAAAACCCAAAACGACAATACAAAAACCTTCCACCAAGCCCACCTTATCCTCTCCCACTCATAGGTCATTTCCATCTAATAAAGCCACCTGTCCACCGATGCTTCCGCCACCTGGCAACCAAATACGGCACCGTTTTCAGCCTTTGGTTCGGTTCAAGCCGAGTTGTTGTAATATCATCACGCTCCGCAGCCGAAGAATGCTTCACCAAAAACGACGTCGTTTTAGCCAACCGCTCACGCACAATGAGCGGAAAACACATCGGTTATAACAACACCACAATGATATCTTCCTCTTATGGGCCCCACTGGCGCAACTTGCGAAAAATCGGCTCAATCGAGGTCTTCTCGGCTAGCCGGCTCAAATCACACTTGAACACGCGTACAGACGAAATTAAAAGCATGCTGATCAAACTTTCGCAGAATTCACTTCACTACGGATCATCATCCAAAAATAATAAAGTGGAAATGAAAAGCGTGTTTTCGGATCTGGCTTTCAACATCATAATGAGAATGGTGGCCGGAAAACGGTATTGCGGGGATGACATCAGCAAAGAAGACGAAGAGGCTTCGCGGTTTAGGAAAATTAAGGATGAGATTATCTCCGGGGGCGGAGTGACGAATTTGGCGGAGTTTTTACCTGATGGGTTGAAATGGTTGGGATTTGGTTATGAGATGAAGTTGAAAAATGTTGCTAAGAGATTGGATGATTTCTTGCAAGGGCTTATTGATGAGCGTAGGAGTATGAAGGAAGATAATACCATGATTGATCATATGCTTGCTTTGCAAATTTCTGATCCTCAATATTACACTGATCAAATTATCAAAGCCTTTATTGTGGTTAGTAATACTAATTATTATATCTCTCTATATATATTATATTTACTTTTGAATTGGTTAATGTTTATTTTTATTATATCATCAGTACTCACATGATTAGTTATCAATTTTTTATATTATTTATTTAATTAAAATCTGATATTTGAATGCATGGATAATAATATTATACCTTTAAATTAAAAATATGTGATATTTAATATTAAATTACATCTACATTATCTTATAATACTATTGGCGTCTTTTAATTTGAGTATTACCTATGAATGAGTATTGTTAGGAAAATTTGAGTTTCTCCACTTAATTTTATCTAATTAATTCTTTTTATTTTTATATTATATGAGCTATGATTGTTTTATCGGCGTAGAGTGATGTTAAATATTTTTTTTATATAAATATATTTTTGATATAATATAAAATAAGAGATTTTTTTAAAATTAACCATATTAAGCATGAAAACTTAATTTTAAACATTGAAACTTAAATTAAGTAGTTATTTTTTTTAGTAACCATCAATAAATAATACCTATTGAGAAGTATTCTATGTATATTAAATCTTGTTACCCTATTAATTTTTTTATGATCTTTTTTTAGGCACTATTGTTAGCTGGAACTGATACAACATCTGTAACATTAGAATGGGTAATTTCTAATTTACTCAACCATCCTCATATTTTGGAAAAAGCTAAAGCCGAAATTAATGAACAAATTGGTGAACATAAATTGATCGAAGAACAAGATCTTTCGAAATTACCATACCTACAATGTATTATCTTCGAGACTTTACGTTTGTTCCCACCAGCTCCATTGTTACTTCCTCACTATTCCTCCGAAGATTGTATAGTTCAGGGATACGACATTCCACGTGACACAATTGTATTGGTTAATATATGGGCTATACATAGAGATCCTGAGTTATGGGAAGATCCCGAGAGCTTTAAGCCAGAGAGATTTGAGAACGAGAAAAACATGAACTTGCTTATGCCATTCGGGTTAGGAAGAAGATCTTGTCCAGGAAATGGTATGGCCCAACGCGTAATTGGATTGACATTAGGGTCTTTGATTCAATGTTTTGAGTTGCAAAAAGTGAGTGAAGAAAAAGTGGATATGACTGAAGGAAATAGTATGACTATGCCTAAAGCTGTGCCTTTAGAAGTTATTTGCAAATCACGTCCTATTATGAACTCAATTCTCTCTAAATGATTTTAAGGGATAACAATTTAATATATACTATGATAACGTTTTACTATTTATTTGTGTCGTGATACAACATTTTGTATTGTATTAATTATTATTTGTTTAGAGTACTATTTTATAATTTTCCTATGTTAGTTGTTGTTTATCTTTTATAATTTTTTTTTCTTTTCATTATTATTATGAATGAGAATGATTCGAACTTTTTTTAGAAGAAGTATAGTAATTATTTATTTTTGAGTACTATATATTTTAGAATTAATATTATTTTATATTTTTTATTTTACAAAAGTTAGCGATTAGAGATTCGGCATCTATTTTATTAAATGATAAATAAACCCTGTATTTTTAAAATAGTATAAATAAGATATTGAATTCAATTTTTAATTTTTTTTTTTTATAATATAACTAACTTGAAGATAATTTCCATCTCGAAAAGATTTAAGAAACGTAATTAATTTTATCATTAAATCTTTATATCAGATTCATAAAAAAATTAGCTTAATAGGGTTCTATTTAGTATTATTTTAAAAAATACAAGATATATTTTAACATTTAATAAAATAGAAAGTTTAATTAATCATTTTTGTAAAATATAAGATTCAAAATAATAATATTAACCCTATATTTTATCAAAGCTCAAAAAATACAAGTTTTGTAAAAAAAAATGAAATGATAATTTATTGTTCCAAATAAAATGTGGTTGCTTAAGAGCATGTAATTTTATTATAAACTTTTATATATACATATATACATGTGGTGATAAATGGCTAACTCTTTTTTTTTTTTTAAGAGAAATGGTAACTTTATTTAAAATGAACTTTCAACCATTAGAATAGAAAGATGATCAGCGGGAGCATTACTCTCGCTGAATATACGATCTGGATACAAACAAGAGCTACGAGCAAGACAATGTGTAACTTGTTTACAGAACGTTTAACAAAATTAATCATGACCAAAGGAGAGGAGGCCAATAAGGAACGACAAGCAGCCACCTGTTGACCAAAAGGAGAAGGAATGTACACCGAGCCTCAGATTGCCTGAACAACCACCAAAGAGTCCGTCTCCACCTCAACCGAAAACGATTGTTTATGCTTAATCCAACTCAAAGCCTCCTTAACCCCCACAATTTCAGCCATAGTCGGATCCACACGCCCTTCTAAAAGAACGGTGAAGCCTTCAACCAAACGCCCATGATGGTCCCGAGCCACGCCCGCCGCACCATATTTTCCGTCATTTGCAAGGATTGCACCATCGACATTTACCAAATAAAAGTCACTTACAAACGCCTCCAAGTACGATCATCCTCTAAAGATTGCGGCATCTGCCCCCTTGGTCTCCATGTGCGTCCTTCTGGACACACACACGTAGCAACTGAAGCATTCCAAGTGTAAAAATCGCTTAGCTTTAATTTGAAAATTTTCAGATAATTAGGGCTTAATTAGGGAATTATTTATTATTATTATTGAATTATTTATTTATGATGAGTTATTTGAATTCAGAATGCATTTTATATGTCATATATAGAAATTTCATAATTTTGCATGTTTTGTGCCCGGCAACATTGGAACGCGGTGTTTGGCTATTAGAATCACATCCTAGTATTTTTAGTATAGCAGGACAATAATATTAGACATTGGAAATGTCGGGAATAGTTGGGATTTTAGAATTTCCCAAAATACACTTAAGTGATTTTATGATGGTTTTGTATGGACAAGGGTATCTTGATCTTTTTGCCCATTTTGTATTTTGTCCTTTTGTGGATTTTATTAAATATCATAATCATGTTTTATTTAATTAAATGGCTGAGATAAGTTTAATAAAACCAATCTGTATTTTTATTTTATTCAAAATAAGAAAATACTTGGGAAAAGGAAGCATTTCACTCTCAAACTCTCTCTCTCTCTCTCTCTCTCTCTCTCTCTCTCTCTCTCTCTCTCTCTCTCTCTCTCTCTCTCTCTCATTTTTGAACCCCCTAGATCAGCTAGGGTTTTGATTTTGTTCTTCAATTCTAGCAAATTCCAGCAGCTTTAAGTTTAATCCAAACTAAGGTAACCTCTTTACAATTCTTTGTTTAGTTTCTTGAATTTTAAGAAAAGGAATTTTGCATGAAATGGAGTTTTTAGTTGTTGTTGTTGCTGTAGTTGTTAGATATTATTTTCAGAAGTTAAAATATGTTTATATGTGTTGATTTGAAGTGGTTTTAGGGGCTGTAGTGTAGATTGAGCAAGATTTGAGTTTTTGAACTCAAATTTGGCTCATTAATGGTGTTTTTCAATTTTGAGCTTAGATAGTTGTTTTGTTGCTTGAAAAATATGGTTTATTGGAATATAATATGCAAGTATGGAAAATTTGGTTTGTTGGGTTTGGAAACGATTTGGTTTATCAAAATAATATTAAATAAATGACTTGTTGTTATATTTGTGGTATAACTAACATGTAATATTAATTAAACAAAATTGACATTAAACTATTACTTCGATTGTACATTAACATTCTATGTATTTCCTTTTTCAACAAGTGGATATGGGAATGGCAATTACTGCATGGGTGCGTATTCAATGACGTAAGCTTGGGTTATTTTGCATGTGATGTGGGGACAGATATAATTGAAAGTGTACGTGAAAAAATTATATAAATATATGTGTCGTAGTATAAATAATATATGTATATATTTATGTTCATGTGAGAGTAAAAGTATATATTGTATAGTTTCATTAATAAAAAAAAAGTATATATGGTTTTAGTGTTGTAAATAATGCTGAGCTTTAATTTTTACACGATACAAAATTGGTACAAATTGGGAAAGCACGAGCATGTTTAACTAGATACAAAAAATTATAAATTTGGGTATAACACGATACAAAATTACAAATTGACACATCACTACACCACAAAAAAAAATATATGCTTAAGTGCAATACGACACGTAACTACAAATAGACGAGTTCTCAAAATACATAACAAGAGACAAACTAAAAAAAATATAACACGATATATTAAGAAACTCTGAAATTTATTATTATTAATAATAAATATATATTTATCAATTATAAATAAGTAAAATTAATAATAAAACTTAAATATAATATTGAATATTATAATTTTATAATTAAAACTATTAAAACATGTAAAACTATAAAATTATAGGAAATGTCTATGGTAGAGACTTTGGTTTTGTCTCTATAGTAGGGATACTTTTCTAGTCCTTGATTATTGATTTAATGGTAATAAAGTTAAGGAAACATGATAGTAATAGTGGAACATAGCTTATAGTATTTTTACACCTTTTTTTGTCTTTACACTATTGTCTTATTCTTCTTCTTTTTTTTTTTTTTTTAAAAAAAAAAAACTAAATTTAATAGTTATTTTATTTTATTTTTTAGAACACTTAAATTACTTAATTAGTATTTTTTTTATATTCTGTTAAAGATATATTTTTTTTTAATATGTTACTTTCAAAAATTATTTATTTTAATAAGCTTGTTGATGACTCTTTTTAAAATTTATTTTCTAAAAATTATATTTTATGTATTTCTTAGATTTGTTTTCTTATTAATAAAATCAATTTTTGAGCAATACAACTTTCTGGCTCATAAAAAAAAAATCTAATAAGTACAATAATTCATAATAAAATATAAATTAATATGTATACATCAATGTATATTTAAATAAGTATATAATCAAGTAACTCATATTAAAATAAATGAGTAATTTGCGGTATAAATATCTAAGTTTAACTTTCGATTGCAGATAAATATTTTAAGTTTAATTTTTGACAGTAATAATACGTACCTAAGTTAAAATTCTGGAACTTCCCTAGGTACCTGGCCATTAAGTATTAAGGCTACATGGCAGACCCTAATTAGTCTAGATCATTAAATTTTATTTTTTATTTAAAAATTAATTTAAATATACCAATAAAAGAATAACACGTGTATAATAACTTGACACTTAATGGACAGGTAACTAGAAAAGTTATAGAAATATAACTTAAGTATTATTACCGTAAAAAATTAAACTTAGGTATTTATCTACAATAAAGAGTTAAACTTAAGTATTTACGCCATAAATTACTCAAAAATAAATTAATAAACATTTTTTTAATTCATATTAAAATAAATTAATATTACACATGATTGTGTAATTGGTTTGAATTTTATTTGTAGGGATGCATTGTAAATAATGTTACATGTGCCATTTGGATTGGGATTGAACTTTCTTGTGCTCGTCATGCTTTACAGTCGGAGTGGCAATTAGTGTGTGTGTCGTGTTCGTGTTGTGTTGAGGTCTTAAATTTACTAATAAGTTGTTGATACGAACACGACACGTGACACAAAGAAATTAAAATACACAGACACGAACACGACTCGAATAAGTTCATGTCGTGTCAAACCCACAAAATCACATATTGTGTTGGCGGGTTGTAAACTAAATTGTTGATTTTAGTGTCATCATACCATGTTCGTGTTATGTTGAATTTTGAAATTTATTTTAGATGGTAGACACGAACATGACCCGTAACATAAAAAAATGATAAAATACAAATACAAGTAGCAAAATTTTCGTGTCGTCGTACCATCTAAATAATTTATTAATTAGACTTAATAAAGTCTCTTAATTAACAAATAAATCCTTAAATCTATTTTCTTCACAATTAAGTCCTAGATTAGTGAAAATTCATAAATAAGACATAGTTTAATTTTAGAATTATAATTGATTAATTAAAATCAATTAACTGAGTCTTACAAGCAGTATTGTCTCAACTAGTATAGGGACCATGGACCTATATAACCGAGCTTCCAATAAGCAGATCTAGAATTTATCAAGTAAATTCTCTAACTTATAAATTTCTTATTGCACCACTATAGATTTAGAATTGCACTCTCAATTATATAGAATGCTTTATATGTTCCACGATATAAATATGCTATGAAAATTTAACCATCGTTTTAATCTCAATAATTGAAGATCCTCTATAGATGATTTACATCGAGTAGGGATAAATTTACCGTTTTACCCCTCAATGTATTTTATCCTTTAAACACTTATTAGCTTCCTATAAATGATATTTCAGTAAACTAATATAATCACTGAAATAAGAGGTCTTCTATTTATCTCTATTAAGTTAAGCTCGAAGGAAATCATCATTTCACTTATATGTCCAAATAGAAGCTATAGATTCCATATCTCTGACTAGCGCTCCCACACAATTGTACTATCATGTGCCCAAGCTTTACGTGTGACCCGAACCAAATAGTAGGCTTTGACTAACAACTTTAAGAATACAAATAACACTCTTGAGATCAAACCTAACCATGTCAGGATTATGATCTTTTGATCTGAGATCAACCAGTGATATTGACTTAGAAAGATACAATGGTAAGATTATAATGTCTTTACCAATATCAATATCGGTCCCAATCCAATGTATACTCCATACATCTGATACTAGCATACTTTGTCAATATTCTGGAAAGAATATAACACTTATCCAAGGTGTAAGTAAGCTTTATCGCTAACTATCACATCACTGTAAAACCAGTGCACTAATGAATCATGAGACATTATCTTTTGAAGCATATAATCACAATTACCTTGCACTGTGTTGACATCACTGTAATTGTAAATAACTATATCTTCTGGGCTTAATATAAATTGTATATTTTAAACCATAAAGATGAAAACTACATGTAACCATAAATGATTTCTAATCATCTATTGATAACAAATCAAATTATATTGAAATAAGTTTTATTTAGGGCATAAAATCCCAACATGACAATGATAAAAAATCAAGATAGTGCTATAACGCTTATAAATATTATTGGTATATGTGTATGTATGATGACAAAAATGTACCGTCATCGTAGTCCCAGGTAGCTTGTTTACTGAAACTAGTTGTGTAAATGGTTACAATTCTATGAGGGCTAGTATTAGAAATCATTCTCATCATCACTCTAACATCGTTCCAAATTAGTGAAGGAAGATTTTTGTGAGGCACGTATCTCTTTGACACCTTTAAAATCATTTTTACACGTAAATAAATATGCATACTTTTTAATACCGAGTTGTATTAACATTAAACTATTGTTAGAGGAGTTCATGTTGTAAGTATTCTGAGTTGTTACTACCTAGTC
This sequence comes from Cannabis sativa, assembly GCF_029168945.1. Taxonomy (NCBI): domain Eukaryota; kingdom Viridiplantae; phylum Streptophyta; class Magnoliopsida; order Rosales; family Cannabaceae; genus Cannabis; species Cannabis sativa. Next base: position 21,900,635 of record NC_083610.1, read on the forward strand.
ACTGTTCTTAAGCACGAATATAGTGAGTGTTAGTTAGAATTAGTTGTAGGTGGTAACTTATGTGTATACCTTCCTTACATTGTAATCACGTCTCCATGTAGAATAAGAGTAATATATGACTCTCATTATAAAGAAGGTAAATTAAAAATTAATCTCATGACAACTATAATACAACTATAAATAAAGTATAAAACAAAAAAAAAAAACGGTTTATTAATTTTACTGGAGAAATACTTTTGTAAATAAAAAAGTTCAAAGCATAAAAATAATAAAAAAAAAAGAATCATGTTGATATATTTTTGTAATTCTTTTAAAATTTTTGGTCTATATGTAAATCTTTAAAAAAAAAATGACACTTCTTTACACCCACCCATCGTATTATATTTTTGTTATCATCACCGTCTGACGACCTTCATGCAGCTGCTGCCGCACTATTTATCGACAACCTGTAGTTGTCATTGCCCATCACAACCACAAAAATAATAAATCTTCTAAAAAAAAGTTTCTTTCTTGCTTTCTGAATAAATAAACCTAAGGAATTTCATGTACCGTTCATCACCATTTAAATTATGCTTTTTTTTGTTCTTTTTCATATCAGTAGTCAAATAAAAAAAAGAAAAATTAAATTGGCCTCCATTTATCAAAGTCAATGTTAGATATAAGTTAGTTATTTTATTGATTACCCACAATTATTATGATAATCGGAGCACTATATATTATTAGATTTAGATATTAGAAAGTTTAAATATATAATGCTGGTGTGACCTTGAGGCAGTAGATAGTTTAAATTTATTTATATAACAAAGCATAAAAAGATTTAAAAGAATTATTATTATGGTAGTGGACCCACATCTACATCTGACAAGAAATGAAATGCTCATGGAAGATAAACAAATGAAAAGAAATATGGAAAACTCCTTAGTTTTTTCACAAACAGCTAATTTTAAATAATAATCACTCTATAGGACTTTGTTCCCTTTTATTCTCAACTTTTAGAGATGAGAGGAAAAAAAAGTTATGGAATGATTTGAAAAATATATATAAAAGAAATAGGGTAGGTATAAGAGTTTAAGAGCTTCTATCATCCCTATATCGAATGCAATTAGAAAAAAAACTATTTTCTTTGACAGAGTTTTAATGATTTTTTTTTTTAATGCAAAGTATTAAAAAAAAAAGAATTAGAAAAGAAACTATTGTCTTTGACAGAGTTTTAATGACATTTTTTAAATGCAAAGTTCTTTGACAGGATTTATCAATAGATAAAACATGATAATTTTAAAAAGAAATAAAAAACTACACAATCTATATTTTTTTAATCTCATTTTTTGTTTTTTTGTATTGTTCATGACTATGTTTTCTTGTAGTTTATTTCAGATCATATTTTAGACTTTTATTTTAGCTTTAATAATAGTGATAGTTATTTTTTTTCAATTAATTTTTTTAAAATGAATTTAGTGAAAAAAATCTATTTAAAAGAATTTCATAAGTAAAAAATTGAATGAATTAAAAAAAATGGTTATCTTATTTTGAAATAATAATGCTAATCTCTTAATTGTTAGCTGTTACTTAAAATAGTTGTATTATTTGATTAATCTTATTAGTTGTATTTTTTTAAAGAAAAAATCTCAATTTTTATTTATATTATTAAATATAAAATTTATTAGTAGTATGATGTTATAAATTTATTTCTATTTTAATAGTTAATTAATTACATATTAATTAGTATTTATATAATTAAAAAAAATAAAATACAACAAATTTAAAGAAAGATACAATATGTTTAATATTAATTGATTTAACATTATTTTAAAATATATTATTTGATACCTATAAATAATTGGTTATAGGTTCAAGATTTTTTTCCTAGGCTTAATACTATTTTAAAAATTTAATATTTTTATTGGGTGTATGTAAGTCTATATTAGTTAATGTATACACTCAAAAGTCATACACATCAATAATTAAAAAAATGTTCCTATACTATGAGAACAAAATAAGGGTATGTACCATAAAATTATTCTACATATATAAATGTGGTAATAAATGGCTCACTCTTAATCCTTATGAATGTGATAATAACGTACAAGTTGACTTGCTAAATAGATATGACTGAAAGCAAATCTACTACAATGCCTAAACTTGTGCTATTAGAAGCAATGTGCAAAGTTTGACCTATTATGAATTCAATTCTCTTAAAAGCTCATTGAAAATATAAGTCAATTAGAGAAATAATAAAGTTTTTTTATGTATAATGTTTGGTAAATTAAGTACGCAAGTATAAGTAATCGAATCAAGTAATATAATGCTAAATTAAGTATTATTCCCTCGAGGATTGACTGCCAATTACCAATTATTTAACTTTTTAAATCTATTTGATTAATTAAAATATTTGAGAGAAAAATAATTAAAGCAAAGTAAACAACTAAAATTTAGAGAAATTAACAATGAGAAAAATTAAGATTATTATGATTCATAATTATCTTTTTTTCTCTTTTTCTAGTTTACTTTACTAATACCTTAAAAAAGACATTCCACTTATTCTAAGTATAAGAAAATTCCATCGCTGATTATCACGTCAGTGTAAATTTAGTGCACAGATAAATCATATGACTATTAAATCCATAAGTTTAGGATTTAATAGAATTTATATATTAAAACTATAATCACGAAAATATCATGTGAACTACAAGGTAATATTAACATAACACCACACAACTCATATTTTACAGTAACACGGCACCAAAAAAATCATATTTAAGAAGTTACAAATAAATATGAGTGAAAACGCACGAATATATAAGCACTAGTACTAATAATCATTATAAATATAACAGCATTATAAATTTTACAAGAGCATTGCTATTAGGTACCAGTGGTGCCTAGTACTTTCTCGATACTCCCTAAAAGCTATTATATTAAATTATATGGGACCCGATACTAAATTGGACCAATAGCGATATTGACAAATAGAAGGGTGCTAGACATCACTGGTGCTCTTTAGCATTTCTCATTTTACAAATACATTTGTGTATATGTAATCAATGATGCAATTAATGTAAATATATCCACACGTACAATTAAATAAAGACCACACAAGTTTTTAAAAACTATTTTCAGTTTTTAAAAACAAAAAACAGATTTTAAACTTTAAAGCCAAACAACTTCTAAATCTTGTTTATTCTTATATATAATTAACGATTTTAAGATAGATATGATAATATTAAAGTATATAATTAAGTATATAAGATTAATATGATAATATTAGATTAAACTTACTTTCTATATATTTATTTTTATTTATATATCAAGAAATATGTAATCTAAAGATAAAAGTTGCATTTTATTTTTTGTATTTCAGGTTCTATTATTGGCCGGAACAGATACGTCATCTGTGACATTAGAATGGGCATTATCAAATCTACTTAACCATCCTGAAGTTTTAGAAAAGGCTAAAGCTGAAATTGACGAAAAAATTGGTGAAAAATTAATGGAGGAAGAAGACATTTCAAAATTACCATATCTTAACAATATTATCTCAGAGACCCTACGACTGTTCCCACCCGCTCCAATGCTCCTACCTCACTATTCATCAGAAGATTGTACTATTGAAGGATATGACATTCCACGTGATACAATGGTTATGGTTAATGTGTGGGCTATACATAGAGATCCCAAGTTATGGGATGATCCTCTAAGTTTTAAGCCAGAAAGATTTGAGAGGATTAATGACGAAAAGTACTTGATGCCATTTGGATTAGGAAGAAGAGCTTGTCCTGGACATGGCTTAGCCCAACGTGTATTGGGCTTGACTTTGGGGTCATTGATTCAGTGTTTTGAATGGAAAAGAATTGGTGAAGAAAAAATAGACATGACTGAAAGCAAAGCTACTGCAATGCCTAAACTTGTGCCATTAGAAGCAATGTGCAAAGCTCGACCTATTATGAATTCAATTCTCTTGAAAGCTCATTAAAAATATAAGCCAATTAGAGAAATAATAAAGTTCATTATGTATTATGTTTGCTATTATTTTTAATATATATACTAAGTTTGAATCTGTTAAAGATGGTCACTACAAGAAATATCACTTTTGTCGGTATATTTTTGTATATGTGTTGGTAAAAGGGGGTTGGCAAATCAATGTTGGTATTAGAACTTTTGCCAGCATAAAATGAAAAGCGTTGGCAAAGATGACTTTTCCCAGCACGTAAATGCGTTGGTAAAAGTTAGATTTTAGCCACTACAAATGTACGCTGGTAAAACTTTGACCTCTTTGCTAGTGCAGTTTATGAAATGCGCTGGTAAAAGTAACTTTTACCAGCGCAGTAACAAACTGTGCTGGTAAAAATAACATTTCTTGTAGGGAGTGACGGTTGGCTCGATCGTGAGAGAGAGTTGCTGAGAAAGAGAGATAGTCAAAGCTGCAAAGAGAGAGAGAGAGAGAGAGAGAGAGAGAGAGAGAGAGAGAGAGAGAGAGAGAATTCTTGTCAACAATCAAAATTAAATCTCTACAAATTAAACATTCTATATAACATACCAAACACAAAACTCAGTGAGCTTTTGGTGAATTAATTCTTGTCGAGTTCCGTCAAAACACAAAATTCTAAGACATATTGAAACTCAACAATTCAAAAATCTCAATAAAATTTCAACAAAAGCATACTAAAAATAAGATTAAGCCAAAACAAACTAATAAAAAAATATATAATAGAAATTATTAGTAAATTAAACAATATCACAAATCATAGAACAAAAAAAATACTAAAAACTTGCCTCTTGTGACGATTGTGACTGGTATGCTTAATTGTTTTATCATTCACTACAAAATTGTATCTATGATATGTCAATGTATAATGACTGTGGATGTAATTTAATGATTGAATAAAACCATATGTATGTAATTGAAATTTATTAAAATAAAATAATATAAATATTTTTTGTAAACTTAACATGTAATATTAATTAAACAAAATTGAGATTAAACTACTACTTATTCGATTGTACTACATTAACATTCTATGCACCTTTTTGAACAAGTGGATATATATGGGAATGGCAATTATTGCATGTGTGCGTATTCAGTGACGTAGGCTTAAGTTATTTTGCATGTGGGGTTGAAAGTGTACGTGAAAATTTTATGTAAATATATATGTATAAATAATATGTATATATCCATGTGAGAGTAAAAGTATATACGGTTAATTTTAGTGTTGTGAATAAGGGTTGAGTATTTTGACACGATATAAAGTTAGTACGAGTGCGGAAAGTATATACGAGCACGATTAGACACGAAAAAAAATTACAAATTGGCACGTCACGACACGATACAAAAAATATATGCTTAAACGATATATAAACACAAATAAACTAGTTTAAAGAGCACGACACGCGAACTAAAACTATAAAAGATACATATAATTATAAAAAACTTTATATATGAAAAAGTAAAACACGAATTAGACATATTAAGAAATCTTAAAATTTATTATTATTAATGATAAATATGTATTTATCAATTATAAGTAAGTTAATATAATAATTAAACTTAAATATAATGCTAAATATTATAATATTATAATCAAAATTATTAAAATCTGTAAAATTAAAATTATATATCAATTTATTTATAGAGCATGATATAAAATTAAAGTATTTATAAGTAAATATTCAAATTCTAATAATGCTAATAATTTTTGTATACGATTATTCGTAAAATATTATTGAGAAGTCATATATAAATATAACTAAAGCAATAGAAGATACATAATTTAGTAATTGTAAAAAAAAATTATGAAAAAATAAAACACGAATTCAAACCCAAATATGAAAGAGGCTAGTTTTTTAAAAGATAAGAACTGACACTAACAAAGCACAGTCCGAATTCAAGGTCTTGCTGCCCTACTTTAAAAATATAGAATACACCACTACACAACTTATATTTTTTTGTGTCACAGGGTGCATCACACGACTTATATTTTAAAAAGTACAAATAAATATGAATCGAACTGCTCGACACACACAAATTTACAGCATATCACTAGCTAGTCAACTTCAACATAAATAAATAACACCACTATAAATTTTACAAATACATTTGTGTATACGTAATCAATGATGCAATATAAATAGATAGCTACTTACGATTAAATACTCATATCCACACACGTACTATCAGATCTAGTCCCACACTAAGTGTACAATCAATATCATATAATTAATAATACACCCCACAACACAAGTTATATATATACAGTTATATGAATTACTAATGTATATCACCTTAAAGTACTTTCTTCCAAGTATTCAAAAATGGAACAAGAACAACTCTACACAGCTCTCATCAGCCTAATCATTGTCGTTTTAGTATACAAACTGTTCATCAAAAACCCAAAACGACAATACAAAAACCTTCCACCAAGCCCACCTTATTCTCTCCCACTCATAGGCCATCTCCATCTAATAAAGCCACCTGTCCACAGATGCTTCCGCCACCTGGCAACCAAATACGGCGCCGTTTTCACCCTTTGGTTCGGTTCCAACCGCGTTGTGATCGTATCATCACATTCCGCAGCCGAAGAATGCTTCACCAAAAACGACGTCGTTTTAGCCAACCGTGGAAAAAGTTCATTCGGCAAGTACTTCGGTTATAACTACACCGCAATGGTAGCAGCTTCCTACGGCGACCATTGGCGTAACCTTCGCCGAATCGGCTCCATTGAGATCTTCTCGGCTAGCCGACTTAAATCACACTTGTCCACGCGTACGGACGAGATCAATCGATTGCTTTATACTCTGGCTAGAAACTCTGCATCGTCCGATATAAATAACAATAAGTTTGATTTTGCGAAGGTGGAGATGAAGAGTTTGTTATCGAATTTGACATTCAATATCATAATGAGAATGGTGGCCGGAAAAAGGTATTACGGTGATGACGTGGCAGAGAAAGAAGAAGCAAATATGTTTATGAGGATTTTTGATGAGGCGGTGTCTAGTAGCGGAGTAGCCAACCCGACCGATTTCTTGCCGGTTGGGTTGAAATGGTTGGGAATTAGTTATGAGTTGAAGATGAAAAGGGCTTTTAAGAAAATGGATGCTTTCTTGCAAAAACTTGTCGATGAGCGTCGGAGTATGAAATCGGATATTACCATGATTGATCACTTGCTTGCAATGCAGGAATCTAATCCTGAATACTATTCTGATCAAATCATCAAAGGATTCATATTGGTAAGTTATATTATACTATATAGAATTTTTCCCTATTGTCTTCCTAATTTTTTTTTCTTGCAAATATTCTTCTCCAACTATAAATATCTCATTCAGTTATATTCTACTCATTTTTTAAATAATTTGCTTATATAGGCATGAGTTACATTTATATAATTGTAGTAAGAAAATGTATTTAACAATTTTTTTTTTGAGATAATTTTTTGTATTTAACAATTTTTAGCTATTTAAAATTTAATTTATTATTATTAAATATATAAATATTAGGGTGATTTTACAATGCACAATGTATTGATGCACCCTTAACTTATTCCAGCATTCAGAAAAAAAAATTAGTTTTTTTCTTATAATAAATTTTTTGTCTGTACTCTTAAATTGAGCTAAACTAATAATATGTTAGTGCTACATGATCAACAAATTATTCAAATAAATGAGGAGACAGTAATTACAGAACTTATTTGCAGCAAATATTTTATAATTTAGGGGCCGTAGGTAGGATTAGACGACAAGTTAATTTGTCCAGTCCAGTGTTTGGATATGTTAGAAGTCTGGATAATTAATCCAACTAATCTTATCTGTCTGAGATTATTTATCCCATCCAGGGTGGGATAAATAATCTCATAAGATTTTTTTTAATCGTTTTTTTAATTTTGATTTTATTAATATATTTTAAATTTAATAAGAATTTAAATAAAAAAAATTATTACACATTCATTTATAATTTTAAATTTAATAACAATTTAAATGAAAGAATTATCACACATTCATTTATGTTTTTTTTAATAAAAAACTTATTCATTAAAATTAGTATAAATGTATAATTGTGAATTATTATACATAAGCTTTTAAAATTTAAAATATTATTAATTAAACCATAGTTACTTAAATTGATTTTAAGAGAAATAATATGACAATAAAATTATATATTATTTTTAAATGAGTAATTTGCGGCATAAATACCTAACTTTTATGCCAAGTAGTAGATAAATACCTAAGTCGTATTTTTGGCGGTAAAAATACCTTCCGTCACTAGTATGGAAGGTCCGTAGGTACCTGGCCGTTATGTGCCAGTTAGTGTCCACGTGTCACTATGTGATTAGTCCAGATCATTTAATTTTTATTTTTTATTTGTAAAACAAATTAAAAAATTAAAAATAAAACAAAATATAGTTTAAAATTAAAATAAAATAATAAATTTTTTTTTAAGGATAAAATAATAAATATTTAATATTCATATTTTCATTAAATTAAAATAAAATAAATTATTAATTAAAACCCAAAAACAAAAATATCTTCGTCATCCTCTTCTTCTTCTTACTGCTCTTCTTTTTTTTTGCTGAAAATTTCATGAAACCCTAATCTTCTTCCTGCACTTCTTTTTGGGTCGATGAGGAGGAGGTTCTCTCCATCTCTTTCTGGGCAATTTCTTGAAATAAGGTTGCTCCCATCAACCTTCGATGGTGCCTCCGCCATTGTTACAGCTTCTTTGAGCAACACACCCACGTGACCGAGGCTTTATCCTCGCTCGGCACAGTAGATGACCACCCATTTGAGTACTCCAATGGGTCCTCCATAATTCTATCCATTGTCTCCATCATTTGATGTACAGTTCTCGCCGTCGGAAACCTGTCCCATAATCCTATACCCAAAAAAAAAAATAAAGTTCAGATTTTGAGCATTGAAATTTGAAAACGAAGCTGAATTTGTTGATTATCTGAGATGGGTTTTGAGATTTATACCTACTGGAGCTGTTGGGGCAACACTTTCCTTAGGTGGAGTTTGAGTGTGTTGCTTCGTAGTTGGAGCTCCCATAACATTGCTCTTCTACAGTTTTAAGTAAGAAGAAGAATGGCGTTTAAGACCTGCAAAATGTAGGATATCTTTGGTTAAATCGATTATTTTGTCCATAAATCTAAATGATCTTCATCTTTTCCTCTTGGAAAGTTTGATTCTGTTCAAATACTCAATTGGGTCTCTGTTTTTTCTCAAGAAAATCCCAACAAATTTGTTAAAATATAAAAAGAAAAGTTCCTTTCTTTAATCCATGAAGGTGATCCTTCTTTAGAATTTTGCTTTTTGTAATACCCTTTTAATAAAGTTTGATGTCTGTGGGAGATAAGGAGATCTCAACCGTTGATGGGTGTGTTGGTGGCGGCGGTGGTTGTGGTGGGAATGGAGGTGATGATGGTGATGATGATGAAGATGAGAGTGGTGGGGTCCAAGAAAGGGATGAGAAAAAGCCCAGGAAGAGAGCCAAAGGGCATGGCTGTTATGGGTTTTCAATTAATTTTGAAAAAGCCAGGAACTTGGTACTTGGTCAATTCACCAAGACCAAAAGAAAACCCTCCAGAAAAACCCATATAAAGGCTTCTAATTCTTCTTCTTCTGTTCTTGTTGCTGCACCAAATAACAGTATAGAATTTTTCTAAAAAAAAAAAGTAAGAAGAAGAAGGGCAGGAAGAAGAAGAGGACGATGAAGGGAATGACCTTTCAATTTTCTTTTGTGTTAATTTGTTAGTTTTAGGTTTTGGATTTTAATTAATGATTTAGTTTATTTTAATTTAATTAAAATATGAATATTAAATAATTATTATTTTATTTTGATTTTAAACTATTTTTGTTTTATTTTTAATTTTTAAATTGATTTACAAATAAAAAATAAAAATTAAATGATCTGGACTAATCACGTAGTGACACGTGGACACTAACCTGGCACATAACGGCCAGGTACCTACGGACCTTCCACACTAGTGACGGAAGGTATTTTTACCGCCAAAAATAAGACTTAGGTATTTATCTGCTACTCGGCATAAAACTTAGGTATTTATGCCGCAAATTACTCTTTTTAAATTATTAGAAAATTTATATAAATATTTTAAAAAATTAATATTTATCTTAAATTAGTGAGTAAATTAGTGTTTAACATAAACAATTTTATATTATTCAAATATTTTTATTTTACTATTTTAATTATTTATTAAATAAAAAATATGATAAAATATTTTATTATATATTTATGATATATACTTTGATTATATAGGATATCTTATTTTATTTTATTTTATAATTTAATTATTTTTATTATTTATTTTTATTTTTTTCTACGAATTATTCATTTTTATTTATTTATTATTGTATCTTTTTATTTTAATTTAATTTTTTTTTTCTAAAAGGAAATAAATAAAATAGTTCAGTCCATTCTTAAACCAAACAAAAGATTACTTTCAGCATAATCCAATCTTCTCCAGTCCAATCCAATCATTTCTAGTCCAATCCAATCATGCGTACCAAATGGGCCCTAGGGAAATTAGGGAAATTATTTTTGCGAAACAATAAAATATTGGGAAAAACGATAAACTTTAAGTGGAGTAAAATCACAAAGAAACGAAGCAAAATAATTTACTTAGTTTGGAAAAACTAGCGAACCCACAAAGAGAGATATATTTCACTTATCACTTCAAAATTACATATGCTATCTGACTCAATCTCTCCACCCAAATCTCAACACAACACAACAAACTCACATGCACTTCTCTTTTCACAACTCTCTCTCTCTCTCTCTCTCTCTCTCTCTCTCTCTCTCTCTCTCTCTCTCTCTCTCTCTCTCTCTCTCTCTCTCTCTCTCTCTCTCTCTCTCTCTCTCTCTCTCTCTCTCTCTCTCTCTCTCTCTCTCTCTCTCTCTCACACACACACACACACACACAAAACACATATTTATAATTTAAAGTTACAAAACTTGGGCATCAAGATAACTTGGGGACCAAAACATTCCAAAGCTTCCTTAAGAGAACTCATCAAAACTTAGCCACCAAAGACTTTTCCTTTACCCACAATTAATAATTACCCAAAAAAAATTGTAACTTAACAAATATAGATAAACAAATAAAGAAATAAATAACTTGAGTCAAACTCCAACATAAAGTATATATGATGAATATGATAATATTTGATTTTTTTGATGAATCAAGTGAATTTCATTGCTCAAGCCTTTTTTTAAAAACAAATAGCATTCTCCAATAAGAAGAATCTAAGGAAAAATAAACTTTACAAGGTATCTAACCATTCTTTGTCACTAATGGATGCTTTCTTTGGCTATGTACAAGTTATTCTCTTTTTTGATACATCTTTTACTTTCCAAACTACCCTATCTATACTTGGAATGGTGTTTTGCAACAAAATTTCATTTCTAGCTTGCCATATGGTATACACGAGTGCTGCCAAGGAAGCAACTAAAATCATCTTTTTAACCTTGCTAATCTTAGCTTTTCGGATCCACCTGAAAATTCGATGAAAGGTGTTGGAAGCCATCCCCCAAGAAAGCCACTCTTTGATCCTCCTTAAATAATCAAATGAGAAAGGACACTCAAAAAACAAGTGTTGCATTGTCTCCTCTTCGGTTTGGCAAAATAGACACTTAGTGTCTTCAACCGTGTTATACACTTGAATCCTGTCCTTTGTCTTAAGCCGATTGAGCATCGTGAGCCAAAAAATAAAACTATACTTGGGCAAGTTCATTCGGCTCCACACAATAGAGCTCCACTCAACTCTACAAATAGGAGGCCCTGGTGATTGAAAGCCCGCAACCACCTTATATCTGTCATTTATAAGGACATTAATCTCAAACACTTCTTTTGCTCTCTCCTTTATAGCTACCAGCTTTCGCCAATACCAGCTGGCAGCAGGTGTGGTCCTGTAAGCCCACTAGTTTTCCTCCTTTATGTACACATTATGAACCCACTTTACCCAAAGATTATCCTCCTTTATGGCCCAAACATACTTAAACATGGATGCCAAGTTCTAATCTGAAATATTTCTGAATCTCAAACCACCTGCAAATTTAGTATCACAAATAGTGTTCTAAGTAATTGCAGCTGAACCTGTGAGAACATGAGTACCAGTCCACAAGAAACTTCTACAGATAAATTCTATTTCTTGAATAACTTTTCTTGGAAAAATCATAATTTGGCACCAATAGAATTGGATAGCCATCAATACTGAATTGATAAGCATCACTCTACCAGCAAAGGAAAGGTCTCGAAAACTCCAACTCCTTATCCTTGCCACCATTTTTTCAACTAATATGCACATTCAGCTGTTGAGATTCTTTTAGGACATATTGAAATGCCTAAGTATTTGAATGGCAAATCATGTTTCTTGAAGCCCAAAATATCAAGAACTCTCTGAATCTCATAATCATTCATGTTATTACAATAGAAAGCAGTTTTAGATGGATTTGGGAACAAACCTGAAGTTTGTGAAAAAAGTTTAAGCCCTTGAAGCATGAGGTAAATACTCTTGAAATCCCCATTGCAAAAAAGTAAGACATCATCCGCGAAACTCAAGTGGTTCAGTCTCAGATCTACACATCTCTCATGAAAAATAAAGTCATCCCTCTCCCTAACCTTCTGCATGATATGAGAGAGGTATTCCATGCCCAGAACAAAAAGAAGAGGAGACATGAGGTCTCTTTGTCTCAGACCTCACTTAGATTCAAAAAAGCCATGTAGAGAACTGTTGAACATTACAGAGAACTTAGGAGTTCTCACACAAATCATAATTAGCTTGATGAATTTTGGAGGGAACCGAAATGCATGAAGCACCTCCTCAATAAAGTCTCATTCAATGGTGTCATAAACTTTTTGAAGAACCAATTTAAACATACAACTTACTTTTCTTGATTTCCTTCCATAGTTACGGATGAGGACTTGGCAAATCATAATATTGTGGCCAATGAATCTACCTTGCACATATTCTCCTTGGTTTTGAGCAACAAAATAAAGGAGGACAGTTTTAAGCATTTTGCAAATTAGATTATACCAATAAAATTATGTCAATTCTAAGTATACTTACTTTCTAAATATTTATTATTATTTATATTTATATATCAAGATATATGTAATTTAAAGATAAAAGTTGTATTTATTTTTGGTATTTCAGATTTTAATACTAGCCGGGACAGATACGTCATCAGCGACATTAGAATGGGCATTATCAAATCTACTTAACTATCCAGATATTTTAGAAAAGGCTAAAGCTGAAATTGACGAAAAAATTGGTGAACAATTGATGGATGAAGATGATATTTCAAAATTACCATATCTTAACAACATCATCTTAGAGACTTTACGCTTGTTCCCATCGGCTCCAATGCTCATACCTCACTTTTCATCAGAAGATTGTACTATTGAAGGATATGATATTCCACGCGATACAATAGTTATGGTTAATGCGTGGGCTATACATAGAGATCCCAAATTATGGGATGATTCTACAAGTTTTAAGCCTGAAAGATTTGAGAGGAACAACAACGACAAGTACTTGATGCCATTTGGATTAGGAAGAAGAGCTTGTCCTGGATCTGGTTTAGCCCAACGTGTGTTGGGCTTGACTTTGGGGTCATTGATTCAGTGTTTTGAATGGAAAAGAATTGGTGAAGAAAAAATAGACATGACTGAAAGCAAAGCTGTTGTAATGCCTAAACTTGTGCCATTAGAAATAATGTGCAAAGCTCGACCTATTATGAATTCAATTTTTTTGAAAGCTCATTGAAATAATATAAGCTAATTAGAGAAATAATAAAGTTCCTTATGTATTATATTTGCTATTATTTTCAATATATATATATGCTAAGTGTTAATAAGATAATGCATGTTTGCTTAGAGCTCTAATTTAATATAATTTAATTATATTTTTTAAGTATAAAAAATTTATTTAGTTTTAACTTTATTTATAAAAAAATATATCTAACTAATTTTATTAAACAATAAAATAAGTAAATAAATTTAGATAATTTAAATTATATTACTTATAATAAATTTATAATAAAGTATAATTAATTAACTGAATTAACATCTAATTGAAATTAAAATTTATATAAAAAAATTATTAACTAATTTTGTTAATACTTTTAAATTAAATTTAAATATTCAAAACTTCGATCACTATAAATTTTTTTACTTTTAGTCACAACAAAAATTGTGACTAAAATTCATGAAAAAATTGTGACTAATTATAAATATCATTCATACGTTGTGACTAAAAATTCTATGGCTAAAAGTATTAGTAACAAAAATCACAATTTGTTGTGACTAAATGTATTTTTAGTCACAATACTTGCTGTGACTAAAACTAAATTAGTGACAATTTGTATCTAAATACTATGTTTAGTCACAAATAATTTTTTTGTTGTGACTAATTAAATTCACATTTAGTCTGAAATTTTTTTTGCTGTGACTAAAAAGTTGTCACTAAAAATAATTTTTTTTATGGATTTAAGTTTTAACTATTAACTTTAACAAAAAAAAAAATTGTTAAACTAACAATTTCTGTTAGTTAATTATTTTTGAACAAATATAGTTTTAAACATTTAATAGTAAAAAATATTTCTTTCAATGTAACGTCCCCGCTTCAAGCCTCCATTGGGCCCTTACCCACGGAATGAATGACTCTTATACACGAGTACGTCACTCTGGCCGCTTCCTGGATTGATGACTGACCCTACAGACCAACATGAGTGTTTCCAGCGTGTTTCGTCCTCACTCACGCATCCTAGGAAAACTTCCCAGGAGGTCACCCATCCTAAAATTGCTCCAGGTCAAGCACGCTTAATTGTGGAATACTTTCGTGATGGGCTACCGAAAAACAAGATGCATCTTGTTGACATAGGTAGTACCAATCAATCCATTTAAGCTCTCTTCAACTGTGTAGTCCTATACCTACACAGTCTTAGAATCATTATCCCACTTGACCTTCCCCAGGCGGTGTGGGATTGCACAGCTTACCTAGTGTTTCCCCTTACGGATCACGGGACTACTGACTGTCACATTCAAATAAGTTACTAATTAAACAGCCACGAAAAAAACTATATAATAACAGCTATAATCTACTCCTCATGAAAAAAATTATTTTGAAAGTGTTTGTTATTATGACCATGAAATTAGGGTTTAGATTCTTAATGATATAAGACATATTTCTAGATTTGTCATGGATTATAGCTTGAGTTTAAATAGTTTAAGCACTGTTTTTTAACCACCAACTACTTTAATTTGTACTTAACTCTAAATATTAAAAATTAACATTATTTATAATACTCTTTGTTTAATTTTAAATAATACTCTTTTCTTGGCTTATTTTTATTTATACTAATAAAATATGTAATCGTATTTTGTTTTCTTCAATAGTTTTAAAAATTAAAACACATTTAACTAATAATAAATTAACAAATCAAATTCCCTTTAAAAAAATGAAATAAATAAGTAATCAAGTTTTCAATTTTCATCTTCATGTTCATTTTCTTTTCAACCTAATATTCATTAATGTTAATTGTCTTACATTTTGTACTCAAGATAAAAAATTTTGTTCGAGACCACGAGTACTGGATATTGTACCGATTGGTAATACGATCAAAAACAATATCGATAGATTGCTAATATGTTGTCAAGAATCGAACAATTGCAGCAAGATAGATTGCCAAAGAGCTTCATAAAAGCTTTGCTAGAAATCCTAAAATGAGTGTCGCGTAAATGAGAGTTGAGCGCCCTAAGAGACTATTTTGGAGTTGAGCTATGGACAGCTAGACAGAAAGCTAGAGGGGATTCAGGTGGTGACCATGCTCACTCATATGCAAACTTAATTAAGGGGTTATATTATTATGATCCTTAAATTTAATCTTAGTAGTACTACTGCGAGACGATGATGAACTAGCAACTCTTGATGCCTCAGGATATCGAACATTTTTTGGATTATATAGTTGTCATCTGGTAATTTTATTGATTGGAGTGGGGTTTGATGTGAATTTTCACTTGTTCCCAATTGCATAAGCAATTATAGAAGCTGAAAATACAAATAATTGGAAGTGGTAACTTGTTGTAATGTTGTTGAAAGACTTTTGCATTGACTTGCTTGTTCTAATTACTACAAACTTTTTTATATGAAAAATTAATTACTAGTTATTGCAGACTTTATTTTTCAAATTGAATTATTCTTTAATTTGAATGTATACTTATTAATATGAAAGGTGAGTTTGTTGATCAGTTTTATAATACAAATTAAATTATTTCATTTATTAAAATATACATTATTATATTGATGTGAAGAAGAAGAAAAAGAGACGTATTTTAATATTTTTTAAAGATATTTTTTTCTTTAATCTTTTATATTGTTTTAAAATAATAAGATTTTTTATTTATTTGAACAGATAGTATTTAAAAATAAAATAAATATTTAAAGGGTAATGTAATTATATTAAAAATTTAGGTTTCTTAAATTCAAGGAGAAAGTACTAAACCTGTAGAATTTGTAAATAAAAAGTACTAAAGAATCCTTATTAAAAACATAAATTACTAAATTTATTTCTTTGGTAAATTATAAGATACTTGCCCTAAAAGAATTATCAATTTCCTTTTCTTAACAAAAAAAGAAAAGAATTATGAATTTAATGTTTTACGTAAGAGATAGCAAAAGTCAAAAAACATATTTACGCATTTGCTTACGTAATAGTTGAGAAGTATTATTTTGCCACAATTGTCAATTGATGGTGAGACTATTACCCTTTAATTCTTTTTTTTTTTTTCCAAAATTCTTTTATATTAGTATTAAAGTTTTAATTTGAATTTTTGTCCCCTGAATTTTGAAATGTGTCAAATCATGCCCTTTGAATTTTTAAAGTCGTAAAAAATATTCCCTGATTGTTGGAATATTTAAGGATTTTTTTTCCAATTAGTTAATAGTGATATTCAAAATATGACTTATAATTTTTTTTTGAATTATAACTTATAAATTTATATATATAAATTAATTATAATTTCTTTAAATAAGTGCACATACTATAAATAAAAGATTTTGTTTTTTTAGAAAAAGTTTTTGATATTAATATATTTTAAGTATTGTTATTAGATATGTTAAAATATATTTAATACACGTTGTAACTAGCGAGTTATCATATTTTTTATTTAAACAAAATGTGTGAAGTCTGATATTAAATTACATTAATAAGAATATACTACTTTTTGTGTTGACCGAGATTTTTAGTAACTAAGTAGTTAAAGTTGTGAAAATAATTAGAAGAGAGTAAATACAAATATTTTTTACGTGGTTAGGACATTAATGAGTCTTAGTCTACGAGTGACTGATATTTAATATGGAGGTGTTTCTTTATAGAGAATACTCTACTAATTTATTTTTTTCGATCCCCATTCTGAATGTGGTTTTATAACTTTTTTCAGAGAGGTTAAAGACTTCTATTGTCCCAAGTATTCACCTTGACTTTGCACAAGTTTCAAAATTATGAAAATAGGGTATGCTTGCCTGCATATATAGTAGGTTACATATGGTTTAGGTGAGACAAACTTTTATTTTTCATTGATTGATGTGATAGTTCATTATGTAGTCGTCACTAATATTATCAATTAACGTGTAATCGCCAAAGAATAGGTTTAATGTGTCTGACATGTCTTTTCATATTCGTCCATAGACGTTTTCTCCATTCTGCATTTAATGCCTGTGAATAGTTCATCTTCAAAACCTTGGGCCCGATCGAGCTGGACTCTGCCTAGCTCCCGGTGGTGAGAAAAAATGTTGACCTGTTCAGTTCCAACTATAACTTCAGGTTGAGCCATTCGATTATATCCACTCAACTCATAAGTTTCCTTAAGATATCGTTAAGCGCCTTCGAATCTTAAGTCTTAATTGCAAGGGGTGTACGTCGGTCAGTTTGGTCGGGTTATAGCATATTTTTATTAACCCAATATAAATATCAGGTTGCAAATATTTAATCGTAAGTACTCGCCCAATTAAAAATTAGAAAAGTTCAACCTGTCCAATGATTTTGTCAGTTTGGTCGGGTTAACCCGTCCAAATCGTTTTTTACTTACTTTTTTTTATAATTATTATTGTTATTTTCTAGTATTTAAATAATTAGATTTAAAAAGAATTAAAATATATTATTTGTATTTCAAGTTAAAAAATACTATAGTTTAAATTAATTTTACGACATTTAATATAAGATAATTATAATTGAGTAAACATAAAATAATTAAATAAAATAATAATAAAAAAAGTAATGATATGGTATAGATTTTAAACTTTAACTTTATATCCAAATACGATAAAAATTATTAACTATAAAGTCTAAGTTTTAAGTTAAACATTAAAATGTCCAAACTTTAAATATAAAATAGTTAAACTAATAAATGTAATTTATGTAATATAATATATACACTTTTATTAAAAAAAAAATATAGATCGGTTTAATTCGGGTTAATTGGGCGATTTAGAATAATTTGTAAACCACTCAATATATTTATTGAGTGGTTTAGATTTTCATTGTATTATTTCGAGTTGTATTTTTTCTCAGTTTATTCGGTTTGGTTTGGGCGATTTGTAAATTTTGTTGAATACCTCTATTAATTGCCATGTGGCCGGTCATAAAATTGTCACATATATTAAGAGAAAAGTAAGATAATATATCTTGTAATACTTGCGCTTGAAGTTACTTTTAGCAGTTCTTTAATATTTGAGAAATATTAAAGAACATTTATAGAGTTTAACACTCTCGTAAGATCTAATATTATTATTAATGTAATTAAATATTGAATTCTATTTATTTTATATTGATAAAAATTATATAAAAATTCTTAATTAATTATAAAGTACCACTTCATACTAATACGAGATACTTTAATGGGACATAACAATACTCCATACTTTATATACAAAAGATATATTTCTTGAGATAAAGAAGTCAAATTTTCATAGGTGCTCATATAATAGTCAAATAAAGATAAGAATTAGTCTACAAAGTCTTCGTTTACTCAACTTTTATTTTGTTCCACATACACATCATTTCCACAAAGTACTTGACAACCCATATTTCCACTAGAAAAAGAAAAGAAAAAAAAAACATTTTAAACATCAATCTTATAAGTGTGAAAATATTTTTTTTCTTTAATTATAAGGAACGGGTCCAAATTGAAACCTTCTGTTTCTAAAAAAAATAAAAAATAAAATAAAAACTATTTAGAATTACGTTTTGGTTTGAAATTTTCGCTGTTAAAATTTAATATATATTAAATCGTATTCTCGAATAATATTTCAGGTTATTAAAAATTTATCTCAATTATTTCAAATACTAAATGACTTTTGACCTTAATAAAAATTTTGAGAACATGATCGTCTTAGTAAAAATTGAATATAAATAGATAAAAATCTTTAAATCTATCTATTTTAATAGTTTAAAAGAATTTTTAACAACATAAAAAAATTTAGATAACACGATTTAGTATTTATTAAAATTTAAAGGGTAAATATTATAATTAATGTCACATGATTTAAGTTTTCTTTCACATGTGTTATTGGGCACCAATAATAATCTTTAAAAATTATTACATTAATTATAGGGTAAATAGCGGCATAAGTACTCAAAGTTTTGAGTTTGTAAGCGGCATAAACCCAATGATTTTTTTTAGTGGCATAAGTACCCAATGTTTATAAACTGTAATTTTTCTCTATTTTCGTCAGTACATGCTCCGTTTTAAATTTAGGGAAACTTACAAAAATACTGGAATTTTGGTTAACTTTTACAAAAATACTATCATACGGAAATATTTTCAAAAATACTGTGTTTTTGTAAAACACTAGTAAAACACAAATCAGAACAATTCAAAACAACAGTAGAACAACTGAAAAACACTAGTAGAACACCAGTAAAAACTTAACACAGTATACTGCAGTATGAAACTTATAAAAAAATACAGTAAAAAGTAAAAAAATACCGCCTGACAGTGTTTTTGTAAAAAAATGACAAAAGTTAGTATACCATGTAAATTTCCCTAAATTTATTAAAAAAAATTAGAAGTAACTGATACTACATATTTTCGTCCAGACCAAATAATCTAGAATTTGAGTCTTATACGTGTCCTGTTTAAGATAATAAGAAGAAAATTACAGTTCTATAAACATTGAGTACTTATACCGTTAAAAAAATCAGTGAATTTATATTGTCGCTTACAAACATAAAATTTTAAATTCTTATGACACTATTTACCCTTAGTTATATGAGACCCGAAAGTACACCAATAATATTCACACGTAAAAAAAATTTTAGACACCAATATAATACTATTTTTTTTTCTTTCTCTTTTCGTACGCAATTAATATTTTTCAATCTGATCATTTCATACCCAACGCACGCCAACCACTACTTTATATATATATACATAAATATCACCCATTCATATAACATATATATCTTTAATTAAACAAAAACACAAAAACAAAAACAAATGGATCAAATTCAAGATCCATTCCTTTACGGATCACTCTCCTTTATCACCATAATCATCCTAATTTTCTTCATCAAAACCAAAAACAAAAAACACTACAAAAATCTACCACCATCACCACCCTCATACCCCATAATAGGCCATCTTCACCTCCTCAAGCCACGTGTCCACAGAATATTCCATTCTCTCTCGGCCAAATACGGCGACGTTTTCACTCTTTGGTTCGGTTCGCGCCGCGTGGTTGTCGTATCGTCCCCGTCGGCAGTAGAAGAATGTTTCACCAAAAACGACATCGTTTTAGCCAATCGTCCTCCACTACTAATGGGCAAACACATAAGCTACAACTACACAACCATAGTGGCCGCCCCATACGGCGACCACTGGCGAAATCTTCGCAGGATCGGCGCCGTGGAGATCTTCTCCACGGCCCGTCTCAATCTCTTACTCAACATCCGTAAAGACGAGATCGACCGGTTACTTCGAAAGATAAACCGTTCGATCTCGTCTAGTACTGATCGAGCGGTTGAGATGAAATCGATGTTGACTGAGCTGACTTTCAACATCGTGATGAGAATGATGGCGGGGAAACGTTACTACGGTGATGACGTCACTGATGACGTGGAAGCCCGGAAGTTTCGGGAAATTATGAAAGCCGTTTTTGAAAACGGCGGAGCTGGGAATCAGGCTGATTTTTTGCCGATTTTGAATTGGGTTCCGAATAGTTATGAGAAGAGAATTGAGAAGCTTGCGAAGAAGACTGACTCGTTTTTACAGGGTTTGATCGATGAGCATCGGAATCGGAAAGATGATGATGATGATCAGAATAGTAATCTTGATCGGAATACTATGATTGATCATTTACTCACTCTTCAACAGTCTCAACCTGAATATTACACTGATCAAATTATCAAAGGCTTCGTACTGGTAATAATAATAATAAATAATTTAATTATTTTCTATATTTTATTTTATTATTTGGATTATTTGATTTTCTTTTATTTATTTATTTATTTATTTTTGAGATTATTAGATGGATAAAATTATTGTTTGATCTTGATAGTCCAAAATAAATACTATTTATATAAATTTACAGTTTGCACATGGAAAAGAATAATTAGACAAATTATTATTCTGAAAAACATGAATTATGTATATACACAATTGAATTATTATTATGTGGGAAACAATAAATTTTTGGTAAAGTTTTGGTATATATCTCTATTCATTTAGTTGTGAGTTTATTAGTCTGTCATTTGTTTTCTTATAATAGTGTTATTTAAGGTTATTTGTAAATTTTAAAAAATTTATTAAGCAAAATAAAAAATATTATTGCTTGCATGCATATTATTTATTTACAACTTTATTAATTATTATTGTTATTTATTTATTTATTTATTATTATTTATATATATGATATATTATATATGTCACTTGTTCATTAATTCTTCTGGTTTTGCATACGGATTCAAATTTACTAGAAAGCATAGTTTTTGTTGTAAGCTAACTATTATTAAATATTTTATATAAATAATTAATAAAAAAAATTACTTATACACTTTTGTTGTCATCAAACAATAAATATTTAAGTACAACTTTTTAAGGATTTTTATTTTGGTAATATATTTTAAAAAATAGAATTGTGACTTATGAGTGCTCTAATAACTATATTTTTTTTCTTTAGATATTACTATTGGCAGGAACTGATACATCAGCCGTGACACTAGAATGGACAATGTCTAATCTGCTAAATCATCCTCATGTCTTACAAAAACTCAAAGATGAACTCGACTCTCAAATTGGTCAACAACAATTAGTAGACGAATCAGATCTCTCTAAACTACCTTACCTTCAAAATGTTATTTCCGAAACCCTAAGATTATACCCTGCAGCTCCACTCCTTGTGCCACACTATTCCTCCAATGATTGCACCATTAGTGGATTTGACGTGCCACGTGACACGATTGTATTGGTTAATGCATGGGCTATACATAGAGACCCTAAATTATGGGAAGATGCAGAAATTTTCAAGCCAGAAAGATTTGAAAATATTGGTAAAGGTAGTGAGAATGGTGAAGGGTATAAACTAATGCCATTTGGGCTTGGAAGAAGGTCTTGTCCTGGTATTGGGCTGGCCCAACGTGTAGTGGGCCTTACATTGGGGTCATTGATCCAATGTTTTGAGTGGGAGAGAGTTAGTGAGGAGAAAATAGATATGAGTGAAAATAAAGGACTCACTATGCCTAAATTAGTGCCATTGGAGGCTTTGTGTAAGCCACGTCCTATTATGGATGTTCTCTTTTCATAAATGTAAAATTTGTTAAAACCTAATTATGTAGTGATTAGGTATACTATTGTGAAAATGAAATTGGGAAATGAATATTTACTTAAATACTTTAATTTTAAATAGATTTACCACTTTTTTTAGGGGGAAATATATCTATTACTATTTGTTGATTGAAATATAGATGTGTTATAAAATAATATAAAATAATATAAAGTAGATGAGAAGAAAGAAGAAGAAGATGAAGAGAGAAAGAGAAAGTGAATGAGAATTTCTGAATTGTTTATTCCAATGGGGTGAACCCCTATTTATACAAATACAAGAGTGAAATATTAAGAAACTAAGAAAAAGGGAAACTAAGAAAAGAGTAATGTTAATTACAATTAATGGTAATAAATAAAAGATTTGGACATCCACATAATTAATAATATTTTAACACTCCCCCTTGGATGTCCATAATATAACTGCCTTATTAAAAATCTTGCTGAAAAATTTGGTTCAAGGAAAAAGAGTATAGTGTAAACTAACTCCCCCTCATTTAGGCATTTGTGGAGATCTTCTAATCGACGAATTTCGATCTTGTCTGCCGTCTTCTCAAATGTTGATGTTGGTAATAGCTTTGTGAATAAGTTTGTAAGATTGACACTTGATTGAATATGTTGAACACCAATATGCATTTTCTTGAAGCGTATAAAGAAGAATTTGGTGAAATGTGTTCTAACTCTATCTCCTTCAATTTACCTCCTTTTAGTTGAACGATGCAAGCAGTATTATCCATAGAGAATTGCTTGGGTTGATACTTCTTTATTGAGTGCAATCCATATGTTTCCTAAATATGCTATGTCAATGTTCTCACTCACACACATTCTCTACTTGCTTCATAAAATGCAAGTATGTTAACATGATTTATAGTTGCCTCGTTAAAAACCTTGCCAGAAAAACCCAGTGGGACAAAATCTGAGCTAGGGAAAAGAGTACAATATGTATTTCATATTCATAATTATTTGCAAGTTGCCTCGATAAAAACCTTGCCAGGAAAACCCATTGGGACAAAACCTGAACTAAGGGAAAAAGAGTGCAACATGAATATGTCTCCCCCTCATGCACATATGATCCATAATTCTTTTGGTGATAATATATCTCATAAGATTATTGTTATCACTTTTAAAATATCACAATATATAATCTTTGATCATATATTTTCTATAACTCTTCCAGAGTATGTATGGACTTCTAAATTATAGATGAGGGGTTCGTGGAACATTAGTCTTTATCCAACTAATTGTATCATTCATGTGTATATACAATCTTGTTCATACTAAAATTTAACATTTCAAGTAGATATGAACATAACACATTAATGATAATATAAATTTCATTTGTGACAATGATGGTACTCCAATACCATATATTTGTTCCATCTTGTTGTATGATCTTAATTTTCATATCAAATGATCATATATCTATAATTCTTAATACATATGAAGTACTTCAGGACTTCAATACTAATGAACAAACTTTATACATTTAATATTTCTCGATATACAAAAGAAATAAAAGTTTGTTCTTCAATTAATCAAAAACTCTTCAAGAGTCTATCACAACATATAATTTACATATTTATACTGCATAGACAACCATACGTATTTTTCAAACAATAATTTACTTACATGTCTTTATTTCATACAAAGATCTTTGTCATATAGTGCGCGCGACTTAGAATTTATATCACTTAAGACATGTATTAAATTCTTCTAGAATTTTTAGATAAGGCTTATTTCAAATTCTCACTATATTAGGAGCTCCAAATAATAATCTTTTGTTGCAACATTTATGTGACGCTTATAAATCCTCATAAAATATATTCCAGGCTATAATCAAATAATGATTATATTTTATCAATATTTAAGCCTTACTTCAATCAATCTCATGTCTATGCAAACTTTGTACAACAATTCATTATGTACAAATACATATATGCAAATTTCTCATTAGAAATATTTATTTGCACACCCTACAGGTCTTACTTCACTTTATGTGAGTAAATTTGCCTGGATTGCGTCATAATATTTTGGCCAAAAATCAAAATGTAAGTCGATGATTCTCGACAAATCTAATACCATGATCCTTGCTATCTCATGTTAGTTTATTGCATATGCAAACATTCAATATTTATTGTCGACAAAAATTTCAATAAATGATAATTTCCTCTCATATTGACATAACTTATAGAGATCTCTTTAAATTACATATTTTTCAAATATGTTTATCATTTATAGGTACCTATAACGAATCACTTCAGGGATTCAATTATGATGAAATGTGTTATGTCTAACTTCTCTTGGGAGTCTTTTCGAGTACCGTTTTCATCACGGTTATCATTTTAATACTTTATAACATTAAGGTATCTCCATGAGTACCTCTAGATTTAACAACTTTAGGGCAAATCAAATGAACATTTATTAATAATTTTTACATTGTTCATTTACGCTTCAGGCGTTTTCAACTCATTCTATCTCAACTTTGAATAATATTGATTTGCAGTTGGTATATATCATTTTGAACTATATTGTTCTTATATACTTTGTGCAAGGATCATTTTTCAAAAATTATCATCGATCCCAACTGCTTCTCTCCCCCTGATCGAGAGAATTTTTAAAAATTGTGATATCTAATAATATTAATATACCTGTAGGGATTTCAGTATATCACAATGAATCAATATTTGTTTAAACTCATATATACTATATGACATTGAACTTCAGGTTCAATAAACTTCAGTTTCAAGTTCAATCCTTATGAACTTAATTCATTTCTAAGAATGAGTCATACGTGTATAATTAGAAATACATAAATTTACACATTTTGTAAATGCATGATTATATAATCTTATCACATCGATAAGAAACTATGCAATAAAAATCTAACAATGGCTCAAGATTGTTAAGAAAATATAATTTAAATATTTTCTATGTGGAAATATATGTACATTCTTCTTTTGAGCCTTATAAATAACAATGAGAAGAATCTTCTGGTTCTTCAACAAAATTTAGTCAAATTCTTTGACAATTTATTGCATATGATTGATCATGTCAAAATAATTCAATTCATGAACTTCAGGTTCACTATAATTTGTATTTCAATGAAACTTTCAAAATGTAATGTAAATTCATTACAACATAATCATTACAAGTTTCATTTTTATATACACGAATAATATAATTATATTATTCTCCAAAACATATACACTCTTCAGGAATCACTATCATCAATTCAATGATGTGTATAATTTAAAAGATACATGACAACTTCATCATGTTATTGTAATGGTCAAATATATATAACCATAACATATCATTTATTTTTCCTGATATCTTTTTAACAAGTCGTCTAATTTATTAATAGACTATTCATCAGTCTAATTATCATGACTTGATATATTATATATTTAAATGTACAACAAGTACATGTAATAAGTTATTTATTATCGCTTTCATAACTAGATAAAAGTTATACATCTAGGTACATACAAATATATTTTACTACTCCAAGTAGCAATTGTATGTAAGACTTCTTCAGGAAGCTTTTCAAATAATCATTTTGTGATTCTTTATCACTTTGATTATATTGGATCACTAACAAATATTAGTAAATTATATATCCACTTTTGGGAATATGCAAACTGAATTATATAGTAACTATATATATACATATCCTGTGCCAACAATAGTTTGAAACTATTGATTTCAAGAAATAATAAAATATGTATATATTAATTTGCTTCTGGCATTACCAATATATGTGAAATCTATATTCTTTGAAATAGAATTTCATGTCTATTCATTCTCTTTAGGTAATGATATTTAAATATTCTAAATGTACAATAAGTTTGTACAATTCACATTCTATTAAATAATCAAGTATACTTTTATCTTGATTATAAGTGTGTCCGTACTACAGGTACGCGACCACTATTATTCAATTCCACACATGATATATAGATTTCATGCACTTTGATTGTGTGTGGTATTTCATCTTTTGGTTGTTTCCAATTTCTTCTGGAAATATTTGAGTAGCAAACAATGCCATTGATTATTTAAAATCATTACATTCACTTCGGGGAATGACGTTGAACAAGTAGAACATTATTATAAATTTCTTAAAAATTTATTACTTGTTCATATATAAAAAGAAATTACTCAACAATTTCTTTAACAATATTTCAAAGAATATATGAATACAATTTTTGCATAATCTCCAAGATGTATGCAAAATTTGATCTTTAATATATGTCACATGTAATAATTTCCAACATTGCAAGTAATAACAATGTATAGTAACATGACTAATACAAACAATCTTTAAAAGTAGTTGAATTCAATTCGTATCATTCTCTGCAGGGAATGATGAACAATAAATACATGTCTCATGTATTTAAATAACATTAGTCATGTTCACTGTTATTCTTATACTTTGATGTTTCAATGCAATTTTCTTAACATTCTTTTTGGATATTCAAAACCCACTATAAAATTGCATCAATAATAATCATTTTTAATGATTCTTTAGTTGTATTCACATAAATACAATCATTTTTTTTTGACAAATATAAAACATTTACTTCAGGAAATGTTTGTCAAAATCTATATCGATATTAGATTACTTTTCATTGTCCTCAAAGAATACAAGAACATATATATAAATATGTATTCATCTCTTTCATTATATATCCATCAACTATATAATGAATATTACGTTTGCATAATCTTCAGGATATATGCAAGATTTTATTGAGGACGCATAATCATCAGGATATATGCAATATTTTATCGAGGATGCATAATCTTCAGGATATATGCAATATTTTATCGATGATGCATAATCTTCAGGATATATGCAATATTTTATCGATGATGCATAATCTTCAGGATATATGCAATATTTTATCGATGATGCATAATCTTCAGGATATATGCAATATTTTATCGATGATGCATAATCTTTAGGATATATGCAATATTTTATCGATAATACATAATCTTTTAGATATATGTATAATTTATATAGATTTTCTCTATCATATCATAAGCGCACATATATTGTAAATATTATGAATGATAAGAACATAATATATATATATATGAAATTAATAATAAATATATAAAAACATATACATACATATATAATATATAGATATATAGATAAAAAGAAAAAAGAAAACAAAGGATTCTTGAAATTGTTTCAGTCAGATAAGTATATATATGAATATATATTTAGTGTATCATGACTTTGAAACAATTCAAGAACTTTAACAAAATACTTACATTGGGACATAGCATAGACTCATGCTTGAAGCTTGGACAGAGACTCGTGCTGATAACGTGTTATAAAATAATATAAAATAATATAAAGTAGATGAGAAGAAAGAAGAAGAAGATGAAGAGAGAAAGAGAAAGTGAATGAGAATTTCTGAGTTGTTTATTCCAATGGGGTGAACCCCTATTTATACAAATACAAGAGTGAAATATTAAGAAACTAAGAAAAAGGGAAACTAAGAAAAGAGTAATGTTAATTACAATTAATGGTAATAAATAAAAGATTTGGACATCCACATAATTAATAATATTTATAACAAGATGTTTTTTTTTAAAAAATAAAATAAAACAATCAAATACATGTATGTTTAATCAAATAAATATTTAATGAACATATTAATTAGTGATTTGCCAAGTGAAATATCATACTTAAAATATTGAATGGAGTTTTTTTAGCAATTAAAATTTATAATTAATTAGATGAATTTTCATTTATAAGCGCGAGAATGTACAGTTTTTTTTATATCAAGAAGAAAGAATATCTTATTAATCACCAATAATTGCTACAAATGCAAGACAATTGAAATTTCATTTCAAAGTATTAATAAAAAATTTAAAATAGCTAAATCTATTGGCTAAAATATTGAGAATTCTAGCTTTAAAATTTCCTTTAATCAACTCCACAATAGAGTGACTTTCTATCATATATGGATGAGTATAAATGAGATGACATGCCTTGGGAGCAGTTTAGATTTTCCAATCTATTAATTCAAGTATATAAATGCATATGAGAACTCAGATAATAGATATGTGAGATTGATATATATGCAAAGAAAACAAAGTGAACAAACAAAACTTTCCTCACATTTTTTGAGTAACTAAATAAAAGTTTTACTTCCTAATAAATAAATAAAATTTTACTTTTACGTTCAATTTTTTTTTAACTGATGTGATACATGATTATTCCTAAAATTTTACAGCCAATGAAACATTCATAGCCAAGAAATTATGAGTGAAAAAAGAAAGAAAAGACACTTCTAATTTATATTATATAATTACAATTCTAAGTACATATATTAAATATGTAAATACCATGTCTAGTTAGAATATTCTAAGTTCATCAATGGATTAAGAGAAGAGGACATCCATAATAGGGCATGGTTTACACATAGCCTCTAATGGGACAGCTTTAGGCATAGTAAGTCCTTTACCTTCACTCATATCAACTTTTTCCTTACTAATATTTTCCCATTCAAAGCATTGTATCAATGACCCTAATGTTAATGCAACCACACGTTCAGCTAGTCCAATACCTGGACAAGCCCTTCTCCCAACTCCAAATGGCATGAATTTATATCCTTCAGTCTTACTAATATTATTACTCTCAAATCTTTCTGGCTTAAAAATTTCGGGATCTTCCCAAAACTTGGGATCTCTCTGTATGGCCCATGCATTCACAATTACCATTGTGTTACGTGGTACATCAAATCCACTAATAGTGCAATCGCTGGATGAGTAGTGCGGTATGAGGAGTGGAGCTGCTGGGTACAATCGTAGGGTTTCGAAAATGACATTTCGTAGGTACGATAGTTTAGTGAGATTCGATTCCTCCAACAATTGTTGTTGACCAACTTGAGAATCGAGTTCGTCTCTTACTTTTTGTAAAATACAAGGATGATTCAATAGATTTGACATTGCCCATTCTAATGTCACAGCCGATGTATCACTTCCCGCCATTAGTAATATCTAAAATAAATATATAAAAAAAAAGTTTATTGTTATAGTATTAATGTAGTCAAATTAATATTACAATGAAAATTAAATTATTTAATCAAATTAAAATATTGATATGTACACACATATACAATAAATTCAAATCCCAATCTTTCTTACTTTTAATATAATTAATGATTAATGATATATTTCATACAAATCGGCACATTCATGGTAATTATACTAAGAGAATTGCCAAAATGTATTATTCGTGTTTAGCATTCTCATTGATATTATACCGCAAATAAATGATGCCATAGAGGCGTCTAACTCTATTTTTCCCTTCTTATGCTGTCGGTTATTATAAAAGGGAAATTTGATTTTCTATACTTAGAAAATTAAAAAATTTGATTTCTAAACCAATAATTTAAACCCTAAAAAAACTATACCTTTTTTTTCAAAACCCCAAAAATACCCCCAAACATCTCTCTCTCTCTGTCTCAGCCGGTCCCAAGAATCCCACACCCCAGGTCCGATGGTCGGACCATGGGGTCCGATGGGGTCCGACCAATCGGACCCATCGGACCCCATGGTCCGACCATCGGACCTCTCTCTTCCCCTCTCTCTCTCAAATCGCAGGAAAAAAAAAAATTTCACAGACGGTCGGACCTTTTTCTTCCTCTCTCTCTCAAATCGCAGGAAAAAAAAAAAATTGAAAGGCGGTCGGACCTAGGGGTCCGATGGGTCCGATTGGTCGGACCCATCGGACCCCAAGGTCCGACCATCGGACCTCTGTCTTCTTCCCTCTCTCAAATCGCAGGAAAAAAAAAAGTTTCAGAGGGTCGGACGGGTTGGGGTCGGACTGGGGTTGCTCTTTCGGGTTGGGGTTGGGGTCGGAGGGGTGGGGTCGTGGTCGACGGGGGTGAGGGTGGTGATCGGCGTTGGGGTTGACGTGGGTGGGTGAGGGTGGTTCGGGTGAGGGTGGGCGGTTGGGGTGAGATAGAGGGAGAGAGAGATGATGCAGAGAGAGAATATTGTGAGGGGGGTATTTTTGGGGTTTTGAAAAAAAAGGAATAGTTTTTTTAGTTTTTAAATTTTTGGTTTAGGGAAAAAATTTTTTGATTTTCTAAGTATAGAAAATCAAATTTCCCTTATAAAATAACTGATGGTATAAGATTTCCTTACCATCGATTAATTATGGGTCACTCTTACAATGTTGTTTAGAATAGTGTCTAGAAACTCTTTAAAAATTACCTCTAAAGTTCAATTTTTCTAACAGTGTTGAGAGAATATCATTAACCAACATAAAGTACTGGTATAGTATTAATTCTCATACAATTGTTTAATAAATTTTAGAATTAAAAAAGTGGGACCCACATAAATCAACGAGAAAACAAAAAGAAAAGTTGTCCTCTTATTTATATAGGGAGATACATTTTCCTTTCTTAACTAATTAATTTATTTAAATTTAAATTTTATTAATTAAAAAAACAAAAAACAAATATAAAATATCAATTTAAATTCCATATAAAATATCTAAAAGAATTAAGAACTGATGTTTACACATATATAATATTTATTATTATTCGATATAATAAGCTACCTTAGCCTTATCCCTGTACAATATTAAAAGGTTTATTGGACTTTTCCTAGTAATTAAAATATAATATCTACAGTGATGTCACATAATAATATAAGGACCATCCATTCTCACCTTATCTTTTAGGTTCCATTGCTATCAAATTAAAATAGTAAAATACATTCAAAAATATAGTAAAATATATCAATTTTCCAAGTATTAATTTATCATATATAAAACACATTTATTTCGAACTTTCTAATATTTTAGTGGACAATTAATTATATCAAATAAATAACAACATACCAATTTTCGAATTTTATTTTTATGGAAATAATATAACTAGATTTTTATTTGATTGAGGCTTGTATATATCTCTCTGATAAAAAATTATATCAATAATATTATTATACATATTTATGGTAAAATATTATATTTGACTAATATTTTATATTATATTTTCATAAATAATTGTTTAATTGAGATCTTAATTTGTGTATATATTCGGTGCGCATGTTTTAATATCAGAATATGTCATTTTCAATGTTATATATTAAATAAGTTGTTTTAAGTTATAGCACTTACATTAGATTAAATGAGATAAATTTAAGTTATTATATAACTTATTATTCTCTATAATATCAAGAAAAATGAGAAAGTTTTAGACAATAAATAATAAAATTTAGAAAATTATTAATTTTAACCTAATAAATTAAATATTATTTTACTATTTATTTATTGTTAATTATATTTTTATACACTCCAACTTTTTGTTAGAACAAAAAAAAAATAGCATCGCGATAAATGGCTATATATTGCTTAATATTTTATAGAAGTTAAACTTTATATTTTTTAAAATATTATAAATAAAATTTTAAGTTCAATTTTAATAATTTTTTTAATGTAATTAGTTTGAAAATAATTTTTAGTACGTAATTAATTTTGTTAACAATTTTATATTGAGTTATTATTACATTTTATTTTATAAAAAATATAATAAGAATACTATTTATTATTATTTTAAAAAATATATAACCTAATTTATGATTTAAGTAAACATAACCTAATTTATATATTTATAGCAAGAACCTAATTTATTTTAAAATGCTATTTACTCTATATTATATATGAAAAGTATATTCAAAATAATATTATAAATACATTGCAAAAAAAATAATATTATAAATATAAAATAATAATAATAATAATAATAATAATAATAATAATAATAAATATTTCACTTATAAAAAAATAAATAATTACCAGAACAAAGCCTTTGATAATCTGATCGGAGTAATATTCCGGTTGAGATTCCTGCAAAGTCAGTAAATGATCAATCACAGTATTCCGATCACCGCCATCTTTCCGATTCCGATGCTCTTCGATCAAACCCTGTAAAAACAAGTCAGCCTTCTTCCCAAGCCTCTCAACTCTCTTCTCATAATTATTGATCGGAATCCACTTCAAAACCGGCAAAAAATCCGCCGGGTTCTCAGCTCCAGCATTCTCAAGAACCTCTTTCATAACCTCCCTAAACCGCCGACCCTCCTCCGCCACGTCATCACCGTAGTACCGTTTTCCGGCCATCATTCTCATTATGATGT
Source organism: Cannabis sativa (assembly GCF_029168945.1). NCBI lineage: Eukaryota > Viridiplantae > Streptophyta > Magnoliopsida > Rosales > Cannabaceae > Cannabis > Cannabis sativa. The sequence continues at coordinate 21,933,628 of NC_083610.1, forward strand.
TAAAACTCATCTCTGTCAATTTCGACCTCAGCTCCACCCGGCTCCACCCTCCGCCGGCGCCGGAGAATTGGCGGAGGAGCCGGAGGATCTCGTCTTTACGGATGTCGAGAAAGAGGTTGAGACGGGTTGAGGATAAGATCTCGACGGTGGCGATGCGGCGGAGATTCCGCCAATGGTGGCCGTAAGGGGCATTGACTATGTTGGTGTAGTTGTAGCCTACGTGCTTGCCCATGATAAGAAGTGGACGGTTGGCTAAAACGATGTCGTTTTTGGTGAAGCATTCTTCTACCGCTGATGGGGATGATATGATTGCCACGTGGCGTGATCCGAATTGAAGAGAGAAAACGTCGCCGTATTGGGTTGAGAGTTTTTGTAAAGCTCTATGGATTGGTTGTTTGGTTAGGAGATGAAGGTGGCCTATTATGGGGTATGAAGGTGGTGATGGTGGTGGGTTTTTGTACTGTGTTTTATTGGTTTTGGTAATTTTGAAGAAAAAAATGGTGAAGATGATAATGGTTATTGTTATTATTATTATTTCTTCCATATTTTTTTTTTTGGGGGTAATTTGAATTAAAGAATGTAGTTTGTGATAATGTAATATATAATGATGGGAATTTGGATATGGGCCACAAAGAAATTAATAATAAAGTGATATTATTTTGTCACGTTGTTATGTTGTGTTATCTTTTTCGGTTCATGAATAACTTTTGTACAACAACTCATAGCATTTTAAATATGAATGCTTTGGATTTTGCTAGGTATTTCTCGTATCAAAAGTAAATCTTGATGGGACTTTTTGGTCGGTTTGTAATGGGTTGCTTAGTGGGTGATAATAGTGTTAGAGATTTTATATATTAAAATATATTATGATCGAATTGTAAAATATATATATATATGTTATAATATATATAAATAAAATGTAAAAGAATTTATAATAAGATATTTATACACTCATTCACAATTTTGAGTGTAGATTAGGAAAGATCACCATAATTTAAATAAGGTATTACACCTTTATTCAAAAGTAAGAGAACTCCTTAAGAAATAGCTTTAGAAATTATGAAATCTTACGGTTTTCTAGCAATGTACTTTTTTGATCAAAAATTCCTCATCTAAATAAGCAAATGATTAGACTCATTTATATAGTGTTCAGGTGGTCACACTTAGAATTCAAACATACCATATCATCAATTTTGTGTAACATCTCTTTTATTACACAAAAATGTGATCAACCAAAATAAGTTACAGAAGCTATTAATATTATAATTTCTCTCTATATTACAAAGTGTAGGTTACTATTTTAAGTTAAATAAATCATATGTGGCTAAATATATTGTGACTATATAAATCACCATTCTTATATTGTGACTAAAGGTATGTGGCTAAATATAGTCATAAAAATCCCAATTTATTGTGACTAAATGTATTTTTGATCACAATATTTGTTATGACTAAAACTAAATTAATGACGACTTGTATTTTAGATCTGAAACACGTGAAATTGAAGCATGAGAATTGCCGACGGTTTTATACTATAGGCGACAGTTTAAAACTGCGGTCTATAGTATAGTCGACGGTTTTAAACCGTCGACAATTTCCTTTTACAAATATATCACAAGATTTTTTAAGGTACGTTTAAAACCGGGAATACCCTATTTTTCTCGACGCTAAAAAAAATATTTTTAAAACCGTCGCAAATACCTCTTTTTGTAGTAGTGAAGCGTAACCAGCAACGCGATGATGGGATCATTGTGAGTCAATTTTTCATGGCTAGGGCCTAGAGGTTCCAAGTGTTTACTAATGTTGCAGTGTGGGGAAGAATGGCCTTTAATGTGGTGTTGGTTTTGAGTGATCATGGTGACTTTGTATAGGTGAGTTCCCCTCTTGAAGCCGATCGAGTTGCTGGCTTTCTAGTCTCTCATTTCCACTTTAGGGGATTTGGTTAAAAATGTGTTCGTTCTTTCTCTTTGAGAGAAGTAGCCCTTTTTTGGTTACTACAAACTAAATTTTGTTTTTGTGGTTTCTGCAAAAGAAATTACTATATCTGAAATATATCATCTCAAGTTTAATAGGGTATTTCTTATTTATATAGGGAAATTTGATTTTCTATACTTACATATACCTAATATTTTATTTCTAAACTAATACATATCACCATTGAAAATATATGACCACTTTATCTAAAACCCAAAAATACCCCTCTCAAATTTTCTATACTTTTTTTTAGTGCAAAAACATAAAAAAAAAAATAAATAAAAAAAAAAAAAAAATTGGTAGTCCGATGGGGTCCGATGGTGGTCCGATAGTCACCTGATGCTACTTTTGTATGTACAAAAACATAAAAAAAATTGGTAGCAGATTTGGTCCGATGGTAGTCCGATGGGTGGTCCGATGGGTGGCCCAATGGGTGGTCCGATGGTGGTCCGATAGTGGCCCGATGGGGTGGCCCGATGGATGGTCCGATGGTTGGTCCGATAGGGTAAATGAGGTGATGTAAATGGGGGTATTTTAGGAATATCATAAAAATTGTCATATCTTACAAATATTAGTTATTATTTGTTTAGAAAAAAAAAATTAACAAAATGTAAGCATAAAAAATCAAATTTTCCTTTATATATATGCTATAAATTTCCTTGTATAACCTTACTCTTTTTTGAACGTTATTAGTCTATAATTGGTTAATAGTTCTCTTTTTAAACTTCCCTCAGCTTAATTAAAACAGTTCAACAATAGAATTATTATCAAAATCACTTTCTTCCTTCAAACATTTTGGCAACCTTTGAAAAATACGCCAATTAAGAAAGGATTCTAACCTTACTTAAGGCTACTTAAGTCATTTTAATTAGTAGGTATAAGATTGTTTTTACAAATAACTCTTAAAATGATATATATGTTATGTCAACAAAAAAAAAATTAATATATATAGAGGGTTGCATTGCCTAGCTTACTACCTTTCCTATTGCTCTTCACTTTGTTATAAAGAGGGTATTTTCTAGCACTATACAAAAAATTGTTACATATTTTTAGTTACAACATTTTAGTTACAATATAAATTTTTTGTGACTAAATGTGACTTTTAGTCACAACAAAAAATTACTTGTGACTAAAACATAGTATTTAGTTACAAGTTGTCACTAGCTAATTTAGTTTTAGTCACAACAAATATTGTAACTAAAAACACATTTAAGCACAATAAATTATAATTTTTGTGACTGATACTTTTAGTCACGGATCTTTTAGTCACAACACAATAATAGTAATTTATAATTAGCTACAACTTTTTTATCTTTAATCACAAATTTTGTTGTGACTAAAAATAATATTTTGTGTAGTGTAAGTTAAGGCGGACTAGGTCTGGACTTAGACCTACTTAGTCCAAGATCTTTAAGGAAAAGTTTTTTTTTGAAAAAAAATACACTTTTGAATTAATTTTATTAATTTTTGAAAATACCATGTAATTTTTAAATAAGGACCCAAATAAAAGAAAATCCTAAAGCCCAATATAAATGCTTACTCATGACATTATTTATTTATTTATTTTTATGCAAACCAAATTTTTTTATTTTTTAAAAATAAAATGTAAAAATTACTTAAAAATAAAAATAAATATATTTTTTTATTTTCTATTATCAATCATATATTTTAGGTCACTAGCTAATGCATTTGACAATGTAGTACGTAGTGCATGCATGCATGGAAATAAAATAGTACCTTGCATGTATAGTTTTATGAGAAATAATTATGTATGGATGCTTATAGTAAGGATATTTGCATGTCAAATCTCAAGATTATACTCTAATGAATAAGTTTTAGGCAAACGTTTGCCTTATGTGTGCATATATATGTGTGAAGAAATAATGGTATTTTTGCAAATTATGAGATGCTATATGTGATAATTGTGAATGTTATTTAGTGTTAGCATTATGGCCAATGGCCATGTGATAATCGGGCTTATTAGAAGCTCAAACTTTTAGGAATTATTTCACAAATACAGAAAAATAACAAAAAAAAAAATCAAAAATACGGTTTCAAGAAATTTTAAATATTTTTTACCATTTTTTTTAATTTTATTTATAAAAAATACAATCTTCTTATGTTTTACTCTTATTAATTTGTTGTTCATTTTTTGTTATTTGTATGTTATTTTTTGTTACTGTTTTGATGTTATTTTCATATTACTTTTATGTAGTTTTCTTGTTGTTTTCGTGTTATTTCTATATATATATAAAAAAAAGAAAACTTGTAAAAATGTTAAAAAAAAAAATAATAATATTTAAGCGTAAAAATATAATTTTTTTTACAAAAAATAATATCTTATCTAATTATCCCAAACTTTTAAGAGGAAATTAAAATCTTTCGTGTCATTTTTACCTCTTTCAATTAAAACTCATTAATTTATATACCCTTTTTTCTAATTATTATACCAATTATGCCCCTTCTGTTTCATACAATTAACGTGATGCCTACCCAACATGAATACCCACTAGCTATTAATTAAGGTACACTACAAAAAACTGCTACTTTTAGTGATAATTTTTTAATGACAATATAATTTTTTTGTGATTAAATGTGACTTTTAATCACAATAAAAACTTACTTGTGACTAAAATATAGTATTTAAATACAAGTTGTCACTAATTTAGTTTTAGTTACAATACTTAAAATACATTTAGTCACATTAAATTGTAATTTTGTGACTAATATACATTTAGTCACAGTCACAACATAAGAATGATAATTTATAATTAATCACATCTTTTTAAAGTAAAAAATTTTGTAGTGGTAACATATGTAAGGATAAATTGGATAGCAAACTTATAAAAGTAGGTAAATTTGAATGGATTTTAATATGTAGGTATTTTTGGTTAATTGATAAAAAAAAAAAAAAAAAGAAAAAGAAAAAAGAGGTATTCCTCAAACAACAACAAAAAATAACGACAAATTAACAAAATTACAATATAAAAATACATTAAAATAAGACCTTGTTAATTGGATAGAAATAGAAATAGAGGGCATAAAAATGGGCTATATTCACCAAAATATGGGAAAAAGAAAGGGAGCTAGTTTACATGTTTGTGGGCATATATATAAAACTTAATGGAGAAAATTAAATATGGGAACCTCAACAAAAATCTATAAATAAATTTAGAAGTGTTCATCAAATTGCTCACACCGCACAAACTATCTGTCCAGCACCACATTGTATAAAAAATGCAATTTGAAATCTTTTGCAATGTCGTTGCAGTATGTATTTTTTCCAAACTGCGCGGTGCAGTGCGGTCTGCGGTTTTTAACAAGATTTTTTAGTTTTGTATTGTTGAAACTTTATTAGTTTTATCTGTGATATAGTTTTGAGTGTCTTTCGTTTATGATATTTTTATTAGTCTTATCTTTGTGAAATAATTTTGCTTTGTTTCAATCTCAGTGACACGCATATAGCCACTTAGGTAGTTACTTTTCAACACTTTCCTAACATTTTCTAGAAAAGAATAGGGTTTGGTTATTTCTTAATTAATTGGAAAATAAGTCCAGACAAAAAAAATTTGGTGACATTAGATTTGCATCCTTAGCATATAAACTAGTAAATAAGTGGTATTTCTTACGATAATTTATAAAAATTTAAAATAATATATGTTTATCGAATAATAAAATTATATCAAATAATTTTAAATATATTTTTATAAAAAAATATTTACTAAAAAATGATAAATCAAACTATAAAAAAAATTGAAAAAAATCAACATACAATTTTTTACATAAAAAAGAAATAAGCATGCAAAAAAATATCTTTTAAACAACTATCATCATCGTATTTCACTTACAGTATCTTTAAGTACTCATATTTATACATAAGTGAATCATTTTGCTATAAATTAATTTAGTGAATTATTTGTTATTATATATGATTTTTTATTTATTTTTTAACTTTTAATTAATTAATAATCTCTAATTTTTTTGACAAAATTAATGATATTTAATCAAATAAATTAGAATAAAAATAATGAATTAGTGATCTCTAATTAAATAAAGTATAATAGAAAAATTAGAAAAATAAGAGAATTAAAAAAAGTAAATAAAAATATTTGATGCAATTTTAACTAGCATGTGAACACCTTATGACTCAGCTATATATATACTTTAATTTTTTACATGTGAAGTTTCCTTTACAAATAATTAACGTGACCATCTTATAACTCAGCTTTATATATACACATATAGACATATTTCAATTTTTTAGTGTGAATTTTCCTTTGCAAATAGTTAGTTTAAACTTAACTAATAATATTTTTATGTCGACTGCTATGGTTTTATGTTTCTAAATTATTAGTCGTCGTAGGTTGTCTTTTTTCTCTGGTTAGGCCAGTTGGCCCTCTTTGGGCTTAGACGTTGGTCGAGGTTTGTGGTTTTGCTAATGCGATTAGGTTTTACTACTGCAATTAGTCTTGTCTTTGTGATATGATTTTGAGTGTCTTTAATTTAAGTTATTGTGATTAGTCTTATCTTTGTGATTTGTTTTGAAATTGAGAATAAAAAGTTCTTTGCAACTGAAGCGGTTGTTAGTGGTGCAGTTACGTACCTTACACAAAAATTGAGTGCTCAAGTTAATATGTTGAACGAACATGCTGTAACAATTTAAACAGTTGTATCTTCTGAGCAGTAGAGAAATTATAGGTATTCTTAAAGTTAACTGTGATGCTAAAATCTTTTTTATCTGATTTTATTTTAATCAGGCGGCCAATTAATTAGTTCATTTTTCTGATTCTAAATCTGGTTGCGTATTCAATGGGAGAGATGTACCCATTAGTTACAGACTATTATTTCAAATGTTTACTTTTAAAAATTGCATGATTTATTAAAAAAAACCTAACGAACTACTATTGACTTTTTATTTTTCATTTAATTATTCAACCTAACTAATAATTACATGATGCTCAAATTTACCTTTTCTTGTTTCACTAATTTATTACAATAATGACTCCATTTTTTATTATAATTACTTAGGTTATTTATCACATAATCGCCAATATGTGTACTAAGTTCAAATTTATATATGTACATATATGCATATAAATAGATGTAGATTTAAGGAAAAACACAAACTTTGATTAAAGGTCACAACACATCATAATAAGAAACTAGTGAGTGAATAAGTGATCATCATGATCTTCTCATACTTGCTAACACCCTTATTAACCCTAACCCTAATTATTTCCATTGTCGTTTTGTCTTTCAAAACCGAAAAACGACAATACAAAAACCTCCCACCAACCCCACCCTCTCTTCCCATAATTGGCCACTTACATCTAGTGAAACCACCAATCCACAGGGCACTCCACAATCTTTCTACCAAATACGGCGAAATTTTCTTACTCCGGTTAGGGTTTCGCCGTGTGGTTGTAGTCTCATCCTCTACCATAGCCCAAGAATGTCTTACAAAAAACGACATTGTTTTTGCCAACCGCCCACATTTCCTACTTGCAAAGCACGTAGGGTACAACTCCTCGAACGTTGTGGATTGTTCCTACGGCGAGCATTGGCGCAATCTTCGCAGGATTGGAGCTATTGAGATCTTCTCCTCAGGAAGACTCAACCTCTTTATTAATAGCCGAAGAGACGAGGTCATAAGACTACTTAAAAAGCTCTCTTGCCAAGATTCTAACAGAGTTGAGCTAAAGTCAATGTTTCAAGAGTTGACTTTTAACATCATAACAAGAATGGTGGCGGGAAAACGGTATTGCGGTGATGACGTGGCAAACGAAGAGGAAGCAAAGTTGTTTAGGGATACTTTGAGAACTTTTATGGAGTTTAATGGAGCTGGGAACGCAGCTGATTTTTTGCCAATCTTGAATTGGATTCCAATTAATAATTTTGAGAATAAGGTGAAGAGACTTGGGAAGACTATGGACTCACTCTTGGAAGGTTTGATCAAAGAGCATAAGAGTAACAAAGATGAGAATCGGATGAATACTGTGATTGAACATTTACTCTCTTTGCAAGACTCTCAGCCTGAATATTATACTAATGAAATTATCAAAGGCTTCGTAATGGTATGTTATTACTTTTATTTGTATTTTTTTAATGATAATTCTAATTATGCGTTCTGCAAAATGAATCAAATTAGGGTTCAATTTTGGTCTAACAATTTTTTAATATGTCAATTTGATCGAAGTCGTTTTTGGTTTAATACTACAAAAAACTGTTACTTTTAGTGATAACTTTTTAGTCACAATATAAATATTTTGTGACTTTTAGTTACAATAAAATGTTACTAGTGACTAAAATATAGTATTTAGATACAAGTTGTCACTAATTTAATTTTGTGACTAAAAATACATTTAGTCACTTTGTGACTAATACCTTTAGCCACGGATTTTTTAGTCACAATATAAGAATGATGATTTATAATTAGTCACAAATTTTTTATTTTTTGGTCTATATTTTTTATAATAAAATCAAAATTGGAGTTAGGTCTATATTTTTAGTTACTTTAACCTAATAAATAGGATTTGAAATTAATTATAAATAAAAGAATTATTAATTATCTTATAATTTTAGAGATTTGATAATTTCCCTTGAATTTATTCAATGGCTAAAAATTAGTATACATATTAATAGATAAAATATTCAATTCCTATCATATTAGCTACTTATCATAGTTATCTATATATATTTATATTAAGCCGATCACTTAGAAAAAAGAAATAAAAATTTACTTTATTTTGTACAGCAATCAATTGCCGGAGGAACAGATACATCAGCACTGACATTAGAATGGGCAATGTCTAATTTACTAAATCATCCACATGTTCTACAAAAAGTTAAAACCGAGATCGACTCTGAAATTGGCCAACGGCAATTGATGGAAGAATCTGATATCTCGAAACTCCCTTACCTCCAATGTGTAATTTCTGAGACTTTCAGGTTATACCCAGTAGGTCCACTTCTCGTACCTCATTACTCCTCCAATGATTGTAACATTTGCGGGTATGATGTGCCACGTGATACAATTTTATTGGTTAACATATGGGCTATACATAGGGATCCTAAATTATGGGAAGATGCTGAGAATTTCAAGCCAGAAAGGTTTGAAAACATTAATATTGAGAATGAATTTGGATACAAGCTAATGCCATTTGGAGTTGGTAGAAGATCTTGCCCTGGGAGAGGCTTAGCTAGTAGAGTCATAGGTTTGGCTTTGGGGTCATTGATTCAATGCTTTGATTGGGAGAAAGTTGACCATAACAAAATTGACATGACTGAAGGTAAAGGTCTTACAATGCCTAAAGTTGTGTCATTAGAAGCCATTTGTAAGGCTCGTCCTATTATGAATTACCTTATGTCACAATCCAATTAATTGAGGAGTACTATCATCAATCTTTTATTACAACTTAGTTAACTTTCATGCTTGAAAATACATGTTGAAATATTTTTTTTTCAAAAAAAATAAAATTATATAGTGTCCGTTATAGTTACAATATCTTCGTAAATTTTATAATTTTTTGTAATAATTTACAGTACCAAAGATAGATTTAAAGTTTTTTAACACACATACTAGTAAATTGGAATATCACGAACTCTATTTTTGATAATGTAAATTATTCAAAAAAATTTCAAAAATTTACAAAGATAATACTATAAAAAAATATTCCAACATGTAATTTCAAGCATAAAAGTTAATTAAAAAATTGTAATAAAAGTTTGTATATTGCATTTCTATAATTAAATTACTAAGGTACAATAATTGATTGTAATAAAAAGATTTTCATAATAGAAATATAAATAATGGTCTTTGTATTATTGTGTTTTACATTCCTATAGTTTTAGTTATCATTAGTTTGATAGTATTTGTAATTGGTAACTTATTATCCTTGCGTTTTTAATAATTAATATAATACAATAGTCTTTTGTACTTTAATATAGTTGCCGAATAATTTTCTTTTTGTAATGTTCTAAAACTTTGTTCACAACTCTTTTGTGAGTTTGTTTATTGCCATAATAATTAAGATCTATTTATAGAGTTTACAAATCTCTCTACAAAAAACTAACAAGAAGATGAAAACAAAGGTATTAAGTCTTCAAAACTTGATTTTCTTTGGATTACCATTCCCACATATACTTTTTCCACTTGGACTAATATTGTTTAATAATAATTATTAATTAATGAACACATGTTTAACAACTTCATATCACTATATGGATGGATACACACATATATATATAATATATATATATAGAGAGAGAGAGAGAGAGAGAGAGAGAGAGAGAGAGAGAGAGAGAGAGAGAGAGAGGAATAAGACTCACTCAAATTCAATCTCATCCATTTTAGGCCTCTCTCTGAGCCATTTTCCTTCAAACACTTCTCAGCTATTTCAGCAACCAATGAAGGGTCAATGATTTTCTCTAATACTCCATTCCCCATTTAGCCAAGCTTACATTTTCCTTCTTGGGTTGAGAGAATAGCCAAAGCTACCTTTCAAAACCATGCTTTCTTTGTTTGGATCATGAGCACCTGATTTAGAAAGACCGAAACGAAATCAGCAACTTTAGCATTGAAGTTTTTATCACAATATCCAATTAAGGAAACAAGATGGCAATGTCAGATTTGAGACAACACCAGTATCTTTGTATGGAACTCTGTTACCCCTTGTCCATGCTCGGGTTGGCTTCGGTTCACAGCAACTTCAGTTGAATGAACGAGACCCAATGATTATAGTAGAGAAACTCCTTGTGTGGAGAGCTGGAGCAGGCCTTGAATTAAGGCTGAACCAGGATAAATCTGTGTTTTCTCCCAATTTACTTCTGTCTTATACTTGTTTTAATTTTCTAATTGGTATTAGCTTGACTGTTTAACATTGTTTGATCCTTTAAGATTGTGATGATGATGATGAATTTTCAATAAGATCATCATCATCTCAGTTTGCAATTGTCACTTCTTTTAATTTCTACTTGTAAACCACTCTTAAGAATCCCTTTTTAAATCCATTAGTTGCATACACTAATTCAACATAATCTATCCTTAAATAGATTCTTGAGATCACAGCTCAGCATGTATAAATATATTTATGTATATGTATCAAATAATAAGGAGCAGGGCAGGTTTGATCAAGGAAAAACAAATTAACTTAAACTAATTAGTACAGGGCTCGTTTGGAACACCGTATTAGGTCGTATTATATTGTATTATATTAAATTGTATTTTATGCAATATTTTTATGTAAAACTATATGTGGTATTAACTTTTATGGACACTTAAATATATAATGTTTTAGTATAAATTAAAGTTTAACATAGTATCATATAAAAATATGATACATAATCCAATTTAATATAATACAATACAATACAATACGACCTAATACGACGTTCCAAACGAGCCCTAATATTAAACAATAAAATAAGAGACAACTCACTCAAATGAAAGCATCATCATCATCTTCAACAGTTGGAAAAGCCAATTCAAAAGAACTGTTAAGTAACACTAGTATTGTCTTCAACACCATCTCTTCTTCTCAAAGCACATTCTACCTCATCAATTTTAGACCAATCTGAACTCATTCCTCTGTAAAGGAACTCAAAAGAGACTATCTTGGTATTTACTAATATCCCTATAATGACCACAAAAGCAAAACATAATCCCAAACCAAACACCAAACCATTTTGTCTCTCTTCACTTTCCAAAACAACAAGGCTAGAAATCTTCACAATCTCAAAAATCTCAACTCCATTCAAGTAAGCATTAGGCACACTAGACCAGTTATTTTCAGCCCCTAAAACAATACTTATATTGATATATCCACAACCATTTGTGTCAACAACATAATCAAGATGAAATGGAGATTGCAAATTTCCAATCTCATCATAAGCATCAATGGTCTTAATAAACTTGTTGTAAATAAAGAGATTGAAATCAAACATACTAAGACTTTTACCAACAATATCACATAAGTGAACTCTAACTAGATATTTCATAGCAGTCTTACTCACAGGAAAAGCCCAAGTTGCATTAAAGAAATTAGCTTCAATATTCAATTCTCTTCCTGTTCTGTAAACATATTCTGGTGCACTATACTTAGTTGACCCACCACTCAAAAAGTTGACTTTGCCATCATAATACTCACTCTTCTTTGTAGCTTTTGGGTTTATGAGAAAACCATCATCTTCTAACCATGTCCTCCATAGCAAATCACTCTCTGATGTGATATTGTCACCCCCAACATTGACTCTATGGATTGTACGGTACACCAAAGAAACCAAATTACTTTGATTACCCCTTTCACCATCTGAAGTGATTAGTTGAGCAGAGTTTGGGAGAAGATCTTCTTCAGGGACAAGAAAGACTTCTATGGCGTTTACAAAAGCTAAAGGTGAGTTCTTTAATGGGTGAAAGTAAAGTTTGAATCTTTCCTTTTTAATTGGAAGAATAAACTCTTCAATTGGTCGATTACTACTTTTTCTTACACTAAAATTGGATAATAAAGAATACCCAGATGCCACAACATCGAAAACTGCTTGGGAGAGATTGAATTCAGAGGGAAATGAGTAGAAATGAAGGCGTACCATGTAAGTACCTTTCTTGTCAACTTCGAGCTCATACGACGATGGGGTTTCGAAAACTCTTGCCGTTTTGTAGAGAAACGACATGTCGTTTGAGGTTTCATCAGTGTTAATAATGGGTTTGCTTTGCCCTGTTGAGATAAAAAATGTTTTTGTTCTGTCTCCGATGAAGGTTCGGCTATCTTTGGTGGTGATGTTGGTTTTGGATCCGCAAGCTATGAAGTACTTTTCTGGTCGTTTGTAGTTTGATTCTGATAATGAAAGGATTTGTAGTGATGAAAGATTGAGGTAAAGGCTGAGGAGGAAGAAAATCAGGGAGCTTGAGTTTAACATTTTTCGGGAAAAAAAGTTTGTAGCTTTTTTCCGAGAAAGGAAAGGAAAGTTCCAAGCTTGAGTTTTTAAAATTTTCCCGGGAAAGAAAGTTTGCAGTTTTTTTCCGGGAAAGGAAGAAATGGAAGAAAGACGTGGGAAAATAAGGTTATCATAGACATGCAAAGGGGAAAAAAAGAAGAGTAATTTACCAAAATAACCTTCTTTTGAGATGAGATAAGATTTAAAGTTTTTCTTTTTTGAAATTTAAAGGTTAATACTTTATAATAATTGACAAGCAATATTATTACACACACTACTTTTTGAATTAAATAATATTTATTATTGACTTGACTTCATTTAAAATAATTGAAATATCAACAAATAAATAAAGTAAAAAATGTTTTTAGTGTTTACTTTTAATGTTGGGAGCATTTATATGTATTCTTATTGATAGTATATAATGTAGTTATTTATAAATTTTCATAATTGCTATAAAATTTTAAATAATTTATGATTATGAAAATAGATCTTAAAATAACTCGATCGTTTTTATGTATACAACATAAGCTTCAAAATTATTATAATTTTTTTTTATGATGATAAGCAATATAGTTTTTATAAAATTTTAATAAATTTTTGAATAATTTATTATGTCAAAAATATAAAATAATTTGTTCTTAAATTTGTTTTGTGTGTACGTGAAAAAAATTATTTTAAAATTTATTTTTAACATTATAAATTAGTAATTTTAAAAAAATTAGTAAAAATTTTAAATTACTACAATATACACTATTATTATATAAAAATTAGAGACACTCTTCTTACTAGTGAGGACAAAAAAAAATAGCTCGAAGCACCCCTAACATAACATATTTGTTATTAACATAGAGAAAAATTACATTACAAGATTTTTTATTTGAATTAATTTTCATTATCAAAACCATTTATTTATAAAAGGTTAAATTTTCAATTCAAAGTATTATTATGACCCCACAAAATCATATTGGTTCCTCTTAAAATAGATTTGCTTTTAGATATACAAGCGACGTTGTCATTTTTCTTAAGATGATCATGCTACTATAGCAAATAATCAAACAAATAAACAAAACAGAAAAAAAAAAAAAATTAAACTCTTAAAACAACTATGAATGAGATGCCATTTTTATGAATTCATGGAAAAAGCTTCTACCTTCACTATACATATATTTATCACAAGTGAAAATCCTTTCTTCACTCTTTCATTAGTGAAAGTTTCCATCACATTAAGAATAATACTGCCAAAACAAGTTAACCTCTTAAAGAGTTAAGTATTGTTAGAGAACACATATTAGTAACGTGTGAAAACTAAATAATAAATACTATACATAAAATATATGAACTACTCCTCATATTATTAATTAGTTTTGAAATAGAGTCTCATACATTTTGTCATTTACTCACTTAATCTTACTTTTTAAACCACTCATCTTACAATTTAAACATGATATCAAGCTAAATTAAAACTAAACATTAACGAATATTCGAGCTAAAAGAATCACTTGTGATCGAACCGTGTAAAATTATTAAGTAAAAAATAGTCACTATCTTGAAGTGGAATATTAAAAAGTCCCACATAAAACTAAAAAATTACTCATCTCATTACTAATTAATTTTAAGAAGAATCACTTACAATTTACCACATAATTCCACCCTTCACCCAAACAAAAAAGTAGGCTAACAAAAGATACTCTACCAATCAAAACACGGTCGTTTTCTTTCTTTTATTTACAAGTGTATGATTGATTGCTTTTTTTCCCTCGTCTTTTTGGATTTCTACAACATACAAAGTCATTAACTTTACTTTACTCAGTGAGTCACTGAAGATAAAAAGAAAAAGCAATCAACTTTCTTTCCCGGAAAATGTTAAGCTCTAACCACCAAGTTTTCCCGGAAGAAAGCTGCAAACTTTCTTTCCCGGGAAAATTTTGAATCTCCAGCTTGGTCACTTCTCCTCTTCCTCCATATATTTTTCTTGACAATTTTTTTTTACTTTCCTTTTCCCGAAAAATGCTAAGCTCCTCCAGCTCTGTTTTCTTCCAACTCTGTCTTCTTCTCTTCCTCCATTTTTCTTCACTGCAAATCTTTTCATTATCAGAATCCGATTACACTCCACCAGACAAGTACTTCATCGCTTGCGGTTCCAAAACCAACATCACCACCAAAGATAGCCGAACCTTCATCGGAGACAGAACAAAAAAGCCACCATTTTTTCTCTCAACAGGACAAAGCAAACCCATTATTAACACTGATGAAACCTCAAACGACATGTCGTTTCTCTATAAAACGGCAAGAGTTTTCAAAACCCCATCGTCGTATGAGCTCGAAGTTGACAAGAAAGGTACTTACATGGTACGCCTTCATTTCTACTCATTTCCCTCTGAATTCAATCTCTCCCAAGCAGTTTTCGATGTTGTGGCATCTGGGTATTCTTTATTATCCAATTTCAGTGTCAGAAAAAGTAGTGATCGACCAATTGAGGAGTTTATTCTTCCAGTTAAAAAGGAAAGATTCAAACTTTACTTTCACCCATTAAAGAACTCACCTTTAGCTTTTGTAAACGCCATAGAAGTCTTTCTTGTCCCTGAAGAAGATCTTCTCCCAAACTCTGCTCAACTAATCACTTCAGATGGTGAAAAGGGTAATCAAAGTAATTTGGTTTCTTTGGTGTACCGTACAATCCATAGAATCAATGTTGGGGGTGACAATATCACATCAGAGAGTGATTTGCTATGGAGGACATGGTTAGAAGATGATGGTTTTCTCATAAACCCAAAAGCTACAAAGAAGAGTGAGTATTATGATGGTAAACTCAACTTTTTGAGTGGAGGGTCAACTAAGTATAGTGCACCAGAATATGTTTACAAAACAGGAAGAGAGTTGAATGTTGAAGCTAATTTCTCTAAGGCAACTTGGGCTTTTCCTGTGAGTAAGACTGCTATGAAATATCTAGTTAGAGTTCACTTATGTGATATTATTGGTAAAGGTCTTAGTGTGTTTGATTTCAGTCTCTTTGTTTACAACAAGTTTATTAAGACCATTGATGCTTTTGATGAGATTGGAAATTTGCAATCTCCATTTCATCTTGATTATGTTGTTGATACAAATGGTTCTGGTTTTATCAATATAAGCATTGGTTTGGGGCCTAGTAATAATTGGTCTAATGTTCCTAATGCCTACTTGAATGGAGTTGAGATTTTTGAGATTGAGAAGATTTCTAGCCTACTTATTCCTTTGGAAAGTCCACATAAGAAGAATCAAAATGGTTTGGTAGTTGGTTCAGGATCATGTGTTGGTTTTCTGATCATTATAGGGATTTTGATCATAGCTTTGATGGTTTTGAGGAGTAGAAAAGCAAAGTCTAAAAGAAATTCTAGTGAGTTCCTTTATGGAGGAATGAATTTGGCTGATCATGATATACCGAATGCTTCGAACTTACAACTTAGACTGAAGAAATCTTTTGCTGAAATCAAACGCGCCACTGACAACTTTGATGAAAAGAAGTTAGTTGGAGAAGGTGGGTTCGGGAAAGTTTACAAAGGAACTCTTAAAGAAAAAGAAGAACACATTGAAGTTGCTGTGAAACGAAGCCAACCCGGGCATGGACAAGGGGTAACAGAGTTTCATACAGAGGTATTGGTGTTGTCTGAACTAAGACATCGCCATCTTGTTTCCTTAATCGGGTATTGTGATGAAAGGAATGAGATGATACTTGTTTACGAGTACATGGAAAATGGGACTTTAAGAGATCATCTTTATGATATGAAGGAAGAAAAGACCAAATTATCATGGGAGAAAAGACTTGAAATCTGCTTAGGTGCAGCCCAAGGTCTTCACTACTTGCATACTGGTTCTGTCAAGGAAATCACTCATAGAGATGTGAAGTCAACAAACATCTTACTTGATAAAAACTTCAATGCTAAAGTTTCTGATTTTGGTCTTTCTAGATCAGGAGATCCAAATCATGAAGCTGAGGGTTTGAAAGGTAGCTTTGGTTATATGGATCCTGAATACTTTAGGACTTCACAATATACAGTCAAATCAGATGTTTACTCTTTTGGAGTTGTACTTCTTGAGATACTTTGTGCTAAACCAGCCATATTCTCTCAACCCAAGGAGGAAAATGTAAGCTTGGCTAAATGGGGAATGGAGTATTATAGAAATGGGCAGCTAGAGAAAATCATTGATCCTTCATTGTCTTCTGAAATAGACACAGCTTCATTGAGAGTTGTTGGGGATATAGCTGAGAAGTGTTTGAAGGAAAATGGTTCAGAGAGGCCTACAATGGATGGTGTAGTATGGGCCCTGAGATATGCATTACAGCTTCATCAAATTGCATCAAGAAGAGAGGGTTTTGAAGACACTTTTACTACCAACAGTTCACTTGAAACTCTATTCCCAAGTGTTCATCACATGCCTACTAATGCATTCCCTGTTGAAATTGATGATGATGATGATGATGCTTCCATGTATGGTGATATTTATTCAAACACTTTCTCCACTCAGTTTTCTACTACTAATGAGTTGTAATCATTTGCATATCAGAATGTTTTTCTTTTCTGTGTTTAAAGTCATTAGCTTAAATTTTGGTAATTTGCCTAATTTGCGGTAAAATTTTCTTATGTTTTAATTTTATACAATTAATTCTTTGATTTTTTTTTTTTTTGTGGCAATATCTCTTAAATTTACTTTTATTTGCAAATTGAGACGCTAGTTAAATTTTACTGTTAAATATCAACTAAATTGTCACTGTATATGCATGTATATAGGTGATATGTTTACATTGGTTTTAAAATTTTAGTGTCATGTGTACATAGGTATTTACAATGACAGTCCAGTTGATATTTAATAGTAGAATTTAACTTACGCATCAAATTTACAAACAAAATAAATTTATGGAAATTATTGCCACAAAAAAATTAAGGTCTCGTTTGGTAATATTTGTTTAATCAGTTTTCTGTTTTTAAAATTAGAAAAGCAAAATATTTTCAAAAATATGTTTTATTAAACTGTTTTCACTTTTTAAGTTTTTAATTAAAAATTGAAAATTTTGAAAAAAAAAAAAAAATCACTTTCATTATTTTTTAAGGGGTATTTACATAAATATGGAAAAATAAAATGGTAAGAAAACTTAATAGGAAAAAATATGGTATTTAAAATAAAAACTAAACATATATGGGATTGAATTACCATAAAAAATATTAAAATCCCTTCATATTTAAAAAAAATAAATAAAACAAATGAAACTACAGTGATCGTCGGAGTTGACACCGGTGCTAGAAAAGGCGTAGTAGTTTGCTGTCGGTGCTGGAAAAGTAAACCGGAGTAGCTATCAGTGCCGAGAAAGTCGCTAGAGTTGCTGTCGGCGCCGAAAAAGTCATCAAAATTGGCATTGTCGCTGGAAAAATCACCGAAAAAATTACCAAGAAACTGGTTTCTTCACCAAGAATTTCTTGATGAAGAAACCAATTTCTTGTTGATTTTTTCGATAATTTTTCCGGAGACCGCCAATTCCGACGACTTTTTCGGAGTTTGATGTCGCTATCGAAAAAGTCGCGCGGAGTAGCTTTTGGTGTCGGAAAAGTCGTCGGAGTTGGCATTGTCGTCAAAAAAATCACTGGAAAAATTAGCAAGAAAGAAACTGGTTTCTTAGTGACTTTTCCGACGACTTTTTCAAAGTTTGCTATCAGTGTCGGAAAAGTCGCCGGAGTAGCTGCCAGTGTCAAAAAACTCGTCGGAATTGGCATTGTTGCTGGAAAAATACCAAGAAAGTGGTTTCTTCATCAAGAAATCAGTTTCTTAGTATTTTTTTGGTAATTTTTCCAGCGACAATATCAATTCCAACGATTTTTCGACACCTGCAGCTACTCCGGTGATTTTTCTGGTGCCGACAACAAACTCCAGTAACTTTTCCGGCATCAGTGACAAATAAATCTTCCTAAACAGATAAAAACATTAAATATGAGATTTGAAAACGTAATTTACATATATATATATATGGCATATCAAATACCATAAAAAATACTTAAAAATAACAAAATATCATATAAATTGGCCAAACTTAAAAATGTCATATTTAAGTAAACTATTTTTAAAATCCCATAGTGAGTATAATTTTCTCTTTTTCTAATTAATATTTTAGACTTAGACCCAAACCCAAACCCAAACCTGACCCTAGTGCCGAACCTAACACCCGACCCAGTCCCAAATCCAAACTCAACTTAAATAAAATCAAAAAATAAAATAAAAATAAATTTTACAAAAGACACTTTTTATTTTCTGTTTTTAAAATTGAAAAACAAAAATAGTTATAGAACATATTTTTGGTTTTAAAAAATAAAAATTTTACTTTTATTTTTATAATTAAAAATTTAAAAAACAAAAAATATTACCAAACGATACATACATATGTAAATATTAAAACATAAAAAGATTTTACAACCAATTGCCCCATAAATTTTTAGTAGGAGTTTACTTTTATTATACTAATTAGTAAAGTTCACGAGTCAAAATTTCAAGTGGTCTTTCTCTTTATTTATGAACCTATCCTAAATATGACTTGGTCATATGTAAGATACTTCAATTATTTATGTAAGCTCTTATACATAGCTGTGTGATATTAATTTAAGGCCATAAACAACTGTTACAAAAAAAAACCTGTTTTTTTTTTCATATTATTATGACTTACAACTTTCACAAAAGATACATCACTGAACAAAAAGGCAAAAATAATGTGAAACCAATTGAGAAGCAACACATGAACTTTCAATACAGCTAGTTGCATAACCTGTCCCACCAATTTAAGTACTAGTCTCTTTCATATCAGACTATTCTTTGCCCATATCAGACTCTCAAAGAAGAATCAGACAAAACCAATATTAACCTCTGTTTCATATGCATGCTCTATAAATAATAAAGGGGTAATTGAGTCAATACCATCATTTTCTTGGTTGAATATTCTTCTAGTTGAGAAGTCAACAACTGAGTCTACTGACTATACCATATTATCAAATGAGAGTGTTACTTGTTCCTTGAAACTCATGAGAGAGTAGTAAGAAATAATCATGGAAAAATTTCAGAGCCACACCATCCATATCCCAATATATCCTTTACTTCTTTTCCTTGTTAATTTCTCAACCCTTCTTTACTTAATCTCATCAGATTATGTTGTTCCAAAAAACTACTTCATCAATTGTGGATCAAATGAAAATGTTGATGAAGTTACCAGAAACTTTATTGGAGACGAGAACTCGAATTTGTTCTCAATTCCAAAGCCAAGCAAGACTGTCAAAGCCACCAACCAATTGGGGAACACATCAAACCTGTACCACACAGCAAGAACCATCACAGAACAATCTTCATATGGATTCAAATTCAATAATAATGTTAATACTACTTACCTGGTACGCCTCCATTTTTTTGCCTTTTCATCCCAACCTGATCTCTCTACAGCAGTTTTTGATGTTTCAGCTTCTGGGTATTTGCTCTTGCATAATTTCACTGCCAAAAACAGTACAAACTTGACATTGATAAAGGAATTTTTACTCACCACCCAGACCGAAATGCTCCGAATATATTTTACACCTAAAGAATCTTCTTTTGCCTTTGTAAATGCCATAGAAGTTTTTCCTGCCCCTCCTCTGAATTTCAGCCCCAATCAAACTGACAAAGTTGGGGATCATTACAAAATACCATCCTCTATATCTTTGCAAAAAGTTTACAGAATCAATGTTGGAGGACCTGAAATTGAACCAGGTAGTGACACAATATGGAGAAACTGGGATAGTGATGATGTTTATCTCAGAACTAAGAACACTGCAAAGAATAGCCAGTTTTACTCGAACAAGCCTTATTACCAGTTAGCGGATAGTGCATATGCTGCTCCGGATTTGGTCTACCAGACTTCCAAAGAAATGAATCCGAACGCAAACAATGAATCAAAAATAACTTGGAGCTTCGATGTAAATAAGACTGCTGCACACCTTGTAAGAGTACACTTCTGTGACATTATTAGTCTTTCTCTCAATACTCTTATTTTCAATCTTTATATAAATGGCAACTTCAGTACGGAGATCAATTCGTTGGCCTATGTCACCCAGTCGGCTGCCCCTTTTACCATTGATTTTTTGGTTCATTCTTTTGATTCTGGAGTTATGAGCATCGGCATAGGCCCTTCAAATGCAAGTATAGAGAAAAATGCCTTTCTAAATGGGCTGGAAATATTGCAGATTATGGATGGAACAGCTCTAGTTCCCAAAGAAGATGAGCCAAGTAAGATAAGCATTCCTATAGTAGTTGGTTCAGCTCTAGGAGGATTAGCTCTTGTTTCGGTTTTGATGGTGGGATTCTTCTTATATTGCAAACGCAGAAAACCGAAAACAGTCGAACATTCAAGTTGGGGTCATGTCCCTGCATATGGAGTAGGGAGCTCTCACAGCAGGGTGACCGAGTTGACCATCAACGGCTCTCCTATTCCAAACCTAATACTTGGGTTGAAGATTTCTTTTGCTGAACTCCAATTAGCAACAAAGAACTTCAACTCCAAACTTGTAATTGGTAAAGGTGGATTCGGACATGTTTACAAAGGAACCCTTTTGAACGGTACAAAAGTAGCTGTGAAGAGAAGTGCACCTGGTTCAGGCCAAGGCTTCTCTGAGTTCCAAACGGAGATAATGGTTCTCTCCAAAATTCGGCATCGACATCTCGTTTCCTTAATTGGGTATTGCGATGAAAGCTCAGAGATGATATTGGTATACGAATACATGGAGAAAGGAACCTTAAGAGACCACCTTCATGATCCAAAACTTCCTCGTTTAACATGGAAACAAAGACTTGAAATTTGTATAGGCGCAGCCAGTGGGCTAAACTATCTCCATAAAGGCTCATCTGGAGGAATCATCCATAGAGATGTCAAGTCCACCAACATCTTGCTCGACGAAAATCATGTTGCTAAAGTGGCTGACTTCGGACTCTCAAAATTGAGTCCTCTCGAAGATACCCATGTGAGCACAAACGTCAAAGGCACTTTGGGTTATCTAGACCCGGAATACTTTAGGTCCCAACAACTGACAGAAAAATCAGATGTTTACTCATTCGGGGTTGTTCTTCTGGAGGTTCTAAGTGCGAGACCCGCCATTGACACACAGCTACCAAGAGAACAAATGAACTTAGCTGATTGGGCAATGAGATGCAAGAAGAAAGGGATGATTGAAGAGATTGTGGATCCTTCTATGAAGGGTATAATCAATCCCAATTCATTGAGAAAATTTAGCGAAACAGCAGAGAAGTGCCTACAGGAGGATGGGTCTAGTAGGCCTGCCATGAGTGACGTGATATGGGACCTTGAGTATGCATTACAGCTGCAACAAACATCAGGGCCCAAAGAACTCAATGAGGACAGTACAACCACGGTTTCATCAGCATTCGTGTTACCAAATGCCCAGAGGCTTCCATCAATTGGGTCCAACTACGAAAGAGATGATACAATTGCCATGAGCGCCGATTTCTCATGCTTGACGGATAGTCAAGTGTTTTCCCAATTGAAAATAGATGACGCAAGATAAGTCTTGTTTAGTTTCCGAGTTCCCTTGGTTTCATGTGTTTTCTCCTCATTTTTCTTCTAATATCAAACTGAAATGCATTGAAGTCCTTTCCTATAGCTCTCTTTGTAACACTATACTTATTCCTATGCTCTCTTTAATATAAATACTAATACTCTGTTTCTTGTGTAAAGAGTAAAAAACTAAATTCATTATTTTTTTTTAAAAGGGAAACTACTCTAAACAAAGCACAAAGTTTGGTCCCTAAGGGTCCCTTTCTCTTTAAATTGTAGTTCTTTCACCCCTCTTCCCTTCAATCTAATTAACCATAACTCTCTCCTTCAATCTCTCTCAAGCAAAAAGATAAAATCATACATATCACTTGA
Source organism: Cannabis sativa (assembly GCF_029168945.1). NCBI lineage: Eukaryota > Viridiplantae > Streptophyta > Magnoliopsida > Rosales > Cannabaceae > Cannabis > Cannabis sativa. Next base: position 21,956,456 of record NC_083610.1, read on the forward strand.
ATTACAAAGATTCACAAATAACCTATAATTTGGTGTCAATTTAGCACCACTCAAGCTTCATTTTTATGTATATGAAAAGACTCACATTTATAAATCTAGATGGTTTCTTCTTCGAAAGTTCTTTTGCTAATGGAATCTTGTTTCATCAACTCAAGGCCAAACACAAAGACAATTAGACTACTTTTAACTAATTCTTAAGTATAAGATACCAAAAGGATATATATTGTGGAAAAACTTGTGTACAAATGGCATTTAGTGGCAGCTGCTAGGAAACAGCAGTAAACTTGTCCTACCACTTAAAGATGTTCATTTTCATTATTACTTAAAACCAAAGTAGAAGTCCCTTTCGTCCTGCCTTTTTTGGTGGGATCCATTATATATAATAATGAAAAATAAAAGCAGCAATGAAAAACCCAATTAGCCTTCTTCTTTTTCTTCCTCTTTGATATTTCTGGATTCAAAATTTACCATTGAAAAGTCAACTTAAATGCCTACCTCAAACTAGACACAAAACTCGACCTGAGTTGCTGGTTTATGCATATGGTGATCATTCAACTCAAATCTCTACCATTCTCAGATAAGTATAGTTATAGCTAGGGCTAGGACAAGTCTTATGGAGAAGCATCAGAGCCACAGACCTAATATCCCTAAACCTCCTCTGTTAATTTTCCTTCTCCACTTCCTAACACTTCATTTAAACATCTCATCTGCCTACGAAATCCCAGTCAAGTATTTCATCAACTGTGGCTCAAAAGAAACTGTAAACAATGGCAGTCGCAACTTCGTTGGCGACAAAAAATCTAGCACCTCCAAAACTGGTTTCTTCTTTACAAAACCCAGTAGCACTGATACAAACATAAATCAGTCGCCATCGAATATACCAGCTCTGTACAACACAGCAAGAATTTTCAAGGAACAATCTTCATATGTGTTTAAAACCGGAGGTGTTAATACTACTTACCTGGTACGCCTCCATTTCTTTGCTTTCTCTTCCCATACTGATCTTTCTACAGCAGTCTTTGATGTTTCTGCTTCTGGGTTTTTGTTGTTGCATAATTTCACTGCCCAAAGTAGTAAAAGATTTCCATTAATAAAAGAATTTTTTATCCCAACTAACACTAGCAAGTTTCAAATATCTTTTACACCTAAACAATCATCCTTTGCATTTGTAAATGCCATAGAAGTTTTCCCTGCTCCTCCTTTAAATTTTAGCCTCGGTGAAGCTAAGAACGCTGGGGAACAGCAACCCACTTCAGTTTTGCAAACCGTTTACAGGATCAATGTTGGTGGCCCAAGAATTGAATCAGATAGAGACACTGTATGGAGAAACTGGGAAACAGATGATAGTTATCTCGTCGACAAAAGCAGTGCATATACTTATAAGACAACCGTCAGCTTTAAAAACCTATTTGATGAGACCCCAGAATTAGTCTACATGAGTGCCAAAGTAATGAGTAACACTACCGGAAATTCCAAAGTAACGTGGAGTTTTGTGGTTAATAAGACTGCTGGGCACCTTGTAAGGACACACTTCTGTGACATTATTAGTATATCCGAAAATACCTTAGCGTTCAAGGTGTACATAAATAGCAACATCAGCCAAGAGATCAATGCCACTAACTATCTCCGCAACTATTCCCCATTTCACATTGATTTTCAAGTTGGTTCCCACGATTCTGGAGTCATGAACGTGAGCATAGGCCCTGTGAATCCAGAAATTGATAAATCTCCCTTTCTAAATGGGCTGGAAATATTCGAGATAATGGACACATTGACTTCAATGCCGGCGGCAGCCACAGAGAGCAACTCACCCAAGACTACAGTTGTAAGTTCAGTTCTTGGAAGTGTTGCATTTCTCTGCATTTTGGCAACTGGTTTCTACTTCTTTTCCAAACGCAGAAGGTCAAAAGCTATCGAAAATTCCGTTTGGAGCAAAAGATCAAGCACCACTAAACACCCTGTTCAAAATTTAAACTTGGGCCTGAAAATTCCTTTCTCTGAAATTAAGTCAGCAACGAAGAACTTCAGTCCAACGCAGCAAATTGGCAAAGGTGGATTTGGAATTGTCTATAAAGGAATCCTTTCAAATGGCACACAAGTAGCAATAAAAAGAAGTTCACCTGGTTCAGGCCAAGGCTTGTCCGAGTTCGAAACAGAGATAATGGTTCTCTCCAAAATCCGCCATCAACATCTAGTTTCCTTAATTGGGTATTGCGAAGAAAGATCAGAAATGATACTGGTCTATGAATTCATGGAAAATGGTTCCTTAACAGATCACCTTTACAACTCAGACTCACCTAGTTTGTCATGGAAACAAAGACTAGACATTTGCATAGGCGCAGCCAGAGGCCTCAAGTACCTCCACAACGACTCCCCTCAAGTAATCATACACAGAGATGTTAAGTCAGCCAACATCTTGCTAGACCAAAATCTCATAGCTAAAGTCGCTGACTTTGGACTCTCCAAATCAGGTCCTCCCGAAGAATCACATATAAGCACAAAAGTAAAAGGTACCTTCGGTTATCTTGATCCTGAATACTTCACATCCCAACAATTATCACAAAAATCAGATGTTTATTCATTTGGGGTTGTTCTCCTTGAGGTTTTGTGCGCAAGACCCGCCATTGATACCCATCTACCAAGAGATCAAATCAATTTAGCTGAATGGGCAAAATACTGCAACAACAAAGGAGTAATCGAAGAAATAATCGACCCATCAATTAAACCCCAAATAAGCCCTAATTCTCTACAGAAATTTATGGAAACAGCGGAGAAATGTCTGCAAGAAGAAGGAGTCGATAGACCTTCCATGGTAGACGTGATTTGGGACCTCGAATACGCATTGCAGTATCAACAAACGCCAGTGCCCAGAGAACCCCACGAAGACAGTACGATCACAGCTTCATCGGCGTTCGTAATGCCCGACGCCCGGCGGTTACCGTCCCTAGATTCCACCATCTACATTGACGATGACTCGGCGACTCTGAGCGAAAATTTGCCCCATTTGAATGCTGGCGAATCATCTCCCCAAATGAGAACTCAGAATTTCGATCAATAACGAAAAATTAGGATTTATATTGGATAATGTATAATGAATTGAATTGAATTGAATTGTATGATCTTTTCCTTAAAAGACTCTGTTTTGAATTTTCTGATAGTTTTCCGTTTTTTTTCCCTCTGAAACTGCCTGAACAGCAATAGCAATACTGGGCCTGGGCCTAGAAAATGGGCCTCCACATAGGCCTGGTCGTTTTTGAAAGAAAAATTACACAAAATATTATGGATTAATTTAACAAATGTACAAAAACAACAAAAATTAGGTTTCACCGAATTTTAAACATTTTTACGATTTTTTTTATTTTATTTACATAAAGTACGGTCTTTTTATGTTAAAATTTTATTCATTTGTTGTTAATTTTTTATTATATGTATGTTATTTTTTGCTTTTTTTTGTTGTTATTTTCATGTTACTTTTATGTTGTTTTCTTGTTGATTTTATGTTGTTTTCCGTGTAATTTTTTGGAAAACCGTAAAAATGTAAAAAAACATTCTTTGAACGTAAAAATGTAAATATTTTACAAAAAATGGTGTCTTATGTAATTATTCCAAATATTATTTTATTTTTTAAAAATTTTTAATATTTTTACAATAAAATAATTTAAGAGATTTTTTTATTTTTACACTTAAAAATAATTTTTTTTTATATTTTTACAGAATTCTATATGGAAACTCCATAACAACTAACGGAACAATCTAAATATCGTAACCAAAATTCATATAGTAATATATATAGAAACCATTGGAGAAACTACTAGTGCAACTCAAACGATAAATTTTAAAAAAAATAAAAAATCGTATATGGGGTAATTTTTCATAATTTTATTACAATATAAAATTAAATGTTCAAACCGTCTATTTCACACACATATAAAATAAAAAAGTCACTCGTGAAATAGATTATTTGAACCCTATTTTCAACGTGTTAAATTTTGTCAAATTTCTTAAAATTTAACAAGATGTCTTAAATAACTGCAACGTATATATCATAAAAAAATTAGGTTAAATTTATTTTCTAGATACAGAAACAAATAAGAGTGTATCATTCTATCCATTTCAAATGTTACATTGTAATTTTATGTGTACATATAATCATTAAATAAATAAATAGTAAATGACAGTATAGTATTTAATACTTTTGTGATATGTAATCTTGTTATTAATACAATTTAATAGTGTGTTCCACTTATTTAATTTTAATAAATATTTTAAAAAATTATTAACTAATTATAAAACGACACTTTATCGTAACATAGCAATTATCATAATTTGTTGGTAAAAGCTCTCTGTAGGGAAAAAAAAAATGCATTTGAACTTCAACCAACGGCCATGGTGCTATCTCCAAAATAAAATAAAAAAAAATAAATAAATAAATAAATAAAAACTATATAGAGAATATATACTCATATACATACATAGCTTTGACTCCAATCATCAAGGAACCAATTAATATATCACATCTCTTAATTTTGTTGGTTTAAGCATAATTAAAGCTTTGTTAATTTATTCTCTTATTCACTTATTATTACCAATTTTGCATTAACTGGCTCCCACTCTCACTCCCACTACATAAACATAAATAAATTAAATTAAAACTTATTGATGACAATAATTTTTTTTTACATGGTAAATAGAGTCATACATGATTAACAATGCAGCACATTACAATCGGCGGTGGAACTCTTCGAACCAAAATAGCTCATCGTCTATCCGAAGGACATGTTTTGTCAAACCATAAACTGTGAAAAACAAAACGCGAACCACATAGAACAAAACTACCCAAAAATATAGACAATAAAACTACAAATAACATAATAAATATATTTCTTTCTAATATAAAAATTTACAAGTGGGAAAGAGTAAACTACCCATATTGATCGATTTACACATTACACAATACAATATTAAGAAAAATCATGATCAAATTAAACCCCTAATTAATAATCTCAATTCCTAAAAATGTGTACACAAAAATCCAAAGAGAAATTAAAATTAATTATTACAAAAGATAAGAGAAGAGAAGAAATTACTATTTATTATTCTATTAAATTCTAGTGACCAGTGCCTTTGCCACTAGGACCAGAAGCCAGCTTATTATAATAGACTCGATCACGATGACTACTACTGCTACTGCTAACCAAAACGCGGTCGTTTTGTCTTCTTCTTCTTCTTATATTTCCAACATGGGTTTTTGATGATGGCCTTAGAGGTCTTGACTCAGCAATTTGAACCATAATATTTAGGTCTATAAAGAGTAATAAAATGGTCAAGAAAAACAAGAGATAATAATTGTGTTGTTGTTTTCTCATGTTGTTGAGAGAGTTTATTTGGGGTTTTTGGTGATGAATAATTAATAAGGAAGAAGGGTTATTGTATATATAAATGATTCTGTTTTTTTGGTATGGGAATTTGTATATATATATAAATATATATTATGTATAGTTATATTCTGTAAAGCAAAAAGGATGGAGTAGAAGAAGATTGGTTTAGCATCTGTGTAATATTATTATAAGCAAAATTATGTGCCTTTTTATAGGCTTTGGGTTTGAGTTGATGAGTGAATGGTAGTAAAGGACGGTGTTGGGCTTTTTAGTTTGTGGGGTCATCTAATGTAATTGATATAGGAATATATTGTGTTTGTGTTTGTGTTTGTGTTTGTTTGACTAAATTTCTTGTGTATATTCATTAATTTTTCTTTAAGTTTCATTTTCACATTATTATTATTATAGTATATGGTCGGTCTCTCTCTTCAATAATAATATTATTTTATTTTGAGAGTAATGATATGTGCATGTAAAATTAGTGGCAGAATTATGTATGGGAAATTTGAATTTCCATACCTACATAACTTTATAATTTTTTTCTATAATGCATACTTATTAAAATTTGTAATGTATGACTATTTTACCGATTTTCCAAAATTACCCCTCCCATTTGTAAATGCTCAGCCGACTCTCACCCACTATCAACCCCAACCCGAACCACCCTCACCCACGAAAACCCTCACCCACGATCAACCCCAACCCGAACCACCCTCACCCACGGTCGTCGACCACCGTCACCCACGATCAACCCCAACCCAAACCACCCTCACCCACGAAAATCCCAACCCGAACCACCCTCACCCACGAATCCCAACCCCAACCCGAACGACGGTCGAAGCCCAGGTCACCGCCGGTCCCACGAATCCCAGGCCCCCTCATCACCGACGGTCAAAGCCCACAAATCCCAGGCCCCCCTCTTCACCACCGGTCCATCAAATCGACAACAAAAAAAGGAAAAAAAGCCCCAGGTCTGATGGTCGGACCATGGGGTCCGACCAACCGGACCCATCGGACCCATGGTCCAACCATCGGACCCCCTCTTTCTTCGTCTCTCTCAAATCGAATGAAAAAAAAAGCCCGGTCCGATGGTCGGACCATGGGGTCCGATGGGTCCGATTGGTCGGACCCCATGGTCTGACCATCGGACCTGGAGTGTGGGATGCCGAGATAGAGAGAGAAAGAGAGATGCTGTGAGAGTTTGAGGGTATTTTTGGGGTTTTGAGAAAAGTGTCATATTTTTGTTAGTTTAAAATGTATTGGTTTAAGAATAAAATATTTTAGTTTTTTAAGTATAGAAAATCAAATTTCCCTTATGTATTGTGTGGTGTAGTGGTAGAAATTGTTTTTACTGAAATTATTTCTTGCTTGAGTTAAGAGTTCCAAACTTACATATACAACCTCTCTTGAAAGGGATTTACTTGGCCCTTAAAGGCTAAAGCTTGCTGAGGTGGTGACATTCTTTGGATGGGATCGATGACTCGATTAAGGTTGGCTAAGGTACGTACAAGGCTAACACATAGTCCCCGAGATTGTTAAAAATATCGAAAAAGGAGTGGGAAGATGATTTGCATCATGTGATTCCCTTTTTGTTGATACAAATAAAATAGGAGCAAATTTAGACAAGTTATTGATCTTTAAGTTTTTGAAAATTTATTGATTAAATACTCTATTTTGTTAAATTATAAATTAGATTTTTTATTTTTTAAAATAGTACAAAATAAAACTTTGACCTTAATTTTTGTCTTTTTTTTGTAATATAACCAACTTAAAGTTAATTTCTAGCATAAATAGATATATCAAATATAACTAGTATAGTCATAACACTCCAAGTTAAGTTATTATTAAGTTTTATTTTGATAAAAATTGAGCTCATGATATTATTTTGTACAATTTTGAAAAATATAGAATTTTAATTGTTATTTAACAAAATAGAAAATCCATCACGGTAATTTTTGCAAAATACATATTCCAAAATAATATTTACCTAAAAATTTATATTAGCATTATTATAAGGTACCGTGATATCTAACACTACTCACAGGTGGCGATTGGCAATTAGTTAACCATATTTCGTAAAAGTTAATACATTAAATTATATAACCACTTAAGGCTAGCTCAAGTGGCTATAGAAGGGTGTGTGTGTTGGAGGTCTTGGGTTTGAGTCCCAAGTTATGCATTGTAATATATAAACGCTTAATTTAAAAAAAAAATACATTAAATTATATTAAACTTGATACTTAATTATACTAATAGTGAAATGCTACGCCACATTAATGTCATCTTAGCATTTCTCTTGTTTGTATTTAATAATCAAGAATAAGCTAATCCTTTGGTGTTATATATAGTGATTAATTAGACTATTGTGGTATAGTTTGATTACAAATAAAGAACCATTCATACACAAACAAGATTCTAGGTTAAAATTCATTCCGTTTTGTGTAAAGTAGACCAACTAAAATATAATATTAAAATAATGATACTTTTTGGTTGGAAATTTATTAGTTATTTAATTTGTTTATGGTTGAAATACAATTAAACATTATAATATATTCCGTGGGTCACTACTATCGCTGATGGTATGGAGCAGTGGAAGGTTAACAATCTCATGGTGCCAGGAGAACGATGTTGGGATTTGGAAGTGATCTCCGATATTTTCAATGATCGGGATAAGGAGTTAATTTTGAAGACCAACATTGTTCAGGAGTCTACAATTGATACGTGGTATTGGTCTCTGGATCTGCATGGTGTTTACACTGTAAGGGAGGCCTATCGCTTGCTACATCAGGCTGATGTCACTAACATTGGTGACTTTGAGATAAAAATCTGGAAGATCGCTTGGAAGCTTCAAGTCCCCCCGAAAGTTCACCAACTTATGTGGCGTGCTTTGACAGGCTGTTTGGCTACTAAAGTTCAACTTAATACCAAGCACATTCCTCTGGATCAACTATGTCCAATGTGTCACCAATCGTCTGAGACGATCATCCATTTATTGGTTCTGTGTCCCTTTGCAAGATCATGTTGGCAGAGGTCGAGTCTAAATATGGTCTCAGTGTCTTGGACTTCATTTTGGGATTGGTTTAGTCAGATGATACTTCAGCATTCTACTATGGCACAGGAGGAATTATTGATGGTGATTTGGGCAATTTGGCATGCCCGAAATGAGCTAGTTTGGCGGGAGAAATCATTGTCAGCGGCAGAGGTTATTCTATTGGCAAGAGTAGTCCTTAATCAATGGAGAAATGCTCAACAAAGGAGAATGGGGTCTTTATTTGTTCCTTCGGGTTCGAACATAGACTTGGAGCATTGGGTGAAACCGGTTATGGGAAAGATTAAGGTAAATGTTGATGGCGCAATCTTTGCAAATGACAGAAAATTTGGAGCGGCTGGCGTGGCTCGAGACCATGATGGGCGGTTCATTGAAGCCTTCACGGTCCTCTTGGAGGGGTGCGTGGACCCGGTCATAGCTGAAGTTGTGGGGGTTAAGGAGGCTCTGAGTTGGATAAAGAGACACCAATGGGGTCGGGTTGATGTTGAGACGGATTCTTTGGTTGTTGTTCAAGCAGTTCGAGGTTCGGTATTCATTCCATCTCCTTTTGGTCAACATGTGTCTGTTTGTCGTACATTGTTGGCTTCCTTACCTTTAGTCACTATTAATTTTGTCAAACGTTCTGTAAACAAAGCTGCACATTGTCTTGCTCGTAGCTCTTGTTTGTATTCAGATCGTATTTTCGTGAAATCGCTCCCGCCGATCTTTTATCTATTGTAATGGTTGAAAGTTCATTCTAATAAAGTTTACCATTTTCCTTCAAAAAAAAAAAAAAAAAAACATTCTAATATATAATTGAAGATGAAATTATTCCCATTTAAAAAAATGAAATAGCTTCACAAATGACTCTATATGTGTTCTTATTCTATAATAATAAAATAATTCTCGAGAAAAAATATAATATAATATCCAAGTCCTCTTAAAAAATAAAATAGTAAATAAAGTTCATCTCATTATAAATTCTATTCTTTTTTTTTTCTTGCTTAATAAATTCTATTCTTGTTGTTCAAAATTCTCTTAAAATGATATAAATAGTGCAAAAAAAATAATAATTATAATCATAAAAAAAAAAAAAAGATCAAACAGTATCCAATAATTCAAATTTGTGATCACAGTTTAGATTCTTTTTTCAGATGAACACATATTTTATGTTATACTACGTGTGGATATTATTTGAATAGGCCTATATAGTATAGTTTGATACTTTGTATTATTTATATTAAAAAAAAAATCAAAACTATATGTGGGGAAGACAGAATAGTTATATACTAGTCACATGGAGTGGTATTGGTGTATAAATTAAATTAAACAAGTTAAATATTATTTTAGATATTGTGTTTTACAAAAATTATTGATGAATTTTCTGTTTTGTTAATAATTCAAACTCTCTATTTTTTAAAATGGTATAAAATAGATCCTAAGTTTGATTTTTGTCAAATTAAAACTTAATAATAATCTGACTTGCATGTGTAATGACAAAAATAGTTACATTTTTTTACATTTGTTCGTGTTAGAAATTAGTTGCAGGCTGGTTATATTTAAAAAAAAAAATGAAAAATTAGTTCAAAATCTATTTTTCACTTTTTTTAAAGAAATAGGATCCGAATTGAGTTCAAGATATTTTGGACAATTTTAAAAATATAAAATTTAAATTGTCATTTAACTAAATAAATGGTTCAATTTATAATTTTTCTAAAACACAGTATTTAAAATGATATTTATCCATAAATATATATATATAGTTATATAAATTTCATTCTTTTTGTTTTTGTTTTTGTTTTTTTTTTGTTTTAATATATAATTATATTAAATTTAAATATATATAATGAAAAATTAAAGGAACGATGCAACATTGAGACCAAACTAGATCCACAGATGTTAAAATCATGAGAATCATATAAATGGGTGGATCTAACTCATTTTTGGAAAAAGAAGCACTACAACTAGTTGATAATATTATTCACTGTTTTTCTTTCATGAATAATAATATTTTTAAATTTTATTTTAATAATAATAATAATAATAATAAAATTGTTATTTGCAAAATCATTTTAATTAAAGAAAAGAAAAATCTACAATGATGCTTGGAAAAAGGACCAACTAAATATACTTTTGGGAAAAAGATTGGACATCAACACATACTTCATGGAGACTTGTTTTTGCACTTTATTATTTTTGACTAAGGTGACTTTCCACTAGTCACTTCACTTATGTTGTACTGAGTTAATAATTTGTGGCCAAACAAAAAAAAAAAGTAATTTAAGTTATTAATTTACGAGTATTATTATTAGCGTTAGTAGTGTTTAGTATTTTATAGACGTATCGTTTTGTGATTGGCTAGCAATATTCTTTAAAAGTTATTATATTAAATTATATGCAACTCGATACTTAATTTAACTAATAGCAATATTAACACATAAGAGAGTGTTAATCATCATTAGTGTCTTTTAGTATTTCTCTTAATTTACTTGGAAAAAATTATTTGGTGCATATATCTATAGTTTTTTTAATTTTTAGAAACATATATCTATAGTATTGATTTTTTTTTTTTTTGAGCTCCTCTTAATTTTAGACCTTCCAAGCATTGTGCCTTTTAATGGAATTTTTCTGTTTTCTTTAAAAAAAAAAAGAAAAATAGTTTTGAATTTGTTAACAAGTTTGGGTATTTCAAATTTGTTAATTAATAAGAAAATATAAAAAATTACAAATTTTATATTTTTTATACAATGTCAATAAAAATATTTTTTTTTTTCAAAAAATTTATTTTACGATAAAAATTCTAAAGAAAAAAAAGTTAAAACAGTATGGAAAAAATAATGAAGGGTAATCATTTACCTGTTACAGTAACCAGTAACCAGCTACCTTGGAGCAAGGTAACTAGTTATTTTATATTATTTTTCAAATAATTCTTAATTTTTTTTTATAAAATAATTCTTTTGAAAAGAAAAAAAAAACATATTTTTATAAATTTGTACCTTAAAAACTATAAAAATAAAAACTCTCTAAGAATATAATGCATGAGAAGTTTTTAGTTACACCAAAATGAAAGAACTTTCAGGATTTGGAGATCTTAAACTTTAGGGGGTTGGGCCTAATGTAAAATAGCACTTTTATAAAGAATTATGTATAAAATGATATTTTTAAAAATTGGAGGTCTTATTTTTTTTTAACACATTTTTGTTGTTACTTTAACTTGAAGTCAAAATGAGATTTTACTCGTTATATTGTCAATTAGGCAATAAAAATATAAAATTACAAATGTTAAAAAGATAATTATATAAAGTACTATTTTTTTTTTTTTGTAAAATTTTAATATTTTTATATTTAAATAAAATAATATAAAAATAACAAGAACATTAACAACAATAAAAAATAATAACAAATTAACAAAAGTACAACATAAAAATACATTAAAAAATTATATTTTGTAAATAAAATCATAAAAATTATAAAAATATTTAAAATACTGTACACTGTAATTTTTTTATTATTTTTGTTTATTTGTGAAATAATTACAATTTTTAATTATGTGATAGTGGATGGAGTAATTAGTAATTATAAACTAAATATTATGTATGAGACATTTGCTTTAAATGTTGTTGAGCATATTATTACTACTCTAGTGTATTATTAGTGTGTGTCTCTTTTAACAAATTCTCTTTAGTTTGAGTGAATAGAGAATAGAGAGGGAGACCCATTGACACACGTGTGACACGTGGGGTTGGTGTGGTGTGGTGTGGGAGAGACACACGTGACACGTGGCTAATATAGAAAGGTGAGAATTTGGAACATAAACAAGAACAACATAATAATAATAATAGAAGAGAGACATAGATTACGTTGTTAAGTTTTGGAGAGTGAAGAGAGTTCCATTTTGGAGTGTACATTGTTATACACCACTCATTTCTTACTTAACTGTCGGCTGAGTCGGTTCGGTTGGTTGGTTGGGTCAACCCTTTGTTCTCTTATCACTCCAAACTCCGCCCACGCCCACGGGTCGCCCCACCCAACCCAACCCCACCCCACCAAATCATCATCTATATATATATATTGCCTTCTTATTCCTTATAAGATTTCACACTTAATATTTACTCAAAAATACACTAATTATAAGTAAATTTATAAGAATTTTTTTTTTCAGTTTTAACTAAAATAGTAATAATATTATATAAAAGAATTTAACCGGCCGAATAAATAAATATACAACATAATAAAAAAAATTATATAAATATCTCTTACACACACCTTCAACCCACATGATCCACGTTTTTTGGGATTGAAATCTTCGTGTGATGCAATAAGGTTGGCAATGATAAAAAAATTCCAGCAGACGAGAAAGCACCATTAATTTTAGCGACATCACCAATCGGATCCCATGGTCCGACCATCGGACCCCAATCTCTCTTCCTCTCTCTGAAATCGCAAAAAAAAAATATATATATACAGGTCTGATGGTCGGACTATTGGGTTCGATGGGTCCGATTGGTCGGACCCCATCGGACCTGTATATTTCATTTTATTTTATTTTATTTTTTGCGATTTCAGAGAGAGGAAGAGAGATTGGGGCTGAGGGTGTGTGACGTTTGGGTGGTCCGAGAGAGGGGGGTTGGGTCGAGGGTGTTGGTGCGGGTGGTCGGAGGTGGTGGTGAGGGTCGGAGGTCGGAGGTCGAAGGTCGGAGGTGGTGGTGAGGGTGGGCGGTTGTGGGATGCTAGAGAGAGAGAGAGAGAGAGAGAGAGAGAGAGAGAGAGAGAGAGAGAGAGAGAGAGAGAGAGAGAGAGATGATGCAGAGAGAGTTTGAGGGAAAGAGAAAGAATGTGTTTGAATTGTGAGGGGGTATTTTTGGGATTTTGAAAAAAAATGTCATAGTTTTTTTAGTTTAAAAGGTTTTGGTTTAATAATAAATTTTTTTAATTTTTTAAGTATATAAAATCAAAATTCCTTTTTGTAATGTCTATCATAATAACTACGTATTGTAATTGTTCAGTCCTATAAATAGGTGAATCCCCTTCCATTTAAAGGAGGTTGGGTTGATTAGAATAATGTTCACCTTTGTAATTTTTTTTCAAAATTTTAGTTGTAATTTTTTCAATAAAAAAAACATGGTATTTAACTTTTCAAATATTTTTTCAAAAGTATACCAAATCACTTTGCTCATATTTTTAATTGGACCTAAATTCCTTAGTTTTGAGGTAATCCATGGATGAGAAGTTTGAAAGGGTACACAAAGTCTTCTTTGGGAGCTCACAATTGAAGTCATTCCTATAATAAATAAGCCCTCTATAGTACTAGTTTGAGTTGAAATAATGAGAAAATGTAAAACAAATAAAAGGGAAATTCAAAAAATTAAGTTTAGCATTTTATTTTTATTTTGTGAGAAAATTTTTCATTTTGTTTGTTAGTCATTTAACACCATCATTTCCTTCAAAGAAAAATTTCCTTTTATATTGTAAATTTTGTATAGATATTTTTATAATGATGTATAGCTTTCAAGACTAGTCACATGGCAAACAAATTTGACAAGTATTATATGTTTTAGAATAATGGCCAAGCCAACTCTTCTTTTTAATAGAAGTAAAAAGGTAATTTTCTTGTTTACAATAATGTACCCAAAACAAACAAATATGTTCAGAAATAATTATTGGTAAAATAAATTATTATTAAGTTTTATATAATTTAATAAAATATTTTTTTAGTAAATATTGCTAACCAATTGTGGGGCATCACTTATAAAAAGTATTAGATACTACTAGTGCCTAATATAACGATACTCATATATTTATATATATAACACTTCTCATTATTATTGATGGTTATTAAATAAATTTAACAATAAATATTAATTTTTAAAATATTAAACCATTAGATTTTGATCTAATAACAAATAATAAAAGAAATTTTTTTATTTTTATGTTTTATACAGCTACTTAAGTTTAAAAATATCAAAATACATTTTCTTTATAGTATATCAAAAATATATTTATAAACAAAATATTTAAATCAAAATCAACAAATTTTTTATTATTATTTTTTTTTTGCAGAAACTTTTTTATATATATATTTATAAATTTGACTACCAACTTTTAATAACTTATTCTAATACCATCTTCTTTTTTTTAATGTAAAAAAATTCTTCCAAAAATTTTTCAATGTCAAATTAAATGTTAGAATGATTTAGCAAATTTTTTCCATATTTAGGTGAGAATAAAATCAAGGTAACTCAAAAGTAAAAGTACTAAATATAATTAAAAATTATTAAATTAGTAACTACTCTCATTTACTTATATTTCTTTCTAATTCCATATATCAATTTATAACAAACTAAGTATGACTTCATCGAATTCATCAACATCTTAAGCAACTTAAAAATTAAAAGATATTTTAAAATTCTCATAATTGAAGCACTCATTATCCTCTTTAACATTGTTAAAGTGTACTAATTTGGTTTAACTAAAACTTTTCATTAATACTTAATTTGGTTAAATTTACTTTAATTAATTAATACTTAAAATTATATTAATTGAAAGTTTAGCATTCTAGAAAAGGTGGAAGCTAAAAGTTAGGGATATAATAATTAAATATAGAGATAAAGATGGTTAATAGTAAAGCTTAATATAGTTCGTTATAAATATAAAGGTCTAGCTCATATAAAAATATAGGTTGTATTATGTCGGAATCATATTTTAAAGGCAAGGCCTTACCCAACTCATAAGCTTAAATCATTTATGTCAGGCTTAAATATGAATCTGTATGCAAAGTTAAAATATGAATAATTTTTTATATCATAACCAAATTCATATTTTTTGTATTGTACTCGTACTTCGTAGCTCATTCTAATTTCGTGTCGCGCGAATAAAACAAAATGGGTTCGAAATTCCTAACCTACAACTCTAGATGAGAGTAATAATGAATTCCTTTTTCTATATATGAGATACAAAACCAAGAAAGTCATATATGACCTATATTGAGTCCAAGATAGACCAATAGTAATAACCCAACTCATTATTGTTGACTAGTCATCATGGCCTCAAAGAAGAAAAATAATCAAGTCATGACACTATACCAATGCCTCATTTTATAGCCGTCTCTTTTACTAAAATTTGGAATTCAAACTCTCATTTACGCATTGTCTTTGGTCACTCATCACCAACACAAACATATCAAATTTATACAAAAACATCTCCCAATAAAGCCGCCGGCAAATCCCTTTTCATTTTTTCTATTTATTTAAATAAATAGATTCAAAATTATATATTGTATTAAATTTTTCTATATATGAATCTTCTTACTTGGACTCCATTTAATTAATTTGTTCCATTTTGTAGTCTCCCATATGAACCATCCTAGATATTTCCTTTCTCTGAAATTTAGTTTCTTCACGTTTTGAAAATCCACAAATTAATTCCTTGTGTATTATATATAGTAAAACTTATATAAATAGCTCTATAGCTACACTTCTCTTTAGACATAAACACTTGAGAAAAATAAAATAACAAACTTTTTTTCTTTCTGGGGTTTTCTCATTTTTCTCTCTCATTGTTTTCTTTTTCTCACTTTCCAAACATGATTATGAATAATAATAATAATACTATAGTGCCCAAATGCTTTGTTATCTTATTGGTTCTGTTGATTAATAATTCTGTTATTAATGGAACAGAGGGTCGGATCTTGAATAATGAGAAGAAGTATTACTGGAAAAATGATCTTGTTCGTAGAGGGATTGTTGGATTCTTTGATGGGCTTTATCTTGGGTCCATTAAGCAATCTGGGCCAAGCCCAGGTGAGGGTAATAAGGTCGGTCGGACACTTGGTGGTATCAAAGATTCTGGTCCTAGTCCTGGTGAGGGACATAAGTTTACTCATGCTAAGACACTTGGAGGTATCAAGGCCGGTCCAAGTCCCGGGGAGGGACATAAATTTACTAATGCCAAGACACTTGGAGGTATCAAGGATTCTGGGCCGAGTCCTGGTGAGGGACATAAGTTTACTAATGCCAAGACACTTGGAGGAATTAAGGCCGGCCCGAGCCCTGGGGAGGGACATAAGTTTACTGATGTTAATACTTTTGGAGGTATTAAAGACGGCCCGAGCCCTGGTGAGGGACATAAGTTTACTAATACAAAAACTTTAGGAGGAATCAAAAACTCGGGACCGAGCTCTGGTGGCGCGGGACATAAGTTTACCAATGCGAAGATACTTGGAGGAATCAAAAATTCAGGACCGAGCTCTGGTGGTGGGGGACATAAATTTACTAATGCCAAGACACTTGGAGGAATCAAAAACTCGGGACCAAGCTCTGGTGGTGGGGGACATAAATTTACTAACGCCAAGACAGTTGGAGGAATCAAAAACTCGGGACCAAGCTCAGGTGGTGGGGGACATAAATTTACTAACGCCAAGACTCTTGGAGGAATCAAAAACTCAGGACCGAGCTCTGGTGGTGGGGGACATAAATTTACTAACGCCAAAACTCTTGGAGGAATTAAAGAGTCGGGACCGAGCCCCGATGAGGGACACAAGTTTACTAATGTTGATATCCTTGGAGGAGTCAAAGATTCAGGACCAAGTCCAGGAGATGGACATTAGTAAGCCTATATTATGGGCAATCGCCATTGATATGGTCATGGTGATATTAATTAATCACTCATTTAATTAATTTATTAAATTATATATATAGTTAATTAAACAGCATATATATACTTAGAAGATGACATATTGTCGATCATCATTAAATTTATTTATTTTTATTATTATATGATTATTCTTTTGTAATCTTTATAATTACATCGATGGGGTCCATTGATCCAATTTGTTAGTCATGTAACGATTTGTTCTCTATTTAAATTAAGTAAATAAAATTAATAATTAAGATTATAAATTATCTATGTATATGCATACGTGGGTTTCCATTATAATTCATCTTTGCTTTTAAATATTAAATTAATATTTATATGTATGATACATTTTTTTATAATATTATATATGCCGTGTATGCTTAACCTTTTTTGACCTTAATAAAGTTTTTTATTATTATTATTATTCTTATTATTTGTAATTTTTAAGTGATTAACGTAAATTTATTAGTGCATGCGTTTATATTTGCGTACACAATAACGTAGTTAATTAGTGGATTTTTTTTATTTCTTGCTTTTTATTCAATTATTACATGGCATACACTTAAAATTTTTAGTTTGTAAATATATAGATCCAATAATTTTTTTTAACATGCATTAGTGTCTTAATAAATTTGTAATTAGATTTATTTGTTAAAGGAAGATTTAGAAGTATAAATTAATAATAATATATACATATTTTTATTCAAATTCAATAATTTAAAATCTGACCCTAATTAATATTAAGTATTTATGCCTTTAAAAAATCATTGAATTTAAGTCGTTATTATAAAGTCAAGCTTTCAATTAACAATTAAATTAAGTAAACACATTAACTATTGTAGTCAAAAGTGAAAATATAAAGAATCAATATATAGAAGAAAATTAAAAGTAATAGGTTGACTTATTATAACTACAAATTAATAATATTAATTCAATGAGTGTTGTTATTAAGTACTAGTATTATTCTACATTTTCTCATTTTACGTGATTTATTAATAATGATATTTTTTTAAAAGGTACTTTCTTATGTTACATAAAATTTAATATTTAATTATATTAATAACAGTATGACATGGAGAAGATTGTTAGACACTAATAATATTTTTTAACAATTCTATAATTAAATATACGTTTTGGATAACTTTTTTTAATTAATTAAAGTAAAATGGTTGACTAAATGTATTTTAATACTAATAAAACTCAAATATGAATATATTATGTTACACTATACTATAATCTATATATTAATAAGAATATTAAAATGAGTACTATAAATACATATATATTATATACATTAAAATAAATTAGAAAGTTATTCATTCACGTACGTCTTAATTTTCTTTTACTATTATTTCCTTTTCTTTGAGGTTGTAATTTTCCTATAAATATATATATGAAATTTACGTATATTTATGGTGTTGACTTAAGACCTTTATTAGTCAACAATGTGCTCTTCGGTCAAGGCCTAGAAAATATAAATGGAAGAAAACGAAAATATAAAGTACTCATATATATTTTCAAAATTTAAATGAATTTAATTGACCATATAATTGAATTGTCATCTTATTTTTCTTTAATTATTTTTTTAGGTTATTAAATATTAAGTGTGTTTCTTATATTTATTTTTAATGTTTGAAAAAAGAAAACACATATATATTCTAATTGAAATATAATATGATTATATAAAATATTTTTTTTTTGCATAACACTATAAAATTTACAACTTGATAATATATAATATCCCAATGTAAAATAAGATTAATTTTTAATAATACTATTAATATTTCTCATTGAAAACTACACACTAATTCTTAAAAAACTTACAAAAGTTAAAAAGCTTAAAAGAGAGATTAATCAATTAAATTAAATTTGTTTCCATTCTTTTTAATAATAATTAAATTAATTTATTATAAAAAAAAATAAACGAATAAATTAAGAATAGATGCTAGTTTACTTTACACTATTACATTAAAAAATAATTTGTGCCCATTTGATTTGTGTTGATGATAATTATTTATTTTATTATATATAACGTCTGCGTTTCAAGCTTTTATTGGGCCCTTACACCCACGGAATGAATGGCTCTTATACACGAGTACGTCACTCTGGCTGTTTTATGGACTGGTGACTGACCCCCTACACGAGTGTTTCCAGCGTACTTTGTCCTCACTCGCACGCTTCCTGGGAAAACTTCCCAAGAGGCCACCCATCCTGAAATTTCTCCAAGTCAAGAACGCTTAACTCCCCATGCTGAAATTGCCCCAGGTCAAGCACGCTTAACTGTGGAGTTCTTTCGAGATGGGCTACCGAAAAACAAGATGCACCTTGTTGACATAGGTGGTATCAATCAAATCCATTTAAGTCCTCTTCAACTATGTAGTCCCATACCTATACAGTCTCAAAATCATCACACGTGACCTTCCCTAGGCGATGTGGGATTGCACAGCTTACCCGGTATTTCCCCTTATGGATCACAAGAATATTGTCTGTCACATTATAATAGATAACTAAATATGAAAATTGGGGGTTCTAAAAAAATGAATATTAGGATAAATTAAAATTAATTCCATTAAGAAAAAAATTATAAACTTACCCATGTGATTCTAATGGTCATTTATCACATTTTCTGTCATCCCCAAATAAAAAAATCTTAAAAATTGTATAACTCATATATAACACAATTAATACTTCTAAAGTTTAATAAAATTTCCGAAATTGAAAAATTATAACTCTAGTGCCAATTTCTAATAATAGGACCCACAATATAATAAACTCATGCATACTTATAAAAATGTCAATAAATAATGCTATTTGTTTTACTAATTCATACTTTAACATGCGGTCATTACAAAATTAAATAGTATATCAGAACAAATTGTATTTTTATTGTGGTATATAATCTTAGTAGGGCCTTTTTTTGGAGTGTTATTTAAAATAAAATTTTTATTGAAAAATATACAAATTTTTTTGAGAATAAAAAGAAAAAATATGTGAAAATAAAAAACAAACATGCCCCTAGTACATAGCTAATAAAGTTTTCTTACACTCACACATTTCATTTTTAATCTAAAGATTTAGTAAAATTTCACTAAATTCCAACATTCCCTTTTCCCTTCCCCTCTACTTATAATTTTCATTTTTCATCACTATTAGTCTCTTATCTAAATAATTAAATATACTTATTAAAAAAATTAAATATACAAAATATTATAATTAAGTAATTGATTCGATCCCAACAATCTATAAACGATTGTCCTTTAAATTGTTGTATTATATGTTATTATATGGATCGATCATGTAGTTATTTTTTGTGTGTATATATATATATGTAAATAATTTGCATTTGACTTTGTTGTGTCAATTTTGTACTAGTAGTCTGTTTTTTAATTGTCGAATGTCGTAATTAATAAATAATCTTATTATATATATATTGAAAGATAAGCTATATATAAACATGAATTAATATTAAATTGGTATTTAATTTTCATAGTTCATCTAGGATTAATTAATGAAGATATGAGATAAGCAATTAATGTATATTTATATACATACAAATAGTTGTATATTTAAGAACAATTAATATAAATAAGTTATTATTTTTAGCGTATGTATTAAGAATACCATAAAGAGCAAAACTACTACGTATATGGTATAAAAATTATTTATTTATTATCAACAAGATCTTCTTGATCATAAATTAATGATTTATACCATGTTGACTTTGAATTTTGTGAATAAAAAACTAAGAAAATGTTGTTTATTATGAATCACAAAGAATTGAAAGATGAGAGAACAAATGCTGAATTTATAGTGGTTATTACAAATATATATTATACTCTTAATTGATCATAGTCCTCTAATCGTGGTTATATCCATATATATACATCTTTACAATGACACATTACCCACAATCTTGATCGAGCTTGTGATTAAGATTAGGTTGCACATTTGCCTGACTTGAAACCTTTTAAATTCTTAGCTATAACAAGCAGGTTCGATATGTAATTTTTACACTTCGAACCTAGTCAAACCCACCCGTTCTGTTACCCTAATTAAGACTCTCAAGCATAACATCGAACCTAAACACGCATGTCCTACAAATACAATTTAACAGTAAAATTGTCGTAGTTACTTTTAAAAGTAAATAATTCAAATAAATCATAAAAGATATTATATAATTTATTTTTTTTTAATAAAAACGTGAACAATTAGTATGTTATTAATATTGTAGATAATTAAAAAGTTGCTTTTATAGTGAGGTCTTCTAGTTCTAGTTGAGGATGTTTTTAGATTGTAAATTAGATTTTGAAGTAATGAAAACACTAGCTAATTTTTATAAAAAAAATTGTTTTTAAAAGTAAAATAATTTAAGAAGTGAAATCTTCTTAATCATTTATAGGTTCACAAACAATTTTGTAGTATTGTTGAGTTCTTTTTTTTATTTAATATATATATTTTTTGAAGAAAAGCTCATTTTTTAATAGTAAATATTAAGGAACTTTTTTATAATTAATTAAAAAATGCAAAAAGATTACAAAATACATAATTTTTTTTTAAATAGTTTTATAAATTGCTCGTGGTTGGTTCTTACTGTAAATAGTAAAGAAAAGATAACCATTTCAATGAATTTAATATTTTACTTAATCATATTTCTCATATTTAGAAATCTTTTAATAGTATATCCTTGTCTCATTATTATAAAATATTTAAGAACAATGCTGCTCTTTCTTTAACAAAACGAGCATTTATTTTAGATGAGTTACCTATTTGGTGGTTGAGTCTCCCAATAGATCTAGTTATTTAATTTTTATTTTTATTTTATATTCTTTAAGATATACCAACTTTTATAGATGATGTCCCTATTATACCCCTTTGGTTAATGTAGATTATGTGCTAGACTTAAGTAAATTGTGAGGGTATATTGGACCACCCACTCACAAAAGTGGATATATTTCAATGAAATATAATATGAAGATATTTTTGATTAATAGATAAAAAAAAGATATTTTTGAAAAGGCTAATTAGGATTTTCGCCCTTGAACTTTGACATGTACCAAATCATGCCCCCTGAACTTTTAAGGTCATTAAAAATGCCCCATGAACTATTAAGATTGTTGGATTTAAGGACTTTTTTCCAATTTTAGTAAAAAAGTCTAACATGAATGAAAATTTAAGGAACATAATTTAGTATATGTAAAAGTTCGAGGGGCATGATTTGGTAGATATTAAAATCTGGGAATCATGGTTTAGTACATAAACAATCACTGAAATAGTAAAATTGAATGAAATTAGACAAAAGTCCTTAAATCCAACAATCTCAATAGTTTAGCTGGTATTTTTAACGACCTTAAAAGTTTAGGGGACATAATTTAGTACATGTCAAAGTTCAAGAGCAAAAATCCTAATTAGCCTTATAAAAATTCTCCAATACACCGTCACCGTCAAGGCCCAAGCAGGAAACTGAGGCCCAACTAAAGAAGTAGCTAAGGCCCAACTAAAGAAATTGCTAAGGCCCAAAACGAAACTAAAATTTGAAGAGTTGTTTGATTTGAGATAAAAGGAAAAAACCACCGGGAAACGAGTCGAGTCGAGTCGAGTCGAAGTGAACTGAGAGACTGAGTTGAGCCGAGTCAGAAATCAGAGCAGGAGAATCGTTCCAACTCAATCCTAACTGTTATGGGAAACTCATCCAAAGACGACTCCCTCACCGACGGTGACGCCTCCAGCGGCGACGCTCCACCCTCAAAAACCAGCCTTTACACCGAGGGTGAGAAGGTCCTCGCTTACCATGGTCCTCGCATCTACGAAGCTAAGGCAACAAACCCCACTTCTCTCTTCTTTTCTTAATTCACTATCTTTTGATTCTTCTGTTGGTTTAGTATTATTATCAGTGGAGTTCATTTTCTTTTGGTTCGCTTTTTTCTATGTTGAAGTTAATTAGGGGTACTTTTGAATTTGACTTATTATTTCTCGGGATTTGATTTAGGTTTTGTACTTAGGGTTTCTGTTTTTCTTTTGAAAAGTTTGTTTTTTTAAAATTTTTCAAGTGAAATTCATCATGTTAGGGGTTGATTTTGATATAATTATATGTTTTAAGCAATGATTAGGTTTTGTAACTTTGTTACAGGTTCAAAAGGCTGAGCTCATGAAAAAAGAATGGAAATTCTTCGTTCACTATCTTGTAAAGCCTTTTCTTTTTCTTTCTGAAAGTAAATGAATTTTGCTAAAGGGGTTTTGATTTTGATATTAATGGTGGGTATGGTTTTGCTATTTTGCAGGGTTGGAATAAAAGGTAAGTTTGTCATCTTTGTTATCAAATGTTTTTTAGTTTTTAAAGTTCAGGACTCAGATTCATAGTTGAATGATATGGATGGATACACATTGGATATCTTAGTTATATTTTCTCTATCTCTACAAGGAGTTAATGGGATTTTAATTTTAGTTACTCTTTAGTAAGAACTTGGTGTATATTTTGCTCATGAACGATGGAATTATAATTTTAGATGGGAGAGGAGGTAGACAATGGTGGGTAGATTAGATAACAATGGAGATTGTAAATGTGATTAAACTCAGGCAATTGATTCATCCATCATATATCTATAGCTGGAAAACAGTTCTCTTTATCATATTACCAACCTTGTCATAGAAAGCTAGAGCTACCAACTTATGATATTAGAGAGCAGGGGGTACCTAGACGCTTAAAAGTTCGATGGAAATATTTGCTTTCATTTTGATAATTATACCCTTTCGGAAAGGGATACAGAAATCATTACTATGGCTTGGACATCTTGCCAACAGTTGGGACGAATGGGTAGGGGCTGATCGATTGATGAAACTTACCGAAGAGAATGTGTTGAAGCAGCAAGAGCTTGACAAAAAGCAGGGTGTGGACAAGAATGTAAAATCGGGACGTTCTGCACATACGAGACCTAAAAGTTCTGCTGGTAATTTGTTTTTTTGTCTATTAATATGATATTATTCATTATTCTAAAAGTAGCTAGAGGTAACACTTTTTGAAATGTTTTCTTCAATTACATCTTTATTTTTCTACCAAAGTGAAATTTTTATTTATTTCTTTTAAAAGTTAATTGTAGGAGTTCATTCTATGTTTTGCAGCTATTGTTGCAACTTTCTTAGTCTCCTTGTTTCATTCCTTATGTGCTAGTTGTGTTATAATTTTTTTTCTTTTTCTGTGTTAGATGTTAAGGCTGAGAAAGAGGACACTAAGACCAATGGTATGTATTATCACAGAAGTTTCATCTCATTTACTGTTTTTTTTTTGGTATATTAAATTTATCCTCAAGAATCCAATCTTTTTATTTGTGTTACAAACATATAAAGTTGATACTAAAGAGGTTCCTTTTTTAATGTTAATATTTTTGCAGTGGTGAAAACAAAGAAACGGAAGACTGAATCAGTTGCTGAGGTCCGGCTTGTATTTTGATTTAGATTTAGAATTTAGTTCTTTTTATTTTATTGGTTGTCTTGTCTAGACTTTTCTTTGTATACAATGGTAGTTTGTCATGTACAATTACATCATCGGAGAGCTGAAAAAAGAAAGAAAACATATTCAAGATAATAAACAGATTGTCTTACCTGTAAACTTAAGCTATTGTTTTAGCTATTTCTAAATGTTTTGATCTAGCTTTTTTTTAACACAACTAAGTGTGGTTTGATGGTTGTTAGAAGGAGGGTGCTTCTTCGGAGAAGTCTGTAAAGATTCAAATTCCATCAACACTCAGAAAACAGCTTGTAGATGATTGGGACTTTGTTAATCAGCAGGATAAAGTATGTTTCAAGTTGTTGAACCACTTCTCTCATATTGTCTTTTCATTAATATTTGAAATTATCTTACCCACTATGGTGTCAATAACTCATAATCATATTAAGTGAGTTGTTATTGGTGAGCTATCTAAATCAGTCTATAACTTTTTGCCTTGAATTCTGCAAATTCATTCTAATTGGAGCTGGTTATGCCAGGACACTTCTTAGTGTCAAGTCTAACTAGTAATTATGAATGTTTACTCGACTAATATTACATGACCTGAGATAAGTAGGACTTGCAGTTTCAATTACTTTGCTGATTATTTGTTTAATTATTTAGCCAGTTCTGTAGTTGGTTCTATCAAAGTTCTGATCTTCTTTTTCTCTCTTCATGCTCTTTCACTTTCACATTTCATTTACGCATTTTACTGTTCTGTAGCTTGTCAAACTTCCTCGTTCGCCAACGGTTGATGAAATTCTATCGAAGTACCTTGATTATCGTTCAAAGAAGGAAAACACGTAAGTATACTTTGTAGGGCTGCATTATAATTATGTTTTTGCTCTTGTGCTATTTGTGCACATTCCCATTAATTTTACTTGTTGATTCCATTATTCAGTTTTCCATTTAGATTCTCTATAAGTATTTTTTTTAGTACTAACTGTCCAATCATTATTGTTAATAATAAATTGTTTTCTCCTATCTCTACTAATCTCTCAAATTTTCACACTTTCTTACTGTGAATCATAATTTCGGTATAATTGGATCCTGGGATGTAGTTTGGAGTTTCACCCTGCAATACTAACGATTCAAGTACTCTGTTTCTCTTGAATACAGGACGTCTGATTCCTTAGCAGAAATCTTGAAAGGAATAAGATGTTACTTTGATAAAGCACTTCCAGTTATGCTCTTATATAAGAAAGAGCGCAAGCAATTTCAGGATGTTGTCCTAGATGATATGTCTCCATCAAACATATATGGCGCCGAACATTTGCTAAGACTCTTTGGTATGCTTCAAATGGATTCAAAATATGTCCTGCATGCCATACTACTGAGATTATTCAAGTTACTATGGGTTTCCCGAAAGTAAACTATGTCTTTGATTTGTGTACTTCATATTTGGAATTTTAATCTGATTATGAAGATTTCTGGTGTTGCAGTTAAGTTGCCTGAGTTATTGGCGTATGTAAGCATAGAGGAGGAAACACTGACACGCTTGCAACAGAAACTGACTGATTTTCTTAAGTACGTACACTTTTCAAGTTTCATACTCGTTCTAATTTCCAATTGATTTCGTTATGCCAGAATGTTCATCTTGATCTTCTTTGTGTAGGTTTTTGCAGAAAAACCAGAGTACATTCTTCCTTTCAACCTACGATAGCATTAAAGGGGTTGAAGGAAAGGGCAAGGGGAAAGACGACTGAAACTAATCTGAAACTAGTCCCCGGTGACAAGTTTGATGACCATCTTACTCTTTTTTGTCTTTTCTTTTTTTGGAACTCGAAATCCAGGTAGATATACCTTCCAATTGTTGTACTAGTAGCATTAGTTCATTCTTTTGTTTCCAAAAGAGATTCACTCATTAAGTTACTCATAATCACAATGATGAAGTAACTCACTGTTATATGCTGCATAACATTTGGAAATATTATTGTATGTATAATTCATGACTTGAATAGTTGAATCTGTAAGAATGACAACTTAGTATTTTACTCTAGTAAGCTAATCAGTTAAATTTCACTCTATTTGTGTTAAGCTTGATGTTTATAATAATTCAAAGTGCCCATGTATAAATGTTAGGTTAGGTTAGTTAGGGTAGGCATTTAGCCAAATCTTGATCCTTTATTATTGTACTTGAGAATTTAATGCTTTTATTTTTGACAAAACCAAAATATTGATGGTCAAAATCGCCTACAAGAGGTGCACAAACTCTAGTAAAGAGATTCGTGCACTTTTGGTTGGCGATTTGGGAGATTTTGAAAGGACATGTTGTAGTGTCATCAATGGAGGTTGCTTCCGGCCACATCTAGAACAAACCTATATCTAACATCGTTTCTTTCCATCCTCTCGAATGCCTTGTTCACATAATCCGTCTTCACCACCTCAATCATTGTCTTCAAACCTTTCTCTGCCCAAAACTCTAATAGCTCCTCAGTTTCTTCTATGCTTCCGATGAAGCTTCCTCCAATAGTCTTCTTCCCTTCATTTTATATAGACAAGAAGATTAAACTTTTAACCGATTTTCAATGCTAGAATTGTTGACAAAGATGTGTGAAAGTAAGATAGATAGACATACCTAGAATCAAGTCACTGGCTATAAACTGAAGTGGCTGAGGAGATGCCCCAACTATCACTAGCCTTCCTTCAACCTTTAACAACGAAAGGTAGGCTTTTATGTTGTGATGTGCCGGAACAGTGTCTAGAATGTAGTCTAGACTACCGGCTGCTGCCTCCATCTCTGCCGAGTCGGAGCTAACCAGGTAAGAATCAGCCCCCAAATGCTCTAAAGCCTCCTCCTTTTTCTTACTAGAAGAGCTTATCACTGTCACATGGTGTCCCATTGCCTTGGCTATGATAACCCCCAAATGCCCAACTCCTCCCAACCCTAATATTCCAACTCTCAACACATCCTCATTTGAATACCCTTTAGTGAATTGTTTCAAAGGACTGTAAGCTGTTACCCCGCCACACAATAGTGGAGCCGCCTGTTCCGGTGCTAGTTTGTTTGGCATTCGTACAACAAACCTGCAAGAACAGTACACATAGATATGCTCTTAGTCTCGATAAATACCTAACAAAAAACATGATTTGTTTGAGATTTTGCTTACGCTTGGTGAACCACCATGGTAGAGGAGAAACCTCCATGGGTGGGAGCTCCATCTGGGTAGGTGCCGCCGGTGGTGAAAATTCTATCGGCGCAGTAGTTTTCATTGTTTGATTTGCAGGAAGAGCATTTCCCACAAGACCCAATTATGCAGCCTACTCCCACTTTGTCCCCAACTCTGAATTTTCTCACTTCTGAACCCAACTCTTCAACTTCTCCCACTACTTCATGACTACAAATACAAAGAACAAGCAATTTTACTATTCAAGTTAATTTTCATAGTGAGATGGTAATATAGTGGATTTTTTGTAGTATAAAAATGGTGAGTTCTTACCCTGGTACCAAAGGGTAATTAGTTGAATGAATCTCATTCCTCATTTGATGAAGATCTGTATGATCAATTCCACAGTACAATACCTTTATCACTACATCTTCTGGACCTGTTTTCCTATTCATTTGGGAAAAAAACATTAATTATTTTTTAGGTTTAATATCCAATTTTTCATGGGTATCCCTAAACTATGAAGACAAAAATCACCTGAGATTGAATGAATAGGAAGACAGAAGCCCAGTTGTGTCTCTTGCAGCCCAACCAATTACTCTTCTTTCTCCCATTTTTTTCCAAGACTCAAGATTTGTAATAAGAATAATTGAGCAAGTTTGTGAAATTTGGAAGATGGTGTGACTTGATTGATATGTAAATGCAAGGTTTTATAGTCCAAAGAGTCAAATTTCATGTACATTTATTCAAAGAAAAATACAATAATGTAAAGTCTTCTTTAGTTCATTACTTCATTCAATGTTTTCAGTCATGTTCCTCGAGTAGATAATGTTCTTACAAATATACATTAAACACTTTATTTATATAGTAAATACAATTTTGATCTTTATATTTTGTAAAAGTTGTTAATTAGATTGAACTTTCTGATTTGTTGAATGATAAATTGAGCTCTGTATTATTTATTACTAAAAGGGCTCGTTTGGAACGCCGTATTAGGTCGTATTGTATTGTATTGTATTATATTAAATTGTATTTTATGCAATATTTTTATGTAAACCTATACGTGATATTAATTTTTATGGACACCTAAATATATAATATTTTAGTATAAATTAAAGTTTAATATAGTATTATATAAAAATATGATATATAATCCAATTCAATATAATACAATACAATACGACCTAATACGGCGTTCCAAACGAGTAGAAATAGTAATAAATAGTACACTGATTTTTTTTTTTTTTTGTAAAATTAAACTTAATAATAATCATATACAGATATGTTATGACAAAACTGATTACGTTTTTTCACATATGTTTGTGTTAGAAATTCTTTTTAAGTTGATTATATTAAAAAAAAATTGAAAAATTGAGTTAAGGTCTTATTTGTAGTATTTTAAAAAAATACCGAATTCATTTTATCATGTAACAAAATAATAATTTTAATTAATAATTTTTATAAAATATAAAATCCAAAATAAAATAAGCCTTATTAATATACTATTTGGTTAAAATGTTCCACAAAATAATAATGGGACCATTAATATTATTTGTGTTCTTTAGTGGATATTATGGCTCATCAAATACGTCATGGCTTATATTGTTATAGCCCCCTTCATTTTGTGCATAAGTAAAATTAATATTTAAAATTACCAAATTAATCCCAATATAATACAAAGTTGTTTGGTCCAACCATAGAATATTGTTTTTAATATGAATGGAACTCCATAACTTCAAAGATCTTCAACATATTATAATCTTTGTTTGTTGACCAACTTAATTAGTATTATTTTAATTACATGTCCCCTAAAAAGATAAAGAGTATTTTATTTTATGGTATATGCTCATCAAATACGTCATGGCTTATTAAATATAGTAATATACATAGCTCTCAATTCTTACCTCATTAATTATGTCTACCTAATATTATTAGATACTTAATCTTGAATGTTTTACAATTAATTAGTGATATTTATAAAAATTATTATATGTAATTATATAGAATTCGATATTTAATTGTACCTGTAGGAAATCACAGCAGTCCCGAAACTGCCCCTACACCAACACCTAACAGTCAAAAAAAAAAATAGGGGCAAAGCTGTCTTTTTCTCTTTGTGCGGATCCAAAGAGAATATGCCTTTCTCTAAACCGAATATGCCCCTTTTGAATTTCAGATCTACTTTTCAAAACCCTATTGCATTTAATTGCAATATAAAACCAATCTTTTCTCTTTCTATGAAAACCTAGCTGCCATTTTTCCCTTTCACAAATTTCGCCTCCTTCACTCCTCTTCTCTCTTTCTTCTCCTTTCTTTGAATGACAAGAAGCAAAACCCTCAAGCTTCTTCTCCTCCTTCTCCTACTCGCCCATTGAAAGCACGCTTCTTCCTTTCTTTCTTCTTGTTGCACAAGAAGAATAAATAATCCAAACTCGAGCTTCCTCTTCTCCTTCCCTTCAACCTTCTTACCGCAGAAATAAAACCCAAATTTCCGACACCCAAGCTTATCTCCTCTTTCTCTTGTTCTAGATTTTAAAACTCGCAAAGACTAAGAACAAAACTACCATATAAATACCAACGAAAAATAAAAACCAAAGAAAGGAAAAAGAATAAAAAACACCACAACAATTGATTTCGGAGTTCCCTCTAAATCGAGGTACGTCTCCGCTGCGACCCTCAAAGTTGCTTGAATCTCACTATGAATCTCAAAAACCTTACATAGTTATGGAGATTCCATGCCACAAAAGCTTACAGTAATCTCTCTTGTCCTTCACTTTATTTCTCTTGATTTTCCTTACAATCTCTCTCACTAACTCTCTATTTTTTCTTTTCTTGTTTCTGAGGTTGATTACAAAGGAAACACAAGGCTACTGCCTTTATTTTTCTGCTGGGCCGAAATGGTTCTCTTGCTGAAATGAGAAGGTTGAACCTCATATTTATAATATTGTTTGTTGCTGGCTGTGTTGTGCCTGAAATTTGAGAAATAGATATATTTCGTTGTGATATTTTCCTTGTAAAGCCGAAAGTTTGTTAGAGTCTTCGAGATATTTTGTTTGCTTTCTTCATATTGTAAAGAGAAATAAAGATCTAGGCCTATGACAACAACCGACAACTCTATGAGTTATAATGGTCCGTCGAGGCTTGTAAATAGCATCTAATTTATTTTCCTTGTAACTTTATTTATGGGACAATAGTATGGGAATTTATCCAACAAATTCCACCTAAATTTCCATACTAGAATTCAAACAGTCTCGCCTTTGCTTCATTTACTTGTTGCCGTCTTTGAGGGTCATTGCTTGAATATGTGTCCATTTACCATCTCGTGTCAACTCCCAACAGTTCATACAATGTTTGAACTTGTCGAGAGTGACCACCTTAGTTCCCATATCCGCAAGGTTCTCTCGCAGAACTTTTCCACTTGTATTTCACCTCGAGTCACCTTGTCCCTTATAAAGTGGTATTTAATCTCTATATGTTTAGTTCTACATGGAACACGGGGTTCCTACATAAGTGTACACACTGCCTCGAGTACACTCTAAAGGAACCTCTTTAAGTAACTTAATCTCTGTCAAAAGTCCTTTCATCCATATGGCTTCTTTAATAGCTTCCGTGGTTGATATGTACTCCGATTCGTCTGTTGAAAGTGCAACCACAGGTTGGAGTTGGGCTTTCCAACTCACACGATTTCCTCCAAGTAGGAACATGTAAGATGAAGTAGACTTTCATTGCTCGTCCCCCCGCATAGCGGCATCGCCGTATCCTTCTATGTTAGTGCCGAACTTCGTTGCTTGTAGATGAGTCCAACCTTGTGTGTCCCTACTAGGTACACTGAAAACCCATTTCATTGCAAGCCAATGAATCTTTCCCGGATTTGCCATGTATTTGCTCAAAGTACTTATGGCAAAGGCCGTATCCGGCCTTGTACAAACCATTAAGTACATAATAGTCCCAACCGCACTTGAGTAAGGCACTTTACTCATTGCTTCCTTCTCGCTTCGCTCTTAGGACATTGTTCCTTTGTCAAAGTGCATCGGCTAGTTATTGGCCGAGAAGTTTTCTTTGAATCTTTCATTGAAAACTTCTCATAATCTTTTCGAATGTAGTCCTCTTGTGTCAAGAATAACTTGCCCAACTTTCTCGTCCCTCTTTATAAGTGATACCCGCATCTTAGATGCTATCCCCAAGTCTTTCATCTCAAACTCGGCCTTTCGAGTTGCTTCTTCATCTCATCCACTCGAGATCTTTCCTTGCTTATGATAAGCATGTCATCTACATAAAGCAACAAGTAGATGATCGTGTTGATGTCGATTCCGTGATAGAAACATGCATCATAAGAACTCCGAGAAACCTTGTTTCATCATAAAGGTGTCAAACCTTTTATTCCACTCAGCTTGGGATTGCTTCGAGTCCATACAAGGACTTAACCAGTTTTACAAACATGGTTAGGTTTTCCTTCTCACATACCCTTCGGTTGGGTCATGTATATTTCTTCTTCCAATTCCCCCATGGAGAAAGGCAAGGTAACATCCATCCGATCTATCTCCATGTCAAACTCGAGTAGCTAAACTTAGGACCACTCTAATCGTTTTATACTTCACCACGGAGAGAAAATCTCATTGAAGTCAATACCTTCCTTTTGTGTGAAACCTTTAGCCACTAGCCTAGCCTTGAACCTTATAGGCTCACCTTTAGATCTTCCTTCCTTGTGCTTGAACAACCACGTACAAGACACAATGCTTTTACCCTGGGTTTTGGTACCACAACCCAAGTCTTATTCTTCTTGAGAGATCCCATCTCATCATCCATGGCCTTATTCCACTCCTTAGAATTCTTTCCATTTAATGCCTCACTATAAGTCTTGGGTTCCATATCATCCATTTCCAAATCTGTTAGAAGAGCATAAGCCAATTCTTCACTCCAAATGTTGTAGCCGAATTTCCGATTAGGCTTTGGAGTCCTCTTAGACCGTCCCTTGTCAACCGATAGTTTGTAAGGTCCTCTTCGGTGCCTTCATCCCCGATCTCTTGTCGAGCATCAGTTCCTCCCCGACCATTGTTAATGGGCCGCCGGCTTTGGTTAGGTTCCACTTGAACCATTCCCGTGTGTCTTCGTTTTGTTCCACCCGATTAGAACCAGCTTTTAACTTCTAGGTTTGTACCTGCAGGGTTAGTATCTTCCATTCCTGCACTAGACTTTTCATTAGGTAAACAAGGAAAAATATTTTCTTAGAATATAACATCTCTACTATTCATAGTTTTAAATCCCCCTTTTCCTTTACCCAAAGTCTATATCCTTTTACCCCTTCGGGGTACCCTAAGAAAACACACTTTAAAGCCCTAGGTTCAAGTTTTCCTATGCTTTGATGTGCATAAGCTGCACATCCAAAAACTTTCAAATGAGAAAGGTGTGGTGGTTTACCTGACCATTTCTCCTCGGGAGTTTTACCTTCAATTGCTCTTCGATGGGCTTCTATTTATTAGGTGAACTGCTCGTCAAGGCAAACCTTCTCCCCAAAACCCTCGAGATAATCCTCGATCGAAGTAGCATACACCTTACTTTGTTTAGTATGGTGCGGTTCATTCTTTCACCACCCCGTTTTGTCGAGGTGTAATCCTCACCGTTCTATGTCGCTGCAAGCCATTTTCTTTACAATAGAGGTCAAATTCATTGTTACAAAATTCCAAACCATTATCAGTTCTTAAAGTTTTCAGCTTTTCATTAGTTAAGTTCTCAACCAATAATTTCCAATGTTTGAATTTTGTAAAAGCATCATTTTTATTCTTAAGTAGATATATCCATACTTTCCTAGAATAATCATCTACTATAGATAAAAAAATAAGAACAGCCACCATGAGTACTGATTTTTTTAGGACCCCATAGATCAGAATGTACATACTCAAGTATTCTTTTAGAGTTGTGAGTACCTGCTGTGAACTTTAATCTGTGATGCTTTCCAAGTATGTAATGTTCACAAAAGTCTAGTTTACTCACTTTATCCTTACCCAACAGTTGTTGCTCACTCATGAGTTGCAAGCCTCGCTCACTTATATGCCCTAATCTTCTGTGCCATAGAGTAGCTATCTCATCTTCTTTGTCATTGTGAGTTGTAATGTTACAACTTGAAATAGGAGAGCCTTGTAGGTAGTAAAGTTCACCATTTTTGATTCCTTTCATGATTGTTAATACTCCTCTACTAAGCTTCATATGACCTGCCTCTACCTTACTCACAACACTCAAATCATCAAGCACACTAATAGAAATTAAATTTATAGAGAGATTAGGAACATACCTCACTGCTGTTAGAGTTCTTACTATCCCATCATACATTTTAAATCTGATAGATCCCGAGCCTTTAATCTCACATGTCTGATTGTTTCCAAGGATCACTTTTCCTCCTTTAGATTCCCTGTAATCAAACATATAACTCTTGTCATTAGTCATATGAAAAGTACAACTTGAATCTAAAATCCAATCATCTTTAAAAAGATGATGCATCAATGTATACTTCACCACTATCAACACTTTCATAACCATCACCATAATTAGCTTGGTTATTTTTAGAAAAATTAGGTCTAGAGTTAGAATTTTCTCCCTGTCCTTTATATTTATTTGGTTTGCCTTTGTTTAGAAAATAACAATCTCTTTTGAAATGCCCTGGCTTGCCACAGTTGTAGCATCCCGTAGGATCAGTTGGTTCTTTTGAGTTTGATCTTCCCTTGTTGTGACTCTTTCCTTTCGTGGTGATCTCTCGCCGTGACTTTTACTTTGTAGTGTCCATGTTTTCTTTGATTGGGTCTCCTCATCTTTGAAGTTTACTTCTCCATTAGAACCTCCATGCTTCTCATTTCTTGATCTCCAAGTCTTTTGACTTTAAGGCCGAAATTACTTCTTCTAAAGTAATTCGTCCTACCATATTTAATGGCATTCTTCACTTCTTTGTAGGATTCGGGTAATGAGTTTAAGATGATGATGGCTTGGTTCTCATCACTTAAAGCCTCATTTTCACCAGAATTAGCCAATTCAATATGTAACCTTAGAAATTCATCTAAGTTTTCATCAAGAGTCTTGCTAGTGCTCATCTTGAAACCAAAGATCCTTTCTTTAAGAAAGATCTTGTTGATTAAAGATTTCTTTCAAATCGATCTTCAAGCTTTTTCCATATTTTTGCCGGTGTATCTTCTTTATCAACTAACCCGATAATAGCATCAGACAAGTTAAAAATGATTAAACCAAGAGCGCCAAGAAAGTTCTTCTTCGTGTAGATTTAGAAGTATTTTCTCGGCCATTCTATAGTTCACTAAGAACCCTAAGTAATTTGTTATGAGCAAGAAGAGCTCTAATCTTCTTCCTCCAAATCCTATAGTCCCCCGATCCATCAAACTTGTCAACATCTACTCTAATATTACTCATGTTTAATTGTTATAACAAGATAATAAAAGTAAGAATGTAACAAGACAAAGTTTAGGTTAGAGTTTTCCTTTTTTATCAACTTCTTGATAATTTCAGATTTTGCTTCTTCAATGTTTTGATGATCTTGCTTGTTTCTTGACGTTGTTTCCAGGTGTTGTTCAATCTTCTTGCTTCCCCGAGCTCTGATACCACTGTAGGAGATCACGAAATTCCGAAAACCGCCCCTACACCAACACCTAAAAAAAAAAAAAATAGGGGCAAAGTCGTCTTTTCTCTTTGTGCGGATCCAAAGAGAATATGCCTTTCTCTAAACCGAATATGCCCCTTTTGAATTTCGCATCTACTTTTCAAAACCCTATTGCATTTAATCGCAATATAAAACCAATCTTTTCTCTTTCTATGAAAACCTACCGCCATTTTTCCCTTTCACAGTTTCGCCTCCTTCACTCCTCTTCTCTCTTTCTTCTCCTTTCTTTGAACAAAGAAGCAAAACCCTAGCAAGCTTCTTCTCCTCCTTCTCCCATCGCCTGCCCGAAAGCACCTTCTTCCTTTCTTTCTTCTTGTTCAAAGAATAACAATCCACCGAGCTTCCTCTTCTCCTTCCCTTCAACCTTCTTACCGCGTAAATAAAACCGCCTCGAGACACCCAAGCTTATCTCCTCTTTCTCTTGTTCTAGATTTTAAAACTCCGCAAAGACTAAGAACAAAAACCAAACCATAAATACCAACGAAAAATAAAACCAAAGAAAGGAAAAAGAATAAAAAACACCACAACAATTGATTTCGGAGTTCCCTCTAAATCAGAGGTACGTCTCCGTCAAGCGACCCTCAAAGTTGCTTGAATCTCACTATGAATCTCAAAAACCGGTTACAAGTTATGGAGATTCCATGCCACAAAAGCTAGCAGGTAATCTCTCTTTTCCTTCACTTTATTTCTCTTGATTTTCCTTACAATATCTCTCACTAACTCTCTATTTTTTCTTTTCTTGTTTCTGAGGTTGATTACAAAGGAAACACAAGGCTACTGCCTTTATTTTTCTGCTGGGCCGAAATGGTTCTCTTGCTGAAATGAGAAGGTTGAACCTCATATTTATAATATTGTTTGTTGCTGGGTTGTGTTGTTCGAGAATTTGAGAAATAGATATATTCTGTTGTGATATTTTCCTTGTAAAGCTGAAAGTTTGTTAGAGTCTTGAGATATTTTGTTTGCTTCTTCATATTGTAAAGAGAAATAAAGATCTAGGCCTATGACAACAGAACCGACAACTCTATGAGTTATAATGGTCTGTTGAGGCTTTGTAAATAGATCTAATTTATTTTCCTTGTAACTTTATTTATGGGACAATAGTATGGGAATTTATCCAACAGTACCAATAGTAATGTGACGCTTTAGAAAGTGCTAAACATCACTAATGTATTTTAGCATTTCTCTAATAGTACATTAGTACTAATAATTAAGGATGTTCATTCAATTCAATCTGCACTAAGTGCATATTTCATATTTTAGATCTAATTCAATCTGCACAAAAATTCAAATTCAATTTAGTCCAATTCCCCAGTGGCAGAGGGTCATATGTGCGATCATTTATTTCCCTCAACTTTTTGTTCATATAAATTTTATATATAAATTTTTAGGTACTGTACAATTTAACCTCATAAAAATAGATTTTTTTTATTTATGTCTTTACATATTTTTATCTATATCCTTTTAAAACTTGTATTTTTATTTTTATTCTTACAAAATTTGTATTTTTTCCATTAAAAATTATATATTTCATTAATGTTTAAAAACTTACATAGTTCAATTTTTCCAATAAAGAAATTGTCAAATAAACTCAAGTAGGAATTTTAAGTGGAATCAAAAACATTTATTTATTTTTGTTATTTTGATTTCTTGAAGTATAATCCATAAACACACAAAAAAAATATTATAAATTTTTTGAAACGTCAAAATTATAATTATCTTGTTTATTTTATTTTATTTGTATATATCGAAAGAAGAAAATAATGTTCATACTTCTATTCATCATTCATAACATATCAAATCACTCACAACAACTTTTATAAAATATGAAAATATAAAATTTTAAAAAATTTAAATAACCGTACTAAAAATATACTACAACAGATGTTTTAAACTCCTTTATTTCAAAATTTCTTTAAAATATATTATTCAGGCTCTACATTTATAAAATGATATTCATTACTCTAAACATATTTTATTAGTTGTTTTGGGTTTTAATATTTATTTTTGTATTGGGATACACGTGTATATATTAACATTATATATTTGAAATGAATAAAATATTTTTGTTTTAAAAGTAAAGTTTTAGTAATGTATTGTAAAAAAGTGATGTATGGTATAATGTAAAATAAAAAAAAAAAGTAAAATTTTAATGATGTATTTTAAAAGGGTAAATACCATTTTGGACCTTCTGTTTTATAAAAGTTACCAATTGGACCCTGCATTTTGTTAAATGACAAAATGGACCATGTATTTTCTAAAATAGTACAAATAGGACCCTGAATTGATTTTTTGTCAAAATAAAGTTTAATTATAATCCGATCTAAAAGTGCTATGACAAAACTGTTTACATTTTTTGTATCTGTTCGTATTAAGCATTGTCTTCAAGTTGGTTGTATTAAAAAAAAATTGTCAA
The DNA here is from genome assembly GCF_029168945.1 of Cannabis sativa. Classification (NCBI taxonomy): domain Eukaryota; kingdom Viridiplantae; phylum Streptophyta; class Magnoliopsida; order Rosales; family Cannabaceae; genus Cannabis; species Cannabis sativa. The sequence continues at coordinate 21,994,153 of NC_083610.1, forward strand.
AAATTAAGCTCAGGGTCCTATTTTTACTATTTTAGAAAATACAGGGTCCATTTTGTCATTTAACAAAATACAGGGTCCAATCTGTAACTTTTGCAAAACACAAGGTCCAAAATGGTATTTACTAATAAAATAAAAAAGCTATTAAGAATTCGAGAGCGCTCTTAGGTGGCAGCTTTGCGAGCTTTCCAACCAATCTAAATAGTCCCAAATTGATGGAGAACTTGGGATGCAGGACATCCCTCTTTACCATATAGATTAGAAGCAATTTTTTAGAAAGTCAAATTACATATACTATAAAAAATCTTAAAAGTAAAAAAATTGCGACTAATTATAAATTATCATTCTAATGTTGTGATCAAAAAATCTATAATTAACCACAAAAAAATAATCTGTAATTAAATATATTAATCACAAAAATAATAATTTGTTGTGACTAATGTGACTAAATATATTTTTAGTCACAGTATTTATTGTTATCAAAACTAAATTAGTAACAACTTGTATGTAAATATCATGTTTTAGTCACATAATTTTTTTGTTGTGACTAAAAGTCACATTTAGTCACAAAAAAAATTTATATTGTGGTTAAAAAATTATCAGTTATGTAACTTGTTTTTAGTAGTAATAAGAGTTGTTGAATGAAAAAACAGAAGACAAGAACTTAAAAATAGTAGTTAAAACCTATATATTTATACAACTAGCAGTCTCCTATAAGATCTACATTAATATATAATAACATAATAAACTAATATAACTATTTAAATTAAACACCAGCAAAATATATATTTATATATATATATATAATTTCATGGCCACTTTCTTTGAATCCAAACAACCCAATAATGCAACTCAGTAACTAAAATCACTAATAAGAAATCTCACTCATGACTCACCCTTCTACTACATAGTTAAGAGAGAGATTAAGCCAAAAAGCAGAGGAAAAAATTAATCCAAAAATAAAATTTTAATAGTAAACTAAGAATTATCAACTCCCTTAAAATTAATCCAAAAAAAAAATGGTTATTGTTTCCTTAAAACAACAAGAAATGACTCAAAAATGTTTGGAGTTATTTATTACAATTGTGTTGTGATCAAACCAAATATGATCTTGTCATTAAGCTAAAAGACTATTCAAAACAAAACAAATCAATATAATAATATTAATACTAAATTAATTAGGCCCAAATCAACAATGATTAGCTAATTAATCAAATGGCCGGCACAGCTACTACTATCCATCATAGCCGGCTCTCTCTCTTTAGATTAAAAAAAAAAGCCATTTTTGAACTCTCTGCCTTTGAAACCAAAACCAATATGTTAAGCCTTTTTTCTCTTCAATAAAGTAAGTACTTCTCTTAAATTCTATGTTATGTTGTGTTATGTTATGTTATGTTGTGTTGTGTTATGTTGATACTATAACATGTTAAACTTTGTTTGAATATAGTTTGTTAAAGATGGTTGGAAACTACAAGAAAAATTACTCAATGGACAAAAAGGAGATAGTTAGATTAATTAGTACAACAGTTGATAGTTTCATTAAAGATAGATTAATCAACAAACAAGAGAGAATTCAACACAAGGAAGATTGTTTAGAGAGATTAGCAGCTGAAGATGTTAGCTCTTTCGGGGACGAAAACAAAGAGGAGGTTGTTATTAGGTACTCTGATCAAGCTGTTTTGGCGAATTTGGATTGGGGTATTGAGGCCTTAGAAGAAGCCATAGCTACATCCAACATGGAAACAAAGCTCGCACGTTTGGACTATGCTGAGAAGATGTTACACGTGTGTGCTATGTTGAATTCGGATCAAAAAACTGCTGGTGTTCCTAACTTTTACCTCTCTGCTTGGTCTCATCTAAATTTAGCTTACTTGTGGAAATTAAGGAGTAACAACAATGTTACTAATTGTGTTCTTCATGTTCTTGAGATGTTTATAGTTGATCCATTCTTTTCGCGAATTGATTTTGCTCCCGAGCTTTGGAAGGAGTTGTTTCTTCCTCATATGGGGTCAATTTTCGGTTGGTATTGTGAGGAGAGGCAGAGATTACTTGTCATGGAAGTTATCCCTAATGATTATTCTAATGTGTCTTTTACTATTGATTTGGAAGAGTTGTTTAATGAGTCTTTGATTGGTTCTTTGAGGCCTGATCAAGTTGAGAAATTGAAGAAATTGGAAGAGGTTTTCGGTGAGTCATTGGATGAAAGTACTAAACTTTATGCTAAGTATTTTAAGGATTGTATGAAGTTTGAAGATGATGATGATTATGATGATGATGATAACAAGAAAATGATTCCAATGTTTCCTATTGCTGAACCACCAATGACTCCTTTGCATGAACTCAGTCATTCCATTCCTGATTTTGTTAAATTTGGTCCAATCTTGCCTAGAAGTGCTGGTTTTGCTCCATTCCTTAAATCAAAAAATGCTATAAGAAACTCAACAAGGTTAGTCTTTTATTGCTATGATCAATCTCCTATTTCAACTTCTTTCTGAATCTTCGCTTCCAAAAACATATGTTGGAGTATTTTCATATACAACATCTCCCAAATAGTTTTCAGTACCGATAACAGAGTTCCTTATATTTTGATATGGTACTCTTACATATATTTTTCTGTTGACGAAAATTAAGAAAGTTGTAATTAACACTCCTCGTATGTTGTAGTGAAAATGACTTTCTTTTCTGATAATTTTTGGTAAAATGATCTATGTGTGATTATAACATGTAATGTAATGTTTCTAACATTTGTGGAATTGGAAAGGGGTCCAATGATAATGAATGAAACATCAAAAGTCTCACAGAATTTGGAGGAGTCTCTTAGATGGGTTCCAAAGGTATATCTCAAAAAACTGTTCTATTATCTTTATTGCTGTCATAATTTGCAGTAACATTATAGATTTTTGATTGTTGTTGTTGGTGATTATATCAGGAAGAATTGCCTGAAGAAAATGAAGATGATTATGATTATGAGCAAGATGAAATTGTTAATGTTAATGTTGATTCTAATGACAAAACCCGAAAATTTGCTTCCACTAGCAACAACAAAGAAAATGAACAAAAAACAAAACCATCTAAGATGAAAACTCCATTATATTCTCCAACAGTGTTTTCTCCTCCTAAAACTTCTCCAAAACCAGATGTGAAGAGTGAATTCCCTTCTCTGTTGCGCCTCAAATCCAGTCGTTTCATCGATTCGAACATAGCCACTTCTCCACCTATAAGTAATGATTATAGCATTAGCTCAGAATCTGATGGTGAAGTAATGGTATGAACAATGTCTTACTCTAGTTTTGATGATTATAACACTTACTTTTATTATTGAGAATTGTAATGTTATATTGGGTTGTAAATGAATCTCTTTTGCAAAATTCAGGAGGTTCTTTCACAAGGTTCAAACCAAAAGTGTAGTCAAAATCGAAGTTTCGAAAATCTTAACAATCAATTGTTCAAGAATAGGTAATTTTCTTTGCATTTGATTTTGTTTTTTCAAGCTAATTCATAGTTCTTAGCTTTGGTTTTGAAATAATGTCTCTGTACATTGAGGTATCTCTTTTTCATGTTGCGATCCATGTATTGACTTAGAATACCAAAAGAAATCTCTCTTGATTTAATAGACTTTTCCAACCAAAAAGAAAGAAAGAAAAAAGTTAGTTTACATTTGGTTGGAGAAAATGAAATAGAATTCAAAGGAATTAATTTTCATGTTATTTCTTTGTTTAGTTGGATTTTGGTGGAATAGTCATTCCATTTTGAAATAAAAGAAAATACCATTCCAATAGTAAGAAAAGATTCCATAATTTTTTATAGATTTTTTTTTATACATATTAAATATTATGTAATTCCATTCGATCCCTATTTCCATTCTCATTTATTCGTCCCAACCAAACATACCCCTTATTTTCTTGCCTTTTCTTTTGAGTTATGTTAGGTTTGTAATTTTAGTATTTTGATCCAATGTGTGTGAAATTTGCCAAATAAACAACATGAAAGTATAAAATTTGTAAAATAAATAACCCTATTGAATTTACACAGTTGTAAATTTATGGTTGCAAAATGACCATAATTTATGGTTTCATAATGACTAATTTTACAAAACACTCTCCATGTATTAGCTTAGAATGCCTAAAGAAATCTCATTTGATTTAATAGTCTTTTCTTACCAAATGGGAAAAAAGGTTATTTCCTTGCTTTTTCTTTAGAGTTATATGAATTTTGTTTGCACTTAACCTTGAAATAGTGACCACATATAAGTTGATATTCTTTGTTATATTCTTCAATATTTGAATTCCACAGCTCACTAAGTGATGAAAATGAGGCAAGCCATAGCTGCAATTCACTTCCATTATCAGAGAAATCAACTCCAACTACACCAAGACCACCAAAGGATTTTGTGTGTCCCATCACAGGTCAAATATTTTGTGACCCGGTTACACTCGAAACAGGTCAAACATATGAGAGAAAAGCAATTCAAGAATGGCTTAAAAGAGGAAACACAACATGTCCCATTACAAGACAACCTTTGTCTGCAACTACATTGCCTAAAACCAACTATGTCTTAAAAAGACTTATAAATTCTTGGAAAGAAGGACTCCCTCGCGAATTTCTTTCCCCGAGAGATACCTCATTAGCCTCTACTCCACGCGGTGGAGGAGCATTTGATGAGCTTGTTAACCAAAGAAACAGAAGATTTACACGAGCTGCAGCAGCGACGGCTGCTGCAGCATCGCCAACAAGTGTGATATCTCAAGCCGAAGTTGAAAAGATTATCAATGGTTTAAAACCTTATGTTATGTGTCTATGCACTAGTGAAAACTTACAAGAGTGTGAATCTGCAGTGTTAGCAATATCAAGATTGTGGAAAGAATCAAAGGGTGATCTTGAAGTTCATTCTTGTTTATCCGAACCAACTATTGTAAACGGTTTTGTTGAAATACTCTCTGCTTCTCTCAACAGAGAAGTGTTGAGAATTTCAATCTACATTCTTTCTGAGTTGATATCTTCCAATGAAAATGTTGGAGAAATTCTTACTAGTGTTGATTCTGATCTTGATTGCTTAGCTTCTTTATTAAAGAATGGATTAGCTGAGGCTGCAGTTTTGATATACCAACTTAGGCCAACTTCATCTCAACTTTCAATTCATGAACTTGTACCTTCCATTGTTCAAATAATCATCAACAAAATTGAGGAGTTAGACGATGATCTTCAATTCATTATGGACACCAAAGTTGCTGCTATAGCAATTCTTGAACAGATTTTGGTTGGAGGAGATGAAAACAACAAGTCCATCAATGCATTGAGTGTTATATCTGCAAATGGGATTCCTTCTTTAGTTAAATATTTGAGTAAGGTAGAAGGAAGAAGATCGATTGTATCGATACTTTTGTGTTGTATGCAAGCTGAAAAGAGTTGCAGGAGTTTTATAGCAAGTAGAATTGAATTGTGTCATGTTCTTGAATTATTTCATGTTGGGAATGATTCTGTTAAAGGCATATGTGTTGGATTTCTCTCTGAGCTTGTTAAATTGAATAGGTACATACTATTTTAACACTACAATTTTGAGGTTTGACAAGTTTGTTGTTCATGTTTACTTATGTTCTAATCCATGTTTTTTTTTTAGGAGAACATTATCAAATCAAGTATTGCAGACAATTAAAGATACAGGAGCATTTAGTTCCATGCATACATTTCTTGTTTACCTTCAAATGGCTCCTATGGAGAATCAACCTGCCATAGCTAGTCTTCTACTTCAGCTTGATCTTCTGGTTTGTGTGTTTTTCCTTAAGGGTCTGTTTAGTATCCCGTATTATATTAGTATTAGGATCACTTGCCCACAAGGGATATAGCTCTGATACCATGTTGAGAATTATAGGATTCCATTTTAAAACCTATTTGGTGATAAGTGAAGTAGCCTATGTTAATATATATGGCTCAATTAAGCTTTTGAGATTTACTAATCACAAGTTGTTCCCATTGTAACTTCTCTAGGTTGAACCAAGAAAGATGAGCATTTATAGGGAAGAAGCTATAGAAGTATTGATTGAAGCACTAAGAAGGAAAGAGTTCTCTAATTCTCAAAGTATGGCGATAGACGCCTTGACATCTCTTATCGGGCGAATTACATCATCTGGGGATTCATATATTGAAGCTTGGTTGCTCCAAATTGCTGGATTTGATCAACCTTATAATGCTTTGATGAAATTAGAACATATGAAAAACAATGAGAGAGATTTCATGGAAACAATGGTATGCATTTACTTAACTACTATTTCTTTTTAGTTATGTGTTAGTACTAATCTTAAAAATCTTTTATATAGGAAGAAGAGAAAGCTATAAGTTGTTGGGAGAAAAGGGTTGCTTTTGTACTTTGTAACCATGAGAAAGGTTCAATCTTTAAAGCATTAGAAGAATGTTTAAAGAGTAGCTCCTTAGAAATGGCAAAGTCATGTCTTGTGATTGTCACATGGCTCACATACATGCTCTCTTCAATCCCTGAAACCGGTGTGAAAACCATTGCTCGAAAGGCTTTGCTCGACGAATTCATAAATGTTCTTCAATCATCTAAGAATATGGAAGAGAAGATTTTGGCTACACTAGCTTTGAAAACCTTCATTAGTGATCCAGGTAAGTTTAGTACTTTTAGAACTTGTCTACATTTCGATAGAGGTTTTAACTTCATGTTTCGGGTTTTTAGATGCAACTAGAGCATTGGGAGTGTATGCTAAATCCATCTACAAGACATTGAGAAAGCTTAAGAGGAATTCTATGGTGGTAAATGATATAATGAAAGCATTGATGAAACTCCCATCTGTTGATGCAGTAAGTATTATCATAGAGAAAACAGGTTAAAGTGAAAAGTACATAATTTGCTAACTTCTTCTTATGCTTTATGTTTTAGACAGAGTTGTGGAGTTGTACTGAACTAGTTGAATTAGACTCAAGTTCAAATGGAGAAGTCTTGTCCTTGATTCATCTAAAAGGCCGAGTTTTAAGCAGTCATTCTGATGGAACTATAAAGGTAAGAATAGGAATAAAATGAAATAAATTTCGATTGAAATAGCATTCTAATACTTTAAATAGTAACGAAACAAATGAATGAAATGAAAATGAAAATGAATTCATTTCTAGGTGTGGGATGTTGGGAAGAGGGTAATGAGGCTAATTCAAGAGGTTCGCGAGCACACAAAGGCGGTGACATGCCTCTATGCTTCATCTTCCGGTGATAAACTATACAGCGGTTCTTTAGACAAAACGATTCGGGTAAACCAACCCTACTATTATGCTTGCTATTCTTCTCTAGTTTTGTATTGTTGTTTCAAACATGAACAATAATAATACCAAAATATTTTGGGCTATGTTCAATAGGTATGGACAGTAAAACCAGAAGAAATCCATTGCATACAAGTTCATGATATGAAAGAAGCAGTACATAACTTAACAGCCAACACTAAACTAGTGTGCTATATTTCCCAAGGGAGTGGAGTCAAGGCAAGTGAATTTTAATTTACTCAAAAAGAGTTTGAAAAAACATTTAGGGAGAGTCTATAGTACACCTGAGTATTCCAGTAGACTCCTATCTAGTTCGACATTTAGGAGAATTTTTAAGTTTAATATTTCTTCATGATCGTGTATGTTAAAGTTAGTTAGGACTACATGTAAATTTTGTTGCACTCGTGACTGCTTTTTCTTATGGTAAGTAGTTGTTTGAAAGTTATCAGGTGGTCTTAAATAACTACAACGTATATGATCATGAAAAAAATTCAACTAAAAAACCTTCGTGAATACCGAAACAGAGAAGAAAGTCTACTGAAACACCCTTTTACGGTGTGTACTTTTTTATAACATTCAAATTTATGTGGTAACAGGTTTATGATTGGTCTGGGACACCAAAGCATATAAACTTTAACAAGTATGTGAAATGCCTTGCAATGATAGGGAATAAAGTATATTGTGGTTGTTCTGGTTACAACATTCAGGTAAATAATTTTGCATAAAAATATGATTTTTTTTTTTAAAAAAATATTTTGTATTTAAATAAATCATGTAAGGATGATTTTGTACTCTTATGGTATAAGTAAGTAAACTTTATGCTGTTTTTTTTAATATATTTTTTAATTTTTTTCTAAATTTTCCATAAAATAACCTTTTTGAGAAACAAAACCATAAAAATGAAAATTAACCTAACAAAAATTATGTTAACACAATCTTATTACATTACCAATTGAAATGTAAAATTTTATTTATGTTTTTGGTAATGGAAATTAGGAGGTGGATTTATGTTCATATACATCAAACACATTCTATTCTGGTACAAGAAAATTGTTAGGGAAACAATACATATATTCCCTTCAAATTCATGATGGTGTTCTCTTTGCTGGTGGTTCATTAGTTGATGGAACTGCAGGAAAGGTAAGTAAAACTCTGTAAATTAATATCTTCAGAATAAAAAAGAAAGTATTATTGTAGACATTGTCCCAAGTGGAATAAATAGTAGAGAAGTGAGTCATATATAAGAACATGGGCTTCTCCACTCATTGCCAATTGGTTTTGAGATGAAACCCCATGATTCTCAACAAGTATAATTTAATAATGGCCGTAAATATTTTGGCTTAGTTTCGATAATTCTTTATAAAATGGCTTCCGATGCTCTAAATATTTGATTGAATAGAGATTATTTTGCAATTAACCGAGATGTTATTAAGAGTAATTTGCGGCTTAAACATTTAAGTTTAATTTTTGATTGCAGATAAATACTTAAGTTTAATTTTTGACTGTCTGCAACTTTTGTAGGTATTTGGCCGTGAAGTGTTAATTTATTATCCACATGTCATTTTTTATCAGTATATTAAAATCAATTTTTAAATTAAAAAAATAAAATTTAATGATGTGGATGTCACGTGGCTATTGATTTAACACTTAATGATCAATTACTTACGAAAATTCAAAAAATATAACTTAAGTATTATTAATGTCAAAAATTAAACTTAGATATAAATCTGTAACCAAGAGTAAAACTTAGATATTTATCTGTAACCGAGAGTTAAATTTAGATATTTATCTATAACTTTAAATTAAATTTAAGTATTTAAGTATTTAAACGAGTTTATGGTAATGTTTCAATTTTTCTTTTTTCTCAGATATTCTTGTTGTCATCAAAGGCAATTATAGGATCATTTCCAAGTGGATTTGATATCCAAGGAATATCCATAAACAATGATTTTATATTTACAGCCTCTAAATGTGGAAACATTGATATTTGGATTAAAGAGAGATATACAAGAATTGCTTCCATTAAAATGAGTTGTGGAGGAGGACACACCAAATTTACTTCTTTGACCTCAGATACACTTGGAGAAATGTTATATGCAGCCTCATCTGATGGAAAAATTCAGGTTCAACAATTATATTTTTGGAAATTTCATTTACATCTTAAAATTTTATTAATGTACTTCAGTATAATAATTTTTATTTTACATAAAATATATATTTTTATTTTTTTTTTCAATTCATATTCTTAAAAAATATACCTATCAAATAGAAATAAATTATATTTTAAATACTATAACAAATAAAATTAAAATAAAAAATATAAATTTTATTAGAAAAAATTAAAATAAATATTAAAATTAATACAAAATAATGTAAGAATTCTTTTAAAAAATATTAAGAATAATTTTTAAATATTATTTTAAGTTTATTTTTTAAAAAATATAAAAGTATATTTATTATTTTGTAGCGTGCAAATACTATTCCCCTTATAAATTATATGGTTTGTTTACATTTTCTTTTATTTATTTAAAATTTCCATTTCATTCTTATTCATTTTTCTCTTGGGAATATGCAGGTTTGGGATTTAGACTAGTCTTGTTTTTATGCAACAATGGTCAAAATCTATTCTCTCCATTAATTTGTTATGTAAATTTTTCACTTAATACATTTCATTCTACTTTCTTATGTAAAATTTTCACATTTTCTTGTAATATTAATTTTTGATTATCGAGAAGGTAATTTTTTTTTCTCTATGAACTAAAAATAATAAAACCAGAATATCCAGGCCTTATATATATTATTTTCCTGTGTCTTAATTTATATATGGAATTAGTGAGATAATATTTAATTCAGCAGTCTATAATCTTGCTTCCTGTAGTATTTTAATTGTTTCCCATTACTTTTGTCGTTTTTCCCAATAATTGTCGTTTTTATTGATTCATGTCGTTTTGTTGATTATTGTCGTTTATTGTGGATAGTTATTGTCGTTTTATTGATTATTCACGTTTTTTTAAGTTTATGTCGTTTTCTACAAAATCCTGTCGTTTTTTAATTAATCGTTCATTTTTTTATTAATGTCGTTTATTATGGTTAGTTATTGTCGTTTTATTGATTATTCACGTTTTTGTAAGTTTATGTCGTTTTCTACAAATTGTTGTCGTTTTTTATTGATTCATGTCGTTTTTCATTAATCGTTGTCGTTTTTTTATTATTGTCGTTTTATTAATTATTCACGTTTTTTAAGTTTCTGTCGTTTTCTACAAATTATTGTCGTTGTTTATTGATTCATGTCGTTTTTTATTAATCGTTGTCGTTTTTTCTTATTGTCGTTTATTATGGTTAGTTATTGTCGTTTTATTGATTATTCGCATTTTTTAAGTTTATGTCGTTTTTTAAATTATTGTCGTTTATTATGGTTTTTTTTTTTGAGAAATTTTCGTTTATTATGGTTAGTTCTTGTCGTTTTATTGATTATAAGTTTTTTAAAGTTTAGGTCGTTTCGTCGTCTTATTGATTATTCTCTTTTTTTATGTTTATGTCGTTTTTATTTATCATTGTCGTTTGAGTTTTTCCCAAATCCAAATTCTTTTTCGCTGCTTTCCTCTAATCTATTATGTCGTTTCCTCCCTTTTAAACAACTCTGTGTTGTCGTTTTACTCTACCAATAAAATATTCTCTCTTTTAGCCAACTACTCATTGTCGTTTTCCAAAACAACATCGGTCATTTTCATGCCGTTTTCTCACACTGAACTCAGTTTCACGATTTTGTCCACACTAACAAATAATTAACTAGTTGACACGTGTCACTATCTTACTTTTTCCTAACGGAGAACAACAAATCAAATTCCGGCACGTGTCTTTCCCACTCTCTCAGTACGGACATAATTACATTTTAGCCCCTGGAAATGAGGACATCGTGTGGATCGCATGTCACCACAAATTGGTAAAATAGCAAAAAAATAAAAAAAAATAAATAAATAATTGAATTATTATTTAATAAATAAAAAATAAATTAAAAAAAAAAGGAGAGAAGAGAAAAACTCCATAGCTAACGATTCTTCGAGCTCAATCTTCAAGCTCATGGATTTGTAGTATCTCAGCTAATCGAAGAAGATGAATTCGATGTGAATTCTTCAAAAACCCTAACACAACACTATGGAAACTCTTCCGTACTCGATCGGCGTTGGCAAGTACTACAACAACAACAACTCCCTATTACTGAGTCGTAAAGGGAGAAACCGAGTCAACTCGTCCAAACCTATCGTATTCCGACAAGCACTGTGTTTTTCCTCTATACGATTCAAGAATTTTCCTTCTTCTAAGCTCAATTTTTCTAATCTTCGTTGCTCTGTCGTTGCCGCGGATCACCATCATCACGAGGAAGATCGTGATCATGACCTTAACCATCATCATCACCACCATTGCGGCGATTGCGGCGGTGGTAGTTCTGAGCTGACGGAAGCTCAGAAAGCGGTTATTAGATTCGCTAAGGCTGTGAAATGGACTGACCTGGCTAATTTCTTGAGGGAACACTTGTATATGTGTTGCGGTTCTACAGGTTTGCTTCTTGCAGCTGCTGTGTGTCCTCACTTGCTTCCCAAGACGGTTGTGAAGCCTTTGCAGAATGCTTTCATTCTCGTTGCTTTTCCTCTCGTTGGGGTAAAAATTTAAATTTTGAGTAGCAAGATTTTGTAGTTCAACTCATAACATGCTTGAATTGACTAACATATCATTGAAAGTTCACAAATTTTTTATTTGGTCTTGCATAATTGTATCATCTGTAACGTTTATATCAACTGTAATTTTTCGTTTGACTGTTATAAATCTATTGGAATGTTGTTATAAATGGAAATTTAAGCTGTGGTAATCTGCTATATCATCTGGGGTTTTCATACAGCAGAATGCTTACTAAGTTCAGTATATTTGATTTTCGAGATAATCTGTCTTTGTAGAAAAAATTGTAGTTTGTAGTGCAAAACACTATGCATTTATATAATTATGGCTAATTAGGACTTCTAGCCTCCTCCACTGAAATTTGATATATACCCAAATCTTGTATCCTAAACTTTTTAGACCGTTAAGTTGGTTAGATTCAAGAATTTCCATTCAATTTTACTAACGGGGCTGTATGTTGACGAAAGTTTGGAGGCCACTATTCGGTACATATCAAAATTTGTTGGATACTTTTTGGTACACAGACAATTGTCATGTTATGCCTTATTAGTAAAATTGAACGGAATTGAACAAAAATCCTTAAATTCAACAATTTCAATAATTTGGGTCGATATATAATCAAACACTATGAGTTTGATTCTTTTCCTGGTTTCTAAAATTATAGTAGCAATTGATTAAGATATGCTCAACTTTTGATGTAGGTCTCTGCAGCACTTGATGCTCTTATCGACCTTAGCGGTGGAAAAGTTAACATCCATGTATTAATGGCTCTAGCGGCCTTTGCTTCAGTATTTATGGGGAATGCCTTAGAAGGAGGGTTACTTCTTGCAATGTTTAATTTGGCTCATATTGGTAAGCCCTGCACAATCACATTTTAGTAAAGCTTTTTTTTGCTTTGGATTGAAAATTTGATTATATAACTCATGGGATGACTACAGCTGAAGAGTACTTCACTAGCCGTTCAATGATCGATGTTAAAGAGTTGAAGGAAAATCATCCCGAATTTGCTCTGGTGCTTGATATGACTGAAGATAGACTTCCTAACACAGCCGATTTGGCCTACAAAAGGGTTCCTGTACATAATGTAGAAGTGGGATCTTATGTTTTGGTTGGAGCTGGTGAGGTATGTGATGCTAATTTTATTCATGTCAGTTTTGTTTGTTGGAATAGTAAGCTATAATGCTCAAATTCTGAGAAGAAACTAGTATAAAATAGAAGTCATTGTTTTTTCTTGGGACTTATTCTCTGAACCAGTGAAAGTTTATCTGTTGATTAATTAGCTGCACTGCATGTTCTGTTTTGAAACTTTTGACATTAACATGAGTTCATGACGAGCATTATTGTCTCTCAACACTAGAAATCTATCAATATGCCTGGACTATCGTAGTGATGGCTTTTTGCTGCATAAATGATGGTCTGAAACAACTTCAAGGCTGAGAAAGTTACGGATGTGACAGACTATCATATTATGATTCATGATCTGAAAACATTAGTCCTCTGTTGTAATAAATGTCAAGAGTTTACATATCAATATTGTGATTTTTACATAATGTCATTGAAAAAGAAAGAAAACACACGCACATGCGCGCGCACACACACACATATTTGTAGCTTTCTGAATTCATTTAACAATATGATCTAGCTTTTTCTATGTTCTTTTCATTTCATGTAATTTAATCATTTATTTTCCCTGCAAGTTGCAAAGCATTTTTTTTTTAAGTTGTGAATTATTAGATAACGGAAACCTTATATGGAAATTTATTATCAACACTATAATTGATACTTGGAACGTATGCATCTTTAATAAAAGCTGGTATTTTGATTAGTCTGTGCCTGTAGATTGTGAAGTTTTTCAAGGCAATGCAACCATTACTATCGAACACTTGACTGGTGAAGTCAAACCTTTAGAGATTAAAGTTGGTGACAGGATTCCTGGTGGAGCTAGAAATTTGGATGGTAGGATAATTGTAAAGGTATGTTTATGATAATTGAAGGGCAATGTGTACGTGTCTGTTTTTTTTCTTCTGATAATTGGACCTGTAAAACATAGTTTAAACTGATTGTTTTTTCATTATACAATGCCTTGCTCTATAATCTTTAGTTCCACAATTTAAGAAACTTACTGATTTGCCAATACCTTGCGAAAATGGATGATTGTTTAGAAGCATGATGTTTGATAGGAGAAGTTGGCCATTTATTAAATTTATAAAGATTATGGTGCTAGTCGTCTGTTTGTTTATAAAGAAGGTGCTTCGGTGCTGAAAGAAATGAGGTGGTGATACTTTTCATAAATATCCTTCTGTTGTTTTTCATTCTGTTAAAATTGTTTATGATTTAGGCTACAAAAACATGGAATGATTCAACACTCAACAAGATAGTGCAATTGACTGAAGAAGCACGCTTGAATAAACCAAAGCTTCAAAGATGGCTTGACCAATTTGGTGAGCAATACAGCAAGGTTGTTGTAGTCTTGTCTGTAGCTATTGCTCTCATCGGTCCATTTCTTTTCAAGTGGCCATTCTTTGGAACATCAGGTAGCGTTTAGTTTCTATGGTTCCCTCATTAACTCTAATAATATCTATTACATTCTCTTTACATGCCCCATTACGGAATTTTCAATTTTATGAAACTCCTACTTTTACAATGAAAATGGTCCATTTATTTGTTGGTTTTTATGTTCAGCTTTAAGATTTTTTTTTTCATTCTCAAAAAACTTGTTTTTCTTTAATTCATAACATTTCTACTTTTTGCTAATTTAAAATAATAATTGCTTCTTGTTGCTTTTATAATAAAAAATTGCTTCTTGAGTTTGTTCTCCAACTAGAAGTGGTCAAGATAGAAAAGGAAATATCCAAATACTTGATCTGTTTTCTTTCTTATCTTGTTTCTTAGTTCTTGGCTTTCAAGAACTTGTGAATTCCTATCATGTTGCTCTTTTTTTTTCCTTCTGAATTTGTACTTTCAGGGAAATTTTCATCTTCTGTTTGTTTGACATTGGTTATTCAATTTAGCTTGTAGAGGATCGGTGTATAGAGCATTGGGTCTCATGGTGGCAGCATCACCGTGTGCTTTAGCTGTAGCTCCGTTGGCATATGCTACTGCAATTAGTTCCTGTGCAAAGAAGGTATGTTTTGGCTGGAGTCTAGAATATCTGAACTTTGCTTGATTTTTTAAATCACAAGTTTTTAATTCTTTTTCATAGGGGATATTATTGAAAGGCGGGCATGTGCTAGATGCTCTATCTTCGTGTCACACCGTTGCATTTGACAAAACCGGGACGTTGACAACAGGGAAGCTAGCGTTCAAAGCAATCGAACCAATTTATGGACATCAGGCTGGAAACAGTAACTCAAATTTTACAAACTGCTGTATCCCGAACTGTGAGAAAGAAGCTCTTGCAGTTGCGGCTGCCATGGAGAAGGGTACCACTCATCCTATTGGAAGGTAGCATCACTAGACCATATAATTTACTTTTTATGCTAGTTATTTGGGTCTGCAATCTTTACATTATCTACTCGTATTGACTGTAACGCTACTGGTTTGGGTTTGCATTGGTTGAGAAAACTAAATGAGCAAAATCTTCATGATATACGATCTTACCCAGAGTCCATAAAGGCTCAATTAAAGCATATGATGAGATATCCTTGTTTTGATTTCTTGCACAAGAATATGTTTGACAGCAAAAATGTCAAACCCAAGATGAACAGAAATAGTAGTTTCTGTCCTTTAATGATTTTATAATAGCCATTAGCAAGAAAACACGCACACATAATGTAACGGTGGTTTTTTTATCTTTTATTTTCAGAGCTGTGGTAGACCATAGTGTTGGGAAAGACCTTCCTTCTGTCTCGGTTGAGAGCTTTGAGTACTTTCCTGGAAGAGGTCTCATTGCTACACTTAATAGCCTTGAGGTAAGTCTATAAAGATTCACACAAATTCTTGTTGGTTTTTCAAAATAGTGACACTTGTGCCATTTTTCTGGTCTAAATATATATGGCAATGAACACATATCAATCATCCAATATAAGAGTATAATTGATAGATGTGCCAACATTTATCTATTTGACTCTACTCTATTTATTATTATGATGATGATTGTTTCACTTTATATGTTTTTATTTATTTTTATTCATCAAGTGCTTTACATTCGTTTCAAGTTATTACAGCCAGAAAGGGGAGATTGTAAATTGTTGAAAGCATCACTTGGCTCTGTAGACTTTATTACATCACGTTGTAAATCTGAAGGTGATTCAATAAAGATCAAGGACGCTGTGAGTGCATCATCATATGGAAGCGAATTTGTTCGTGCTGCACTTTCAGTCAATGAAAAGGTGAGGTTTCAAACAACAATGCTATTTCAGTCTCTTTCATAATCTGCAATACCAATGCTTAGTTCTTATCATTATCATTACATAAACTACAAGTCAGAAAGAAGCAGTTTCCTTCTGGTAGAATCTTATGTTTTGAAGTACATTTCTAAATTGAAGTTCTTCATGGGTATACAGGTCACTCTAATTCACCTTGAAGATAGACCTCGGCCTGGAGTTGTAGACGTTATAACAGAACTACAAGAGCAAGGAAAGCTTCGTGTGATGATGTTAACTGGTGACCACAAATCAAGTGCATGGAGAGTTGCAAATGCTGTGGGCATCAGTGAAGTTTATTGCAGCCTAAAGCCAGAAGACAAGCTTAGTCATGTGAAGGAAATTTCAAGAGATACGGCTAAGTCATCTGGTCAGCACTCTATTTCACTAAAATATCTTCACATCCCAATTTTTATAGCTGATGAAAAACCGTGTTGGTAACACTCTAGGCTTGGATTTTACATCACAGGGGGTGGTTTAATAATGGTTGGCGAAGGAATTAACGATGCCCCAGCACTTGCTGCTGCCACTATAGGAATCGTCCTAGCCCAGCGTGCTAGTGCAACTGCTATAGCCGTTGCTGATGTGCTATTGTTACGGGACAATATTTCTGGCGTACCATTCTGTATAGCCAAATCTAGGCAAACAACTTCACTGGTACCTTGCTAGTCTCTAGACTCTAGTAACACGTCTTCTTATATGCTTTCGAAACTGTTATTGACTACATGTATTTCGATGCAGGTTAAACAAAATGTGGCCCTTGCTTTATCTTGTATCGTCATGGCCGCGCTTCCATCAGTTATGGGATTTCTTCCACTTTGGTTAACGGTAAGTATCTAAAATGATTATCTCAAATCTAATCTCATTTCCAGTTATGTTTTGTTTGGTTTTATACATACCAACTTTCATTAGCTACTCAAATCTAGAGCCTTCCCTTGATTAGAATTTTATCATGCCATTAAGGTGTTGTTTGAGTACTAATCATTCTAACAAAATGGTTGACAAAGTCGTTAGTTGAAACCAAACCAAAAAAAAAAAAAAATAGAATATTTAGGTACACATCAATTATTACGTCATAACCAAACATGATCTAAAGAGTATTAATGTTAGGCATCTTAAGGTACTCAACACCATATCGGTGTAATACGTTGTAAGTAGATAGTGCTTTCTCATATTATTTACTTAGACCCGATATTGAATTTCACTAATAACAATATATCACTCTTTTAAATTTCACTTATGTAAAAATCTTTCATTAAATCATTATTTATGGGACATTATCAACTAATAAATTGGTATTATATGATTACTATTACTATTGTGTAGGTACTTTTACACGAAGGTGGTACTCTACTAGTGTGCCTCAACTCAATAAGAGCTCTAAATGACCCCACATGGTCTTGGAGGCAGGATTTTTGGTATTTGCTCCATGAACTCAAATCTAGGCTCAACCTTTTAAAACAACAACAACAACAACAACAACCTAATATCCAACCTGTTGTTCCTCCTCAACTATTATGACTAGGGTAGTAGTACACTACTTATTGGTTTTAGCCCTTTTATTTATTTTGTTGTAAAATTCTTTTTTAATCTATTATACAAAAGGAAAAAAAAAAAAGGAAAGCCAATAAAAAAGGGCTAGAATCCCCATACAAAGTATTGTTTTTTAATAAATCTAATCAATCCATTCTCTAACTTGTAAAAGAAAAGCCATTGTTTTCTGTGTCATTTCTTCCTAAAAAAGAAAAAAAAATATAGCTATGATTTTTTTGCCTTTAAAAAAACCACACAATACACACACTTGCATTATTATAAAATATAAATAAATAAAAACAGGTTCATCGATTCAAGCTATGTATACTAGAAATATATGATATATATTATCAACAACAACAAGATTAAACAATAATAAACTTTACTTACATAATATGGGAATGAGCTAAGCCTAGGATACTAGTTGAGAATATTAAAAAGACCAACTTACATTATTTTTATTTAAAAGCATTAGTAATATGATTGGTTCATTTGGGTGGCGGCTGAGATTATTTAAAGATAAAGAGTTTTCTTCTCTCTCTTTCATTTCAAAATGTATAGACTTCAACCTAACCTAACAGAATATTGCTATAAGCTAACTATAGTTTAACAGTATGATAAAGTGTTATATAATTGTAGGGATGGTAAAATATATCTTCGTGTCATATTTTATGTGACCCGTTTTTATATTGTGTCAGACGTGTTGACTCATTTTTTAATTCGTGTCTAATTTTCTTAACTTTAATCCGACCCGTAAAAAATCATGTCGTGTTCGTGTCAACTCACTGTAATCCATTTTGATATTATTGAAACTGGCATTATAGAGAAAAATTACAGATTTAAATTCCATTAAAAAACTTATATACAGTATATATAATTTGTTATATATATAATAAAAATTAAAAAATTTAAAATATTTTCAATTTTATGTTAAAAAAAATAATTTAAAATTTTTTAACTTAACATTGAATCACTAAATATATATTTTTATAAAATTATATTATTATTATTATTATTATTATTTTATATTATATTTAAGGAAACCGTGTCAAATTCGTGTTAAGCGAGTCGTATCGTGTTTGACACGTTTTTATTTCGTGTTAAATTTTGTCGATTCGTTTTCAACCTGCGTCTAATTTTTCCAATCCTAACCTATAAAATTCGTGTTTATGTGCCATGTTGAAACCCGTTTTGCTACCCTTATATAATTAGTTAGTACTTTTTCATAATATTTATTAAAGTAAAACAATTGAGATTCGATATTCAGAAATTATGTATTATGAGGAAAATTCTACAATGCACACCCTTAAAATGGATATATTGATGCACCCCTATCTGTTTTAGCATTCGAAATAATTTTTCAGTCAAATTTTTTCTCATGGTCATGTGAGTTATAGTTATTTAAGACATCCTGCAAAATTTTAAGAAATTTGGAAAACTTTAACACGCCGAAAACTATGTTCAAACATTGTATTGCACGCGTGACTATTTTATTTTATACGCGTGTAAAATCGACTGTTTGAACATTATTTTCTATATTGTAAATTATTCCGAATTTCTCAAAATTTTATTGGATATCTTAAATAGCTATAACGTATATAAATATGAAAAAAAAAATTAGATTAAATTTTTTTTTGAATGCCAAAATAAGTTAAAGGTGCATCAATACATTCATTTTAAAGAATCACCCTGTATTATGTTACCCTTTAACATTTCTTAATGTACGAGCAATGGGTACCTGCCTTTTAACATTTTGCAATAAAAAAAGGTTGTTAGTTAGAAAAACTGTTATAAATAAATAATCTTCCAACAAGAAAATATTTGAAGCAAAACTTGCATGGTTTAAAATTAATCCCCCAACTGCACCATATCTTATATCTTCAACTACCTCTTAGTTGGGGACCTTAACCGTTTTAATGTTTTTACTTACAACTTTTCAACAAACAATCACGAACAAAAATAATAATAATAACAATAATAGTTTTTAAGAAAAATCATGTTGATAGTTAGTTACATAACGTTCTCAACTTTTCCAATTTTAACAAGAAATTCTCCATTTTCAATTATTATTTGGTATATTTCAATGCTTATCCTACCAGAATCAAAAATTAAATTTTGACCATTTAATAAAAGTGGGTCATGTCATTTTATAGTTTTTTTTGTTTGTATATATAACTTATTTAACTTTTTACCAAAAATCAAATGCCAGTTGTATTAAAGCCAAAACAAAACTAGAAAAAAGCATTTGAGACTTTAGTTTGTTTATCATCAAAACAAAAATCATTTAACATTTTTATCATCAAATTAGAGAATTGAGCTAAAAAAAACAGTATTGTCAAAAAGAAAAAAAAAACTTGGATTTAAATTTCATATTAGTGTTTTTGATTTTCTTTAAGTTTAGTTCTTCTGGAAAATATATAAAAAATAAAAACAGTATGAAAAAAATAAACAAAGGCCATATCCATCATCATTAGATAGATATAGATTAAACAAAAGTTAATGGAGTTTTTAAACCTAAAAAACTCTCAAATTTCACTTTCTCTCATCATCAAACTTCATCAAAGTTCATCTTTTTCTTATACCCTTTTCTTTAAACTTTACTTTTCCATTACTCAAACTCCAATTTCGAGCTTTAACTCAACTCACCATATTTTTCTCTCATTTTCTCTTTCACTTTCTCTCATTTTCTTTTTTTTTTTTCATTTCCATTTCTCTGTACATTAACCAAAATTATTTCCTAAATATTAAAATTAAAAAAAAAAAAAAAAAAACAGGCAATTTTTCTCTTCTCCCTTATACTACTAAACAACTAACTCTGTTCAAAATCCAACCAAAGATTTCTCCTTTCATGATTTTCTTTTCCATTTTCTCGGTATCCAAACAGCCACTACTAACCAACCCCCTTCCCTAAACTACTACTCGATCTTGCTAACCCCAATTCTCTTCACTGCAACGTTCCTAAACCCATCGACGGCGGTCGATGACGGCGGCGGCGGAACACAACCTCCATTCTGTTCAACCAATCCAGACATATAATTCTTCACTTCCTTCTTAATCATCTCCTGCATAACCACCAATAATTCCTTACTAAACGGCACAAAAACCCCATTACTCTCACCTTCACCACCACCACCACCACCACCAACCACCGTCACCGGCGCCGGCGCCAACACCGGTGCCGGCAACAAGTTCATAACCTCAGAACAAGAATCGAATCCAACAACGCCGGGAAGAGAAAGAGACAACGAAGTTGGAGGATCATTGTTGTTGTTGTTGTTAGAAGACGACGCCGTTTCGACCAAAACGCCACCTGTTCTCGGCACGGGTCTAAACACGTGCGAAGGTGAAAGAGTAGTACAACCCACCGTAGGTACGCTGGAATCGCTCACATCTGATCCAGAAGGACTACCCGGGTGGTTCATATAAAGCCCGGTTGAAACCGGAATACCCGACCCGGCACTAACCGATCTCTTCAAAGGCTGTGGATAATTACAATCGTACCCTCCTGCTCTTCCTCCTCCTCCACCACCACCGCTGACGTGGCCATGACCATTGTCGGTCTCTTCCAACATTGTTGAACACTTTCGTTTCAGAGTCGAGTTCCAGTGATTTTTTATAGCGTTATCTGTTCTTCCATTGAGGAGTCTAGCTATGGTAGCCCATTTGTTACCGAATCGAGCGTGGGCTCTGATTATAGTATCGTCTTCTTCAGCCGTGAAAGCTCTGTGTTCCACCTGTGGACTCAGCTGATTACACCATCTCAATCGACAAGACTTACCGGACCGACCAGGGATCGATTTGCTTATCAGAGACCAGTTTCTGGGGCCGTGTTTCTCCACCAGTTTCTGTAGGGAATCGTCTTCTTCGGGACTCCATGGACCTTTGATCCGATCCATTTCTTTTCTGGTAATCGTCGCCATTTTTGAGTTTTGAGTTATTGATTGTGGTGTTTTTGAAAATGGGGATTTGAATTTGGGTGATTTTGAAAATGGAGAAGAAATAAAGAAAATGGGATTTGGGGGAAAGGGTTATTAGAGAGAGGTGGGGGATTTGGTTGTTATAAATAGTTAAGAGAGAAAATAAGAGAGAGAATGTGAAAAGGGTGACCGGTAAAGCAGGTTATGAATCGTTGGGAAATGGGAAGAGCGTTGTGGGGATTGAGAAACTGCCTTTTCCAGTAAGCGGTTATTATCTTATGTTTGGGATACAGCTGGCTAACGGACACGCGTCATACTTACCTGCACTCATTTACACAAACAAACACTCTCTCTCTCTATAGAATTGCTTTATATAATTATTGGGTATAAGTGTTATTTTTTCACATATAATTAGCCATATTTTTTAAAAAATTATTATATTAAATTATATAAAATGTAATACTTAAGTAGATTAATAGAGATATTAATTTATAGTAGGATGCTAAATGTTATTGGTGTATTTTAGTATTTTTCATAATTATCAAAAGATATTAATAGTGTTAGAACTTTTTTCAATGTTATAATGTTATGGGTGTAATTAAGGATTAGTTCTCATATAACTTAAAAAAATTGCTTTTAAATAATGTCGTTAATCAATCGTAGAATGTTATTTATAGAATGTGTTTGGTATCACTGGTATTCAATAGGAATGCTCCTATTATTGCTTTTACAATATACCCTTTTAAAATAGGTGCACCAATACTGATGCACCACTATTTAATTTTAATTTTTAAGGTTATTTTTTTTATAGAGTGTGTACTATAATTATTTAAGATATTGTAAAATTTTCAAAAATATAGAATAATTTTTCTCTTAAATTTTAAATGTACTAAATTATAATTTTCAATTTTTTCAAGTTGTTAAAAATTCTAGGTAAACTTTTGAGATTGTGTAATTAAAAAATTTCTATCTAATTACATGTACTAACTGTATCCCGAACTATGATATCTACTAAATTGTACCTCCAAATTCTGAGATGTATAAATTTGAGCCCCTTGAAATTCATCATTGTAAGACTTTTTAAATTTATAAATTTCAATAATTTAAGAAAAAAAATTCCAATCTAAAATGTTTAAAGATTATGATTTGGTGTAAAAAAAAATCTAATTAGTCAAAAAGTTTTTAAAGATGTTTTATTTGCATCTTACGAAAATTTTATGTACATTTAAATAGTAAAAAAAATCAATCAAGTTTATAAAGGACAAATATTATTTTAGACCTTGTATTTTGTAAAAGTTATTGATTGGACCTTCTATTTTGTTAAATGACAAAATAGCTAATGTATTTTCTAAAATAATAAAAATAGGACCGGGAGCTTAATTTTTGACAATTTTTTTTCTTAATATAACTAACTTGAAGGCAATTCGTAACACGAACAAATACAGAAAACGTAAACAGTTTTGTCATAATATCTTTAGATCAGATTATTATTATATTTTATTTTGACAAAAAATTAATTTAGGATCATATTTGTACCATTTTAGAAAATAAAGGGTCTATTTTATCATTTAACAAAATAGATGGTCCAATTAGTAACTTTTGCGAAATACAAAGTCCAAAATAGTATTTACTCTTTTATAAATTTATTTTGAATTTTTATATTGTTATGTATTAATTTTAGTAATTATTTAATTTTTACTCTAATAAAATTTCATATTTTTTATTATTATTTATTTTAATATTTAAAATGTATTTTATTTTATATATATTTTTAAAAAATTGTAATAATAGAGAAAAAAAAAATAATAAAATGTTATAATTTTTTTTTTCATTTTTACATATTACAAAAATTTAATAGTTTTACAAAAATTTACATTACAACCTACATAGCAACTAATAAAACAATATAAATAATTTTCTTACAAAAAAAATTAATAATTCTCAGACAAAAAATTACAATTGAACTGTTTTTGTAAATTTATGGATTCAAATAAAACTTGGTTAAAAGAAGAAGTGAAGAGAGGAGGGTGTGTATCTCACTCTCTCTCAATAATAATAATAATAATAATAATAATAATAATAATAAATAGGCGTTTTGTTTTGTTGCTTTTAAGTTTTGAGTGGTGGGTGGTTGGCCCACCAAAACGACAGACCACCGCCATAACTTCCTTGCGTTTTGGTTTTTGTAGTTACACGGCATCTCCTCCTCTTCTTCTACTTCTTCCGTTATATGTTAACATCAATTCAATTAATTACTATTGTTATTATTATTATTATCGAAATTAACAAGTTTTATTACTTTCATAATTATTTTTAGAAACATTCAAAAAAAAAAGTAGAAAATAAAAAATATCCCCTTCCTTTTTATTATAGCAATCACTTAAACTAATAATCTATAATCGTGGATGGATCACACTTGAATTGACATAAATAATGAAGATTCGTAAGGCACTTAGCTTGATAAAATAACATCAATAACAACGTGTCACTTTCAAATCAGATTGCTTGACGGTAATACAAACTTTACGAAGTTTTATTCAAAAGATCTCCATCTTTGATCAAGTGATTAATAATTGTAAACTTTTGATTAGTAATATTTTTATTATTTTTGTTAAACGATTAGCTTATATGGTGAATCGTATTATTGCTAGAGCCTTTATATTTTATCTTAATTATCATTTTAGTTTAGATGATGTTTCAACTAACTTGATATCTTGTTTGGTGGTGAACACTAAGATCTAATAAAATGTGGATATTTCATTCAAAAAAGAAAAAACTAATAATTTGCAATCTAATTGAATAAAAATCTTTTCATTCAAAATTTAATTATAATTAAAATTAAAAAAACAAGTTAAATAATCAACCGGTTAAATAATTAATAAAAAGATTACAACATTCAATAAGGGAAATAGGAAGAGATCGGAGGGTAATATGGCCTCCAATTTTTTTATTTTTTAAAAAATTACAATTAAAAAATAATTAAAAATAAAAATGAACAAATTTCTTAATTTTTATTAGCATATAAAAAAGAGTAAGATCAAACACCAAATACCAAGAGTCACCATAAGCTCAAATATCAAAAGTAAAAAGTATATTCAAAAATAACACTTGCTATTAATAAACATTTTTTTTAATATGTGATCTTCATATAAACATTTTAATTAAACGTTTATAAAATGCTCAAAAACAAAAGGAGGACGGTGGCGCGTGATTATCTTTTCAAAAGCGCGTGAAAACAATACAAACAGTACATTTTCCTTTCTTATTATTTGGTTTGCCAGAAAAACAATTTTTCCATTTTAAACTGTACTGAAAGTAAGTTATTGAAACAAACAGAACCCTAATAAGGACCAGAATTATCAGCTACAGTTTTATTAATTAAAATAAATAAATAAAAAATAATAATAGATAGAGATAACGATGAAAGCGGTTGAGTAAAGTTTCTTTTAATAAAAAAAAAATAATTTGAAGTTTGTTTTATAATATTTTAGTCTGAGTTTGACTGGGTAAGCCAGGCTGTATACCATTTCGTGTGAGATATTTTTTTATTTTAAAATTTTGATAAATAAATAAAAAATTTGGTTTTCAAAAAAACGGCCGCACGGAAATTGTGAGCTGGCAGAAAACGACAAGAGCGGTCGCCGAATCGGAGAGCGAATCATTACTGCTTTTCTGTCAGTCCAGCCTGTAAACCTGCCACAATCTCCACCCTTCACCCACACAATTACCACCGACACGTGTCGCTATCTCCTTCACTTCAAAAATCTTTCCCACTTTTTTTTTTTTTTTAACCTGTACGGAACCGGCTCTCCACGTTTCCCCACAAACACAGGAACTTTCCTCTTACCTTCTTCTTTCCTACTACTTATTAACTATTATGCTGAGTTTACTAATTTAGAATTAAAATAAATTAATAAAGAAATCTAAAGGAATAAATAAAAAATAATTGAATAATAATTTATTTTGTTTATGTAATATATAGTGTAATTGTTTTGCAAGACACATTTAAAATAAATTGTCATTACATATTTAATTATAAAATAAAGTAAAAATTAATATAATTATTATCCTTATGACATTCTTTAAAAATGGTGGTAAAGTATTTTTTTAAGGGTAAATATTATTTTAAATTCTTTGTAAAAGTTACCAATTACATACTTTAATAGATTTTATATTTTCTAAAATTGTAGAAATAAGACCCTGAACTGATTTTTTGACAAAATAAAACTTAATAATAGTCTGATCTAGATATGTTATGACAAAACTGTTTACACCATTTTTATCTGTTCCTGTTAGAAATTGTTTTAAAATTAGTTATATGAAAAAAAAAATTGTTGAAAATTGAGTTTAAGGTCCTATTTTTACCATTTTAAAAAATATGAGGTCTATTTTGTCATTTAATAAAACATATGGTCTAACTGACAACTTTTGCAAAACACAAAATACAAAATAGTATTTACCTTTTTTTATCACATATTTAACAAAGTTTCCCATTACTTATATTTATTTCTAAATGGGTGCTAATTAGAGCCTCTTATGACAATTTTTTAAAATTAATGTTAGAATTTTTGAAAAATTCTAAGTAGCTTACACTACTGAAAACAGAATTTATAATATTTTAGTCTACCACGCATATTCAAAAAAATTTCAAACATATTTTTCATCGCTATAAATTTTTTCAAGAATAATTGTGTAACTATAATAAACATTGTCATAAAAAAATTGAAAAAAATATTTTGATATGTATCTTCAAGCATGAAAATTGACTAAGAGATTATAATAAAAAATTAACGGGAACACTCCTTTTAAGAGTTAAAAACTTAGGAGGCGTTTGGTTGGGAGGAATGAAAATATAGGAATAGGAATGGGAATGGGAATGGAAATAGGAATGGAATGGAATAAAATTTAAAATGCATAAAAAAAATTGATAAAAAAATAATTAAATTTTTTTTCTTGTTACATTGGAATGGTCATTCCTTCCTTTTTAAAATGGAATAGCCATTCCACCAAAGTGGTGGAAAGAGCATTCCATTGGAATGCCATTCCAATACTTTAAAATGCAACCAAACAAAGGAATGGAATGAAAATTATTTCCTTTCCATTCCATTCCATTTCATTACCTCCAACCAAACGCCACCTTAATATTTAAGCTGCAATTTACATCTACTATTAGACTGTGAGTCCTCAACTCTTAATCCGTTATTAGTTTGAGTTTAATTAAGATTAATTAATTAATTAACTAATTAGGGGAATAAAGGTGGATTGAGATATTGAATGAATAAGATAGGGTAGAGAGATACGTATCCATTTCTGTTACTAGTACATCGTACCTACTACCTAATACCCTTTTATTTATTATTTTTAATTTTTTTAAAAAAATTTAATTAATTTATTTTATTTTTGTTTGCATGGTGAAAGGTCTAGATTTTTTATTTTTTTTAATATAAAATGAAATTATTATTTGGGGACTTTGACTCAACTATTTTAGAATTTGGTACCAATATGTTTAATTGCATTAAGATATTTGTTAACTACCTAACGATCGTTATGTTTTTTTTTTTTCTTCTATGTATAATTTGGGAGAACATACGTACCAAATTGTCGGCAAAATTTATTTTATTGCTATTTTTTTTATAGAGAAAAATTAATAGCTTTTGTTTTAAGTATTTTCAGTAGGTTGTTATTAATATTTAAGTGGAGCTAATAATTTTCATTTAAAGTTAATTATCAAAAAGAATGAAAAAAATGAAAACAAAAAATAAAATAGTACATGGATTAGAGAGAATTACAATAGATACTCATATTAAAAAAATTTATATTAATAATTTTTTAAATATTTTTATATAAATCATCTAATTTTATTAATAGCAATCAGTTAAAATAATAGTGTGTAATTTAATGAAAAAATCGCCCGTTTGAGAAATTAAAATTACAAAAATGAGTTAAATAATTAGTCAATTAATTCTCAAATTAAATAAACTAAAAATTAGATAAAAAATATTACAACATCAAAGTTAACTTTAAGAACACTTAGATTTTAAGTTTCATCTACGGCTCAAAATATACAAGAGTAGAAACTGTTGCAGTTCATTCAACCTCGTAACTTGAATACTCAATTATTAGGCAAAGTACGTAACTGCGCACTTAGGGACGGAGGGACTTTAGCCCATATGTTGGCTTAAGCCCTCACTCAAATGTATACATCAAACTTTTCACGTGTAGATATATACATATATTAATTCATTTCACTCAATTTATTAAAGTCCAATTCACAAAGCCATCACTCAATATCTTAATCATGATTCAAGAGCCCACCCTCATTATAATCAAGCCCATTTTAAAAGTAGTCCAATACAAATAATAAAAAAATAACACTTTATTAAAAAATAAAATAACACTATTGACAATATTTTATTTTATTTTGTTGAAGATGCAAATTTGAAATGATACATTTATCAGTTATTATTATTAGTTTTGACTTAATATTTATTCAAGCCCTCACTCAGCCAAATTTCTAGATTCGTCACTGACTGCACTACCAACAACTTATTCAATCGCAAAAAACTTTTTATTCCTAACTACAAACTGCGATTTGATGATAAGTTATCGAAGAACAAAGAACACCTAACAATAAAATATAAAAAATGTCACACATATAAGACTAAAATACTTAAAATTACACTGAGACAAGACTAATCGTAATAACAAAAATCTCGTAATAAAAAAAAAAGATAATATCTATATTTATAAATTTAAGAACAAAAAAACTCTAATTTTTTTTTTTTTATTTTAGTTGATGTTAAATAATGTTAGAAAATTGTACCATAATTATTTATATATTAAAAATATAAAAAGATAAATCACTATACCTATTTTTTTTAATGAACCCTATTAAACCACCAAAAAATTTATATTGTCTAGTTAAAAAATAGATTTAACTAATTAAAAAAGGGATAATTTCACAAATGCACAAAAACAACAAAATACGGTTTCACGGAATTTTAAATATTTTTACGATTTTTTTGATTTTATTTACATAAAATACGGTCTTTTTATGTTGAAATTTTGTTCATTTGTTGTTAATTTTTTGTTATCTGTATGCTATTTTTTGTTGTTATTTTCATGTTACTTTTATGTTGTTTTCGTGTTATTTTTTAGAAAACTGTAAAAATATAAAAAAACATTATTTGAACGTAAAAATGTAAATATTTTATAAAAAATAGTATCTTATGTAATTATTCCATTAAAAAACCGTTCCACCCAAACTATAATCAAAATGATAGAATTACTAAAAAAACTCAATATTTTAAATATAAAACTAAATTCGATCTCATAACATTTTTATTAAACACAAACAAACAAAAGAAACATGATAAGTGATTTTATTATTATTCAAGAAGATTCAAACTAATGATTTTTTTAATTTTTCTTTTGTAAACTAAAGTAGTGAAGTGTTATGTGATAGCAATCATTATTGGATTTTTACACATGAAAAATATTATATTATGTTGTTTTACATATATACTAATCTAATTAATATATTATTATTCATTTATTCTTACATATCATTATAGTTTGACACATAAAATCATCAATCCAACCAACCCAATTACGTTTCAAACTCATTCTTATCCATTTAAAGATAAAATTGTAAACACATAAAATAAATAAAAATAGTAAACTAAATTAAATTTTCCATCCTTCAAAATTTCAACGATATCATATCATGTGCAAACCCCACTTTAGTCACGTGCTTTGGCCAGTGGCCTAGCCGACACACGTGCGGGTTGCAACCCCCGGAGTAGCAGGGACCAACCATGGGGTCTAACGAATTGACGAATATACCCCTGAAAAAAGGGCACATGGGGCATATCGAGTAAGGGTATTATGGTAATTTGAAGGGCAAGGAAATCTGTAGACGTGGTACGGTTGGTGAATAAAATCTTAGGGTCACGTGACACTGAACAGTGGTGGAGGTTTCCTTTTGCCTTTTTTTATATGTGGGGTGTTTGGGAATGAGTGCAAGAATAAACCGGGTTAGGATTATTAAATTTGTACTATAATTCTTTATTTGTGTGGTCGGTCCATCTTTTAAATCTACTTATTAAAATTTTATTTATTTTTAAATATGTGTTCACATATATAATATTGTCGATTGGTAGGTTTTGAGTGATTATATTAATGCAATAAGCTCAAGTGAATGACTCCAATTCTTATGTAATTTTAATACGTATTAAATTATACTTTTAAAATTTTTAATTATTAAAAATTATTTATGAATTACTGAGATTGTTAAATTTAAATTTTTTTCTCCAATTTTAATAATAAAAGTCTGACGGTAAGCATGATTTAGTACTTATTGAAATTCGAAAGACATAATTTGGTAGATATCAAAGTTCGGAAAGTATAATTTAACACATTAACAATCACTGAAATAGTAAAATTAAATGAAATTAGACAAAAATTATTAAATCTAACAATTTCTTTAATTCAGAATAAATTTTTAAAATGAAAATATTAAATGTGCTCATATAAACGTGCAAAAAGTTCACACATAAATAGTTTATAGTAGGAATTTGAAAGATTTTACCGCTAAAATTTGAACTTTGATAGTATTAAGTTCAAATAAAGCGATAATTGAAAGGGTTTATAGACGACAAAAAATCTTTAATTAATTATATTTAAATAAATTAACTAAACTAGCTACGTGCTATATATGTAAATAGTATTATTTCCTTACTAAATTAATTACTTTGCTGTAAATTAATATTACTTTAATTATACATTAAGTAGTAAAGAAGATATGGTGTATATGTGTATTTATAGTTTGATTTATTTGTTGTCTACGTTAGAATATTATTTATTATACCGTACAATAAACGTAATTAACTAATTAATTTAACCATGCACATTAATTATTTTCCATTGTAGTTGTATCTTGCATGTACTTTTTTTTAAGGTTATTATTATTATTATTATTATACAGTTACGTGGGGGCTATTGTTTTTTAAGCATTTTGGTTTAAATTTTTGGAAAATATTGTAATAATAATTAGAGTCCCATATAAGAAATAAAATATTCAATTATATAGTCTCAAGGAATTAAACAGACTTATACTAGCCTAGCTAGACGAACAATATAATTTACGAAACTAATTTTTGTAAATCTCTTCAATATAATCAATTTTGTGGGATTAACTACTACACCATTTGAACTTGCAATAATAACTATTAATAGCTCTTATCAAAGATTCCAATTAATATCAATATTCTGTTGGAACTTAAAACTTTAATGAAATTTTATAAAAAAAAATAAATATATGAGATGTGAAAATATGTGAGTGTATTGAGTTGTATGGGATAAGAACACTTTATAAATAGAAGTGTATATAATGTGTAAATTTGAAATATGAATAGGGCCCCAAGAGGTACTTAGTTTTGCGTGTATGGGTGAGGACTCACATACCGGATCACCACACTCACGCTCGCCGCCGTTCGTCCGACTGTGCCGAACTGGGGGCGGGTGTGTTTACAAATGTATTCATAGCAGTAATATGATTATTGGGTCTGGTATTTCGACAGTTCTCTAGGGTAATAATCTGCTTGTACATTTTTGAACAATGTCGTGAATGTCTTAAAGAGAACAACATAATCCTCGACTCAACCCAAACTTTAATTCGGTAAACTCGTTTCTTTTTTTTTTTTTTACAGCAACTATTTATAACAATTTTAAGACGTTATATTTCTTTCATGACTACCGATAAAAATTCTAGTGTTGTTGACATAAATGAATTTTTTTTTGTTTTGAGAAAAATCATTTTGAAAGATGGAGACAGAACATGTCTTTTTACCTCACTACGAAAGAAGATTATTTTTGTTTTGACGACTGATAAACCTGTTGTTTGTGATACTGCTAAGGATGATGAAAAGCATAAGCAAACTGTTGATTTAGCAAGCTAGGTCGAGAATGAATTTTTGTGCAAAAATTTTATTCTCATTGGTTTATCTGATAATTTGTATGACTAATATAATTCTGGCAAAACTGCTAAGGAAATCTGAGACGCTTGCACTTCAAAAAAAATATGACATTGAGGAGGCTGGAACTAAGAAGTACGTTGTCAGTTGCTACCTCAAATTTCAGATGACTGACAATAAGTCAGTGGAGGTTCAGTGTTCTTTCTTAACGAATTGAAGATGAATCAGTGTTCTTTACTCGAGCAGGTGTTGCCAAAATGCAAGATTGGCTTGTAAATTTAGAGATACATCTTTCATAGCATTATGATGTTCCAATCTATTTTCATGAGACATGAGTAGAGCTTGAACTTTCTTAAGAGATAAAAAAATTACTTCAGAATGTGATGCCAAAGACTACAGAATCAAACTCACCACCTATGCCATTTAATAGTTAAAGAACAAGATTTTGATTACTTATAGCAAAACCACCAATGGCTAGAGAATCGACAAGAGATTGGACTTTATCCACATAATCAGAGACGGACAAATTGTCTTTTTGATCATGGGAGAATTGGCCTTCAATGGAAGTAATCTTGCCAGAGATTGACTTGAGAACTTCTATTCCAATATGCCAAACAACAAAGTAAGTGTGATGATTAGCAATCGAGGCAAGAACTACTTCAATCGTGGAGGATTGAAGCTAGGAAGGAGCTAATCACGTTTCTTCCATTGCTTATATGCAGAATTGTTGGTACCATCAATCAAGATTTGAGTTGGAAGAATACCATTGAATAAGATTTCATCAAGGCCATGGCCAATCATTGTGGGAACAACTTGAGACTTCCAAAAAACGAAATTAACACAATCCAACTTGATCGTGAGGGGGGAATAGGAAGATTGAGAACGGGTTCTATATAAAAGAAGTAAAGTCAGATGATTGCGTAGACGAGTCTGTAGTAGGTGCTTTTCCCATTTGAGTAAAGATCAAATGTGAGAATTACTATAACTCTATTGGAGGTGATTGATACCATGTAAAAGTTTAACTAACTAACTTAAAATTAGTAAAGACTAAGAAATCGAAGAAGAAAACTCGAAGAGAAAATGCTGAGAAAATTAACCAAAAAATTTAGCTCACAAAAATGAGCTTATTTATTTGTAGAGAAACTAAATACAAGGCAAAAGTAACAACATTAACTTAGTTGAGAAACTAATCGTCTTTACCATTAGCTAAGATTAGAAACTAATGAGTTTTATTGGTTAATTATTAGTGATATCATATTTATTCATAATAATAATACGTGAAGGTAAGGGTGAAGGTAAGGGTTGTAATTCAAGTCATAACACATAAATTTGATACAAATAGGATTCGAGATTCTATGGATTCGACACGATACAAAAATTATGCAAACTATGTTCATATTTTATAAATTTTTTGTACAACGAGTTGTATTCTTGTCAATCATCTAAAATAAATTTAAAAATTCTACATGACATGAACACAACATAATAATATTAAAAATAATAATTTAACTTATAACTTACCAACACGACACAAAATTTTACGAATTTGTCACGATACAAAATTCATTTAAGTCGCATTCGTATGCGTATATGATAAGTAAACAAATACGAATCCAAACACGACACAAAAGGACTAGAGGAATTATCACCGATGGCAATATATTTAGGAGGGAAAAAAAATCTAGAAACAACAATGGCAAGTGGCTAAATATAATCCACTACTACTACTACTCTCTTTCCTAAATTATTTCCCACTTTTATTATGGCACGTGGAAAACGAGACTATTAAAAAGGGCACCCAGTTCAACAATAACAACAAACACCGTACATTTTTTTAATTTTTTATTTTTGAAAGAAAAAGGCAAAGTCGACAGTTGTAACGAGATAACACATGTTAGAACAACAGATATGCCACGTCACAACAATAATTGATAGTTCAACCTCAGACAGAGGTGTCCTCTTTCGCCATCTCCTCCTTCCGCCACGTCAGCAGTTTGTTGAGATGGGCCCCACTCTCTCCTATTTTGTCTTTTTCCCCCTTGCTGACCTGGCATTCAGATAAGATTGGAAGAACAAACTCCCTTGCCAGCTATAACGCATTTATTTCTTTTTCTTTTTAATTTTTTTTTATTTTTAAATTTTAATTTTAGTTTCCCAAAAAGACAGCATATTTCTGTGATTTTTTTTTTTTTAATTTTTTAAATAAAATTAATTTTAATTTAAATTTTGGGATTCAGTGGAAGAAAATTGATACCCACATAATATTCCATGATTCCCGCTATCCTAAGCCGTATCCTCAGTTCGTACCACTTCCGTTCTTTAACTTATTTTATTCGGATTTTGCTTTTTTCCTTTTCACGACGTCGTTTTGATTAACAAATATTTTTTATTTTGCATTTATTTATTTTTCATGGCCAATTAATCATACGACAAAAAACATCTACATCGATTTCTCTAACTGATAATAAATAACACCAAGGATAGTTTGTAAAATTATAGTGTAATTATTGATAATTACATCATTTAATTTAATTTAGTATGTTTGGTTTAATTATATTTTTATTATGTAATTAGAGATAATTGAGTGTAATTATTAAAAATTTTATATTTTAGATATTAGCCATTAAAAATAATTAGTATTACACGAATATATATTATGATCAATAGTTAATATTTAAAATAAAAAAATTTAGTAATTATATAGTATAATTACACTTAATTTTTATTTTATAAATGAAAATTAAAAAGTGTATGTAATTGAAATCCCTCAATTATTTTCAATTAATTATAATAAAAAAAAATATGTTAAATTATCTAATTATCTTCAATTACATAGTAACTTTTCAAATAAATCCATATATAGTGTAAATTATAATTATTAGATTGTGTAATTATCACCTTAATAAATTCCATTACCTAATAATTATATAGTTACTTTCAATTCCAAACACAACAATTTTTTAAAATTTTTTCTTTTTTTAATAATTTTTTCGTTTGTTAAATAATTTAATGCGAATACATTGTTGTACAGAAAATATTTTCGAATATACTTTCTTATTTTATATATATAAATAAATATATGCATTGTGAAAATGAATTAAATAAATGATAATAATAATAATTTCAGACGCACTATAAATAAATTCGCAATAAGTATTTAAATTGACATTTTTTACTAAAGATGGATCACTAAATTATGATCCAATGACTGAAAAAGATATAGTTTTATTGCGTTTATATTATAAATATACACGTAAAAAACATGATATTCATGGCTACAATGGTCCATGCATGCATGAGTTATATAAATATATATATATTATACATTTTTTTTCTTACTTAAATTCAATAAATTAATAATTGAATAAGTTTTGAATATGTTTGGTGGAGATGTGACCCATAATAATATGCCAATATCATATAAATATATATATTATGAAATATGTATATAGTGCATATAACTGTATAAACTACAAAGCTATTAAAATAAAGATGTATTAGGATTATTAATTAATTATTTGCATAGCTTAAGAAAATATATGTATAATTTGAAAATGTCATCATCTTTCCAAATTGGCTAAATACATAGAAGGTTTATTAATTAAATTAACCTTGCCTAATCAACTGCTGCTTTCTCTATCAATATATATAATATTACATCGATTAATTAATTATATATATATATTTATAGTTCTTTAAATTAATTATTTTCATATAGTTATTTTTCTTATTAGCTACTTGTTATCACAGTGAAGAAAAAAATGAAGTTATGATGAATAATGTGGTTGATTTATATTATTAAACAACATAATTAAGATATAAATATATATATATATATATAAATATATTTCATTTTCCTCTATACCTTTTTAATTATTTTATTTTCCAAAAATTAAAAAAGAGTAAAACTATTTTGTTATGTCTTTAGTATTGGCATATTTCTCCACAAAATAAAGATCGAATATGCAAAATTAATTGTTGTGAAATTGATTTTCTATAATGATTTTAAAGAATATACATACATGAACATTAATTAACATGATTAGTAAATTTTTGCAAGTATACTAAACATGATATACTTTAATTTAATTTATATTACAAAAGAATTCACATTAAGTCTTTGAATTACAATAATTTTTTGTTTTCTCTTTTTTGTATTCTTAAATGTCATGATGTTATTGTTAATTATATATATATGTATATATATATATTTATAAATATGTATATATATATATACCAACTCCATACCAGAATTTAGGCAAATTAAAAGCCATTAATGCAAATATAATTTCAAGATATAATATTGTAATACATATATAGCATCTGTATTGTATATACATTATAATATTAGAAGAAATTCTGTATTAGACTTTAAACATTATTTTGGAAGATTTTTTTATTTATTTTAGTATTTAGGAGAGTTTTTTAATTTTTTTTTTTTAATTGTATACGTTGTAGTTGTAGCTATATATTTAAGATTACTTGTAAATTTTTAAAAAAAATTTAAATAATTCACAGTGCTGAGAAATAAAATTTAAACAGTAACTTACCACACGTTCAATAAAATATAAATTTTATTTTTTATATTTTTAACTACTCAAAATTTATAAAAATTTACAAATAGTTTTAAACAACTACAACACATACAATCATGAGGCTGTTGATTGTTATTTTGTTAAGCGGTCTGTTAATAGGTTTGCGCATGCTTTAGCGCGAGCTTCTCTTTATGAGGCTGATCGTGTTCTTAGAGGGGATTATTTACCTACTTGTTATTCTTCCATAGTTTTGGAAGATTTGATTGAATAAAGCTACTTTATTTTCAAAAAAAAAAATGGATCTCAGGATACGTTACTATTTTTTAACCCTAATTACTCTTAGATTAACCTCAGCCCTTAGATCAAATAACTCCCCCATCTAACGGCTGCCTATATCACGAAATACGTTCCGTAAAAGTACATTACAAGATAAAATCGTGTCCCTATATAATATATGATGAACAAATTAAAATGTCATGTCAAAGAGAAAAATCTATTTAATTAATAAGTAGATATATATAGCTATAGGTAGCTAATATATATAGCCATTGAATGCAAGTAGAAGAATTTCAATAATTCATTGAATAAACAAAGTTGAAAACTATACTATTACTAATACTACTCATCACAGTTGTATGGCATTAAGGAATAATAATAATAATAATATATATTATATCATTTTTATTAAAAATATATGTATATATTTTTGTGTAGTTAGTGTTGCTTTTAAACACCTTTCCTTTAGTTTATTAATACTCACATCTTTCCTTTTTCAAAGAAGTTTGTGGGGTGGAACACTCAATTTTAACCTACTTTATTTATTATATAAATATTTATACTTATTATGTATATATAACTAGTTACAACTAAAATGAATATACTTTTCACAATCAAATTAAGTCTTACAAGAACACATAATTAATTAACTTACATGTGTATATATATATATATATATATATATATATGAGTATTAAGTGTATTTTACCTTGTTAATATTTATATATAATTTTTGGTTGAAGAAATATTTATATTTTACGGTAATAATATTTAAGTTATATTTTTAAAATTTTTGTAAGTACTTAACCGTTAATTATCTACATCTTATTTTCTTATTTGTATATAAATTAATTTTGAAATAAAAAAATAAAAATTAAATGATCTATATTAATCAAAGACTGTCACGTAACTATTAACTTGATACTTAATGGTCAAGTACTTACCGTAGTTAAAAATTATTTAATTATTTAATTATAATCAAAAATTAAATTTAATAATTTATATAATAAATTACTCTTAAATATAATTAATATATACTTTAACTAACTCTAAGATCATCATCATTATTATAAATATAATCTTTCTTCTTTTCTTCTTTACTTAAAACTTGGTGCCAGTCTTTCTTAATACAACTGATCGATGGAATCTAAGCAACATTGCTTCCCACTTTGGTAAAGCAATGAAGATAAGCTTAACCAAAGCAAGTCTAATTATATATATCTAAATATATATATATATATATATATATATATATCTTTTGTTACACTTATATCATCAAATTAAACACATGCAAATATTTGAGCTAATTAAGATTATAATTTGGAATAGAAAACTTATTCCTGGTGACTAGTATCCTATTATATTATTATTAGTATAATTAAGTATCATGTTTTATATTATTTTAAAAAAATAATTTTTAAAAATATTATTAACCAATTATAAAATGTCACCTATAAAAGGTATTGGGCATAGGAGTAGTCGATCAAATCATTTGAGAACGGACCGATTCAATTACAACCGACCGCTAAACATTGAAAATCTAATTGTGATCGGATCGGATTGGATGTTATTTTTGAATATCCAATTGGATCGGATCGGATGGTGGATGGGGTGTCTAAAAATCCAATACATCCAACATCTAATCAAACTAATTTGTATTTTAATTTAGTT
This sequence comes from Cannabis sativa, assembly GCF_029168945.1. NCBI lineage: Eukaryota > Viridiplantae > Streptophyta > Magnoliopsida > Rosales > Cannabaceae > Cannabis > Cannabis sativa. The sequence continues at coordinate 22,032,360 of NC_083610.1, forward strand.
TGGATGAGTGACTAGATTTTATATTGTTATATGTCAAATTTATATGTATATATGAAAATTAACATTTAAATTTCACTCTTTTTTTCTTGGATTGGATGAATCCAGTCAAATTCAATACATACTGGACTTAAAATATTGGATGGATCCGATCCGATCCAAAAAACACTAGGTCTAAAATATTAGATAAACCCAAATTAGATCAATAAATATTGGATCAGATCTGGATAGACCTAAAAATGTTGGATGTGATCCGATAAACACCCCTAATTAAGTATCACCGATGCCCAATAATAATACTCTCATATTATTATGATTATTATTATTATTATTATTATTATTATTATTATTATTTATTGAAACGCCGAAAGGAGAAGTTAAGTGGGGGATGTCATTTTTCGACAATATATGGCACAAAATGGTATAGTGCTAGATGTGGAATAGTCAAAGGGAATATTTATATATTTATATATATATATATATTTGCAATAATATTAATAATGTGTTTCAAAGAGTTGTAGGCCTTAATTAATTAGTTTTTGTTATAAAAATATAATAGAAACATAACCTTTTGTATATAATTCCAAAGGGAAGTTAGAGAAGAAGTGTCCTTAACCACAATAAGACAATGATTTATGGCATTTTTCAAAATGAATGGAGCCCTATGTTCCCCTCATTTGTTGGGGACATGGGCCCACTTAGGTTAGGTTTGGCTCATTAAATTAAGGTTTATAGATTAGAGGTCATCCATGAGATTATATATTCTTGTATAAATTCATGTATATAAGCAATTTAATTATTTTAGTTTGTTATATATAGAGTTTATATTATAAGATAAAAAAACATTGCTATTAGGCCTTTGAACTTAGTTGGTAGTTAATTATATTATATAATAATTATTAAATTAAAATATATGAATTTAATACAGGTTCACCTCCCACCAAAAAGATTCCTTTTAAAAATATATATTTTATAAATTTAAAAATATATTATATATCTTTAAACAACTAATTAATTCTTTTCTTGGTTCATTTTTAGATGATATTTCTAGTTTACTGTTTAATTTTCTTGAGGCGTCTTTAATTCATATTCGTCGGTCAACTAATAAGATTGTTCATGAATTAGCTGTGCATGGACTCAGGGTGGATGGTGAGCTAATTTGAATGAAATTTTTTCCATCTTTTGGGTTATGTACTCAACACTGATATTTTTCAATAAAAATTTGTTCATTGTTAAAAAAAAAAATTAACACTTTGACAATTTTTAAGTAACTAATTCTCATTAAGATAAGGATGATTATTATCCAAATATGTATAGTATATATATTTTCATTGAATGTAATTATGGCACTATGCAAAAAGAATCACATCCATATATATTGTTGTTGTCTAATAGCTAGTGCTTTTACTTTTGAGCTAGACTATCCTAACTATCTTTATTATAATTAGTTTTTGTGAGAGAAAGAAAAAAAATCAAGTTGGGCCCCCAAACCCTAATTAATTACTAAATAGATATATATTTGAAAGTTCTTAATCTACAACTTTATCCACTAATAATACTTCTTTTGTTCTACATAATTTAATTCAAATAATTTAGATGATGATCATTGATTGGAATAAACACCATATATCTCTTTCTCATATACAATTACCACGACAACTTTTTTAATTAAAATATATATATTTATATATACTAAGTATTACTATTAGATATATAAAACAATAATAATAAAATTAATTTTAATACAATTAAAATATATCTTTTAAATATATATAAGTTTAATTTAATTTTAAATTAATTTATAAAAAATTATATCTAATTAATTTATTAAATAATAAAATAAGTAAATATTTTAAATAATATAACTAATAAAATGATTAATTAATTAAATTAAAATTTATAAAAAAAAATAATTATATAATTTTGTTGATACTTCTCAGTTAATTTTAACAAAATAAAATACTCTTAAATTAATAATTTTTTATTAAATAACACATTTATTTATATATATATGTAGATTTATATAATGTGAAAGAATTTTAACAAGTCAAAGAAATCGCCTAACATATAACCAAACTTAATAATTAATAATGCATGGTTTCAAAGTTTCATAGTAATTGGACGGTAGGTTTTTTGGTAGTGTGGGACAACTTTCGAAATTTTTATTTTTAATTTTAATTTTGATTGAGTTTTTCTCTATTTTTTTTCTCATATTCTTTGTTCTTTTTTAGATTGTAGGGTCTATTTGTTCGTATATAATATAAATAGAGGTTGTTTTCACTTGTTCCTTTGTGACCTCTGAGTCTTCATATAAATATATATATATAAATATTTATATATTTATATCATTATTGCCTTCTTTATTATTTTTTATATATATAAATATATGAATAATGCATCTATAAATATATAATTGAAAACGACCCTTAACTGTTTTGAAAATATATACATATAGTAAAATGGTGTGTATCATACTTGTTTCCTTGCCATTTAATTTTTTTTATAGCAAATATCAATAAATATATATATATATGTGTGATTGACTTTGTCTTCTAATAATCTTAATTAGTTAAACAAACTGAAATATTATATAGAAGTTTCTAAGAAAATGTATATGTGAATATATGTAACAAATGATTTTGAATCAAACCAAAATTTCCATGAGAACCAAAGGAAAATAATTTATATTTATATATATATATTGAATTAATTATCTTGTTTGACCAATATATTATATATGAACTAAATTTGAACCTTTTTTCTTTTTCATTATTAAGTGCCAAACTCCACTAGAGATAAAATTTGTGACCTTATCTTAATTAAAGAGAAGTATGAAAAAGAAATGATCTATAGCAAAATTGACTCCAATGAGTTTTTTTTTTTTTAACAAGGGAGTTGAACAGTCATATCAAGCCAATGTCTTTTGATTATATTTATAATTTATTTTATTTAGAAAAATTGAAAAAGGGTGCAAGAGATTTCTGTTTGTCTTGATGGAAAATGAACATCACTTTCTTCCAAGAAAAGAAAAGAAAAGAAAAGGTAGTTGGGGTGGTAGCATCCAGCCTGTTTATGCATATAAATTAGGGTTTTTGAGGGGTCTCAAAACTCACAACAATCATTGAATAGAAACTACAACTTGATTAGAAAAAAAAAGTGAAAAAAAAAAGTCATATTGAAAGTACTAAAGCTTCCAAATCTATCATTGTCATGGGGTATAATTATATGAAGGAGTGGGAATTGAACACTCATTACATTCCTAAAGTCTTTTTTTTTTTTTTAAAAGAAAAAAAGTTGATAGAGTTAGGGGTGGCAATTCGTGTTCGTGGGGTCATATTCGTGTCGTGTCTAGATCCATGTATAACAAGTATATGCTCGACCCGAACACAACTAATTAATAATCGTGTCAGAAAATGAATCATAAATACGACCCGTTTTTAAATGGGTTGACACTACACAACCTGTGTAACCCGTTTAAAAATATATTTTGTTTAAACATGTCAACCAATAAAATATTTATGAAGTATTCAACACGTTTATAGTCTATTTATGGCATGTTAAAGTACTAAATAACTTTAAATAATAATCATTAACGAGTCAGTTTCGTGTTAGCCGTGTCAAACCGAACACGACCCGCTTATTAAACGAATTAAATGAGTTAATCCGAACACGACCTGAACTCATTTAAGACAAACCCAAACTAGCTCTCGTGTGGACTTCGAATCGTGTTATCGTGTCTGACTCGTTTTGCTGGCTCAAGATAGAGTAAATATAAAATTAGACCTTAATATCATTACATAAAACATTTAGGGCTTGTTTGGAACGCCGTATTAGGTCGTATTGTATTGTATTGTATTATATTGAATTGGATTATATATCATATTTTTATATAATATTATGTTAAACTTTAATTTATACTAAAATATTTTATATTTAGGTGTCTATAAAAGTTAATACCGCATATAGTTTTACATAAAAATATTGCATAAAATACAATTCAATATAATACAATACAATACAATACGATCTAATACGGCGTTCCAAACGAGCCCTTATAGGTATATAAGATACAATCACAAAACTAGCCCTAAGGTAAGGCGCCGTGTCTAAAGCCCACCTATATTAAAAGTCCAACTAAATCTTTTAATAATTTTTAAAAATACTATTTATTCTTACTGTCATTTTTTTTTAAAAGCTCTTTTGGGGCCTATCCACTAAACATTCCTAAAGTCTTATCTCTATTACTATTATCACCCTATTAATTCTATTTTATTTATTTTCACATATTCTTAAAGAGAACAAAAGAAAAAAACACAATTAAATTTGTTATTAATTAGACCCTTTGTAAAATCTAGTTGCCATTATGAAGTTGAACTGGTTAGCACTATAATGCAATTTTACAATTCTCTCATTTGGGGCCATTTTTTATTATAATAAAATTTGAAAATTTTTCTCATTAATTTTCACATAAAAATTATTAATTGTCCCCTTAGTGCGGATCTTAAGTCCTTTAGGTCTTAATAAACACAAAACGACAATGCGCATTGATGAAGACTAGGCCTTGTGACATCAATTTTCACAAAATAAGCACTTTTCACAAAAAATATTATGTGGGTTTTGCTTATATTAATGGAATTTGTATATATTATGTCATAAAATATATATATTTATATGAGTGTACATGGGTACTTTCCCACTAAGTCTTATTTATTATATATGAGTTGGTTATATTATAGGTAACGTGTGTGAGGGTGCAAATTAATTTATTCAAACTAATTTAGATTAGTGCTTTTTTTTTTAAAAAAAAAAAAAAATTATATGGATAGACTTGGTTTAAAAGTGATGATATACTCAACACACCATTCATTTTATGTTTCTATCAAAATTGGTAAAAGAGTGTATGAAAAATTTCAAATATTCTTACCCACTTTATGTATATCTTATAAAAGGCTTTTCACACAAAATATAAGACCTAGCTTACCTCTTATTATTTATTAGGACTCTAATAATAACTTACAAATTGACAACATTATTGTGTTATGTTAACCACTTATTGAGTATTAGTAAGTATATTTGTTGATATTCTCACATGTTATAAATTGAATAGCTCAAACATGTTAATGATTTTCAAATCTAGTTTACATTTTCAACCTAAGAAATCTAAGAAGGAGTGTAGATTATTTTCACCAAAAGAACATATGAATAGATTTAGTAGGTTTCGAATTAGACACTACATTAACAAAGAAAATGTGCACACACCACCGCTAAAGATGTTTATTAAATTACATTCAATATTTTTAAATCAATTTAAATTCGATTCAATTAAAAATATCTATTAGGTATTAGATTAGATCTATTTATCAAATGTATTTTATGTATATCTAATTTTATGCATATGTATACTTCTAAGTTAAAAAAAAAAAATCAATTTTTCTAAATTAAAAAGATATAATTTTTCAATGGGCATAAACTATTTTAGATCTTGTGCTTTACAAAAATTACCGATTGAATCTTTTATTTTGTTAAATGATAAATTAGACTTTGTCTTTTCTAAAATGATGAAAATAAGACCCTCAGCTTAATTTTTGACACTTTTCTTAAAAGATAACTAACTTGAAGGCAATTCTTAGCACGAACATATATTGAAAATATAATCAGTTTTGTCATAATACCTCTAGATTAAGTTATTATTAAGTTTTATTTTCAGAAAAAATCAGTTTAGAGTCTTATTTGTACAGTTTTAAAAAATACAGAATTTATTTCATCATTTAACAAAATAGAAAGTCTAATTAATAATTTTTACAAAACACAAATTCAAAATAATATTTACTCTATTTTGAAAAAGAAAAAAAAAATACTTACTCTTTTTTAATTTGATATGAAAGAAACAAAAACACAAAAAATCTTGATTCTCTTGTCATTATTGCATATTGTTTGGTTCCATGAATCAACTTTAATATAAAATCAAAATAAGTTTTATAGTTTTATTACATAATTTTTAAGGCCCAAGCCCAACTCAAGCCCAATTTACAAACCGAAACGAAACGATTATAATTTATAGATAATGGCCCATGAAAATCACACGTGTCAAATTCTTACAAAGGTTTCGACAAAAACAGTTATGGCGGCGGTTACAACAGTACGACTTTCGCCGCCATTTTCAGTGTCACTCCCACCAATTCTCCGACGTACTCAAATCCGAAAAATCTCCACCTCAATCCGTTTCACCATGGATTCTCAGACCAACCACCCCAAACGAATCGTCGTATGCGGCGGCGGAGTCATCGGAGTATGCACAGCTTACTTCCTAGCCAAAAACGGCGCCGCCGTAACCCTCGTCGAGAAATCCTCAATAGCCGGCGCCGCCTCAGGTAAAGCCGGAGGATTTCTCGCCCTCGACTGGTGCGACGGCGGACCCGTCTCTTCTCTCGCCCGAGCTAGCTTCAATCTCCACCGTTCGCTCTCCGAAGAACTCGATGGCCCCAAATCGTACGGATACAGAACCCTAGACACTCTCAGTCTCACTATCTCCGAAACCCTAAACGAAAATCCTCCCTCCTCCGGTTCTCGATCCTCCAAATTACCGTCGTGGATCGACGGGAGTACAGCTCGGAGCCCAAGAACGATTGGGACAGTGGAAACCACGGCTCAGGTTCATCCCCAACTCTTCGCGAGGACATTGATTTCGAAAGCGGTGGAGAGTTACGGCGTTGAGATTGTGATTGGGAAGGTAGAACGAGTTGAGTTGGAGGAGAAGGAAGAAGGACGAGTTAACTCGGTGGTTCTTGAAGGTGGAAGAGTGATTGAGTCGAACGCCGTCGTTTTGGCACTCGGACCATGGAGTGGGAAATTTGAGCTTTTATCTTGTTTGTTTAGGGTTTCTGGTTTGAAAGCTCATAGCATTGTTTTGGAGCCTAAAGAGCCTGGTTTGATAACTCCTCATGCTCTTTTCTTAAGCTATTATCCTTCTAATGGTGGAAAGCCATTGGACCCAGAAGTTTATCCTCGTCCAACAGGTAATATCAGATTGTTTGAATGTTTGAATTTTCAATACAGCATTTGGGTTTGATTTGATCAACATTTTTGAAAAAGTGGTAAAGAAAAAATTGGTTTTTTTGGGGAGTATGGTAGGTGTTTGAGAAAATGCCCAAGAGACTAGAATTATGCAAAGTTAATATTTAAAGTGAAAACTTTCCTGTACTTACACAATTGGAGAGTGTAATTGGAACCTTTCAATCACCATAATTGAACGGTTAGACAATTATTGTTGAAGTTAATTCTCTCATGAACATTCATTTTGTGTGTTGCAACATGGGAGGACAGCCTGTTATTAGAAAGGCTCTGTAAAGAACAGACTGTTATTGAGAGCTTTGGTGTAAAAGTAATTCGTGCATTGAAATTCGAAAAGTTAGACCTCCCGGTCATTACAAAGAATAGTGTGGGGTATAGAGGATAAATCCACTATACCCGAAACATGGTGAGCGAACGCCCATCTAACGACATTGTGAGCCGCAAAATTACAGCATCTAGGAATAAAAGAAAAATTACAAGATAAAAAGTTTATAGAGAGTTGATTACAAACAGAAATATAATTATCAATGATCCATAAGGAGTGGACTCCTTTAATGATTATAACTTGTTCTTTTCTTTAAATTTCTTAAATATGGTTAATTGTTTCTGCTGATATATTGTTAAGTAACAGATTTTACAACAATTACATTTAAGGAACAACTTCATAAACATTGCTTATTGGTTCAGTCCGTAAAGATTGATGAGTATGGTTAATTATTATTAGTACTTGATTCAGAGAAAAGCTACGTGTTTTGATCAAAGCTTAGAAGAGTAAAAGAATAACGTGAGTGAAAATCAATGGTTGGACTTCATAGTTTTCAATTTCTATAGTTTGTTTATACAATCAAATTGGACCTTATTTTTATGTAGAATTACTTGAAATGTGTCTTGATTTGGTTTGTTTTTTTGGCAGGGGAGGTGTACATATGTGGAATGTCAGCAGAGGAGGATGTTCCCGAAGACCCGGAACAGATCATAGGCAAACCTGAATCGATACAGGCACTTAAGCGAGTGGCCAGCAGTGTTTCGAGTCATCTAAGGGAAGGAGAGGCCCGAGTGAAAGCTGAGCAAGCTTGCTTTCTCCCATGCACAGACGACGGACTCCCCATAATTGGGGAGTTGCCTGGGATCAACGGTTGCTACGTTGCCACGGGACATAGTTGTTGGGGAATTCTGAATGGTCCAGCCACTGGTGCAGCCATGGCCGAGCTTGTGCTTAAAGGGCGTGCTGCCATTGTTGATCTCAGTCCATTTAACCCGGCCAGGTTTGTAAAACGGACTAAGCGTTAAGGACTCATAAATTGGATTAATTTTTAAGCGTATTAAATAATCAATCATGTTTATTGCAAGATTAATTTCTTTAATCAGTCCATTCAACAAATTTTTGCATTATATTCGCGTTGCTCAGGACAGGTAATGATTTTGATTTAACACGTTATATGATTTTTGTACCAAAGTAGGCGATAATTTATTTTGTAGTAACCTAAGTGTTGTTAATCTATTCAGGTTATAAATTTTAACAAATCTATTCTGTATTTTTCATCAAATACTCCTGAGGAAACAAAGAAACTCTTTGCAGAAGCATTGAATATGAGAATAACAGAGGCTATAGAAAAGTATTTGGGTCTCCCCATGATAGGAGGGAAAAACAAAAATGCTATTTTCAGACCAATTAAGGATAAAATATGGAAAAAGCTAAATGAATATCAAGCCAAACTATTCTCACAAGGGGGTAAAGAGATCCTAGTGAAAGCAGTAGTCCAAGCAATGCCTACTTATCAAATGGCATGCTTTAAAATTCCGGAAGGCATTGGAGAAGAGATAGAAAGATTAATAGCACGTTATTGGTGGGGCTCAGTTGATAATAAGCAAAAAGTCCATTGGAGGGCCTGGCATAAGATTTGTAAACCAAAGACTGATGGCGGTTTGGGTTTTAGACGTTTTAGTCAGTATAATCAAGCTCTTTTGGCCAAGCAAGCATGGCGCATATTAATGAACCCATCATCAATTCTGGCACAAGTTATGAAAGCAAGATATTTTAGATTATCTAACATCCTAGAGGCAGACAAGGGTTCCTATCCCTCATCAACGTGGCAAGGAATCTTATGGGGAAGAGATCTATTATTAAAAGGGCTACGACGAAGTATTGGCAATGGTATGAATACTAGGACCTTTAGAGATCCTTGGTTGCCCAGACCTCCTTCGTTTATTCCAAGTTCGCGCCCTGCGTATGAGGTGGCAAGAGTGTCAGATATTATAGAGTCTCCAGGAAAATGGAATAATGAGGTAGTCAATCAATATTTCAATATAGCTGACGCAAATTGTATTCTTTCCATACCATTAAGCTTGTTTAATCATGAGGACTCATGGTTCTGGCACTATACAAATCATGGTAGTTACTCTGTGGGGAGTGGGTACAATCTTGCAATGACTGTAGATAAGTTTCAACCTTCTTCTGCTAGTGATGTGTTCTCATTGTGGTGGAAACAATTCTGGGGGTTGAAAATCCCAAGGAAAATTTTACATTTTGCGTGGAGGGGTTACCAAGAGATTCTACCAACGCGAAATGGATTGTTTAGACGAAATATCGCATCTAGCACCTCTTGCCAGTTATGTGGGTTTGGAGGAGAGTCGAATGCTCATGCAATTTTCTGGTGTCCTGTTGCACAAGGCATTTGGAATCTTATGGAATTCTCTTTTCTACATGAAGTAAAAGAAGAGATTGATTTTAAGAATGTTTTACTTTATGCTTCTGAGGTAGTGGACAGAGAAGCTTTTGCAAAATTCATTATCTGTTCGTGGGCAATATGGACTGAAAGGAATAAGATTACTCATGGTCAACAAATAAGACAACCACAGTTTGTGGTTGAGTGGATAAGTAGTTATTACGAGTCGATACTTTTAATGAAGGAGGGCCCCAAAAAAAGCTCCCAAGCTAATGGAAGAAATAGGGAAGCGTCAGCTGGAAGTTCTACAAGTGCTCAAGAACAGAGGTTATACTCTAAACTTATGGTGGATGCAGCTGTATTGAGCACCACGAGTATAGTTGGATTAGGTGCGGTGGTATTCTCAGAAGATAATAGAGTTCACGCAGCGTTAAGTAAACCACTCAAAGGTTAGTCATATTAGGTATTTTAAATATTATTTTGTTACGAACTTTATTAGTGTTATAATTCCAAAAGAAATGTTGATCGTTCAGGTATGGGTGAATAATAAAGATCTTGTAATTTCTAGATTTCAAATAGGAATAATTAGGTCTAGGAAGGAATAACAAAGCAAAGGTGATTACGAAGCAAAATACATAAGTTAAGTTACAACTAGCCAAAGGGTCTCCCTTTGGCTAGTTAAAGTAAATCATAGGGGGACGTAGTTAATTTTTTGGATTTAAGTGTTCAATCAGATTGGTAATTTTCTAATTACAATTTTGTGGTCTGATGTTGTTTCAGGTGGAATTTCAGTGTTACAAGCTGAAACGTTAGCCCTGTTGGTTGGTCTTAATTGGGCTCATGTGTGTGGTCTTCAAATTCATGCAGTTTATTCTGATTCGTTAGCTTTGGTGACGGCCATTAACAAAGGGAAGAAGTATTTCAACGAGCTAGGAGCATTGTTTGAAGATGTTATAGCTTTATTGTCTAAATTCCCGGGGGCAGTTTTGTCCCATGTGGCTCGCTCTGAGAATTTAGCGGCCCATGGCTTGGCAAAGCATGCTCTGCGGTTAGACGATGAGCTATCCTGGTTCGAGGAGGTCCCAGCGCCGGTGGCGGACGTGAGCGTCGTAAATTCATGAGTGATTTTAATTACTTTGTCAAAAAAAAAAAAAAAAAAAGTGTAACAAAATTTGACAGTATAACTATTGTACATTGTGAATAATTCATAATTATTTTTAATTAGCTGAACAATTGTGAGGGCATAATTATACTTATGACAAACAAAAATCTTAAATAACCTATTTATATAATATATATTATGTGTTTATATTGGGATTTGGATCTCAGTTCTCAAGGCCCAGTTAACTCAAAGAAATGGCTATATTAGTTAAAGATCCACTAAATTATTGGGCTATGCATGTCAGACCTGATCTGTGGCTTCAAGAAATATTTTGATTTTTTCCTTTTTTTTCTCAAAATCATTTTCTTAAAGACATTATTTTTAAGGGTTTTAAAAAAAATCTGAAATTGTGTATTTGATAAAAAGTGTGGTGATTTTAAAATGCACTCACTTAAAAAGAATGTACTGATGCACTGTCTACTTGTTTCGGAATTTAAAAGAATTTTTTAGTATAATTTTTTTTATATTCATGTACGTTATAGTTATTTAAGATATCGTAAAAATTCAGAATAATTTATAATATAGAAAATAATGTTCAAACAATCTATTTTACACGCGTATAAAATAAAACAGTTAGGCGTGCAACACACTGTTTGAACGTAATTTTTGATGTGTTAAATTTTACTGAATTTCTTAAAATTTTGCATGATGCCTTAAATAACTATAATTTACACGACCATGAGAAAAAATTTGACTAAAAAATTATTTTAGATATTAAAACGAATAAAAATGTATCGGTGTATCTCTTTTAAATGAGTACATTATAGAATTTTCCATAAGTATATTTATTTATAAATTCAAAGTTAAATTTAATTATTTAATTATTTAACTATAATAATACTTAAATATATTTTAAAAACATTATTCTCAATTCTATTTTGATTTTTATTTAGTTAAGGTGACAATATACACCCAATAATGATAGAACAAAACAAGTGAGCTAGCTAGCTAGAGACTTATACTTATTTGTTCAATAAAGTAAATAAATAAAAAGTTAGGAAAAGACATGTAAAGTAGGGTAAATCTATAGTAGGCCCATGTATTTTTACCCTATGCTATAAGGAAGTAAATTAAACCAATAAAATTTAAAAAAAAATAGGTTGCATTGATGTTATGTTAGAGCTAGGTTGTATGAGATTTTTTTATTACTTTATTAATTTAATTAATACTTTACTCTTTTTCTTTTATTTTTTTTAAAAAATAATATTTTACTGTTAAGTATTTTTTTTTTTGAAAATTTATTTGTTGAGTATTTTTTATTATTGAATATATGCAAATATACACAGTATGTTAAAGTTTTATTATTATTATTTACTTTTTTTATACCAAAGTTATTTCTAAATAAATTTGATGAGTACTGTGAAGTGTTATAATTTCTATAATTTTATTTTAACAAAAACATTGTGTTGATTGAAGCAAAAGTTTCACAACATTATCCCCTTACTAATACTATAAATTAAACTAGTTAAGCTTTGTATATTATAAAATGAAGCAAATGAGTAAGTATTATGAAAACCTACACCATAATCGAAGCTATTCTTTTTTTTTTTGAAACCACTCACAATTTAGTTTCACACCCACTTTCTTGGAAAATGGCTGCCATGGCGAAATATACCACGAGAGAAATAGAAAAGTTATTAACGAGATAGAGTTGTGAAATTTATACTTCATTTACACAATATTTTTGTTAAAAATAAAATTTCAAAATTTATTCATATGGGTTAGAGATGTATAAAAATTTAGACAATTAATTTCTTTTTATATATATTGTCATATTTTAACCAGCATCAAAGATTTTTTGGAGGCTTAGCAAAAATAATAACTATTCATGTAAGAGATAAAAAAAAATTGAGATAAAAAAAAAAAAAATAGACAATACCCACATAAAAATAATTTAAATTAACTCTTCTAATAAATAATAATAATTCAAATTAAAAATTGATAAAATTTTTAATTATTAATATTATTTTATTTTTTAAATAAATATAATTAAATATTATTATAATATGTAAAAAGTTTTAATTGTATACATACAGTTCTATCATAAAAATATAAGCCTTACATCTTAATAACCACATGATCTAAAATCAATGGTCAAAAAAAGTTCCCTACCGGTAGGTTAAAGTTTGTTGAGTATTAAGATGTAATTGGAAATAAATTTGCATATATTCAATAATAAAAAAGTTCCCTACCGGTAGGTTAAAGTTTGTTGAGTATTAAGATGTAATTGGAAATAAATTTGCATATATTCAATAATAAAAAAGTTCCCTACCGGTAGGGAACTTTTTTTGACCATTGATTTTAGATCATGTGGTTATTAAGATGTAAGGCTTATATTTTTATGATAGAACTGTATGTATACAATTAAAACTTTTTACATATTATAATAATATTTAATTATATTTATTTAAAAAATAAAATAATATTAATAATTAAAAATTTTATCAATTTTTAATTTGAATTATTATTATTTATTAGAAGAGTTAATTTAAATTATTTTTATGTGGGTATTGTCTATTTTTTTTTTTTTTATCTCAATTTTTTTTTATCTCTTACATGAATAGTTATTATTTTTGCTAAGCCTCCAAAAAATCTTTGATGCTGGTTAAAATATGACAATATATATAAAAAGAAATTAATTGTCTAAATTTTTATACATCTCTAACCCATATGAATAAATTTTGAAATTTTATTTTTAACAAAAATATTGTGTAAATGAAGTATAAATTTCACAACTCTATCTCGTTAATAACTTTTCTATTTCTCTCGTGGTATATTTCGTCATGGCAGCCATTTTCCAAGAAAGTGGGTGTGAAACTAAATTGTGAGTGGTTTCAAAAAAAAAAAGAATAGCTTCGATTATGGTGTAGGTTTTCATAATACTTACTCATTTGCTTCATTTTATAATATACAAAGCTTAACTAGTTTAATTTATAGTATTAGTAAGGGGATAATGTTGTGAAACTTTTGCTTCAATCAACACAATGTTTTTGTTAAAATAAAATTATAGAAATTATAACACTTCACAGTACTCATCAAATTTATTTAGAAATAACTTTGGTATAAAAAAAGTAAATAATAATAATAAAACTTTAACATACTGTGTATATTTGCATATATTCAATAATAAAAAATACTCAACAAATAAATTTTCAAAAAAAAAAAAATACTTAACAGTAAAATATTAATTTTTAAAAAAAATAAAAGAAAAAGAGTAAAGTATTAATTAAATTAATAAAGTAATAAAAAAATCTCATACAACCTAGCTCTAACATAACATCAATGCAACCTATTTTTTTTTAAATTTTATTGGTTTAATTTACTTCCTTATAGCATAGGGTAAAAATACATGGGCCTACTATAGATTTACCCTATATATATATGTATATATATGAGACTAGCTACATTATTAAGTGATGTAATGTCATGAAAAAGCAAAAAATAAAAACACAAAAATTGAGGTCATTTTCAAATGTCCATTTTTTTTCTTTGTTTTCTTATTATAATTTAATTTTAAGTGTTTATATGTTACAAAAAGTGGAGTCAAACGTTGGATTTGATGGTTGATTCAGGGTATCAAAAACCATGTTCTTATAAATCGAGTGAGAGAAAGAAAGAAAGAAATATTATTATTATTATTATTATTATTATTATTATTATTATTATTATTATTATTATTATTATTATTATTATTATTATTACATAAATAATAACTGGAAAATAACATCTCATGAGGTCACTGGATCCATCACGCTCTTATATTCCCATTTGGAATTTTTGTTTTCCCCTAATTACTATTAATTTAATAATTTTGAATGTACTAATTAATTATTTAATTAATAAGATCATATGAATGTTTTTAATTTATTAATATAAAGATTGTATATAATTTCCTATCTAATTAAAGACAGAACTCAAGACAAAAAATGCCAATACATTAAAAACAATATAAAATATATTATATATAGTACAATAGATAGACTATAGTGCTGAAAAGTTGCCAATTAATATATATATAATCTTAGATTAATTAAGTAATATAAATTAATATTCTGTTTTGGAGTATATATTTAGATATTATTACTTAATAACGTAATTAGAAAGTGATGAGCATGTGGCTTTGCAAGCTTAATCAGTACATTATATATCTTCCTTAGTAAGATTTTCATGAACAGCTGTTATATATATATACTTTACTATATTTTATTTCAATATGGTAAAAAGTATTTTTTTAATTTTTTAATTTATTTATATAATTATATATGGTTGGTCAAGTCAATAATAAGTTTCTTTGAGTAATGAGTAAGTCATATACACATATATGTATATATGTATATACATCGATTTTAGGGCATGAAAATTGAAGCAATGAATGGAAAGTGGGCAATAAATAATTACAGTGTTATATACCCCACCATTTCAACACACTACTATTCATGATTTCATATTACTACAATTACTATGTACGTGTGAATTTGTGAGGAGGATCCTAGGTAATATTTTTATCTTAATTTAATTAAATTAAGGGATAATTTTGGTATAAGTATCCGAAGTTTTGTATTTGTAATTGGTAGTAGCAGGCTCGGTTTTGAGCATAGAAAAATTAAGCATGTTTTTAAGATTCACCTACCTTGGTAACTCAAAAAAAAAAAAAAAATCACCCCTTACACATTTTTTGTTGATTTTAAAAAAAAATCATATTTATCTCTATATAAGGGCCTAAAAATATATTTTTCTTCTACCCCAATAAATTTTAAGACAGGCCATGAGTAGTGGCATAAGTATTTCGTTTAGAATATATTAAAATAAGATTTAGAGGTAACTCATGCTATATATTTATGTTCAGACTTAATAATTTGAAATATAGAATTTATTTTATACTGACAAAACTATTATAATTTTACTAATATTGAATACTTATCAAGTTAAAAAAAATCATAGAACTTAATTATGTAAACTCAATTTTTTTTAATTAAGCGTAATTAAGGGTCTTTGGTTCAATCCAATGTAAAGTACTTAAAGGTTTGATACTCGATGAAGTAATATTGTGTTTGAAGAAATTAAGAAGGACTTTAATTTCAATACAATACAAATATACAAACACACGTGTTTGTATATGAGTAGTTCTCACTAGTTCCTATGTATCATTTCAAAAGGTATACGAGGACATGAATAATTATTTATTAAATTTGTTTTCTAAAAATTAAAAAAAGAAAAAACTATATGAGTGTTTCCTTGAAAAGTAGTGAGCAAACTTAGCATAGAAGTGCTTTGGCTTTCTTTTATTTTATTTTCAAAATTATTTTTGGAATGTACTCATCAATAATATAAGGGTATGTTTGGTACACTAAGTTATTTTATAATGTAATTTGTATTGCATAGTATTATATTGAGTTGTATTATAATAATAAGGGAATTAGTTCATGTATCATTTTTTAATTTACGGTTTGAGTTGCTCTGGTAGTTTCTATGTGGATTGCTATATATGAATTTCAGTTGCGATTTAGGTTATTCTGTTGGTTGCTCTGTGAGTTTCAACTTTCAATGTGGATTTCCATAAAACTGTAAAAAAAAAAAAAAATCTATTTTTGAAGTGTAAAAATAATAATAAAAAAAAACTCTTATATTATATTGTATCTGTATAGTATTGTTTCAATACAATACACAATATTTGGTATTAACTTGTACTTATAGGTTATTATGTAAAATTATATTTACCATAAACCTAACCCTAATCCTAACCACGAACCCCAATCCTAAACTCAACCTCGAACCTTGATTCCAAACTCCTACCCCGAACCCAAAGGACTGGTCCTAATAAGGTATATGGGACCTAAGATAAAATTAAATTTTGGAACCCTTATATATAGTTTAATTATTATCAAAATGATAGTTTTAGTGCTTTAGTATAATAGTAAAGCTCTTAAAAGCTCTTAGATTAAATTCTTTATAGCTACACATGAAGTATTTTTTTAAAAAAATAAAAAAGTAAAGGTTGTGTAAAATCCTTTGACCTTTTAGCAGTTTACCACCACACCAAATAATATTTGTTATATTTTTTTATTATTTAATATTTTATTTTATTTTTTCAAGATTTCAGAGCCCTAAGCGTTCAGGGCCCGGTGCATGCCTGGCTCCCCTACCCTAAGGGTCGATCCCAGAGTCCGACTCTAGACCTTGACCCTGGCTTTAGACCCCGATCTCAAACCTGGACTTCAAACTCTAGCCCCAGACTCCAGACCCTGCATGGCCCCGAATCCTATTCCTAGTTCTAAACCCAAACTCTAGACCATTTTTAGATAATATATACAAGCTAACACATAGCATTTTTTTATGTATCAAATAATATAATTTTAAATTTATGATTGTAATTAATAATTAATACAATGCAAAATTAATTATATTTAAATATAGTATTTTTCTTATTTAATATAATACAATTTTTATACATGTGACTCGTATATAGCACAATTTCTAATATAGACAAAACGTATTTTGGTTTACTTATATATTATTATTAATTAGGTTAATTTGACATAATTACAAATATCCTATAAATCTTAATATAATATTAAAAACAAACTATGAAATAGTAATACAATATAATTCAAAAATATGAGTGGTTCTACTTAAAAAAAAAATCATTGATTCATAACTAAAGTGACCTAGATAACAATTAACCAATAGTGAGAAATTAGGAAGAGTGGATTTATATTATTCATTGTAGATTTATAGCTAGGTGTGATTATTTTGTAACAACTCATATAATTAAACCAATCTTTTCCCTTCAAATTGGGAAGGAATTAATGCAAACCAAAGTAGACTTATATTTAATAATTATATTAATAATTCAAAGTCATAGAGTAACAAAACATATTAAAAGGTTGTCTTTTCTTTTGACTTGTTCCCCCCAAAAAAAAGTTAATAGAATATTTAAAAAAAACAATCATGTAAAAGATAAGAAGAGGTAATAATTGGTTATATTCTTATTGGTATAATTAAATATTGAATCTTATATAATTTAAGAAAATAGTTTTGAGAAAATATCATTAAACAATCATAAATATTAGACGTCACTTATAAAAAGTACTAAGTACCAGCACAATAACAATGCATGGATGCCTAATACCACGATGAAATATTACCTTATAATTAGTTAGTAATATATATTAAATAAACAAATAGGACTCAATATTAAGTTACACTAATAGTGATATTACACAATACGAAAGTACTAGATACCATAAATACCTTTTAGTATTTGTCATAAGATAATAAAAACGAGCATTGCTATTGAGTATTAGTGGTGTCTAGCACAACTCTAGACATGTCGTCTTGTGATTAGCTAGCGATATCCCTTAAAAATTATATTATATTAAATTATATTATATTATATCTCTTAATTGGACTAATAACAATATTGACACATAAAAAATTATTAGACACTACTAATATTCTTTAGCATTTCTCAATAAAAACCAACACCCTGTAATTATTTTTTTTACAAGTGGCAGTAATATATAGAGTGTAACCCCAGTTTGGAGCCTGGTAGTTGTACTTTTGACCATCTAAAAAATCAACTTTAACGTATATATAAAACATTTATATATATATATTTGTTCTATTACAATTACAAATAATAACAGTTTTTGGTTTTGGTGAAACTTACCTGTTATTTAATTTATACATTATATATATATATGTATGTATATTGGTATTTTTTGATATATATAATCTGCATGGCCATTAAAGGAGAGAAAGGGATGAAACTGAAACATGATCCGTTTCTTTGGGGCAAAAATCCAAAAAACCAAAAGCTGAAATCTTACCTAAGCTATACACTACAATACAACACACTACAAATACATTTATACTTAAATGTAAAAGTCACACCAAAATATTTTAAGAAAATTATCCCATATATTATTTTTTAATTTTTTTTTTAAATTTACTTACTCCAATAATTTTTATATGGGTTGCTATATATATTTTGATTGCTCTGTTAATTACTACGAGAAATCTATTTAAAATTCTATAAAAATATATAAAAAAAAAATTTAAAGTATAAAAATAAAAAAACAACCCTAACATTTTTCCAAGCTCCCAACAATTCTAATAATCCTATGAATTCTACTATCATAGAGTTTTCCGCTAGAAACCTCCCTAGGCTCCTAGCAATTCAAACGAAGGATCTCTGGAGAAGAAAGCATAGAAAGAGCTAGCTACTTGAATATTTTGAGAGATTCACGGTGGACAGAGAATATTCGATCTTTAAATTTAGCAAGTATTCATCTGTAAAATTTTTACTCCGAAAACTAATTATTTAATTGAGTTATTTAAATATTTATTTTATACCAATGTTCATTATAGACACATAATAAGCATTTTTGGTAGCTATATCTTTTTTTTTATGCTAGTAACAATTAATGTTTATTGTGGTCTATAAATTAGCTAAATATGTCCTTATATGATAGACGACGAGCGTTATAAGATAAAAGAATCTCTTTTATCATTCGTGTAAAATTCTTTAATCTTATAAAAAAAAACACTTATAAGTTTTCATGAAATTTTAAATAATTACACTATCTAAAATTAGAATTCAAACAGTTCATTTGCATATATTTATATTTTTTTTTTTATATACATGAATAATAATTTATTTGAACTCTAATTTGAGCACCATCAAATATCCCAAATAATTTATTCAAAATTTAAATATTTTTATAATTACAAAAATATACATATATATTTTAATTTATTTGGCTTACTTTACTACATGATATAGTCTCTCTAAAATTATATATTTATTTGATTTTTTTTGGTATTTCAATGTAATGAATCCAAAATTTAAAACAAGAAAATGATTAATTGTACGAATGTTTAAGTTTGACACACCTGCAAGTTTTAATTTGTATTTTACTACGTAGAAAAAACAATATCATGATAGTTAGTAATAGTATTGTATTGTACTCTATATATATATATAAGTAGCTACTGAAACCTAACATATAGCTCACTTTATATTTTCTGTATTTTTCTACCTTTTTTGGCTGGAATCTTACCTTATTTCTCTTATAAATACAAATATATATATATATTTATATATCTTATCCTTATGAAAGTTAGACAAGACATGCTAACTGATAAGCTATATTTATTGCAATTAATTATTGTATATTATTTAAATATTTCAAATTATATATACATGGTAGATACTTTATTTAGGTGAATTTTGTTAGTTTTAATGATTATATACCTTGTAATTATTGATATTATTTGTAAATGTTTAAAAAAAAAAATCGATAATTTATAGTACTTATTGAAATCAAATTCAAATAATATTTTTAAAATTTTAAAAATAAACTTATGTAATATCCAGTTTATTTTTATTATTATTATTATTATTATTATTATTATTATTATTATTATTGTTGTTGTTGTTGTTGTTGTTGTTGTTGTTGTTGTTGTTGTTGTTGTTGTTGTTGTTGTTGTGCGTGTGTGATTAGAAAAAAATGATATATATATATTAAATAGTGAGATAAATAAATAGTGAAGCATTAGATTAGTTAGTTAGTTTAAAATTTAAAATTTAAATTTAAATCAGCATAATTTTATCTGATTAGTTAGATATTTATTTTTTAAATTTAAACCTATGATACGATATGTTATATACGTATATACTCTATAACCCTAGCAGCCAGATAGTATCGTATTCCCTTATTCTCACCATCTCTCAATTTCTTTTTTTTATTCTCTCTATTGAACCAAATCAATTGTTTTAATCTTAAGAGCTTCGGGGTTAGCAATCAACCGATCATCGTTCCGTGTCTTCGAAATCTTCAGGTAAAATTCGTACTTGTTTTTATTTTCGTTTTCAGAGAAATAGGCTTTCATAAAACTATCATATCTCTCTCCCCATAGGTCCGTTTTCAGTGATCTAGGTACCGTTTTAAAGATAATTTAATGATCTATATTTTTTATGAAGAAACTCTTTCCTAATTCTGAGTATTTCGATGTCAAAAATTCATGTTTTACACTGACTTTCGAATTACAGTTTTTTTTTAAATTTCTTTTCGATATTGCCTTAGTAAAAATGTCATATCTCTCTCGATATCTATTATTTTCAAGCGATTATTGTACTGTTAGAAAGATAATTCAATAATCCATATTTTCTTTGAAGAAACCTTTCCCTAGTTCGGAGTTCTTACCAGTCAAAAGTTAGGATCTTTACTCGGTTATGGTATTTCGTTTTAAGTTTCATTTCAGAAAAAAGTGTCTTCAGTAAAAATTCAATATCTCTCTCAATTTTGATCCATTTTAAAAGATCTTTATCTCGTTTTAAAGCTTAGAAAAATAGCTACATTTTTTATGAAGAAAGTGTTGTCTAGATCGGGGTGTAACTATTTTTAAAACTTTTATTTTTAGGCTGTATTCAGAAATCGGCATGATCCAGGATTTTAAAGAAACTGTTTTGAGAAAACATGCATAACTCCTAGGTTATAGCTCCGATTTTGGTGATCTTTATACCGTTAGAAAGGTCTTTCAATTAACTAAAAACTTTGTGAACAGTAGAACTTCTAATTCAAACGTTTTATAAGTCAAATTCTAGGCTAAACTTGCTGTCCAGTAAGAATAATAAATATATTGAGTTTATCGGTGGACTAAGGGTTTCACTAATTGTTATAGGGCCTAGAAGGTATCGTAGGAGTTAATTACAGCGGAGTTGAGGTAAGGAAAAATAATGATACTTTATACTTGCTTTTTTTATATGGTTTGAGTATCTAGTATGACTGCTTGAATAAATTGTATTGAAACTGTGGAATGTGATAGTTTCGGTGAAATAGTGTTTTATCGATGAATTGTATATGGTTATTTAATCATGTTCCAGGTACTTGGAAGTGGTTGGAAACCACACATGTATGGTGATGTGGTAAGTGAGGCAGTGTACGTAAGGGTGCACTGGTTATTGGTACTGCGTTCGCAGTTAAGAACGTAAGACACTCAGCATTTGTATGGAAGGTTTGGAGTGTGATTGTGAGTGTGAGTGTGTGGTATTTCAGTATTTGTGTGGCTGCCTCTATTTATACTTATGATTAGGTTGTTGTATGTTTGATGTATATGTTTGTGCTATGATGTGTGAATGCTGGTACATAGTATTGTGTTTTTCCTTACTGGGCTTTGCAGCTCACCCCTTATTTACCCCCTATGTGCAGATAAGTAAGCCTGTAAGCTTTCGGTGACAAGTTGAGTACGGGCAAGCATGGGGTGTATCTCGTGTGATCATGTAACTGCGTGTGGTCTTGGCCATCTTCCGCTGAAAGTTTTTTTTTAATTTATTAAACTTATCGAGGATGTTGTCGTTTAAATTTTCTATTACTTTTCCCTAAGTGGTAATACTTTATTTTCAACTGGGTACCCATGTTTTGAAAAGTGTTTTTTTTTTTAAATAAAGGCAACATTAGTATCTTAACGCCAGTTTATTTATGGCATCTTATTTTACGTAAGTAAGGGCGTTACAAAATGGTACCAGAGCCACAGTTACATTGATCTTGAATTCACGCGACATACACACCATCGCTGCAAAGGATCAACTTGTCATCAAGTATGTATGCTTTATATATGTTATGTCTTATATGTTAAATTTGGTTTAGTCTTTATCTTTTAATTTTCCTTTAGTTAGCTAGAAGTTTAGGGTATGGTTAATCGAAACAATTAACTGATTCTTCGGAGTTAGAATTTTAGTATAACTCAAACAATTTTCTTATTAGTGTAAATTTTTTTTTTATGAGTGAAGATTATTTATTTATTTATTTATTTTACATGGTGAATTGTTGCTTGATTTACATTTTTTTTAGTTTATATAATTTAGTGTATAGATATTTTCCTTTTTGAGCGAGATACATCTTTGGTTATTTTTCTTATCGCTACCGTCTCCTTTTTTTTGAAGAACAAGTTAAGGGATTTGATGGAAAACGGTGAACCCGAGGAAGATCAACCCGCTTGAATGAAAGAGCGGTATGTAAGAGCAGAGCTAGAGGTCGAGGGCGAGGATGTGCTCGCGGTCGAGGCGGGGAAACCGGCATGTCCCTGCGAGGCGGTGATCCGGGAGAATCAAAATGCCCTCGTAAATGGACAACAACCGGAGGTCAAGGTGGGGGTAACCACGAAGTCCCTGCCGGGGTAGTTGGTCGAGAACACCAAAACGCCCCGTAGTGGTGCCACCACAACAAGAAGATTTGGCGCAAGAAGTTGCTCGTCTCAAGGAAGAAATTAGGAAGCGAGATGAAGAGGCTCACAACCGTCAGAACAACCCAATCAAGGACAACATCAATTTTTGCGGTGCAATACATGCCTGTGCCGGAGGGTCGATGGGAACCAATATATGAAAGGTTCTGCAAGCAACACCCACCAAATTTTGAAGGGGGCTCAGATCCAATGGAAGCTGAGGAATGGTTAAGAACAGTGGAAGGTATTGTTGAGTACATGCAGCTCGGTAACGGAGATAGTGTAGCTTGTGCTGCTAGTTTATTGAAAAAGGATGCCGCATACGGTGGGATGTTATTAAACAAACACGGGATGTGGCCGCAATGACTGGCCGACTTTGTACAAGTTTTTAACAAAAAATACTACGATTGAAGCAATACGCTCGGCTAGAGTTAATGAGTTCACAAACCCGAGGCAGGGTAAGTCTACGATTCACAGAGTATGCTCGCCAATTTGACGAGATTAGCAAAGTTTGCCACGGATCCGGTTCCTACGAGTTTTTGAGGATTCATCGTTTCTTCGAAAGGGCTCGACTCCCGAATAAGTCGGGACATAGCGATGTCGGGAGTAAGGGCAACCACGTATCTTTGAGGTACTAGAAAAAGCCACTAGAAGTGAGTTGTGTGAAAGTCGTATACGGAAAGACAATACGGCAAGGTGGGAGGCCGAGAAAGGCCGGTAATGGAGGTGGTGATAACAAAAGAAAACTGCGCAAGTAACCAACGAACGAAGCGACAAGAGAAACAAGATAGGGTCCAATAACTACAAAGGGAAGAAGCCATATGTGGAGTACCCCCTATGCCCGACATGTGGTCGTAAGCATCCGGGAGAATGTCGACCGAAAGGCAAGACTTGTTACAAGTGTGGGCAACCGTGCCATAAGAAGGACTGTCCACAAAAGGGTGATCAACTCAAGGATGACAAACTTGTCCCGGCTCGAGTATTTGCACTAACCGGAGGAGGCCGAGACTAGTAACACCGTGGTTGCGGTCGATTTCTATCTCGGAAAACTATGTCTTGTTTTATTTGATTCTGGAGCTACGCACTCATTTATTGCTTTAAAGATGATAGATAAGTTAGAACTACCGTCTGTAAACTTTAGTTATAAGTTCATGACGGAGTTGCCCTCGAGCGAGGTTATGATATCATCTAGAGGAGTGCGGGATGCGCCAATAAGGATTGCAGACAAGGAACTTAGTGGAGATCCGATAGAGTGGAGATGAGGGATTACGATCTTATCTTGGGTATGGATTGGCTATCACGACATGGAGCAACAATAGGCGTCGAAAGAGGACGGTGACTTTCACCCACGAATACGGGAGAGGCATTCATATTTGAAGGAATCAAAGTCAAGTCAAGCTTACCGCTAGTTACGGCCACCGAAGGCACAAAAGATGATACGTGCGGGATGTCAAGCATACTTGGCCGGCATAGTAGACAAGTCAAGAGAAACCACCCTCGAAGCCGAGAGAATGTCCACATAGTATGTGAATTCCAAGAAGTTTTTCGGAAGACCTACCGGGGCTACCCCAGGATAGAGAGATAGAATTTGTGATTGAGTTAGCGCCGAGCACGGCACCAATCTCGAGGGCTCCATACCGCATGGCTCCCAATGAATTGAAGGAATTGAAGGCTCAACTACAAGATCTTTTAGACAAGGGGTTCATTAGACCAAGTTACTCACCTTGGGGTGCGCCAGTGTTGTTCGTCAAGAAGAAGGACGGTAGTATGCGGATGTGTATAGACTATCGAGAGCCGAACAAAGTGACTATAAAGAACAAGTATCCCTTGCCTCGCATCGATGATTTGTTTGATCGATTACAAGGGGCGATCGTCTTTTCAAAGATCGACTTGAGATCTGGGTACCACCAATTGAAAGTCCGAGAGGAAGATATAGCAAAGACGGCATTTCGAACACGGTATGGGCATTATGAATTTCTAGTGATGTCATTTGGGTTAACCAATGCCAGCCTTCATGGATTTAATGAATAGAGTATTCAAGGAATATCTTGACAAGTTTGTGGTGGTATTCATTGATGACATACTCATTTATTCAAGGACAATGGAAGAGCATGAGGAGCACTTAAGGCTAACTCTAAGTAGACTCAAAGAGCACCAATTGTACGCAAAATTCAAAAAGTGTGAGTTGGTTGGAGAAAGTGGCGTTTCTAGGCCATATAGTGTCCAAAGATGGGGTAGAGGTGGACCCTGCGAAAATTGAAGCAGTGAAGAGCTGGCCAAAACCAAAAACCGCAAGTGAGGTTCGGAGTTTCCTCGGAATAGCTGGATATTATAGGAGATTCGTTGAAGGGTTCTCAAAAATAGCCACACCATTGACGAATTTGACTCGAAAGCAACAAAAATTTGCATGGACGGATAAATGTGAGGAAAGCTTTCAGACATTGAAAGATAAACTCATAACAAAGACTGTCTGTGTGTTCCAACTAACAAAGACAAATTTGTAGTATATTGCGACGCATCAAAGCAAGGGCTCGGTTTGTGTGTTGATGCGGAATGAGAAGGTGGTAGCCTATGCCTCTAGGCGACTAAAGGAGTATGAGACAAGGTACCCAACTCATGACTTAGAGTTGGCGGCGGTGGTCTTTGCATTGAAAATGCGGAGGCACTACCTCTATGGAGAGAAGTGTGAAATATACACGGATCACAAAAGCCTAAAATACTTCTTTACGCGAGAAAGAGCTCAACATGAGACGGGCGGTGGTTGGAGCGGTAAAAGATTACGATTGTGAGATCTTGTACCATTACGGAAAGGCTAATGTAGTGGCGGATGCACTTAGCAGACGCAACTATGCAAGCTTATCAATGTTAAGGGCATTAAAAGTGCCGTTGCAACAGGAAATCGAGAGATATGGAATAGAGTTAGTAACAGGAAAGCTAGCTAACCTCACAATTGAATCAAATTTATTAGAGAATATCAAAGAAGAACAAGCCCAAGATGAGTTTTTAATCAAGAAGCGGGTCGAACTACAAAATGGGAAAGCCGGGGACTTCTCAGTTAATGAAGAGGGTATTCTACTATACAAGACAAGGGTGTGTGTACCTAAGGAAGCGGAGTTGCAATCAAAAATCTTACAAGAGGCGCACACTACACCCTATTCTTTACACCCAGGATCAACCAAAATGTACAATGATGCCGAAAGGTAGGTATTGGTGGCGGGAATGAAAAATGATATAGCAGAATTTGTAGCAAAATGTCTTACTGCCAGCAAGTTAAGGCCGAACACCGAGACTGCAGGGCTGTTGCAATCTCTTGATATTCCCGAGTGGAAATGGGAAGATATTGCTATGGATTTTGTGACGGGGTTACGAAGAACGACGAAACAACGGGATTCCATCCGGGTGATTATCGACGAGACTCACTAAATCGGCACATTTTCTCGCCCGTGCGCACTAATTACAATGCGCAGCAATATCTTTGAATCGTATGTAAAAGAAATTGTAAGGCTACACGGAGTCCCAAAAGACCATTGTATCCGATAGAGGTTCGGTTTTACTTCTAAGTTTTGGGAACGTGTGCAAAGTGCTTTGGGCACAAAGCGAAGTTGAGTACGGCATTCCATCCTCAATCTGATGGACAATCGGAACGAACTATTCAAATACTAGAAGACATGCTACGAGCTTGTGCGTTGGATTTCCCAAGTAACTGGAGCAACTATTTGCCACTAATGGAGTTCTCGTACAACAATAGCTATCAATCTACAATAGGGATGGCACCCTATGAAATGTTGTATGGGAGGAAGTGTCGATCACCACTACCTTTGGGATGAGGTTGGCGAAAAGCGATACTTAGGCCCGGACCTAGTAAGAAGAGGCCAGAAGCGGTAGAAAAGATTCGAAATAGAATGGTAGCGCACAAAGCCGCCAGAAAAGTTATGCCGACGCAAAGAGACGGAATGTGGAATTTGCAGTGGGTGATAAAGTGTTCCTTCGAGTGTCACCTATGAAAGGGGTTATGCGTTTTGGAAAGCGAGGAAAGCTAAGTCCAAGATTTATAGGTCCTTTTGAGATATTGGACGCAGTGGGACAGTAGCTTATCGGCGGCATTGCCACCGGTATTAGCCGAGACGCATAATGTGTTCCATATTTCTATGCTACGAAAATACGTGTCGGATCCATCACACGTGTTGAACTATGAAAGAATGGAGCTAAAAGCGGGACTTGAGTTATGAAGTGCGACCGGTTCGCATTATAGAGAGAGAGGAACGAAGGAGTTAAGGTCCAAAAGTATTCCTCACAGTAAAAGTTACGTGGAGCAACCGTTCAGAAAGGGAGGCAACGTGGGAAATGGAGGGAGACATGAAAGAACAGTACCCCGAACTTTTTGGTAAGTCTAATTTCGAGGACGAAATTTCCTTTAAGGAGGGTAGAATGTAATATCCAGTTTATTTTTATTATTATTATTATTATTATTATTATTATTATTATTATTATTATTATTATTATTATTATTATTGTTGTTGGTGTTGTTGTTGTTGTTGTTGTTGTTGTTGTTGTTGTTGTTGTTGTTGTGCGTGTGTGATTAGAAAAAAATGATATATATATATTAAATAGTGAGATAAATAAATAGTGAAGCATTAGATTAGTTAGTTAGTTTAAAATTTAAAATTTAAATTTAAATCAGCATAATTTTATCTGATTAGTTAGATATTTATTTTTTAAATTTAAACCTATGATACGATATGTTATATACGTATATACTCTATAACCACAACGTACCGGATAGTATCGTATTCCCTTATTCTCACCATCTCTCAATTTCTTTTTTTTATTCTCTCTATTGAACCAAATCAATTGTTTTAATCTTAAGAGCTTCGGGGTTAGCAATCAACCGATCATCGTTCCGTACTTGTTTTAAATTCGTACTTGTTTTTATTTTCGTTTTCAGAGAAATAGGCTTTCATAAAACTATCATATCTCTCTCCCCATAGGTCCGTTTTCAGTGATCTAGGTACCGTTTTAAAGATAATTTAATGATCTATATTTTTTATGAAGAAACTCTTTCCTAATTCTGAGTATTTCGATGTCAAAAATTCATGTTTTACACTGACTTTCGAATTACAGTTTTTTTTAAATTTCTTTTCGATATTGCCTTAGTAAAAATGTCATATCTCTCTCGATATCTATTATTTTCAAGCGATTATTGTACTGTTAGAAAGATAATTCAATAATCCATATTTTCTTTGAAGAAACCTTTCCCTAGTTCGGAGTTCTTACCAGTCAAAAGTTAGGATCTTTACTCGGTTATGGTATTTCGTTTTAAGTTTCATTTCAGAAAAAAGTGTCTTCAGTAAAAATTCAATATCTCTCTCAATTTTGATCCATTTTAAAAGATCTTTATCTCGTTTTAAAGCTTAGAAAAATAGCTACATTTTTTATGAAGAAAGTGTTGTCTAGATCGGGGTGTAACTATTTTTAAAACTTTTATTTTTAGGCTGTATTCAGAAATCGGCATGATCCAGGATTTTAAAGAAACTGTTTTGAGAAAACATGCATAACTCCTAGGTTATAGCTCCGATTTTGGTGATCTTTATACCGTTAGAAAGGTCTTTCAATTAACTAAAAACTTTGTGAACAGTAGAACTTCTAATTCAAACGTTTTATAAGTCAAATTCTAGGCTAAACTTGCTGTCCAGTAAGAATAATAAATATATTGAGTTTATCGGTGGACTAAGGGTTTCACTAATTGTTATAGGGCCTAGAAGGTATCGTAGGAGTTAATTACAGCGGAGTTGAGGTAAGGAAAAATAATGATACTTTATACTTGCTTTTTTTATATGGTTTGAGTATCTAGTATGACTGCTTGAATAAATTGTATTGAAACTGTGGAATGTGATAGTTTCGGTGAAATAGTGTTTTATCGATGAATTGTATATGGTTATTTAATCATGTTCCAGGTACTTGGAAGTGGTTGGAAACCACACATGTATGGTGATGTGGTAAGTGAGGCAGTGTACGTAAGGGTGCCTTGGTTATTGGTCTTGCGTTACGGTTAAGAACGTAAGACACTCCGGTTTGTATGGAAGGCAGTGTGATTGTGAGTGTGAGTGTGTGGTATTTCGGTATTTGTGTAGGTTTGCCTCTATTTATACTTATGATTAGGTTGTTGTATGTTTGATGTATATGTTTGTGCTTATGATGTGTGAATCTTTGGTACATAGTATTGTGTTTTTCCTTGCGGGCTTTGCGGCTCACCCCTTATTTACTATGTGAGATAAGTAAGCTGTAAGCTTTCGGTGACAAGTTGAGTACAGGCGGCATGGGGTGTATCTCGTGTGATCATGTAACTGCGTGTGGTCTTGGCCATCTTCCGCTGAAAGTTTTTTTTTAATTTATTAAACTTATCGAGGATGTTGTCGTTTAAATTTTCTATTACTTTTCCCTAAGTGGTAATACTTTATTTTCAACTGGGTACCCATGTTTTGAAAAGTGTTTTTTTTTTTTTAAATAAAGGCAACATTAGTATCTTAACGCCAGTTTATTTATGGCATCTTATTTTACGTAAGTAAGGGCGTTACAACTTAAATAATTAATATATATATATATACTACTATAAAAAAATAATAAAATAAAAAATTGGACTAATTTTTTTTTACAAATATATACTTTGTCGGTTTGTATTGATTGTATGTAAGTTTGTAGTGGTGAAAAATGCTGACTTTAGTGGATTGATTGAGGAAAGAAGTGATGACCTTTCTAAAAGCTATTTTCTTTTACTTTCTTTTCTTTTCTATTCTTTTCTTGGTGAGAAATTAAAGAGAAAAAGAGGACCCCATATGGGCTTTCCTAAATTTTCACCTTCATATTTATAAATATACTCTTTTAGAATAATAATGAAAAAGTTATTAGTATATTAGATGATGAGATTGGAGCCATATTTATTAAGTTATATTCTCTTGTCGAAGAAAAAGAGAGATCATATGGAATATAAAGACCAAAAATTGCTTTGAAAAAAAAGGACCTTTTATTAGTGTCCATGCATGAATTTTTATATATAAAAAGACCCCTTTAATTCAAACTATTTATACATGTATTATTGAAATTAATTATCAATAATTAAGAAAGTGAGAGGTTCCTAATCTTTGGTTTTATGCATGCAAAGTGATTGGTCCACCAATAAAATCAAAGAGGCATTAGATCTTTCAATCTTGGATTTATATATAAATATAATACAACCATGGTTCACCTACTTTTTATTTATTTATTTATTTATTTTATAAATTAGCTATTTATCTTGGTAAAAGCTGCAAAAAAAGAATATGAAAAAGAAATAATGGGATGGATATGATGATGGGTGAGATAATAATGTTTTTTTCTTTCTTTTTCATATGTGTAGATTGGTTCTTGGAGTCCTAACTCAATTAGTAGATTACCAAATTAAGAAATTAATTAACCAAATTACTTATATTTAGATGAATATCTATTTTGCAATTAGATTATAATTATCATTAGTTCTTAATTAATGGTTTACTAATTTGTTGGTAATTGGTAACCAAATTCATTTAAGAAAGAAAAAAAAAAATATTTTTTTACTAAGTTTTTTAAAATATATGTCACTTAATTTCTCAAAATATATATATTGTCAATTAATTAAGTACAAATATATTATATTAAGGGGAATTATTTTATATATCATTTTGTAATTTTTTTTTTAAATTTACGATTTCGGTTGCTCTAATAATTTTTATGTGGATTTTAATTGCGATTTAGGTTACTCCGTTAGTTGCTATGTAAGTTGCTATATGAATATGTAAAATTGTAAAAAAAAAATATGTTTTAGAATGTAAAAAAAAATCCTTATGAATGAATCTTAATATTTTAATATTCATAAACTATTTTGAGTAAAAGAAAAAAGAAAAAATCCAAGTAGTAATAATTTGAAGAAATTAATGTGAAAGAAATAATCCTAAGAATAAATGTATATATATATATAGTTTTGGTGGTAAGAAATCTAAGTGAGGAAATTATGTAACATAAATAAGTTTCCAAACAAAAAAGGAACATAATAAATATAAGGTGATCTCACATTCATATCTGAACATTTTAATTTAATTTTGTATATATTATCCATGCAAACAAGACCAAAATTAAAAGCTAATTTATAATATGCCTTCAATAAATGCTGAAATTAATTTTGACATTATTAGAAACACAAAGGAAATATGATCTGTAAATTAACTATATATATTTACTATTATGTATAGTACTACAAAAATTATATATATCATCAATCTCACCGACCTAATAAAAACATAGTACACTTCTGTAATTAAGTGTTTATTATTAATTATTATTATTATTACTATTATTATTATTATTATATTATTATTATTATTACACTCTTTAGCATCCCAAGAATAATAATCCATATATACTCAAATACTAGTAGGAAAAAAAAAAAACAGTGAAGCACTAAATATAGACCTAAATTGTCACAATTCCAATAATTTATATATTATTAATTATCAACTTTGATATGATTTTTATTTTTTTTTTTTTTTTTGGGACCCTTTATGGGGTATTTGGACCCCTCACTGCAATAATGATGCCAAGACATTTTAAATGTTCATTCTAGATACTACATTTAAATATGGGGTTTTTTTAAATTACAATTATTTATATATATGTAATAAAATAAAAAATAAAAAAGACATATATATGTTTTGACAGAGATGAATACAACTAATTATTGGTATATAATTTAAATAATACCGTACTGTGACAGTCATATGTTAACACATGAAAATGTAGATAAAATAAACTGAATTAACAGAGAGACCAATTAGATTAAATAATTAAATAAGAGCATTATTATTATAAATAAATATATATATAGTTATATATTAATTAATGTTATATGTATGTATGTAAAGTCAATTAAAAATAAAAAGAGTTTCTTTGATTTCGAACTTCTTCTATATGTCTTGTAGCTATGATTAGATGCTACTCATGGATGTGTTTCTTCGATCTCAACAGCAAAAATAAAAAAAAAATTATTTTTTAATCAACGGTCAGAATTAATTATATATTCATCATCTAATCAATATCATTTATTCATTCATGACATGTGAAAATAATTATTTTTTAAATAATTATCTTTTTCTCTTAAAAAAATAAGATACTTGTTTATTATTTAGCTTCTCAAAATATATATATTGCTCTTGACAATTAATAAAAGAAAATTAAGTTTAAAACTACAGTAATTATGTCTTTCTAATTGTTTTTTAATAAAATAATGCAAAAATCATTTTACAATTTTTTTTTTCTTCACAAAAATATTAAGAAATAAAAAATAAATATATATATTTGTGGAAATAACCATTTTTCTCATGTTAATGGCATTTTTTTTTTAAAGAGCCATTGGGTTTGAATGCTAGTTTACAAATAATATAAAAATGACCAACAAAATGAATTTAAAAACACACAATTTACCAAACACTTCTAGGAATAGCTAATTATAGAACTCAAAATAAAAAATAACATTCTATAAAATTAAAAATCTTTGCAATAAAAAATTATCAAAATATTTTAATAATTAATAACTTTGATTTATATATTAAATCAATTAATTAAAATATTAAATCCGACAAAAAAAATTAAATATTTTATTTAATTGATAATTAATAACTTTGATATATTAAATCAATTTATTTGTAAGTGATCATATAAAACATATTCTAACAAAACTCACATATTTTTCTTTCTTTTTTTGTGTGGAAAAAACTCACATTATTTTGTTTATTTTTTAAAATGAAATATCACAATTATAATTTATAGGTTAATTAAACATCACAAGCAAATGTCTTACTGAAAAGTGCAATTTGAAACACAATGAATCACTTTATTTACAGAACGTCTAATAAAAATTACAAACTTCAAAGAATTTAATAAATTCTGACATTCTTGAATCACCTAACCAAACCAAAGATAACATGTAAATGACGACTTGAACAACCACTAAACAATTTGTCTCGAGCTGAACATTAATTCACTATTTCCTTTTGATCCAACCTAAGTTCTTTTTGATTCTAACGACCTCTTAACCCGCTCATAAAAACTCATTGAAAACCTTTCCAAAAGATTGCTAGAAAAAAAACTTTACAGAAATAACACATTTTAGTTTTTCTTTTTGCATAATATGCACATATTTTTGTTATTATTTACACTAAAACCCTTTAATTCTCATATATTTAATTATTGTTTAGTATAACAAAGTTTGCTTCTTCTTATAGTGAGCTGTTGTTCTTAATTTTTATTTTTTATTTTTTTTTTGAAAAAAAAAATAATTTTTTGTCACATGGCCTCTGTTTTTGCAATAAATCTCAGTAACCAAATTCTCTTTCTCTCTCTAACCAAAAAAACACTCTCTCTTAATTCTCTTTTCTAGAGAGAGAAAGAGAGCAAAATAGTAAAGAAAGAAATGTTGGATTATCATCATCATCATCATCTTCATCAACCAAAATCATGAACATTTTTACCAGTCGAATTCTCCTTCTTCTTCTTCTTCTAATCTCATCTTCTCTTCTAGTTCAATCTCTTTCCTTAAACAACAACAACAACAACAACGACGTCGTTTTGTTACTCTCTTTCAAATACCTTCTCAAAGATCCTTTCTTTGTCCTCAATTCATGGAACATTAACGACAAAAACTCCCCTTGTTCTTGGACCGGAGTTACCTGCAATGGCTTTTCTCAAGTCACCGCTTTATCTTTACCCAGTTCCGGCTTTCTCGGTCCGATCTCTCCCGACCTCGGTTCCATCAAAAACCTCCAAAGACTCGACCTTTCCAACAATTCCCTTAATGGGTCACTCCCAAAATCTCTGTTCCAAGCTTCTGAGCTTAGGTTTCTTGACTTGTCCAATAACTTAATCACCGGAGAGTTACCGGAAGTTATGGCGACGATGAATACCAATCTTCAAGCTTTGAATCTTTCCGATAATGCTTTGGCGGGAAATATTCCCAGTAATCTTGGCTCTTTACCAAGTTTAAAAATTGTTTCTTTAAAGAACAATTATTTATCTGGTGTTTTACCGAGTGGGTTTCAAAGTATTGAGCTCTTAGATCTGTCTACCAATCTAATCAACGGTTCTCTCCGTTCAGATTTCGGCGGTGAAAATCTTCGTTACTTGAATCTTTCTTACAACAATCTTTCCGGTGCAATCCCACCTGAATTTGCTAAAAAAATTCCGGCAATGGCCACTCTTGATTTTTCGTTTAATAATCTCACCGGACAGATTCCAAAGTCTGAAGCTTTGTTAAATCAGAAAACGACGTCGTTTTCAGGTAATTCTGATCTGTGTGGAGAACCAACGAAAAAGCTCTGTTCAACTTTTTCTTCTTTAATTCCAAACATTTCAGCTCCGACTTCTCCTCCGGCGATAGCTGCGATTCCGAGAACAATTGATTCAGACCCAGCAACAGTTACTCCGGCGAATCATGAAAAAAAGCAAACGGGGCTTAAACCGGCGACTATAATAGCAATCGTAGCAGGGGATGTGTTAGGAGCTGCCATTTTAGGTGTAATTTTCTTGTACATATACAGATTGAAAAAGAAGAAGAAAAAGATTGAAACTTCATTGAAGAACGAAGCTAATATAGCTAAAGATGAATGGTCATCTCCTTCTTCTTCGTCTGAATCTAAAGGGTTTACGAGATGGGCTTGTCTTAGAAAAAGAACAGAAGAAGAAGAAAGCTCGTCGGAATCAATGGCTTCTGATGATGAAGAAGAAGGTGGTCGGAAAAGTAGTACTCAAGAAAATGATCAACAGAGAAAGGTTGGAACTTTAGTGACTGTAGATGGTGAAAAAGAGCTTGAATTAGAGACATTGTTGAAAGCTTCGGCTTATATATTGGGAGCAACTGGTTCGAGCATTATGTATAAAGCTGTTCTTGAAGATGGAACAACATTCGCCGTTAGAAGAATCGGAGAGAGCAGTGTTTACCGGTTTAAGGATTTTGAGAATCGGGTTCGGGTCGTGGCTAAGTTGGTTCACCCGAATTTGGTTCGGGTTCGTGGCTTTTATTGGGGTGTTGATGAAAAGCTCATAATCTACGATTTCGTCCCCAATGGCTGCCTTGCCAATGCTCGTTACAGTAAGTTTTCTTTCTCTTTTTGATGTTCAGTGCGTATTTTAGCAGAATGGGAAGCGGTTTGCTAAAATGCGCAGGGTGTATTTTTTGACGGTGGAGTAGGTATAACTGCTTCGTTTTGTATGTTAATGCAATGTAAAAGTCTAAAAGTCAAAGTCAACTATTTGGGTTTAGTAGGAGTGAGAGAGTGAGTTTAGTGTGGGGAGGCCCAATGGGCCGATAGTGATACTTGTTTTTTTATATAGTAATGGAAAAACAATGCATATCAATGTCTCTATTGTAAGGTCGTTTTCAGTGACCTTTGAGAGTTAGTTCATTCATTATTATTTGGTACAAAAATGGAAAAAGTGATCATTTTTAGGTGTGTTTAATTTTGTGCTTTGTTGATTTTTTTTTCAGGGAAAGTGGGTTCCTCACCTTGTCATTTACCTTGGGAAGCCCGGCTTAAGATAGCAAAAGGAGTGGCACGTGGGCTTGCTTACCTCCACGAAAAGAAGCACGTGCACGGTAACTTAAAGCCCAGTAACATTCTATTGGGCTCTGATATGGAGCCCAAGGTTGGTGATTTTGG
This sequence comes from Cannabis sativa, assembly GCF_029168945.1. Taxonomy (NCBI): domain Eukaryota; kingdom Viridiplantae; phylum Streptophyta; class Magnoliopsida; order Rosales; family Cannabaceae; genus Cannabis; species Cannabis sativa. The sequence continues at coordinate 22,068,200 of NC_083610.1, forward strand.
GCTTGAAAGGCTTGTAACAGGTGACACAAGTACCAAAACTTGGGGCTCAGCTCGAAATTTCGGTAGCAAGAGATCAACAGCTTCTAGAGATAGTTTTCCTGATTTCATACCTGGGCCGAGCCCAAGCCCAAGCCCAAGTGCATTCGGTATATCTCCTTACCATGCACCTGAGTCGCTTAGGAGCCTAAAGCCCAACCCAAAATGGGATGTGTTTTCTTTTGGGGTAATATTGCTTGAACTTCTAACTGGTAAAGTTGTGGTTTTGGATGAGTCTGGTCAAGGGCCAGGGATTGTGGTTGATGACAAGTGTAGGGCTCTGAGAATGGCTGACGTGGCAATTCGTGCTGAGCTGGAAGGTAAAGAAGAATGCTTATTGGGTTGCTTTAAAGTTGGGTACAATTGTGCCTCACCGGTCCCACAAAAGAGACCTTCAATGAAAGAAGTGGTTCAAGTTCTTGACAAAATTCCTTGTTCAACTTCTTCATCATACTATTATTATGGTAACTAAAATAGTAATATTAATCATAATTTTGGACACCCTTTTGTAGAGAGTTGTATGTATGATTTGATTGACTTAAAAAAAAAAAAAAATAGGCCCTTTGGTTCTTTTTGTCCAAAATTTTATTGTTCATTTTTTTTCTAATATTTTTTCTTCTTTTTCTATCTCAAGTTTGTGTGAGATTAATGGGGTTAGATCTTGTTGTGTGTTACTAATTTGTCTCTTGCTAATTCTACCTTTTTTTTTTTGCAAATTAATGAAATTTAAATATAGTTTTTTTGGTCTCTTTTTAAACAATTTTGGAAACTACATTTAGTTATAGGGTCTTATACCTTTACCACTACCTAGAAATTTAAATATAGTTGTTGACTAACATTGTTATTATTGGCCAATAAGTATATGTTTAGGTTTATTTCGATAAGTGTGACAAAAAATGAGGAACTATAAATATTTGACTTTTAATAATAAAATATATAAAATTGTTGATAGATACATACATACAATTTTGACATATAAAATTGCATGTCGACTAACTAATATTATTGTTTAATCTTGTTTGTTAAGATAATTGACTTCATAACGACTATCTTTCTCCAAATTTGTGCTCTTAATAAACTATGCTTTGAGAAAAGCATGCAATAAAATTATATAATGTAATGCATAATCTCAAATAGACTAAAAGAGACTAGTATTATATTATTATTGATAAAATTAAATATCGAGACTTAAAATTTTAATTTAATAACTATGCAATATCATTAGTCATTTGTGAGGTATTATCTTGTGCTAGTGTTACCAAAGATGTATTATAGTAATAATATTATTGTAGTTATATAAATATTTGATTTTCCCAATTGCAAAGAGAAGTTCCAAGTGGAACCTATTTTAAATCAATACAATAATAGATTGAAAAAAAATGGTCAAATGTGGAAATTTGTGTATACTTGTATATCGAGCTTTGAATTCTTAGAAGACGTGATTGGTTATATTATGTTTTATATGTTAAAAAACTTGTATTTTGTTTCCTTAATGATGGGTTTTTCTCCTAATTTGAAGGAGCACTATCATTAGAAAGAAGATTTAAAATTATGTTTATTAGTCTTGAAAAGAAGAAAGAGAATAGAAAATAAATAAAAAGACAAAGTACATATTAGGAAAAAAAAATAATTGACATAATTAATTAAGTAGAACTATACGTTTAAATGGGCACATTTTTTATTTCTATATTGGTGGAATAAATTATTATTTTTATGAAATATTCTAAAAAATTATTATTTGATAGTTATATAGAATAATAATCAAATCAAATTAATAATTATTATATCCAGCTTCGGATTCTTAGAAGACTTTTGTTAATTATTATGTTTTAAATATATTATTTGACTCATCTACTACTTACCTATTTTTTCCCCTTAATGATTGTTTTCTCTCCTAATTTGAAGGAGCATTATAATTAGAGAATATGATTAAAGAAAATGATTATGTTATGTTTTCCAATCGAATCCACTTATTTATAGACATATATATAAAATAAAGTTTGCTAAAGGGTACGTAGGAAAATTACTTATTAACAGAAATAATAGAATAGAAAATGTATATTTGGATAAAATAGAATAGAGAATAGTTTGTGGTTGAACCAATTAAATCTTTACTATTTTGGTTATTGTGCATTTATAATGTTTTAAAAAATAAAAACAAAAATTAGACACGGTAGTACAATTCTCCTGTCTATTTATTAGAAAAATATTGTTCTTAAATTATTGTCGTTTTTATATATTTATGTCGTTTACTCGTTTTTCAACTTAAAGATTATGGAATCGAACATTTCATCCAACTTTCGAATTGAAATACAAAATTAAATGCAGAATATATGGTTGACGAATCATTTTTATTTAATTAAATTATTGTCGTTTTATTGTTTTAATCTTTTATTATATTTCGAAAACGACAATAATTTGAAAAAGTTGAATTTGGATAAAAATGGTTCATCTGCCATTTATAAAATTCTGCATAATTTTTGGTCAAACGACAATGAAATTGGGCAAAATATTTCTTCATACTACAATGAAATTTGAAAACGACAATGAATTGGATAGAATACAGAAAAACGACAATGAATTGATAATGTATTATATTCTGCATAATTATGAATGAAGAGTAACTAGTTGTTCTTCAATGTCGTTTTTTGTTTTTTTTTCTTCTTTATATCTTATTATGTGGAAAACGACAACAGTTTCTTGGAAACGACAACAAGTTTGAACAAGCTGAATTGGAAATTAATGACATATTCCATTTCACTTATATAATCTTTTTTCATAATAATTCCATCAAAAATGTAAAAATGTAAAAAGGATAATAAGTTTTTTTTTTGTTATTTAGATATTATTTTCTTATTATTTTTGTACTATTTTATAAAACACCATTAAAAATGTAAAAAAAAAAAATTCTTGAACATAAAAATGTAAAAAAATTACACAACATTGTGTAATTATCCTAAAATAATAATGTACAAATTGTAATTGTGGGCCTATGATCTCAAAAAGCCCAATGTAGAGTATTAAGGCCAGCCCAAAATTTTGAACGGACACTAACGTCTGTCTATTCGGACATGAACATTTTGAACGGTAAGAAATCCCGCTTCTTTCTCAATCTTTTTAAATTCTCTTTCACTCTCTCTCTCTTCACACACAACACTTTACTAGCCGTTTGAAACGTCTTCTTTCTCTCTCTACAATTTCAAACCCGAAAACCAGAGAGAGAAAGCTTCAGAGATTTCTAACAATGGCAACCAATATTGGTATGATGGATGGTGCTTACTTCGTCGGTAGATCGGAGATCTTGGCTTGGATCAACTCCACTCTCCATCTCAGTCTCTCCAAAGTCGAAGAGGTTTGCTTTGCTTTGCTTTTCTTTAATTATCGAACCCTAATTTGGTTCTGTTTTGAACTTTTTCTGATTAAAATGGATGAAATTTTTTGTGTATTGTTTAGGCTTGTTCTGGTGCGGTTCATTGTCAACTTATGGATGCGGCTCATCCAGGAATGGTGCCGATGCATAAAGTCAATTACGATGCCAAGAGCGAGTATGAGATGATCCAGAATTACAAGGTTCTTCAAGATGTTTTCAACAAACTCAAAATCACTAAAGTATATATCTTTAACTTTATTCCTCTTTGAATTTTTGTTTATTTTTTCCTTTTCGTAATTTTTTAAGTTCAAGTTTAATTTTTCTTCTTTTGTAGCATATTGAGGTGAACAAGCTAATTAAAGGAAGACCGCTTGATAATTTGGAATTTATGCAATGGATGAAGCGCTACTGCGATTCCGTCAATGGAGGTGGAAGTCATAGGTATGAAAAATAAGCAATTAATGTGAATTTTGGCTTGGAATTTTTTTATTCAAATTGTTAAGTTCTTGCAAACTGTGTGTAGATATATATTTTATCGGGTAATTTGTACATTTGGTATTTTCGTATACTTTTTTGAGTGGTGTGTAATTTTTGTGCTCTTGAGTAAAATGAATTTAGCAAAAGTAGTCATATTTCATGTACTTTAATTTAATGGGTAGTGTGTAACTTTTGTATTCAATTTGATAAGGGAATGAACTTTTAGAGTGCTGAGCTTATGAACTTAAATATGAATGTACTATGATGAATAATTGTATATTGTTTCTATTAGTTACAATCCATTGGAAAGGAGAGAAGCTTCAAAGGGAGGAAAAGAAGCAAGTAAGAAAGGTGCACAATCACAGACCTCATCGAAAGGCAGTTCGGCTGCCTCTAAATCACAAGGCTCCCATAATGGTAGAAGAACTGAGGCTGCTGCAAATGCTGTGAATGCCGCAAATCAATCTGGAAGAACCTCAAGGCCTTCTTCTAGTGGAGGCCTCTCAAGGCCTTCTTCTAGTGGAGGCCCTGCTTGCCCTGCTTATGATGAACAGGTACTATTATTAATGATAAGTTTAGGATTAAGAATTTTGCGTTTGAAAGCTAGTAAATTGACAAAAATTTCATTTATGCAGATCACCGAATTGAAACTATCAGTCGATAGCCTCGAGAAGGAGAGGGATTTCTACTTTGCAAAGTTAAGGGATATCGAAATTCTGTGTCAATGCCCACAAATTGAAAACCTCACTGTACTACTTTTCTTAATCCTTTTCATTTTTATGATTTGATTTCTGTCTATGGTAAGATTTTGAATTGTGATTCGAATTGTTGTGTAGGTTGTTGGTGCTGTTAAGAAGATTCTTTATGCCACAGAAGATAGTGCATCAGTTGTGGCTGAAGCTCAAGCCATGGTGTCTGAAAATAATGGCAAGGAAGTGGATTTCTTGAGCCCAATTCCAGAGGTTTCAGAGGAAAGAACAACAAGTTCAGAAAATCAAAAGAGAAAAAGTATTGTCAACATTGATTTTGAGTCTGCTGGGATTACTTCATTGTCTCCAAGGCAAAGGATCTCAGATGTTGCTGATGTTCATGGCAATGTGTCACCCCTTATGACATACTGATTGATGATCATGATCATTTTTTTAATAAGCAAAATATATTCTCATTTTCTCTGTGTTTGGATAGACTACTAAGACAAAGGAAAATGTCTCAATGATTTTTGTGGCATATATAATAGTATGTTGTCTCTTATTAAGAATGTATAACAATTAATTCTTTTGCAATCTTCTCTCTTTTGTTACAAACTTGCCTTTTTTTCCCTTCTTTATAATGGGTTATAACTTATAATAATTTAAAATTACACTTTTTACCTAAACTACTAATATATTCATCAAATTTAATTTTGGAATATCCAAGTTCTAAATATATATAATTGTAAATTGTAAATTGTAAAATACCAAATGTATATTACTGAAATTACTTTATGTGGAAGCCAAAAATCTTTTGTTATCAGCTTAGTCTCACTTATTTTAATTTAATAATTAATATTAAAAACAGTTAATTATTCTCAAAACTCTACTTAAGGTGTGTTTAAACAGTTTATTAAGGTTGTAATTCAATTCACGGAATGTTATCTGGGACACGATAGGAGTTTGCGTGCCTCAAAAGGACACAGACCACTAGAGTATAGCACAAGATTGCCTTTTCTTGCTACCATGGGTTGCGCTATTTCACAGAATAACACTCGTATATATTGAGCTCGTAACGGTACTTTGCAATTCAAGAGTCTCTCTACCGCTTATAAAGAATAAACTTGTTCAGCATAGAAACATAGATAAAGTCAATGACAGAAGAAACAATGAAACTTTACAATAACTTTTTCGTATTTCCTATAATCTTGTTTGACAAAATAATTAGTAATTACACTAAAAAGTTATATATTTTAGTATTTATTATTTAATATTTAAAATAAAATATTTTTAGTAATTACACAATGTAGCAATTCTCATAGGTGGCTATGAAAATTGGAGAGTGTAATTGGAATTCCTCAATTATATCTAATTACACAGTTACAGCATAATTACATAATCAGACAAACATGTCAAATTGTGTAATTACCTCCAATTACACATAAATCTAATTACACTATGGCTTTTCAAATGCAACCCTTGGTGGTGGTGCACCATATTGGATAGAATTTATGTTGTTTTGTAAAATGACATTAAGAAAAATAAATTTACCAAACAACCATTTACTATTAATATCAAGTTTTATTTTGACCATAATGGTTGAATATCCTTCCCATCCGGCTAAAATTAATCGTCCATTTAAGACTAAGTAAACAACAAGCAACTAACAAAGCAAAACAAGTGAATATAAATCCTTATTAACCCCAAAGAAAAGTAAGCTCAAATATTGTGTTAATTACAATCACTCCTAAACATGGATACACAACCCAACAAGGTAAAAAATTCCTCTTTACATTTCTTTCTACCAATGAAATCTTATTCCTCTAATCTCATAATTTATGTAATCTAAACTCAACTTGTGTATTTACTTATCAAAATTGTGTAGACTATAAATGAACTAGGTGAAGTGAAATCAAAGGTGGATAGTGTGGATCATCAATCCTCAGCAGGACAAGGCCAAGAAATGAGACATGTCCAAGTGATTCACCACTCACATCCTTCGGGGAATTCGAGCACCACCACCACCACGAGCGGTGTCTTGGCTGGCGCCGCTGCTGCTGCAGCGGTTTCAATTCAGTGTGCAAAAGATGCCTTGTCTGGAAAATAAGACACAAGTGACACTAATAACTTGCTTAAAGTTCCAAACTTTCATTGTTTTTAATGAGTTTCGTTGTCACTAATATCAAATATTGTCATAAAGTTTTGGTCTTTATATGATTTATGTTAATTGATATAATGGGAAAGTTTGTAACTTTATCTTTGACAAGTGAATATTAGTGAGAAAAATATCTTCTTTTTATTCTTTTTCTTTTACTAACACCAAAATGAATCTTTTATTCTTTCTCCAACTTCTAATCAGAATCCTATTCTCATACACCTTTCATGCCTTAAAAGAGAACATTGTTCTAATCTAAACTTATCTCATAATATTCATAAACAACAAAACATTAAAAGAAAGAACATTGGCCTCTGTTCAAACCTTGATACAAAGGTCAAAAAGCTTTACCCTTTATTTGTTATCATCATTCTTGTGTAGAAGATTTGGTCTTATTTTGATCTGTGCTTTTTTGTTGAACTAGTTTTGAAGATGGGTTTATCGATTTCTCGATTCATGAGAATGTTTTTCGCCAAGAAAGAAATGAGAATTCTGATGGTTGGACTTGATGCAGCTGGAAAAACAACCATATTATACAAGCTTAAACTTGGAGAAGTTGTTACAACCATTCCTACAATTGGTAACTATGTATTACTGTTTTGATTGATCTAATCTAATGATTATTGGTAACTAGTAATAAGCTTAATCATTTATGTTAAACAACAATTAAGCTTATTACTAGTTCACTAATCGAGTTATGACTAAAGGTGTAACTTGTACAAATCTTTCTATTTTCCAATTCGATTTGATCCATTAGTTCGTAGAGCTATTTACTCAATCGCTACTTCTAACAGGGCGACAAATAGTCAATTTTGAAGGCCTTTTCTGCACTATATTAAAATCTTCAAACCTATCAAAACATGCTGTTTACTTTTAATAGAAATGAACAACTTGTGTACTAATTCGGGTTTTTTTCGATTAGGGTTCAATGTTGAAACTGTTGAATACAAAAATGTGAGCTTTACAGTTTGGGATGTAGGAGGACAAGATAAGGTAAGAAGGTTTGAACCTTTCAAGTACTATTTATCTAACAAACTCAGCTATGGACAATTCTGTTGTTAGTGTAACAAAATCAATTCATTGTTACAGATTAGACCACTATGGAGACATTACTTTCAGAACACTCAAGGTCTTATCTTTGTAGTGGATAGTAATGACAGGGAAAGGATTTCAGAAGCTAAAGATGAGCTTCACAGAATGCTTAATGAGGTAATAATATCAATGATTTACATATGTATTTTGACAAAGTTCAAGGAAATTTTATGCTTCAATTTTTTTGCAGGACGAGTTGCGCTATGCAACGCTGTTAGTGTTTGCCAACAAGCAAGACCTCCCGAACGCCATGAGCGTTTCTGAAATCACTGATAAACTCGGCTTGCATTCAATGCGCCAGAGACGCTGGTATGAAAACAACATTGAAACACACCTTTAGAATGAGCATTTCTATCTAAATCCATGTCATGTTTCCCAAGTGAATAAAAATGTTATTAGTGAGTTAATGTAAAGAAACAAGTGAGTAAATTGCGGGTGTAGGACAAACATGATAGGGGGCTCAAGGGGTGTGTGTGCCCCTTGAATGATGAGAGTTCGGGGGGAACATCCCCCGCTCTCTCACTTTGATTCACCACCCTTGGAATGAACTACGAGTGTAGGACAAGAATGATAAGGGTTTCGGGGGGATGTGCCCCCTGAAATGAAACACACATTTAAAAATTAAAAAGAGCATTTCTATCTAAATCCAAGTCATGTTTCCCAACTTGAATAAAAAAAGTTAGTAGTGAGTTAAAGTAATGAAACAAGTGAGTAAACTGTGTGGGCGTAGGACAAGCATGATAGGGGGCTCAGGGAATGTGTGTGCCCCTTGAAATGATGTGTTAGGAGGATCGGGGGAACATCCCCGCTCTCTCACTCTGATTCACCACCCCTGGAGTGAACTGCGAGTGTAGGACAAGAATGATAGGGGGTTTAGGGGGATGTGCCCCCCGAAATGAAACACACATTTAAAATGAGTATTTCTATCTAAATCTAAGTCATGTTTCCCAACTTGAATAAAAAAAAGTTAGTAGTGAGTTAAAGTAATGAAACAAGTGAGTGAACTGCGTATGTAGGACAAGTAAGAATTATAGGGGATTCAGGGGGATGTGAATGCCCCCTGAAATAATGTGTCAGAGGAGTTCGGGGGATATCCTGTTTCCCCCGGTCTCTCACTCTGATTCACCACCCCAAGAGATTGTTAAGGGGTATGAGCCTCAAAACAATCCTTCTTGTCTAAACTTCGTTGCTCATCTCTTTGACTTCTAGTGAAAGAAATCAAGATGAGTTGAGTTGCGGACACTTTTCAGTTTCTTTGGTCAATTAGGTCTTTTCATAGCATTATAATGTTAATGATATTAATGAATTTCAACAGGTACATTCAAGCAGCTTGTGCTACAGCTGGGCAAGGACTCTATGAAGGTCTTGACTGGCTATCAAGTAACATTTCAACCAAAGCATAACAACAAAACTCATGTAATCTCTTCTTAATCTACTCAAACAAACAAACAAACTATCATATGTCTATAATTATGCATTGTAACATAAAACAATAGTAAGTGATCAATCAAACAAGACCAGAGAAACACACACTAATAAAAATTGTAACTTTCTTGTACTATAATCAATCATCAATCATTTCCATTCATTCCCACTAGTAAAAATCCAATCTTTTATAAATGGGGTTATTTAATATTATTGAAGCTATGATTATCCCCACTTTAAAATTCTGACATGATTGTTCTGTTATGAAAAATGTGATATTTAGCTGTATATGATATGGTGGTTGGTTTTTGGGGAGAAAGCTTTATTACATAATTTTTGATAGACTTGACTGACTGACAAGTTAAAGACTCTAAAAACCAGGTGCTCTTATTTTGTGATATGATTTATAGGTGAGTTCATTGATGTCTATAGATTCAGTTTATGAACTTTGTCCCTTTTTATTATTGCTGCTCATTAATCTTTTCAACTAAAATTTTTGTCATCAATCAATATTCTTTTTCTTCTTTCCAGAAAGAAACTTGTCACCAAGTCCTAATTTTTGAAAAAATATAAATAAAAAACTCTTTTTTTTTTATTTTAATTTTTATGTTGTTATCAACAAAGATGGTGAGCCTTCACTTGAAAAATTAATATCAAAAATTTAATATGAGACAGAAAATCTTGACTAGTAAACTAGATTCATGTATGTCCCCACTTACTTACAAAAATTAAAATCAAAGTGTTTTATGAGTTGGGTTGGGTTTGGTTTGTGCATTTATTTGAAATTAATAGGGTTTATTTTTTATCAATCCAAAATAAAAGTAAGTGTGATACACATTTGTTGGGGTGAAATTATTAATATAACCCTTGTTTTTTTTATGGTTAAAAGATAATGATAGTGCCATTGGAAATTTCCTTAAAAAATATAATGAACATAAGAAAAATGTATAAATGAATAAAAATAGATGAGTGACCATACAAATAAATAAAAGATTTAATATAGATGTTTTAGAAATATGACTTAAGTATTAGGGATTTTTTTTATTTTTACACTTTTTTTTGTATTTTTATGGAAATACACATATCAACCTATATAGCAACTAACGGAGCAATCTAAATCGCAATCAAAATTTACATAGCAACATACATACAAATTATCGAAACAACTCAAACTGTAAATTTAAAAAAAAAAATTAAAAATAATAATTACTATTAAAAATTAAACTTAAATATTTATATATAACCGAAAATTAATCTTAACTAATTACTCAAAATAAAATAAAAATAGTTGCTCATTTTTTGACACCTTGATTTTGATTTTTGGATTCTAGCTGAGAAGACTTTGATACCATATTATTATTATTATTATAGACCATTCAGATTGCTGTTTTCTATATCAGGCTTCTGAATCATTAAAAGTAAAAGAAAAAAGAAAAGATTTTTCTTTTTTTAATTTTTTTTTAGAAAATAAAAAACATGAAAGGGCTCCTCTGAAGTTTCCTATTGATCCTACTTTCTGGGCTGCCCTTGCTTCTAGGCAAGTAAGGGGAAAGAAACAAAAAATTAATATACAATTAAGAAAAGAAATAAATAATAAAAAAAAAAAAGATTTTGAAAATTTGTTGCCAATATGTATGTATGTATGTATGTATAGAAGATATTATTAGCTGTTCTCAACCACTCTCCTAACTCTGTTCCCTCACATGTGTACTATTTTTGCTTCATTTCTTGTCTAACTTCCTGCTGTACATTCCTGTTTTGTTGGTTTTCTTACTCTCGAAATTGGGAATTGAGAATTGGGAATTTTAATTTAATTTTTTTTTACCATCAAAATTAATTCTATAAATATAAGAGAGACAAAGACAAACATTTTTCTCATATTTATATTTTCTTCTCTTTTGGGCAGCAGGTATTATTGACTAAGTAGTGTATTCCATTAGTGTGAACCTTCCATTATAATTTGTGTGTTCAAAAACACATTTTGGATATTCCTTTTAAAATTTTTTTATGACAGTGTTTTTTATAGGTACAATATCATTCGTGTAAATTTTTAAAAAATTTTAAATAATTTATAGTACTAAAATAAGTTTGAAGTTTTTTGAACACGTTGAAATATTAAGAATTCTATTTTCGGTACTGTAAAATGTTTGGGACTTTTCAAAAATTTACAAGAATAAAATTGTAACTATAATATCGGTTCATATTCTGATACGTAATTTTGAGCGTAAAAATTAACCAACAAGTTGTAATTAGCGCTGCTATTGTATTCGAGAACTGCTAAAAGACACTACTAGTGCTTAGCAGCCTCCTCGATGTCATATTATTATTGATGTAATTAAGTATCGGATCTCATATAACTTAAAAAAAAATAACTTTTGAAAAATATCGCTAATTAATTATAAAAAATGTTAGGAACTATTGGTGAACAATAGTAATGTTCATTGTATTTATATAACTATTTACAATGATAAAACAACAATTAAATGTTAGTAACTAACACTAAAGATTTAGCACTGTTTTTTCATTGGGAAATGAGGTTTGGAACCATTAAATAGTGAAATGCCTTTGGCTATATTAGGACACTATTTTTCAAGGCTTTTTTCTCATCTCATATCAAAAGAAGATATGTAATTATTAAGTTGGAAAAAGAAGTGAGGATGAGGAAGAAGAAAACTCCTCAAAAAATATGAAATATGAAGCTGAATTGAATTGGGTTGAATTCATATTAATTTTTGGAGTGTTGGGGTGTTTTTATATTTGAATTGAAATTATATATTCACGCGTGGGGTGAAATGAAATGAAAACAAATCATGATAAAAAGAAGAAAAGAGATATTGCCAAACTATATGACATAACAAAAACTCAAAAGCTATTCATACACAGAGGACCACAGAGAAAAAAAGGAAGGTAAGTAAGGTTGTCTCTACTTATTCACATTGCTCTCTTCTCTATTCATCTACACAGTTAAAAAAGACTCAAACTTTGAACAGTTCAAACTTTGAACATTCTTGTTTTATTCAATAAGCAAGAACCAACTAGAAAATCCCAGAAAATGGTTTCTTTTCTAGTTTCATTGTGAAGAAATGAAAGGTTAAAAAAGAAAACTATAAAGGGTATTAAGGTAAATAATCAAAATATGCAAACATGAAAGTGAAGATGTTGACTTTTTTTTTGTAATCACTGAAATTTTGTAATTTCTTTCAAGTACAATTTGAATTCTCCTTTTTTTACATTGAACTTGAAATTTTGAAGACTTTTCAAGTACTCAAGAAGATAATATGCCATTTCAAGTACTCTCAAATGCATGATTTTCTATGTCCATACATAATAGGAAATATAACATATCATGATATGAATTCAAGGATTGTATTAAGACTAATTGATCATAAATCTAAATCAACAAGCAAAACTATGAGCTATAATCAGTTATATGATTTTATCTTATCTTTGTTTGGTTTAATTATAGTAGCTGTACTTAACAACAGTTTCATTGATTGCAAGAGTGTTCAAATCATAAACACTAGTACGAATTCGTAACATAAACCTCAGATCAGATCACTTGCAATTATTCTAGAATCTGGATCCTATCTCCCTACTTGAATCATGAAAAAGTAGGAGATTTTTCAATTCAATTGTGCTTCATACTTTCATAAAGGATAGTCACAACGACAATCGAAAGAACATGGAGCAGAGCAGAGCACAATGTGTTTTTTTTCTTTTGCACATTAGAAACAAGTAGTGCAATTTAAAATTTGCAAAAGAGAGATAGTATATAGTACCACATTTGATAGAAGACAATAGGGGACAAAAGACTTTTTTCTTAACGAGGGCTGCTAGTGCTAAGAACATCCACAGAAAAACGATTCAATGGAGGCAATCTCATCTGCTGATCTTGAGTTCTGCTCCTTTTAAACCGAGGCTCAGGTGATCGAGGGGGAACCAATGCACCAATAGCCCATGATTCATTCGAGTTATCAGAGCTAAACGACGCATCAATAACTCCAACTGGGCTTCCTGGTACCGATCCATGCTTGCGTTTGTAGCTTTGTTTTTTATTGAATCCAAGGCTGACTGATGTTTCTACCATGAGTTCATAGCACTGGTTCACTCTCTCCTGTATCATTACAAATTCACAATATTTAAGTTTAAGAAACAAGAAGCAAAAGCATGAATAGTAATAGTTCAAAAATAACAAATAAAAGTCATGTGATTAGATTGTGTACCTCATTGATTTTTAGTACATTCAAAAGCTGGTTATGGTACTCCACTGTATTAAATGGTTCAATCTCATTGATTACGTGCAGCATTGTTGCAGTAGCTAATACTGAAGGAAGATAGCCCACAAACCTTGAATCTAATATCAAAGTAAAAAAGAAACCAACTTTAACATTAGCAAAGGATAGAACCATTTTGGCATTAGGTAAAAGATTAGATCTTTGGTTTACTTACCAGGAATGACAGAGAGAAGAAGACGCTCACACCTCCATAAAAACTCCCAATGCAAATGGGTCTTTAAACCAAGCCTCCTAACAATGTGACTGAAGAATGAAATTGGGGTCACTGGATGCATCTTCCACTTAAGAGTTGATAACACCAAAAGCTCCATTCTTTGAATAGTCTTAGCTTCAAATAAAAACCTTGACTCTTCCACCTAAATCACAATAAAATAAGATAAGCATTATCAAATGAGGCATTTCATCAAACAGATAGATAGCCAAAGAGAAAAAAGTCAATGCATTTATATACATACTTGCAGGTCTAAAAGAAGAGGGACATCAGTCTCTTCCACTTTAGCAGCCAAAGAGAGACAAGCCACAGCAGTGAGTTGACTCATCCATGGCTTATCTTTCTGAAACTTAAAGCCTGAAGTGAACCTATCAAAGTAATTAACAGCAAGAACAACAGTCAAAGCAGAGAACCCATAATGTGCTTTCACAGTAAAAAACCAATGAACTGCTTCTTTCCTAGCTGCCATTAATGATTCATCTGAGCTTAGATCACTGTAACAGAAATGGTTTTGTTCCTCTTTAGTTATCAAAGAAGAAAGTTCATCACTTTCCCAAAATAAATCATTTTCTAGCAAAACCAAAGGGAAAGATTGTTGCTTTTTCTCAGACCCATTATCACAGTTCTCACTCTCTTCTTCTTCTTCTTCTTCCTCAAACTCATCTTCAAAACCTTCTTCCTCACAGAACAAGGCATCAAGAACCATTGGAGGGTTTTGTAGGTCTTGAACCTCATCAAATAAGGCCATTTTTTCTTCTTCAAAGAAGAATAGACTAGAATAAAAACCCAAACTTTACTCTTTACTAGTATGCCATTAAACTGAAAATTTAAAGCTTTAAAAGCCTAAACCCCAAATACCCATATTCTATATCTATATATGTATCAGCTGAGCCTTAGCTTTGCTTTCTCTCTCTATAATCTGATGAGAAAGTGAGAGAGAGACAGAGAGAGAAATAAGCCAATGCTAGAAGCAAACGAAAGGGTTTTTAATCTGAGAGAGGTCTTTTCACGCCTGTTCTCTTTTTCTTTTTCTTTTTCTTTTATATTTTATTTTATTTGCTTTCTAACCCTTTTCATCTCTATATTTCTCTTACTTGCCCATCTTTTGTTTTTTTTTCCCTCTAACCACCTAACCTATTCTAGGCACACCTTAGTAATTTTTTAGTTATATTTAGGTTGTTTTTGAATAATTGGGTAATTACACACTCTAATAATTATATATAAATTTTTAATATATTATTTCATAAAATAATTAGTAATTATACGAGAAAATAATATTTTTTAGTAATTAATGTTTAATATATTTTTTTTAGTAATTATAAAGTACAATTACACTCAATTAATTGAAGAATGTAATTGGAACCCTTAATTACCTTCAATTACACAATTTTATAAGGTCACACAAATATGTCAAATTATATAATCACTTCTAATTACACACAAATGCAATTATATCGTGGCTTTCTAAACGCACCCTTAGTATATCACTTGTAAATTTTTAAAAAATTATGAATAGTTTATAATACTAAAAATAAAGTTCAAACAGTTATTTACCACGCGTATAAGAAAAAACAGTCGTGTGTGTGCAACAAATATTTAAAATATATTTTCAATATTGTAAATTATTTAAAATTTTCTTAAAATTTATAAATAACCTTATATAAATACAACAAACACAATCATAAAATAAATTAAAAAAAAAAACACTAAAAAACTTTTTTAAATATCAAACTAGATAGATGGTCTATTAGAACCTCCCATTTGGGAAGTATTATAGATTTTCCCTTTAATATTTAGGCTATGTTTGGTGAGAAGGTGGAAGAGTACGATGAATAGAAATATTAGAGAAGATGGGGAGTAAGAGGGATAAAGAGGATTGTTGATCTCATTTGTAGTAGTAGTTAGTAATTACACAAGTAATAATTAGTAATTACATATAAATTTATAATGTCTTGTTTGATAAAATAATTAATAGTTCAAATGATTTATATTAGTAATTATTTAGTGTAATTGCACTTATTTATTATAAAATTGATATGACAATTGAAGAGTGTAACTAAAATCTCTATAATTTTATTGTCATAATAATCATGAAAAATTAAATAATTATTTTGAATTACAATTGACTGACTTTACAAATACAATAAATATTAAAGAGTATATAACACTACTATGAAGTGATATCAAGATTAGTCTTAAGTTAAGGTGAGTTAGTCCACACATGGGCCAAAGGAAAGATTTTTTCTTAAAAAGAAAATACACATATTCTTAAGAAATCTTAAAAAATCTATTTTTAAAAAGACACATATTCTTTAATCATTTTTAAAACTATCATCTATTATTATAATAAGGTCCAAAAAAATTATTTTCATAAGATCCAATTCAAATGTGATATGGTTACGGGCAGGGCTGGCCCTGAGCATAGGCGGGCTAGGTCCGTGCCTATGGCTCACTTATTTTAGGGGCCCAAATAAAAAAATTGCCACTATTTATCTTTATAGTAAGGGCTTAATTTTTGTTTTGTTTTTTTTTTTTTTGCCTATAGTCCATTTCAACTCAAGATCGGTCCTGGTTACAGTGCAAATATGACTTTATAATAATATTCAGCACCATATTATTTAAAGTATTGTTATTGGACACTAATAGTGTCTAGCACGTTATAAATGTATCATATTGTAATTGGTTAGTGATACTCTTTAAAAGTTATTACATTAAATTATATGAGACTTGATACTTAATTGTATAGATAACGATACTGATACGTAACTAGGACCGGCCCTAAAATTTAGTAGACTATAGGAAGAAACATATTATTGGGTCTTTATTTAGAGAAAATGTAGTATTTTTCAAAATTAATAAAAAATGTGTAATTTTGAACATTGTTATTAGACACCAATAGTATTTAACGCCTTTAAATATGTCGCAAAAATGGACCAAGTACAAACTTAATCTATCTATCCCTAAAATCAAACCTACACATAAAAGAATGTTAAGCATATATTGTAATATTTTCTATTTTCTAATAGCAATACTCTTACAAATTCACTCTAAATAATTAGAGCATAATTGCACATGTACGGTGAAACAAAAATGCTAGTTTGTAAAAACATACGATACGATGTTAGTAATATACGAAACCGTATACGAACCTTATTAATTATTTCAGCGCGTGACACGCACTCTGCAAGGAATATGTTTCCAAGGAAGAGTACCATGTACGGATATGTCAGTGTTATACACGCGCTAATAACGAAGGTGTTAAGTTAAGAGTAATAAGTGGGTAAAAAACGTTGACCGTATTGAACAGGATTTGTCCCATGTTTTTTTTCTTCTAAATAAATAAAAAAAATATATACCATTAATATAACACATACACGTGGACCAATCACCATTCAGGAGCTCATAAAAGTTGTTATTATTAAAGAAAAAGCATTGTTATTTTTGTGAAGATTGTTATTAAACACCAGTAGTGCCTGGTACCTTCTCGATCCCGTTATGATTAGCTAGCGATACTCTCAAAAAACTATTATATTAAATTATGTAGGACCCGATACTTAGTTGGACCAATAGCGATATTGGCGCATAGGAGGATGCTAGGTACCACTGGTACCTTTTAATATTTCTCCTATTTATCCCGGTCCATCACTTTTTAGAGGTGGCACTCTATAATTAGTTAGCAATATTTTTTAAAAGTTATTTTCTTAAGTTATATGAAACTCGAAATTACACTAATAACGCTATGACATCGAGAAATGTGATAAGCACCAATAGTGCCTTTTAGCAATTCTCTTGAAAAAATGGTAAAAGGCAGTAATAGTGTAATGTAATATTGTTATTGGTACAATTAAATATTGAGTTCCACTTATTTACTTTAATGAAAATTGAAATTTCGTATTTTAATATTCTCAGTTTAATTATTTAATTAAGTGATTAATTAAATACGGAATAATAAAACTAATAATTAAAATAGTTTTTTCGTAATTACAGAATACAACTCTGTAACTCCAGAGAAACCCAGAAAAACAAACAGTACATAAAAGTAAAAACACACAAGATTTTTGTACGTGGTTTCAACAATCCTTTCAGATTGTTACTAGTCTACGGGGCCACGCCTAGAGATAAGATTCATTAGATCGGTATCAAAAATACAAAATAATTGACTTATGCATAAATAGAGTTCCTCTTATTGTATGCGGCAAGCTCGATGTATTCTGCAAGTCCGAGTCATCAAGTATTCTTTATAGCGTTCCCATGGAAAATGCTCTCATAGCAATGTTCTTATTATTATTATTTAAAAGAGAAATGACAAAAGATGCCAGTAATGTCTATCACTCTCCCAAGTGTTATATTATTATTAGTGCAATTAAATATTAAATTTTATATAATTTAATGTAATAACTTTTAGAAATTATCATTAATCAACCACATGTATCACTTATTAGATGTGTGCTACTTATAAACTCATAACTCTTCCTTAGCAAAAAAAAAAAACAACTCTCTTATATCACAAATGTCTTTATTAAATATAACAAATTGTTACTAATTGATTAGTTAATCATCCTATTTTCTTTATGAACAAAGAAAATGTTAATAATGTGAAAGTTCATTTATTTATTTTTAGAGTTGCTTATTTTGGTTTAGCTAAGTTCTTGTAAGGTGATTGTTTGTTAACTTTGGTTCCCAAAATAAAAAATTAGCAAAACTTATAATAATAAATATTAAATGTATAGAAGGAAGAAAAAAACAATTTGTGGAAGCCAAAATAAATAAAAAATAAAGCTTGTCAATAAAGAAATTAGTTGGAACATTTTGAGATTTGAGAATATGATTTTTTTTTATTTATATTTTTAAAATGAAATATTATAATATATATTTATATATTAGTATATAATTAAGTAAATGGTCCCCGGACCTTTTTAAGTAATTTTATTGATTTGAAAAGCATATGGTACTAATGGTACTAGTCTACTAGTGAGAGATGTCATAAATTCAGAGTGAAATTTCCCAAGCTAAAATTATTGTCTGCAAATATTAAAAGGCTCCTCTCTAATAATAATAATAATAATAATAATAATAATAATAATAATAATAATAAGTTGAAGAATTTATTGATAGGTTTTCTTTTTTAAAAAAATAAATATATATATATTTTTAAGAGAGTAATATATGATTGATATCTAGAAAAACAAATAGGAGTAAATAAGAGTGTTTTTCTACCATAAAAAACTATGACTTTTTCAAAGATTTATGTACCTCTTAACTTTCTCTTAAAGTGTTAAGTATTCTTTAATAGAATTTGAGTAAAACACTTAAATTTAACAGTTATGTGATAAGAATTTTTAATTAGTTACTTTTATTTAAAATAAATTTTACTTTGTTGTGTTATGTGTAAGTGTGTGTCATAATAATAAGACATAAAAATATCTCTAATGATATGTCAAATAAATAATGTAATGCTATATTTTAATAATGTTATAAAAAAAATTAGTATATGTTAAAAGTTGGGCCAATTATCAAATTTAACACACAATTAATATATTTTTTTTATTTATGTTATTGTTATTTAATATTAAAGAGTTATTTTAATATATTTTTTAAATTACAATATTACTATTATTAGAGCACAAATGGCGCTAAATTTATGATTTATTAATATTTTATGCTAAATTTAATATATTTTTTTACATTATATATTGGGGTTGGTCTAAAGTATATTTATAAAAGATGATTAGATATAAATAAATAAATTTGTAATTTCATTATGAGAGAGAAAGAATTGTATTGGAAAGAAGCGATGAGATGAGTAGCTAGCGATGATCAATTTTCGAAGATATAATTAATAATTAATTTTGGTTTGAGTTAGTATTAATGATATTAAATAATTATTAATATAAATATTATAATTAGTAGGATTTGGTATTAATAATTAATGATGGGCATGTTGTGTTGTGGATGAAAACATACGCCGTACGCCTTCTCTAATGTCTCCCATTGCCCATTCCTCTCCCCCATATCCCAATCCCCAATAAATTTCTTTCTTTTTTATTTTTATTAGGAGAATAGTTAAAAAATATTATTGCTATTTAGTACCTTTTTCGATGTTACACTGTTATTGGTATAAATATGAAAACGAGTCTCATATAACCTAAGAGTATCCTCAATGGAGATGCTATAAATAAGACCGGCCCTAGGCATAGGTGGGCTCTTAGAGCATCTCCAATGGTAATATTTTGGAGAATGCTTGATGAGGTGGAAAGCTTATGTGGCAAAATATAGAGATGCTATACCATTTGAGATAAAAGAATGTTATTCTTGAAATTTGCATTGATGCTGTGTCTTTTTTATACAATAAAAAATTAAAAGTGCAATGTATATCTAATAGTTTATTAAAGAAAAAAAACTTATATATATAATAATATGTGATATCATAATTATAGCATTTTTAAAAGGTATTATACCATTAGAGTGTTTTTAAAAGTAAAAGTGACAAAAATGATGTGGAAGAAAAATAAAATAAAATATTAAATTTTTGATGATGTAGAGATATAGAGCATCTTCAAAGAAGGGAAACTTACAAAAAATACTGGAATTTGGGTTAACTTTTACAAAAATACTTTTAAAAATATATATTTTAATAATTTTTAAAAATACCATTTATTTTTATAGTAAGGGCTTAAAAAATATTTTTACTATGATCTATTTCAACTTAGGGCAGGCCCTAACTATGAAATTTGGAATAGTTCACAATAAAGAAAGCATGTTAAAATTGACTATTTTACACGCGTAAAAAATAAAAAAGACACGTGTGTAACAAACTGTTTGAACTTTATTTTTGAAGCGTTACTTTTTTTTAAAAAAAAAAAATAATAAATTTACAAGATGTCGTAGATAACTACATTGTACCCTGGCATATAAAAAATTAAGACTAAAATTATCTAAATGTGAAAAACAAAAAGTAAAATTTTCCTATATTTTCTATTTTTTGTAAAAGAAATTTGTATTCTTTTTTACTACATTTGTGTATCTAATAAACATTTAGTTGCAAACTCATATTTTGTTTAGCATTAGCAAAATAAATAGGGGTCTTTTCAATATTATACTTAAAATTGATTTTATTTATAAAAATACCTTTAAGAAAATTATTTGCACAAATACCGATTGCCACGTCAGCATAAATACCGAAATATAAAATAATTACCGAAAATTGAAAAAAAATAAAAAAATCTCGCTTCCAGAAATTTCAGTGTTTTGCAAATTTTAAAAAAAGCAACCTTTAGGTTGCTTTTGATGTAAATAATATATCAATTAGTTACTTTTTATTAGAAAAAAATTAATTCAAGATAATTTTTTTCCTCATACACATTTGGTTCCTTATTTTGATCAGACAACTTTAAAATTAATATATATAATAATTTTCATATTGTAACTAATTCTATTATGTTTTAGATACTATTTGGTAACTTTATAAGTTTTTTTATTAACATATTAAATTCTTTTTATTAAATAAATTTATTATTAGTATACTATATTTTAACTTTTAAATACAAAATAACAAAAGACTTTAAATTAAGTTATGATGTTACTTGATATGTTAAAGTTTATTAAATTTTAAATTTTATTACTTTTTGTTACAAAATATAAAAAAGGAATAAAAAAGTTTCTTTTAACAGTGATCGTCCTTTTTCGGAGTCACCAAAATGTAAGAGAAATATCTAAATGTTAGAGGAAAAATAAAAAAAAACTAAGAGAAATAATAAATTTAGAGAAAAAGAATAATAAAAAAATAATAATAAATGAAGAAGATTTTTTCAAAAAAACAAATTAATAAATAAATGAAGAAGATAATAATGTCAGAAAAAGAAAAAGTAAACAAAAAGGAAAAAAAAAGTAAAAAGATAAATATTGGAGGAGACTTATAATTTCTTGTTTAGATTTTAAATTATAGTGTGTTATTTTGTTGTTTAAGAAACCTTAGTCTAACTTTTAATTTTAGTCATTTTTTTTTGTAGCAGAAAAATATATGCTTCTAACATGTCAAAATGATCACTTTAAAAAATAGATTATAATAGTGTAATTTTTGTGTCCAAATAATAAATTGTGTGGCTGAAAAAACTTTTGAAATAAAAAAAAATAAAGAAAGTGAGAATAATAACAATTTGTGTCGTTTATTCACATAATTTTTTTTTTTTAAAAAAAAATCTGATTGTATATCAACTAGGAGAGTCAATAAAATGTAAAAGAAAAACATATGGTTAATTTTTAATTTTAGTAGGCATGTAGCGGTATTTAAAACAATAAAATGGTCTAAGAAAATTTCATAAATAATTTACAATTCACGTTGATACATATAATTATTTTTTTCTAAAACTACTAATTAGATTAAAAAACAAAAAACAATGTAAAATAAAAAAAAAAAAATAGAATGTAAAAAAAAAATATTTGATCAACCTAGTTTACTGTTATTTTGAAAAAAATAAAATTTTTATATATATATATAAAAAAAAAAAAAAAAAAGCTACCGTCTAGAAAAAGAAAAAAAAAACTAGCATGTAGGCAGAGTTTAGGAAAGAGAAGCAATAAATATAGATTGGTATACCTATCAAAAAGAAATGCCTAAATTGTGAGTATTAAAATAGGTAAGGGTAAATTCTTAAATAATTTAATAATAATAGTTGTTGGTGCAAATATTTCAAATAAATAAGCAAAGAGATAAAGAGACCTATGTAAAACTTTACATGAAAAAAATGCATAAATAAAAAAAAAAATAACAGCAAAATAATTGTAAAACTATTATATTATTCATTTCAATTTTTTTATAAATGTAATCAACACTTTGTTCGTGTTTTTTCTATTTTGTTTATTAGAGATGATCTCAGGTCCTGCGTATGAAATTTAGTGTGCCAGAAAAAATAATTGACCTTAAAAAAATAGTATTTTTTAAAATAAGTGAAAAATATATAATTTTAATAGGGAATTTTTTGAGCTGGACTAGATAAATTCTAGGCATAAGTACATACCTAACTCGTCTATGACCAAAGTTAGACCTATATATTTTTTATATATAGAGATTTTACACCACATGTATACTTAAATTTTTAAATTTTTTACTTTTAGACTGTGGGACGAATTTTTAAAAAAAAAATACTATAATTTTTATATATACTGCGTGTTAAGTTTTCACGGTTGTTTTTTAATTGTTGTATTGTTGTTTTAATTGTCGTGTTTTATTGTTTTACAGTTGTTGTATAAAAAAATAATATTTTTGTAAAAAAAATTCTGTATAACAGTAAAATTAGAAATTTTTACCTAAAATTTAATATTTTTGTAAAAATCCCTTTATATATAGATTTCATAATTCTTTTAAAATGATAATAATTTCATGAGAAAATTAACAGCTATATTACTATTCTAACAAGTTATAGCTTAAACAAGAAAATAAATATATATATATAATAAATAATAAGCTTATATATTGCTGAATATTAAGAGACACATATTAATTATGACTAATCAAATCTACATCATCTTCATCATTGTGGTAAGGGGTCTCTGATCTTGCTGGCCTTCATCATTATCAACTTTAATTTTTCACTAATCTTATAATAACTATGATTATTTAATATAATAATATTTTATTTTATAATTAATTATTTCATCCACACTCGACTATAAATTTTCATCCACATTAATTATTTCACATTAATTATTTTAAGGTTAATTATAATGTTATAATTGCTTTTATTTAATTTGATTTTAATTTTTTGTGAAATAATTTAAGAATTAGACGGTTAATTATTTAGTTCGTTAGTCTAATTTTGATTCTAATTATATCTCCAATAAAAAAATGTACCGATTGAATTACAGACTATTATTTTAATTAATTACTATATTAATAAAATTTTATGATATATTAAAAAAAAATACATATATATTTATTTAACATATATAGTTTTGAAATGTAAATATAGCTATATATATTTAACAATTAAATTCGATCAGTTAAGTAGATTTTTCATTAAATATCAAATATAATATTCAGAGTATAGGCAATATAGAAATGTAATATTTATCCATCAATATTTCCTTAAATATACATATACAATCAATATTTATATACATATTTCTTTTTTGAGCATTGCTATTAGGTACCAGTAGTGCCTAGCACCTTTGTGACATGTCGCGTTGCGATTGGCTAGCGATACTCCCTAAAAACTATTATATTAAATTATATGGGACCCGATACTTAGTTGTACCAATAGCGATATTGACACATAGGAAGGTGCTAGGCACCACTGGTGCCCTTTAGCATTTCTCTTCTTTTTTTGTTATATATGATTAATATTTCTATTCTTTTATTCGGTGAAAGTAATTAATATGTTGGTATTTGGTTGGAGAAGTAGTTTAATTATAGTTGGATTTGATTCTTTTATTATTATATGTGCAGTACTATTTTTTAGGGGGACATATATGATATATATAGTACCATTTAAATATATATGATCATATATAGTACACCAATAAGTAATGATAAAGTTAATTTAAAATTGATTGATTGATAAAGTTAAAAATACTGTGTTTTTTTTTTAAATTACTGTATAAGTTTTATATTATGTACTGCGTTAAAATTTTATTATTATTCAATAGTTATTTTATTGTTATTTTTAATAATTTTGTTTTTATATATTTTTATAAAAAATTCTGTATATTAATAAAATTATAAATTTTTATTTAAAATCTAATATTTTTATAAAAAATTCTTTAATTATATATACACGACAGACACCTTAGTTCTCATGATAAGACGAGCGAGGTGGCTGCCTTGGGTACAAGAAAAAATAAATGTATGTATATTTTTGGGATAATTATAAAGTATTACCATATTAAATTATATAATTATTAAAGTTAATTATATACATTTTATAGATATATAAAAACAACAACATATTTATATACAAAATGATGACTAGTATAGAATGTGTAACTAGTAACTAAGTAAAATAGCCTTATATAAATTAAAACATGTCACCAAGTGTATCCATTTCACTCAAATTAGTAATAAGTTAATTATTATATCAGAAAAAAAAAAAAAAAGTTAACTATTATATATAATTCTCTTATATTTCCTTCATAAATTATATATTTGTAAAAATGTTTTTTTATTGGATTATAATACATGTGGTACCATGCACGGCATATGAAAAAGCTTACAAAAAAAAAAGAGAATAATATATATTTATAGAAATAGCCACTTTTTCTCCTTTTTATACATAATAATTAATATATATTTATTATTTTTTGTATGATATATATAAATTAATATTAGTATAAATAATTAAATAAAGGCATGCATGCATGCATGACTATATATCTTCAAAACTAAAAAAGACACAGATATGTAGCATTCAGCTGAGTTTTTTCCTCGTTTCCAATGTTCTTTACTATAACTATAAATATATATAATATTGTAACTTTATATTAATTGAACCAAACACAAAATTATTATTATTATTATTATTATTCAAAATAATAATAAAAAAAAAATCAACACAAGGAGTAGTGTTACTGTTAATCCATATAGTTTTAACAATTTCTATGTAAATTTTTTAAAAATTCAAATAGTTTTCTGTATTTTAAATAAATTTGAATTTTTTTGAATACACATGGTAAATTAGAATATTAAAAATTTAATTTTTGGTACTATATTAATCGAAATTTTTTAAAAATTTACAAGAATAAAATTGTAACTATAACCACTATGAAAAAAATTGACAAAAAATATCCCTAACATATCATTTTAAACCTAAAAGTTAATTAAAAAGTTATAATTATTAGTCCTCTTAATTAATAATATGTGTTAATCCTCTCCTGGAATGCATGTTCAATTTTAGTTATGTACTATATTTAATATTAATTACATTATTTACTATTGTGTAACTTTGTGTTGTGTCCACGTTAAAAGTGGTCGATCTGATATATATTTAGTAAATAATATATAAATATGAGTGTTGTCCAGTGAAAACCCAACTTTGATAGGGATTAATTAGATTATATATATTATAGAATCTATTGAAAAGGTGGTTCGTTTGTTTATTATATATATATTATATAGTAGTGAAAAAAAAGCAATTGTATATATATGCATGTTATGATATAGTAAAAGTTACATATATATAGAGAGAATTATGTGTTTTTTTTATTTTATTTTATTAATAAACATTATTATTAATAGATTTGCTTTTTGTAATTGGTTTCAATAATTTTGAGTTCTTAACCACAAACAGATCGAACATGATTAAGACAACTATATATATTTACTTAGAAAAGTCAATTCATCACTCTCTCTCTCTCTCTCTCTCTCTCTCTCTCTCTCTCTCTCTCTCTCTCTCTCTCTCTCTCTCTCTCTCTCTCTCTCTCTCTCTCTCTCTCTCTCTCTCTCTCTCTCTCTCTCTCTCTCTCTAAGTGATTAATATTATTGACTTTGATAAAGTTATGAGTGAATCACAGAGAGAAAGAACAAGCACATTCGATGTATAATATATCATGTTTTTAATTATAAATATTTAATATTAAAAAATCAATTTGGATTAGATTGGGTCGTGTTGGTGTAATGTTGTAAATTTTCGTGTGTCGTGTTAGCTCGACTCATATTATATTGTATTTTTAAAAATACATAAATCGTGTTATGTATATTTTTAAAGAGTATGCCCAATATTTTTACGTCATGTTAACCTGTTTTTTCTTAGAGAAAATTACACTTTATACTCTTTTTATATTTTTGCATCATGTTAGCCTGTTTTTTCTTAGAGAAAATTACACTCTATTACCCTTTTTATATTGTCATCTTTTATTTTTACCATCTTTTTTAAAGTCTATCATTTTTACCTCTTTTTTTAAACATTGTACTAATTTTTCTCATGTCACTTCAAGATACTCTCCATGTGAGTCTCTTATGTCAGGGTATTTTAGATACAATACATATAAAAAGAAGTATGTTTCAATTAAATATAAAATTAAAAGTAAATTTAATTAATTAATTAATAAAAATAGTATTTTTCAACATACTCCTTTTTCTTAAATAAGTCAATCCACTCTTATATTTGGACTAAAATTTGTATTTTAATTTTTTACATTTATTTTTTAATTTACTCAATTATATATAATTCTCATATATAACTTCAATTATAGTTATATAATTTTTTAATAATATTTTATAGATAATTATAATAAAAAACTATTATAATTTAAATATTTATAATTTTATTTTATCATTAATTGTCATACTTGTGGCACTAATTCTTTATATATTATGTACACATATTCAATCCTCTCTTTTTATATATGTTTAAACCACAAATAAGATTGCTCATATATATGCATTTAAATTCAAATTTGTCTAACAATATCACTACTCATAGTCATATATACTTTTTTGAAGCTCTCTATTACTACTATACTTTATATCCTTTATTTATTTTTTTCAAGTTGAAAAGATAATTTTAGTGCAATAAATATAAACATATATATATGTTAACACTATTTAGCTAGAAGTATAAATTTTAATTTATTTTTATTGTTTGGATAACTACTATATACAGGGTCGACTTTAAAATTTAGTAGGTCATAGGAAAGAAAAAATATTTTTGAGCCCTTATTTAAAATAAAATGTGATATTTTTTAAATTAATAAAAAATGTGTAATTTTAAAAGAAATTTTTTTGGCGTAATTGGGCCCGGTTAGGCATGCTATTATATGAATATTTTTTTTAAATGAAAAGTACTCTTTAAAATGTTTGGATTTTATTAAAAAAAAATTCTTTTATGTGTAAATTAAAAATTATATAAATTATTTTAATTTTAGTTTTTTATTTTTTATCTAAATACTCCTAGAAAAACTTTTTTAATTTTAAAAACTAAAAAAGAACATATAGAAATTAAGCCAAACATACCATGATGTGTTTATTCATCCTATATAATTATCACTTACAATATAAATACAAATTGACAAAATGACATTATATATCCATTTTCACAAATACTAACTGCATTTCATGGTAATTAATATAATATCCAATAATTTTAATTCCTTTTAGAGATATAATTAATGGAGCTCAAAACTTTAAAAGCTATAATTAAGAGTGATAGAGAGATATTTAAGGCAAGGTATTCATTATAAGTCAAAAATGCACACACACTCCCAATTATTATTATTTTTCAAAACAAATTATTAATATACAACTAGTTTTTATTAAATGGGTAGTAAATAATATGCAAAATATTATGGTATGGCATTATTATTGTATGGACATAATTAGTTGGCTTTTTTTGATTGCACTCACAACACCCACGTTGAAAATTCAAAGAAGAGAAACACCATGAAGAGTATTTTTTACTACTCAAGCACCAACCATTTCATTATATTCATTTTAGCCATTTATTAATCATCACACCCATGTCTTTGACTTGTTTTTTTTTCTTTTTCAATATTTTGACTATGAAATAATAACATATAAAGGAGAAATGTTAAAAGGTATCAGTAGTGTCTAGTATTTTCTTGTGTGTTAATTTTATTATTAGTTTAATTAAATAATATAATAATTTATTATTAGTTTAATTAAATAATATAATAATTTTTAAGGAGTATCGCTAGCCAATCGCAAAACAACATATTTAGAGGTGATAAACACTACTGATACTAATAATAATATTCCATACAAAAGTGTTAAGAAGTACAAGATCAGGGTCAGCTCAAACGATTTGAAAGTCTCTAGTGAAAAATTAAATTTAGATATTTTATTGAAAAAAATATCAATTAATACTTTATACACTCATTTTTGTAAAAAAAAAAAAATACTTCATAAATTTAGTAAAATTAAATATGCCTAGTTTATTATTTTTTTTAATGGAATATTAGAATAATATATGTGAGTATTGAGGCCAAAAGTTTTTTTTCACTCTTTTTTTTTTTTTAATATACATTGTCAATCAAAAACATTTATATATAAAAGGAAGATAAAAGAAGATGGGATTTCTAATATAGGAACCTTGTACAATAGTTCAAGTCTTATATATTTTTGTTAGATAAATAATATAGAGAAACTACTAATCATTTGTAATAGGTCACTTCGGTATGATGTTGGTCATTTCAGGTGTCTAATAGCAATGCTCAATGATATATGAGTATACTCAAAAATACATATGAGAATATCTTTTTTCATTTTTTTATGGCAGTATTTGGTATAGTTACAATATTAAATCTGTAAATTTTGAAAATTTTTAAACACTTTACATTATCGAAAATAAGTTTGAAGTTTTTTGAACATGCACAGTAAACTAGAATATGAAGAATTTTATTTTCGGTACTGTAAATTATTTAAAAATTTTAAAAATTTACAAAGTTAACACTGTAACTATAACAAATAACAAATACCGTTATGAAAAGAATTTTTTTAAAAAATATTCTAATATGTGATTTTGGGTGTAGAAATAAATTAAGAGATTGTAATTAATACTATTCGTGATATATAATTACAAAACATTATATAATAATATTTTTCTTTTAAAATTAATTAATTTAAAATTGGGACAAAACCTTTGTTTAAACTAATTGTAACATAGCAGTGTGCAATGTTTTTGTGTAATTTGTTTAAATTAATAATAAATTATACTATATATCTTTTTTAAAAAAAATTATTTAAACAATAATAAATTAAAAATATATTTAATAAAATATCCCAATTTTTTTCACATTAATAATGTATAAAAATTAGTTTACCTATCATTATATTTTAGTAGTTCTCAAGAGAATGTTTTTGTAACATTTTACACAATTTCTTTATGTACAAAAAATGAGGAAATTATAAATTTTATGGATTTTTATATTTTTTTTTATAAAAATATGGTTTTTTTCCAAAAAAGTTATTTATAGGAAAATTGAAAAAAAAAATTAAAAAATGTAGGAAAATCATGTAAAAGTAACTAAAGGGATATCCAATTACCATAAAGAGGTAACTAGATACCTGTTTTGCCCCCATATTTTTAAGATTCTTCTAAAATTTTCCTATAAAATATTTTTTTTAACAAAAAAAGTCATGTTTTTACAAACTTATACTTTAAAAATCATAAAAATGAAAATTCCCCAACAAAATAATTCGCTCTGATATGAAATATGCTTAGGCTTGGGCCTTAAAGATATCACACATTACCACTTAAGCCCAATGTTGCTTGTGTTGTTGATCTTTAACTAAATAGTGACTAAAATGCACAATATTTTTAAAATGTTATATTTTTATAATTAATCTCAGTAAATTTAATAAAAAAAATTTAATGATTTTTTTTTTTTTAAATATTATACTTTTATACTAGTTATATTATAATAACTTGGTGTGGTCATTACAAAAAAAAGTTTGTAAAAATAGTATCGACATCCAACCAATCATACACATTGTGAGTGAAAGTCTATTTTACCACATTATGAACTAAAAAGTTACAAAACCGAACAATATTGAAGAATATACATGCCACAAAAAAAAAAATTACGATCTCGTATAGTTATCAATCTCCCATCTCGATTCAACTCCATTGAGAGAGATGATCACTACCTTAGAATTACTCTTGACAATAATAGAATTGCACCCCCGTGAACTATTACATTTACAAAATTTTAGTCATTTTGTTAGGTTCTGTCCAATTATTCTGTTTAAATGATGACATGTCTTTGTCAATTAGCAACTTTGTCCCATAAACTTTGACAACTATCAAATCGTA
Organism: Cannabis sativa; assembly: GCF_029168945.1. NCBI lineage: Eukaryota > Viridiplantae > Streptophyta > Magnoliopsida > Rosales > Cannabaceae > Cannabis > Cannabis sativa. Next base: position 22,098,713 of record NC_083610.1, read on the forward strand.
CCCCTTTAAAATAAAAATGAGAAAAATTCAACACTTTTTTAGTAAATCTAAAAAATTTAATTTAGATCTTAAGAAAAATCATTTTGAATGATTAAGAAATTTAAAAAATAAATTAAAATTTTAAAATTAATTACGCGATATAAAAAATTATTTATTTTTTAGTAGAAAATTCATTTTGATATTAAAAAAATATTAAAAATTTAATTTGTAAAAACTAAATTTTAAAGGAGCAAACTTAAATATATGTTGTTTTTTATCAAAAAAATATAGATTTGTTTAAGTAAACATAACATTTTTTTGGTTTAATTTTAAAACTTTTTTTTTTAAAAAAAAAATATATTTTTATTGAATTTTTATTTCTTTTTCTTTTTTATTTATTTTTTTTTTTTTTGAGATAAAATGGTGACATTTTATTAGCAAACTGAATCAACCATTACAATGTTTAAAAGATCATCTAGAGCAGTACTCTCGGTGAACATACGAACTGAGTGAAAACAAGAACTGCGAGCCATATAATGGGCAGCCTTGTTAGCAGAGCGTTTAACAAATTGAATCTGAACATATTTTAAAGAATCAAGCAACTCTTTGCACTCTTGAATCACCACGCTAAAGGGAGAGCGTAGAGGAACCGAAGAATGTAAAGCTTGAACAGCCACAAGACAGTCGGTTTCCAGCTGTACATCATGCCACTGCTTGTCTTTGATCCAGCTAAGAGCCTCCTTGATGCCAATCGCCTCCACCACTGCAGCATCTAAATAGCCCGGTTTACTACAAGAAAGAGCTTCAAGAAGGTGGCCATGACAATTGCGAGCCACCAACCCAGTCCCATACCAACCTTCTGCCTCAAAGATAGCTCCGTCTACGTTGACCTTAATTTTATCAGTAACCGGTTTAGACCAATGCTCACTTCCTTCACTTTCACCCGAAGCCAAAAATAAAGGACCCTTCTTTTTCAATTGAGCATTTTTCCATTGATTAAGGTTGACTCTAGCAGACAGAATTACATCCGAAGCTGAAGTGCTCTTGCCTTTCCAAGTGAACGCATTGCGGGCATTCCAAATGGCCCAACAAATCATGACCGCTTCCTCTCTTACCTCGGTACTATAGGGCAAGACAAACGATTCAAACCAATTTGAGAACTTACCACCCAACAAGACAGCCGCACTTAAGGATGATCTATGCCAACAACTTTGAGCAAAAGAACATTCTATTAACAAGTGCACAATCGATTCATCCTCAAAATTACACATGGGACATCGCAGATCAAGGGAACATGTCTCAAGACCAGCTGAACCTTCGTGGGAAGAGTTTCAGAGAGAGAGAGCGCCACAAAAAATGAAGCACCTTAGGCGGGACATTGATGTTCCAAGCTATCTTCCACAGTTTTTTCTCATCAGTTGACAAAAGCAACCCATCTTCCTTGTGTAACAAATTATAGGCATCCTTTACTTTATACACATCAGAAGAATTAAGAGACCAATACCAGAAATCAGAAGGAGCTGAAGAAATAGGGAGCTTACAAATCAGATCTCGATCACGGGTGTTGAACACATCATTCAACACTTCTAAATCCTTCTATCATGACTCTCCATCAGGCTAGCCACTTGACAATCATCTAATCCCACCAGTTGAGTCGTTACAAAGGGATTGGATGCATCAGGTAACCATGGATTTTTTCTTTTTATTTGTTAAGGTATGAGTTTATAACTATAAAAAAGTTTGATTTTTTCTTCAAAAGAATCTTAGTTCATTTAAATTATTTATTAGGTTCTCAATAATTTTGGTTTGATTTTTTAAGATATATGTTGATAAATAAAATAAAGTTTGAAAATATTTTTTTTTAAGTAAAATTAATATTTTAATCTAATCTTTTATTTTTTGAATGAATTAATAGAATATTATAATTGTTTTTAAAAAGGATAGAATATTACATTTTTTAAAATAATTTTTTTTTTAGTTAAAGGGGGCAAAATTTTGTATTGGTCAAAGTACAAAGGGTAAAAATACTAATTTTTAACGGTAAAGAAACAAAACTTAACAGAAAGGGCATAATTATGTAACTGTTATATTTTAGGGGACAAAATCAGGTAGTGACAAAAGTTCAAGGAGTAAAAATACTAATTATTCATTAAAAAATCAACAACAAAATAATATTTTATATTTTATTATTATTATTATTATTATTATTATTATTATTATTATTATTATTATTTTGTGTATTTTGTCCATCTTGATTTTTAACTAGGCAATATAGCCGCGCGAATTTAATTTTTTTGTTATGATATTTAAAATATAATTTATTTTTATTTGATAAGTATATTTTTTAAGAATATGAATTATAAAAAAAAATTAAAAGAACTTAATACAAGTAAAGATATAAATTTTACATAAAATAAAAATTATTAAAATGGGGTATCTCCAAAAAATTTTGAAGTGTAGGTAAAATTTTCAAAATAAATTTACATTTCAAAATATCAAAAAAAAATTATGTTCTTATAAAGTAACTAAAACAGAAGCTATAAAAGTCAAAAAAAAGTATGAGGCGATTAAGCCTCTTATTATATATAATAAAATATATAGATTTTATGTTATAAATATATATAGATTTTTTTATAAAAGAAAAATCTCGTTTAATTTTTAAAAATTATTAATTAATATAAAATAATAAAAAAAAATATAAGAAAATAAATATATGTAGATTTTTTTATGAAAAAAAAAGCTACGTAAATTATTAATTAATATAATTATTAATAATAAAATAATAAAAAATATAGAAAAATAACTAAATATTTATCAATATAATAAAAATTAAAAAAAAAAAAAATAGAAATTTAAGGAAAGAAGATATAAAACTATTTGGAGTAATATTAGGATTTCTCTTACTATATATATATAGATTAATAAATGAGTAATCAAAGAAAAGAAAATAATAACCCTACACTACTCTTCACCATTTTCACTCTGTCGAGCCTCCAGATTTCTCCTTACAGGTTCTCTCTGCAAAATCCGGTGTCATCTCCGACGGCCACGGTGAAAGACGGTTCTTCACCTCTCTCTCGCTCTGTCGTTCTTTTTGCAGGTTTTCACACTTTTGCTTAGAAATTTATTTTTTCAGTATATTTTCTCTTTAATGGGAAATTTGTTTGGTTTTGTTTTCTTTAATAGTTCTTCTTCTAAAGTTTGAATTAAAGCTTAATTCTTGACTTGAGAATGTTTAATTTGTGCTAGTTTGAATATTAGAATCCAAATCTGATATAAAAATGAGTGTTCTCGAGTTGTTTTTTAGTTTTTTGATTTCGTGTTTAACTAATCAATTAATTGTTATTGTGTAATATTTGTTTTAATTTGATTATTTTTATAGTTTAAATCTGAGTTTGAAAGTTTAAGTAATATGATTTTGTTGATAGTTTAAATTACAATTTTTGTTGGAAGTTCTCATAAGTCACAAGATATTTTCTTTTGATAAGTGATAAAAAGAAAGAGGGGTTTCCATTGCAAGTAGATAAGTTGCTTCACTTGTCCACATAATATAGACAACACTTCATTACTGCTTATATACATAGTTCTTCCAGATATTTCTTTGGGATCGTGTGCTCTTTTCTGTAGTTTGACATTGATATTGACTTCAACCCAATTGCTCAAATTTCCAACCTTTGCTTTTCAAAACATATATATGTATATGTCTCAAAAAGGATAAAAGGAAACTGTTGTGCATGTATGTGTAGTTTTAATATTTTTGGACTTTATTAGGTAAGATGGGGTTCTATTGCAAGTTGTTTTTAAAGTAAAATAAAATGAAAAGATTTGATTGGTTTGTTTAGGTACAGCTTTCTTAAATTTGAATGATTATTCGTATGACTTGATTGGTAGTTTGAATGATTTTGATTGTATAATTTTTGTTCTTGCAATCTAATTTAGAAAACAATTTTTTTTCCACCAACAATTGATAGGTCAAATGAAAAGAGAAGGTGTTAGTTCTATTTCTAAATTTATAAAGATATATGTAATTTTAATGGTTATGTTATTGATTTTATCATGTCTGAATTGCTTTGCATCTTAATAATGGCAATTGATGATCTTTAACAAATTGGTCATTGTGTGTGTGTATCATTTTTTGTACTTTAATATTTTTTATTATTGGATTATAAGAGGCAGTGATTAAAAAAAAGTAGAATCACTCATATACTACACACCGAAATAACTGTAGATACCATTTATCTTAATTGGCTTTTTAGTACTTTAAACTTTGATGTCGTTTTTACGTTCTCTGTTCTCTTTCATTGTTGTTTTGAAATCTGGTTTGATTTTTGATTCTGAATGATGAGAATAAGCAGACGGGCGGTCTGAACTGATGTCATGTTGATTGCCTTTTTGGAATATCTCTGAGCCTTTATAATATACCACTTATTTTGTGTATAATTTTCAGTTTTATGGTTTGCTTATTTTGAACTTGTTTTGTTTGTGTTCATTGTCATTCATGTGATATGGTGAAGTTTGTTATCATAATTTTTATTATTTATTTCATTGAGATTCCTTTTCTTAGTTTTTCTTTTCCTCTTAAATTAAATTTCTGCTGTTCCCCATATTCTTTTGCAGTTAATAATATAAAGGAACAAAAATAAAACAAAAAAAAAAATGTTCTTCCACATTGTATTAGAGAGGAATATACAGCTTCATCCACGACACTTTGGTCGTAGTCTGCGAGATAACATAGTTTCTAAGCTGATGAAAGACGTCGAGGGAACTTGCAGGTGGAAAAAGAAAACATCTTATTCTTTCTTTCGTTCTTTTGATTTGTTTGTTTCCCTAGGACAACAAAATTAGTACTCTTAAGTCAGTAAACGAAAAATTTTAAAGCTACAATTTTAATTATCTGGAAAAGATGTAGTATTTGGACATCATAGGATATCCCAATTTTTCCTTCTCTGTTCAAATTTCAAGCTACAGTCCCATAGATGTTGGTCCTTGAAATGTAACTATTGTTGGATCTGAAATCTTATTTTGACATCCTAGGATAGTAGTATCTCTTCACTCTTTTGTTACTTCTTCAGTCTAATTTAATAGTGAACTAACTATATTTTACTTTCTATTACTGTACAGTGGACGACATGGTTTTGTTGTGGCAATAACAGGAATTGAGGAAATTGGAAAAGGCCTTATCCGTGATGGTACAGGATTTGTTACATTTCCGGTAAAGTATCAATGTGTGGTTTTCAGACCATTTAAAGGAGAGATACTTGAAGCTGTTGTTAGTATGGTAAATAAGGTACGGTTATTATTTCTTTGTGACGTGCCCATTAAATATTATAAATTTGTGTTTGTAATCAAAGTGAGTGTGTACAATAACATCTGGAAATTACAGATGGGATTTTTCGCAGAAGCTGGACCTGTTCAAATTTTTGTTTCAAACCATGTAAGTCTATATCTAAGTTTTTGCTGAATAATATATCTAATTATCTATCGATATTAAAAGTGTTATATATCTAAGTGTAAGTGTATCTTGTTGTCATGGGTGGATTGTAGTTGATACCAGATGATATGGAATTCCAGTCAGGAGATATGCCCAATTACACAACTTCAGATGGATCCGTACGTATTTATGATAAAAAACCTTTATAGATTTGTTATTAAAACTTATATTTTCGGATTAATTGATCTTGTGGATTTAATAAACTCTGTGTCTTGGATCTTTCAGGTTAAGATTCAGAAAGATAGTGAAGTGAGATTAAAGATAATTGGAACAAGAGTTGATGCTACAGAAATTGTATGCTTTTCAACCCTTTTTCTTAAAAAATAAATAAGACTCTTTACACTTACCATATCAGTTAATAACCGTATCTTTTTCCTCTCAAAACTTAGATATCATGAGATCACTTCTTTTAGTTAAAAAGTGAATGAATTTTTCTAATTAGATTCTTAAAATTAGGGAATTGGAGTTCCTAAAAACTCTTTCAAAAACGATTGCTTTGAAAATTGTCTGTACTATTTAGAGTATTATCGTGTTGCTATTCTAAGATCTCATATTCTTTTGTTCTATCACAGTTTTGCATTGGTACCATAAAGGACGACTTTTTGGGTGTGATAAACGATCCTTCGGCAACCTAATGGCGTTTCTCCTAAACCCAGAAGAAAACTAATTTAGGTATCGGGTTGTTTGGCGAAAAGGAGTTGGAATCGAAAATGAATCTGTGATCCATCAATTTTCTGTGTTTGTATCTAAATTTAAAGTATTGGAATAACATTTTCACCGTTTTGGGAGGAATGGTTATTCCAGTCCCATAACAAATGAAAATGTCATTTCAATGCGCAGTTAAAATATAATTAATTATTGTCCCCTGTTCTTTAAATATGTAATTTTTACTGTAAGACTAAGGAGATTAACTTAACTCGAATCTACATGACTAAAGTGTAAGCATTTCTTATTTGCTTGAGGATATACAAAAGAAATTTCAGTTACATTCTCAAATAATAATTCGAACATGATACATAATTTATGGGTTAGGATCAGAAAAATTTGACGTAGGTTGAAAAATGGTTGACACAAAATAAGAACGGATCAAACACAACTCACTTAATACGAATTTGACACGTTTGATACGGTTTTTTTTTAATTAAAATAAAATAAAAAATTATTAATAATATGATTATGTAAAAATATATACTTAGTGATTTATACATGTTAAAAAATTTTAAATTTATTTTTCTTTAAAAAAAAATTGAAAATATTTTAAAATTTTTAATTTTTATTATACATATAAAAGTTATTTATATATAAATGTATATGAGTTTTCTTATAGAACTTAAATTTACTATTTTCTCAATAACTCAACTTAAGTAATAAAGAAACGGGTTAAAGTGGGTTAATACGAACACGAAGATTTTTTACGGGTACATGAGTTGAAAACGGATTAAAATGTGACATTAACACGATACGATAACACGTTTTGTCACCTCTACTCATTTTCATGATTACTTTATTATGAAATAAATTTTAGTTAAAATTTTGACTTTTTTTTTAAAATATTATCAACTAAATTCAATCAATGATCGATTGGATTCAGTCTAAGATTCATTGGATCTAAAGAGTAAAGAAGGTTGAGAAAAAGTCAGAGGAAAATTTATAAGTTTTATTTTTCTAAAATAAAATTTCTCAATTATCCTTTGATATGCATCAATCATTTGTTTTTAAATCTGTCAAAATAAAATACAACACTGAAAAACATTGAAAAAACTGAATAATTTACAAAGAAAATACTTTGTCAACACGTACAAAAATTGTAATATAAAATTTTCTTAAAACGATGTCATTTATTTTTTCAACAAAAAACTAGTTAACACATAATCAAATAGTTTAGAGAAGTATTTTCGTCAATCTCTTATTATATTTTTTAGTCAACTTTAATGATAGTATTCGTTATAGTTACAATATCATAGCTACAAATTTTTAAAAATTTTCGAATAGGTTATAGTGCTGAAAATATATTTCAAATTTTTCGAACACTTACGATAAACTGGAATATCAAGAATTTTATTTCCAATACTATTCTAAACTTTTCAAAAATTTATAGAAATTATATTGTAAATATAAAAAATATTGCTATGTATTTCGATATTTAATTTCAGAATGTTAACTAAGAGATTATAATAGAAGGTTGTAATAATTTTTGTTCAAAAAAATAAAAATAAACACTTAATTAAACAAAGGGTATTGTTGTAATTTAGGATAAATTGTACTCTCTTCCCAATTTTTTTTTTGAACAATCCCAATTTCTTCTTGCTGACTCTGAAAAACAGATTATTTGGTTTGTTAATTAAAACCCTAAAAAACACAAAACCTAAAACCCTTTCTCTGCGACTGGGCCGTTCTTTCAGCAGCCTCCTCTCTCTCTCTCTCTCTCTCTCTCTCTCTCTCTCTCTCTCTCTCTCTCTCTCTCTCTCTCTCTCTCTCTTAGCTTCACCCAAATTATAGCAATGGAGGACCTGCTCGCTACTGCTGAGAAAAAGGTAAGTCCTTTACGGTCATCTTGTTATGTTTTGGCTGAATGTAGAGTGGAGGAGACCAATATGGAGTTTTGCTATTTCAGCTATTGAATTTTGAAAAAAATTTATTCTTTTGTTATGGGTTTATGCCAATTGTTTTGATTGTAGTCGAATTAAGTGCGCTCCATTGTAATTTGAATGTGTGGTAATGGTTTTACTTGATAGGCCCTTGTTGAGATTGTGAAAATGGTTCAGAAAAGAGGATTCAAGGGGAGTAAAGGAGAGTGGAAAGAGTTTTTGAGTGGTTATGATAAAAAGTTTGGGGCTAGATTGAGTGACCCTGCAAAAAGGTCTAATGAAGTTTTGGTTTCTTTTTTGAAGACATTTGATGAAGAAGAGCATTTGAAGGTAGTGTTCCTTAACTCCCTCTCTCTCTCTCTCTGTAATTTATTTTTCATTAGGTGGCATTTGGTTGAAGGTAATGAAATTGAATGGAAATGAATCAATTTTTGTTTCGTTCCATTGTTTGGTTGCATTTTAAAGTATTGTAATGGAATGACGTTTCGGTGGGATGACTATTATATTTTGAAATGGAAGGAATAACCATTCCAATACAATCAAATTTTTTAATACATTTTAAATTTTATTCTATTCTCATTCCTATTTTTGTATTTTGTTAACAATGTTTGTTGTTAATGATGGCTGCAGTACGTGACTCAACTAATTCAATCTTATTCAAAGCGAAACTTAGTTCAGAAGCTTACAAGAGCTCCAGAAAATGAGTCACCTGAGCAGGTGATTGGGATACACATATTTATGCCCTTTTGAATTGTATGATACAATATGTATGTAGTGTTGTATTTCGGATTGCTTAAGAATTTGAATATGAACCAAATGGTTGTATTGGGATTGTTGTTGAGCTTAGATTTTCATTTCTTACATTTCTAGCAAACTTACGTGCTTACAATTTGTTATGCTCTTTATCTCATTCATACTTTTGTAACTTTTATGTTTTGTACTGGTGGTGGCAGTACAGATGCTGGTTCGCTTAACTCTTGAACACCCGCAATACCCGTTAGAGTATTCGTTCCCTTCAAAGGAACAAGTAAGTTGTTTAAATCTCTTTCTAACTTATGTTTTGCCAAAGAATGGTGCGTTGAACATATTTATTCTTTGTGATTACTTCCTCACATTTATGCTTTTAGTATTATTCAAATTGTTTTGATGTATATGCCTCCTTGCTAAAGCAAAGTCTCATCTTTGTTCAACATAAATTATATATTTTATTCTCGATCTTAATGAAGTCCTACAATTTTTTCGAAAGATAATTGCTTCTCTTTTTTAAGTTGCTCCCATAATATTCTTTAAACTAAAGACCCAAACTGAAGATCTTCGGCCAATTTTGTTATACACATAATTAATGAAGTCCTGCAATATATATTTGTGTTTTTGCTCATGATAGCCTATGAATAAAAACGACACCTCTAGCTGTTAATTTGTTTCCCATTCTTATTGCTCAACCCGTTTATTATTTTAATTTACGCTTAAAGTGGCATATTGTCTTCATACTAACTTGTGGAAATTGTGAATCAGGGTTGGATTGTCACCAAGCTTGGGAAAATGTCCAACGTGATGAGTACAGATAACATTCTTGCTGTTGACTGTGAGATGGTTCTGTGTGTAGATGGAACTGAAGCAGCAGTGAGGGTGTGTGTAGTGGATCGTAATTTGGAGGTAATGAAAGTTTTTATTTCTTTTATAAAATTTAATATGATTTTTATAACTGTTTCCTTATCAATTTGTTTGAAATCACTTGGCTCTTTTTTAAATGGAGTATAAATTACAAATAAGAGAACTCAACCCTTCAATTATAACATCTTCGGGTGTTTCTCATCTCATCAATAAGTTGTCCTTTGTACGCCTATTAATATAGTTTTTATTTTCAGGTCAAATTGAATGTACTTGTGAATCCCAAAAAAGAAGTTGCAGATTATAGAACTGAAATTACAGGAATTACTGCAGCAGATCTAGAGGGAGTTACATGCACATTGGCGAATGTACAGGTTTAGTATCATTGCTTTGTCGGTTTTGAGAAATTTCTGTTAACATTATTTATCTGAAGTTCTGAACCTCTTTTCTGTGTGCTCTAGAAATCGTTGATGAAGATATTATACAGTGGAAATATTTTAGCTGGCCACAGCTTAAGTAATGATCTCAATGGTTAGTGAAACAATCACTTATGCCGTAACTACATTTTATGCTCAATTAGTCTCTACTCATTTGTTGATCTTTCGCTTTTGGGCTCAGTATTGAAGATAGATCATGCATGGGTCATTGATACCTCTTATATATTCAGATATTCAGAGGGACCCATCAGTAGAAGACCTTCTTTGAATAATTTATGCAAGGCAAGTGAAAGTTGAAGCTTTTTCTTAATCGATTTCATCAGTTTGAAGCTCTTTTTTCTAATTCATCTTCTGTTTTTAGATTTGGGCCTGACTGTTTTTTATATGTTATTCTTTTGACAGTCTTTGTTGGGCTACGAAGTGAGGAAGGCGGGTTCTCCTCATAATTGTTTGGATGATGCTTGTGCTGCCATGAAGCTTGTTCTTGCTAGGTTAGAGCAAAAAGCAGGAGATACTATTCCCTATAAAGAAATGAATGTTGTGAGTTCGCTTTCTCATATCTTCATCTCTGGCTTACTTACCTCAATTTGAACTTTCCTAAATCATATTTATTTGAAACTGTATAGGTACCCGAAATTGAAACTCCGAAACTACTTCTTCACAGGATACCATCACATGTACCTACTGAAGAATTACTTACGGCTATTCCTGGGGACTTCACAATCGAAACCAAGGTTGACCACTCATTCTTGTTCTTAAATATTGTAAGAGGTCCAGTTTTAACAAAAAATCAAGCTATGTTCATGTTGGAAAAACATTTGGATCCATATGATAACGTCCCTCGGCTAACTTTTCATTGGACAGGGCACCATGACACCATTTCATGAAACCGTGCATTGACCCGGTTACACTTTATATCTTATTTAAGATTTTGAGTTGGTGGCATGTATTCAAACACTACTATTCTATGTACCTTTGTATTGCTTTACAGTGATTTAGAATGAGGTGGATTCAAGTTGCCATGACTAATATTTTAAATTTTTTCAGTCAAATAGGAGAATTAAAGGAGATAAGTACACTACCTATGCTATCTTTAAAAGTTTACAAGAAGCAGAGGAAGCATATGAAAAAGTCGAAGGCAGCATCTTGAAGGTACATAAGATTAGTAAATTGATTTTAGATTTTGATCCCAAGACACTTTTTTGAATATTAGGGACAAAATTGTTTGTCTGTTATGTAGTTGGTTAATACAACAAGTAACATGTTGACTGAAATTGTGCCAGGATACGTTGGGTCGGCCACAGAAACTCGTCACATGCAAACTCAGCACAGGTGAAACTTACAGTCTGTGTGTTCGTAGTACAGGCCGCGGTGATTGCTTAGATGAGAATCTATCTAAGAAGAGAGCTATTGAAGTCCAGGAAACATCTGAAGTAACGAAAAAACTGAAAACAGATGAGAAGATTGAAGAAGAGACACCGACAGAGAATAAGAAAACAAAGAAAGAGCGGAAAAGTAAAAAGGCATCCAAGCACAAAAAGAACAAGAAAGGAAAAAAGAAACGAGCTTAGACGTTGCCCCGAACTACTTCCAAATTCATCCGAAGAAAAGGAGGCAAAATGGCCATTTTTTAACCTTTTCGGGGAGAGGCAGAGGTTTGCCATTCTGTCTAAAATCCAGAAAAAGGGCAGAGGCAGCGTTGGATTTTTGCTCAAAGATTCCAATGTTCAACTGGCTTGCTTACAAATTTTGTTTTGTTTTCCAAAATTATATTAAAGGTTGTATGAGTTTGGCTTATTCTTTTGCCATTTTTGTATTTGTCTTTTTGTTTTTTGTTTTCCATTGGAGATAGATAGATACAAGCTCAATTTATTTTGACATCAAAATCTGTAATATTATTATAAACATATAATTAACTCATTCTTTTGTGCACTATTATTCTATAATAATGTCCAAAGTGAATGAGATGTTTTTTCCTTTAAAGATTTGATGTAGTTTGAAACAAAAATGATATCTAGTATTTTTTATTTTTTAATGAGTAATTTATGGTGTAAATATTTAAAATTAACTTTTTGACGGTATCGTGAAGTTTATTTAAATTAATTTTTAAATAAAAAATAAAAATTTAATAACTTTTATTACTCTTTTTTACATCTCTTCTAATCGGAACAATATACATTTTTTTTTCTAAAAAAACAATAATTTTAAAATTAAATAAGATTATTTGGTGGCTAAAATTAAATTGTTACCGTTTAAACTATATATTTTTAATTTTATACACTTAAATACTACAAGTTCTTTATTTTTCAATGGATTAAATACCAAACATTACGCTTTTTATGATGCAAATATACCGTCCAAAAAAATGAAGTTGAAGAATAATAAGGTAAAAAAATTGTTAAACGAAGAATGTTATACAAAATACAACATCAAAACAAACAATGATAGTTTAATCACTTTCAAAATCTTCATCATCCCCAAAAGAGAAAACAGAAGCATCAGCAGCCATTGCCTTAAAATCATCACTCCCCCGAGTTGAATCCATCTTCAGAAGGGTGTCATTAGTTCCTTCTTGCAAGACACGAGCCTCGGTCCCAAGAGACAACTGGTTGTCAGTTTGGCTGGATAAGTTTCTTACTTGTTCGGAGGATAATGTGGCGGTAGAAGTAGGAGGAGGCGCAGTAGCTCGGCTCTTATTAGCTCCTTTTTCATCCCCATCACTGTCTGAGAAAACATCATCATTATCTTCATTTTGAGGGACTTGTTTTTTGTCTGAATTAGATTTAGTTCCATCACTTGAGATAGGAACATGAGTAGTAGTAGTGGTAGAGCTACTAGTATCAGATTTCGGGTTGGTAGAATTGGCTTTCGAGTTAGATTTTTGTGGTAAAGTACCATCATAGTCTATCATCACAATTTCAACCTGGAATCCTGGAGAAGGCAATTTCCTCTGCCAATATCACAATTGTTCAAAAAGAGTAGAGAAAACAAAAAAGAAAAATCTAACCCGAAATCAAGTAAAATGTTTATAGGGTCATCTCATCTATACCTTGTCAAAACCATCAAGCTCTGATGCACCTAAGAACATTCTGTTTTCTGACATTGTTGTATTTAACCAACTGTTACAAAAACTCGACTTAATATGACAATGCAGGATAGTCAAGAGTACTCTAGCTCGATTGCTTAGTTAACAAGTTTCTTCTGTTAAGACAGAGTAAAATACAAAATAAAAAACCGAGGAGGGAGTACGAACCAGTAGAAATCTCCTTGGCGTTCATGAAAATGGATTTTAAAGTCTCCCACCAACTCTGTTAAACCAGGTTCCCCCGGTAGAGCAAACACAACTATTCCTTTTCTAGATGCTTTCATCCAGAAGTCTTCTGGCTGGAATGCACAACTTGGATTAGTTAGCTTTATTTGGGAATTTTAATACGAAAGATTAAAACAAAGTGAAATACTTACCATTAGATCTTTTGTTTTTGGATGCTTTTTTGTAGAAAACAAAATACCTGGAATTTCAGAAAAACACTAAATTCAGCTTTATTTCTCTATATACTTTGTTCACATAAATCTTAAGAAAGAACTAATTAGAGCTGTGTTTTGACCGGTAAGAAGATCTAGATGTGTTAATCAAAGGCGATTTTCGAAATAGAGCGCTTTATTTTGATGAATGCACACACACACACACATGACAAAAATGTCTCCATTGAGGAAAGAAACTGTGACATTGCTATAAGAAGGAAAAGGAAAAGAAGAAGAGGAAGAGGAAGAAGCACACCGTTATGATTCGAGATTGTAATAGATGGTCTAATCCAGTAAGGACATTTGTGAATCCGAAAACCCCTAAGCATGCATCTGAATAATTACAACTGTCAGTACCATTCTCAATAGGAAAATGGGAATTTCGTAAAAGATATCAGAAATACCTACGACCGGGCTGATTCTCTCCTTTGAACTCTGTTAAGATACGCTCGAAATATTTGACATACCTCTATAGAACATAGAATAACTAATTGTCAGAGTCACACAAAGAAAATAACAATATTAGTTATTGATTTGACTTACAATCTGACTTGGGAGAGTCAGAGCTTTCCCATCTACACATCTTTTCTGGTTGTAGTAATCCATAGCCTCCTCAGCAGTTGGGAAGAACTAAAAAATGGATAGAGAAAGCAATTTGAATCCCGAAAGAAGCGGTTGAAAGTTCTCCAAAATCTATTGTGGGGTTTGATTAAAGAGTATTACCTTAAGGAATAAGAGAAGGCTACATATCATTAATCCAGTCCTTGCCATACCAGCTTTACAATGAACAACCACAACATTTTGAATGTCCTCCTTTAACCAAGAATAAGCACTTTGACAAAATGATGTTATGAGCTGAATTGGGGGGCAATTATGGTCATCAAATGGAAACGTTGCAACCTGAAAAAACAACTTAGCCCTTAGTGCAATAACGATATATCGATAATCTGCAGTCCTTTCAATTTTGATTAGTTAGGAATATGAACCTTTATATTTGAAAACATGATTTAGATTTGAATATTAGCATCCCCAACAATATCAATGATAGTAAGAATTAGAAACTTATAGCAAGACGAAGACATCGAGTATAATAAGCATACCTTCCCTTCAAATAGTGATGCATCATACAACCTCTCTGAACAAAGATTGTACACTTTGTATTTTCCCTGTGCAGTAATAACAACTTTAGAGACATTGAATCTTAACACGAGATTCGGATAATACCATATTAGAACGTAAATTAGAGGTATGAGACACATTTCTGAGGCAGTAGCAAGCAATATCTATATTTTCAATTAATACCATATTAGAACGTAAATTAGAGGTATGAGACACATTTCTGAGGTAGTAGCAAGCAATATCTATACTTCCAATTGGAAATATTATTCTACCTTGTGGTGAGTTTCAAAAAACTTGATAACTTCCTCCATGTGATTTCGATAAAACCCCTATAAAACACTTTATTTTAGTTGAAATTTACTTTAAATAACAAAAGGGTATTGAATTTCAATGTAAACTAAAGTATTAATCTGACCTCAAGATATCCGAAAAAACCAGAGGTTAAACTACCAGCTGGGAAACCCATGGCGATTATGTTCTCGGTTATATATGTCATATCCAAATCAAAACCACCTTCCTGAACATTACAAAATGATGCCAATTATGAAAATGCAGTCATTGACACTCCAAATTGAATGCTCATAATGAATTCACAACTCCCACATTGTCAATACCGAAAGACAATTGAAAACAGCTTATTAAGATAGTAATAACCTGGTATCTTCGTTTGTTTTGAGAAACTATATGGCGTGCTTTAACCTGCACAGCCTTAACAGCACTCCGCGATGAATCCACAAACCCTTTTGTGAGTGATTCAAAAACACCACTCTCCGAGCTAGCTTTAACATCATTATTATTATGATCAGTTGTAGTATCCACTGATAAAGGCATCTGTGAACCGAACCCTCTAGCTAAACGGGCAAATGCAGACATTCCAGGAATTCCACCTGGACTCTCTTGCACTGCCCCTAATGATTGTTGTAGTTTCAATGCCCAAGATGATGTTGAAGACGAAACAGAAGCTAATTCAGGTGGATTAGTTTCTTGTCCAGAGACAATTGGAACAGAATGTTCAACATCAGAAGCTTCAGCAGAAGGCTGGGGTAATGAATTAGTAGATTCTGAGTTCATTCTGCCAATTCAACATATAGAAACATAGCTAGTATTATCCAATCCAACATAGCTAGTAGATCATTAATGTATAACTACCATTAAATAGAAAATCAATTAACTTAAAACAAAGATTCTTGAAAGTAAGAACAAGTAAAAAAAATAAAAAAACTCCATGCTTTTCCCCATTGAAGTTAACCATGTAATACTACCAACATAAAGAAACCCCAATTACTTGAAATAAGGAATCTTGAAAATAAAAAGAAAATTACAGATCATTAAAATCACCATTAACCCATTTTAGCACAAGATTAATTAATTTAGCAAAACAAAGAAAGCCCAAAACTTGATTTCCTAAACATGTTCATATTCACAAATTAAAATTCCCCAATTACAAAGATCTGGGAAGAACGCATTGCAAATGGGCAAACCAAAATTCAAACATAAATGCACTCAAAACTACATTTTGAATCTACTTAAACGTGAATCAAACATATGAGGTTTTCTGGGATAATGTATAAGATGCAAATCTACATTTTAGAATTGAGATTGGAATATACTTACAGAAACTGGGTTGGATCTCGTTCAAACAAATTGGACTAAGAAGGAGAAGAACAAGAGTGCAGAGACTGACCCTTAAGACACTGATTTTTTTTTTTTTGGTGTTTTTTTTCAGAAATGGAAATTTGATCCACCAAATATGAATAAAATAAATTAATGGTTTTGCATTAGATGCGCTAAAAAATAATTATCAATTATATGTTTTTTAATTTTTTACCATTAAAAAAATTAATAAGTAATTATTAATTTAAATATTGATATTGTGTATGTGAAGATGTACGGACGTGTATGATAACGATTAACGACCTATTCATAGAATCATACCTAAATAAATATATGCTTGCAAAATACGTAAAAATAAAAATACCTTTTTAATTTATACATAATAGAAAAAAATGTAAAGTTATTCATCCAAAAAGTATGTAAAATAAAATATATTTTTAGTATTAATATAAAATATTTATAAATGTTTAATAAAGTTTTAAGAAAATATATATTATTGAAATTAACAAAATATATATATATATATAAAATAAAAGGTAAATTTCAAAAGTTATTTTAAATTGAGTGTATTTAGTGGACTTATTTGTATTTACTGTGTTTCTAATTTATTTTTGTGATGTAATTAATAAGATTACTCATAAACTAGCAGTGAAATTTTAATAATCCTTTTATATCTATATTTTATTTTAATTGTTTTTAGTTTATTCACAAGAAAGATATTTAGTAGGATAAAAGTTATGATTTTTTTTTCTTAAGTTTGATTTGGTGAGGACAAAAGAGGTAAAGAAAATGTAGAAAAAAAGGAATAATTATATAAAACACAAATTTTTATAAATTTTTTTGTATTTTTATGTTTAATTTTATTTTATATTTTTACGATATTTTGTAAAAATTAAAAAAAAAAAAAAATCACACGAAAATAATACAAAAAATAACAATAAAATAATATTAAAACAACATCAAAATAACATAAAAAAATAATATACAAATGAAAAAAAATCAATAAGATTACAACATAAAAAAAATCGTATTTTTGTAAATAAAATCTAAAACACTATAAAATATTGAAAATTTTGTACATATCGTATTCTTCTATTTTTTTTTTGTTTTTGTATTTTTTTTTGAAATTATTCAAAAAAAATATACAAAATGAAAAAAATAATTGATTAAACAAAACTTATTTACATAGATCATAAATAATTGATTTTTTTTTCTACAATTTTTTTCCTACATTTTTCTTGTAAGTTAAAAAATACCACTTTTATTAATCAATTAATCAAATTTACTTCTAATTTTATATTTAATTGAAACATACCTTTTTTTATATATATTGTACCCAAAATACCCTGACATAAGAGAGTCCACATGGAGAGTATCTTGAAGTGACAGGGTAAAATTGGTACAATGTTTGAAAAAAGAGGTAAAAATGATAGACTTTAGAAAAGAGGGTAAAAATAAAAGAGGACAATATAAAAAGGAGGAAATTACACTCTATACCTTTTTTATATTGTCCTCTTTTATTTTTACCTTCTTTTTTAAAATCTATCATTTTTACCTCTTTTTTTAAACATTGTACCAATTTTGCCCCTGTCACTTCAAGATACTCTCTATGTGATTCTCTTATGTAAGGGTATTTTGGGTACAATACATATAAAAAGAGGTATGTTTCAAATAAATATAAAATTAAAGGTAAATTTGATTAATTGATGAATAAAAGAGGCATTTTTCAACTTACCCCTATAAAAAAGGTATAAAGTGTAATTCCTCAATAATTGGGCCCAAGCCGATGAACCCAAAACGGCCCAAACAGGCCCAATACATAGACCCAAACAATAACTAGATTTGGAAAAGGAAGAACCAGAAAGTAAGATCTCTCCCATCTCTTTCCCCAAATTCAGTATTTTGACAAAAAAAAAAAAAAAATCATCAATCCAATCCCTAATCGCAAATCTAGAGAGAGAGAGAGAGAGAGAGTGCTACTACAATCAATCTGAACCGGACTGGATCCCATGGATACCGGACCGGCGGGCTTAGGTCTCGCCGCAGATGATAAATCATCGTCTTCTCCGGCGGAGGCATTTTCGCGATGGTCTTTCACCGTTTCGAGGCGGTTCCAACATTTTCTCGATAAGTCAACGCCGCACTTGCTTTACAGGTGGTTGGGGTGCTTAGGTGTGGCGTCGATCTACGCTCTACGCGTTTATCTGGTCGAAGGATTCTACATCGTATCGTACGGACTCGGGATCTACATTCTCAACCTTCTCATTGGATTTCTCTCTCCTCAGGTTGATCCTGAGATGCACGATTCCTCCGATGGGCCTTCTCTTCCTACCAGGGGATCTGATGAGTTCCGTCCTTTCGTCCGTCGACTCCCGGAGTTTAAGTTCTGGTAATTGTAAATCTTTGATTTGTTCTAATTCTTTATCTTTTCTTTATTTTGCTACATTTATCGTTCTTTCAATTTTACTGCTTATGTCAGATTAGGATACTTTAGGGCTATAATTTAGGTTTCTTCGAAATATATAAGTAATGAGCATTATTACCTTATCGAACATAGTATTTTACATTGCTGAAAATCTGAATAGTGTCAATCATTTTTTATATCAATTATTGTGTCTTGGAATTATCAAATGGTATTTAAAATTGTTTTTAAGTTCCAATTTTTATTTCTTTGTGGAAATTAATTTTCAGTATATTTGTAGGTTTCTGCATTTTCTGTTCTGATTTCAAGACCAGTCTGAGCTCATTCATACATGAAGTCATATTAGTTTACATGGCTGAAAATCTGAATAGTTTCTATCATTTCATATCAAGTAAAAGAATTTATTATCATGGTCGATACCTTATGGATTAGTTGATGAGTAATTAGTGTGATGAAATTGTCAAACTGGTATTAAAGATTTGTTTTTATGTTCCAATATTTCTTTGTCAAAATTCATATTCAAGTTTATTTATAGGTTTCTACATTTTCTGTTATGATTTCAAGACCAGTCTGTTTTCTTAGCTGATTCATACTCATGTAGTCAAATTAATTTCATTTTGTAATTTGGATGATTATAATAACCGAAGTTTTGTTTCTGTTTAGGTACTCTATTACAAAGGCGTTTTGCATTGCTTTTGTGATGACATTCTTCAGTGCCTTTGATGTACCTGTATTCTGGCCCATACTTCTTTTCTACTGGATTGTGTTATTTATTATGACTATGAGAAGACAGATTTCTCACATGATCAAATACAAATACGTTCCGTTCTCTATTGGGAAACAGGTATGGAGGGTGCTTTATACTTTGATGCTTATAAATGGCGTGTCATTACTATTAAAGACTGATTCTTTTTCTTTGCCATTTTTTCGTTTAGCGATACGATGGAAGAAAAAGAAGATCATCTTCAACTGATGGGACATCAGACTGAGCAATTTTCAGGTAGATTGCATCAAAAAATTTAATATTTTTTCTTAAAAGTCACAAATCCAGGTGTTTGCAATTAGGAAGATTACGATGTTTAGTGCTTTGATTAGGCACAATGGTTGTTTATTTACCCTGGAAAATGGAGCTTTGACAGGATGATGAAGTGGTTGGCTCAAGTACTTTTCTTCTCTTACTTTTGGTATTATGGGAAAGTCCATTTGTATAGGAGGGAAAATGCCCACTGTTTTTTCCTTAATAGTTAAATCCAGTAGTAGTGACATTACATATCATATCTACTTTTTTATAAGTCTTTGCAGTGTGAAAATACCAATCATATTGCGTATTTTTTTAATCACCTTAGTAGTTGTATTGTACTCTTAATTCCTTTTCAAACTGAATCTGAGCTTAGTGCTATGTTTCTTATGCATATTTCTGTTCTCTCATTCTATATTTTATCTTTTGATGAACCCTGTTTTTTAGAGTCATTATCTCCACTTTCTCTGATTTGCTCTGAAAATTGGCATCTTTTGATTGGAACTTGTATTTTGACCTTTTAGGTTATGTTTGGTTGGGGGGTAAGAACAAGAAGTGGGAATGAAATTTAATCATTTTCATGCAAGTAAAACAAAAATAAATTACCAATTCAATATGGTTTTCTGTCAAAGTAGTATAAGTTTTCAATGAGCAAGTTTCAAAAATGCAATTCATGTAATATTTTTGTGTTAAGTATAGAGATGAATTATAAAACCATATTAATAACAATAATTAGTTCGGTAAAATGGTCCTTTTCTTTTAATTCATTTTTTAACTTAGCCTAGTTTTGATAATTATTTTCGAAATAAAGAATTTTTTCATAAGAGAATACTCAAAATGATAAAAAGTTTGTACTCTTAACAAATTTATGAGCCACTGTTAGCATAACAATAAACAAAAGCTAAAGGACTCCTCTCATGCAACCAAGCATTGTTTACAATTGTTAACAATTAAACTAAAACGAGAGATCATTATTAATTGACTATGAATAGTTTCAATGACAGGATTTTAATTTTGTGGTGACTTATTTATTATAAAAAAAAAAAAAAATTATAGCTACATTATAATCACTTTTACTAAATTTATCTAATTTTGTGGGAGCTTTCTACTATTTTGGCCTATAATTATTAAATTAAAAAATTTACATTTAATTTTTTAAAAGGCAATATTTTTGTTCGTCAGGGCTATAGCCCCCACATCAATCTTAATGGGTCCGTGGTTTCTACGGGAATTTTTAATTTTATGATTTTTAAAGTATAAATTTTATGATTTTTAAACTTTAAAATATAAGTTTGCAAAGATAGAGTTTTATCTCAAAAAAGTTATTTTATGGGAAAATTTTAAAAATAAAGTAGAAAAAGAGATGAAGAAAAAAAAAACAATATAAGTACTTGGTTATCCTTTATTCTTACCTCATTTTCTCATATTTTTGAATTTTTTTATTCAATTTTCCCATTTCCTCATAAAATTAAGTTCCTCTATAATGTCTTGGGTCGAAGCCCATTACATAGCCCAAACAATGATATTTAGGCCCACATAGGCCCAAATAGTAGGGGACCGGCCCAAGACATTGACGCGACGAGAACCAAAGTTCGGAAGAGAAGAACCAGAAACTCAGGTCTCCTCTCTCTCTCTCTCCAAATTTAGTATTTTGATTTTGACACAAAAATCATCAAATCCCTAATCGTGAATCCAGAGAGAAAGAGAGAGAAAAACCAGTACCAAATCTCACTCAATCACAACCGGACTGAGTCCCTATGGAAACCGGAGCGGCGGCCGTGGGTCTCGCCGCGGATGATCAATCATCGTCATCGTCTTCTTCATCTCCGGCGGAGGCGTTTTCGCGGTGGACCTCATCAATTTCTAGGCGGTACCAGCACTTTCTTGACAAGTCAACGCCGCACGTGCTTCACAGGTGGCTGGGGTGCTTGGGTGTGGCGTTGATCTACGCTCTTCGTGTTTATCTGGTCGAAGGTTTCTACATCGTATCGTACGGACTAGGGATCTACATTCTCAACCTTCTCATCGGATTTCTCTCTCCTCAGGTTGATCCTGAGATGCACGACTCCACCGATGGTCCTTCACTCCCTACCAGGGGATCTGATGAGTTTCGCCCCTTCGTCCGTCGACTCCCGGAGTTCAAGTTCTGGTAATTGAAAATCTTTGATTTTGTTAGTTCTAAATTTTTCATCTTTGTCTGAAATTTTGATACTGTTGTGTTATATTTTGCGTTATGAAATCAGATTAGAGAAACACCAAGAGAAATTAGACTAATAAGATGAATTTAAACAAACACCATGAGAACACCAGATTTACTTGGTTAGCTCAGTTTCACTAGGCAATTCATTATAGAGTCAGATAAGTATGTAACACTCCTTTTCAAGCTTCAAACTTGAGAAATGGGTCTGAAAAGAGAGTTAGTTATAGTAACCCAACTAACTTTCTTGATTTTTCAAGTTATCAAAGTGACGTGGCAATTAGAGTCATATAAATATTTCACAATTCTCCACCTTGACTTTAGATTGATATAAATATTTTTGTGGAACTTGTTTAGTGGCATCACTTTAGTTAGTTAACATGTATATTGGGTTAATTTCAGTATATAATTTTACTATGTTTATCAACCCTTTTGAATATTTGGAGAAAGATGAAATCTTAATATCTCTGAGAAATGGATTGCACTTTGAGAATTGCAGTGCACCATTTCGTTTTCTTGTGAGAACCCAAACTCCAACATGATTCTCTTCAACCTCAGATCTGTATACTCTGCTTCTGTTGTAGATAACGCAACTACATGTTATAAATTTGACTTCCTGCTCACTGTATATTCACCAACTGTAAAGATTTAACCAGAAAGGGATATCCTTTTATATTGATCTTCACCAACGGCCCATTTTAGCATCCTTAAGCCAGAGATATCCACAATATTCTTCATTTAACCATCTTGAGAAAGAACTAAATCGCATGCCCTAAATGTTTCATTTCGAACTCCGTACTTACTATTCATTTATCCGAAATAACCACTGTCTTGGAGATTGTTTTAAACCATAGAAATGTGTTTGTTAAAAGTAACATTGTGTTCAGCTTGTTTAGGGCTAATTGCTTGCTAGTTGTGTGAAAAATCTTGTTCATTAAAAGTTACATTACGGCTAACAACACATTTTTTATCATCAACTAACCAGACTAGACCAGTCTGTTATCTTAGCACGTTCATACTCATATACTCATATTTGTTTTTCATTTTGTAATTTGAAACTTCTGAGGCATTTTTGATTTCACTTTCAAACCTTTGGATGATAACAATAGCTGAAGTTTTACTTTTGTTTAGGTACTCTATTACAAAGGCGTTTTGCATTGCTTTTGTGATGACATTCTTCAGTGCCTTTGATGTACCTGTATTCTGGCCAATACTTCTTTTCTACTGGATGGTATTATTTGTTATGACTATGAGGAGACAGATTTCCCACATGATCAAATACAAATACGTCCCATTCTCTTTCGGAAAACAGGTATGGAGTGTTTTCAACCTTTTTGCTCATTAATTGGTGTCATTACTATGAAAGTCTGATTTTTATTTCCTTTTAATTTCAATAGCGATATGATGGAAGAAGATCATCTTCAACTGAAGGCGCAACAGACTGAACATTTTCAGGTAGATTGCATCAGTCTTTTTCTTTTCGTTTCTTTGTTAAGTCACAAATCCAGGTGACAAATAGTTTTGCCGTTTCGATGTTTAGTGCTTCATTAAGCACAATGGTTGTTTATTTACCCTGGAAATATAGCTTTGGCAGGATGATGAAGTGGTTGGGCTCAAGTCCTTTTCTTCTTTTACTTCTGGTATTATGGGAAGTCCATTTGTATAGGAGAGAGAAAGAAAAATGCCCACTGATTTTGCTTAATAATAACAATAATTAAATCCAGTAGTGACATTACATATCTACTTCTTCTTTTTTCAGTCTTTTTTACAGTTTGAAATGCCAGTCATAGCTGTGCATTTTAAAACCACCTTATAGTAGCTTTATTGTACTATTGATTCCTTTTCAAACTGAATCTGGGCTTAATGTAACCTTTCTTTTTGGATACTTTTGCTTAAACTCATTTTCTTTTGATGATCACTGCTTTTCTAGTCATGAAATCTCCACTTTCTCCAAAATTGACATCTTTTAGATTATAAAACAAGTGTTGTTTTAATCATTTTTCATGCAAGTAATATGATAATAAAAACATTTAAAAAAACTGAATGAGCTAGTTTAAACTAATTATTATATTGATTATGTATGATATGTAAGATGATATTGGTTATGAATTTCATGATATACCTATAAAAAAATGGTAATTTGGCTATAAAATGGGCAAAGAAAGTCTAATACAGTTGGTTCTTTCATCACAATCGATTTTTTATTTTTTATTTTTTTGGAAAGATTTGAAGTTTGATTTAGTTTAATGTGCAGGCCAGGCATTGTATTCAAGTTGTTTAGATTTATGACACAAAAAAAGGGTATTTATAAATACAACAGTAAAAATTAAAACGACATTAATTTAATAATTATTGACAATTAGGTGAAAATAGACAAATATAATAATAAGTTGAATAACGACAACAACCGGCATGAACCAAAATAAAAATCTATAATGCAAAGCAAAAGGCATCTTCTTCTATTGGTTCAATTTTTGGCAAAAAGTTCAGCATCGGACGGTTTAGTCGGGAGGTTGACCCAATCAATTTTTTTTTTCTACTTAATTATATATTAAATTATTAAATTCAATAAAATGTATATACATTAAAATATATAATCATTATATTAAGTAACTTTTTCTTTTACGAATAATTTAATTAAGATTATTATATTTGAAGGTTAATGTATGTAAAGTGTAAATTTGTATAAAATTTAAGTAAAAAAAGGGTCTGATCTGAAATCCGATCATTAAAAAATCAAACTTTAAACTTGTTCGAAAGATCTACCAGGTTGAACTCAACCCGCCTGCAATGAGCAGTTTTTTTTGGTTGGTTTTTTTGAATTGTTCGAATCGAATTCAGCTCGAACATAATAAAAATGTTGAGTACTATTTAATGACTTATTTTCATTATATCCTTTTTTATTTCTTTCTCATAAGAATATTATAACGAATTATTCTTGTGCTTATTCCAATGCACAAAGTAAAATTATATTTTGATTTTATACACTTAGTCTTTTTTTTTAGCAAAATCCAAACATATAAACAAAAAACCAAAGGACCCAATTTAAAATATAGATGAAAAAACAAGTATATTTGTAGAAAAATATAAATTGCACAAATATCCTAATGTTCACAAAGTAAGGCTTTTGAAGAACATTTTCAAACCCCATTTAAGAAAGTCAAAAAATTAACAAACAAGACACTGAAAAACATGAAACACAAATCCTGAATTTTAGTACCAAATGTTCACACATTATAAGTAGTTTCAATTGTTTTTCCTTAAATGGGATTTTATCCCAATAAAAGAATGAACTAAAAACAAGTAAAGAAAAAAAACATCTTTAGTTAATTTGGTGGGTTATAAAAGCTATAAACACCATAAAATGTTTGAGCAAAAGTAAGTAACAACAACACAACAGCTGCAACAAATGAAATTATAGCCCAAGGATTACTAAAATAGTTATGTCTCAAGCTAGCTCTCCAAGCATTCCATCTATGATTATAGTACTTATTTACATCAGCAGACAACCTCGAAAGATAACTGTCATTTATGTCAAAAACCACTTCTTGACAAAGCCTATTGAACAAATCAGAAACCTCAGAATCACTCCCCAACCAATGTTCTATGATCCCACAATAATGTAAGTAACCAACATCTTCAGGTGAGTTGATCAAGTTGTCCATGAAAATCACATAAGAAGTAATGTCATTACCTGAATCGAAATGACATTGTTCATAGGCAATGAGGTTTAGGAAGAGTGATTTTGTTCCATCATGTATTAGAAGTCTAGGAATTTCAAGAATCCCATTCTTGAATTTGATGTCCCAAAATCGATCTGTTTTTCTTTTCTTGAATTTGACACCAGCTTCTCTTAGTTCAGTGACACAATGTATCAATTGTTGTCTTCTCTTGTCTGCAACTCGGTGAGCATGAGACCAGCGTTTCATCCAAACTCGAGGCTCGGGTTGAGGCCCTCTTCGCAACAGACTTCTTCGAAATACATCGAGACAATGCAGACCGCCACCTGTTTAAGAAGCAATAGAAAAAAGTTTTAGAAGAATTGTAGTAAAATGTGTCGAATTTCAAAGGTTTGTGTTGGTAAATTGTTAGTATTTTTTTGTATTTTTATTGCCTAGCTTAGTATAAATATGTTATGTCATTAGACTAATGAGAATTAGGAGTTTTTTTAATAGAAAATTGATACTGTCTCGAAGAGTATAGCGATTATTGTATTACTGAAAGCATCAGTAATACAATAATCGGTGTAATCAGTACCAATTTCTTAGAAGAAAACTCTTAATTCTTATTCGACATTACATATTTATACTTAGTTAGGCAGTGTAACAATTTATAATGATGATGAGAAGTATGGGGTTCCACCTAATGGATCAAATGTCGCGGTATTGTTGTTGTTGTTGTTGTTGTTGTTGTTGTTGTTGTTGTTGTTGTTGTTGTTGTTGTTGCTGTTGCTGTTGCTGTTGCTGTTGCTGTTGCTGTTGCTGTTGCTGTTGCTGTTGCTGTTGCTGTTGCTGTTGCTGTTGCTGTTGTTGTTGTTGTTGTTGTTGTGTCCCATAGATGATTCAAGCTTGGTTCTATCACTCTTAGACAATGGCTCATCTGTTGGCATTAAAGGGTCAAAGAATTGCAAAGTCAATTTCGAAATTAGTCCTTTATGATCAAGACAATCATGACCAAGTTGAAGGCCCAACAATCTTTCAAGTATGAAAAGTGGAAGTTGATTCTCAAGCATGATCATATCCCTTTGAATGGAATGCATGGAGCCACGCATAGCAAAGATTGGATCATTTCTAGGATAACCAAGATGCTTAAAACCACCAGCAGCACCCCGAAAAAGCTCAAGAACAAAACAACCATCAAGTACCATCATCTCAACAAACTCATTACTACTAAGAGTGATTGTACCTTCATAACAAGCTCTAGTCTTTTCTTCAACCTCTTTGATTGAATCAAGGTACAATTTTATGTCTTGGTTTGTTCTCTTAAGGCATTGATGAAGCGATCGCCACTTGTGGCGATCCATTTGGCGAAGGCGTCTCTTGCCATGATGGTAAGGACCCAATGACACAATTTGTGGGAAATAAGCTTTGTCATCTCCTTCTCTTAAGTAGTGTGGAACTTTGTAAATACATAGTTTTGCCCATGAACCAACAAAGTCATCTTGTTGTGCTTGTTCAAGCTTTTCTATGATTGAAATCACCCATTCAGAGTCTGGTGATTTAAGCCCTTCTTCAATGTTATGATCAACATCATCACCATCTTCATTTTTCAACACAACTTGGAGTGATTCACTTGGTTTTTGCTCCTGTTTTTGGACTGAATTTTGATGAGAAAATAACTCAATAGCTTTTGATGAGTTTGGTGTTGTTGCTGTTGTTGATGTTGTGACACCAGATTCTACAGTTTCTCTAAGTTTGAGAGTTATTAAGTACCAACTCAATAGCTCTTTGTTAAACACTGCAACCATCTTTTAGTGTCTATAGATTTAGATTTAGATTTAGAGAAGAAAAAAGAAGAAGAAGAAAAAGTGTTATGTGTTTGTTTATGACTAATAAACAAAGGTATATTTATATATAGATATTTTTATTTATGAATTTATGATCTCAAATGGATTTATATAAAAGTCACATTCAAAAAATGGACCCTTTTAGCCTTTTAGGTTGGGAATTAATTTAGCTAAACCAAAACTACTTTTTAGGTATATATTGTTCTATTCTATTCATACTTTGATGGTTTATTCTCTTATGGACCTTTCTTCTTCTTTTATTTTTAATTTATTTATAAACATAAAAGGGTAAATATGATTTTATATCTTGTATTTTATAGAAGTTATTAATTGATTCTTTTGTTTTATTAAATGAAAATTTGGAGTTTGTATTTTGCAAAAAGGAACATAATGATACCCTAAATTCAATTTTGGATCAAATTTTTTTTGAATTAGAAATATAATAGACATTTACCTTTAGTGTACTTTAATCTTTATAATAAGCTTTAATAGATTGTGACAACCAATGTTAATAATTTCATGGTAAAAAAGACTTTAAACATGTTCTAAGCTCAACTATGGTACTTTGATTATAATATAACATTAACTTATCATGAGTAGTAGTAGTAGTAGTAGAAAACAACATACTTTGATTAGAGCTTCTTCTATATTATAAAACTAATACTAATAAATTGAATTGTTTTAATTATTGTGTAGGCCATACACTAAATTATTCTATTTCTACAGCCATATCCAGCAACTTCTCGTCCACCCAAAAAAAACTATTACAAATTAAAATACATTATTATTGAATAACAATAAAATTTCCACATGTTCTTAAAAAATGGATGGTATACCTCATAAAATTTCATATCAATTATTATTATTATTAATTATTTAAGTTGGTAAGTTTAATAAATCCCCCTTTATCTACTATGCTCTTCCAACCTTTATTGATATATTTTTTATCTAATAAAAGTGATTTGACATCTTTTTTTTTGAATTGTAATATCTATCTCAATCTAGTTAGTATACCTTATTTAAAATGTTTCTTAGAAGCAAAAAAACTAGTGACCTCTAAGTTTCCTTTATGAGGTGTATTGCTTTTATATTGATCTCTTCTCTTCCTTTTAGATTTCCTCAATAAGTTTCTTTAGGGGACCACTCTCTAAATTTACCCCTAAATTAGTGGAAAAAATAAATAAATAAATAATAATAATAATAATGAAGCTTTAAAAAAGATCCTAAAAAAACCATAGTTGTAGTACTTTTAGAAAGAAAGTGACTAAAATTATTACTAAATTTTCAAAAAAGTAACTTTTCTTAGAAAAAAAAAATTGCAAATGTAACCTCTAAAGATGTTTTAACTATTGAACATATTCATTTACTTATTTAATAAATAAATATTAATATGACTTGGTATTATTATAGGTTGTTAATTTCTCTAAAATTATTATTAAAAAGAACATAACAAAATGGGATTTTTTAAAAACCTCAAAAAATATTTAAATTGGAGGGCAAAAGTTGAAATTTTTTAAGAAAATATATTTAGTCTAATTTATTATTGTTATATATTATAAATGCTTCTTCAAGAGCCTCAACTTGAAAGAAAATGACAAAATAAATGCCTTACATGACAATTGATTTTGAAGTGTTTGGTATTAATGATTACGATTACAAGAGTGATTATCCAAAAATTAAGAACAAGTAATATAATATCACATGACTTTTTTGTATTAAATGATTATGGTAGCAATTTTTAAGAACCAGTCCAAAACCAATCAAAGATATTTTCTTTCAATTATATATATTGTTTATTTGAATTTCTATTAAGATACACAAACACACAAGGTCCATTGATGAGATCACACAAAGCCACAAAAGTACATAACTTTGTGCCTTTTGAATAAAGATAGGTAAAGATATTTTCTTCCATGAAATGTTTTGGTAAGGACTCAAAAATCAAATATGGTATTTTTCTAATTTATTTGTAAAGATGATATTTTTCAAAATTTTGAAAAATCTAGTCAATATTCAATGTATTCAAAATGTTGGAATTTCTTAGAATGGAAAATTAACACCAAAATATAGATAAAAAAGATAGATTAAATTAATTGCATAGATTTTCCCTGATGTAAAAAATCAGGCTAAAATTTCAATGATAATAATGACAATGAACTGCAACACTATACATCCTTTTCTTCTTCTTCTTCTTATGTGTTGCAGTTTTGGAATATTAAAATCTATATACAAAAACATAGTGATTCCAAATAAGGCACCAAAAATTCTTCTGGTGTAAACTCTTAGACCTATAAGGGAACAAAGGGTGGAACTTGTTACCAGTTACCAGTTACTAGTTACTAGTTATTAGTTACTAGTTACTAGTTACTGTTTCAACCAAAAGGGGCAACTTTTTTATGCATCTTTGCCACCATACTTAGTTTTCTTCTTTCTCCATTCCACCCCCAATATGGTTTTCATTTAAGCAGAAGCTACCATCTCAGCAACAGCAGCAGCAATTTCGCGAACCAAGTAAGGCTTGCTCGGTGTATGATCATCGCCTTCATTCTTAACAGGGTAAGAAGCTTCGATTGCAATTCCACATTTACCATTCTTTGTACCAACCAAGTTACGTTCTAACTTGAAATATCCTTCCTCTCCCCAGTTGGTTCCCCAAGAATTCCTAACAAGCCAATAATCCACACCGTTCTCTGTGCCATACCCGACGACAGCCACACCATGATCCAACTTTGTACCACATTCACCAGTGAAAACACCCTGCAATGTTTCAAAATACAATAAATGCAAAAATTAGTTACTCATGTCTCTTTCATGCAAAAATAGAAACTAAGAAAAAGTTAGAGCTAGATTTGGGCCAAGACAGGCTAGGTCTGCGCTTAAGGCCCACTTAATACAGAAGTCCAATAAAAAGAAAGTTTATTGGATCTTACAGATTGGTATAGCTGCAAAGCTCTGCCACTAGCTTCAATGGCAACACTAATAGGTTGATGAGCCACAGCTTTTTTCAAAGCCTTCTCATCTAATGTAGGAACATCCTCATACCCGCTAATCGAAACAACTTTCTTGTTAGCCTGCAAAAATTCCATATGTAAATACCCTTTTGTGTTTTTAATTTAACGAGTAATGATATATGCACCAAAATATTACAGACAGTGACATAACAATTAAAAGACTAACCCGAGAAGCGTTGCATTGGCCATTGACACCGGCATAAGGGTAGTCATTTTCAGAGGTAATTCCACCATTTTTGATGATGAACTCAAAGGCATAGTCCATTAAACCACCATTGCAGCCAGAGTTATAAGCTCTGTCACAATCAACCAATTCTTGTTCTGATAAAGACACAAGTTCTCCTGTAACTATCTTGTTTATGCCTTCAACTGCAGCCACTGTTGAAAATGCCCAGCAACTTCCTGTTCATACCAAAATAACTGAATTAACTAACTTTCAAATTTAACCATTTCATTACTTAGAAAACTGAATTAACTAATTCTTTCTGGGTTTCACTAATTGAGTCCAGTCTTTGAGCCCGTGGGCCCAAGCCCATATATAGTCTTCAACAAAAAGCTTAAGTAATAGTTTGAGGAAATTACACTCTATACCCTTTTTATATTGTCTTCTTTTATTAATACCTTTTTTTTAAAATCTATCATTTTTACCTCTTTTTTTAAACATTGTACCAATTTTACCCCTGTCACTTCAAGATACTCTCCATGTGATTCTCTTATGTAAGGGTATTTTGGGTACAATACACATAAAAAGAGGTATGTTTCAAATAAATATAAAATTAGAGGTAAATTTGATTTATTGATGAATAAAAGAGGCATTTTTCAACTTACCCCGTTTTAAGTAGCCTATGAACCCCATGGGCTTTTGATTATGGGCCTATTAGAATTAGTAAGATAGGCCCATATATGATCCACCAACAAACAGCCCAAGCTGGTAAGTCCAACTACTTTTCCTTAGGTTGAAGGAAAGGTGGCAATCTTTTCCATGCAATATATTTTTTTTTTCAAATAAAAAATTATTTATATTTTATCAAAATATATATATAAATATTAATTTTTTTTGAGAGGATACATATATTATTATTCTTTTTACATATAAAAAAAAGATAGTTAAAGGAAAATAGCTATATTGTGTATCTAATTAAATGAAGAAAAAAATCAATTCAATTATATATTTTTTTTCAAAAAAAAATAAGATATATAAGGAAAAAAAGAGAAAACTAACCACAACTTCCTTGATTCTTAACGGCATTAACGGCGCCGTTTTGCCTCCAATCAACAGACTGAGGCAGCTTATGATCATCATTAGCATAAGAAGCGTATCTACGACTTGCGTTTTGAGCCTTCATAACACGTCGTTTAACATCTGAGCGAGTACCCAAAAACCCGACCCGGTATTCCTCATTAGTGAGGTCAGCAAACCGGTTCAACCCGAGTTTGTAAGATCGGTTTTCCTGGGCGTTGTGTTGATCCACGAAGCGAAGATTGTCTTTGAAGATTTGAAATCTCCTGTCTTCCTCGCCGAGACCGTTATAGGTTTTGTGGTTCTCAACTACCCATTTCGTATAAATCTCTTTTAGCTCTGAGTCAGTTCGGGAGCTGGACGACATGTCGTTTGAGGATGTGGCTACAAGAGAAAACGACACTAAAAGGAGTGTCGTCAAAGTGAGAAGGTAGTAGTAATAATGATGATAAGAATAAGAAACCATATTTTGGGGAAAAAAGAGATATAATAAGAAGAATAAGAAGAAGAAGAAGTGAGATTGTGTTGTGCTGTGTTTGAATATGGTGAGTGTTGTGGTGTTTATATAGGCATGTAGAGAGAGAAAGAGATGGGTTGAGTGGACCATGGTGGGGTCGTTGTTGGTTATCGGTTTCAAAAGGGTGGAACTTGGAACTTTGAAACGTTTTTCTTCATTATGGAAGGAACAGAACTTGAAACGTATTTTGAGAAAAGGATGACCAATTTTATTAGACACTTTAAGGTCATATTGATATTAATTGGTTAACAATTTTTCATATTATTTATTAAATATCAAATTGTATAGGATCCATTTTCAAAATACACTAATATTTAATATGCTACATCTTGGTGCTTGCTACTTTAAGGTAATTCTATCTTTAAATATTTATAAAATATCATCTCGTGATAGTGTTAGATATTACTTTTTGTCTAATAGATGTTATTTTTACCGGCACACAAATTATTACTGTACTAATATCAATTGCTTTTACCAGGGACGGAGGGACTTTAGCCCATATATATGCTAAAGTCCTCACTCAAATATATACATCAAATTTTTTATATGTAGATATATATATATATATATATATTAATTCACTTTGTTCAATTTATTAAAGTCCAATTCACAAAAGCCCTCACTCAATATCTTAATCATGATTCATTAGCCTACTCTTATTCTAACCAAGCTCATTTTAAAAGTAGTCCAATACAAATAATAAAAAAAAATAATACTTTATTAAAAAATAAAATAATACCATTGGTAATATTTTATTTTATTTTTGTCAATAGTATTATTTTATTTTGTTGAATATGAAAATTTGAAAGATACATTTATCATTATTTTTATTAGTTTTGACTTAATATTTATTCAAGTCCTCACTCAACTAAATTTCTGACTTCGTCACTGCTTTTACCAACGTAAATTTATGCTGAAAAAAAGTATTTACATTGGTATATGTCGTCTAAACACTATTCCTTTTGATATATTGGGAGTTTTATTAAGTAGAGTATTATTTTTTAATAAAGATGTGGAATCTACCTTAACTACACAACTAAATATGATATAGTCTCACTTAAAAATAGAATATTCCTATTAATTATCTTAAAATACTTAATATTACACTGATACGATACATTGTGAGTGGTTATACGTTTTTTATATTATTTATTAAATCATGTGTGAAACTCAATACTGAATACACTAAAATAATATGCAATCTATCATGATGTTGGACAGTTTCTAATGCTCTTTAGCATTTTTTTTAAAATATAAATAACTAACAATTAATACACATCATTATATGTTTAGTTAGTGTGAATAATTTGAATATGTATCTAACATTACTCATTATTTTTATGTTGTTTTGTGTTATTATAACTTAATATGTTTTACTATTTTTACAAATTAAGCTATAAACTATTTTCATATATATTTACTCACCTATTAACTAAAACATGGTTAAAATTATATATTGGTGTCTTTTTTAACAATTATCAAATATTTATTTTAGACATAAAAATAAACTATTATTACTGAATTTATATAAATAAAATAAAAAAGACAAACCTTGTGATAGGGGAGAATAGTATGGGTCACGTTACTTACAGTTTAAAGCATCAGTTTTTATTTATTATTATAAAAACTGAATTTGGATGTACTTGTTGAAGTTTGCTTAGATAAGAGGGTTTTATCTTTTAGGAAAGTGAAAACTATACCTATAACCCCCTCAAACTCCATCAAAGTAACAAATTTAAGAATAGAGAATAATCATACTGCGTCACATTGAGACCATAAAGATAGACACTTTAATGCTCTGTCAAATTAAATAAATTAATAATAAAGATGATGCCAGATTTTCAGACTATCCATAACAAAAGGATTTTTAAGAGTGTCTCGTATAATACTTCTCGAAATGATATAAGGCTTGACCTTTTTGAAGATTAGCTTGTCGTAAATGGTGATATTTGTGTGATGAGAATTCTTGAGGTAGTTACTGATGATTTAATTAAAATATGATGAGATATAAGACACCTGTAAATTATAATTGACACGTAGATACTGAAATTGTCAAAATGACTAAAAAAAGTAAAAAAAGAATCTCCGTGTATTGCTATGAGACACTCAGGGTACTTGGTTACACGATGAAATATTGTTGTATAATTAGTTAGCAATTTTTTATAATATTTATTAAAATAAACTAAGTAAGATTCGATATTAAGTTACACTAATAGCGATATTACTACACATTATACTACAGGTCTCACTTAACATTTCTCGATAATAAAAAGATTCTTTTCTTCTCATTTTCATTGGACTTGAATATTATTGGTTGGTAGTTTTGAATGATACTCTCTAGTCTCTACCGTTTTCTTTCTCTATCCCATTAAACGGCTTGATTCATAACTAAGTAATTCTACTACTTTTTTTTCACTATTCTATTATGTACAAATACAACTATGAGTCAGCATAGATTGTTATATTATTGACCAAAATAAAAAAAGAAAGATAAAATCAGTCTAATTTGCACAACGAAAAACCGACTCCATATATATTTAGCCTTTTTATAACCAAATTCAACTTTTTCCAAACATTATTCAACCATCAATTTCCAAAACATTATACATGCATACTTTTACCATACTCCAAAATTTCCAACTGTATATATAAAAGAAAAAATAGGAATTATTATTATTATTAGGGTAAATACCATTTTGGACCCTGTGTTTTGCAAAAGTTATAGATTGTACCTTGTATTTTGTTAAATGACAAAATGGACCTTATATTTTCTAAAATAGTAAAAATAGGACCCTGAGCTTAATTTTTGACAACTTTTTTTTTAAACAACCAACTTGAAGATAATACTTAATACGAAGAGATACAAAAAATGTAAACAGTTTTGTCATAGCACTTTTAGATCGGATTATAATTAAACTTTATTTTGACAAAAAATCAATTCATGGTCTTATTTGTACTATTTTAGAAAATACAGGATCCATTTTGTCATTTAACAAAACACAGGGTCCAATTGGTAACTTTTGTAAAACAGAGGGTCCAAAATAATATTTACCCTTATTATTATTAGTAGTAAAATTGTTATATGAAAGTGACTCGTTATATAAGATATTAGGGTCCTTTTCAAATATATATATATACTAGTAAAAAGTTACGTGCGAGACACGTATACTAAATTTTATGCTAGGTATTTTCTATTATATTAAAAGGTATTACACTTAAAAATGTTTATCTCATCTTGGTTCAACCCAACTTTATGTTGTTCCCATAGGATTGTGTGTTAGATATGAGCTTAGAAGAATAGTATTCGTTAGAATGGGTAACAGCAATGGCGGTGCTGATGTGAGTTTTATCTTCTGGGAAAAATCTAGCTACTCCGATATTACAATTACACCTAGCCTTTCAAAATGAGCATCATAAAAAATTCAAGGATTATAAATTGAAAATGATATCTTGTTACTTTTGGTGTGCCCAACAAACTCTCTAACCGATGACATTATATTTCGCATATCCCAAAGTTGTTTAAAAGTAAAGCAATATAGCAAGGGAATAGAAGACTTACTCAAATAAATAATTACTTGAGCAACAAAGGATAACTCGCTAATAGAACACTGAATATTACACCCAAATCAACAAAAAGTGAGGAATCGCAACAGAGAGGCCATGAAACACAGCATAGAAGCTGAAAGATCAAAGAGAATAGATGAGGCAATAATTCAATAGAAATATAGGGTTTGAGGGTTTGAGATTTAGAAAAAGAAATTATAAATGATTATCCTAAATAATCACGATTAGTTGCTCATCCTCTTGGGGTTAGTTATTTTATTGAGAATTTTCAGAGATTGTGTTTCCGGTTAGGTTTATACGATTAAAATTTAAAAGTAATATTAATTTATTTAAAAATTAATATTAAAATACATCTTCATAAAAAAAATTATTATTTTTGAATAGAAAATTATTTTAAAAAAAAGTTACCTATAAATTTCTCATAAACCCGATTAAAATTTAAAAGTAATATTAATTTATTTAAAAATTAATATTAAAATACATCTTAATAAAAAAAAATTATTATTTTTGAATAGAAAATTATTTTAAAAAAAAGTTACCCATAAATTTCTCATAAACTAAGAATTTAGTTATATAGTCACATTTTATATAGAATAGATATATATATATATATAAGATATTAGGGATGTGTTTAACCAAATTATAAGAAAGCTATATTGGCAAACTTGTTCTGAATATTGAATTTGTTAATCGAAATAAAAATGTTATCTATATCCAAATTACTTCTGGCCATATTTATTTATTTATTTTTGTTGGTGCATCTTAACACTTTTTTTTTTAATTTCATTTTAACCCCCCAATGTGCACATATATCCATGTATTTTTCTTATATTTAAATTCAATTCATATTTTAATTATTTTAAACAAAATATCTACATTAATTTAGAATAAAAAAGGCTCGAATTTCAAGTTTCGGTTGGAACTCGACTTAAAAGTAGTCCAAATTCCGAAGCATGATGATCTCTCAGTCTTTCTCTCTGCTCCAACTTGTTTGGGAAACCCAAACAAAATCAAACCACACACACTCTGAAACAATTATATCCACTTCCACATTACGGCCGCCCAAACTTCTCACCTCCATACCATTCAATTATTATTCAATATATGTATATGGGGATTTGATTTTGTTCTGTTATTATACTTTTACAGATTGTAATCCGTGACGTACGGTAACCATCAGATGAGAGAGTTATTTAATCTGACGGTGAGACTGATCTAGGAGTAATTAGGATTAAAAAGTAGAAACGTACTCTGACACTCATTTAATGTACTCTGAGACCCCTCTAATGTATCACAGAATACATTCCGTGAAAGTACATCACAGATAAAATCATATCTTATATATATATATATAAAATTAAAGTGTTAAAATATGTCATTTTATCGCGTTTGTATCACATTTTATGTGATTTGTTTTTATATTTCGTATTAAAAATAATTTTCTCAACTTTAATATGTAAAAAATTGTATTATATTTATGTTGACCTACTTTGACTTATTTTATTATTATACAATAATATTATTATTTATTATTTATTTTAATTTATTTAAAAAGTTGTATTAAACAAGTCGTGTCGTGTCGACCCGCGTTTAATTTCTTAACCTTAACCCATAAAATTCATATTGTGTCTGTGTGCTATGTTAAATTCCGTTTTGCCGCCCCTTGATCTTTAAAATAATGATAAAAAGTGCTACTTCCAAAGCCAAATGGGTTCAGAAATGGTGGTAAAAAGAAGAAGCCTTCAAAAAATCACAGCCCACCGTTTTATGGGCAAGTTGCACAGTTGCTTTTGGCTCTTTTTGATTTTGAGTCAGTGAGTGAGTGAGCTCACTTAATTGGGTCCAATTTTGTAACGTCAGAATTCAATCCATAACAAAGTTTAGAAACATGGGTTATGACACAATGACAGTGACAATGTTATCCAAAATCAAATCCAATGAATGGTGGGACATTTTTATTATTACAAACTCTATAATTTTCTTTTTCCTATCTTAGAAGAAAGAATCTTTGTGTGTGTTTTTTTTTCCATTTCTTAAATCATATGTATAGATTTCGAATACAAATTCCTACAAAGGCATTAGAAAGAACATAGCAATAGCAAAGACTTTTGTTCATTCATTCACAATGCCTCTCTTCTTCATCATCATATGAGGCCATAAAATCAATCACCCAACGAAAAAATATATATATTATATATAAAAGAAAGAAGAAAAGGTAAAAAAAAAAAAGAGGAAAAAATTGTGAAACTTTGGTGAAAATGGATATTGACTTGGCCATTTTATGATTAAGGAGGTGGTTTGGTTACTCTTCTGATCAAATAAAGCAGGTCTTGGGCTTTCTCTGCTTCAATGTCGAAGATATTGACGATTTTTCAAATTCACAAACTTTGGGGGACTGAGTGTGTGCGACGATGATGGTGGATTTGATCAGTTTTGTTCATTATTATGTCTTGAAAATACTTGTGTAGAGTCTACTACTGTTCTCGGGTCGTGCTTTCTCTTACTACTGCGTCGTTTTGATCTGGGCGATCGAGTCTTTGTTGAGGAGGAGTGTTTTGCTGCCTGTTGTTGGTTCCGCATTGCAAGATTTTCGGTGGAAGGAAGCTCGGGAGGGGCATCGGGCCATGGTGTTCTTTTGGAGGGTACAGTCACTTCCAAAGGAGGATCAATTATCCATCTGTCATAACAATATTACAATGTTATCATCATGAATAGTTTCTTAAGAAAAAAAAACTAAACATAGCTGAAAATGTTGAAGTGATCTAATAAATTTGTGTATGTTTGATATGAATACACACAAGATTAGATAATTTAACTCAATTATAAGCTTTATTTTTTCTATCAAAAAATAAAATATGGCAGACTAACAAAAAAATCCAATGCTAAGAAAAAAAGCATGTTGGGTCTTTGAAACAATTCAAATAGTTTTGATAATAAAAAGTTTAGTCTGTTTTACCGAGAAGGTCTACCGTTCAAGTCCGTATAAACCTATAAAATAGAATATTTTTAATATATACAATTACGAAAACTTATAATTAAAAGGGGATTCTTGATTAGTTTATCAATTCTTCTATTTATTCTGTTCTTGTGTAACAATCTATTTTATCTATTCTTCCTTTTTCAAGAGACTTCATTGTTAATTTTTCATTTGAAACGAGGAACTACTGATTCTAAACATTAATATATAATACGACCATTATTAAAAAAAATGCGTATTAACACCCTGTATTATAGCACCTAAAATATATGAGTATAATCTCAAATTTACCATCCAGCCCCCAACAATAACTAAAATAACAAAAACCCCAAGTAGTTTTACTTATATTGGTTCCAACAGGAATTTTACAAGTGAATAGTTTGTTTATATAACGAGATTCACGTGATCTATCAAATATAGATTTTTCAGAACCAGTATCTAATCGACCCACCTTTATAGCTCATTGGTTTTTTTCTTTGAGCTTTAATTTTAGTTAATTAAGTTTATGAAAAGGACACTTACACCTGGAATATTAATGGAATGAGTGGTAGTTTCATTCTGAGGTGAGTAATTAAGCAAAATAAACACAGTAACCAACTCAAACAATCAGATGAAAACAAGATAATTGACCATAAGTTATGATGACTAAGTATTAGTTCTTAAAACTTAAGTGTTCCTATTCGTGTCTTGATGACAAGCATAATCTAAGAACTACCATGATGGACTACCTAAAACAGCCATAAATAAAATTTGCCAATAAAGTTATAAGAAAATATTGAAAATTTATTAGCCTCGTGATTCAAAGTCCAAACAGCATGAAAATTCCTCCTTTACTTTAAACCACTTAATAAACAAGGCTACTAAGAGTTGGTCTTTTTCCATTAGTTCCTAACTTCCTAACTCATAATTAGTTTCCCTAGAGATCAGTTTATTAAGACACTTTTGGTGGCAGTTTCTAACTAATAAGTTTCCATTTGCAACATGATAAACATCTTTCACTTTATAGACCATTTTTAGAAGTCAATATAATGCTGAAATATTTTGCCACTACCCTTGTAATAGACAAAGTATAATACTTTTATCACTAGAAATCTCAACAAATAATAAATGCTATCAATGTTGACACTCAATTAATGAAGTTAAATCATCTCTAATAACCACTTTCTTTGTTGTTGCTAACTAATATGCCAATAATAAACTAACTAAATGCAGTAAATTACCAGCACTAAATTTTCTAAAAGGATACTTATAGATAGAAGACTTGCCTGGAAGGAAATTTGCTATCAAACCGAGCTTCAACACGAAGCCACCAAAGCAAAACCTGGCGTCCACAGCTTCCAAGCGGCTCAACCATGGAAGGGTCCTTCAACAAGAATAAGGGACTCTCTAAATCCTCACCAACTCCATCCAATGTATCTAGATCCCTAACCCATTCCGGCTTATCTTCAGCATCCTTCCAAAGCATCTTGGAATTCAACACAAATCCAGCCCATTCAAGCTTCCTGGGAAGCACCGCTGCCCGATCATCAATGTAAATTGCCTTCTTTCCCGAATGTGGCAACGAATTAAAGGTGTGCCAACCAATTAACTTATTGGATGAGTTACAAGCAGGACCCTGAACAGGCATTGGCAAGTTTTGCTCATCTTCCTTCTTCTGTTTTGAAGATACCAATGATTCACTTGACTCTGTATCGCCCGAATGAGCAAGAATTCCAACTGAAAGAGCACCAAACCATTTCACGTTCTGGATCTCATCAAAGAGTTCCATACTATGCATATTACTGTCATCAGCAAACATCACAATCCCATCTAGCTTCTGGTCTCTTACAGTTCTGTTTAATCATCAAAATCAATTTCAATTTACACACTACAGAAGTAACCTAAACGTTAAAGAGTTCATTTTTGTTGCTTCAATTAGATCAAACATCACAAATGTACCTCAATTTTGGGAAAGAAAACGATGAACTTACTAACCTCAATGCACGAAGTCTCATTCGAGCCTCCAATCGATGACGACCTTCCCAAGAATTCGGCATCCGCTGCTCAAATCCAACGTGAATGGTCCTAAGCCCTGACTTGTCAAGAATCGAAGCAGTCTCATTGCTAGCTCCACCAGCCTCAACCACGATCCAAACGACTTCATAAGGGACAAGCATCAACGAGTGCATCAATCCAGTCATATGAAGAGCCTGAAACGTCCTCACATAAGTAGGAGTCACAACAATGACAGTTTTAGGGTTCTTGACACCAAATTGACGCCTCTGTTCCCTCTGAACCGTATCAATAATCTGATGAGCCTTCATAACCTCAGTCGGATTCGGATGCGGCCAAGGTCTGATTCGGATCCCGTGTCGTCCAACCACAACACGACTAGCAGAAGTACCACCTGTAAGAACACTCCTATTCATCGGAAATTCATCATCACCAGAAGGATTCGAACGTCTTAGCAAATCGAAGGGACCACCACCGAGCTCAGAAGTAGACCGAAACGGCACAGGATAAAGACCATTAGTAGAAGAAGAAGAAGTTGAAAAGAGAAAGAAGAAAACCAAACGAGAAAAACGAAATCCAAGAACGAGACTTATTAAGCAACAAAGTCCATGTAACACAAGCCAAAAGATCGCCGCCGGTGACCTAATCGAACCGTCCGATGACGAATCCAACGGCGCAGATCCTCTAAAACTGCTGTTCCTTCGATTCATGTAGCTCTGGTGCAAAGCCGAGAGCTTCATTCCCTCTTCTTCTTGTTCTTGTTCTCTCTCTAAAACCTACTACTAGAGAGAGAGAAAAAGTAAGAGAAATCAAATGAATTAGTAGTTGGAGAGAAGAATAGGAATCAATGTGTGGTATTTGTTGAGTGTTGCTTCGAAATTGAATAATGGTTTTTTTTGGAACCAAATTTCTGGTATGCGACTGTGAGAGGAAAAAGGGTTTGAAGAAGATGATGATGATGATGATGGTGATGGGTTAATCTGAGATTACTTTAAGTTTAAGATTTGATTAATATCAACTAATCCGTAATTAGTGATTTACTTAAGTTAAGTGTTCATGTAAGAAATCAGAAAGAAACACACAGAACATTGGCCCATTATTTTAGGGACCCTAATTTTGGGCTTCTTTTTATGTCTTAAAAGAGGGAAAAAATCTATTCAATATTATTTTTTTTTTGTCTTAAAACACTTTTATTTTGTAAGTATTATAATTTATAAATAGAGTAATTTAAGCATTAATATTTTAAATAAATGTAAAGTTATTATTTAAGTGATATAATTAAATTAATTTATTTTAAAAAAAAAATAAAAATTTATTGTCACGTGATAATTTTTTTAAACTTAAATATTTATGTCACAAATTACTCTTTATAAATATATATTATTATTAATTTTTTATATTATTTATGTACAAAATTATTCTCCAAAATATTAAAATGATTTATTAATGTGGCATGAATTATATGTATAATTAGATTCTAAATAGTATAATAACTTTTAAAAATTCGAACATTAATTCTAAAATTACAGATACATTGTCCCATATTTTATTGTTAGAAAATTATTTTTGTAATTATTTTTCTTTGGACTCTCCAATCACAATAAATTAATTCATGAGCAGTTTTGTATTGGGAAATTATTTGTAATAATAAAAAAATGCAACTAAATAAGTAAACTTGCAATTATTTTCAAAGTTCAAAAGGAAATTTTTACCAAAAAAAAAAATAATAATTTAGGAGATAAAATTTCAGGAGCTGAAAATTCAATTTCTTTATTTTTAATTGCGTTGATTAATACTTAATTAAATAAATTTAGGCTATTTTTTATTAAATAAATAAAAGGTAAAAAGAAAGAAATAAAGGTCAACCAGTGGTTGATGGAGTGAGACCTAAGATGGTGTGTGACAGAGACGCGCCACCTGGCATTGGAAATTTGGCTATTATATTACCTAAAACGGTGCGTTTTGTATAAGAAAAAAACACTATTATATTATTCTATACCCAAAATTGAGTTTATGGTTATGATATGTAAAGTTAAAGCCAATTATATTTGCCATTCATTTTAGGCTGTTTAATTTATTATTTTATTTTGTTTTCCTTTGGTTGTTAGGTTATTTAAATAATCATAATCATTATTAATTATAATAAGTCTTAGGTACATTGATAATTAGGGTTTGTTGAGATCAAGCCAAAATTACCTACTATTTTTTATTTTTTTTTTGAAAAAGAAAAGATTGATTAAGAAACTTCTAGTGTTAATAATATCAATGTGAACAATGGTCAAATTAAATAATTGCCATATGTGCAAATTATGTTCAAGAAATTTTAAGCCTCTTGATTTTTTTTAAACAAATTATATGAACCATGCAACCTTACAAATTATAAACTAGATTAGTAGTAGGTATATTTGAGTAATGAATATATATATATATATGTGTGTATATGATCATGGGTGAATAAAATATTTTATATTAAAGCATGTTCATGAGAGTTGACCTCTAAAATTTCAAGTGTGGTCATGTTTAATAGAACAATACAAATAGTAGTAAAATATAATTGGAAAATGATATATTTTTATTAGATAATCAATGATTAATCTAATTAATTAAATCTATTGTTATTACAACATATTATTTTCTCTTAAATAAATCCATTTACAAAGGTAGATTTCTTTCACTCTTTCAATAGCTATAAATTTATAAGATAACTAAAACATTATAATTTATAATGTATCTTTTTTTTTCTTTGGATTAATGTAGTTTATATGTTGAAGTGATAATATTAAATAAATGATATATGTTTAATTATTTCAACAAAAAAGATTTAGAAACTACTATAGGTCATTAATTATGTTTTGGAGCTATTTCACATGTGAATCTTATTTGTAATTAAGTAGACAAAAATCCTTATTAAATTGAATTATATATGTTTTTTTTAATTAATATTTATTAATAATAGACAAAAATGGTTGTGATATGAATGTTAATAATAGATAGAGTCTAAAAGGGAGAAGAAAAAAGGAGTTTGGTGAGTGGTTGTTAAGGTATGACTCACACACCTCAATATGGAGTACCAATCTACTACACCTTACCACACCAATCTTATCATGAACCATCATTCATTGTTGTCATTTTGGTACTATTTACAAGGTGATATTATATTATGACATGTTTTTTTTAAAAATAAATAAATAAACATCATTACATATTACATTAAATAGATATGAATTGAGCACAAAATATGCTAATAACATTTACTTATATATATGCATTATTAAATCTAATAATAATAACTGAATACTTATGAGAAAAGAGTGTTAAATCTTCACTGTAATCAGTTGTTACCGAAAATTGAATACAAAATACCTTGTTGTCTTGTAACAGATTAATGCTAAGTCACTTGAGTAATTGTACACATTTGTTCTTTAAAAAAAATATATTGTACACATTATGAGAAATTATAAATAATAAAGTGCTATTTCAAATTTATAATGTGTAATATTGAACATTAATATATGATGTGTTATTGCAATAATTGTTTTTCTTAAAACAAAGTGATCCATACAACAATACTAATAATTTAAGGACAAAAAAACATAATATACAATGTGTTATTGTTGTCAAATATAAAATGTTAAAAGGTCGAACTAAGATTTTTCTCATAATTGAGAATTTATATTTTATAATGAGAAGTTATGTAATAAAATGGATATTTTTTTAATAAAAAATAATAACATGATAATTTGGGCCTTGGAGTCCATGTACCTCTAAAATTGTATTTTACCTCTATTAATATGAATAGGGTAATTGAACATAAATAGATTTTGAGTTGTTTTTGTAGATACTTTTTCAACAAAAACAAAAGAAAAAGTTGATTTTAGGATTAATATTATTTTAATCTCTGTATTTTGTAAAAATTACTGATTGAACTATTTATTTTGTTAGATGACGAAAAAGATCTTGTATTTTTTAAAATAGTATAAATAACACTCTGAGTTCAATTTTCGATAATTTTGTTTTTTAATATAACCAACTTGAAGATAATTTTTAGTATGAGCAAATGTAGAAAAAATAATCAATTTTGTCATAACACCTATACATCGAGTTATTATTAAGTTTTATTTTGATAAAAAAA
This sequence comes from Cannabis sativa, assembly GCF_029168945.1. Classification (NCBI taxonomy): domain Eukaryota; kingdom Viridiplantae; phylum Streptophyta; class Magnoliopsida; order Rosales; family Cannabaceae; genus Cannabis; species Cannabis sativa. Next base: position 22,143,650 of record NC_083610.1, read on the forward strand.
TCAGTTCAATGTACTATTTAATACTATATCGAAAAATACATAGTCCAATTTTTTTTTTTTTTACAAAACGAATGATCTAATAAATAATTTTTGTAAAATACAAGATTCACAATAATATTTACCATTTTACAAAATTATGATTAAAACTAGTTAATAGTTTATCATAACTTGGGAATAATTACATCTTTTAGTGTGTAACTCCAAATCATCACTATTAGAACAATCTTAACTAATTATTTTTCCCTAGTTTCAACTAGCTAAATAAGAAAATAATTTTGTATATTGATTTTTTAAAACTATAGTCTATTTGCAAGTTGAAATATGAAATATGTTATTTTTTGCCTATAAGTCCAAACAATGAATGACCTAATGAAATTGACATTATATCTATATATGATTTGAATTGTGTTAATATATTAATATATATTATTTTTCATGGGGAAATCTTTAATATATTCATGTGGCATTTTTATATTGTATATATATAATGGGTTGGTACTAAAATACACCAAATAAATGAACCTTTTAAGTGTGTAAAGTCTTTGTTTTTTTCCTAAGCTTCACTTCTAAGGGAAACGCCCATTTTTATTCACACCAACAAACTTAATTAATTATAAATATATTTTCCTATTATATAAGGTATTTGGATTTTGCTATTTATTTCGAAAGTACTAGTTTTAATGTATTATTATGTACTTGTTAATTATTTAATTTGATACGTTTTTTATTAAGTAATTATGGGTATTAATTTTATACGTATTTATTTAATTGTCAAATAAACTCAGCTGTGGACCATCAATGGTCTTTTTGAATTGAATAAAAATTTTATTGTAACCTTAAAAACGACATTCCAATGTTTTGGCCAAAAATTAAAAATACGACAAGATAGCTTATATGAAAATAAACACTATAATTGGAATTGATGAGTAAAAACAAAAACGACATCGAAGTTTGGAAGCAAAGTAGTCAACGACAATAAAACTTGCCACACCTTTTTGGAAACGACAAGCTGCCAATCTTGATTGTTGTTTCATTATTCTTATTATTTAATTATAATTGTTTCACTTTTATTTATATTTTTCTTATTAGTTGTTATAAAATTGTATTTATAACTACCACAACATTTAACACTAAGTAGTTTTGTGATTTGTTGGGAGAAATATTAGGTAAATTGTATAATTCTACATTATTTAAAAAAGATAATGATTTTTAGGTTGTGTAAATATGAGAATAAATATTTAAAGATGACTTAAATAGATTGATTGGTATTACTTATATCAACAGGTGTATCTTGGTTTCTGGTAGCTCATCACAATAGAACTTCATAGTTAAGCGTGTTTAATTTAAGATAATTTTTTTAAAAGTAGCTAGATTGATGTATCAGTGTATAAAAAATATGTATGTAGTGAAAGCCCAATAAAGACTTGAAGCAAGGTGTTACAAACTATCACTTTACATGATAAAATTACCCATTGGTTTGTAATGGGTTTCACCATAGACTAGAATATAATAGTGTACTTACATAGTGAAGTGAGATGAGGTTGATTAGTCAAGCTCTTCAGAATAAATTAAATGAAATTTATAAAAATATTGGAATTTGGGATAATTTTTACAAAAATACTGTCACACGGAAATATTTTCAAAAATATTGTATTTTTATAAAACACCAGTAGAGCAAAAACAGGACAATTAAAAACAACAGTGGAACAACTACAAAACACTAGTGAAAACTTAACACAGTATACTGTAATATGAAACTTATAAAAAATACAGTGAAAATGTAAAAAATATCGCCTGACAGTATTTTTACATAGTGAAGTGAGATGAGGTTGATTAGTCAAGCTCTTCAGAATAAATTAATGCCCAATTATAAGCCCACAAAACATATAAACACGATTAGCTGGGTTTGATTAGACAACCTCCTCTTCAGAACAAATTAAGACCCAATAAGCCCATAAAACATATAAACACGATGAGATGGATTTGATTTAGAAAACCTCATTAGAACAAACTAAAGCCCAATAAGCCCACAAACATATAAAAATGGTGAGATAGGATTGATTATTCAGGCCCAATAGGCCCAATAACACAAGTACTAGTTGTCGAAATAAATTTCAACAATCTCTTGCGAAAACCCTTTTGTCTTTGCTATTGGTTGTATTGTGTTGTATATTAATAGTAATTTGGATTTTGTGAATACGAAAAGGGAGTGGCAATTTTCAAGGTAACTTACAAATTCATGTCATAAGAACACTTTTATATTACAAAATATTCACTAAAATTTTACTTTTTTCTATTTTATCTCACACTTTTACATTATACCATATATTAGCTTTTTTTATTTCTTTATGTATATCATTTAAATATTATGTTTATAATATATTTTACTCATATATAAAAAATATTAAATGACAAAAATAAAAAGAAAATAGAAAGAGGTTTTTAAAATATTATTTGAAGAATTAATAGTAGTTGTCTATATGTAGAGAATCACTATCGTAATTAGTATTGTAAGTTCGAGTGTGTCGTACTGACACAATCATATTTATTTGTACTTTTCAAAAAATAAGAAGTGTCGTGCCGTGCCACATGAATTGTGTCGTATCGTACCAATATTTTAAAGGGTAGGAACGACACAGCCTATAAGACCGATATTTTCGTGTCGTGATTTGCTCGTGCCAGCCCATACTTTTGAAACAGACTAGCCCATTTCATATCTGGACTTAAATTGATACTTTAATTTTTTTCATTTTTTTACAATTATTGAAGTATATATACATTTTATAACTTTACTTATATTTATATTGAACAATATTTTACTAAATCATCATATAAAAAAATTATTAATATTAGAATTTAAATATTTACTTATAAATACTCAAATTTTAATAGCACACTCTATAAATAAATTAATATATAATCTTAATTATTCATATCTTAATAATTTTAATTACAGAATTATATTCATTATTATATTTAAATTTTATTATTATTTTTAATTAATAAATTTGTATCTTATTATTATTATTAATAAATTATATGATTTGTTAATATATCGTGACATGCTTTTCAGGCTTGTCGCGTATTGTACTTTTTGGGTTAGTTTATTTGTGCTTACCTGTCGTGCCTTCGTACTTCTCGTGTTGTGTTTAAAGATATATTTTTCGTGTTGTGCCATGCCAATTTATAGCATCGTGCCATGTCGTACCTAAACCCATATTTTTTCGTGCCTAGTCATGCTCGTGCTTTCTGGACTTGTGTAAGTTTTGTGTTGTGTCAAAAAGTCACGCCCGTATATACAACAGTGTTCATAATATAAAATTTTGAGCTATTTTAGCTCACTTGATGGAGTATAATTTTAACACATATTCTTCATATTTTACCTTTTAAGCTATTTTGAAAATATTATTGTAAGTGCTCTAATCATTCATGTCCATGGGATATTTACTTATTCTTTTCCTTTTCAAAATACCATAAGCTATATCATATTGTGTTTTAACTAAAGTAATCAAAAAGATCTACATGTTCTCCTCTTTATACGAATAAATAAATAACAAAGTGCTTAGATCATACTTTAATTATTTGAAATTTATTTGAATGTATGGTTACATATATTTGTGTTCTAGTTGATACCAAATCCAATTGAATTGAAGGATGCTTTGATCAAAATTGAGTATTTTTTTTTTCTTTTTTATAGTAAGAGAATTCAAGTGAAGGCTAGCCAAAGTACCAATACAAATATTAGTGTCATTTCAAAAACACGTGACGATATATTATTAGATTATGTATTCAATAAGTTAAATATATATATCATGTATTTTTGAGCTCGTAATTAACGAACTTAATTGACATTTAACAACAAAAAAAGGGTACGATTGCAACAAATTGTAATATAAGTTATAATCATTTTATTACAATGAACAAAAAAAAGTTATGACTTCTAACTTTTCAAATTATTTCAATGATAATTTTGTATCATTTTATATGAAAAATTAAAATGTTGATGTTAATTAAAATATAAAAGTGTAACTAAGTCTATATTTTTTTGTTTCAAGTGTGTGTAACTAAAGTATTTAACCAAGTTTGATGTAGTTTTCCTGGAGTGTTCCTAGTCCATGTATGTTGAACGGCTTATAAGGCTGTACATGGATTAGTTGAGCATGCTCTTCGAGTGGATAGAGAACTTGTACCGTTTGATGAGATTCTTTATTTTGGTGGGAATTCATGATACTTAAGGTTGTATGACATCATAATTTATTTTTCAATGAAGTTATTCATTGCTGAAAAAAAAAGTATTTAACCAAACTACAAGAAATAAAAGTGTACAACTCTATTAATCACTTGAGGCTAGCTCAAGTGGCCATAGGTGGGTGTGTGAGTTTTGGAGGTCCTGGGTTCGAGTCCCAGGTGAAACATGTTGTAATATATAAACGCTTAAATCAAAAAAAAAAAAAAAAAAAAAGTGTACAACTCTTTTAATCAATTATTTAAAAAATTATTCCCATATTTTAAAGGTTTTTTGAGCAATTTTGAAAGCCATTCACTCATAATACTTCATACTTTTTTTCTTCATAGTTAAGGTTAAATAAAACTCACTTTAGCTTTTCTTTTTCTTTTTCTACTTTTATTTTTATTTATCCATTAATTTATTTATTATTATTTTATAAAATTTAAAAGAAGATCGAGGCCCAAAATAAAATAAAAGTGTAGATAGAGACCCACCAAAGGCACTAAAATGAGCTTATACTAGTGGATTCAAATCAAAGTATTTTCAAACATAAAAAAATCCAAATGTATAACATAATTTTTTTATTATTTAATTGGTGTTTTTATAATAAATAAATTAAAAAAACACTAGGTTAAAGTCTTTCTTTATTTCTGTTAAAAAAAAAAGTCTTTGTTTATTTTTATTTTTATTTTTTTACCTACTTTTATTTTGTCTCTTTCTTTTTTCAATTTTTGTTTTTTGATGGGCTTTGTGGCCTAGATGGACCTTACACATTTGACTCTAAGACTCTACAAAAGGGGAATAAAGGGATTTAGTATTCACAAATCCTTTTCTTTTTAGCAATATACCATTATTTTTCAAATCCAAAATCAATGTGGCCATTGTTTTTTTTTTTTTTAAAAAAAAAAAAAAAGGAAAATTGCAGTTTGCATTTCTAAACATATCATTTTGTCCTTGGTTGCCTACAAAATAGTTTAAAAATTAAACAGCATTGCTATTAAGTATCAATCATGTTTAACACCTTCACATGTCATCTTACAATTAATTAACAGTATTTCCTAAAAATTATTATATTAAATTATATGCGACCTGATACTTAATCATACCAATAGCGATATTGACATGTAAGAGGGTATTGGGTATGACTGGTACCTTTTAGCATTTCTCCAAAATGAGTATTGTTATTGAGCTCCAGTGGTATCTACTATTTTCTCAACATGTCACCTTACAATTTGTTAGGAATACTCCATAAAGTTATTACATTAAAAGAGGTGTTCTTATTAAAACAAAGAGAAATATGAAATGATATTTCTCGTGGTGTTAATATTATTTTAAAAAGTATTATATTATTATTAGTGTAATATAATATTAAGTTTCACAATATTTAAAACTATTACTATTATAAAATATCATTAACCACTTATAAAATGTTATATTATAATAATGTTTAGTATCCCTAATGCTTAATCTCTAAAATAAATCTGTGAATTTCGTAAAAGCTAACAAAACTACAAAATAGTCTTTGGAATCTAAAGAACTAATAAATGACAAAATTATTTAATCATAAAAAAATAACTCAAAAGTATTAACAACAGACATATTTGTAATTGCATATCTAGAAGGATTATCAAGAATATTAATCTTCAAATTAATGTAATATTAAAATTTAAAACAACTAATTATTAATGATATTAATCTTTTTAGAATCCACTAATAATAATTATATTTTTCTTATTTCTTTTAGGTTATTATTATTATTATTATTATTATTATTATAAAAATAAACGAAGAGAACAAACAAGCTCAAATCCTTATAGAACTTTCTGACATGCACCCACGTAGGTGATATTATTTTTTCATTATTTTATCTATAAAATAAATAAATAAAAATAAGTTTATGATATAATTAATTTTGACATGTGAAGTAAAGAAGACAATTTGGAGTGGAATTTTATTTTCAGTCAAAAGATGGCCAAACTATAAATGATTATTTATAATTATTCATTTTGGTCGGCCAACTATTGTGTGGATATAATGAAATTTAATTTCCCAACAAAGAAAAATAAGAAGAAATTATTTTTTTTTAATAAAAATGTGATATAAATAATGAAAGATGCTTCTACAATACATGTCTACATATTTTGATATTTTAAAGAATTTTTTTGTCTAATTTTTTATAACGTGTTGTAGTTATTTAAGACATTTTATAAAAATTTGAGAGATTGAAAATTTAACATGCTAAAAATATGATTCAAACGATTTATTGCACTAAATTTTTTTTATTTTATACGTGTGTAAAATAAATTATTTGAACTTTATTTTTATTATTTTAAATTTTTCAAAATTTTTAAAAGATATCCAAATTAAATAACTATAATATAGATAATTATATAAAAAAATACATTTCATTTTTTTAAATACTTAAATAAGTAAAAATGCATTAATAGATCTCTTTTTAGAATGTGAGAACTTTTCAATAATAAATACATATATTCTAAATGATAGAATCCTCAACCACTTTGGTCCTTCACATTCACAGATATTGTCTTGATACGAATACAAATACATTATTACAACCATGCAAAATTAATAAATTTATATATAATATTTCTCAAATTTTATTATGTCTTTAATTAAGAATTTCTATTTTTCAAATTTTGATTGGCATGTCTAGAACATTCAAAGAGAGTTTCATTATTTTTATTCATTTAAGATTTGGTTACATAATAATAATAACAATAATAATAATAATAATAATAATAATAATAATAATAATAATAATAATAATAATAATAATAATAATAATAATAATAATAATAATAAAAGGTATAATTATTCCTTAAAACTTGATTTTAATGGGAAATCTCTCTAATATATATTAGATGAATATTAATATCTAAATACTAATCCAATTTAGATATTCGATCAAAATAAAAATGAAAGAAATAGGGTATACTGATTTCTACAATAATTTTTTTTTAAAAAAATAATAATATATTTTTTGCTATGTATAACATAAGGGAAATTTACATGATATACTAACTTTTGCCATTTTTTTACAAAAATACTGTCAGGTGGTATTTTTTACTTTTTTACTGTGTTTTTCTTATAAGTTTCATACTGCAGTATATTGTCTTAAGTTTTCACTGGTGTATAACTAGTGTTTTACTGGTGTTCTACTGTTGTTTTGAGTTGTTTTGCTTTGTGTTTTATTAGTGTTTTATGAAAACACAGTATTTTTAAAAAAATTTCCGTATGACAATATTTTTATAAAAATTAACCCAAATTCCAATATTTTTATAAGTTTCCTAACATAAACACAAGAATTCAACTGAATTGGCTGAGTAAAGTGTATTTATTTATATTATATTTAATTTTTATATAATAATTGGCCTAATAAGTTTCATAGGCACGTGCAAAAGTGAATGAATAACAATTATATGTATTAATATATATATCTTTTTCATTAATACAATTTTATTTTTTGAGCAAATACAAATACAAAATCTTTTGGATATATATTATACACCGTTTGATTTTTGTGTCCATCCTTGCCTTGAAGGTTATTAACAAAATAATTATCAGAAGTTTTGTAAAATATATAATATTTTTTTTAAAAAAGATTTATTTTCACAAATTACTCAAATTTAGATTTTGTATATTTCAATATGACAAATACTTTATGTATTATTGACTACTTCTCATCTTAATTATTATGCCTTCTTGAATAGTTTGCATACATTGTATTTGGTTATGGTTTCCATTATTTATTATTTCTAAAAATCAATAAAGGGAAGTAGTTTATTTTGTACAATAATTATATATTTTAATAATCTTTTGCAAACTGTATTATATTAAATTAGTATCTCACAGTCTCAAGGATTAATAATAAAAAAAAAAAATTAAGGTTTTTTATTCTTAAATTTATAGTTATCGGACGTTTTTTTCTCTGCCCAAGCTCGCTGGCCTTCTTTAGGCTTAGGTGGGGCTTGGTTGGGGTTGTATTTTGCTACTGCAATTTAATTTTTGCTAGTGCGATTAGTCTTGTCTCTGTGATATTATTTTGAGTATTTTAGTCTCTGTGACATAGTTTTGAGTATTTTCGTCTTATTTTTGTGATATTGTGTTGAGTGTTTTAGTATTGTTTGTGTGATATGATTTTATTTTGTTTTGCTTTTGGTTCTTCTTTGTTCTTCGATGGCTCGATATCCAATCATTGTTAACGGTTGGGAATAACAAGTTCTCTACGAGTGAAGGGATTGTTAGTAGTGCACTTATGTACCTTACACAATAGTTGAGTGCTCAAGTTATGAGGTTGGATGAACCTACTGCAACAGTTTCTACTATTATATGTATTCTGAGTAGGGGTGTTCATAAAAACCGAAAAACCGAAACCGACCATCAAACCGACCAGACCGTAACCGAATTTTCGGTTCCACGTCATCACCGAATTTGGCGGTCGGTTCTGCTTCTGCTTTTTGACACGGCTTTCTGCTTCTGAAATAAAAAAATAGTTTAACCAAAAAACCGCCAAAAACCGCCCAAAACCGCCCAAAACCGCCAAAAACCGCCTAAAACCGCCAAACCGAAAACCGCCAAAAACCGTACGGTCGGTTTTATACGGTTATAATTTCTAAACGGTCGGTTACGGTTTTCGTAAAATAAAAACCGTAAACGACCGGTCGGTTATAAAATTTTAAAAACCGACCATAACCGACCGATTTTCACCCCTAATTCTGAGTGGTGGATGAAACAGAATATAAGTGTTCTTAAGGTTAATTTTAATGATACAATCTTTTTCATCTGATTTTATTTTAATTTTTTGTCAAACGATTTGAGAATTAAGCGACTGATTATTTGACTCGTTTTTCTAATTCTATTCCTGGTCATGTCTCAAATGGAGAGATGAGTTGATTGCCATTAATAAAATTCCATTATTTATTCTGTAGGAAATTACCCCTTTAACCCTGCACCCAACAGAAAAAATAAATCAAATGGTCAATGTTAATTTTAACCATTTACTTCGAGTCAAACCTCAGTTGACCCCAATCGAAATTGTACCGTTTTGATTACAAACAAAACCCTCAAAATAAATCTCTCGAACCCTAGTATGCTTCACGCACCACAACAAAGGAAACCCTAGTAGAGCTTCGAGTTTCTTAAGAAGAAACTCGAAGTATGGATCTCTCTTAAATCTAGCCTTCTTACTCTCCCAGATCAAAGACTAAGCCACACAAACAAACCCACACACAGTAATTTGAAAAATAAAAAAAGGAAAGATCACACCAGCAAAATTATAGAGGTTCCCCAAATGTTGTTGGGTACTTCCTCTTTCGAGCTCGCCTAAAAAATGACTCGTTTCCACTATTAGATCTCCAAAGATCAACTTAGTACAATAATGGATTCCAAATCACAGGTATCGATTGGTCATCCTTTTCCTTTTACATGTATTTCTCTTCATGTTTGTTTCTCTCTGTTTTTTTTTTTAACTATTTTTCTTCTCTTTGTGTATGTTCTCTCCTGGAAATGGACCTCCGAGCACTAACCCTAGGGTTCCAAGACTTAGCTCTATAAGTCTCTTCCTTTCTCCTCTTTAATCTATTTTTTCTGATCTTCTGAGCTTGTATTTATAGCTTTTTAATCTATTTTTTCTGATCTTCTGAGCTTGTATTTATAGCTTTAGGAAATAGGTAAGAGAGCTGAGAGTTAGTTGCAACGGTTTTAACAAACTTTACAACTAACTTTGGTTCTGCTTAATAGTTGGTTAAGGTTGAAGGCCATTTGCATGTAATTTTACTTTTATGTCCTTGTGTTTATTGTAATTTATTTGTGCTAATATGTTCAGTGTATATGGGGATTTACTCCAACAAATTCTATCTAACTCCTCATATGCACTATTAGTTGTTTGCCATGGATTATCTGAGGATTTTAGCTCGAACCCCTTAGGGGATTTACTAACCCGTGTCTATTTAGGGAAACCACCTTAGTTCCCACATTTGTAGTATTTACTTCTATATAGGCACCTTGTCAATTTCAATTTTTCTTGAGTAATCTTGTCCCTGATGAAATGATATTTAATCTCTATGTCTTTTGTTCAATCATGGAACACAAGATTATTGCATAGGTAGATGATACTCTGGCTATTTGAGTATATAGTAGGGATCTTCTCAACTAGGTTTAGCTCTTCCATAAGTTCTCTCAACCATAGTGCTTCCACCACTGGTTGCAATTGAGCTTTCCAACTAGTGCAATTTCCCCTTGCTAAGAAAAAAATAGGCTGATGTAGATCTTTTAGTGTCATTATCTCATGCATAGTCGGCATCTATGAATCTCTCAATGTTCTGATGTGTCTGGTGTGCCTAGTATATTAGTCCTACTATATAGATGTGCCCTTTAGGTATCTCACAAGCCATTTCATGGCTTTCCAATGCTCTTTCCCTCAACTAGACATGAACTTGCTTAGAACACTGATTGCATAGTCAAGGTCGGGTCTAGTACTAACCATGAGATACATTGTGGGCCATGATGGATTAGAGTAGGGAACTTCTGCCATTTCATCTTTATGTCTTAAGGAACATTGTCTTATGTGGTATTGGTAGGTAATTGGTTGTGTAATAGTCTTAGCATCTTTCATAGAAATTTTTGATCTTGGCAACGTACTCTTCATGGTGTAGCATTAGTTTCCTCTTGTCTCTATCCATTATGATGTTTATTCCCAAAATCTTAGTTGCTACCCCAAAGTCCTTCATCTCAAACTTAGATTTGAGTAACCCTTTAGCCCTGTCAACATTGGCCCTTTCTTTACAATTAGCATGCCACCCACTTAGAATAATGGTCGTAGTAACTTCTGTTAAATCCCTTGTTAGTCATAAAGGTGCTAAATATTTTGTTCCATTGTCTTGGGGATTGAGTCCATATAAAGACTTATCTAGCTTACATGCATGCCCTTATTTGCCTTTGACTTCAAAACCCTTAGACTGCTCTATATAAATCGATGTCTTCTTCCAGGTCCCCGTATAGAAAAGTTATAGTTACATAGATATCACCACTATCATAACCATCACTTAAGTTAGCATTGTGATAGGGTATAGTCATTCTTATTCTTACTTTGTTTGCTTGAATCTTCTTGGTGATCTGAATTTGGCTTTCTTCCCCTTCTCTTGTAGAAGTAACATTCTCTTTTGAAATGTCCAGGCTTTCCACAATGATAGTACCTATTAGGGTCTTTATGACCTTTAGAATTAGATCTTCATTTGTTGTGATGGTTGTATCCTTTGTGAACCCTCTACCAACGTTTCTGCCTCTATTTTTCCAAGGTTTCATCTGTGTTGGTCTTCCCTTACTTAGATTCAAATCTCCATTAGAACACCCAGGTCTTTGTACTTTCATCTCTAAATCTTTGGACTTTAATGCTGAGATTACTTTCTCGAGAGTAATCTCAGTTCTTCCATACTTTATTTGTAGATTTAATTGCCTTGTATGATTCTAGTAATGAGTTGAGAATTATAATAGATTGATTCTCAGCACTCAATGTCTCATTTTCCCATGAGTTTGCTAATTAACTCAATATGCAATCTTAGATCTTGTTATGTTCCAGATTGATTCTCAGCACTCATCTAAGTTATGTTCCAGATTCTTTGAATGACTCATTTTATAACCAAAGATTATTTTCTTTAAGTAAATCTTGTTAATTAAAGACTTCTTCTGAAACTGTTCCTCCAATTTCTTATAAATTTTTATTAGTGTATCTTCCTTATCAACCAATTTGATTATTGAATTAGATAATTCCTCTTGTTAAGCCTTTGTAGTGTCTGCTGGCCATTCAATTGGATCACTTAGAACTTTTAGCAGTTTGTTCTGGGCAAGTAACAAGACTCTGATTTTTTTCCTCCATATTCGATAGTCACCCGAACTATCAACTCTGTCAATGTCTATCTTAATGGAACTCATGTTTATTTGCATAAAGAATTAAATCAAGAATTAAAAAGATTTTAGATTTAGAAATATCCTGATGTTAATCTTGTAATTGTGTGAAATACAATCTTATTCTTGATGTACTAGTTTTTCATATTCTTTCCTTGACTTCTTAATGTTATTCTGAGCATCAACTACCTTATTCTTTATTGGGTTCGTGTAGTATATCTATTTTAGAAAAATTTTACAATGCACCATTTTAAAAGGGATGTACATTTATTTAGTATCTGAAATATTTTTTTAGTCAATTTTTTTTTTCTCAAGATCATGTACGTTAACGTTATAGTTATTTAAGGCATTTTGCCAAATTTTAAAATATTCAGAAAAATTTAACACGTAAAAATCAGAATTCAAATAGTATATTGCACGCGTGATTATTTTATTTTATACGCATGTGAAATAGACTATTTGAACACTACTTTCTATATTATAAATTATTTTAAATTTTTTAAAATTTTATAGAATATTTTAAATAAGTACAATGTACATGAATATAAAAATAATTGGACTAAAAAACTCATCCAGATGCCGATAAATAAGTAAATAGTGCACTGTAAAAGAATTCCATTTTTATTCTAAATAATTAATTTTTTTATAGATTAAGAAAAATAAAGAAAAATGAGCATAGGCAAGAGAGCCCGGCCCCACTACCTTGTAGTGTATAAATATAAATATAGAGTGAATATTAATTTTGGGAGAGAATTAAAAAAAGAGAATATTGATGAAGAAATTGACTCATATAATTAGCGATGGAATTGGAGAAAGACAAAACAAAAGTAAGAAGCGTGCTTAAGTTGGTTGCCTAATTTTGACTTTATTTCACCCTAAAATACGTTTTAATTATTTAATTAATTATTAATTAGTTAATTTTATTATAGTCTTCTATATAACAACATTACAGTCAATGATAAAGAATTTTCAAGACCAAAAAAATAATAGTGGACTCTTGATTGGTAATAAGGACAAATTACGAGTATTAATATATATATTGCTAGTCACTTTCACTAAAATTAAAATAATAATAATTAAAAGAAAAAAAAAACATCTATATAGAATTTAAAATTAGTTTTTAAGGTACGTAACACGTTCTTGTGTCTCACGTTACACGTATTCATTTTATTTTTTATTATTATATAAAATCTAAGGAATAACAATTTTATTTTTTTAACTCGTGAAAGCTTATTATTTCAACATGTAATATTGTCATATTGAAAATATATATATGTAAATATAATTATATATATATAGCTAGAAGGACTATAGGAAGCTACATGGGCAACTATAGACTTAGACATATAATTTAAGAGAATTATTTTATTGGTGGTAGCTTAATATTTTCTTCAATTTTATACTCCAATAATAAAACTCATAATTTAAATATGGTTTCGAAGAAAAAAACTAAAATCATATCTTGAAATGAGGAGTCACGAGGAGACTAAGGCAAAATATATAATTATTATATATAGTTGATTTTTATAGATAATAAATAATAATAATAATTGCACTAAAAGACAAAAACAAGTACCATATGATATTACAACTTTGTTTGGGTTCCATGGATTTATTTTTCTTAGACATTTCCTTGCAATTTCGTATCATATTATATAGAATGGCTATTATTATATACAAAAAAAAAAAATAGAAAGAAAAATTCACACTTATTTAATAAGGACATTTGAATAATAAAATTTGATGATTATTTTTAGTTAATTAATTACACTAATTTAAAAGTGAATTACAAATGTCCCAATTGATAATTTTGTGTCCTGTCTATTATGGAAAGCAGAAACTACTAATCTTTATTGTTTAGTGACTATTTCATTTGCCTTTGTTGGAGTAGCTAGGTTGAGTATTAGTGTGAGGATTATAAGTACTGTTTTGGAGTACTTTCGAGTTGGTTTAGGCGGTTTGGAAGGCTCGAAATGAAATGGTTTGGAAACAAAAAAAATTACTTTTGCAACATAAGTTATATTGTCAACTAGGGTGTAGTTCGTAATCAATGGAAAATATCTCAATCAAGAAAGATGGGTCATTATTTAATCCAAATAAGGTGAATAATAGTTAGACTAAACCAAATTTATATATGATTAAGATAAATGATTATGGAAATTTTGGATCTGCAACACCAGGAAAAATTTGCCGGCTGCTATAAGTAACTGTACTGTTGGCTGCAACAGTGTATGATCAGATTTGGAAAAATCAAAATTAGTGTGTGTTTGAAGGGTGCTCGATCGAGGTCAGCCAATTCAATAGTTGCTGAGATAAAAAAAAAAGTGTTGTTTTTTAGATTGGTCAATGTTGTTAAAAGAAAGATGAACACAAATGATCAGCATTATTTACTTAAAATGTTTAGTTTATTAAGAGGTCGCCAATTCTCTTTGTTGTGATTAATGAAAAAATTTATTTTCTTAATTTATAAAAAAAAATATTTATAACATTTATTGTAAAAAATATCTTATTAAATATTGTAATTTAAAAAAATAATTTATTTTAAATATATAATTAATTTGAGTTTATTAAAAATAGAATTTTTACATGTGTTACAAACCTTTTATAGCATGTCATTACAAAATTTAAGTTACACTTTTAATGCAACCATAGAATAGTCTCCTAAATATTTAAGTAAATTAATTAAAAAATTTTATATATATATTTTTTTTCAATATTGGCGACAATATTATACGATTTGTGACATAAATTGATTTTTTTTTTTATAGTAAAATCCTCCAAATTAATTATCATTCTGTTTTTGTCTCTACTATTCTGTTTTATATCAATTATTTTTTTAAGAAAAAATGTATCAAAATTATTGTTTCACTAGCTAATATTATTTATATACATAAAAATGTTTTCTCTAATATTATAATGATAATATGTACGAAAGTATAATATCATTTCTCAATTTGGTCCTTTAACTAATTAACTATGATTAATTCCACCTAGCTATAATAAAAGTAAATATTTTACACATCATTTCAAGTACTTTTTTTTATAACAAATTAAGCATCAAAATCATGATTTTCATGGGTGTAATTTTTGACCATATAATTAAATTAGGAAACTAAAATTGATCATGATGACATATATATCTATAAGATTTTTGTAATGGGTATTGCAGTATAGGGTTTCAACATAATTAAACACATTAATCTTTTCTTATAATTAAATTCAAAGGTTAGGCATGAATTATTTGAAGTTTGATGATGAACACAGTAGAACACACTAGTAATTAATAAATAAAAATTAATTAGTATACATTTATTTATTTATATATTTTGATGTTATAAATAGTCAACAATAGTCAATGATTTCTGGATAAGGTAGCTAAGATAATATGTGAATTTTGAGCATAATTTTCTCCTTAATTTCTCTGTATGTTCTCTGTAGAATTTGACTTATTCTTCATTAGTTATATCTTTTTTTTATTTTTAATTTATATAATAGTTGCCAAATATATAGTAACAATTAATTCACACAATCAAACAATTTTATCTACATATATGATGTCCAAAAAAGTAACATTCTTTAATCATTATACTTTGGTAAAAAGTAAGTTTAATTACGAGATGTTTTGGTAAATCTCCTAATTATTTTGGCATACAAAAGAGTCTTTTAATTTAATTTTTTTCATAATTATATATGTTATATTTATTTATTTATTACTACCTATAAATTTTTTAAAAATTTTAAGTAATTTATATTGTCGAAAATAAAATTTAAATATTTTGTTGCATGCACAACTAATTTTTTTTTATACGAGTAGGTAATTGTTTAAAGTTTATTTTCAGTATTGAAAACTATTCAGAATTTTTTGAAAAATTTATATTTAATGTTAAATAGTTATAACGTATACATTTATAAAAAAATTAAAAAAAAAAACTAAAAATTATAATGTGTGCCAAAATAAATAAAGAATCTACTAAAAAAATTCATGTAAATTCATTCAAAACTAATATGAAATTATAGTATAATAATTAAGTATGTATATATATAATATATATTTAGAGAGAGACGTACGTAAACTATGCATGTGTATATATTTAAATCATGTGTATATATTTAAATCGTAGGAAAAAAAACCTAATAATGCAATTCTTTATTACTAAATAGAAAAATTAGTATTTTTATCCTTTAAATTTTTTATATTATCAAGTTTTACACCTTGTAGTATATAATTTCATAACAGTATCTTTCCAAATATAACTTCTATAGTAATATAATCTTTTTATCACATTTTATTTAATTTTATGTGAAATAAGTGAAGTTATAAATGGCAATTGATAAATATATAAATACAAATTAAATATCCTTCACTATTTTTACGTTAATGAATATAATAGAATAAATATTTTATTATAATAATATATATTTTATAATTTTAATTTTTTAATCATTAATTAAATTAAAATATGGTACCCAAAGGTATTACATTCATTTGTCAATTATGTACGATCAATCTATCGTGTTACTCGTTCACGATAAAATTATAATATGATAAAAAGATCATATTATTGTAAAAATTAAATTTCGAAAAGTATTATTTAGGAATCTTATATTATGGGGCACAACTTAATTTTGTAAAACATTTAAGCCTAGACAAAATACAAATAATTTATGAACACTTAAATTACATAATTTTATAATTAATTTTAGTTTTTTGAGTAAAGTGCACCACCATTGGGGATGGTCAAATAAATTTTTAATTAGATAATTTCTTCACAAATTTTCTTATTAAAATTGGTATTTTCACCATATTTTTTTATTCATATGTATGGATTTAACTGTAAGAATAAACGTAGAAAAGTGTACCAAACATACTTTTACAACAAATATTTCAAAAAACTATCATTTGTTGCAAAAAATATGTATATATTTATAATTTAAGAAAATTCTACAATTCACTATGAAATAGGTGTACTGATGCACATTTATCTGTTTTGTTAATTAAAAAAAATATTTAGTCCAATTTTTTTTTTATAGCCGTATGCATTGTAATTAATTAAGACGTCCCGATAAATTTTTAAGTAATTCAGAAAAATTTAACAGTCGAAAAAAAGGTTAAAAGAGACTCTTTTGCACGAATGATTTTTTTTATTTTATACACGTATGAAATAGACGGTTTGAACATTGATTTTTATATGGTAAATTATTCTGAATTTTTCAAAATTTTATAAGATGTCTTAATAAATATAACGTACACGACTTTAAAAAAATTTAGATTAAAAAATTCTTATAGATGTCGAAATATAATTAGTTAAGGATTGCATCAGTGCACATATATATATTTTTTTTTTGTAAAAATATTAAATTAAGTGGAAATATTTGTTATATTTTTTTTTTGTTTTTAATATATATCAAAATTGTTATACATATATATTTCTTTTAAAATAACTGTTATATATATATGACATTAATTATGAGTATGATCGAGAAATATATACGTGCAATCCACAATCATATCACGGGACTCCAAAAGTCAATTATATAACTAATAATAATATATTTATTTTGCTTATCATTTAAGTAAAATAAGCTATTAATAATATTATTAGGAAAATCAAAATTAATATGGTAATTTTTATTTTCTTTTAAAAAAATATATTATGTCGACTTGATATTTTTATACAATAATTTATTTATTTTAGTGGGGTAATAAGATATCTTTATATATTAAAAGTGTCTATCTAACGGCATTTCTTGGTTTAACAGAATATACTTAAAAATAAAAATAAAAGAATATTCTGTTAAATTTAACGATTAGGTTTGATCTCCCGTTAATAAATAAACCCAATAATTAAACCCAAAAAATTAAACAATCTTTTAAATATTAATAATCTCTTTTTAAATTAAAAAAATCATCTTAGCCACATATCTCTAACAAACCTATCTTGGGAGAATATTAATAATTTTTTTTTATTTATTTTTGTTTAAAAAAAATCTTTATATATTAAAGTTAACCTCACTTATCTAATGTCTTCTCTAGATAAGCATAGGAAGCAGAAATACCATTTCTATCTTTGTGTGATTACAGATATACCACTTCTGTCATTGATCCACTTTTTAGCTTTATAAATGGAGATGTTCATATAATATTAACACTTTACAGGATATTTATAGACATAAACTTACATTACAATGCTATGTTAAAAAAAGAACTAAATAGAATAATCTACTACTCTAATAATAAATTTATTTATAATTTTATAATTACACTAATATTATAATAACTAAATGATGTGTGTATATATATTATTATATTATATAAAGAATATGCTTACAACACGCATTAACGAATTATATATATAACAATTAGGAAGGTGATGATGAAGATTGAAGAATAAAATAAATTTTATTACCAAAAAAAAAAACCACTAGTGAAAATTTTGCATTTTATTGTTAAAAAAAATTATGAAATTGCGTTTTGTAACGTTTGACTTATTATTTTTTGTTTAATAAAAATAGAAAAATGGATTACGTAAAATTGCATTAAAATTTGTTAGATCCAATGGCTAATTTGGATCTCAATGAAATAAGAATAATAATGCTACAAAATCCAAACATAAATGGGGTTGAGATTTCGTAATCATCATGCTTAATTATTATTCTTTATTTTGCTTTAATAATCTAAGTCAAAACTTTATTATTATTTTTTTTAATAAAGTCAAAACTATTTAGGTATTTATTTTTAGGTGCTTTTATAATGCACATTCCTAAAAAAGATTTACTGATGATTCTTATCTATTTCGTTATTCGAAAGAATTTTAGGTGTACGTTATATCCTGTAAAATTTTAAAAAATTTGGAATAGTTTAGAATATTTAAAGTAATGTTCAAACAATCTATTTCACACACATACAAAATAAAAATAGTATGCATGAATTTTATTTTTGGCATGTTGAATTTCTCCAAATATTTTAAAATTTTACAAGATATCTTAAATAACGACAACATACACAACTATAAAAAATTAGACTAAAAAGTTCTCTTAAATATCAAATTAGATAAAGGTGCATCGATATATTCTTTTAAAAAAAGTGCATCGTTAAATTTTCTTATATTTTTTTTTTAAAAAAAAAACGCATGTATATACACCTCATATTTATTTATTTTGTTTTGGTGACCCGTCAAATATTTTTGCAAACTAATGATTTTAAGTTTTTAATCTAGATATTGAATTTATCAAGTAATGAAGATAGCTTAAATAATTTTAATGAATTATTATAAAAAGTCAAAATAGGAAATAATAGTACTAGTGGGGCAAGAGAGAGATACAATGTAGAAAGACTCAAATGAATTTAATTAATAATAGCATGGATTTAGAAAATTTTATAATGCATCGATGTATTCTCATTTATTTTGTCACACGAGGGATTTTTTTAGTTTAATTTTTTTTATGATTATCTACATTATAATTATTTAAGACATATTATAAAATTTTGAGAACTTTAAAAAAATTTAACACACTAAAAATACAATTTAAACTGTTTCTTACATGCATGACTTTTTATTTTATGTACAAAATAAATTATTTAAACATTATTTTCTAAATTATAAATTATTAAGAATTTCTCAAAATTTTATAAAATATCTTAAACAACCATAACATATATAAATTCATACCAAAACAAATAAAAATACATCAATACTTACATTTTAGGAGTATTTTGTGGAAATACCTATAAATTTTTACTCCTATTAATAATAAAAATTAAAAAGAAATTGAAAAAAAAAAGTCAACATTGAGATGCTGAGCTGGCACCAACTCTTTCTCTCTCTCTAAATGAATAATAAGGAGTCTTAGTCATAGATCGGACGGTCTGAGTAGCTGGTTTGACCTAATAAATCCACCCGTGTCCAATCCTACCTATCACTCTTTTTATTTATTTCTTTTTAATTAATAGTTGTTTATTTTTTTTTAAACAAAATAGTTATTTATTATTTTTTTTTTAAAAAAATATATTTATTTATTTGATAGTATGACCTTTTTTTTTTCGTACTTTAACAAAATAATAATTATAATAATACGAATTAAACATTTGTTTTGTATTATTATTAATGAGATTTTTGTTTATGTTCACTATAGTTCTTAGAGCACCTTCAACTACAATTATTTTATTTTGTAATATTGGCAAAAGTCAAAAGACTTATTAAATATTTAAGTACTTAATTATTAGTCATTTTTATTTTTATTTATTTTTCAAAATATATCACTAAAATTTTACTTTTTATATTTTACCTCAAATGTTTATACTTTTTTTGATTTAAGCGTTTACATATTACAACATGTTTTACCTGGGACTCGAACCTAGGACCTCCAACACTCACACACTCACCTATGGCCACTTGAGCTAGCCCCAAGTGTTTTCTCAAATGTTTATACTACACTATACATTTATTTCTTTAAAATTAGTAAAATATATGAAAGTGTATAGTAAGGTGTATAAGGTTTCATTTCAAAACCAATTCTCTATATTACAAACGGCTCTTTTAGCTCGTCAAGCGGCTCTTTGGCTCAATTACTCGATAGAATTTTAATTTAGCTCTTATAGATCACAATTTTTTTTTTCTTTCAAATTTTAATATATTTTATTCATTTCAAACACATAATATTAATATATACACATATTTCTATAAAAAAATAAAATTAAGCCTCAAAAAATTAATAAAATATATCTAAAACAATGAAAAGTATTCTATAAATATTTTGTAAAATTAATTGAATCATTGCAATTTAAATAATTCAATTAAATATATTTATCATGTATCTTTTACATTTAAGACACTTGATTTGAGTATTTAGAGGCTTCAATTGTTACTACTTACATAATTTTACTATACCAAAAAAAAATTAGGTATTTAATTATTTAAAACGTAACGATTTAGATATTTTCACTATACATAGTTACTTTTGCACTTATTTGAAAATTTGTTTAAAAGTCTTTGAAAAATCTTTATTAGTACAATCTTAATTATTTAAAACCTAACGATTTAGATATTTTTACTATACATAACGTCACTATGATGTCTAGCATTTTTATGAAGTGTAATATCTTTATTAGTACAATTTAATATTAGGTCCTAGTTATTTTATTTTAATAAAGATTATACAAACTCGCTAACTAATTATAAGGTGCTACCTGATAGTGGTGTTAACCATTCACAACGCGTCATGATCAGTCTAGTGTTGGACACCTTAAAATACCTAATATCAATACTCTTAGGTAATGTTTAGTTTGTTGTAATGGTAATCATAATGAAAACACAATTACCATTACAATGTTTGATTTACTTTTAAAAATAATGTAATAGAATTACAATGTAGTGATGATGGCATCATATAAATGAACCTCCAATAAACTGAAAAACCTATGTAATAAGAATTACATTACAAAGACTAAATAAAGTAAAACTAAAATAACTTTAATACTCTCTTTGTTATATAAATTTTAAAAAATAAAGTGGAGATAATTTTGTAAATTTATCACTTACTCTGATATTTATTTCAATATCAAAATAAACATTATAATTAATTCCTATTACTATTCTTAAAAATAGCTAAAGAAATTAAATAGAAAGTCATTTTTACTGTAGTTGTTCCAATTTTGCTCCATATTTTAATTAATATTTAATTATTTTAATAATATCATATAATTTGAATTTTTTAAATATAAATTAAATAAAAATGTTAAGTAAGAAAATAAAGAGCTTTCTATTCATTCTCTAATATCTCTATTATAGAGAGTCATTTTTGTATAATTAAAATTTATTTTTTTAAATTTTCACTCCTTATTTTAACTAATAAACGTGTTTAAGGAGCATAGTTCGAAATACTTTTACATTTCCATAATCATAACAGTTATGTTCTATTAAACCAAATGTCACCTTAATTATTTATAGTTTAATTAGAATTTTTATTCCCCAAACTTTGACATGTACCAAATCATGTCCCCTAAATTTTTAAGGTCGTTAAAAATGCCCCCTGAACTATTAAGATTCTTAGATTTAAGGACTTTTGTTTAATTTTAGTAAAAAATTATAACATAGATGAAAGTTTAGGAGACATGATTTGATATATGTCAAAGTACGAGCAGCACGATTAGGTAGATATCAAAGTTTGGGGAACATGGTTTAGTACATAAACAATCACTGATGTAACGTCCCCGCTTCAAACCTCCATTGGGCCCTTACACCCACGGACTAATGGCTCTTATACACGAGTACGCCACTCTGGCTGCTTTCTAGATTGACGACTGACCCTACAGACCAACACGAGTGTTTCCAGCGTGTTTTGTCCTCACTCACACGCTTCCTAGGAAAACTTTCTAGGAGGTCACCCATCCTGAAATTGCCCCAGGCCAAGCACGCTTAACTGTGGAGTTCTTTCGAGATGGGCTACCGAAAAACAAGATGCACCTTGTTGACATAGGTAGTACCAATCAATCCATTTAAACTCTCTTCAACTGTGTAGTCTCATTCCTACACAGTCTCAGAATCATCCCACTCGACTTCCCCAAGCGGTGTGGGCACTACTAGAAAAAACACCTTTTGCAACACTTTTTTTAAACTAAAAAACTTTAAAAGGCAACACTTATAAAAGTGTTGCCTCCTAAACTGTTGCCAAAAGATAGGGTTCTAAAGCAACACTTGCAAAGTGTTGCCTATTGCAATTTTTAATTTTTATAAAAAATAAACATTATACAACACTTTTATTATAAGTGTTACCATTAATAAATTATTTATATATATATTCTTAAATATATTTTTATATTATGGAATATGAAGAAAAAATAAATATTATTTGAATCTTTTTTTTTATGTATATAAAATTTTGTGCGTATTTTTTTTTCTAATTTTAAAAATGTAACAAAATAAACTTTGTACTGCATTTATAAAATTTAAACTAACAGAGCAAATTCCTAATAATGAAAGGCACACATGATTATTATATATCTTTATTGCATAATAAATTGTACAAAAATAAGTACAACAAAATGTGATTACATATAGTAATTTTTAGAAGTACAATAATTTTAGCTTATTGTATATATATCTAATTACAAGTTAAGGCTTAAATAAAAATAAAAAGTAGTTGATGTGATTCCCAAAGCTTGAATTGTTCTGTTAATCAGAGCTCTGTATTTGTGGATGTGGTACCGATTGACTACAAAAAAAAATCTGCATAAGAATAACATAGACTTAATTTATTATTTTTTTTTTGATTCAAGCGTTTATATATTACATCATGTCTTACCTGGGACTCGAACCCAGGACCTCCAACACTCACACACCCAACTATGGCCACTTGAGCTAGCCCCAAGTGGTTAATAGACTTAATTTATTAAGATGTTCATACATGTATATAGTATATAATCGATATTCAATGCATATGAGAAAGAAAAAAATCATTTCAACAAAAGACGAAGACTAAAATATCAAATGAAAGAAAAATGGATGCAAGGTAAACAATTTGAAAGAATAAATACTAAACAAAGAAATTATTAAAGAATTATATACAAAAAAGTACAATATTAACAATTACCTGAGTAAACTTTGAGATATATCAAAATAATGTAGTAATTATTTGCTAAATTATCAAGAACGAAAACATAATATCAAATTTATCATGAAGACTTGAGAGAGAAGAAGTATGAATTATTCAGATAATAACTAAATGAGAGAAGTTATTAAATAAGTGGTAAGTTTATTATGTTTAGAACGTGTGACATGAATTCTTATTAATACTTTCAAATTAAAGTTTTAAAATTATATGAGGCCGGCAGTTGAAACAATACTCAAAACAAAATATATATTTATATATATATATATATAAATAGTTTTGTACTTATTTATTTTTGAACTAAGACAACGCATTATAGAAAGTGTTGTCTTATGTTAAATTTATAAAATATTTATTTATTTAGAATAAATTTTTAACAACACTTTTTTTACAACTGTTTCTAATTCTTAAAATAAAAAAAATTGCAACACTCTTTTTTGAAGTGTTACTAATTAAGTGTTGCTAAATATCTATTCTGTAGTAGTGGGGATTGCACAGCTTACCCGGTGTTTCCCCTTACGGATCACGGGACTATTGATTGTCACAATCACCCCCCTTACGGGGTCCGGCGTCCTCGTCGACCACACTTCCGGCAAGGTCAAGGCTCTGATACCATTTGTAACGTCCCCGCTTCAAACCTCCATTGGGCCCTTACACCCACGGACTAATGACTCTTATACACGAGTACGCCACTCTGGCTGCTTCCTGGATTGACGACTGACCCTACAGACCAACACGAGTGTTTCCAGCGTGTTTTGTCCTCACTCACACGCTTCCTGGGAAAACTTCCCAGGAGGTCACCCATCCTGAAATTGCCCCAGGCCAAGCACGCTTAACTATGGAGTTCTTTCGAGACATACCGAAAAACAAGACGCACCTCGTTAACATAAAAGTAGTACCAATCAATCCATTTAAGTTTCCTCTTCAACTCGTGTAGTCCCATACCTACACAAGCTCTTGGGAATCATCCCACTTGACCTTCCCCAAAGGGCAAGGTGGGATCGCACAGCCTACCCTGTTTCCTTACGATCACGGACTTACCGATTGTCACAACTGAAATAGTAAAATTGAATAAAATCAAACAAAAGTCTTTAAATCTAACAATCTCGATAGTTCAAGGGAAATTTTTAACGGCAAAAAAAGTTAAGGGATAAAAATCTTAATTAGCCTAATTTATAATGTTAATTAGTGATGTGGTTGGATCTGATTGGTACCTATACTTGACGGCAAGTGTTAGCGTGACAGGTATGTCACCGAAAGTGGGCCAAAATGACACCCAAACCAAAGTGATTTTTCATTACCCTTTGACCAAACCAAACCCAAAAACACAAACAAACTCTCTTTCCTCTTTTTCTTTTCTTTATATCAAAACACAACACAACACAACCCCTCTCTCCCTCCTTTCTCTCTCTTTCTTCATCTCATAACACTTTTTTTTCTTCTTTTTCCAAACCTTTCTTTCTTTCAGGTTAATGCAAAAATGGCAGTTGATTTCATGGGCTATAGAAATGAAAAGAAAAACAACAACAATTTCTCATCTAAACTTGAAGAATCAGCTGCTGTTAAAGAAGCAGCTGCTGGTTTAGAAAGTGTTGAAAAACTCATCTTATTACTATCCCAATCCCAATCCAAAACACCCCAATTTCACAACACTATTAAAAATCATCATTCTTCTTCTTCTTCTTCAATGGAAATTGGTATGGATTGTCAAGCTGTTGCTGACGTGGCAGTCTCCAAATTCAGGCGAGTTATTTCTCTTCTGGGTCGGACTCGAACCGGTCACGCCCGATTCAGACGAGCTCCATTGCCACCTCAGCATAATAACAATAATACTGAACCTTCTAGAGTTTATTACGCTACTCCGATTCAACAGATCCCACCACCAGATCAAAACGCTGTCGTTTTACCCATTACTAAAAAGGAAAACACTTCTACAACAACAACAACTATTAATTTTTCTAATACTACAACGACGTCGTTTTTGTCTTCTGTTACTGGCGATTCCGATACTAAATCACATCATCATCATCATCATCATCATCACCATAGCCATAATCATAATAAGCCTTCGTCTTCTTCGCCTGGTTTTCAGATTACTAATCTTTCTCAGATCTCTTCAGTTGGAAAACCACCCATTTCGACTTCTTCTCTTAAGAGAAAGTGTAGCTCTGAGAATTTGGGTTCCGGTAAATGTACCAGTGGTTCCTCCGGCCGATGCCATTGCTCCAAGAAAAGGTAAAAATCTCAACTTTAATAATATATATAGCTTCTCTTTCATAAATATATATATATTGATTTTTGTTTGTTGAAACAGAAAACTAAGGTTGAAGAGAGTTGTGAGAGTTCCAGCTATAAGTTTGAAAATGGCGGATATTCCACCAGACGATTACTCTTGGAGAAAGTACGGTCAAAAACCCATTAAAGGATCTCCACACCCAAGGTATATATATATTTATAAATACCCAGTTGAGATTTTGAGTTGTTTATCTATTTTAGCGATTAAAGATTAGATTTTTATATGATAAACAGGGGATATTACAAGTGTAGCAGTGTACGAGGTTGTCCAGCTCGTAAACATGTAGAGAGAGCTCTTGATGATCCATCAATGCTTGTTGTTACATACGAAGGTGAACATAATCACTCACTTTCAGTTGCAGAAACCTCAAATCTCATCTTAGAATCATCTTAAAAAAAAAAAAAAAAAAAAGAAGAAGAACAAGAAGAAGAAGAGAGTAACGACGTCGTTTTACGACAAAGTCATTGGGCGTTTCGATTTTCAAGAAAGGAGGAATCTTTGTTTTTATTAGAGCAGTATAGTAAAAAAAAAAAAGTAAAGTAAAAGTAGAGTACAACTCGAGCTGGTGACTCGGCCAGAACTCAGCTCTGTCTCGAAGGAGAATTTTTTTTTTTTTTTTAAATTAATTAGTGGGTTAGTTTAATTTTCACTGTACAATATTATTATTATGGTAATGGGATTTGATTCCTTTTTTATTATTATTATTTAAGAAAAAAGATATTATTATTATTATGAAAAATGAAAGAATTAGTCCAATCTGAAAACACTAAGGTGGATTTGGTATTTTTAAGTAGAAAAAAAAGAAAAAGAAAGGTTTGATTTTTTCGTAATGGGAAAATGGATTGCTTTATCTTTGGTTCTTGTCTTGGATGCCTACCTTTTACTTTTTCTTTTTTCTTTTTTTAAATTTTATTTTAAAAGAAAAAATTTAAAGAAGTGAAAGGGACTGAGTCAAAGAATTGTAAAGAAGTGGACCAACATGTCGTGTTTGTAACGGTTGACCATTATAAAAATAAATAATAAAATAAAAAAAAAAAAAATTAGGTTTTTATTTTGTGTAGTTGCAAGTGGGATGGCTAACTCATTCAATGAACATAATAATAATATTCAAATTAATTTTGTATATTACCAAAAAGTATATTTAAAATTTTGACTTGAACTACGTGTATAATTTGATTTTTTGAAAAGATAGGTTATTTATCTAGATATTAATAAAAATATTGTTAGTAATTATTGATATAATTTAGTGGAATGTGACAATAGTTTGGCTGGAATATAAAGAAGACATTATTATATGTATAGACTATAGTTGGCCTGTCAAATGAAATAAAATAAAAAAAGAATAAAGCTTTGTTGCTAAGATTGAAAATAAATGAAAAAAGTCAAAATGGGTGGGTGTATGAATTGATAAATTTTGTGTGTAAATGGGACCCCTTTTATTTTTTGTTCATAAAAATTTGTTCTTTTGCTAAATTTTGCCATTGCCATAACGTCAAACATACTATTCATAATTTGGTCCCAAAATTTCATCATTAATTATGGAAGAGATTTATTTTTTCATTATTCATTCACATAATTGTATATATCTACCACATTTACACTTTTAAATTGACTACACACTATAAAATTATTAGAATATGTGTGACAGAAAAAAAAAAATATTTAGAAATGCTAACGGGCATTTATGGTGTCTAATAATTTTATAAAATGTAATATTAATATTGGTGTAATTTAATATCGTATTACACTTTTTTTTTCTTTTTAATTAAAGGAGAAGATTTTATTAATCAAAATGAAGCAAATACTACACAAACGAGCATTCATAAACCAATACAACAAACTACTCACTTACATATTACAAACAAAATAAAAAATTTATTGATTTTTTTTACAAATTTCTCTCCTATCAATAAAAATAATCTCTCTTTAAGTGCTAATTTAATTAAATTATTCACATAAGAAATTATAAATATTTTTTGCTCAAAAATATAAATATTTTAATTTTATTAAATAAATAAATAACTAATTAATTATATAGTGTCATCTCATAAATACTAAATACTTTAATATTTCATATCAATGCTATTCAAAAAAAAGGTCAAAAATATTGAAACTTTTATTGAATTTACTGAAATTAAATAACCAAAGAAGGGAAATTTCCTTTTTCTTTTCTTATTGTTGTTTCAAAATTTATGGTGTCTTGTTTTTGTCACCTTGACCCACTTAAAAGTCTTGGAGCTATTATCAAGTTTTGACTTGATCTATGGTTGAATATTTATCTTTATTGAGAAATGGGTTTTTATTAAATTAAGTTTTTATTTTTTGGTTTGGGTTGAATTTTTAGGTAGTGAGGTTTGTTTGTTTGTTTGTATAGATATGAATATGGAATTTTGTTTGTTTGTACTTGAAATGAAATTGCATGTGAAAGTGGCAATTGCATGAATTTGTCCCCAAATGCAGTAAGATAAGATGCTGTGCTTCTCTGAATCACAACCTGCAAATTTTTGTTTTCACCTTCTTTTTTTAACCAATTTAATTTTTTTTTCTTTTTTTAACACTAAATTGGGTTTTTTTTTTTCTTTGAAAAATTACAAATGGGTTTTGGCCTTTGGACTTGTCCAATCGTTGAGTGGACTTTTTGTATGTGATGATTGTAATATGTTAACCCACAAAAGCTGGTAACATGATAAATTCTAGGTTTTTTTTTTTTTTTTTTTTTTACTATTTTGGCATTTTAAAATTAATATTTCTCAATATCAATATGCTAGTGTTACATTTTATTTGGTTTTTTAACAAAAAAAAAATATTTAAATTTAAATTTTTAGTAATAAATAAATATTTAAATTTATTTTTTAACCGTAACAAAATCTAAGTTATATATTTTTGAACTTTATAGTTACTTAACTATTTAATATCAATTAATTATCTATATGTCACTTCTTATTAAATATATTTAAATTAATTTTTTTTTATAAAAAATAAAAATTTAATAATTTAGATTAATTAAAAATTACTACGTAATAATTTATTTAACACTTAACTATCATTTACTTACAATTCCATTATAATTTAAGTATCATTACAGCTAAAAATTAAACTTAAATATTTATTTACAATCGAAAATTATAATATATATACAAAAATTATTTTTTTGTTTATTTATTGTTGTAATACTATTTTTCCCCCTATCAAATTGAAAGTTATTAATATAGAAAATAACTTTTGTAGGGATTTTTATTTAGAAAATAAGTCATGATTTATATTATGGCTTAACTAAATTTTCCTATGAGAAAAAAAGTTTGAAAGTTATGAAAAAAAGTCATATAGGATATATGACCATTTGACACTTATTTTAGAAAAGAGCTATAAATCTAGAAAAATTGTTAAAAGTAGTTAATAAAATACATACTTACATAATTTTCTTTTACACTCATTATAGTGTTTATTGAAAATAAATATTTTAATCTTTTCATAGAAAAAATTATTTTAAATTTTACAATCAATAAATGGGTTTTGCCCTTTGAAGTTCACCAAAAGATTAGTGGACTTCTTTTTAGTGATGATTATAACATGGTAACAAACAAATGCTTTATGGACCAATTTTACTTACAAGATTTGAAATTAATTTAGTAAATACCAAATTATAAATAATTACTTTTATTACTTATTTGTAATGTTAGAAAAAAAAAAGGAAAAAAAGAAAGATACCATGTCAGTGTTATAAAGAAAAGAACAAAAAAGTTCAATAAACACCTTTGAATTATTGTAAACTAAATCAAATCAAATTAGTATCATTTTTTAAGTATTCCAAATCTGGTCAAACCTATGTGTATTATATTATTTGAATAATGTATGAGTACATATATATATAAAAAGCAATTATTATAGATTAATTTAAGCTTCTGGAATAAAGTAAATTTCATATTCTAAATGAGTATAGTATAGTATATTTTAATGAATTATTGGGCTGTGACACCAAATTTGTACACGAGATTTTATAAATAATTTTCAATTATATCACACACATGTCAACCCTTTGAATTGAATCTTAATTTTACATTCATAGTTTTAGGGTTTCTATATTTGAATGCAAATTCTCTGACAAAGTTGATCATGTACACTTACTTGCAAAGACTATTTTATTGACAAATTATTACAAAAATACATACTTTGTCCTTGATTTATACAATATTTAAATACATTTGAAATCTGATTTTGTGCTATCATTTGTACTATATTTCCTCCAAAGTTGTATGTTTAGTTTTTTTTTTTTTTATTTAACATAAAGTCGAGTGTAAAACGAAGAAAATAAATTGGAACGAGTATACGGATAAATAATTTTACACCCCAAAATAATTACTCTGATCGATTAGTAAATATAGCAGTAAGAATCGTAAATGGGATAACGGTGGATCACGACAGATAAAGCGAACAATTGACTGATTGCATTTATTTTTTCATTTAATTAAAACATTATAAAATTAATCAAATAAAAATAAAATATATCTCTTGTTTTATTAAATAATTTTTTAGTAAAATAAAGTGACACCACATCAAACGCCAATTATTGGCACAGTTGGTCGGACACCAGCGCGCATGTGTTGGTACGATGTGTCAATCTTCGCTCATGTGCAGTGATAATCTGACTAAGTCACATACTATGTCGCTTTCTTTAAGATGTTTTGCAGCTCTACTCAAAGTGTACACGACAGTCTATCAACCATGATGTTCCAAAAATAAAATAGCCACCATATACAAATTATTATGCACCAAATGATATCCATATATTACACTCCAAAATAATTACTCTAAGAGATTTTTTTTCATATAGAAGATATATCTTCTTATGTTGTTCGTATACGACTTACTAAGAGAAGTCAATCAAAAAATAAAACGCTAGAAATTGTAAATGAGATCGTGGGAGTAACATTAGGTTATAACAGATAAAAACGGATAATTGACTGATTGCATTTATTGATTCTTTTGATTAAAACATTAAAAAATACAAAAAAATAAATCTATATTTTATTAAATAATTTAAAAATAAAGTGACATAAAATCAAATGGCAACTCAACTCAGCACGGTCGGTCGGGCACCAGCACAGCACGAGTGTGTTGGTCCGGTGTCAGTCCTCACCCATACACACTATAAAAAGTTTTATATAAATTTTATTTCAATATAATCAAAATAATTTCTTAATGAAAAAATCAGTTTCTTGATGAAGAAACTTTAGTGAGTTTCGCCTTGACCGATCGTCGCCGGATTGGTAAGAAACTTAAAAACTCTTATATAAATTTTACTTTTATATAATCAAAACTAGTTTCATGATGAAAAAATAAGTTTCTTGATAAGGGGTCTTTATTGAGTTCCATTATGACCGATCGTGCTGAATGAGTGGATTGCCAATTATTGTTTGTTGGATGTAGAGTTGGTGAATGAAGATTGATAGGTGGAGTTGTTGAGGGGTGATGGAGGTGGAGTTTGAGAGAGGAGAAGAAGTCAAATTTTTTATTTTTCTAAAATTGATTTATCTAAGAATAAATATAAGTTTTGAAAATTAAGGGTGCGTTTGAAAAGCCACAATATAAATGGATTTGTGTGTAATTAGAGGTAATTATACAATTTGGCATATTTATCTGAATTGGAAGTAATTTAGGAGTTTCAATTACACTCTACTCTCCAATTGTCATGACCCCCATTTGAATTGAATGTAATTACACTGTGTAATTATTAAAAACTTTCCATATTAAACATTAGCTACTAAAAAATATTTTTTTCCCATGTAATTACTAACTATTTTGTCAAACAAGATATTAAAAATTTGTATGTAATTACCACCTCATATCTAAACACACCTTGAGTGTAATTACTAAATTGTGTAATTACCACCCTAATAATTACTCTACTTAATAATTACACAGTTATTTCCAAACACACCCTAAATGTATATATACATGGGATGATAAATATCATAAAATAAGTTTAAAATATAAAAAAATATCATAAAAATAGCCACACTTAAAGCTACTATATTTAAGTAAAAAAAATTAAAAGTTCTGTAAATTCTTCTAATTTAATTTCGACTCCTAGAAAAAGGGATATTGCTGGAAAGAACAACTCAAAGAAAATTGAGATAAGTTGAAGAATATATATATATATTTTTTGTATCCATTAATTAAAAATACCATCATATTATATCTTTATATATTAAAAGTGCCTATTTAACCGCAATTCTTGGTTTAACAGAATATACTTATAAATAAAAGAATATTCTGTTAAATTTAACGATTAGGTTTAATCTCCCGTTAACAAATAAACCCAATAATTAAACCAAAAAATTAAACAATCTTTTAAATATTAATAATCTCTTTTTAAATTAAAAAAATCATCTTAGCCACATATCTCTAACAAACCTATTTTGGGAGAATATTAATATTTTTTTTTTATTTTTTAAAAAAGAAAAATATTTATATATTAAAGTTAACCTCACGTTATCTAATGTTTTCTCTAGATAAGCATAGGAAGTAGAAATACCACTTCTATCTTTGTGTGATTGCAGATAGGGGTGGGCATCATCCAATCCAATCCAATTGAACCGAACCGATCAAATCCAATCCAATTACAAAAAGTTGGATATCCAATTACAATTGGATTGGATTGGATGCTAAAAGTTGGATTCTAATTGGATTGGATCGGTTATTGGATGTCAATCTCAAGATCCAATTAAAAACCGATCCAATCCAATTACATTTATATATATTAAAAAATTATTTATATAATAAAAAATATTGAAAAATATAATAAATATTTATTAGATTTTTTTTTTGTATGTTGAATTTGTAACACTTGATTGTTTAGTGTATTTATTTTCATGATGTTTTGTTTTATTTTATTACTTAGAAATGTTATTGTTTTAATTATTTAAAACTTTTAGCTACAATACACTTGTAAGAATAGTATATTTATGAAGTATTAAACTTAATAAAAAGATATACTTAGTTTTTTACGTATTTTTCTTTATATTTTTAAGCTAATATTGAAATTTAGGTGTGTAATTGGATATCCAATTAAAAAATCGATCCAATCCAATTAGTAAATGGATTGGATTGGATTGGATCTTGAGGTCTAATTGGATTGGATCGGATGATAATTTTCCAAATCCAATTACTAATTGGATTGGATCGGATGAGGAAAAAAAGGTTGGATTGGATCGGATGCCCACCCCTAATTGCAGATATACTACTTCTGTCATTGACCCACTTTTTAGCTTTATAAATGGAGATGTTCATATAATATTAACACTTTACAGAATATTTATAGATATAAACTTACATTACAATGCTATGTTAAAAAAAGAACTAAATAGAATAATCTACTACTCCAATAATAAATTTATTTACAATTTTATAATTACACTAATATTATTTTTAATACATTATTAAATAATATTTCAAATATAAATATTTAATTTTTTCAAACTAAAAATTTGTAATCTTTAAAAATAAAATACATTCAAAATCTTAAAAAGACCAAAATCTTAAATAAAACTAGCAATACGTGGCTCGGCACGTACATTCACCTAGTTTTATTAAAATGTACCAACTTTTGTAAGTGGGTTGCCCAATATACTCTCATTTTCCACTTATATTTAACACATAATTTACATTAACTTAAAGAGTATAATAAATGTATCATCTATAAAAGTGAGTATATCTTACAGAATATAAAAATAAAAGTAAAAAGTAAAAGAAATAAGTAAAATGAATATACAATATAATTTCCTCACCGAAATGACCCAATTTCACGTATCTAAATGGGCCTGACAGTAAAAGCCCAGACAAACAAAAGGCCCACGCACACTCTTAAATCGAATCGTGATATTCCCACGCACCACTAAATTCTTCCTCTCAGACATTGTTTTTTCCAAAGTGAAACTATACTTTTTCTTTTGAAAATAAAGTACTAATCATAATAATCGTCTAGATAATGAAATCCTAAATCTCATAATGGGCCAAGCCCAAGCCCAGTAAGAATTATATGGTTATCTTGAATAGAAACAAAGAGTTTTTACAAAAATACTGGATTTTAGGTAAAACTTTACAATTTTACTAACATAGAATTTTTTACAAAATACTATCTTTTTATAAAATAACCGTAAAACAACGAAACAGAACAATTAAAACAACAGTGGAACAACAAAAACCAACCGTGAAATAACCGTGAAAACTTAACACAATACACAATATTTGTTTAAAAAAAATTCCACCTTATAGTAAAAAGTAAAAAATTTGAAAATTCAGTATGTGGTGTAAAATCTCCTAAAAACAAAGCAATAACCAAACACAGGCAAGCAATGAGGTCAATTCCGTATTAATTAATTGGTAGTCTTCGAAAGACCGACAATGTTTGAATGTCTTTTCAATATTTAGTTTTTGAATTGTATTTTTGAAAGAGAATTGCTAAAAGACACTAAAAATAATTTTAGGAAATATCGTTAACCAATCTTTAAATGTTGTCTATAAAAAGTGTTGGACACCACTGGTATTAAATAATAATGCTCTTTCAAAGTAGGAGTAAAATATAATTTTTTGTCATTTTAAAAATTTGACCGTGTTCAACTAATATTTTCTAAAATTTTTTTCTTTTCTTTTTTTTAAAAAAATACTTTAGCATTCTACTATATACCACGACATGAACTCAAGGCCAACCATAGTATTTTGGAACTTGAGTTTTTTTGGGGCCTTGAGTAAAATTTAAGATTAAGCTCTTTATATATAAAAAAGACGTGTTTATTAAACCACAATTTTATCACACTGCATAACCGTATCGTATTTTTCTAGTTTTAAAGTCTTGCAGTGTAATTACGGGTTGAAAAATTACAAAATCAGCACATGCAGTTTGGTTTGAAAAAATAGTCTAAACTCACACCATTCACACACTCATATCCAAAACAAGACAGGATCAAACCGAATCCAAACCCAAATCTAGATAGAGATTGAATCATATCCAGATCAAAAGAGAACACAGACCCGACTTTAGACCGCAAAACCGGCCAAGTCCTAGGTCAACATCCGGGTCACGGTCCTAGTCCGAGTCTAAGTTTGGGTGGGTGGGTCCATAGCTTTTTTTTTTTTTTTGAATAAAGATAAACTTCATTAACTCATGAGCAATCGCTCAAAAGTACAACTTTAAGTTCCGAAGGGATATCATCCTTCATGAACATACGATCAGCAAATAATCAAGACTGACGTGCAGGGCCGGCCCTGAAATATAGTGGGCTATAGGGTAAAAATTATTTTTTGGGCCCTTATTTAGAAAAAAAATGGTATTTTTGAAAATTAGCAAAAAAATTGTGTAATTTTAAAAGAGCAAAATTTTTTTTTAGGCCCCTGGACTAGGTGGGCCCTAGGCACAGGCCTAGACCGCCTATGCCCAGGGCTGGCCCTGCTGACGTGCAATCACATGTGCGGTTCGATTAGCAGAACGTTTAACAAACCTAATATTCCAAATTTTGTGTGTAAGTGGAAGCTGTGGAGTGTACGGCACGTCATGTTAATAGGTGGCGTAATAGAATTGGAAATCCTAATCAATGGGTTTCGTTTTGCCCTCACCATATAAATACCCTCTTATCCTTCATTTCTATTCATTACTACTTTCTAAGCGATTCTCACAATAATCTCTGCTTCATATCAAAATTCCCAAGAAGAACCCTAATCCCTTCTCTTCATACACTCATTAAAGGTAATCAAATTCTTGCTTCCTTGTTCATAATTGCTTCTGATCATAGAGCACTCGCATCTTTGAATCTTCTTTTTGTGGAATTATATATATATGTTTTTTATATAATTGAATCTTCTTTAGGGTTTTCAATTTTCGTCTTATTTTTAAATCTACCGAATAATTTTTGAAAAGTAATGTACTTTTTGTTCATCTGCTAATTTAACTTGTATCGTATCTTTGAATTTTGTTAGAGTATTTAATTCTCGACCTGTTTGTATTTAATTTTTTAAATTTTACCGAATAATTTTTGGAAAATTATACTTCTTTTTTCATCTGTGAAATGTATCAATAATATTGGGTTTCATACAATTTTAGGGTTTTATTATTTAATCAGGCAAGATTGTTTTTTTTTTCTTTTAAATTCTAAAGAAGTTTTGTCTGAAATTATTTTTTTTGGGGGATAAATTCTGATGAGATTTTGTTTTAATTGTGTAATTTTAGATGCAAATCTTTGTGAAAACCTTAACTGGTAAGACCATCACTCTTGAGGTGGAGAGTTCTGATACCATAGACAATGTTAAGGCTAAGATCCAAGACAAGGAGGGGATTCCCCCAGATCAACAGAGGTTGATTTTTGCTGGGAAGCAATTGGAAGATGGAAGGACTTTGGCTGATTACAATATTCAGAAGGAGTCAACCCTTCACCTCGTGCTGCGTTTGAGGGGTGGAATGCAAATATTTGTGAAGACCCTTACAGGAAAGACCATCACTCTCGAGGTTGAGAGTTCTGATACCATTGACAATGTCAAGGCTAAGATCCAAGATAAGGAAGGTATCCCACCAGACCAGCAGAGACTTATCTTTGCCGGTAAGCAACTCGAGGATGGAAGGACTTTGGCTGATTACAACATTCAGAAGGAGTCCACACTTCATCTCGTGCTTCGTCTTCGTGGCGGTATGCAAATATTTGTGAAGACCCTTACAGGAAAGACCATCACCCTTGAGGTAGAAAGCTCGGATACAATTGACAATGTAAAGGCGAAAATTCAAGACAAGGAAGGAATCCCACCAGACCAGCAGAGACTTATCTTTGCCGGTAAGCAATTGGAAGATGGCAGGACTTTAGCTGATTACAACATCCAAAAGGAGTCGACCCTTCATTTGGTGCTGCGTCTGAGGGGTGGCATGCAGATCTTTGTGAAGACCTTGACTGGAAAGACCATAACTTTGGAGGTAGAAAGCTCGGATACAATAGACAATGTAAAGGCGAAAATTCAGGACAAAGAGGGCATCCCACCAGACCAGCAAAGACTTATCTTTGCCGGTAAGCAACTCGAGGATGGAAGGACACTTGCAGATTACAACATCCAGAAGGAGTCTACTCTTCACCTCGTGTTGCGTCTGAGGGGTGGCATGCAGATCTTTGTTAAGACCTTGACCGGAAAGACCATAACTTTGGAGGTGGAAAGTTCGGATACCATAGACAATGTAAAGGCGAAAATTCAGGACAAAGAGGGTATCCCACCAGACCAGCAGAGGTTGATTTTTGCTGGTAAACAGTTGGAAGATGGTAGGACTTTGGCTGATTACAACATTCAGAAGGAGTCTACTCTTCACCTTGTTCTCCGTCTTCGTGGTGGCTTTTAAATCTGTTTATAGCTGTTATGAATGGAATGCATTTTATTTTTATGTTTATGGTTTTTATTACTATGAAACAAACTGCTTTTATGATTTAGTATGGTTTATGGTTTTTAAAACTTGTTATATATGACAGTTTATGGTTTGGCCTTGTGGTGGTATATTTTCATATTCAGAGTGAGAAATTCTTTCTCATGTTTATGTTCTTGAGTTGTTTTTAATGTTGCTGGTTTTATTAATATCAAGGTTTTAGGCTCAACTCGTATATGAAGGTCTGAATCTAATTATTGTTGCTCTATAGAATTTTCCTCTGGCCAGGTTTCAATGGAGTTTAATCACGAACACACACTCACACCAATTACATGGAACTTGATTATGCATTTAATTCATATCAGAATTACTACATTATCTTCCAAGTATGGACTTATATGAAAATTGATATAAAATATGAAGGTTATACTGTATTGTATTACCTTCATTATTAGTCGAGAGATATTTTTAATGGCAATGATAGAGTTGGGGAGAAATTGGGCTTTGTTGCAAGCAAAAAAGTGAAAACTAATTTAGTTTCTAGAGGAAGAAGAAGAACAAATATAAATAAATTTATTTTGCTTCAATTTAGTTTATATATGTGTATTTATCCTTTGATAGCCGTCTCTATTTTTTATAAGGCTTGGGACAAAATTAAAAACTAGGCAAAGATAAAATTTAATTAAGATGGCGTTAGAATAATAATAGGAATAGAATGGAATAAAATTTAAAATGCATAAAAAATTTAATAAAATGAAATATTCATTCTATCAAAATGGTAGAAAGAACATTCCATTGGAATGTAATTCTAATACTTTAAAATACAATTAAACAAAGGAATAGAATGAAAAATATATCCTTTCCATTCTATTTTATTTCATTACCTTCAACCAAACCCACCTAAGTTCTTAAATAATTTTCTAGCAACATTGTTTGCAACATTGTTTGTTGTTTTTATGGATTAATGCTAATAAAAGATTCTTGGAAATTAGATTGGGAAGCCTCTTGGGTTGAGAGGATTTGGGCAAACATAGCTTTCATTCAAGAGATCATTTAAGAAATATTCAAAAATAACAATTTTTTTTTACGTAATTTTAATTTTTTATATTTTTTCGATTTTTTTTTATTACAGATCATTATCTTTAAGTTACTTTTTAAAAAAATTTTGTTTACACGTTATTTTCACGTTGCGGTGACATGAAAATAATGTTGAAAAAATACAAATCTATAGACATATAAGTAAAAAATAAAATTCGTAAAAATGTGAAAAAAAAAATTAATTTTAAGGTGTATTTTGTAAATTTCTAGGGATTATTACATGAACTATTGAAATTTGAGGCGTGATGAGTGCTACCGTCAACCTTCTATAACAATCTCTTAGTCAATTTCCGTGCCTGAAAATACATGTTGGAAATTTTTTTTCCAAAATATTTTTTATGGCGGTGTTCGTCATAGTTACAATATTTTTGTAAATTTTTAAATTTTTTTGAATAATTTATTATACCAAAATTAGGTTTAAAGATTTTTAAACTCGAATAGTAAACTAGAATATTAGTAACACTGTTTTTTTTTTTGAATGAAAATAAACTTTATTAGACAGAAATATCTGCTAAAACAATGGATTGAAGAGCAAGGGGAACATCACTCTCAGTAAAACGACGACCTGACCAATAATAAGCACCACGTGCCATACAGTGCGCGGCTTTGTTAGCAGACCGTTTAACATGACCAATAGAAACACTACTTAAAGAAGATAAAATAGATTGACAATCTTGAACAAATAGACCAAAAATAGAAGGCATAGATACCGAACTAAGAATAGCTTGAACAACTAAAATGCAATCCGTCTCTAAAATGACATTTGACTTGTTATTCCTCTTTATCCAACTAAGTGCCTCTTTGACACTTAGAATTTCTGCAATCTCGGGTCGGCAACTGACAGAAGAAATAGTTGAAAACGCCTCAACTATTCGACCATCACAACCGCGTGCTACAAACCCAGTACCAATCTCATTTGTATCTTCAAAAACCGCCCCATCCACATTAATTTTTAACTGTCCAGCAGGCGGTTTGGACCAGTGGTCTCTTGTGTCAGTGCGATTAGAGGCCAGGGAGACCGAGTCCAGCCGCTTAGACTGAGCACACTTCCATTGTCGAAGAGTGGTTCGAGCCAGCCAAACAACCTCAGCAGCACTACAACCTTTACCATTTCAAAGCATATCATTTCGAGCCTTCCAAATTGCCCAACCAACCATGACAGCTTCTTCAACCAACCCCATATTGCCTACTGCCAATACTTCCATAAACCAATCAAAAAAATTGGTTACTGCAGAATGATCAACACCTAACGCAGATCTGAGCCAACACGAATGAGCAAATGAGCATTGAACCAAAACATGGAATATTGACTCTTCCCCACAGTTGCACAACACACAATGTAAACCCACAGGAACATGCTTACTATGAAGTTGAGTACGTGTAGGCAAACAGCCTGAAAGGGCTTTCTAAGCAAAATGTAAAACCTTGGGAGATTTACTAATTAGTAGCACTGTTTTTAATACTGTAAACAATTTATATTTTGTAAAAAATTTACTAATTATAATAAATATAACTATAATAAAAAATTGAAAAACAAAATATTTTGTCATATAATTTAGGGAGTGTGGAGATTGTAAGTGGGCCAGGCCCAAAAACAAGCCTAGCCCAACAAAAGGCCCACATACACACTGTCTCAAATGGAATGGTGATATTCCCACGCACCACTCAAACTCTGTCCTCTCATGAATCTCAAAACCCCAACTCCTTCTCTTCTCTTCTTCTCCTCCTTCCCTCGATCTCGGACCACCTCACTACACTCTCCAATGGCTTCCACACTCGCTCTACCTCTCTCCCACTCATCGGATCCGACTACTTCTTCTTCCGCCGACTTAGACGACCTTGTTTGCTGCGACGGACAGAAACGAGTTCAGCCACTGGAAACGCCGTCGTTTTGCTCTGAATCTCCTTCCCGGAGTCTAAACGGAGGGGAATCGCGAATTGAGAGGGCTTGGGATCACTGGAAGAGACTCGGTAGGCCTAAGCTGATTGTTGCTCCAATGGTGGATAATTCTGAACTTCCTTTTCGTTTGCTTTGTCGTAAGTACGGAGCTGAAGCTGCGTATACTCCTATGTTGCACTCTCGGATATTTACTGAGACTGAGAAATATCGAAATTTGGAGTTTACTACTTGCAAGGTTTGGATTTTCTTTTGTTTTTAGTCTTTTGGACAAGCTTTTTGATTTTATTTGATAAATTCAAGCTGATTTTGATGAACTTAATTGGTTTAGTAAATGTATAACCTGAAAGATCAGTTCTTTTTGTTTTTGTTATTTTGTGAAGTATAAGCTTTGAATTAGAGTCTTAGTGTGTGCCATGCCAATATACCAAAAAAAAAAACAAAGTTTTTTCGAAATTTTTTAGGCTAATTAGGATTTTTATTCCTTGATCTTTCACACGTATTGAATCATGGCCCCTGAATTTTTGGACTTTTGTCAAATTTTACTAACAACATGGACAATTGTCACGATAGTTATAAAATTGAAGAGAAGTCCTTGAGTCCAACAATTCAATAGTTTGAGAGAATTTTTAATAACCTAAAAAGTTCAGGGCAAAAATCATAGTTAGTTAAAATTGTATTATTAAAATAACTTTCCAAATAAAATTATTTGCAAAATAATCACCTTTTGAGACCAATAATTACACTTTGCGACCATAATGGCTGTAATGTGTTAATTCTATGTGGTTATTTTGCAAATTTGACAAGTTGTTAATTTGGCAAATTTTCCTGATATGTGCTTATCATGATTGCAGGAGGACAGGCCGCTATTTGTTCAATTTTGTGCTAATGATCCAGACATTTTACTGGAAGCTGCAAAGAGAGTGGAGCCGTATTGTGATTATGTCGATATTAATTTGGGGTAAGAATGACTTAAGTCAATCAATTTCTATAATATACTCTTAATTTTTAAAGAAAGATTATCTTATCTTAGTTTACATATTTGTGCTGTTGTATCATTGAAATGCTATGGTGTATTTGGTTTTCTATGATTAGAGAAAGCTAATGAGTTATTCTTCGATTAATGAATATCGAGAAAAGTAGTAGCCTAAGTCATTTTAAATTCTTATGGACCGTTTTATAGAAGTTTTCGTGCTGATGGGTTTTCGAACTAATCTCTTAAGTGTATGAATTTTTGTGCAGTTGTCCTCAACGCATTGCTAAACGTGGGAACTATGGGGCCTTTCTAATGGATAATCTTCCTCTTGTGAAATCTTTAGTAGAAAAGTTGGCTCTCAACCTTGAGGTTCCCGTGTCATGCAAAATCCGCCTCTTTCCAAATTTACAGGATACAATTAACTATGCTAGGATGCTAGAGGAAGCTGGTTGCTCTCTTTTAGCCGTCCATGGACGAACAAGAGATGAAAAAGATGGAAGGAAAATTAGAGCTAACTGGAGTTCAATCAAGGCTGTTAAAGAATCGGTCAGGATCCCCGTCCTTGCAAATGGGAACATAAGGCACATGGATGACGTTCATAGGTGTTTGGCAGAGACAGGTGTTGAAGGGGTGCTTTCTGCTGAGACTCTTCTTGAAAATCCAGCTGTTTTTGCTGGATATCGAACTGCAGAATGGGTTGCAGGCAGTGAAGAAAGCTTCGTAGATGGAAAATTAGATCAGGCAGATCTATTGGTGGAGTACTTGCAGCTATGCGAACAGTATCCTGTGCCATGGCGAATGATTCGTGCCCATGTGCACAAGATGTTGGGAGAATGGTTTAGGATTCAACCACAAGTTAGAGAAGATCTGAATGCACAGTCTACGCTGACCTTTGAATTTCTTTATGGTTTGGTGGACCAGCTCAGAGAGCTAGGCGTAAGAATTCCGCTCTATTTGAAAGATGATGATGTAGCAGAAGTCTCGACAGCAGATAGTTTGGATACTTCAACTTCGTGATACAATCTCATCAAGTTGTTGGCACTTGAAATCGGGTACATTTTATTCAAAATTGAATACCAGCAGATTATTTATTATAAATTACAATTTGAATACCAATTATTTTTACATTTACTAACATAGCTTAGTCGCCATTTCGGTGAAAGAGTCAGACTTTTCTTCATGCTAGAGGCATGACAGAATCTAGGCCAGAAATTAACAAAAGAAGAAATGGCTGTACCATTGTTTAAGTTATTAAGTATGAGTTTTGGAATCTATTGATTGAATTTATATTCTTTTTAGGGGTTGATTGTATCAATTTTGGATAATTATTGAATATTATTCTCGATTACTTGTTGTAAAAGATCTTATGTTATTTCTACACAATGTGATATGGGTATTGTTGTTATTGTCCCTAATGTTTTAAATAGTAAGATTATGTGAAAAACAATGACTTATGTCAACATAAGTGAAAAATTTCAGGACTACCAAGATATTCAGCCTTTATTTTAAAATATAGATATGGATAGATTTGGGTACATTTATATGGCCCTTTGCCTAATCTTACAATAGGATCATGAAACTCAGATTTGGGTACATTCATTGATAATCATTATTAGGGATTCTAGGTGGATTACTTAACTGATTTAGAAAGACAAAATAGGTTCAAATATCTTCTTCTTCAACTGATCTTAGAACACAAAATTTGTGAGGACTTTTCCAACCAAATGCTCTCCATAAACAGCTCTCTTTACTTTCTTAGTCTCATCAGCTTGGTTAACCTTACCATTCCTCTGTTTGCAAATATCCAAAGGCTCTACAGCTGTATGGAAATTGGTCTGTTCAAAACAACACAAACAAGTTAAATGCTTTATTTAGAATCGAAAACCTCATAAAAAATAACTGACAAAAACAAATAGTTGTAAGTAGCTAACACCTCATAAAAATATGCCACAGAGACTCTGTATCTATCCGAGTTGTTGATGACTCGATGCAGAGTCGACTCGTACAAGCCATTCGAGTAAATCTGCAGTTTTTGTCAAACGATAGAATACGAAACCCTTTAAGTTTAGGTTCAAAGTAGTATCGGTTTCTCGAGTAACTCACAACTAGGTCTAAGATTTTCTCTACCTTTAACATGTCCCCGATATTGCAAACAAATGTTCCGGGAACAGGCGGGGCCGATATCCATTTCCCAGATAAGTTTCTCACCTTCAAAAACTCGTTAATTTAGTTACACATATACAATTGTTTTTGT
Organism: Cannabis sativa; assembly: GCF_029168945.1. NCBI lineage: Eukaryota > Viridiplantae > Streptophyta > Magnoliopsida > Rosales > Cannabaceae > Cannabis > Cannabis sativa. Next base: position 22,187,318 of record NC_083610.1, read on the forward strand.
ATGTTTGAACAAAATAAAATATTTGTACCTCAAGTGCATTTATACCATCTTCTTGATTAAGCAGTGTCAATAAACCTGTCATTTTATGAAATTAACTGAGATTTTTACTAATATTATTCTAATTTCAAACATGGTAAATAAAGCCTTGTTATTACCATAGTCAGTGTGAGCTCCACTGGATTATATGACCATGAAAAAAAAGAGTAACATTATTAGATGAAAATCACATAGGGAAGATTAAAAAAAAGAGCACCTAATGTATCTTCTTTAATTACCATCCAATGTCGTTTACACCATTTTCGAATGGTTTTTTCGGGTAACCAAGGATTCGAACTACCCAGAATGGATCTCCAGCTCTATCGCCTTCGAATTCGTACGGTGATCCACCCAAAGCCAAAGCGATTCCACGCATTATGTTTCTTGAAAGATCTGAAAATAAGAAGAAAGAAATCTCTGATTGATTAGAACAATTTTGGTTAGAAATAATGAAAGTTGATTTTATGAGTAGATCTATGCCTGTGCACATATTGATATATTTTTCCATCATTTCCTTGTAATTTGGGGGATTTAATGGCCTGCATAATAAGATCATTTTAATTAGATACAAAAAATGATATGATATGATGATAATTTGTTGAAGTGGGATTTTGATTGTGTAAATAATATATGTACCATTGATTATGTCCTTCCAAAATTTTTCCAACCTCACCATAAGCTCCAGGTTTAAGTTCTCTATAGCACTGTTATAAAGCAGAAGCAACTATAATAAGATTAAGATGATTATGTAATCACTGGATAATTAAGATATATTATTATTATTATTATTATTATTATTATTGTATAGACCTTCTATGAGTTTTTGAAAAGTTTAGAGTAATTTACACACTCAAAAATAAAGTTTGAATAATTTTATTTGCTCATGTAAAAATAGGTCCTTTAAATTTTATTTTAAATATTGTAAATTATTTAAATCTTTTAAAAAATTAACTACATATAAATATATAAAATAGTTGATGGTTATTAAATAAATTTAATTATAAATATTAATTTTAATCAAACTAATGATTATGTATAATATAGAGCAAGTCTATAGAGGTGTTTCAGTAAATTTTTATCTGTTTCGATATATGAAAGAATTTTTTAGTCATTTTTTTTTTATGATTACGTCTGTTACAGCTATTTAAAACCACTTTTAAATTTTTAAAAAATTTCCAATAGTTTACAATACTAAAATTAAGATTTATAATACCGAAAATTTTGATCCCACGCATTATGTTTGTTGAAAGATCTGAAAATTATAATTTAAGTATTATTACTGTCAAAAATTAAATTTAAGTATTTATTTATAATTAGAGTTAAATTAAGTATTTATGCTTTAAATTACTCTAAATTTAATTTTTGACACTGTAAACTATTCAAAATATTTTGAGAATCTACAAGTAGTCTTAAATAACTACAACATATATGATCATACAAAAATAGAATTAATTTTTTTTTCTAAATACCGAAACAGATAAAGAATCATCAAAACAATCTATTTAGTATCTACTACATAAATTTCTTATAATATATATTTTATATGACATACATCAATAGCTTCATGCATGTCTGGTACACCTTTAGTTATGTTCTCCAGAACTTTTTGATAGCCTCTGTATAAACAATAATTTATGTAAATCATGATTCATGTATACAAATAATTATATATATATATAAATACTTAGTTATAATATCAAACAAATATATAAATATGAAATAGACCTGTAACCAGCTGCTGCATTGAGCTTGATCTTTGATTTTTCTTCATATGGAAGTTCAAAAAATTTGTGGGTTTTTCCCTTTACTTCTTGTAATAAAGAAATAGGTATACCATGCCCCTTCTGCTCAATATAATTATATTTAATTAGTGATTAAATAAAATTAATTATAAATATTAATTTGAAAAATATTAAACCATTAAATTTTGATTCGATTAGGAATAATAAAAATTAAATTTTTTTTAATATTACCTATTTATGCATGGCTAATATTTATTGGACTACATTTCATACTTTTAGGTCTATCCAAATCCGATCAAATATGTTAGATTTTATACCATTCGATTCAATCACATTAATTTTAGTCATCCAATCAATTCAATATTCCTTAAATTGGTTTTGTCCACATTGGATGTATTTTATATACATTTATTAGTTTAATTTGGGTTAATCTAATATTTTAGACATAATATTCTTTAGATAAAATCGAAACTAAATAAAAATAATAATTAATTTAATTAGATGTTGGAATTTAATTTTCGGACATTTCCATTCAACATCCAATTCGATTCAATTAGATATTTAATATTTAACAATTAATTCATTGAATTCCATCGATTTATGCATAATCCTAATCCTACTCATTAAGAATTATATAAATATATATAAATAAATATATTATAGGTAAGAGTATATACCACATAGAAAAAGCCAGCTTGAGTACAAGCTTGATTTAATTGCCTAACAACTTCAATAACACCTCCATCTTCACCCATTTTTGGATCATCACACTTGGCCAACAGAGGACTAACATCTGCATATATATATATGTTTATATATATATATATGTTTATATATGACTTTCAAATAAAAATACACAGAATAGTATTATAAGAAAATAATGAGGAGTACCGATCATGGGAATAGACTTGAAATTGGAGCACATTTTTCCTTTAGAAATATGAAAAATGATCACACTACATACATATATATATAAATTATTTATATGGAAATTAAAGTCATATAAATATATATATATCTATATTTATATTATCCTATAATGTATTATAGGATAATCCAGGAGATGGAGGAATGTCCCACAAATGTTTCATTTCAATAATGTATTATAGGATAATCCAGGAGATGGAGCAAATTAATGACATTTCTTCAATTAAATCCCAGAAAATCATTTATTTTTCTTTAAAAAATAAAATAAAAAGACTGACAATAATGCAGTGCAGAATATTTTCATTGATGAAAATGCACGTGTCTAAATTTGAGACCACAAAATAATATATATATAAATTTTAAAAAAATTCAGTCAAAACTATTATTCAAAATAAGAACACTTATCCAAAATAATTTGAATCTCTCTTTTCATTTTAAATAGGATAAATTATTATACACGTACACATTATAGTTTTGATTTTTGTACTATTATAACCCAAATTATATGTTAATTTTTTTTCGGTGGCAAACTGAAAAAGTACTGATGAGAAATGTTATTTGAATGCTATAACTTTTTTACATTATTTTTCAGTTGCAGTTTAAAATAATAAAAAAAATAATACTTTGTTTAGTTGTTTAAATAAATTAATGTCACTTTTTCTTTTAATAGTAACGTTAAAATAAAAAAAATTTCAAAAATAACAAAAACACAGCCCCTCTTATTTTTATAAAAAAAATGGTAAAAATATAAAACTTTTATCATTTTTGTATAATTTTGAAATAATTCCAAAACTTAAGAATATATTTATAATTATATGTGATAAACTTTAGTTTTTTTTTTTGAATGAAAGATAATTATTATTAGGTCAGCGCTAAAATAAGTTTAAAAATTTACATAAAACTTAAGTAATTTATTAACTCTTGTATTATCAAGAAGAAGAAATAAGTTTAAGTTATAAAGTTAGTAGAGTCATCACAAAATAAAAATTTAAAAATATTAAATTAAAGAAGCTTAAATATCTCTATTTTATTTATTTATAATTAACTATTATTAGAAAGTAATAGTATATATATATATTTATAGAAATTCAAAGTAAATAAGTAGTACCGATTATGGGGATGGACTTGAAATCGGTGGCCATTTCTTCTCAAGTAATTATGTATAGAATGGTTTTTATTTTGTAAACAATGATACAAAAATATGGTATTTATACTAAATTCCCAGCATTAAAAAAATAATAATAGTAAGATTAGAATTACACCATGTGACTTCTATAATTAATGATAAGATAATTAAAGTGAAACTCTTCTTTCAAAAGCTAAACCATGTGACTATAGTTGACTATTAAAAAAAGAGCATTGCTATTAGGCATCAGTGGTGCCTAGCACCTTCTCGACATGTCGCATTGCGATTGGCTAGCGATACTCCCTAAAAACTATTATATTAAATTATATGGGACCCGATACTTAGTTGGACCAATAGCGATATTAACACGTAAGATGGTGCTAGGCACCACTGGTGCCCTTTAGCATTTCTCTTAAAAAAATTCAACAACATGTCACTTATTAAAGTGAAAATCTCAACATTATTATTGTTATTAAAACATTAAAGATGCCACGTGATTTTAAAGAATGTATAATTTTTGGTTAATTATTGAATTTTATTCATTGGTTATTGATTAATAATTTTGATTAGAGTTAATTAGATTGGATCTACTATTATCTATTAGTTAAGATCCAGTTGAGAAGGGCGTACTTTATTTATTTTCTGCATGATATAATTACGTGATGTTATTCTATATTAAATACAAGTCTTATTAGTAGAAATTTAAAAAATAATCTTTAATAAAAATTTAAGTATACTTTAATTGGAATTTAAATTCTTATTTACATTATTATATAAAAGTTAATATTATATTAATAAATATCACCTTTAATTATAACAAATAAATAAAAAAAATTCTAAAAATATACTAATGTAGTCTAGCACATGTGTGTAGTTTTTTTTTTAATTAAAATTTCATTTAATTAGAATAAAATTATAACTCGGCGTTAACAATGACAGCAATATCACAATGAAGATTATACTTCGAAAAAATCATAATCAACATGCAATCAAGACGCTTTAGCCACAAGGTGAGCGACTCGATTAGTATATCATTTAACAAAAAATAAAAAAACATCACTAAAATAAGATAGAATCATTCAAAATGAACAACTTGCACCAACCCCGACCCCAAACAGTCAAATTTGATAATACCAATTTCTAGAAATCACACTTCCACCACAAAAGTATTTCCTTGAGAGCCATAAGTTCAACAATTTTTGGCACAACTCGATCGCCCATATCACAACTTAGAAATTACAGCCACAGCTCGATCACTGTGATCCCGTATATAACCCCGCTAAAACCATATCTTCCCTCCTCGTCAAAAAAAACAACGTCAATATTCAAGTGTTAATTATATAAATATTAATTAACAAATTTTATATAAATTTTGTTGAGTGAGTCTTATATAACTTAATTTAATAATTATTATTAAATATTATTAATTATTTGTAAGAAGCTATCTTATAGTGTACTAAACACAATGCTCTAATAAATATATTTATATAAAAGGTAAATATTATTTTGAATTTTGTGTTTTGCGAAAGTCACCGATTGGACTTTTTATTTTGTTAAATAACAAAATAGACTATGTATTTTCTAAAATAGTAAAAATAAGACCTTAAGTTTAATTTTTGACAACTTTTTTTTTTTAATATAACAAATTTGAAGACAATTTCTAACACGAACAGATACAGAGTTTAATTTGTCATAACACCTTTAGATCGAATTATTATTAAATTTTATTTTGACAAAAAATTAGTTCTGAATCCTATTTGTACCATTTTAAAAAATACATAGTCTATTTTATTATTTAACAAAACAAAAATTCTATTTAATAACTTTACAAAAACACGAAGTTGAAAATAAAATTTACCCTAATATAAAATTATAAATTATGTTTGTATAGTCTATAATAAAGACAAAAACAAAGCCGCCTCAACCAATATGCATTTGCAAATTGGAATTGGAGTTGGAATTGGAATTTGCATGCATGCACGGCCCAATATCCCAAAAAGAAGTATATGTGGAGAAAAGAAGCCGCCTAAGTTGTTATTATATGCATCACTATATATAGAACCTATACCACTACATTTTTTATTTGTTTTTATATGAGGGGATTTTTTAGTTTATTATTTTTTTAATTTGTGTATGTTATAATTATTTAAAATATTATGTAAAATTTTAAAAAAATTAGAATAATTTATAATATAAAAATTAGTATTTAAACAGTTTATTTCATATATGTATAAAATAATTAAAGTTTTTAATTTTATTTTCGGCGTGTTAAATTTTTTTAAATTTTTAATTTTTGTAAGATGCCTTAAATAATTACAACATTATACAAACATAAAAAAAATTAGACTAAATCATTATTCCAAATACTAAAACAAATAACAGTATATCAACTTTTTTTTAGGGGTGCATATTATCGAGTTTTAATTGAATATATATACATAATTATACACATTATTATTATTATTATTATTATTATTATTATTATTATTATTATTATTATTATTATTATTATTATTATGTGTTCTTTTCTTCTATATAAAAAGATTTTTGAAGCTTGTTTTGGATGTTACAATTATGCAGCCGCCTTTATAGACGGTTTATATATATAATACTCTTTCAATGAAAGTTCATTGTTCAAACAAAAAAATACTCTAATATTTTACGAATATATTTATCTATATATTTTCTTATTATTTCATAAATATGTGTATACACAGGCTGTGCCAAGCAGTTTGAGGGTATCGAACAAAAAATTAAAATTGAGTTTTTTATTTAAAAAATTGTTAATCAATATTTCATAAATTTAGTTTTTTTTAATGGTATTTTGAAAAGTGCTTCATATGTAAATTCTTTTACATTTATTTAGTAAAATTAAATATACTTTTAAAAAGCATATTGTTAGTACAATTTATTATCGAATGATATTCTTACTTATTCAAATTAAATAAATAATATGTAAAATTGCTCATAAAAATATGTTACTGAATATTTGATATATATTTTGAGTAAACTAATGTTATAATAAAAAGTAATTTGTGGCTAAACTTTTTAGACTTTTTAGTTTGGTACGATTTAACTCCCATACTTAAAATATTACGTTTGAAGTTCTCAATTTCTACAATCATTTTGGTTAACACTCTTTCCGTTGGACTGACTTCGTTATATGTGTCAGTTGGCTCTTACATGATGCCAAGTCAACTTTACCCTATCACATAAAACCCTCCACATCAAATCTAAGTATAAGATTAAAACTAATTAATGAAATTTTGTTAAGATGAAAATTAAACTATAAATGAAAATAAGAAAAATGTACTACAACATTATGGTTATTAGAGGCGGACCATATAATATGGCTTTTTAGTTTTTATGGCTAATGTGCTTTTTAGTTTTGTAAGGCAATATGTCTAGTTTTGTAAATGGTTTGTTTTTATTGAATTTGTAAGGCCTAGTTTTTTTATATAGCCAATGTGGCTAGTTTTCTTTGTACGGCTAATGTGGCTAGTTTTGGTTTTGTAAGGCGAGTATGACTAGTTTTGGTTTTGTAAGGCTAATATGGCTAGTTTTTGGTTTTGTAAGGCCAGTATGGCTAATTTTAATTTTGTAAGGTCAGTATGACTAGTTTTAATTTTGTAAGGTTAACATGACTAGTTTTAGTTTTGTAAAGTTATTATATGGATAGTTTTAATTTTGTAAGGTAAGTTTGGTTTAGTAATAACACATCAAATATAATAGTGTAGTCACCGTCAGCAATGGAGATGAAAATAGATAAGTATCTATACCAGAGAATTCTATATGACTATTTATATAAAATTTCATATTTTATTTTATTTTATTTGTAAAGGAAATTTCATTTTTTATTAAATATTTATTTTGTATTAATTTTTCTCTTTATTTCGCAGGTGTTTTACTAGTAGTTCAGAAGTGACAACTCTCAGTTTTGAAGTTTCTCTTAGAATATCTCTGCATGCCCTTAGGATAAACAATAAACTGTTATAGATGGAAGAAAATTCTCTGCTAGTTGCGTAACTTTATTTATAACTGTCATATTTTCACAAAATGAATTTTGTAAAATTTTTGACAAATCCAACATACATATAATTTCTTGTTGGATTTGCAAACTTGGAGTGATTCTTTAAGCTCTATATTTTTTAGAATTGGTCCTATAATTTCTTCACTTTGTAACTTTGATTGATATCACGCTGTTACAGATTCATACTCATAGATTTTGTAACATATGGTTAATACTATGGATTAAACCAGTGATTAATTTAGGTAGGTAGGCAGATGATGATGGAAACCATTTGTAAAGATTTAAAACACAAAAGAAATATGATAACAGTCATGGAGATTAAAACAAAAATGCACATAGACACCCAAAAAAACCAAACCAAACCAAACCAAGTTGTGTGAGAATGAGAATGTTACTATTTTATTTCTTTTAACTAAAGAGTAAAGTGCAGTTAAAGTCTCTATTTCTACCTAGTTCTTTCTACACAATCAAGCTACACATGCACCTACTTCTTCCACATCTGAATCTGAACTCAAATCTCCCTTTCTAGTTGCTTGTCCTGCAAATGCATACATATTAGTAAAACAAAATATGTTTATTCATTAAATTATTTAGTTAACGTTAAAAAATAAATTAAATAGTTTTGTATATAATTACGCTGCGGGTGTGGGCCTTGGGTAATGTTTTGCAGGCCTAAAGATGGTTAGATCAAATTTTTCTTTCCCAACCATAAACACCCTAGCTTCATAGTAACACCCATCCGTACATTCCAGAGTAAAAGAATACTCTCTTGGTCCTAAACTAAATATTGAAGTTACAATTTTTTTCAGCTCCAAATTAGCACCCTGTAATTTGTGATAGTGTTAAAACCATTTAAGTAACACATATATACAATAATGATTATAAAATTATTAAACAAACTAACTAAGTAACAAAGATAACCTTGAGTTTGTTAAATTCAGTAACGGCTGCATGAGCTGCTTCAATTGTATGCTTATCATAAGTCTTATAAAAAGACTCCACAACAAATGAACTCCAGTTTGCTTGGTTATTAGGGAGATGATCAACCTGAAAACCCTGTAAATATTCATAAGAAATATTACATAGCAAGTTAGTAAGTTGTATACATAATAAATAAAGATTAATATATATATAAAATTTGAATTAATTAATACATACATCAGTGAGTTTGAGTTGGTTTATAACACTTAACCAACCAGCTTCATCTTCTGAATCATCATCATCGGAATCTGATGGTAGGAATGTTTTACCATCATAATAAGGATCCATTTCCTCAATGAATTCATATTTATAATTATTATTATTCATCTCTACCATCTGCCCATGAATTAATTAACAAATCAAGTCAGAAGAAACAACTAAGAATATAGAATGATATACAAATTAACAATGATATAAAATGGAAAATAAGGTGGCATTTGGTTGAGAGGAATGAAAATATAAGAATAAGAATAGAATAAAATTTAAAATACATAAAAAAAAATAAAAAAATCATTAAATTTTTTATCTTTGTTATATTGGAATGATCTTTCCTTTATTTTTAAAATGGAATAGTCATTCCACCAAAGCACTGGAAAGAGCATTCTATTGAAATGTCATTACAACACTTTAAAATACAAATAAATGAATGAAATGAAAATATTACCTCCAACCAAACACGACCTAAGAGTCAATCTTTTATTGTAATCATCACATCAGAATCATGAGAATGGACTAGATTAATATTTTCTTTTCCAATCTAAAAATACATTAATCAATTAAATCAAAAAAACGATGGATGATTCCACATCACATGTATGTATAGAAAAAAAAAATCAATATCACCATTTTGAAATCAATGGATCAATGTACAAGGGAACTAAACTAATAATGTTATCAGAATATAAACAGACAAATTTACTACAAATTAATACTAGTTTTTGAAATAATTATATCATATTATTGATTAGAGGAGGAATTCAGAATAAGATGAAATTCTTAGTTAGAATTTGACTCAAGAAGAAGAAGACAATATCATTTACAAGAAAAATCAATCGATACAATCCGAAGAAACAACCAGTTCGTCGCGTAAAATATACAATCGACAATGAGAATGATATAGAGTAAAAACGAATAGTAGAATTAGCAACAAAAAGGAAAAAATTATACCGATTAGCAGCAATTCCGGTTGGTTGGGGTGGAGCTAGGGTTAGGGTTCTAAATGATTAATAGGAAGAAGAAGATAATTAGAATAGAGAGTGAGGATCGATGATAAAGTTGCAATTCATTTATTGGAATATGAACACGCTTATTTGGGCCCCACTTATACCACCGCCTAGGCAAAAGTTTTTTAGAGATTATTTTATAAATACAAATAAATAATAAAAAAATTAAAAAATATAATTTGGGAAATTATTATTATTTTATACCTCTAATAATAAGTTAAAATAATAAAAGAGAAAAAATTATATATATATATAAAAATATTTAATTTTGTTTTAAATTTTATGTAAAAAAAATTATATATAAAAATAGAATATATATTTAATCTATTAAGTTTTAAAAGAGAACCCATAGGATGTAAATGGATTCTAAGAATAAAAAAAATCCAAATGGCTCTCTCAACAGATACAAAGCAAGACTTGTTGCAAAAGAGTTTCACTAACAACTTGGCTTTGATTACACTGAGACTTTCAGCCCAGTTGTCAAACCGATCACCATCAGAGTTGTCTTAACAATGGCCATTACAAGAGGTTGGAAAATTAGACAATTAGATGTAAACAATGCTTTTCTCAATGGGGTATTAGAAGAGGAGGTATACATGACACAACCACCTGGTTTTGAAGATACAACACAGCCCAACCTAGTATGCAAATTACACAAGGCTTTGTATGGACTCAAACAAGCTCCAAGAGCTTGGTTTGAAAGGTTGCACCAGTGCCTACTGTCCTTTGGGTTCACATCATCTAAATCTAATCACTCTCTTTTCATCTTACAAAATGCATCATCCATTACACTAATTTTGGTGTATGTTGCCAACATTTTAGTCACTGGAAGTGATCCAAAAACTGTTACTTCACTCATCGATTCCCTCAGTCGCACCTTCTCCTTATAAGATCTTGGTGAACTCAAATACTTCCTTGGGATAGAAGTTGCAGAAACAACCAGGGGCCTCACACTATCACAGACCAAATATGCCACAGACCTTCTCTCTCGAGCTGATATGACAGATGCAAAACCTATCTCCACACCAATGGTTAGTGGACAAAAACTGTCTGCATATGACTCTGAAGTTTTTCCTAATCCCCAAATGTACAGGTCCATTGTTGGAGCCTTACAGTATTTGACTATAACTAGACCAAAACTCTTTTACAGTGTAAACAAGGTTTGCCAGTATATGCAGAAACCTCTACAACACCACTGGAATGCAGTTAAAAGAATCCTTCGTTATGTGGCAGGCACAACTCACTATGGTCTACATCTTACAAAGGCTTCCAGTTTCGAAATACAAGCCTACTGTGATGTTGACTGGGCATCTGATGTTGATGACAGACGGTCTACCTCAGGCTTTGCTATATTTTTGGGTTCTAATCTCATTGCCTGGAAGTCTCAAAAGCAACAAACAGCCTCAAGATCCAGTACTGAGGCAGAGTACAGGAGCTTAGCTAATGTTGTTGCTGAACTTGCTTGGCTCAAATCTCTCTTCACTGAGCTACACATCCATCTGTCTCAGCCTCTGGTGGTGTGGTGTGATAATCTCAGCACTGTCTTACTCACTGCGAATCCAGTTCTTCATGCTCGGACAAAACACATCGAGTTAGACTTGTATTTTGTCAAAGAGAAAGTGCAGAGTCATCAAATTGCAGTCAAGCATGTTCCAGCCGTCGATCAACTCGCAGATGGCTTTACCAAAGCCATTTCGACTCAGAATTTCTCTGCTTTTCGTTCCAAACTCACCATTGTTGACAAAACCAATGCTGAGTTTGCGGGGGAGTGTTAAGAGTATTCAGTTAGTCTATTAGTTAGTTACAGTTAATTCTGTTTTTACTGTTGCTTCAACTGGTGCATTCTGTTATGGTTGTTATCAATTTGGTTACAACTGATCTTGATCAGTTGAACTCTATCTTCTTGTATAAATACTGTACTAACTGATAATCAATACAATGAACTCTTTCACTCAATCTTTCAATCTCTTTTTTCTACCTTTCTCTCTTTCCTTCTCTGTTCTTTGTTCTTGTTAAGTTTCATGTTCAACAATGTCAAGGAGATTCAACTCTCCTAACACCCATAAAGTTTTTTTTTTCAAGCCTGAAGATATCTCCTGGTACTATCAATATTGCGAAGAAGAGTAGTAGTGGCATCAGGGACAGAATGAGGCCAGACCTTCTTTATTTCCTCACAACACGAGGCTTCTATAGACCAGGCTTCGAAGAAGCGAAAAGAATGAATCCTCTCTTGGCAAACATGTGAGAATCTTAAAGGATGGGGGCATGGTCAGAGACTGAAGTTGGAAAATTAAGAATACCCGAGGAAGGATATTTTGAGATCCAATCGCAGGAGCCAATGGCTCTATTGAGTCTTTCGCGAATTAAGCCACCCTTGAACCTCATATTTTGCCAAGTAAAATTATTCCCTTTGAAGCGTAGATCAACTCCTCCAGTGTAATGAAAAAAATTCATCAATCGTTTAGTGTCACGATGCTTGACGCTTGCTCCACCAACCCTTTCTTCAGCATTACTAATACAATTAAGATTACCAATGACCAACCACGGATTGGCACATCAGTTAACTTCAGCTTCTAAATTCCTCCAAAACAGCTCTTTATCTTTCTCATAGGGAGTACCATAGATTGCGAAAAGCTTCTAGGATTGGTTGATTTGGAAGTCTTAAACAGTAGCTTCGAAAAAACCATCAAAATATTTATCCACATGAAGTTTAAAACTGTCATTCTATAGCAAACAAAAGCCTCCCGAGAGACCATTTGCACTGATACAATAGACCCCGAAATACCCCAGTTTCGTCGCCAAAGCCTCCGTTTTGCTCTTTTGAACCTTTGTTTCCATCAAAAAATACAATCCAGATTGTACTTTTTTATCCAAGCGCTCTTGGGTTGTCGGTCCCTTGCAAGGCCCCAACAATTCCATGAAAAGATTTTCACGAGGTAAAGGGGTATGATAAGGGTCGCCTCCTCCTCCAAATGAAAATTTTGAGCACTTTCAACACGAACCTCAACCAGATTCAAAGTATCCCCATTTATTTAGGGATTTTTACAAAAATACTGAATTTATGATAAAAGTTTATAATTGTACTATCACACGAAAGTTTTTATAAAAATACTCTTTTTATAAAACAACAAAATAGAACAATTAAAATAATAGTGGAACAACTAAAAAACAACCGTGGAATAACCGTAATAACAGTACACAATATAAAACTTACAGAATATTTTTTAAAAAATACAGTACTTTTGAAAAAAATTCCAACTTACAGTAAAAAAAATTAAAAATTTTAATATGTGTAAAAATCCCATTTATTTGTGAAAAAGTTGCCTAAAAGATAAGATGAGTTGGGGCTTCTAGTTTGGGCCTAACATATAGGCGGTGGTATAAGTGGGCCCAGATAAGCCCGTCCATATTCCAATAAATGAATTGCAACTTCATCATCGTTCCTCGCTCTCTTTTCCAATCTTCTTCTTCTTCGTATTAATCATATAGAACCCTAACCCTAGCTCCAGCTCAACAAACCGGAATTGCTGCTAATCGGTATAATTTTTTCTATTTTGTTGCTAATTGTACGATTTGTGTTTACTTTATATCATTGTCATTGTCGATTTTATGTTTTACGCGACGTACTGTGTGTTTCTTAGGATTGTGTCGATTGGTTTTTGTTGTAAATGATATTGTCTTCTTCTTGTTACCAATTACGTATTAATCGATCTATTAAGTCAGATTCTAATTTTCTATCTTAAGAATTTCATCTATTTTGAATTCCTCTAATCAATAATCTATTATTAGATTATTGCTGGTGTTTTCTAATTAATGACAGAAATTGATTATGCTCTATTCGTTGGTTGGTTTTATGAATCTGATAACATTATTGGTTTAATTTCCTTGTACATTGATCGATTGATTTCAAAATGGTGATATTGATTTTTTTTTCTATACATACATGTGAATTGGAATCATCGATAGTTTTTTTTTTTTTTTTTTTTTTTTTTTTTTTAACTAGTTGATGTATTCTTAGATTGGAAAAGAAAATATTAATTTGATTCTCATTCTGATGATTCTGATGTGATGATTACAATAATACTTTTACTCTTATTTCCATGTATGTTATTGTTAATTTGTATATCTTTCTTAATTCTTAGTTTGTCTTACTTGTTTCTTCTGACTTGATTTGTTAATTAATTTATGGGCAGATGGCAGAGGTGAAAGAAGATGAGGTTTTAGTAGAAAATACTACTAATAATACTAAATATGATTTTATCGAGGAAATGGATCCTTATTGGGATGGTAAAACATTCCCATCAGATTCATCCGATGATGATGATTCTGAAGATGAAGCTGGTTGGTTAAGTGTTATAAACCAACTCAAACTAACTGATGTATGTATTAAATAATTCCAAACTTTATTTGCTATGTATACAATTTACTAACTTGCTAAGTAATATTTCTTATGAATATTTACAGGGTTTTCAGGTTGATCATCTCCCTAATAACCAAGCAAACTGGAGTTCATTTGTTGTGGAGTCTTTTTATAAGACTTATGATAAGTATACAATCGAAGCAGCTCATGCCGCCATTGCTGAATTTAACAAGCTCAAGGTGACTTTTGTTTGTTTGTTTAATAATTTTATAATCATTATTGTATATATGTGTTACTTAAATGGTTTTAATACTATCACAAATTACAGGGTGCTAATTTGGAGCTGAAAAAAATTATAACTTCGATATTTAGTTTAGGACCAAGAGAGTATTCTTTTACTCTGGAATGTACGGATGGGTGTTACTATGAAGCTAGGGTGTTTATGGTTGGGAAAGAAAAATTTGATCTGACCATCTTTAGGCCTGCAAAACATTACCCAAGGCCCACACCCGCAGAGTAATTATATACAATGCTATTTAATTTATTTTTTAACGTTAACTAAATAATTTAATGAATAAACATATGTTGTTTTACTGATATATAGGCATTTGCAGGACAAGCAACTAGCAAGGGAGATTTGAGTTCAGGTTCAGATGTGGAAGAAGTAGGTGCATGTGAAGCTTGATTGTGTAGAAAGAACTAGGTAGAAATAGAGACTTTAACTGCACTTTACTCTTTAGTTAAAAGAAATAAAATAGTAACATTCTCATTCTCACAGAATTTGGTTTGGTTTTTTCTTGGGTGTCTGTGCATTTTCCTTGTAATCTCCATGACTGTTATCATATGCCTATCTACCTAAATTAATCACTCGTTTAATCTATATAAGTATTAACCATATGTTACAAAATCTATGATTATGAATCTGTAACAGCGTGATATCAATCAAAGTTACAAAGTGAAGAAATTATAGGACCTATTCTAAAAATATAGAGCTTAAAGAATCACTTCAAGTTTGCTAATCCAACAAGCATAGTAGCAAGTGTATTACTTACCATTTATTCTAATAATAGATGGATTAAACAGACAAAATAAAGTAGAAATATTATTATTTTGATTCATTTGTATTGCTATCAAATAAAGCTTGGACCATCTCAAACTCTTTCTCTATCTTCCAACATTGTAGCTGTAAAAGCTCCTTAAAATTTGAACACCCTAAACCTAACACTCCTAGAATACTATCAACAACGCCCACAAAGTTTCGTTCAGCTCAGCCATCAAGACACACTAGTAACCCAATTTCTAACGTGTCTCTCTCCATCAGTTGCAATAACAACAACAAATCTTTTCTGTTGTTGGATTGGATTTCTAGCCGAAAACCCATCTTCAGCCGCAGCAAGCTCAGAATGTGAGTTCCATGTTTGGTTGCCAATCCAGATGTTCCATTCCTGTGGCAACTAATCATGGTTGCACTAGTATCAGCATACCAGTCATGATCATGAGCGAAATTAGGGATCGTGGTTGAGGAATAGGTTAGGGCTTCAATTTTAGTGACCAATCTTGGGTGTAATGAAGGACTATAGCCACAAACTCGCGTGTTGTTACGAGTTTAGCTATTAAAATTTAGTTTGATTATGGCATGTTAGTGTTTTATTGATACAAAAATAATACATGCAAAATGATTAGTCACAAGACTATTTTAAATCGTTTGCATTATATGCTGTCTCAAAATGATTCCAAAATACTCAAAATTTAGGAATTTGATATTATGTTGTCTTTGCTTTTCTGATGTTTTTCTTTCTTTTTGCCCTCAAAGTTGGTCAAACTACTCAACCTCCGTTTTATCCTTCTTAATTGTCATCGGCTTCACCGGTAAAATATAAATATTCATTTGTTATCAAAGTTAGAAAGTAATACATTATTTGTAATATGGTAGAAGAGTATATAAATTAGGAAATTTCTGTACTAGACCCCATAAGAGTCGTTATTGTATAGTTTTATCACATTTAAAAAACATTTTTTGTTTATTTTTTTTTTCATGATTGCGTACATTGTAACTATTTAGAATTAAATGTAAAGTTTTAGAAAATTTTAAATAATTTACAATACTGAAAATAAAGTTTAAATAGCTACTAACCACGTTATAATAAAAAAACAACAAAAATATATGAATTTTATTTTTGGCATCGTAAACTATTTGATTTTTTAAAAAAATTTATAAGTGGTCTTAAATAATTATAACATATACGATCATAAAAAAAAAAAAATTAATTTTTTTCCTAAGTGCCAAAAGAGATAGGAGTCTATTGAAACACCCCTTTTAAAAGGGTGTACTGAAGACTTGCGTATGATTAAAGTACGTTTTCTTGAATTATTCATCATAATTCTTCTTTCGTTATGATTGATAAATTTAAAAATGTAATAATAATAATAAAAAAAAAGTCAAATCATATATTTGTTACTTTTGATCAACAGATACTTCTGGATAAGGAGTTTTTAGATCAATGACAATATCTGTTCCTTTGGTTTCCAACTTGATAGCTTGTGGATTTTTTTTGTCTTGATCCACATGATTAGTTACCAGTTGAATGCATGGTTTGTTGATGAGATGATCAACTGCTTGACAAAGATTACCATTCTCATCTTTTCGATTTGATCGGTAATTATAGTGTTTAATTTGTACCTAGAAATTATGTTTAAAGTAAACACCAATGTTGGATGACACATTAAATAAATTTTGGAAAAGTTTGTGGTTGTCTTCCCACGATGCTTCAACTTCGAATTAAGCATGTTGCGGTTGCATCACTATGTCTGGTTTGGTCTCTTGATGATGAATCCACTTTGCATGCTTTGGTAGAATGCCCAGCTGCTTCTTCATGCTGGGATCAGGTTGGGATTGGCACAGATGTGCACCAGAGTTCAAACTTTCAGCAGCTGGATAAGGGTAATTAAAAAGGAGTTGTTAGTGGCTGTGTGTTGGTCTGTTTGGAATGCAAGAAATAATAAGGTTTGGTAAGGTAAAATTGTGGGAGTAGATAGCATAATTTCGTCAGCAAAAAGCTTCCTTAACCATTGGCAAAATGCTCAAAAAACTGTGATTGAGGCCACTTTTTCTGGTAGTGTCAAGATAAATGTTGACGCTGCTTTGTTTAATGACTCCAGACAATTTGGGATTGGTTTGGTGGCTTGGGATGCTCGGGGTTTGCTGGTGGAGGGATGCACGAAGGTTTTCCAAGGGCGGTTTCCTCTTGTAACAGCCGAAGATTATGGGGATCCGTGAGGCTCTAAGTTGGATCAAGGCGCGATAATGGACGAATGTGACACTTGAAATTTCAGTTTCACTACAAGAATTAACTCCATTAGCGGCGGAATCATTAGCTAGCGGGGGACCTTACCATGCAAAAAAATATTTAAGTTAATTTGTGTCATTACCATGCAAACGAGGGTTTGTTTATGAAGCCATGTTTTTGACACCATGAAGAATTATAAGCTTGTGATACAGGTGTTATACAATTTGGACATGCAATATATAATACCATTCGTCTTTTTTCACAAATGTCAACAATTGTAGCTTTAACAATAAATCTCCTGTTGAAAATATAATTAAGTTAAAGAAATGTTATTTAGAGCTTAAAATTGTAATGAGTCGAAAGAAATGTAAAATATCAACTGTGAATGGCCTTACCTGAAGAAGCTCAACCAATGTTGTCCCCTATTTATTTCTTTTCTTCATTTTGAGAATTTTCGGTTGTGATGATAAATTGGTCAAATTTGATTGTTTTTGCATCTTCTTAAAATCTATAAAAGATATAATATATAAGTGAAGATTTGATTTGATATAAAGGTTACAAAGACAATAATATTATTATTTTTTTTAGAGTAAATAGCAATTTAAGTACCTAATATTTTAAATTTGTAACTGATATAAATTTAATGTTTACTTTTTAGCGGGTGAAGAATCCAATATCTCTAAAAGTGTTATCCTGTCCATTTTTGTTTGAATAATCTCTATCACTCACTTAAACTCGACACTTGTAGGGCCCAGACTAATAGACCTTTTAATATTTTAAAAAAAGAAAAAATTAAGTTATGAATTAAGAGCACTCCAATTAGTTTTTCTACTCTCCCTTAAAATACATCACTAAATTCTACTTTTTTATTTTTTTTATTTTACCTTAATTTTTTTACATTACACCATACATAAATTACTCTATTTTTTTTTCTCTATATCATCAAAATAATATATTTTAAAAGGGATATTCGGTTTAAGTTTGGGTCCCAAGTTCCAAATTGGGTCCAGATCCAAGTCCCGATCTAGGTCCAAGTTTAGGTTCCAGTGTCGGTCTGGGGCTAGATCCCGATTCGGGTCCTTATCCTGGTCTCAGACCACTCTATTGTCTTGGGATTTAATTAGTTACCAAAGCTTTCATTTAGCGGTTCTACCAAGTAGATTTTATTGCATACGACCAAAATTAAAGAAAAAAAAATTGATCCACAAGTTAAACCTAAAGAAGCCTCGTTTTTTTATAAAAATGAGAGACAAAATGAGTAATGGAGATTGGAGAGTTTGAAATAGTTAATATAATGATCTTTGGATGAATTAATTTTTCTTTCATTATGTTTATTTATTATTTTATTTCTTTTAAAATTGGCTGATCATAATGATTAATGAATACAATCCTAGCTAATTATACAAAAAATATATTTGTTAAAAAAGATATATGTATATAAATTATATATTTTATGAGTAAAATTAATAATATATGAAACTCTTTGAACATACTGCAATAAAAAAAAATAGCTGCATATTATTGGATCACGAATTAAATAATTATTATTTATATATTCTATTTTTAATTATAAATCTACAAATTGCAATGGAAAAATTACATTAGTTTTTCTTTAATTAAATAAATAAAAGTTTTTTAAAAGAAAAATATATATATAAAAAAGTCTTTATTAAAAAAATGAAGTAGTTGATTACATTTTTATATCTATCTTTATATTCTCAATTTCCATATGCAAAATGTTAGGCAATAAAATTTTGAATCTAAAATGTAAGTTTGATTTCATTGTAACTAGACAAAACATGGATGATACATTTTGCAAGTCTTTTCTTCTTCTTTTAAAGTAAATAGAAATTTCAAACCAACAAAATAAAATAAAATTTAAAGATCAAACAATTAAAAAAAAATTACCAGCAAAAATGCTACCAGAGCAATTGACTAAGATATCATTCTTAGCAAAACTTATCCTAGTAATAGAGTCCCTTTAATGATTCGAAATAATTAATTTATGTAAAATCAGCTTATTAGACTAAACTGTCATTACATTTTTTTTGCAAAATAGCATATTATATATTAACATATTGCTAGTAAGAGTAGGTTTCAGCAAGCAATTTATAATAAAAGGAAGTAAAAACAAAGCTTTTGTATTTGCATGCAGCTTATACATTCAATAACTGCTTTCTATTTCATATGTTTGGATTATAGGTATCTAATTATCAAAACAAAATGCCCAAAGAAAGTTTAAATGTCAAAAGCAACATGCCAAACAATGATTAAAAAAAGAACAACGTACGTACGTAGATGCAGTGTTTTGAAAAACATGGTTTCTTGGAATCAACATTATGCTATTCACCTTCTAATTGTACACTCCATGCGGTAATAGCCAATGAATCTCTTGCAATCCGTGCATACCCACCTCTTCCCCATTCTGGTCCCCAAGAACTCCTCACGATCCAGTAGGGCTTTTCTTCATTATAAACGTGGTTTTCTAATCGCCCATTTCGCATCTTTTGTATCTGATGGATTATTATTTCCTTCCCGTACCCAACCAAAAGTAGCCCATGCCCTCGACATTGTATTTCTTCATAATTCGGAGTGTAAATGTTCCAGTCTCCAACCATAGACCCAATAGATTTGTCAAATTTTGCCGCAATAATCATTGGTCGATTCCTCAGAGTTGTAATGATATTTTCTTGATTCACATTTGAGTACTGGTGGATAGTGTACAACTTCTGAAACTGAATATACAATATATATATATGTATTACTGTTAAAAATAAATTAAAATTATAACAAAAAAAAAAATTAAAGGAGTTACTTCAATACTTGCTTTTGAAAAATAAATTTGTTATTATTAAATTATTTTTTATTAATAGACTCTTTGTGTGAGGTAGTGTATCTTAACTTTTTTCAGTCTTAACTAAACTTCCTATAGTCCCTGCATTTCTTACACTAGTTTTACAGTTTTACAGAGTAAAAGAATATTATTAATTAGTAAAAAAAAATACCTCAGGTGCTTTCTTATTATCATCTAGATTTGTTCTTCTACCTTGGAATGGATATAATTCTTCAGTTGTGATTCCCTGATCTCTGATGTAATCAAGCGCACGCCAAACTGGAAACCCTTTTCCCATACGCTTACATTTCCAGTTAATAAAGTCCACAAGGTGTTGTGGAGAGAGATTTAAATTTGCCTCTCTTCCTAGGGCATTAAAGGTCGAAGCAACTACATCAGCTGCGCATATAGCCCAGCAACAATCTGGAATGAAAAACAAAATATCATTCAATTCATCACAAAATTTAAATCATATTAATATTCAACAGTATAATTATTACTTTATTAATAAATGGGCAATCACTTTTTCTTCCTAGTTTATTAATATATAATAAAATAATTATAAGAATAATAATACTAATGTTTTTTTTTACATAAATAATAATAATTTTTTTATAACTATTAATTTTTTAAAAGGAATTTTTTCAGATAATTTTTATAATGAAAACAAACAACCGCTACTGAAAAAAAATATTAATTATTTGTCTAAAATAGAAAATATAATTAAAGTTGTTTTAATTGTGTTATATTTATTTTTTTAAATGAATCAATTTTCTTAATAAAATAATTTTGTTATTTACTTCAAATATATTAGTTAATGAAATTAAATATTCTGCATAAATATTTTTCAATTACCATTAACGTTCTCATAATTTAAAAATATTAAAAATTATTAGTGAAAGAAAAAAAAAATAAAGAAAGAAATCACTTACTCAGTTTTCCTTGGTTTCTTACTGGAGGAAGGATGTTCCTTGACCTCCAATCAAACTCTACATGGTCTTCCCTTCCAATAATAACCATCTTTTTCTCTTTGAAACACCTAAGATTTATTTAATAAAACAAAATAAATTGACTGAAGTTAATATATAATTTATATAAATACCCAAAGAAACAAAACTAATATAAAAAATAAAACAAAGAAACAATATATATATACACACATATAGTTTCGTTTTGAGAAACAAAGAAACAAAAAACTAATATATATATATATTTTTACTTTTACACAAAAAGTAAGAGCAAGAAGAACTCAAATCCTTAGCTAATAAAAGTTTTTATTGCAGCTGGAATCGCCATTTACTTGTTTGTGTATGTTATGGCTTATCTCAGTGGAATATGGCTTTAATTAAAATCTTTTTTAATAGACTATAAAAAAGGAAAAAAAAAAAAAACAAGAAACATGAAAACCTTACTGAGATGCAGAATGAAGTTGAGGGTGAGTCTCGTATGGAAGAAATGCAGAATTTGAATTAAAACCCTAGTGAGAGGAGAGAAGAGGAAAGATGAGAGGGTTGGAGTGAGGGAGTGAGTGAGTGAGTACTATGGGTTTCGGTTTTACAAATATACCCCCAAACCCATTTCAAGAAACAGCAAAAGAAATGAAAATAGTTAAATAAGAAAATGAAGCTTCTGCTGCATGGCGGGGGTATGATCCATATAATAATATTATAATTATTTAATATAAAATATGATTTTACAAATGAAAACCTACAAAAGTTTGTTAAGAGTTAGATGAAATTACAAATATATCCTCTAAAGTCCAAAAACCGATTTCAACAAATGCAAGACAAAAAGTTTATACAAGAAAAAAAAATGAATAAAACAGTAAAAGGCTAAACAAGAAAACCACCATATAACTTGTACTTATATGTAATGCTTGTAATATGTATTCTTCTTATTCAAAAAAAATGTGATCATACTTAAATTAGGCTAATTTTTTTTTCCAAAAATTTGTGATATAAAATTAATTTTTTATATATAAAAAACAAATAGTCAAATGTGAAGTATGATTTGTTGAATTTTGTTATAATTCTTACAATAATTTTGTGATATAAATATTTAAGTTTAATTTTTTGCTGTAATTATACCGGTTATAATTCTGGAACTTCTGTAAGTAAGTGATTGTTAAGTGTTAAGTAAATTGACACGTGACAATTCATAATTGGTCCAAGTTATTAAATTTTTAAGTACAATATTAAGTAAATTGTCACGTTGTAATCCTGGTACATGTCATTAAATTTTTAGGTACCTATCGGTTAAATGTTAAGTAAATAATCATGTGGTAATTCTTGATTGGTCCATGTCACTAAATTTTTATTTAAAAAAATAGTTTAAATATATCAATAAAAAAATGAGAGACTTAACATTTACTTACAGAAGTTCCATAAATATAACTTAGATATTATTACCGTAAAAAATTAAACTTAACTATTTACACCGTAAATTATTCTAATTTTAAATTTTATTAAACAAAATAATTTAATTTTAATTTACGGTAATTTGTTATTATTATTAGTAAATTGTTTTATGAATCAAAGTGTTGATTGCTCATTGCTTATTAAAAAAAAAATGAAGTACAAAATAAATTCTGAATACCAAAAATTGTTAAAAATTCCACGTGTATTTGAAAACGTGTAATTTTTTTAGGATTTCTTCTTTTTGTTTTGATTTTATAAATTTATTATTATTGTTTTGTTTGGGAGGTGAGGACTGAGGAGTGAGTGTGGTTCGTACGGAAAGGCATTGCCTTGTAGAAAAGAAAACCTTCATTTATTTATTTTATTAAAACAAACAAACAAACCTTCAAATAATTAATTCATTAATGTCAAATATAAAAGAAATGAAAATAAATAAGCAAATAAGAAAATGATATCAATATAAGAATATTATAATTATTTAATATAAAATATGATTTTACAAAAGAAAACCTACAAAAGTTTGTTAAAAGTTAGATGCAATTACAAATATACCAAGTTCTAAAACCCATTTTAACAAATGCAAGACAAAAAAGTTTATAGAAGAAAAACAATAAAACAAGAAAACCACCGTATAACTTATGAACATGCAATAATGATGCTAAAAATAAAAAAAAAAATTAGTGTATTTTTCTTTAGGGTCATATAAGTTATTTAACCACCTATAAATACTTTTTAAAAATTTAAGTAGCTTATAATACAGAAAATACGGTTTAAATATTTTGTTACAGTTTTTTTTTATATGCATTGTAATTAATTTTTTGAACATTATTTTCGATACTATAAATTATTTAAAATTTTTATTAAATTTACAAGTTATACTATAAATAAATACAACGAATGAGATTATAAAAACAAAAATGAACTATTTTTTTTTTAAATACCAACACTACCAATGAATGTACTACAAAAATTTTCTATGGTAATATTACATCTTTTCATTACGTACGTTATGATTATATTTAATTAGGAAATTTCTGTTGTGCTAGTAAATCCTTTTAAATGGTCATTTTTGTAATTTTTTTATTTATTTTATCATTTAAAAAAAATTATCCATATTCTCATTCCATATCAAGTTGATGAGAATTATATATTAAATTAAATGGAAACAAATCAAAATGTGTAAAGTAAAGTAATTATCAAAACTGGTTTGGTTTCCCTTTTTAACCTTCAAATTATAATACCTGCAGAAATGTACATATTGTGTACTCGGGTGGGGTCCATATTATCCATATCTTTTCTTTTTGTTATTGCTATAAAAACAATATGGATAAAAAATAAAATATTTCACTTTTTGGCCCAAGGACAAACTAAATTACTGTCCTAAAAATATGTAGGTATGAATAAAATTAAAAATATACATATTAATATAATAGAACACTAGTGTACTGTAATTTAATTTATTTAAATATTTATTTTTGGATAAGAATAAATTTATTTTAATAGGCTGACTTTCCACTTTTCTCATAAATAATAATTACTATTTCACAAGACAGTAATAATTTTTATTTAAAGAACCAATAACAGATTCAAACTAATTAACAGAAATTATATGGACAAGTTTTATATTTTTACTGGTAGGTGGGAAATTCGTAACAGGTTATTTTTGCAAAATTAGTTACAAAGCTTTTAGAATATTAAATAAATATTACATTGCAAAATTAAGGAATAAATAATTAATCAGAAAAGGCAATTATAATATATAATAATAACTAAAAAAGGCTCCAATTTATGCTGCTATGGTGCACCTCATGCATGCAGTGTACCCTCACATCATATTACCCAAACTTCCCTCTAAAGTGTACCATTTTTGTATTTGATTAATATCATTTTTTATTCTGTTTTTTTTCTTCAAAATATTATTGATTACACTTTTATTTTATTAAATTACAAAATAAATATTGTAATTTTTAAAATAGTACACATAATATTTGAGTTTAATTTTTTATTTTTTAATATAATTAACTTCTACATTATTTCAACCGCCAACAAAAATTAAAAATTTAAATGTAATCAGTTTTGTTATAAGACATTTAAGTTGCGTTATTATTAAGTTTTATTTTAACAAAAAAATTATTTTAGAGTACTATTAGTACTATTTCAAAAAATACATAATCTAATTTGTTATTTAATAAAAATGAAGATCTAATCATTAAATTTTCTATATCAATGAAATTAATTGATTTTTCAAAAAAAATTAAGTAAATGTTGAGTCAGATTTGAATGAGGGGGGTAATGTGGGTATTAAGTAAATGTTGTCCTATTTTACCAATATAGGGTATTTTAGGTTTAAGGAAAAAATTTCTCCTTAATGTAAGAATAAAAAATCAAATTTTCCAATGGAATCTTATAAAACTTAAAAAAAATTATATTTAAACAATAACATTGACTAATTGTAAAGTGTCACCTATAAAAAATGCTAGTATCACTACTCTCCAAACTTATCCATAGCAAATGCACACACTCTACCTATCACTTTTGTTTTTTTGAGGAGACCACCACTTCTCTACTTGGCCACACCCACTGTACGATTTATTGTTATTTTTGTGCAAACAAACCAAAAGCATAACAAAAATCAAATATAGAAGAGAGAAAAATAATAATAAATAAGAAAATGATTACCTACCTCGTAGCTGATCCTGCTGCATGGCAGGGTTATGTTATGATCAATATTTTATAATATTACAATTATTTAATATTCAGATAAATTTAAAATATAACTTTACAAAAGAAGACCTAAAAAAACATATATACCTTCTAGACTAGAAGTTTAGAAACATATATTTCAACAAATGCAAGATAAAAGTAACATATAGAAAAGACTAACATATACTTCAAAAGCAAAAATTAAACTTGTACCCATTTAATTAAGCACATTGTTTTTCATAAATAATATATAATATGTATATGTATAGATGAATAAAAATGAAAGAAAAAAAAATCGAAAAATGGTGATTTTATTGTTTTATTGGTTTTATTATTTTGTTCATGAATTTCCTAGGTTTAGGTCTCATTGGATTGAAATTTTATTCTCAAGAAAGATAATACCTGAAAAATTAATAATAAAAACGAAGAGAATAGGGTGATTTATATATTTAGATGAGAGGATAAATATATATATATATATATTTTATTTATAATAAAAAAGGTCTTATGATAATTAATTGTATTATGTATTTAAACCCTATAAAACCTCTCTCTACAATTGCCACGTACACCTAATTTCACCTCTACCTCTACCTCTACCCGAAGCTAAAAAAAAACGTAATTTTTCTACAAATGTAAAATTTAAAAATAGCACCAAAAAGTATAGATCAAATAGTCAAAGGGAAATTTGATTTTCTATACTTAGAAAATCAAAAAATTTGATTTCTAAACCAATAATTTAAACCCTAAAAAAACTATACTTTTTTTTTTTCAAAACCCCAAAAATACCCCCAAACTAAAACTATCTCTCTTTCTCTCTCTATCTAGCCGGTCCCAATAATCCCACACCCCAGGTCCGATGGTCGGACCATGGGGTCCGATGGGAGTCCGACCAATCGGACCCATCGGACCCCAAGGTCCGACCATCGGACCTCTCTCTCTTCCCTCTCTCTCAAATCGCGGGGAAAAAAAAAAAAAAAATTAAAGCCGGGTCGGACCTTCGGGTCCGATGGGTCCGATGGTCGGACCCATCGGACCGAAGGTCCGACCATCAGACCTCTTTCTTCCTCTCTCTCCAAAATCGCAAAAAAAAAAAATTAAAAACAACGGGGTCGGACCTTGGGGGTCCGATGGGTCCGATGGTCGGACCCATCGGACCCCCAAGGTCCGACCATCGGACCTCTGTCTTCTTCCCTCTCTCAAATCGCAGGAAAAAAAAAAAGTTTCAGAGACTGGGGTTGCTCTTTCGGGTTGGGGTTGGGGTCGGAGGGGTTGGGGTCGTGGTCGACGGGGGTGAGGGTGGTGATCGGCGTTGGGGTTGACGTGGGTGGGTGAGGGTGGTTCGGGTGAGGGTGGGCGGTTGGGGTGAGATAGAGGGAGAGAGAGATGATGCAGAGAGAGAGAATATTGTGAGGGGGGTATTTTTGGGGTTTTGAAAAGAAAGGAATAATTTTTTTAGGTTTTAAATTTTTGGTTTAGGGAAATTTTTTTTTGATTTTCTAAGTATAGAAAATCAAATTTCCCTAGTCAAATGTGAAGTATTTGTTGAATTTTGGTATACTTTTTAAGTTTTATTGTCAAAAATAATAATAATAATAATTTAATTTTAGTTTAGTTTACGTAATTTAATACTATTACCATTATTATTATTATTATTATTATTATTATTATTATTATTATTATTATTATTATTATTATTATTAAATTGGTTTATAAATTATAGATCAAAGTGTTGATTGCTTATTAAAAAAAAATGAATAACAGTTATTTAAAAAAGAAAAAAGAAGAAGAAGACAGAAAAATAACAGTAGTAACCCAAAGCTCGTTCGAACCGTACGTATGGCTTCTCGCAATCGTATCATTCTCAAACAAGGAAGATCAAACGACACTTTCAAGACGTCGTTTAGCGAGCTGAAACCGATCGTCCATGTTCTCAGAAAAGGTTCATCTCCTCACATGAAACTCTTCTCCAGGAATTAATTAGCCCTAAATCACAACGGCCGTACAGTCTTCATCGACGAGAATCGTTTCTACGAACAACTCCATCCGACTCTTACGATGTTCAATACACGACGAAAACGAGCGACATCGGAGATCTGATCGCCACGGCGAGGGATCAGATCAAGAACGAGTGCCGTCCGGTTCAGAATTTACTCTTCTCCGATTGTAAATTAGGGCTAAACGAATTGCCTAGCCACGTGTACGAAATCGATTGGGATGTTATCATCGTTGGTGGGCCTAGAGGTGATTGGGCCGGATCCAGCCCATTTTGAACGTAGCAAAAAAGGGGGAACGCTAAAACACACGTGTGTTGGTTCGCTCTTGGTCATTATTACGTGGTTGAGAAAATGGAAGACAAAGACAAATTAATCATTTGAATAAAACGTCGTCGTTTTCTTAGTTGTTCTTGTATTTTAGCTTTACTAATTACTACATCTCCTTTAGATTTGTTTAATACCTACCTGCTGCTTCATTGTAACACTTATTTAATAGAATTTTATTTTTATTATTTACAATATATATTTGTAGTTTAATCTATTAATTAATTATTAGAGTATTGTACATTGATGGATCGATCGATAATTGGTTTCAAAATGGTCATCTTACCCATCATTTATCTTTTTTTGTTAAATCAATCAATGGATAGGAAAAGAAAATATATATTATTAATTAATCTACCCAACACGTACAAATGGTAAGTAATACATTTGCTACTAAATATGCTTCTTGGATTTACAAACTTGAAGCGATTCTTTAAGCTCTATATTTTTAGAATTGGTCCTATAATATTTTTACTTTGTTTTCAGCGATTAAAATTATATCTCCTAAATAAACAAATGATAAGTAAAGGGAAATGAAATAAGAAAGAAGAAAAGAAAAGAAAAGAAAAACTAATGAAATGTTTAGTACTATTGAATTGTGTTTGTCACTTACAGATTTATAAACAATACCTCCTTGATTTTGTAACATATGGTTAATACTTATATAGTATAAACCATTGATTAATTGAGGTAGGTAGATGATGATGATGAAATATGATAAAATATTAACAAGTTCTATGAGAATAAGAATATTAATATTTTACTTATTTTAACTAAAGAGTATAATGCAGTTAAAGTCTCTTTCTACCTAATTATTGGTGGAACGATGAAGCTTCTACCTACTATTATATTCACCATTGGACCACTACCGTACCCCATCGTACCATATACAAAAAACTTACAAAAAATGCAATTTTCACTAAAACTCGATTTTTTACCAAAAAATAAACAAAAAAATATAAGAAGAAATCACATATCGTTTGCCTATTCGTTCAATAGTGGTAGTCGCAAGTCGTGGGTCGTTGGTCATGCACTAGAGAGAACCAAAGAGAGGAAAGGTCATGGTCACACAACAAAGAGAACTAGAGAGAGAAGAGAGAGTCATGGGCGGTGGTCACCAAAATTCGACAGTGGTTTTAGTGGTGGAGTTTGGTGAGAACCAAAAAAAAGGAAAGAGAAAACGAGCTGGTAGGAAAAAGAGAAAGACTGAGAAAATTTAGGTAGATTTTTTTTTTCAAATAAGAGACGTAATTTGGAATATACAATAAAATATACCTATACTACCAATATTGAGCAACGATTTAACTTCTTATATTTAACCTACAATAATAATATGAATAAAAAAAATCAAATTCCCCTAATTATTATATTCACATGTTTGTTGAATGGTGCCCAAAAGCAATTTTCATTCTTTTGCGCCCCAAGTCCAATTAATACGACACAGAATTAACTAAAACGACAATATGAATGTTTGATCACATAATGTCCCACTTAAAAATCTCTATGAATTGCTTTATAAAAACATAAATAAGAATGCCATGAACAATTTCTTTTGTTTAATCTAATTCAGTATTAAGTTACAAATTATGTTTGGTTACAGACATTTAAAGGCATAGAATAACAACTTAGCACAATTACATAAATAGATAATTACATAATGCACTATTTTTCTTGGTATTCTATAAAAAAACAAAAACAAAATTATATAAAAGTAATAAAAAAAATAACAGCAAATTAATAAGAGTACAATATAAAAATACATTAAAAGATTGTCTTTTTTTTTAAAAAAATAAAATTGTAAAAATGTTTGAAATTCTGTACGTACAACTATATTTTTGTATTTTTTTTATTTTTATTTTTATTTTGTTATTTTTGTGTATTTGCGAAATTATCCCTTATTAAGGTGATGAGATCTTAAATCTTAATACACAAAATTTGTGAGGACTTTCTTTACCAAATGCTCTCCATAAACAGCTCTATCAAATTTCTTAGCCTCACCAATTACTCTGACTTTGCATACATCCAAAGGCTCAACAGCTGCATCGAAATTCGTCTGTTCAACCCGAAAAAAAAAAAAAATTATTAACATCCAAATATGGATATTCAACACTCCTTACTCTATTTGATTTACTCGAAATTATTTAACACGAATAGTAAGTAAAATACCTCGTAAAAATATGCAACTGAAACTCGATATTTGGGCGAGCTAATGATAACTCTATGCAAAGTTGATTCGTACAAGCCATTGGAGTAAATCTGCAGTTCTTCCCAATTATGTTTGTTTAGAGAAATGGTATTATTACATAACAAAAACCATATTTGTTAGTTAAGAGTTTCTGTTACCTTTAACATGTCGCCAATGTTACACACAAATGTTCCCGGAACAGGAGGAGCTGATATCCATTCGCCTGACCGGTTTCTCACCTGAAATCGTTTCCGATTTGAGGCCAAACAAAGAGTGAGGTTATTTTGCGAAATGACTAAAAATGATGAGTAATAATATGTGCATACATAAATTATACCAACAACGATAACGCAAATTATAAAAGTGTCACTTCACTGTGTGTAATATTTTGGTGTAATTTGTGGGTGAACATATCATTATTTTGTACCTGAAGTGCAGTTATGTCATCATCTTGATTAAGCAATGTTAACAAACCTGCCATGAAAATCCATTAATTAGGGGAATAAGATTGATGCTCATATTATTATTACACTCACATGTCACAACATTGAAAGTGTATATAGAGAGAAGCTTACCATAATCAGTGTGAGCTCCACTGGATTTGTTTGACAGAAAGAAAGAAAGTAAATCAGAAATGTATGAAGCCATAAAGAAAGTGAGAGCACCAAATCAATTCATTATATTAGTTGTTACCATCCAATGTCATGTGTAGGCTTCTCTTGGCTATTTTCTGATGATTTTCCAGGGTAACCGATGATACGTGTTACCCAAAATGCATCACCAGCTCTGTCTCCTTCGAATTCGTATGGAGATCCACCCAATGCTAATGCGATTCCTCGCATTATGTTTCTTGCAAGGTCTGAGATAAGATGATGCAGAAATAATGAGTTCAGACCAAAAATACAATGTGAAAATTATGAGATTAGAATTTAAATAAGAAAAGTTAGTTGGTTTGGTTGGTTGGTTTGTGTTTATCATCATGCCTGTACAAAGATTAATGTATTCCTCCATCATATCCTTGAATTTTGGGGGGTCTTGTGGCCTGCATAAAGATCATAATAAGAAACAACAAAACATAAGCCTCATTCATCAATAGAAAGAATCTAAACTATCAAATTTCGATAAACATCAACCCGCCCAGTCCCCAAACTCGTGGATACCCACCCTAATGAGGGCTCAAATGGAATTATTCGATGGGGATAGGACGGGGAAGGGCAACATAACCCCTTCCACCATGCCTTTGACCCCGTTTTAAATGGGACAAGACGGGTATGGGAGGATAAGAATTTTGAAACATGACGGGGTGGGGGAGCCATCCCCGCCCCGCTCCCATTTACATCCCTAAAGTCTGTATAAGATAGATGCAAGGAATATACTATTATCTTCAAAAGAGACAAGAGAGATATGAACCCCTGAAGCTGAATGTCAATCAATTAGGCTAGTAGTAATTTTTTTTTTTGGCTTAAAGCTAGATTTTCATAGCTGAGAAGCCATAGAAAGAAACAATTGTGAGCCAAAATTTTGACATACCATTGGTTACATCCTTCCATAACTTTTCCAAGATCTCCATAAGCCCCTGGTTTCAGTTCTCTATAGCACTGTTGCAAAATAGTCCATGTCATAGAAAGAAAGAATAAAAGAAGAATCAAAATTGAGTTGTAAGACAGTGAGAAAGAAAAGAAAGACTTACATCAATGGCTTCATGCATGTCTGGTACACCTTTAGTTATGTTTTCTCCAATCCTTTGATATCCTCTGTATGAAAAATTTCTCCCATTATGTTAGCACAAATCCCAGAACACACACATACACTACTGTATATGTATATAAATATATATATAGGGACACCTGTATCCAGTAGCAGGAGTGAGTTTGATCTTAACTTTTTCTTCATATGGAAGGTGAAAAAAATTCCTGGTTTGTTCTTTTACTTGATTAAAAAGAGATTGCGGTACACCATGTCCCTTCTGCATATATAATTATGAATCAAAAACAAGTCTTTAAATTTAATTACAATCATAATCATAATTACCCAAACTAGACAAAAAGGCTTCTTTCTTATTATACTAATAATCCAAACTAAATTAAGAAACTGATAACAATTAAAGACATTATCTTTCATGGGTGTTTATTCAAACACTTGGTAAGCAAAGTGTTGAAACCAAACCTTTTTTTATTTGCCTTCAAAATTTAAACTAAATAGATTGATAAAGACAAGATTTTTCATGGGTTTTTGTTCAAATACAGAAAATAGCAAACACATTACTGAAAATCTCTAATAAAAGATTAAATTACCACATAGAAAAAGCCTGCTTCTTTACAAGCTTGATCTAATTGTTTAACCACCTCAGAAACACATGGGTCTTCAGCCATTTTTGGATCATCACACTTGGCCAACAGAGGACTAATATCTACAAACACATATAGAAAAGCTTATCATGATGATCAATAGTTAAAAGGGTCTGCATGACTGGATTTGAATAAAAAGATTGTTTTGAATACCAATTATGGGGATGGACTTGAAATCGGTGGCCATGGCTGCTGTTGTTGAGAATAGCTTTATGGATCCAATTAAAGCTACTGTTTTATTATTAAATTGCATATATATTATCACGAAATATATTCAAGATAGAATCAGAATCATTTTTTCTATAATTAAAAAGAAATATATACATATATACAACGATAAAAATATAGGATAAAACAGAAAATTCTGAACACTACTGAAAAGAAAAAACAAATAGAACATTAAAACGACAAAATATAAGAAAACGACATCACTATGACACGAAAACTTTTAAACGACAATAAAAATATTAACGACAATATAATTAAAAACCGACAGTAAAACGTTAAACGACCATATAACTTTTAAGCGACACTATAATAAAAAACGACAATAAAATTTTAAACGAGCATATAACTTTTAAACGACATATAATCAAAAAACGACAGTAAAATTTTAAACGACAATATAATCAAAAAACGACAATATAATAAAAAAACGACAATAAAACTATGACAGCAATATCTGAAAAATATGCAGGCTAAGGTTATATAGAGAAGACAGATATATACTCTAAAGCAGAGATTGAATTGAAAGGAGGAAAATTAGTAGAAAATTACAGCAATAGAGTCAAGGAAATTTAATAGAAAATGAAAATGCATATTT
Organism: Cannabis sativa; assembly: GCF_029168945.1. Lineage (NCBI taxonomy): Eukaryota > Viridiplantae > Streptophyta > Magnoliopsida > Rosales > Cannabaceae > Cannabis > Cannabis sativa. The sequence goes on from NC_083610.1 coordinate 22,220,660, forward strand.
AAATAGCAGAAAAATAGATATGAAAAATGTAAAGCAAAATTTCAAAGCTACCAACCACACAAATGTTGATGTTCAAAAACGACAATGACATCTAAAAACGACAATACAGCAAGAAAATGAAACGTTACACTTTTCTCGACAATGATAGCACAAGTTGAGAAGACATATAATATAATATTAAAAGATTAAAAGGAAAAAAAAATGAGATATAGTCAATGAAACAATTTATAGAAAATGAACGACTATGTTAAATATCAAGCAAAAACGACAGTAAAAATTGAGGACATATACAGTGTAGAATTAGATAATATTAATAATAATGTTAAACAAATTAATAAACGACAATAAAGCTGAAATATACAACAATAGCTAGAGAACGACCTATAAGGATATATTATGACTAAGAAATTTATTAAACGACGCTACCAATAATAATAATAAATATATAGACATTAGACAAGAACTAATAATGACAGTAATATGAATTAATAGAAAAAATATATTTAAGATGAAATTGGCTATTTTATTTTCAACAATGGTAGATGTTAGTGAAAGAAATTGAAGCCAAAACTATTTCTTCTTGCCTTTAATGGGTGCAAGATCTCAGTGTCTCTATTCATTTTATTGAGACTCACTTTCTCAATGATCTGATTCGGAATATTATTTATCAGATGTCTTTCTTCTTTGGTGCATCTCTAAGTCATATTTCTTGGCGTGCTACATTGCTAGATTTTCTTTTCAGGTGGATACTGATTATATTCAGAGTGCTGATTTTCCTATACGTGTTATTGTTGTAAAATGAACTCATTCATTAATTTTCAATAGCTATATTCTCTCAAAAAGAAAATGGTAGATGTTACAAAACGACATGAAATGTATAAAACGACACTAAATGTAAAAATATAATGAAAACTTGGATATTTCATTTCGTAAAGATTACAATTTTTTTTTACCAAAAAAAAAAGAATTATTTTTTACATTCCCAAACGAAAAAAAAAATCTAAAAAGGATGTGACCAAATTGATCATAAATAGCCACCATTATCTTCACCTCTTCTCTTTTCCCACCCCAAAAGAGTATTTTATATAACATCATCACTATTATTATTTTGTACGTATATGTAAAAAAAAAAAACAAAAAACGACACCGAATTCGGCAAACAACTACGAAAACGACGACGTATTATTCGAAACGACAGTGTGATTATTGTCGTTGTTGCGACAGAATTGGTAACTAGTTTCTTCCATTTTCTCAACCACGTAATGACCAAGCAAATCCGAAGACTCAACAAGATTTTCTCTACACAAAAACTCATCACCACAAACTCTCTCCAAACCTTTTCTGAAATCGTGAACGAACACGTGTGTTTTAGCGTTCCCGCCTTTTTTACTACGTGCCAAAACCCCGGCAGTGAAAATGGGCTGGATCCGGCCCGGTGCGTCGGCCCAATCACCTCTAGGCCCATCAACGATGATAACATCCCAATCGATTTCGTACACGTGGTTAGGCAAATCGTTTAGCCCTAATTTACAATCGGAGAAGAGAAGATTCTGAACCGGACGGCACTCGTTCTTGATCTGATCTCTCGCCGTGGAAATCAGATCCTTGATTTCGCTCGTTTTCGTAGTGTATTGAACATCGTAAGCGTCGATTTCGGGATGGAGTTGTTCGTAGTAAGCGGCGTAGTAACGATTTTCATCGATGAAGACTGTACGGCCGTTGTGATTTAAGGCTTTCCAGAGAAGAGTTTCGTGTGTGAGACCGAAAACCAGAAGATTACAAGGAGAAGAAGAAGAAGAACATTTTCTGATAACATCGGCGATCGGTTTGAGTTCGGCAAACGACATCTTGAAAGTGTCGTTTGATCTTGAAGCGTAGTGTAAGAGTGTGTTGACTACGTTCGTCGGTAACGAAGAAGAAGAAGAAGGTGAATTTGAAGAGAAACCAGCTGTTGTCATGGCAGCGGTTGCAGCGGCGGTGGCGGCGGTTGTTGTTGTGGAGTCTCTGGTGTAGATTAAGGTGAGGAGAAATGCTACTGTGAAGAATGATACGATTGCGAGAAGCCATAGACGGTTTGAGTTCCCTTGTTTGAGAATGTAAGGGTGGAGGAGAATGAGCTTTGTGTTGCTACTGTTGTTATTGTTCTTCATTTTTGTTGGATTTTGAAGAAGAAGAAGAAGTTAGGGTTAGGGTTTTTCTGTTTTGGTTGTGGTGAGAAATGAATTTGATGATTTGAGTTATAAAGATTGAGAGAAGAAGAAGAAATGGGGTGTTTTGTTGAGAGTGAAAGAGAAAGACCAATTAAAACGTGAGAGTTTTCATCTTACGCAATATACCATTTGTTTCTTCATTTCTAGAAAACCAATTTAATATAATAATAATAATAATAATAATTAATTACTTAAACTATACTAAAATTAAATATAATTCTTCCACACAACTACTATATTAATTTAATTATTTACCTAATAATTTGTGACGTAAATATTTTTAATGATTTAGATTAATTAAGAATTATTAATACTTAATACTTATAATATTTAAAACTTAATACTTTTCGAAAATATAATTTAAATATTATTATCAGTAATTAAAAATTAAATTTAAATATTTATATTGCAAATCACTCTTCTATAATAAAATTATAAAAAAAAATAGTAGAACGTATAATAAAATATATAAATTTTATTTTTAGTGTTATAAATTACTATAAATTTTTTAAAATTTTACAAGTAAAACTAACTATAACTTACATAATAAAAATAGACTAAATTTTTTTCATATTGTTGAGTTACTCCTATAGTATATACACTACTATGAGTTTTTTTTATTTTATTTTTTATTTTTTGGTCTCTAGAAAATACCAACTTTTAAAAATCTAAACTAAAATGATACTAGCTCTACTAACTCACTAATATTTAATTAATAAAATAACACTAAAATGTTATTAATTAAGGAATTAATCATATAAATAGGTGAGAATTGCAACAAACACACTTATTTATTTTTAAATAAAAATTGAATGAATAATAATAATAATAATAATAATAATAAAGAGTTGTTGGATTTTGGAGGTGGTGGAAAGAAGAGAGGGAGAAGGTGAAGAAAATAGATGTAGCGACTCAATAACTAATTACAAGCCCCAAGTCGCTTTTCCTTAGCTTCACTTTTCAAGTAACCTTTTTATTATATATAATAATAATAATGTAAATAAATAAATACATACATTCATACATAATATATATTAACATTAGTCTTCTTTGAAGGTGACTATTTACCTGAAATGGGTCTATATCTATATAGATGTATATAATACTCATAATGAATATGATATATACAATTATATAATATATATATATAGTGAGATGAGTTTTAGTTCATACGAAAGCTTAGCTTGACATCTCAACAAAAATGGCTCTTTTGTCTCAAGTATATATATAAAAAAAGAAAGTGTAATTATATAATGAGGATGAAGATTAATGTAGCTAGCTAATGGACAAAAATGAAGTACATAATATGAAAGAGTGAAAATGAATATATATGTTAAAATAAGGTACATATGATTAATTATTGAATGTGTTTATTAATTTCGATGTTGAAATGATTATATTTGAATAAAAATAAATCTTTGTTTTGTTGGTATACCGGTTTTTATTTTGAAGGTATATGTTATGTTTCTAACTACTTCATCAATTGTTTTTATTATGTGAAGCATGTCTTATACCTTACACCATAGTTTTTTTTTTTTTTTTTTTTTTTGTTTTTGTTATCTACATGTACACCCAATACTAGAATCTCTTTTATTAATTTGTCACTTAGTTAATTTTCAATTTTGAATATATTATGTGATGAAAGAAACTATCAATCAATTTCAGTTGGGCTTTACTTGGAACATTTGAAGCCCATTTTCTTGGAAGAGTTGCAGCCCACAATTGACACAAGGATTTAATAATGGGCCAAAAATTTCTCTGGCCCATTTTAAATTGGGTTGAGAAGGAGATGAGTTATGAGCCCTTCATTGAAATAATTATTTATCAACCTTACAAATCATGACTATTGTTGTGGGTCACTATACAGTCTAACATGCATTTCACCTATTTTATTTTATTTTAAAATTAAATATATGGTATCTAACATTAAATTACACAATTAATTATATGTTATATTATGTGATATTGAATCGTAGTTTAATTATCAATATAGTTTTTTAAGTCTTCTATGATCATTTACCACCTTAAAACCAAATAATGAAGAGTGCATCACTTATTATTAATATTATCAATAAACTAAAGTATCTACTTGAAATGGTAACCATGAGATCATAATTGGTATTAGAAGAAACTCCTCAAGTTTTAATTGACATTTCTGAGTTCATGATACATGCTATTGGGCATCTGAGGTTTGATTTACAATATCAAGTGTTATTTCATTTAGGTTAACAAAATCTTTATTATTTTGAGCATAGTTCGTTCATTATTAAGCATGTTAGTGATATGATTAAAGAGAACATAAAAATTAGACTTAGAAGGAAAATATCATCTAAGAATAAACTTGGGTGTTCATATTGCTAAGTTAGTAATGCTTTGAGCTTGTAGTAACTTTGTTTGTAATGATGTTTCATTTAATAAGAATTCCTCTCCTTTTATAAAAAAAAATGAAAATGTTAACTATTGCTATCAAGGAACAAGGTATCAAAACATAATGTTGGAAGAAGCTTTTTATGAATGAATAAATAGTAAAGGGCATAACTTTGTTAAACAAATATTTAAAATTATGTCTGATATTTTTAACCTAAAGCTTCAAAATTTTAGCTTTAGCTAATGTGTGTGGATGCTCACAATTACAAAATTTCACACTAATTTTGTTTTCAAGTTTTTAAGTTTTTAACTCATCCAAAATTGGAATAAAGAACTAGAATTAGAATGAGTGAATGTTTTAAGGATATTAATATAAATACATTGTTGTCCACTTTTTAGAAGTATCTTTCTCATTTTTCTTATGTCAATAATGCTCTTTCGGCCATAGTAGACTTATTACCAAGGCTATGATATTATAAACCAATAACAATTATCCCACATGCCAAGCCATGCATTAAGAAGAAAAAAGTGAAAGATTTTTAATTTATTTTTACCATAGTTTTATGCATTATATAATAAAAAGGGTCAAGCTTTCTTTAACTTTTATGCTAAAAGTGACACATTTCAAAATTAAACAAACACAAGACAAAAGAGACTTCCTTTGTTGTATGGCCTTTAAAGTCTTTTGGCCCATTTAAATATTCCTCATGGCCCATTGACCTTATCATTGATGACGTGACATTTGGGTCAACAAATATATCATCCCATTCCTTGAATTCTCCCCATATATTTAAGGAAGAAAAAATAAAGAAAAGCACACATGCTATAAAAATATTTGTTTTTTTTTTTCAAATTTGATTTACAAAATTAGATGTTTTGGTTGATTTAAATATAATAACAAGTGAAATAAGATGTTTGAAATAAATTTTTAATACAATGAATTATGATTTAATTATATATATGCAATGATATGTTTTTTCAGAATATCTGTTAAAATTAATACAATAAAAAGAAAATTAACATGACCCCTGCGTAAGGATGACACATACAAATTAAAAATATATATATATAATGATATACATTATATAAGGTTATAGTATATATTTTTACTAGTATTTTTTTAAAAAAAAAAAAAAAATCTCATTAATTTACCATATTAAAATAGAATTTAAAATGATTAAAATTGCACACACATAATATTATGAATAGTTATGTGTAATTTTGTCAAAATAATCAAAAATATATATATTGTAAAATAACACCTATAGAATTTTCCAAAATGTATAATTAAATTTATTTAACATATGTATAATTAATTTGACATGTAATAATGTTCATTGGAAATATATATGAATACACAATCTTTTGGGGACACCACCATCATCAAAATTATTGTGCTTTGTTTACCCCTTCTTCTCAATGACTAAAAAGACAAAATGTGACATAATGAAAACTAATACAATTTGTTAGTTTGCTTAATGTACATTCTATATTTTAATTTGACACATTTAGAAGATGCTTTAAAATGTTACATAAATTATTAATAATTTAGATTTGAGTGAACTTGACTTATACTTGAAGTTCACACCAAATACTACTACACTACCAAATGATATCATAAAGGTACTCCAAGCCCAAGGTGGTCTCATCATTAATCTATATCTATTATCCCACTATTTATTTCATTTTTGTATAAAACAAATATATTTTATTGTTCCAATGATAACATATCTTCAAATTCTTATTACTTGTGTCAATGAGTATTGTTAAAGTTTCAAAGTAGGGATTAATGTATTCATTATAGCATCACATGTGAGATAGTTTATTGTATATTTGAATATGATGAAATGATGATTATCTTTTTACATGAAATAAACACTAGAAAGAGGAATAAATTTATTTTTTTTTTTTAAAAAAAGGAAGGAAAAGTATCAAATCGAATAATGACAAATTATATATATATCTATGCTAAGATCTATTAGTAATTATTATTATTGAGATTAAAATAAAATATTTATTGGATTATATTTAATAGTTTTATGCTTATGATTCAATTATATATTAAATATTAAATTTTGTTATGTAATTCGATTTAATTTATTTTAGTCATCTAATATTTTATATCTAACATTTATTAGATTGGATTAGATCCATTTAATTAAAAAAAAATGTAAAATTTTAATGTTAATTTTTATATATACATATATTTTTTTTATGTATAAGAACATAAAATCAAATTATTTAATTAAATTAAATGAGAATATTATTTAGTTCGATTAGATATTAGAAATATTAGATTTTTAGACACTACATCCAATATCTAATTCAATCTAATTAAATATTCAAAAATTATTTTCAATTTAATCTCATTATAATTGAACATCCAATATTTAATAATTATTTATGCACACCTCTAAATTAAATAACTAAAGCCCTCTGAATTAAATAACTAATTCAGGGGAAGTAAAAATAATTTTAAATCTAGTATAATGGTTTTACATATATAAATATTTATACTTTTAAATAGTTTATTTTCTATATTTGGTATTATTTTATTTAGCATTGCTCATAATTATACAGACTGTAATAATATGATTTAAAAAAAATAAATTTATAATTAAGTTAAACTTTTTTTTTTTCTTTTATTACACCAAAAAAAGAATCACTTATCAAAAAAAAAAAAAATCAATGACGGAGGGTCATAGTGATAGACTGAAAAATAAAAGTAAAGTAACAAAGATTTGAATTTGAATTTTTGTTTAAATTTACATTTTTAGAATATAAAATAATAAATTGTCATTAAATTTAAAATTAAATGATAATAATATGTTTATTTTTGGGTAGAGTAGGCACGAGGATTGATACAGAATGATTCTTCTGTTATGAAGACAGTGGTTTGACCAGTTTAGAACTTTAGAGCACAAAAGTCAAAACTATTTATGTAAAATTAAATATATTTTGTTGTTATTAGTATTAGGTACGCACATTTTCATCGCGTGTGTTCTAATCTCTACCTTAAATCATATCTCATAGTCATAATTAGTAAAATTCTACAATATATTTTCTTAAAATAGATTTATCAATACACTCTTATTTATTTTATATTCCAGATAATTTTTTAGTTTAATTTTTTTACACTCATATACATTATAATTATTTAAGATATTTTATAAAATTTTAATACATTCAAAAAAATTTAAAAAGCTGAAAATATGGTTCAAACAATTAATTGTACACATGACTTTTTTATTTTATACACGTGAGAAATAAATAATTTAAATATTATTTTTTATATTGTAAATTATTCTGAATTTTTTAAAATTTTATATATCTCAAATAATTACAAAGTATACAACTATAAAAAAAAATTAAACTAAAAAATTCTTTTAAATAACGAAACAGATAATAAATGCATCAATACACCATTTTAAGGGTATGCATTATAGAAGGACCCAATATTTAATTATCTTCATTTTGATTGAAAAAAAAAACTTAATTATGGTAAATTATTTTTCTCCTTATAATATACTTGAATATTGTTATTAAGTAGCAGTAGTGCGGGTCGGCCCTAAAGGCAGGTTAGGCTAGTGCCTAGGGTCCACATTTTTCAAATGACCAAAATAAAAAAATTAAAAGTCTCATTAGACTTTTATTTAAATAAAATTAAGTACATTGTAAACAACAAATATTGACAGCTTAGTTGGTTGTAGTGTATAACACATTACACAATAGTATAAGTTCAAGTCCTACAACACTCTTTTTCAATTCTTTTTTTTGATATATTTCTCAAAATGAGGGCCCTAAAGAGATAAGTTGAGAAATACCTATTTTTTGTATCCATTAATCGAAAATACTTTCAAATTATATTTTTTAAAATATACCCACTTTTATGAGTGGGTTGCCCAATACACCCTCACCCTCTACTTAAGTCTAACACATAATTTGTACTAATCTAAGGGTATAATGAGGACATCATCTATAAAAGTGTGTATATTTTAAAAAATATAAATTTGAAGGTAAAAATTAAAACATATAAAATAAAGTGGGTGATATAATTTCTTCAAATTTAAATGGCCTTAGGCCCATATATTCTTAGAATCGATCCTATGCTAATGATGGGCAATAGACAAATAGTGTTCCTCTCATATCCGTCCTCATTAACTATTTTAATATCTGTCCTCACCCCATCCTCGTTTATTCTCTATCGGGGAGAGAAATTCTTGTTAGGATGGGTTAGGGATGGATGTAGAAAATATTTGTAAGGAAGCTGAAGTGCAAAACAATTATTTTAATTAGGGGGCAAAAAATAAATTTTGGAGGGTTCAATTGATCCCATAATTTGTGAATGATAATGTAAAATTTCCATTCAAAGATAAAAGAATAGTTCTACAAAAATTACAATTGTTTACAATTATGAATTTTGGAGGGTTCGATTGATCCCATAATTTGTGGTTTCCTAACAAAGCCCTATCTACCAAGCCACAAATGATTTATGTTTTATTTGCATTAATATCTTTTTTTTGGTTTTTAGTTTTTGTTTTTTCATGAAAATAATAATGATAATAATAATAATTGTGTTGCCAGTTAGACCATTCTCATTGTTGGAGAACAAGTTGATCATTTTTTTTAACATATTATCACATAACTTATCCTCATATATCATTTTTCCAACAAAAAATAAATTGATAATTTTTGTGGCATATAATATTTGTTGTAGTTTTGTTTTTAATCATTGAACATTAATTTGTATTAGTGAATGAAGTATTCAAAAAAAATATTGAATATTTACATAATTTAATTAACTTTTTTTTAAAAAATTTTGAAGAGGAAAATTCAAACTTGAAACTTCCTTTTTGTAAAAAAAAAATATATATATATATATAAAATCATGCATTAAACTATGTTTATGACCATAACATTACACAAAAAAATTCCTAACTTTTTAGTTGAGAGAAATTCTCAAACATTATTAAAATGTAGTATTAAATTACCTTCTTTTTTTTTTCTGTTTTGAAAAGAATTTCTAAATTTGTAGTTTGGAGAAAAATGCACAAACTTACTAAAATATAGCATAAAAGTACTTGAAACTTATTTTATGTTCTCGGCTAGAGCTATGTCGTTCTCTCCATTCTTTTTACGGTAAGAAATGTTAAAATATATAAATGGTGTTTAACATTATTTATAATATTATATTATTATTAATACAATTAAGTATTAGATTCTTAGGGCCCGTTTGGCACAGCTTTTGGAAAAGCTAAAAGCTGCTTTTCAAAAAAACTGTGACAAAAAGGTGTTTGGTAAGCAGTTAAAAAACAGCTTATTGAAGAAATTATGGAAAAGCTACAATTTAAAAATTTAAAATTTGATACCCAACTTTTAGAAAAAGCTGTTTTGATTAAAAGACTTTATAATAAATTATTTTTACTAAAAATTTATTTAATTATTTATTATATATTATAAAAAATAAAAATATTTTTTAAATGAAAAAATATTTAAAAATAAATAATATTTAAATTTCTAATTTTTTATTTTATTTTAAAAAATATTTTATATTTATATTTTTATTATTAACAAATAATATCAATTTATGTTTCTTATAAACTATAATTTTATCTTTTGCAAGTGATAAAAATATAATTTAAAAATATTAAAAATTATTTTTATCAAATGCATATAAATTTATACTATAGAAAAAAATAATTAAAAATATATAAAAAATAAAAAATTTATATAACATATTTTTTATATATATTTGTAATTATAATGAACTAGATTAAAATATTATCATTATTGTAATAGAATCTTAACAACTCACAGCACTTTAAAAATTATAATTTACCAAACACTCAGCTCAGCTTTTTTCCATGCTACTGTTGCTTTTCCCACAAAGGCTTACAATGCTTTTCCCCACAAGACCTTATGTAAGTAACCCCTTAATAATTTAATTTAATAGCTATTATAAAATATCAACAATCATATTTATAAGGCATTACCTCAAGATCATATTAAATACTAGATTAATTAGCAATTTTTTCTCCGAACTTTGACACATACCAAATCATGTTCCTGGAATTTTTTTAGCCGTTAAAAATTCCTCCTAAATTATTGAGATTGTTATATTTGAGGAGTTTTCTCTAATTTCATTCAATTCTACTGTTTCAGTGATTGTTTATGTACTAAATCATGCTCCCTATATCTAACAAATCATGTCCCTCAAACTTTGATATGTATTAAATCATGTCCCCTGAACTTTTATCGTGTTAGAATTTTTTTTACTAAAATTAGATAAAAGTCTTTAAATCTAACAATCTTAATAGTTCAGGAGAATTTTTAACGGCCAAAGAAGTTCAAAGGACATAATTTAGTACATGTCAAAATTGAAATGTAAAAATTGCTAATTAACCTAAATACTATTAGTGTTGAGTTATTAATAAATTATACTATTCTAAATTTTTTTTGGGACATAATAAATTATACAATTTTTGAACAATAAATTTGAATTATTTAAAAAATAAAACTTAAAATGGAAATAATTTTAAAACCCACGCGCGAAAAGGGAAAGGTATGGGGTTAGTAAAAGTAGTTCTCAATTGTTTCATATAATCCCATTATCCCCACTTCCCATTCACGTGAGAACCACCTCAAATAAATAAAATAATAATAATAAAAAATATTTTTTCTATTATATATATAAATTAATTATTATTAAAAAAAATTTCATTTTTAAAAATCAAAATAGTTTTTTTTTTTTATTATTTATATTTTTATGGAATTCTATATAAAAATTTATAGTGCAACTAGCTCTGCAATTTAATTCGCAATAAAAAAAATCGTATAACAACCCACATAGAAACTACCTTAGAAACCCAAATCATAAATTTGAAAAAAAAAAAAGTATATGAGATAATTCCCTTAAAAACCTTATTATTATTATCTCTTAAATTATGTTTATCGAAGAAGTTCGCCTTTTAATTTTTGTATATGTTACATTTCTCAATTCTTTAAACAATTTATTTATACAGCACTAATTTAATTCAATTTAAAAGTTTAAACAAAAAATAAATATAAATAACATTTTAATAATAAACTATAAGAGTATATATGTGTTCTTAAAACTATTATTTATATGTTTAATATCATAAATTAAATTTTAATGCATAGACTATAATTATACTTGTAATTCATAGTTGCATAAATAAATTGTTGAAATATTTACAATAATTTGCATAGTTAGCGAAAAATATTTACAACAAAAAAATATCCAGGGACAAAACTCTACAAGAGTTATAGTTCAAGACAAAAATTATATTTTTTTTATAGGTTAATTAGTATTTTTACTCCCAAATTTTGACATGTACCAAATTATGTTCTTGAAAGTTATTAAAAATCTCTTCTAAACTTTTGAGATTGTTGAATAAAAGTTTAAGAAATATGATTTGGAAATGTCAAAGTTTGAAAGACATAATTTGAAAGGTACTAAAGTTTGAAGAACATAATTTGTATATAAACAATCACTAAAAGTAAAATTGTATGAAATTATCAAAAATTCTTAAAATAAATAATTTCAATAATTTAAGTAAAATTCCCATTTTTAATCAAAAAAGTTCAAAAATATAGTATTCAGTGCAAAAATATTAATTATCCTATTCTAATTTTTATATTATTAATTATTATTAAAATAAATAAATAAATAAAAAACAGCTGCTTCGCAACAACCCTCACTCTTAAACACTTCCACTACTATTACATACAAACACTCAAAGTTCAAAACAAAAAAGAGAATAATGTTACCATGCCCATATTAACCCACGCGCCCCACGCGCTTCTCCCCTCCTTCTTCTTCTTCTTCTTCTTCTTCTTCTTCTTCTTCTTCTTACTTTCTTTCTCCTCCTCTGCCGCCGCCGCCTCCTTCTCCGACGACGTTGATCCTAACCTCCCATTCCAAACCACACTCTTCCAACCAACCGACGCCGTTTCACTCATAACATTCAAATCCAAAGCCGACCTCGACCACAAACTCCTCTACCTTCTCAACGAACGATTCGACTACTGTCAATGGCAAGGTGTCAAATGCGCTCAAGGCCGAGTCGTCCGTTTAGTCCTCCAAAGCTTCGGTCTCCGAGGTAATTTCCCTCCTGACTCACTGAGTCGACTCGACCAGCTTCGCGTTCTCAGCTTGAACAACAACTCCCTTTCCGGTCCATTACCTGATCTCTCCGCTCTCACTAATCTCAAATCGCTTTTCCTTGATCGAAACTCCTTCTCCGGCTCCTTTCCGCCTTCGATTCTCACTTTGCATCGTCTTCTCACTCTTGATCTGTCGAGTAACAACTTCACTGGTCCCATTCCTGTTGAGATTGTTAAGCTTGATAGACTTAATTCGCTTAGACTCGAGTTGAATCGGTTTAACGGAACTTTACCGCCGTTAAATCAGTCTATGCTTCTCGTCTTTAACGTCTCCGGGAATAACCTCACCGGACCGATTCCGTTAACTCCGGCGCTTTCGCGGTTCAGAGCTTCGTCTTTTTTGTGGAACGATGTCGGTCTTTGTGGAGAGATTATCAACAAGGTGTGTAACTCACGCGCTCCTTTCTTCGATTCGCCGTCTCCGTCGTCGGCGGCGGCTCAGCAACCGCTGGTTCAGAGCGCTGAGTCGTCGTCAGGTAACGGCGTTGTTTTGTCTCCTTCTTCTCCGGTGAATCACAAGAAAACGGGCCTTATTCTTGGGCTTTCGATTGGGTCGGCCTTTGTAATGGTGATTCTATTGGGCCTATTCTCATTCGCCAGGGCCCATAAATCAACAATGGCTACTTCTTCTTTTTCTCCTTCACCTGAACAAGGACCTTCATCACATGTTGAAACCACTCGTGAAATTACGGAATTGCCCTCGAAAACAAAGGCAGTAGAAGAGTTACAGAGAGTTCACAAGAGTGGCAATTTGGTCTTTAGTGCTGGGGAAGCTCAGCTCTATAGCTTGGAACAATTGATGAGAGCTTCGGCTGAGCTACTGGGTAGGGGTACGATTGGAACTACTTACAAAGCCGTACTTGATAATCAGCTTATTGTCACTGTTAAGCGTCTTGACGCCGTTAAAACGGCCGTTATTAGCGGTGAAGCCTTTGAAAGGCATATGGATGGCGTAGGTGGACTCCGTCATCCTAATTTGGTTCCCGTTAGGGCTTTTTTTCAGGCTAAAGGAGAAAGACTCATCATCTTTGATTACCATCCTAATGGAAGTCTCTTCAATCTAATTCATGGTAAGTCAATAATAACTTGTTAATAAAGTTATCAAATTGATTGAAATTGTTATTAATTGCATATATTAACATGTTTGTAATGGAAGATAATTGATTGGTTCAGTTACACTCTCCAAAGTTCTTTCAAAAAAAAAACATTCACTCTCCAATTTTATTGCTTTATGATAATTGAGTTTAGTATTAGTGTAATTACTAACTACCCTAGTAATTACATAGTGACTTTACTTCCAAACATGCCCCTTAGTAATTTGTGTGAATTTTGGTATGAATATTTAGGTTCAAGATCAACAAGAGCAAAGCCACTTCATTGGACATCATGCTTGAAGATAGCAGAAGATGTAGCACAAGGCCTTGCTTACATTCACCAAGTGTCTAGATTAATCCATGGCAACTTGAAATCCTCCAATGTCCTTCTAGGACCCGATTTCGAGGCTTGTTTAACAGATTACAGCCTTGCCATCTTGGCAGATTCATCAGCTAACGACGATCCTGATTCAGCAGGCTACAGGGCACCCGAAACAAGGAAATCAAGCAGGCGAGCCACGGCCAAATCAGACGTGTATGCATTTGGGATACTGTTGTTGGAGCTGTTAACGGGTAAGCACCCGTCGCAGCATCCATTCCTGTTGCCTACGGACGTGCAGGATTGGGTGAGAGCCATGAGAGACGACGATGTCGGGGAAGATGGTCAGCTGGGAATGCTGACTGAAGTTGCTTGTATTTGTAGTTTGACATCTCCGGAACAGAGACCAGCAATGTGGCAAGTTTTGAAGATGATACAAGAGATTAAAGACAGTGTTATGAGTATGACTGATCAAAATGCTTATGCTGGATATTCATAATAATCATTTCAATACTGGTTTGGATTCTAAATTAAGAACATTCTTATTATTATAATTATCATGAAAAAGGTGGTTTTAATTGTATATCAGGGTAGGTGTGAAAAAGCAAAGAAAGAAAAGTTTTTATTGGCTAAGTTTGAACAACTTGTTTATGGCCAAGCAAAACCTTAGGAGTTCTTTTTTTTTTTTTTTGTGGGAGAGGTTGATTTCATTCTATTAACACAAGCAATATTATTATTATTATTTAGTTTTGTATGTAATTTGGAATTTGGATTGGTTTGGTTGGTAGGGAGTGTTATAATTTTGTGTCATTTATGATGGAAAAGGTTTAAGATGTGACAATGTGGTAATGTTTGGTGGGCTACGATTCAAGAAGTTTCGCACTACTATTGGGTTATATGTGATAAATGAAGTGTCATACTACTATACTATTAATTAGATCAAATAAATTTCCAGTTTCAAATATTTTAGTTTAATGAATATGTTTGGTTGAATGAAATAATTTTTATTTTATTTTTTTATTTAGTTATATTTTTAAAGTATTAGAATATCATTCTAATGAAATAATTGTTAGAATGACTATTTTATTTTAAAATAGAAAAAAATAACATTTCAATGTAATATGAGAGATAATTTAATAGATTTTATTAATTTTTTTTGGGTTAATTAATAATTTTTCTCTCCGATTTTTGACATGTACTAAATCGTGCTCCTGAATTTTTTTAGTTGTTAAAAATTTCTCCCAAACTTTTTTTTATGTATTATAAATTTTATTTTATTTCATTCTTATTTACATTCTTATTTTTATGTTTTCATTTTTCTCAACTAAACGTTAACTTAGTGTTTGAAAGCATTCTTAATAATTTTTTTACTCTATTCATTAAAATACATCACTAAAATTATATTTTTTTCTTATTTAGAACACAATTTTATATTATATCGTACACTAATTTTTTAAAATATCACTAAAATAGAAGTTTTTTTTATATATATTTTATTTAATTCAAATGTATAATATTAATATATATACATATGATATCCACATACACACATAATTATTATAACTTAAAATAATTAATAAAAGGGTAAATACCATTTTGGACCCTCTGTTTTACAAAAGTTACTAATTAGACCCTGTGTTTTGTTAAATGACAAAATGGATCCTGTATTTTTTAAAATAGTACAAATAGGACCCTGAATTGATTTTTTGTCAAAATAAAGTTTAATTATAATCCGATCTAAAAGTGCTATGACAAAATTGTTTACATTTTTTGTATCTTTTCGTATTAAGTATTGTCTTTAAGTTGGTTGTATTAAAAAAAAAAGTTGTCAAAAATTAAGCTCAGAGTCCTATTTTTACTATTTTAGAAAATACAAGGTCCATTTTGTCATTAAACAAAACACAAGGTCCAATCTGTAACTTTTGCAAAACACATGGTCCAAAATGGTATTTACCCTTAATAAAATATATTTAGAATAATAAATAATATTCTATAAATATAAATAATGAATAGTAAATTTTAAAGAAATAGTTTAAAGTATTTACTGTAACATATTTTTAGTACGGTTTTAAAGTTTTTAGAAAAATAGTGGGTGCTTTAATGAAATGATCTTTCATTATTTATTTATATGTATAGTGAATGGAATAATGACTATTGACTAAGGAGGTGAAATACTAGCTATCCTAATTCTTGTTTGTTTTTGTTTTGAGAATGATTCAGAGGGGTGTGCAGAAAGTCATCCGATCCAATTCTAACCGACCGATCCAATCCTAACCGATCCAATAGAATCGGATATCCAATCATAATTGGATCGGATCGGATGCAAATTTTAAAAATCCAATTGGATCGGATCGGATATTGGATGAGACATCCGATCCAATGGATAACCGATCCAATTCAATCCAATATCATCCAATGTCCATCCAATCATATTTAATATTTATAATTTTATATATTACTTTATTATTTATTAGGTTTTAAATTATGTTTTTTCATATATATATATATATTTTTTTAATGAAATTAGCTTAAATAGTGGTTAAAATGGATTGGATTCATCCATGGGATTCATTGGATGGATCCAATCCAATCTAATAAAAAACCAGTTAAAGCATCCAATGGATGAAACCGATCCAATCCAATACATCTATTGGATCGGATCAGATCGGATGACTCAATTCAATTGGATTGGATCGGATAGAAAAATCCAATATCCAATAAATAATTGGATTGGATCGGATGGGATCAAATCTATTGGATGTGATCCAATGAACACCCCTATTCATATCAATTGATGAAGTTTTAGGAATGATTACAAATATTTCATTGTACTTACTAAATTAAATTAGGTGATATAACACCTTAGAAAGTGATAAGCTTAAGTGAGACATTTGGGGTTGTTTGTTGATTTATGGACAAGAAGTAAAAAAGTTATGATGTGTATGAGTTAGGTTAATATGTCTGCAACAAATGAGACATCACATACTTATTGTCTATGAACACATTTATGACTTGATTTGATAAGCATCTGGAAATTCTTCTCAAATTCAAGAGATTTCATTTAATACATATATATTAATTAACTAGTTTATTTAATATATAAAATTACAGATTCCTATGTACTATCAGATTTAGGAATCTCTGGTGTAATATTAATTAGAGAGCTTTTTAAGTTTTAATATTATTATAATATGTGGGTGTAAATGAATATAATATAAATAATGTCATATTATAACATTTGTTTTGTTTAAATTATTTTATTACATGAAGATATTGGACTAAAATGTGTTGAATGAGGGGTTGTGGGACATACTTCTATTCCCAATGTTATTTCATAATTCTTTAATATTTGAATAATATTACTTTTAATGCTATCTATTAATGAATAATAAAATGATAATTTTGACACTTAATTTTAAAATGTAGTTAATATTGAATATTAGTGATGTCTAATATTTTTTTTATAGGTTACGTCTTATAATTAGTTAGGTATATCCCATAAAATTATTATTTTAAGTTATATGAATCTCGATACTTAATTACACCACAATATGGCACAGAGAAAAGTACTAGACACTAATTGTACTTTTAGTATTTCTTTTCAAAATAATATTGAGATGTTGTGGTGCCTTTTAGTCTTTTTCTTTAAAATAATATGGGTAAATACTATTTTAGACCCTCTGTTTTACAAAAGTTATCAATTGGACCCTGTATTTTGTTAAATGACAAAATGGACCCTGTATTTTCTAAAATAGTACAAATAGGACCTGAATTGATTTTTTTGTCAAAATAAAGTTTAATTATAATCCGATCTAAAAGTGTTATAACAAAACTGTTTACATTTTTTTTGTATCTGTTCATATTAAGCATTGTCTTCAAGTCGGTTATATTAAAAAAAAGTTGTTAAAAATTAAGCTCAGGGTCCTATTTTTACTATTTTAGAAAATACAGGGTCCATTTTGTCATTTAACAAAACACAGGGTCCAATCTGTAACTTTTGCAAAATACAGGGTCCAAAATAGTATTTACCTAAATAATATTGAGATGTTGTGTGACCTAAATATATTGGCAAAAATTAATATAAAAGCAAAAACACAAATATTAATATTATAACTGATGAAATTATTTTACGGTCAGTTTTTACAAATTTATAACTGACTGGTCGGTTACGGTTTTTATTTTACAAAAACTGTAACCTACCGTTTAGTAACTATGTAAAACAGTAACTATGTAAAACCGATCGTATAATTTTTGGCGATTTTTAGTGGTTTTTCTGTTTGACGGTTTTGGATGGTTTTTGGCGGTTTTAGGCAGTTTTGAATGGTTTATGGTAATTTTTAACAGTTTTGGCAGTTTTTTAGTTCATAACCGAAATCGACTACCAAATTTGGTGATGACGTGAAACTAAAAATTCAATTACGGTCTGGTCAGTTTGATGGTCAATTTCAATTTTTTAATTTTTATGAACTCTCCTAATTAGCTGTTAATTATTTATATTTTTTTACTATCTTACATAATAAAATAATAATAGAATTAATGATGAAATTATTATTTTTTTAATACTTTTAATAAAAATATTAAATATTTCATCAAAAATTTGTAATTTATTATTGAAACACAATGCTAAAAATTAATATAAATATATCACAAAATCTTTTTTTAAGCTAAATATAACACAATTTTTACCTTAGTGAACTTAAAATGAAGAAGAGATTGAAAGCATTAAATGCTATTGTTCTTAAGAGAATACAATACAATACAATTTGCTTGCCTTGTTTTGTTTATGAGTGAAACCCAAAATTCTACAAGAGAAGAATCAACAAGATAATATAAAACTTATTATCTCACTCATCCATTAATTCAAACTAATGAAAATGTACAAATTAAAATAAAATAAGAAGGATTATTATTGAAGAAGAAGAAGAAGAAGAAGGAGGATTAGCATCTTATGTTTGCATCACCAACAACATAACTTGTATTGTATCACCTAAATACTCATCATTTTCACTCCATGCACAATGTTCCAATCACTCACCCTTTGCTGTCTCATCATAAGAAGAAATCTCAAACATTACACAATAAGGCGCTTTGATGAAATGGACTCGCCATCTTCATTTCCATGCTTTCGCAATTCGAGCACCAAACATGTCAAGATTCCTCTTACAGTTTACAGCACACCCTGCAAAATTTATCAGATCAAAATGTATAAGTCTAAACCATAGAATGTAGCGTATAGTTAGGCTCGTAGAGTTCTATCTCAAAACTAATTCACGATTATGAAAGCAAAATGTAGAAGTCTAGATAGTAGAATGTACAAAGTATAGTAAGGCTCATTGAGTTCTATCTCAAAATTAATTGACGATTATCATATCAAAATGTAAAAGTCTCGACAATAGAATGTACGATATAGCCAAGGCAAGCCCTGAAACTTAGTGGGGCATATGAAAAAAAAATTGGGCTCTTATTTAGAAAAAAAAAATGTGGTATTTTTAAAATGAGAATTTTTTTGAGCCCCTAGGCTAGATGGACCCTAGGCACAGGCCTAGCGCGCCTATGCACAGGGTCGGGCCTGGGTATAATAAGGCTCGTGGAGTTTATCTTAAAGCTAATTGACGATTATCAGATCAAAATTAAGAAGTCTAGACGAAAGAATGTACGGTAGAGCAAGGCTCATAGAGTTCTATCTCCAAACTAATAGTAAGGCTCGTCGAGTTTTATCTCAAAACTAATTGACGATTATCAAATCAAAATGAAGAAGTCTAGATAGTAGAAAGTAAATGTACGGTATAGTAAGACTTATGGAGTTCTATCTCAAAACTAATTTACGAAGAGTAGAGTTACCCAAAAGCTAACAAAATGCACTTAAATCATTTGTTGAGAGCAATGGTGTAATGCTTCCCGGGCGTTCTTTTCAAAATTGTCTAAGAACTCAGTTAATTTTGCCACTAACTATTCAATTCTTTTCTATTTGGCAAGTAAAATGACAGTGAACACAATGCATGAAAGGGTTACCTTAATCAATGCTTGTGTCTGTCAAGTCCCATGTTGGATCACATTGGCTGTTAAAAAAGTATATACAAACGATCTGTTTTCGTGAAGTGGTTGCATTATAGTTGGAGTTGAGGGCGAGGCTTTGACTTGATTATCGTCTCATCGCTATGCTTAATCCATTCGGAAAGTCTCCATGGCTTCTGCCACTTCCATTTGAACTGCAGAAGCCACTGATGATGACTTCTCTTCCACCTCCAGAGTTTCCCAGCTTGTGCAACGGTTGCTAATTTCTTCATCGAAAGTTGTCCCATTGGCACCATCTGCGCTAAAAAAATGTTTACCTTCTTAACAACACAAACACAAAATATGGAGGCAGTAGGAATAAAACAAAGGAATTACCTTTCGTGTCTGGTTTGCAAAAGCCACCGAGTCTTTAACCGTCCCATTAACTACCCCGGGAGTGAATTTGAGCTGCTTTGGTGCCGGAAGGGAAATTGGAGACAAGGGACCACCCATATCTTCTGCCAAGTGTTTCAACGAAGAACGAGAATTTCCCTGTGGAACCAACTGAAAAAACTTAGTATGCTCGATTTGAGAATAATACATTATTATGCAGCAAAAATATGAAACTCGGGTATTGAAAAGATGGTCTTACCGAATCTGATTTAACCAATGCAGTAGCAGCAGCTTGCTCCTTTGCTCTTACCTCCCGTACGAGCTCCTTTCGCTGAGTTTCACTTATTTGCAACAAGGTTACTAGCTCATTCAGCTTATCTTCCATGTCCTCAATTTCTAAGTTCTTCTCCCATAGTTGACACCTGTTGACATGAAGGTATATATCATAAGACTAGCCTTGAATTTGTCAACATAGTTTTGAGCCAAAAATTATGATATTTACCTTGCTTCCGCGGTTGTGTTAAACATGTACTGAAGTAAGTTCTTAGCATCTCCCATCGAACGCAACTGGTTCCACCGTCCACGACCAATCATGGAACGCTCTCTTTCCTCTGCCTTCGAAAGCTGTGATGCCATTGCGATGAGTGCATTTGAAGACATGCTCAGCATGTTCTCAACAGATTCTTTTCTCGCCTTTCTTGAATCCGGTGACATGGACAAAACCCTTTTCAACAACAGAAAAAATAAATACATATTAGTCCTAAATAATCCATTAGAACATGTCCAACTTCAAAAATCAATTTCTATTTCATACCTAGAATATCCATTGTTTCCTTTCGGGGGACTATTCCCTTCGAAAGAGAACTGGTCCACTTGCTTTAGTAAAGCCAACTCTTTCGCCAACGCAGCTCGTCTGAAACATAATATTATATTTATGATAGTAATTAATATGGGAGCTAATCTATGAATGAATCTTACTATTACTTTAGCATGGGGAGACAATTAAGTTAGTATGAGTACAAAATACTTACACTTGGGTTTGCTTCTCGTATTCAAAACGAACTTCGTGCACTTTAACACTGACCTCCAATTCATGATCAAGCCATCTCTGCAAGGACTTTTCATTGCTCTACATATGACATGAAAACTCGCATCAAATTTTCCGATATATAAGCCATAATAATAACAAATCAAGAAATCTATCTTGTTAATGTATATTCAAAACCGTTATAAACAAAACTACTACTGATTTCCTCTCAGAACAGAAAAGGTTTCCGTAAAGTTTGTATCTTGATTTCACTACACTCGTTAGTTAGTTAGTCATAAGTTTTCCCTTTCCCGCCTATACATAAAGGCAGCTCTCGTTTTTTGTACTATGTCGAAATGAGTTTAAAGAAATTGTCGAAAACAGACACTGAAGCAAATCAATTGGAAAATTCCTGGGGTGTTCGTGTTCCAGAGAGTTCTTGAGACTAGGTTGTAATGGGTTGCCATTTTTACATAGTCAGAGGATTAGGGAGAAATCTCGGAACCTTGGATGTACGACCAACATTTGGCGTTGTCTTTGTTTTAGTTTTCATTTTAGTTGTGTGTGCTCGTCATGATCATGTGTGTAGGTGCTTTGTAAAAAGTGTTTGCATAAGTTCATTTCCTCGCAGTTTCGAATCTCGATAGATGTTAAGAACAGATCTTTACCTGGGTAACCGATGTATGTCCATTCGAATTTGCTGCAATAAATAACACTAAATTAGGAAAAACAGAATTTCGAAAGAGAAAAAATGCTTCCAAGTGAAATATCAACCTGCATTGTCACGCACTGTAGACTTTCGGGATTCCAATAATTCCTTTAGCCGTTTAGTAGCAACTGCAGCCTCTTCTGTCTTTCTTTGGAGAACCTTCAAGAATTTATAAAAGTCATTAGCAAGTTCTTAAAAAGTAGATAAGAAAAATACCGTTGTGTATAGAGAAAAAATACCATTTTCTGACGCTGGTTCAAAGCTTCAAGCTTGTGCCTCTCGTACTCATTTCTCCGTCCTTCCTTCTTTAGCTGCATATTATAAAATCATAGTTAAACATAATATATACACATTGGACATGTATAAATGTATTTTTCCTAAGCTTCTTCATCTTTAGTTTTGTTCCCATTATTTCAGGATAGATGATAGAGAAATTGAAAGTTAAAAACCTGCAGCAATTCCTTTTCACGAGACGCTTTCCATTGTCGGAATTGTTCTGCCTCTTGCTTTATCTTATGCTGCAATTGAACCTACAAATCAATGACCAACAAGTCAAGGCGGATTTCGTTGTATAAGACTCGGAACCTTTCATTGTATATGACTTGAAATGTAAAAAAACAACGTGTGACTTTACTTTTCGTTTTTTACTTCTGTTCATATATTATGACCTATCAGGTTTGGTTTCTGATAAAGCAGATTACTATTCTCATCAAACAGTTTTACAATTTCACGAACTAACCTTCTGAGATTTAATAGATTGTATTTCGGATTGCAGCCGCTTTGCTGCATCGTCACTTTTCTGTTTTTCCTTAACAAGTTGGACTTGGCTTTCTTGCTTCTTCTTAAGATCCAAAATCTGATACAACACAATTACTCGAGTTTCAATCAACACTGCAATTTTTTCATTCATAATAACATTTAAACATAGTTGATATTGGTTACCTGGGCTTCTAGAGATTTTAGTTTTTGTGTATGAGAATCGTGAGCTTTATTATGCGCTTGTCCATCGGAATTGGCAGCAAGACTCTCAACTTCAGCCAACAAGTGATCTCTCTCTTTCTGTGATTGTTAATATGAATATTAGCAGCAATATAAAGTGTTAAGATTTAATGAAAATTTAAGAGCATCAATTATACCTGCACAATTCTCTTCTCTTCTTCGAGTTCCACGATTTTCTTCCCGAAGTGCTGTTTGAGTGTTTCTGTGTCAATCCCTCCAAAAAGCCTCATTTCAGACTGTACCGAAAAAAGAATAAAATTATGACATTCATTATAAACATGCATACCGAGGAAATTCAACAGGTGTTGCATCGAAAACAAAGAGCCCCACATTTACAACCATAACTATTCAAGTGTCGAGTCTATGCATAACATACAAAGAAACTTTTAAGAAAAATTTGAACCTCTTTTTGTTCCAAGCGTTTGTTTAACTCGTTCAACTCCTTATCCAATGTATTTTGCATATATTCATGTTCTCGCTCTTTTGTTGCAACTTCAACTTCTCTAGGATTTTCACCTGTACAGTTTATTAAAATGCGAAAGATGTCAAGAACTACAGGCCTGAAGAATAACAATCTTAAGTAGCCAAAACAAAAATTAACTCTTACCTGATATGATTTCGCCCATTTCATAATCAGAAGAATCAATACTTTGAAAGCCTCTCTTAAGTCCATCATTCTTTGTAAGAGGAGCATAGTCATCCTAAGGAAGGTAACAAAAAACACATACCGTGTCAGTAATCATAAGTTATTAAAGAGATCGAAACAATGTGAGGCTTTGAACAACAACGGAGAAGTAGTATGACATATATTTGTTCAAATATACAAAAGAGTTTATTACACACTTACCGGAAGATCTGCTTCACACTGCCCCACAACAGCACGTCTACTGCGATATACATGAAGTTCTCGAGAAAGGTCCAAATTGCTTGCTTCAAGGAACGCAATTCGTTCCCTAAGAACCTAAGGTAGAAGCAATAATATACCTGTTAGGCCTCAAATATATGCTTTCATATCCAAGTGTATGCAATGCATAAGTTGTTCAGTTTAGTTCCTATAGGGCTCCTCATTTTGTTAGTTAGATAGAATTATGTTATTGCTTTTTAGTTAGTAGCCGAGTCTGTATAAAGGCCAGTCGTCTCTTAAAGAAAGTAAAATACTTTCTGGGGAGATACGAAATTGTCTTGAAAAGTTTGGAACTTTGTAATTCTTCCTATGATATCAATAAGATTCCTATATTCCAATTCTTTCAAGAACTGAATTGGATTAATAGTGTAATCAACACCATCGAATGAACTTCGTTTTCAGACGCCACTTCAGAACAGAAACAACCAATTCCAAGCAAAAGAAGGTTTCGATATAACAAATACCTGTACTTCATCAGATGGAGCTGCGCCCCCACGGGAAAATAGCTCCGCCTGCAAGTATTCCAGCTGCTGTCGCATCTTTTGCATTTCATTGGATTCGAGACCTCTATTAACCTACACAAACACACACACACAAGGGTAAATTTATTCAATGTTATTTCGATAAATCTAAAATTTGGAAAATATCATGTTTAAGCAACAGAGCCATTTGATAACTTACAACAGGCTTGTTCTGAATATTCCGAGCACGATTTGCATATTTAAGAGTATTAAGAGTTTCCTCTGCATTGATGTCAGCAGGGCTGATACAAGCTGTAAAGTAGAAATTTTTCCATCTCATAAGAGAAACATAAAAGGACTATAATATGGAGGAACCGAAAACAAAGATGCCATGAAAGAAACCATCAACTTTCACCCATGAAATGATTTTGGTAAGACAGTGAAAAATCTTTAAGATTACAAGAAAGTGTATATCATGTCGAAAGCATCAAAGTTGGGGGAAAAAACCACAGCCCGGAAAAAAGGATTGTCTCATGTCTTGGTCAAAAGAAGGATGATGAGAATTTGAAATCTTAATCATTGGCTCTTTGGGGTTAGGATCCATTAAACTAGCAATGCATATAATTGATTAAACAATCAGTTAAGAGGTTACCTATCATAACTGTCTTGCTGTTTCCACCTAGTGAATCCTGTCAGAAGCCACAAGTGAATCCATCTCAGAATAAGTAGATTGCTATGATCAAGATTAGTCTTAGGTTGAGAAAATATAGTTTAAGTACAATTATATAATTCTAATAAACTGACCTGCAAGAGTCGAGTGAGTTTACTATCTCGATAAGGAACATGAACACCCTCTTTCCGCTTTTTCTCATCCCCCAACGCACTGATGACATTTCCAAGTGCTAGAAGGCCCCGGTTGATATGTATACCTGAGCATAAAAAATTTAAGTTAGAAGTTTCGTTATTTCTTCACAAATCAAAACTAAGACTAAATGCATCAACAGATTCATCAACCTTCTTTAAGACGAACACCATCAGAACCGGTTCTTTTTGCTCGTTCGGATCCAGCAAGATCTACCAAATGGAGCTTTGCACAAAAATATTCTTCACTCATATCCTCATCTGGAGAATCGTTCCCGGGAAAAACTGAATGAACTTTCCGCATCTGTTCTAAGGTGATTGTGAAAATGGCGTGTGATCGGCTGGTAGATAACATGTAATGAAGCTTCAGTTACTCTTAGATTCATTAAGTTATATTAAAAATATTGAAAAGCTCGGTTAGCTCGGTAGTATGACAAGTTACCTTGATTGGTTGTTCATGTTAGTACTTCCAGTTGCTCTGCTTAAAGATCCTTGCTCCAAGCAAGCAGCCATTTCCTGTAATGTTCTAACAGACATTTCAGTTGTTCCTGCTAGTGTTATGGCCCCGTTTGATGATTCTCGAATTTGTATAGGCTGTCTAACTGGAGCAGAAACTTTCCCATTCCCAGAATGTCCATTAACATTGTCCATTTTGTTCAGAGATACAGAATCCAATAAGTCTCTTACTTCTTCTTTTAAGATCTTCAAAATCAAACCACCCAATTAATTATTTGTAACAATAAAGTAAACAGAAGAAATATCGAATCATATGATCTTGCCATTGTCCCACAACTTTCTTAGAAGCTTTTTTCACATGTGTTATTACTTATTAAATAAGAATTCTGATAGAATGAATACAATTTGAGACTCAATATTTTCCAAAATAGTATCAATCTAACACGAACATATGCAAAAACAAAAAAATGTAACCAGTATGGTCATAACAAATTATTATTAAGTTTATTTAGACAAAAAATGAGCTCAATATATTATTTTGTACTATTTTAAAAAATACAGAATCTGAATTGTCATTTAACAAAACAAAGAGTCCAATCGGTAACTTTTACAAAACACAGTGTCCAGACTCCAAAATAGTATTTAACCATTTTCATATGTTTCTCTAGTTCATCTTCTTTAGCTCATTGTATAAGCTTTAATAGCATAACACTATAAACAACACAAACAAACAAACCAAACATTCTTAGGTGCATACCTCAATGAAGGAAACCTGGAGCTGGAATTCTGTTTGATGTTTTAAAGTTTCGATCTTGCTGAAAAGTGCATTCATAGCTTGAGGAACAATGCCAGTTTGGCTACAATCTTTAGAGCCCGTCCCCATTGTATATGTTTTCCCCGATCCCGTCTACATAAATATGTATAAATTAACCACAACATAATAAAACAACACAAAAAGATCTTGTTCTTGTTAAATTTACAATTTATCGTAGAACAAGAATTACCTGACCATAAGCAAGAACAGTGGCATTGTATCCTTGGAATAAACCATCCACAAGTGGAGCAATGCATTCTTCAAACATTGCAGGTGATGCGGTTCCACCACTTCCATAAACATGGTCAAATGTAAAGGAATGTGATCCGATTTGTACCTAAACACCATAGTTAATTCAAATTACAAAACATTGCCTTTAAAACTATTTCGAAACTAAGATCCACACCGCGCCTCGCCTAACCCTACAATATTTGGGGACCAGGAAACTATAGCACTTGCTATGTAGGTGCCCGAGAGGGACTCGAACCTCAGACCTTGTCGGAGCAAACCATATGCCTAACCAAATTCCAAAGAACTATTCATTCAATTTTGTGACAACTCCATTTTCTAGGAACTATTCATTCAATTTTGTGACAACCCCATTTTCTAACTCTTATCATTCATTAGAGTCTTCACACATTTTAAAAAGTGAAACTAAACAAATGTCTTTTGTTTCTATTCTATAGCTTTAGAAGCCTTATCCTTCTATTCTAGGACACAGTAAATTCCATAAAATGAACAAATCAATTACAATCATTAAGAGAAAAAAAACTGAATCATGAGAAGAAATAACCAAACCCCACAACAAAATTAGCTAAATTAATCCTTAAAAAGCTCATGAACAAAACACAAAGTAAGAAACTTTACTAATCACCTGAGGTTTTCCTGGTGTGACAGAAACACATTCTTTACAACCTTGGATTCTTTCATCACCAATAAGAGGACGAACATGAACAGCAACCTTAACAGAACAATTCTCAGATGACTCCATAACTAATCAATTAATTCACTTAACAAAAAATGACCCAGAAGGGTATACAAGAAAAAGCTTCAAACTTAAATTTATTTTCTGGGCAGTTGAGATTTGGATGAAGAAAACGATGTAGTAACAGACCAATAAAGAAAAAGAAAGAGAAAGACAAGGGTCTAGGTGGGTTAGATGTGATTTGATTTGAAGAACAAGAAGAAGAAACTCTAACACTAATAAGTAATAGAAATGAAGGAACTTGTTCAAATTCTTCTTCTTCTTCTTCTTAGTCTCATTATAGTATTTTTTTTAGTACAAAGTATAAAGCTTTTTAGAGCTTAGCTCATTTTTCCTTGTTCTTCACTCTCACACTATTCTTCTTCTTTTCTTTACCTCAAAACTGAACTGAAACCCAATGTTGGTGAGAGAGACTTCTCTACCAAACTTTCCCATTTTACCCCTCTTGGTCCAACCTCCTCTTCTTACATCTAGATCACTTTTTCCTTTTTATTAAAAATATAATTTTTATTTTTCTTCTTCTTCTTCTCCTATGTTTTCCACTGGTCTATTCATTCCTATACTACTGTCTCTAACTAATTGTACAGTTATTGTTACCGTATTATCATATTTTTCCAACTGTCGTTTAGTACTTTTTGGTTCTTGTCTTTTTTTTAAGAAAATAAAATCAAATTCTTTTTTTTTAACTATTTTATTCTTTGTTTGTATTTAGTGACAAAGTTTTGATTTTTATGTTACATATTGTAAATATGATAATAGGAAAATATACGGATATATTTGTTATGTATTTTAGAAAAAAAAAAAAGTATTTTAATTTTCTTTTTTTGTTAATAATGGTGTATTTTGTTTTTATTTACTTTTTTTTGTTAATAATGGTGTATTTTGGTTTTATTTAAGATTATTTGTAATTTTTAAAATTTTTTGAATAATTTATAGTGTCAAAAATTTAAATAATTAATTACTACGTGTATAAAAAAATAATTATTTGTGCAATAAATATCTTAACTTTATTTTTGACATTATAAACAAGTGTTTTTACCTTGCACCCCTTTAAAATAGGTGCACATATGCACTCCTATCTATTTTTACATCTAAAAAAAAAATTGTCTAATTTTTTTCGTAGTTGTGTACGTTATAGTTATTTAAGATATCTTGTAAAATTTTAAAAAAATTGAAATAATTTATAATATAAAAAATAATGTTCAAACAATCTATTTTTCACATGTATATAATAAAAGATTCACGTGTGTAACAAATAATTTAAACTTTATTTTTGACATGTTAAATTTTTCTGAATTTTTCAAAATTTTGTAAAATAACTTAATAATTATAATGTACACGATCATAAAAAAAATTGGACTAAAAATTAGAATATACTATATAATTACTTGATAATAATAATAATAATAATAATAATAATAATAATAATAATAATAATAATAATAATAATAATAATAGTATGTAACCTCAATTTCTATACTCCAATCCTACTTTACTACATTCCATAACACTTTTTATTAATTTATTTATGACAACTTAATAATAAGAGATATTTGACTTTACTAATCTTTTAATTATAGTACTCACATAGTCCAACTTAGTCTTCATAGCCTTTAATTTTAGTAATTAAGTAGCAATAAAGCCAATTTTTTTACATTCAAACACTATTAGATGAGTAATAAGTATCTTTTTTTTTTTTTCTCTTTTTCTTTTTTGTATATTTATAAAAGAAAAAAAAGGCTTTAGTTATGACAAATCGTCCAAACAATTCTATTGTCTACTAATTTAAGAACATTTTATTAGGATCAAAAGTGTACTGAGTAATATATTTTAGAGTCAAATACCCTTTTATATATGTTTATAATATTATATGAGACATTTTATTTTTTATTTTTTAAAAAAGGTATCTTGGACTTTTAAAAATCAATAAAATAAAATAAAAATAAAGGGAGCGTGGCATGTATAAAATGATAGCTTGCCTAGGAAAAGCAAGTGTCTTCCCAATGGTCATGTAAGCTTTTGATGTTTTTTTTTTTAATTTGATTATTTTTCTTAATGGTTTTTTTTTTAATATGATCTTCATGAATGGTTTGGTGACCCCATTGCATAAAATAATTAAAATATATTATGGAAGAAAATAAAAGATAGAATCTAGTAGAAAATCCATGCTAACCAATCTAATAGAAGAGATAATAAAAAATGAAAATTAATCTTTCTAAAGTAGTAATTATTATTAGAAAAATGTTAAAAAGTACTAGTGTTGTCTAACACATTTTAAAGTATCGCATCGTTATTGTTAATTAATTGTAAGACATTATCTTTTGGTGATGTTAAGCATCACTGATATATAATAGTAAGAATATTATTATGAAGCACTAAAATGTTCAACACCTCTATAACATGATGTCTTATAACTTGTTAGAGATTCTTTATAACATTTAATAAACTAAAATAAGTAGAATTTGTTATTAAATTACACTAATAGTGATATTACACTTCATAATGGCGTTAAGCACAATAAGTGTCCTTTAATATTTCAATTAGTACTCTTATTATTAAAAAAAATGTGTATTATTATTAAGAATCAGTAGTGTTCAGTACTAATACGAAGTAACAGTGTATGAATAGTTAGCGATATTTTATAATAGTTATTAAATTAAAGTGTATTTAATATTTCATTATTATTGGTGTCATTTATTATTATTATTATTATTATTATTATTATGAAAGAGGGAGAGAAATGGCATTAGTGAATAGTGATGGTGGCCACACACATGGAAAACAATGTATTCGAGTGAACAAACAAAGGCAGCCTTTTTTGGGCCCTCCTTCACATGCTTTTCTCTTCTCTCCAAGTTTTACTCTCAAAACCTCTTTTAAAGCTACATACCCACTTTCCCACCTCCCAAACACCCCCTTATCCCCTTTCCTTATTTATTTTTTTTTTAAAAAAAAAACCCATTTTTCATTTCTTCCAATAATTTCACTTTAAGAAATGAAAAAAAAAATAGTCTAGTATTCTTCTATAAAATCACCTCTGAATTATGACCTTATTGCTTGGATATTGATTGTGGTAAAATACAAGTAAAGCAAAATTACACAATTGAAATAAAAAACAAAATAAATATATATATGAAGTATATATAAATATCAACTTCAAGTTACCTTTTTCTATACCTAACTTTTTATTCATTGGATTCTTCCCCAATTGGACCGTTAGCTTGAATATGAACCAAGTAACTTTACATAATCCTAATTAGTACAATCTAATTAGTTTTTAATGTCTATTTTTGGGGTTAATTAGTTGTGAATTGAAGATATGATGTTACACTAAATAATCCCATATGTTAATTAATTTGTATTTGATGTTAATTTGGTCTCTACCGACTTATTCAAAACTAAACTAAGTTAAGTTATATAATGTTCCAAAATATCATCATTACAAACTTCAATCTTAGATTATGATCATTATTAAAAATATATTTGGCTTAAAGAAAAATAAAATAAAATTAAAATTGACATATATTAAAAGAAGACTTGGTAGAATGTCATATTCTTATTTGGTGTACACACCAAGGTTTTATTTTGCCAAACAAAGATAGAATGTCTTACCAATCAAGACAACCAAACATAATTTTGTGTATAATTATATATATTTTTATTAATTAGCATGTATAAATATATGGAATCATTATAATCTATATTACCAAAAGTTAATATTTTTACATTGCCCACAAGTTTTTTTTTTTTTCAATCTCATACTAAGATAAAGTTAAAAAAACATGTGTGTAAAACAACCAATTCATTGATTCATAATCACAACACCAAAAGAAAATAATGATAATAATAAATATATATAATTAAATATTATGTTGGGTTCTTCTTGGATTTATTCAAAATTAAAGTTTAAATTTGAAATTTTGTTTAAAACATCATTGTGTTTTGTAATCCATTTAAACATAGAATAATGGTCAAATAAGACCAAAATACTCATAACCACTACTAATTAATTTAGATTAAAACATATCTAACTTATTATAATTCAAAAATCAAAACAATTAAGTCTAACAATCATAACATAACATGTTACCAGCTGCTCAAATCATCTTATAGTAATTTTTCCATTAATTCATGATAAAAAAATATACTTTAATAACAATAATAATGATAAACGTTACACTATTAAATAATTTTATTAACAGTATAAATATTTAATATTAATAAAATTATAATTTTGTCAATACAAAATCTAAATCATAAGGTCTTAAAGAGATCGAGTAATATAAATTACTTCCAAATCTTCTTTTAACAAAATTAAAAATTAAATTTGACTAAATATTTAAGACACTAAGAGCATGTTTGGTATTGTTTTCTGTTTTTTGTTTTAAAAAATTGTTTTTAGAAATGAGAACAAAAAATAGTTTTTGAAGTTTTTAAAACACAAGTCACGTTTGGTTAGTGATTTTTAAAAACAATATTGACCAAAAGTGAATTGGTTTTTAAAACAGAAAACAACATTTTGTTGTTTTCAAAATTCTTGTTTTTTGTAACTTTGTTTTCTGAAAACTGTTTTTAAAAAACAAGGCCAAACAAGCCAAATTGTTTTTAAAAACAATTTTCTGTTTTTAAAAACAAAAAACAATTTTTTAGTTATGATGCCAAACATGCACTAAGAGACTTTAAATATACTAACGAATAAAAAGTTACAACTTAACTAATATTAAGTACATGTACTATTCAAAAAATTCATTAAACCTAAACCTAAACTTAAAACTTTAAATACTTACACTATAAATATTTTATATTATAATAATTAAAATATTTAAAATTTAATATTTAATTATATAAATAACAACATAATAACATCTATAATGGTATTAGACAACACCTATATCATTCTAACATTTCATCAAATAGCTTTTTCTGCAATAGTGGGCCAATGCCCACATGCTCAATCAGGCTGAGCTTTTGAATTCCAATGCCAACAAATTTTGTGCCTCTGATTTTTGTTTTTCAAAAGAGGCTCTTCTTCTGACCCAATAGAAGAACTCCTTAACTTACACAACACATATATATATGATATGTATATATCATAATCATAATACAAAGATAAAGATAACTCTTCTTATAGTACAATAATATACACACACAGCTGTGGTCCATTCTAGCTAAAATCTTTCTTTTTCAACCAAATTGCAATGCTTCTTATAAGCTTTTTCATATATAGCTTAAATAATGAATCTTTTCATCTCTTTCTTCTTCCATATGCATGTGCACCATTTATATATATATATATATATATATATATATATATACATGAAGTTAGTCTCTATCATTTTCTTCTTTTAAAATTTTCTTCTTTCTTTTTAATGGATGCTATTGAAAATTTGGGTGAAATTCATAGCATATGTGCTTATTTTAAGATCCTTATAAAGCTATATAGCAAGGCACATTCAATGCACATTTAACTCAAGAATGGTTATATATAAATATTGTGATTTTTTTTTTAAAAAATATATGTATATAAATATATGGTCAAATTATGACTTTAGAACTATGTCTTATTGAGGTATGATGGATGAGGTAGGGCCTTATTAATCCTATTGATAATATGGAAGTGTTGTTGGGAAGGTTAGCAAATTAAAGATTAATTAATAGGAATAGTTAAGTTTGTTGATTCATTTAATTTTATTTTTATATTTATATTTAGTTTTAGTAATGTGTGTCATTACTATGTCATTGTGTGTTTTTGTTAGATATTAAGCCTCTAGCTATATGACACCTTGTTAATGTGCTTTTCAATAAATTAAATATTATAATTTCATAAATATAATGATCTCAAATAATCAATATTCATACAAATAATAATAAAAAAAACAATAATTTTGTATAAGAGAGTTTCTAATTTAAGACCATATTTAATAGATAGTGTAAATTTTCTACTAATATTTAGATAATTTTTTGTTTATCAAATTTTATATATTTTTTGTAACACTACATTTTAACAGTGACAATATAAGTCATAACACAATAATATAACTTGAAAATGACATAAAATTAGTGAGTTCAAATTAATTATGAATCAAAATAGGTTATTAGACACAATTAAATTTCAAATTAACTCAAATTAACCTATTAAACGTAAATTTAATAAGTTTAACACAATTAATTATATATTAACAAATAAATCATAAATATGGCAATATAAAATTAGCCTCAATGTATTAATCTATTAATGAAACTATGATAGGTTATATATACTAAAATGACCAAAGTTGAACCTATTTATTTTTCTATGTGGGTCAAATAGGTAATAAATAGATAAAAAAAAATGTCAATGTGTCATGTTCGTATTTACATTCATCTGTATCCACCATTCTTAAGTTATTGAGAGTTGTTTAGTAAATTTTAAGTATTAACTCTTAATATAAGTTAACAAAACTAAAAATAAAGTAAGATTATTGTAAAGATGTTGATGATAGAACTCTAAGTCACAATCAATTGGGTAATTTCATAGAGTTCTTTGGTTAGAAGCAAATTCATTTCAATCATCAAAGGTTGAATTTTGAAAATCACAACTAATGTCTTCAAAGATGTTAAGTGCACTTGGCTCTAGACATAAAAATGGTAGTGATTAATCCATAAAGTATAAATTATTTGACTATAGGACTTAATTGATCCATTTATTGTTTCTTTAAGCTTTTAGATTTTTTTCTTTTTTTAAAAAAACCATTTTAGAAAAATAAAATTAAATTAAAAGTCATGTTTCTCCAAAAAGATATTTGATTTTTGTTTTTTTTTTTTTTTTGAAAATTGAAA
The DNA here is from genome assembly GCF_029168945.1 of Cannabis sativa. NCBI lineage: Eukaryota > Viridiplantae > Streptophyta > Magnoliopsida > Rosales > Cannabaceae > Cannabis > Cannabis sativa. The sequence continues at coordinate 22,255,259 of NC_083610.1, forward strand.
AATTAATTTTTAAATTAAAATAACTCTTTTTATTATTGACTTTTTTCTTTACATATAAATATCAAAATATTTTGAAAACTCTTTTTATTTAAAATTATTTTGGTATCCTTCAAATAAATAAATAAATAAATAAATATTATTTTAGTAGGTCTCTAAATGTGTTCTCGGCTTGGCTGTGTCCATGTTGAAGTCAAAACAGATTCCTAACTTGTTTCTAAGTTGTTGAACAAGAAAGAGTCGTATTTAGCGGTTTATGATTCAATTTTGCAATATATTTATTTGGCTCGTAATTAATCTTAATGTTTTGTAATCGTTCAACAAATTCTGGCTTGATCACCAAAGAGTTTGGTGGCTAAAATTACTGGAGTTTAATGTAAATCTTCAGACTTATTTTGGCTTAGGCCTAATGAGATTTTTTATTCATTCAAAAATAATTTACAAAAGGCTAATTAAGTTTTTTGCGTTCTGAACTTTGATATGTACTAAATTATACTTTTTGAATTTTTTTGGCTGTTAAAAATTCTCTTTGAACTATTGAGATTGTTGGAATTAAAATTTATTTTCTGATTTCATTCAATTTTACTAATTCGGTAATTGTCCATGTACTAAATCATGCTCTTTAGACTTTGATATCTACCAAATCATATCCTTCGAACTTTCATTTATGTTAGACTTTTTTTACTAAAATTAGACAAAAATCCTTAATTCCAACCGTCTCAATAGTTCAGAAGAATTTTTAATGGTCTTCAAAATTCAAAAGACATAATCTAAAACATATCAAAATTTGAAAGACAAAAATTTAAATTAATCTTTAAATAATTACCTTTATGTAGTAATTATATATCCAAACAAATGAGTCATATTTTTTAGTATGCTTTTTTATTTAGATATTATAATCAAAAAGCAAAACTTATCTAGATGAACCTAATAGTCCAAACCAAATGGTATTAAGATAATTAAGATTAGGATTAGTAATAATAATTATGTTTTGTGGGTCTCTTTCCTCTTTATAAGTTGGCAATAATTATTATGATAAGTTTTAATGCTGTTCATATCCCTCCAACCTCCAACTACTTTTATTAAAAACGACAAAATTGGTCTTGCATGGAACTGATAAACTATCAAATCACTTCAATTTTTATTATTATTATTATTATTATTATTTTCACTTGTGAGTAAAAATTTATATGTAGTTTGCAATGAATAAACCTTTTCACCAATGAAAGACAAAATTTACCATATCTGTAAATATACTCACATTTTGGTTGGTGTCTCATCTTAAGGAGCTTCAAAGTAAAGTTGAGAGTTTCTAGTTTCTACCACATTGGTAATGTGTTTAATTAGTGTACATTTTAGATCATTTATTAATAAGAATTGTGGTTAATTTCAATCTAAGTTTAAAAATATTTTTTAGAAATATGGGTTAACATTTCATAGAGACATATTTCTATAAATTATATATTAATACAAATGTAGCACCATTAATTCTATCGTTTTTGTGATTTTGTACATCCACGAAATACGATTATATGTTTAATTTTAAGATTTTATCCAATACCTAGTTAATTTATTGGAATGGGCGCAACAATTATAAATCTTTGTTAAGCAAAAAAAAAAATTATATATCTCTTTATTAGTTTTGAGCTCAAGTCTTAGCTAAATATATTTTGATATTGATTGATATTATTGTCAGATGGTTGAGTTATCTGATTCTATTCGAGCTTACCAGTAAATCTTAGTCCTTGACATCTTTTCGAGTTAAGTATGTTCTTCTAAGGTTATTCTTCAAAAGAAAAAAAAAAAACTCTTGCAACTCAAAAACTGAATTAGCATTCCTAAATTAAAAAAAGTTTACCAAATATTCCACTGAAAGAATAATTACATAAAACATTAATTTTTATATTTTTACATTTAAAATTTTTTAATACATTTTTACGATATTCTATAAAAACACAAAAAACAACATAAAAAATAATATACATATAATAAAAAAATTAACAACAAAATAATAAGAGTACAACATAAAAATATACTAAAAAAATCATATTTCATGTAAATAAAATCTAAAAAACTAGGAGTGGGCATCATCCAATCCAATATAATTTAACCGAACCGATCAAATCTAATCCAATTACAAATAGTTGGATATTCAATTACAATTGGATTGGATTGGATGCTAAAAGTTGGATTCTAATTTGATTGGATCGGTTATTGGATGTCAATCTCAAAATCTAATTAAAAATTGATCCAGTCCAATTACATTTATATATGTTAAAAAATTATTTAAATAATAAAAAAATATTGAAAAATATAATATATATTAATTATATTTTTATTAGATTTTTTTTGTGTGTTGAATTTGTAACACTTGTTTGTTTTATGTATTTATTTTCATGATGTTTTGTTCTATTTTATTACTTAAAAATACTGTTGTTTTAATTATTTAAATTTTTTTGCTACATTACACTTGTAACGATGGTATGTTTATGAAGTATTAAACTTAAATAAATGGTGATACTTAATTTTTACATATTTTTCTTTATAGTTTTATGTTAATATTGAAATTTAGGTGTGTAATTGGATATCCAATTAAAAAACCAAACCAATCCAATCTAATTACTATTAGATTGGATTGGATTTTGAGGTCTAATTGGATCGGATAGGATGATGATTTTCCAAATCCAATTAATGATTGGATTGGATCGGATGAGGAAAAAAAGGTTAGATTAGATCGGATGACCACCGCTATAAAAAACCATAAAAATATTAAAGGGATTATTACACAGATACACAAAAATAACAAAAAAAATTACAAAAATACGGTTTCACAGAATTATAAATATTTTTACGATTTTTTTTATTTTATTTACAAAAAATACGGTCTCTTTATGTTGTACTTTTATTAATTTGTTGTTGATTTTTTGTTATCTATATGTTATTTTGAAGTTATTTAGATGTTATTTTCATGTTACTTTTATGTTATTTTCTTATTATTTTCCGTAAAAATGTACGAAAAATTCTTTAAATATAAAAATGTAATTTTTTTATAAAAAAATGTGCATTATATAATTATCCCAATATTAAAAACTTCATATAGACTGTATTTTCATAATTTTTTTTTGTTTTTTTTGAAATTATCCCATAAATAAAACCCTATAAACAACAGGAAATTCTTTGGGCGAAGACCAAGTAACTAGGCCCATCCATTTAAGGAACCAATTAAAATGATTACGTTGGTAAAGTACAAAGCCCAAGCCCAACATGAGAAGTCCAGTGGGCTGTCGGTTGGGTCACGTGAGCGAGAGAGAGGGTGTGTATAAAGAGTGTCGTACTGTGGCGTGATTCTCACGCGAAAAAAGAATAATTCTGAAAAAAATAATTAAAAAAGGACGAGTCTGCAAATCCATTGACTTTAGGAGGGACCAATTTTATAATCCCAAAAATAAAAACATATAAACGACAATCACAGTCATTATCCAATGAGCTGCTCCGCACCAATCTAAGATTAAATCCTGACCGTCCATCTCATCTTCTCCGCCTTAAAGTCTCCAATTCAGGGGTAAAATCGGAAATCGGAAAATAAAAAGCCTCCGTCTCCTATAAATTTAAAAGTCGCCGAAAAACCCCAAACAGTCAAAGAGAGAGAGAAAAGGTTTTTTAGAGAGAGAAAGTTCTAGAGAGAGAGAGAGAGCTAAGAGAAGAAGAAGAAGAAGAAGAAGCTATGTCGGGTGGTATTGCTCGAGGTCGTCTTGCAGAAGAGCGAAAGTCATGGCGTAAGAACCATCCTCATGTGCGTTCAAAAACTCTTTCTTCTCTGTTTGATTTTCAATTATTATGTTTTGATTGCCCTAATTTGATTTTTGATTTTTGTTTTTTTTGGTGAGTTTAGGGTTTTGTTGCTAAGCCGGAGACTTTGCCTGATGGTACGGTGAATTTGATGGTGTGGCATTGCACTATTCCTGGCAAGACCGGCGTAAGTATTCGTGTATTATATATATTTATGTTGATATTGATCTATCTATTTTTATGATTGAATCCCTAATATGTGTTTTTGTTTAATTAAGGTTATATTTATATAGCTGGTATGTGTTTTTGTTTTGTGATCGAGCTTAGTCATTTTGCAATGTTTTTTTTTTCATCTATTGATTAATCTATTGTGGTTGTAATTGGTATTGGGGTTCACCTTTATCGTTTGTGTTTGCCACCCAATATGAAATGAAATTTAATTTCTGAACGCAGCGATTTCTTTCCAAACTTCAATGGTTTGAACGAAAAAATTAGGCTTAACCATGATAACACTATATTGGAATCAGAGGCATTGAGGGACTATAATACTCATGGGCTAGCATATGTTCTCTGACCTTCTGTACCTATAAATTGGGGTTACCTTATCTTCTCTATACTTGATAAATAACCAGAGCTTATCTGCTGCATGAGTGTATTATTTTAGCATTTTGATGCTTTGTGTATGATTTTTTTAGCTTCTAACATTATGCATCGTGATGCAAGTAGCTTTGTGTCAATTATAAAGGGAGATTTTAGCAGCAGGACTAATGCTGTGAAAGGTTCTCATTCTTGATTTGAACGTTCATTGTTTTGTTATTTTAAGATATCTGCATTGTTTTTTCCTCTTCTAGCTGTTAAATTATGCAGATTTTTTTTTCCCTTGATTTTTACATGGTTATGTTTATGTAGAACATTTTTCTTACATATGTATATTTGCAGACTGACTGGGAGGGAGGTTGTTTCCCACTTACACTTAACTTCAGTGAAGACTACCCAAGTAAGCCACCAAAGTGCAAGTTTCCACAAGGTTTCTTCCACCCGAATGTCTACCCCTCAGGAACTGTTTGCCTATCAATTCTTAACGAGGACAGTGTAAGTATTTTATTTTCTCTTGCCTTTGGTGATGGAATTTGGTTGAATTCAGTCGAACATAGTCGATAATCGTTAATGGCTTGTTGGTATTTTATTCAGGGATGGAGACCAGCTATAACAGTTAAGCAAATACTGGTTGGTATCCAAGACTTACTCGATCAGCCAAATCCTGCTGATCCTGCACAAACAGAAGGTTACCACCTCTTTATTCAGGTACTTTTCTTCCTTAACTAAAACTAACTCATGCGTAGAGTTTATAAATACCAAAATGTGGAACACCCTTTTGTTAATGAATATAAAGATGTAAATTTTATCATCATTATCATCATCATCATTGTCATACCATGTACACTCTTTGTGTAATCCTAGCTGTAAGAAGTTTCTCTTACAACCTTTAACTAAGTTTCTAGTTGGAAGATGTTCAAGTTCACATTTTTTAAGATGCGAAACTGGTTTACTTAGTTGAAGTTAAAACCTCACCGATGCTAACCTACTTGGTTTTTTCAGGATGCTACAGAGTACAAGAAAAGGGTCCGACAGCAGGCCAAGCAATATCCTCCACTGGTCTAAAAAGCCTCGTTCGATGAGACGCAGCAGGCCAAGCTATGCTGTTTCGGGTTTATCATCAGCTGCAACCACTTCTCTTTTTATTGTTAAGAACACTTTTTCATTAAGAGATTGTTTTTTCTTTTTCTTTTATATGAAATTTGGAATTTTATGATTGGCGGCGTCCAAGTATAGACTGGGGCTGTGATCTGTTTTAACTTTCAGTGGTTGAATTAACTTATGTGTTAATATCATCATCAGTATAATACTAGTCTTCCAATTATACACCTATTGTTCTTCATATTATTTTTGAAATACATCCTCGTAATCTTAAATAGGATTATATTACAACAATTGTGTCAATAATTTTTTTTCCTTTTCAACTATTTGATTACGCATCTTCTTCTTCTCCATTTATTTAGTTTTTGGTTGTTTATATAACTTTTTTTAATATATTAAATTTCTATAATGCATAGAATTTGTATTTTGGTCAATCTAACTAATTTTTATTGTAATGTATTATTGTGTTTTATACATAGAAATGTATAAACTTTAATTTATTTTTTAATTTAATTATTAATTGAGGATCGAAAATTAAAAGGACTATATAATTAATGAAGGTTTGTTAATTTTACACCTTCGGTTTTTTTTTTTCCTTCTGTTACACTTTTCTCTCCTATCTTATCGTTTTTGAGCAAATTTATTTTATAATAGAATATAATTAAGAAATACAATCAAAACCTAAAAACATAAATATACAAAAAAAAAAAAATTAATTGTTTTTTTTTTCTCTTCTCTATCACACTTTTCTCTCTGATTAAGATTTTGTTTGAAAAAAAATTAATTTATTAATTTGCATTATATTATAACAAAATAAAATAATCTTAATATCAATATATTTTTTTTTTTAAAAAACATAATGATATTTTTTACTACCATAATAATTTTAAGCAAATAATTATATTCTTATATATATATATATACTAGTAAAAAGTTACGTGCGAGGCACGTATACTAAATTTTATGCTAGTTTTTTTTTTCTACGTTATTAAAAAGTGATGCAATTAAAAATTAAAAATATATATATATTATTAGTTATTAGGTTCAACATCATTACTCTGTGTTTATTTTTAAGGAAAAAAATATATTTATGAAATAATAATTTGTTGCAACGCGTGTACAAGCAAAATTAAGAAAATATAGCATTTATTAGTAGAGTATTGACAATTTCAACAATAAATTAACTGATTGTATACTTTTTTGTCTGCTAACATTAAGTATTTGATATTTGACTGGTGAACTCTTATTTGTCCACTTTTCAAATTTTTCTAACACTCTCATTTTATTCTTCTAACTTTCTGTAATTGGAGTGATGTCCTTAATTGTTGTATATAGTGTAGTCATTTATTCACTTGTTTTCAAATAAAACAATAGATATACAAAATAAAAAATATAATTAAGCTCATATTAAAATCAATCTCACCTTTCAATATAGTGAAAGGTTTTTAAATTGATTCATTCTAATAATTGTGACAGACCAAACCAATAATAATATTATGTTACCTAATAACAAAATAGGAATCCACCAAACAACATTATCAAAATTTATTCCAAGTATAATTATATAAATCTATTACTCATTGAAGTCTATTAGAAACTCTAAAAAGCTCACAATACACAATTTCACATCAAAAATCTAAAAATGATCAACTATGTAGCAGCAATGATAATACAATAACCAAAATTGTCTAGTCATATACAGTCTTAAAACTTAAAAGAGTGGCATTATTCATTCAAGTTTCGACTAAGTGTTTCTGAGTTTGAGTTATAATATTGTGTCCTGTGTTTATGTCCAAATATTGTGTGTGTCTGGCTAGTCTAGTGAAGAAGATTGAAGTTTTGATTCTCAATAAATAGAATGAATATAAGTGTATACTTTGTATTAGGTCATTATTGTGTCATTTTTAAGTTAATGTGTCAACTTGAAAATAATTTATTTAATAAACGGAATAGAGGAGTCAATCCAAAAATATTTTTCTACCTTAATAAGTAGAGCTATCGAAAACAATCTTGGTAACTTTTTGAGTGTTAAAAAATTGCAAATGGTTATAAATTTAGAGTAAGTAACTTGTGTGTGGCAGTGGTTAAAGAAGCCAAAATCGATGTTTATGTATATACTGACAACTCAGGTTCACATTTCAAGTTCTGTAAGACTATACTCTCTTCCCTGTCCTATTAACAAAAATTTAACGTACACATAACACATGAATATGACTTTCTGCCCGAAACCAAGAGATGATTAGAAAATAGAAGCACCGCTAGAACTTTTTCCTTTGTTTGAAGTAATAATATAATAACTAATATCTTTTATTACATATTAATAATTAATTCAAGATGAACTTTCTATAGTATTTTTGAAATATCGTGTAAATGCAATACTTTTGTATAATAGCATGTAGTATGTTGTCTTCATTAGTATTTTTCAAATTTTAATATGAAAATTAAAATTATAAAATATAGCTTAAGAAATTACAACTAATGTTATAAACTGGTAAAGGTTGTGTTGGAGGCTAGGGTTTTTGCTCGAGAGAAATTTGTTAGATTAAATTTCGGTAGGATTATTTAGCTAAAATTAATCAATTATAATTAACGTTTTCTAATTAGAATATTCTATCAAATATTAGAATATGATGTTGACATTTTGACCGAAAAATAAATAATAATATTAAACCAAACTCGTTACATAAGATAATAGTCGTTCTATTTTTTGTTGATAGTTTGTCTATGATATTATTGATAAAGTTGTGGTGTTCCAACAAGTATTTATTTTTCATACAATAATTAAAGTAGTCTTGGATTAAATTTCTAATATTAGTAAAGCCATAAAAATTAAAGGAAGCTAAATAGTTTAAAACATTCTAATAATTAGTAAATTGACTAAATTCATTCATACTCTGTAATATTGTATATGACATATTTTTTTTATTATTGGCAATTAACTACAACACTTTCATCATATACAAAACAAAAACATAAAAATATAAAAAGTGTTTAGCTGACACGAACTCAAATAGATTACCCATATTGTGTTGATGCTTTCATTGATAATTGTTAATTGAAGAAGGAAAGACAATGTAGATGAAAGCATAAGACCAAGCAAAGAGAATGACCCACATAACTGAATTTCCTGTGACCAACTCTCTTATCCAATATAAAAAAAGACCTTACATCATAAGTCTGTGAATATAAGCAGTACAAAGTTTTTTATTCAATTTATTTATAAAATAACATAAATTATCTCAAAGTCACCAAGATGGTTCAGCACTTAATAAATATAATTTCATGGTTCATTGAAAGTAGAAACTCATTAATTATTAGAAATCAACAACTACATCTTCATCAAATTTTCATAATTGAGCTTGTTATATATATAGATGAAAGAAACTACAGAAGAGTTCAAAGTGAACAGTGCAAACTCCAAATCTAATGAATTAATGCATTAGGGGTATTGAATATAGATTAGGAGCAGAGCACTAAATCTTCAGTGACTATCGACCAATTCTCTTATTCTCTGTAAATGCATAATAAGTTCATAAAAATTCATGTATAATTGAATGAGATGGATTTATTTATATGTATTTATTCAACATTAGATTTGAAATTCAAACAATTACCTTTTGGTACAGCAGCGCCTTTGAAGCAGCTTGCATAGTCAGATAAAATTTACAATCTTCTTCGTTAACAATTCACTTTTCTTAACCTCTTTATTGGGGGACTTCTATTTGGATTTTTTAACTTTTTCCAAAGACTCTGTCTATAAACAAAAAAAAAAAAAACAAACAAACAACAATACAAATATTTTATACCTTTGAATAGTTCAATGGCAAATACATTTACGAACACAAACCAGATAATAATACATTTATATTTGAAAAGGACAATACAAACCAGAAAATAATACAAATATTTTATTCTATTTACAAACAGTTCCAATACCTCTAAAAAAAGGCAAATACCTCTAAAGTATCTTTACAACCAGAGCACAGACGATTTCTAGATCGTCGCCTTTGTCATCATCGAAACCCCATATGGGTCATATCGTCGTTTGTGTATACCTTTGAAATCTAGTTATCAAAATCCCAAATCGTCATCTTCCTCTGTCAACTAAATTACATTCATTAATAGATATTGAGATTGTTTCAATTTTAATCGGTAGATATTAGGAGTGAAAATTTCAATCGTATATTTTTTTTTCCTTCCCTCCTCAATCACTGCAATTGGAATTGAACATTTCAATCGTAGAAATTTTTTTCTTCCTCCCTCAATAGCTGAAATCAGAATTGAATATCTACCAGTGAAGAAATTGGATTTGTGTTTTCAAAATTTCAATCGAGTGGAGGAATATTTCAATCGTAGAAGTTTTTCTCAATCGAGTGGAGGAATTTTTCAATCGTAGAAGTTTTTGAATTCTGTTACATAAAGATATAAAAATATTACTGAATTGTTTTGGTGAGAATAGGAAGTTTTGATTTTTTGGGTTTAATTATTGGGTTTATTTATTAACGGGAGATCAAACCTAATCGTTAAATTTAACAGAATATTCTTTTTATTTTTAAGTATATTCTGTTAAACCAAGAAATGCCGTTAAATAGGCACTTTTAATATATAAAGATATAAAATAATAATTTTAAGCAAATAATTATGTGCATATATAACAAAATTTTTGGTTTATGAGAAATTGATGGGTGACTTTTTATTTATATTAAAAATAAAATAATTTATTATTAAAAATAAAATGATTTATGAGAATTACTATTTTCCTATAAAAACACTCATTAAAAGAAAAAGTTATATTTTAGCACATACAGTATAATTAAGAAGCCATAAAATTTATAATTTTGTCTTCTGTTAAATAAAAATAAAAGCAACTTAAATTATTATTATAATTATGCTGCTTTGTACATGCTGCGACAAAAAGGAATGCCAATCTTATTAATTTCTCCATGTTCTAGCTATTAATGCAAACCAAAAAAAGAAAAAAATTTACTAAAATAAAAAAACAACATATGATGTTATTGAAATTAAGTTAAAATAAATAAAAGATACTAACAATCTTATTATGCATTTTACAGTGCTATAGCATATGTTGAACTTGATGACAATACAAAGAGCCTATCTGCTGTCATGTTTGCAGATATTGTGGAAAAAATATTTTCGTGTATTGCTGCCCAACTAATAAAATATACTGCAGATGTGTAATTTTAAAAAAAATAAAATAATTTTACATGCCTTTTATAAGTTGATTTTTTTAATTAAATAAGCTATGCACACCATGTCTAATTATTTTAAATGAAAATACATCACGGTTTGCAGGAATACCGCCGCTTTTTCGACACTACACTACCATATTCAATTTATCAACAAAAAAAATGGACAATCTAGATATATGCGGACCCGGCTAGAATGAAAAGTGCAAAATACAAAAATTAGACTATTGTCTCTATCGAAGCAAATGAAGATTGAAATCCACCAATGACTATCATTAGTTTTCTTATCTACAATTTTTAAACAAATGCTATCTTCAATTATCAATAATTTAGAGATTGATTTTTAATTTTCTTTTTATCTTACACCCATTTAAGTAATGTTTCTTTAAGTATTGGAACATTAATTTTTAATTTATTTTTGGATTAACTTAAGAACATATTTAAATCGTCAAGCTTTCTTAAAACACTAATATATTGCATTCAGTATTCACTTTTAATTGATAACATTATAAACTATAATATTTAGATACACATAATAATAATCTCACCTAATAACTAATAATATTTTTTCTTTAATTTTTAATTGTATCACTTTCAACTAACATAGAAAAAAACTAGCATAAACACGTAGCTTTTTGCTAATATAATTATATATTTATATATATCAGGTAAACATATATAGTTATATTTATTTTTAGTTTTATTAAAAAAAAATTACCATGACGAAGAGAAAGCAATCAAACAATTCAAATTTTGATATAAAGAGTAATAGAAAGGATAACATTGAGAAAAAGGAAGTTAATGAAGAAGCTGACATGATCATCAAGAATCGTTGTCAAATTATTTGTATTAATCATCTAAAAAAGAACAAGATGAAAATGGATAATTCCTACTTTAGGGCTTTTACTGGAATTGGTTATTGTCTTGATGGAAATCCAATAATTAATACTCCAGTAATCTTTACTACGAAAAGTAGTAGTGTAAAATCAAGTCATGATGAGTCAACGGATCGATTCAAGAGCTGTTGAGAATAAACCGGAAAAAAGTTTGGCCCGTTCAAAATTACATCACAAGCATCATCCGATCCAAATTCGCTACCGCCTGAGCTACAAGAGTTTCCCTGTACCGACACCGGACGATCGCCGCCGCCACCGGCGACACCGGCAAACCTTTTCCTAGGTGGATTCGATGTTTCATTGTCGTCGCCGTCATCGTTTTCCGACGACAAACACTTTCTCTTCAAAGTCGAGTTCCAGTGATTCTTGATTGCGTTGTTCGTACGACCTTCGAGAAGCCTAGCAATGGTGGCCCACTTGTTACCGTGTTTTGAATGGGCGTCGATTATGATCTGATCCTCCATAGCGGTAAACGGAAGGTGTTTAACCTTAGGAGAGAGCTAATTACACCATCGTAGACGACAAGATTTACCAGATCTTCCAGGAATTGTACCACTAATAATTCTAGTAAAAGAAAGGGTGACTATTTAATCAAAACCATTTAATAGTAAAATGTGATGGTTACAATAAAAATGTAACCATTAAAAAGTAAAAACAAAATTAAATTTAACATATTAATTTTTGTTTTTTATATTAATTTTTTTTAAACCCACATCAAATTTTAAAATACAGAAACACAACTACTTTCCATTGATATTTTTTACATGTGGGACGAAATAAGATATCAATACAATAATACTCAAAACTAATAATTAGTGGTCCAAATTAAGACTAAAAATTTAGGAGGTCTTGTCTATTGACATGTGGTCTAATGTTCTCTAAGTTTTTCTAAGTTTTTATTCTTTGTTCTTGTTGTCTTGCGTATGATGGCTTCGAGCAGTCGTAACGATTTTGATCTTAATGAACAATATGGTCAAATCAGTTTGGAGGATGAGGAGGAAGGAGTACTCATAGGTGGGGAAGATGAAGGGGAGGAAATCTTGTTCGATGATAGATGGTGCTTAGTGGGAAGGTTTATTACGGGAAGGACTCTTGATTTTGATGCAATGAGGCATATGATGGCATCTCTTTGGCAACCGGGAAAGGGGGTATACATCAAGGAACTTGGCACTAATAGATATCTTTTTCAATTCTACCATGAATTAGATATACAATCGGTTATAGATGGCAGCCCATGGACGTTTAACAAGTGTCCTCTTGTGTTTCATCGTCTGAAAAAAGGTGAGGATCCTAAAGCTGTGGTATTGAATAAGATTGATTTTTGGGTTCAGATTCATGGATTAAGGACCGGATTTATGCTTGATAAGGTGGTGAGGAGTGCTGGTGCGTATGTGGGAGGTTATGTTAAGTCGGACCCCAAGAATTTCAATGGTTTGTGGAGAGATTACCTCCGTGTAAGAGCTACGGTAGACATCGATAAACCATTAAAAAGAAGGATGAAGCTGTGCAAAGAAAATGGAGATTGGATATGGGCTAACTTTCAGTATGAGTATCTACCGACTTTTTGTTTTGTTTGTGGCATAATAGGCCATTCCGAGAGGTTTTGTCCTAAACGATTTGATCAACCTTTGGAACTCGTCAATAAGCCGTATGGAATTGGGATGAAAGCTCAAATGAAGAAGAAAAGTTACTTGATCGGTGCTCAGTGGTTGCGTACGGAGAAGGACGATGGCGGAGTTGATGGTGGTGACAATGTTTCCAGGCGGATGGGTGATCGTGGAGGGCAATCAATTCAGCCTAGAATCATGGAAATTGATCGCATTGATCCTGGAGCTAATTGTGATCCCATGAATCTTGGCAAGAATAAAGGCATTATGGGTAGTAATGATGCTATTGTCAATAAAAAAGATATTCCCAGAGACCAAATTAATATGGCTGGAAGTGAGGAGGAGACAATTAATGAGGAGGATTTGTTAGTGGTCTTGGATAGTAAGAGGAGACGTATGGGATTTGAGGAATGTATGGATGAGGAAAGTTTTAATGGGCCGAATATGAGTTCTGATATAGTGGAAGCAAATGGTTCAAAAAACGTTTCAAAGGTGGGCCTTGGTACTCAGGCCCACCAGTCATCATGAGTGTAATTTCTTGGAATTGCCATGGGCTTGGGAACCCATGGGCTCAACAATTCATTAAGGATATTGTGTTCCAAAAGAAGCCCAGTTACTTGTTTTTGTGTGAAACTTTGTCTCGTAGAGATGTGGTGGAAAGGCTGCGTGTTGCGATTGGTTTTGAAGGAGCCATCTCTGTCGATGTGCAGGGGAGGAGTGGAGGAATTGCTTTGTTGTGGAGAGTTGAAGAAGATGTGAAGGTGCTGGAATTTGGAAGCATGTTTATTGATGTACTGATTTGTGGAAATGAAAGTGGAAATTGGAGGCTAACCGGCATGTATGGTGAACCAAATAGAAGCCAAAGGAAAAAAACTTGGGATCTTATGAGTGAGCTGAATACTAGAATGAACTTGCCTTGGTGTATCATAGGTGATCTCAACAATGTGACTTCTCAAGATGACAAGAGAGGTGGCAACCCGTATCCGAATTGGCTCGTGGATGGTTTTAATGAAGCTCTTGCTGAATGTAATCTCCATGATTTGGAATTGTGTGGCTACCCTTATACTTGGGAGAGAAGCCGTGGTACTGCTGATTGGGTAGAAGTTCGGATAGATCGCGCCTTGGTTAATCAAGCATGGTTAGATTTTTTCCCTTATGCTAAACTTTATAATCTTGAAGTTTCTACATCCGATCATTGTCCTATCCATTTAGCTACTGCCAACAATATTGTGATTGCTAATAATCGGAGTTTTCGATTTGAAAATTACTGGTTGAAAGAGCCGCTGTGTTTAAAGATTATTCAAGAATGTTGGAGTAATGATCCCATGAAGTCCATTATTGAAAAAATAATTAGTTGTGGGGAGATGTTATTGGAATGGGGTAAGGACTACTCAGGAAACTTTGGAAAAAGAATAAAAGATTGTAAATTGGAGATGAGGAGATGGAAGAAAGGAAGGGATGCGAATTCTGTTGAGAACTTTAAAGTGGCATCGGGGAAGCTTGCTGAAGTATTGCTGCAGAAAGAGGTGTTTTGGAAGCAGAGAAGTAAACAACTCTGGTTGCGTGAAGGTGATAACAACTCCAAGTATTTTCATGCCGTTGCTACAGCAAGAAGACGCAATAACTCAATTCAAAAACTTTGTGATGAAGCTGGAAACTGGGTCGATTGGCAGAGTGGTCTTCCTACGGTGATAACAGAATATTTTTCTCAACTTTTTTCTGCTTCAGCAGTTGATATTTCTGGTGTTATGCATTGTATTCCAGCGACTGTTTCGAATGGGCACAACCAACAATTGCTGGAACCGGTTATGGAGGAAGAAGTCAGGCGTGCACTCTTTCAAATGCACCCGGATAAATCTCCGGGTCCTGATGGAATGACTCCCGGCTTTTATCAAAAAAGCTGGAATATTGTTGGAAGAGATATTGTTCAGTTGGTTCAGAATTTTTTTGTTTCGGGTGCTTTTCCTCGTGATCTAAATAAGACCAACATTGTGCTTATTCCTAAGAAAAAGCAGCCCCAGGTGATGAATGATATTCGACCGATTTCTTTGTGCAATGTGGTATATAAGATTATTTCCAAGGTGTTGGCGAATAGAGTTAAACAAGTGCTGCCTAGTGTCATTTCGGATAACCAAAGTGCTTTTATCCCGGGTCGTTTAATTTCAGATAATATCATGATTGCTTTTGAGATTATGCATTATCTGAAAAGGAAAAGAAGTGGCAAGGAAGGCTATATGGCTCTTAAAATGGATATGAGTAAGGCCTATGATCGGGTTGAATGGGCGTTCATTGAAAACACGATGCTGCGTATGGGGTTTAATACTCATTGGGTTCAACTCATTATGTTTTGTGTTACTACAGTATCATACAATGTCACTCATGGAGGTTTTACTATGGGTCCTATTGTTCCGAGTAGAGGTTTGCGACAAGGTGATCCGCTTTCTCCATTTCTCTTTTTGATTTGTGCGGAGGGTCTCTCTTGTTTGCTGAAATATTATGAGAGACATCATCTGTTGACTGGTTGCCGTGTGGCTAGAGGTGCCCCAATGGTGTCACATATGCTCTTTGCGGACGATAGCTATGTGTACTGTAAAGCTAATGAAAAGGAAGCTCAAAATGTTATGCGCTTGTTGCAATCCTACGCTCTTGCTTCTGGACAACAAGTTAACTTTGCCAAGTCTTCTGTTTTCTTTAGCAAGAACACTACGGCGGATGTTCGTAGTAGAATGTGTGGTTTAATGGGGTTGAGAGAGGCTACGGATGATAGCTTCTATTTGGGTCTCCCTTGCATTATGGGTAGAAATAAAAATGCCATCCTGGGATTCTTGAAAGAGAAGATGAGGAAGAAAATTTTTAGTTGGGAAACTAAATTTCTTTCTAAAGCGGGTAAGGAGGTGCTTATTAAGTCGGTTGCTCAAGCATTGCCTAGCTATGCTATGAGTGTTTTCCTCTTGACCCAAGAGATTTGTTCAAGCCTAGAAGGAATGATGGCTAAGTTTTGGTGGAAGTCTCAATCTAAGAATGCAACAAAGGGTGTGAGTTGGGTTAGTTGGAAACGCCTTTGTCAACATAAGAATATAGGGGGGTTAGGATTTCGTGATCTTCGGGATTACAACCTCTCTTTTTTGGGTAAACAAGGTTGGAGATTACTAACTATGGAAAATACGCTTGTTGGCAAGATTTACAAAGCTCGTTACTATCCTAATGGCACTTTTCTTACTGCTGATTTGGGACCAAATCCCAGTTTCATATGGAGGAGTATTTGGGCTGCTCAAGGACTGGTTAAACAAGGTGCTAGAATTTCAATTGCTGATGGTTCTCGAGTTAATGTTCTTAAGGATCCATGGCTTCCTCATGATTCAAATCCTTATGTCATTACTGTGAACCAAGGGCTTCAAAATCAGTTTGTGGCTAGTCTCATGAATGTTGGGGAAAGATGTTGGGATGTTGATCTTCTTTCGGATATGTTTGTGGAAAGAGATGTAGACTTGATTCTCAATATTCAATTAAGTGATTCTGTGGTGAGGGATTCTTGGTATTGGAACATGGAGTCATCGGGGTTTTACTCGGTTAAGAGCGCTTATAAACATCTTCAATCGAGTAGAGGAAACTGGCTTTTTTTGGAAAACAACAACTGCTGGAAACTGTTGTGGAATCTGGTTGTACCCCCAAAGGTTTGCCATTTCTTGTGGCGAGCTTGTTCTGGTACTCTTCCAACAAAGACTCAGCTCCAAACGAAACACATAAATGTTGATCTTTACTGTGTGTTCTGTAACAGAGAGCAGGAGTCTATTTTCCATGTGCTACTGGGCTGCAATTTCGCCAAATCCTGCTGGTTTTTTTCTGCAGCAGCCGTGCCTACTGCTGGTGCACCAGAGGACTTTGCAGCTTGGTTCTTCGGCCTACTCGAAGGGAACCAAGTTGATGTTGTGGTGGATGCTGCTATGATCAGCTGGAACATTTGGAAAACCAGAAATGAGTTACTGTGGCAGAGGAAAAACCGTTCAGCTTTGGATGTAGTGAAGTCGGCAAGAACAGTCCTTGCAAATTGGAAGATTGCTAACTTTGAATCGCCCCATGCTTACTTTGCTACGGGTGATGTAACTAGAAGTAATCTGTGGGCTAAACCAGATCATGATACTGTTAAGGTGAATGTCGATGGAGCCATCTTTGAAGCACATCAAAAATTTGGCTATGGTTGGGTGGCGCGGGATAGCAATGGTACACTTATTGAAGCTGTTTCAGGGAATCGTCTGGGTTGTGTTCTCCCTGAAATTGCTGAAGTAATTGGTATTAAGGAAGCGTTGAGTTGGATCAAGGGTAAACCTTGGGAGAAAGTGGTTGTTGAGTCTGACGCTCTAGTTGTTATCCAAGCAATAACTAGTACTACTCATATGCCATCTCAGTTTGGTTTGTTGGTGGAAGACTGTCGTTCAATTTTATCTACTTTAAATAATGTCCAAGTTAAGTTTGTTAATCGTTCTGCTAATAGGGCTGCCCATTGTGTTGCTAGGGGGTCTTGTTTTTTGTCAGATCGAATTTTCCATGAGCATAATGCTCCTTCTTCTTTAAGAAATATTGTAATTGCGGAAGCAAGTTAATTATCAATGATAAATTACATTTTCAAAAAAAAAAAAAAAAGATATCAATACAATATATATTAGGTTGTAATATTAATTGAAGATTAAATTGAAAACAATATGATTGAGATTAAGATTCTGTTTCAACAAAAAAACCAAAAAACAATTTATTAATAGGAAATAAATCATATTTTAATATATATTTTTTTTAAACACACATTTAAATTTTTAAAAACAAAAACATAACCACTCGATCTCAGATATATTTTCTTCATTCTACTCTCTGTCACAGCTTTTCTTTTTCTTCTAAATAACTCTAATATGCCTTCTGTAACATCATCTCAATCCAACCATAACAATTTCAAGCAAATCACTCGTAACAGTAAGAATTTCATTACATAATAATCTTGTTCTTATATATATATACAAATATTGATTAGTATATAATGATGATTTTCAGGGCTGTTAAATGAAATTCTAAGATTAGACACCAAATCAAAATCTACATGCAAACAAAAGGTACGTATAATAATATATTTCAGTTTTTTTATTGAACATTAATATATTAATTCATATTTAAGTTTTCTAATGAAATATTTAATTTCTATTTTCAATATATAGATACTTGTCACTGATGATTTCACTCTGAAAATATTGTCTCACTCATATAAAGTGAGTGAGATTAATGAAGAAGGCATATGTAAGTAAACACAGAATATATATATTTATACATATATATATACATATTAATCAGAAATTAATTATATATATATTTATTTATTTGTTTTCAGTGTTGGAACATCTTTATAAGAGAAGAAGCTCATTCACATATTTGGATGCAATTTACTTCATTCAACCAACTCAAAAAAAGTAACTTTTTTTTCTTCTTAAATGTAATTATTAGACTAATTTATTGTTGAGATATATGTTATTGATAATATTCTATATATACACTGAAATTAATCCCTTAGACATGGATATTTGGGACTTTACAGATTAAAAAAAAATCCCAAAAAGCCAAAATCAGAATTTTAATAAGAGGCCATTCTAATTTATATTTTTCTAAGGCTATGTTTAAGGTTAGATTTTGATATTGAAAGGAAAATGTAGAAAGCAATTAAAGATTTAATTTTTCATGTTCCATAAAAAAATCTTATTTAACCAATTTTTCTTTTTCATATACATTTTTTTACCTACCAAACATGAGAAATTAACGTTTACATTTTTCTTATCTTTTTCTTTCTCGATCAAAATTTATAACACGATGTTAAACTCATATACTTAATATATAATTTGCAGTGTCAACTTGCTCATATCAGACATGGATGGAAATGAACCTTTATACAAAAAGTAAGTTCATATTACAAGAAAATCATTTCTCATGAATCTTAAAATTTTTATTATAATTTATATTATTTCAATATTGTATTGACCTTTTTTATCTTATTATTTTTTTTTCTTTTTGGTATGTAGGGCATTTGTATTTTTCAGTTCACCTATTCCAAAAGAATATGTTTCAAGAATCATTTCCAAGGATAAACCTGTCTTATACAGTCGAATTGGTGCAATAAGAGAGGTTAAAAAAATAAAATAAAATTATATTTAGTGTACAAAATTTTCTTACCTTTTCAATATTTTTTTTTTCAATGATAATTAATAGATATTTCATATGGTGAAAATAGATGAATTTGGAGTACATTCCTATAGATAGCCAGGTATGCCAATGTTACAATTCCTATTATAGAATATGTTTTCTATTTGTTTTCATTTATTTCTTACTTTGATTAATTTCTCAAAAGGGTTTTGTTACCAACAATGAGAGGTCTTTAGAAGAACTCTATGGAGGAGATGATGATAATGAAACAAATGAAAAGATGGCATGTTTGAATGCCATAGCTACTCGAATCGCCACAGTTTTCGCTTCTTTGAGGGTAATTATAAGAATCATCTATCTAAAATTTCGGTATTATAATTCCTGTCTAATTATAAATTATTATTTTTAACATAAACATGACATGCACTTAACATAATTGTATGATTATATTGTGTGCAACAATTTTTTTTTTTTAAATGTGTAGGAATTTCCTTGTGTGCGCTACCGAGCTGCGAAGTGTGGTGGTGATGTAACTGAAACAACAAATTTTCGCGATTTAATACCAACAAAACTTGCTGATGGTGTGTTGGATTGTCTTATGAAATATAAGAAAACAATTCCTGATAAATTTCCACAAACAGAAACATGTCAATTGCTAATCCTTGACAGAGCTATAGACCAGGTGATTTTACATGTTTAAATAGTTATAATAATTTATGAGCAATTGATGAAAATGTCACTTTGTGAAAAAAAAAGGGAAAAGAAATTATCAAAACAAAGAAAATTTTACATAATGCTTTTAAACTCATGTTTTTTATTTTTCAGATTGCTCCTGTAATACATGAATGGACATATGATGCAATGTGCCATGATTTACTAAACTTTGAAGGAAACAAATATGTGAAAGAGGTTAGTTTTGTTAGTTGAAAATTTTACTACTTGAAAATTTGTGATACACATATTAAAGGTTACCATACAATTACAATATGTTAGGTTTCTAGTGAAAATGATTGCCCTATAGAGGAGAAAGAAGTCTTTTTAGACGATCATGATCCTGTTTGGCTTGAACTTCGTCACGCTCACATTGCAGAAGTATGTATTCAGTGCTTATACGAAACTAAATTATTCAAAAAATTTCTGCAGCATAAAAATCATAGTAGAATTTCGATCATGATTTCTAATTTCGTAGGTTGGTGAAAAGTTACATGAAAAAATGACAAATTTCATATCAAAGAACAAGGCAGCACAATTCCAACATAGTTCAAGGTATGCTCGTTTGGGAAAGTAGACTTCGATACTATGTTAAAATCTATCTTTATGTATTAGATTTTATCTCAAAATCAATTGATAATAACCAGAATAACCAATAATATTCAAGATACGTCTTAGACTAAGGCGAGTTAAGCTTGGGCTTAATGCCCACTCAGTTCAAGAATCTAAATGGATTTTTTTATTTATTCTTATAATAAGAGCCTAAAAATATTATTTTTCGAAAGACTCAATACAAGTGTTTCTAGTTCATCTAATTTGTATGTTTGTAGTGTTCATGAAAAATTATCTACATTCGACTTGCAAAATATGGTTCAAGCATTGCCACAATATACCAAAGAAATTGACAAGCTTTCACTTCATATAGAGGTAACTATATCATGTATATTTATGACCATATATATATAACAAATATTTTAGTGTTCATTTCCTTAAGGTTTCATTTTTTTGGTTTTTTTTATAGATTGCAGGGAAAATTGACAAAGGGATCAAGGAACTTGGGCTTAAAGAGCTAGGAAAGCTAGAACAAAGTCTTGTTTTTGGAGAAGCTGGATTGAATGAAGTACTAAAATATTTGACCAAGAAATATGTAAGAAAAAGAAACCAATAAAAACTATATGGTCAAAAAAAATAATGTTATAAATCAAAAATCAAACCACTAATAATTTTACCAATACTAATGTAGGACACTACTGGTTTTATGGGTTGCACAAGGGAAAACAAGTTGCGGTTATTGATGATTCTTGCAGCCATTTACCCCGAAAAATTCGAGGGCGATAAGGGAGTGAGGTTGATGAAGGTTTGTTTATTGGGTTAATTTCACAAATGCACAAAAACAACAAAAAAATAACAAAAATACAGTTTTACGGAATTTTAAATATTTTTACGATTTTTTTGATTTTATTTACATAAAATACGGTCTTTTTATGTTGAAATTTTGTTTATTTGTTTATTTTTTGTTATATGTATGTTATTTTTTGTTGTTTTTTTTGTTGTTATTTTGATGTTATTTTCATGTTATTTTTATGTTGTTTTCTTGTTGATTTTATGTTGTTTTCGTGTTATTTTTTAAAAAACCGTAAAAATGTAAAAAAAACATTTTTTGAACGTAAAAATATAAATATTTTACAAAAAATGGTGCCTTATATAATTATTCCTTATTTATTTGTGTTTTTCGATCCTTATTTGTGTCGCAGGTCCCTAACATACATAGTTTGGCAAGTTAATCCTCAAATTTTTGTTTTTGTGACAAATTTCTTCGTAGCGTTAGTTTTCAATAATACCAACTTTTTTTTTCTTTTCGATTTGTATCTAATCTTAACACTTAGTAATATTTTTCTTTTCAGTTGGCACAAGTACCAAACCAAGATTGGAGTGCTGTGAATAATATGAGGCTTCTTGAGAGTTCATCATCACATTCAAAAGAAAGCCCAAAAAGTCCTTTTGCCCTAACTTTTCACAAGGTTGACTATAATTTTCTTTGTATTATTTAACATACACTAGTCTTGTTGTAACTAACATAACTAACTCAAAAAATTTCAGAAAAATCGCGCAGTTCGTAAAGATTGCGAAAATGACGAAGAAAAAACATGGCGATTCTCGCGTTTCTATCCCCTTATAGAGGTAAAATTCTTTACAAAGTAACATTTTTCGAGTACGTTGAGAATACTACTTTATAGAAAATTACCGAAAAGAATGTAATTTTGTAAAAATGACATTATAAAAATATCTTCTTTTTTTTTTTTTAATCAGGAACTTGTTGAAAAACACAGCAAAGGTGAACTTTCAGAAATAGATTATCCATGGTTGAATAAACCAAGTCCAAGTTCATCACCATCTTCAAAACCATTTCATAATTTTGTGAACTCAAAACGTACACCAACATGGGCTCGATGCCAATCCTTTCATGACATGTATTCAAAGTAAGTTTAGATTTTTGCTCTTTTTGTATTCTCTTCTTTGTTTTATGACAACTTTTTAAAATATGTTTTTTTTTTTAAAAAAAAAATAAACTATAGCATATTCTCAACTTAATTATGAAAAGGACATTTTTTAGGGGACATTACAAATTTTATGGGTTTTTATACTTTCTGTTAGAAAATATGATTTTATGAGAAAAATTAAAGAAAAAGTTAAAAAATATGCGAAAATAGTAACTAAGCAAGGGTTAACCAATTATCTTATATTATTTTTCTTATATTTTTAAACTTTTTTCTAAAAAAATTCCATAAAACAATTTTTTTTTGAAAAAAAGCTGTATTTTGCATATTTATACCTTAAAATCCATAAAAATGAAGACTCTTTTTATTTATTTATGTATTTATTTTATTTTTGTTAATTCTTTTTTTTTACTTTAATCTGTTAAGTTTCACATTTTCCCATGAAACTATGTATAAAAAGCAGACATAATAAATTTAAATTTCTATATATAAATATAGTTAAAGTGCCAAAAGAAGTATAATTTGTAGTTGTTTTTTTTACCATGTGAATCATATTATATTATTCACTATCTTGATTTTTTTATATAGTGATGATTTCAAGAAGATGGGCCAAAGAATTTTTGTATTCATTGTTGGTGGTGCAACTAGATCAGAGGTAAGATTAGTAGATTCTTAAAATTAAGAGTGTATCGAAAATGTTATTTTTCATAATGACACAAAAAAATGTCTTTTTTGCCAACAATCCTTATACTAATTTATATGGTCAATTTTTATTTTTTATATTTCTTAATCTGATCACTACTGAAGTGTTTTGTGTTATTATTCTTTCTCAGCTTAGGGTTTGCCATAAACTTACTAGGAAGCTGAAAAGGGAAGTTGTCTTAGGCTCTACAAGTCTTGATGATCCTTTAGAATTTATAATGGTACTTTTTCTTTTCTTTTTGTTTGATCATTGATTATCTAGCACATGGTATTTTAAAGAGAATTGCTAAAATGTATTATTGGTGTCTAATACCTTGTTAGTGTTATACTGCTAGCTATTAGTGTAATTAAATAGCGAGTCTCATATAATCTAAGAAAATAACGTTAAGGAAATATTGTTAACTAATCGTAGGATACCACCTATGAAAGATGATGAGCACTGCTGGTGTCCAATAGTAATGATCTATTTTAAATGTGAAAATGAATAGAACATTATTATTGGGTGCCGGTGTGCCCAATACATTTTAGAGGTGATGCCCTGTGATTGGTTAATTCAACCAATAACAACATAACACTTAGAAATGATGTCGTGTAATCAGTAAACATTTCTCTTATGAATAATATTAATTATTATAAAAAATAAAGATGTAATTAAATTTGAATTTAATGACTAAGATGGTCTTTTTGCAAAAATAATTAGAATAAATATAGTTTAATTTTTGGTAAGGAGAATTAGAATAAATATTGGGATTATTTCATATTTATATATATACAAAAGCAACAAAAAAATTACAAAAATACGGTTGTATACAATTTTAAATATTTTATGATATGATTTTGTTTACAAAAAATAAGGTCTTTGGATATATTTTTATCTTGTACTCTTGTTAATTTGTTGTTTATTTTTTTTTTCTAATTATATGTTATTATTATTTTTTTATATTGTTCGGATGTTATTTTAATGTTACTTTTATGTAGTTTTTTTTGTTGTTTTCATAAAACACCGTAAAAATATAAAAACAAAAATTTTGAACGTAAAAATATAAAATTTTTACAAAAAATAATACTTTATGTAATGCAGATCTGTATTATTTTTCAAAACATTATTATTAGCATTAGTAACAAAACTACGTGTCGTGTGGCGTAATGGTAAGGATTGCCTTTAGTGGCATCCTTTCTTGCTTGATCAGTCAAGAATTTGAAATCCACCTAAGCCCCTCTTGAAAGAAATTAAAGAAAGGCTTGGTCCTTGCGAGGTGGTGTCATCTATGTGATGAAAACTCTTGAGGTGATTACTAATAACTTAGTAAGGTAGACTGAACTATAAGATCTCTATAACTGGCACGGGGTCTCTAAAATTGTCAAAATGACAAAAAAAAAAAAAAAAAAAACTAAAAAACAAATCTACACCACGTGATTTTTTTTTTTTTTTTTAATTTTCCAATCATAAAAAAATATATAATATATATAACAATTAATATATAATATATTATTTTGTGTATTTTGATATAATGCAGAAGTTGAAGTTGTTGACAGCACATGATGAAATCTAGTAGTGGAAGATCCATTAAGGTTAATGAGCTTAATTAGTATTTAATGTTTTTTTTTCTATATTTTTTTAACAATATTTTGGCTAATTATATACCATATGCAAATTCAGTTATGAATTATTAGTTTAGGGATGATATTAATTTTTTACAATATTTAATATCATTATTTATAATATTTTGTTTTGTTTTTTTTTTTTTTACTGGATTATTATAAACCAGGGTTCAAAACTTAATATTATTATTCATTATTATATTAGTACGTATGATATTGGTTCAAACTAATTATCATCAACAACTTAGATATATGTATGATTAAAACTCAATATTTTTTATTTTTTATTTTTGAAAAAAAGCGTACTTAGGATAAATAGAAAACAGTTAGACCTTTCTGTTATTACATAAAAGGTTTACAGGAATAGTTGATAACGGAATAAAAGTAAACTTTTGGTAAGTAAACGCCCACTTAGTCATAGTATGGGCGACAAAGTTACAAAACCTACTAATATTAGAGAAAATACAACTAATAAATAAGAGAGAAGAACTATTACAAAATGAGACATAGTTTTCAAGTGCCACTACTACAAGAGAATGCCTTTTATCCCGGTTTTTAAGGCTTTTTATCCCGGTTTTCGCTAAAATAAAAACCGGGATGTATGCCAGTGGGATAAAAGGTATTTAAAAAACCGGGATAAAAGGGATACTTTTTATCCCGGTTTTTTTCATGAAAACCGGGATAAAAAGTATCTCTTTTATCCCGTTTTTTGAAAAAAGTGGGATAAAATGGTACTTTTTATCCCACTTTTTATGAAAAAACTGGGATAAAATGTACCCTTTTATCCCACTTTTACTATAAAAACTGGGATAAAAAGTCTTATTTTTTAATACATGCATATTCTGTCTATATTATATATATATATTAATACTGCCTATATAATATATATTTCACATATATGTACAGTTTTTTATTGGAAAACAAATAAAATTTATTGCACCAACAAAATTATTTACAAATGATAAATAAAATATTTTTTACATACATTCATACCATTATAACTTTATTTATACAAACATTAACACATAGTTAATACCATAAATCTTCCAAATTACAAAAGTAAAGAAAATGCACAATATTCCTCCCATGAGCTATTTTTTTTTCCTCACTTTCCTATACTTGTGACTTTATCCTGAAAATTGAAAGTTATAATACACTGTAAGTGACAGCATGAAAAGAAATAATTTTAATAATAACACATTCAAACAATCGTGTGTAAACTAACATGAGAAGATTTAATATCAATTGTTGTTTTCACTTCATAA
Source organism: Cannabis sativa (assembly GCF_029168945.1). Taxonomy (NCBI): domain Eukaryota; kingdom Viridiplantae; phylum Streptophyta; class Magnoliopsida; order Rosales; family Cannabaceae; genus Cannabis; species Cannabis sativa. The sequence goes on from NC_083610.1 coordinate 22,281,405, forward strand.
TCCTTATAACACAAACAGAAAAGAAAAAAAAAAGGAAAAAATGTCATCGGTAATTTAGTTTACAAAAAAACTTTTGTTATTACAAAATAATCTATTGAACCTATGGACAAGAAAATATGCAATGTGATTCTTTAGAAAAACAGTTATGTCGTGCCATAAGAGAGGCATATAAAGATTAATGAAACTAGTATTGAGATTGTAATATTTTTTTTTATTTGTTTGTCTTTTCTTGAGGAAAAATAAAGACAATATCAATATATTTGTTCAAGAGACATGTAAAGACAAATCCTTTCAATATGTTAAAGAAGTTAAAAAATCTCTCTGTCAAACATTTCAAGTTCACACTTGTTTTTTTTTCTTTTGTTGAAATTTTAAGATCACACTTGCTGTTTTTGGGAGATCCGAAAATTTTCTTGACACTGATTTAATAATAAAAATTTTCACCTTATTAAGCACCACCGCACACTATTTTCACACACAAAACGAACAACGAAAAAACAGTCGTTGAACTTGCACAAGCAACATCACAGAAATAAAAAATATAGAAATCAAATAAAAACTATATTGAACACATCGGAATCGACATAGAAAAAACTTGGAACCAAGATATAATCCCTAACTTTCAGCAAAAAAAAAAAAAAAACGCTATAATCTCAAATTAGTAACTATATTAGGCTTCAAAATTCAAAAATTGAGAGTAGTATGTATGAATGAACACTGAAGCACAATCATGAATCAACAACTTTGATAGTTCTTAAACTCCTCTTTTTTTTAACACAAAAAACAACAATGTTGATTAACATTATAAATGTGAACCAAACCCAAGAAAATAAAACAAATTACTACTTCGATCTAATGAAACAAAACAAGTAGGCATAAGGCAAACACCAAGCATGCATGAGTTACTCCTACTACATTTTATATAAATCCACACCTCACCACTAAAAGTTTCAATTAAAATTTCTCTTATCAGAATGACTTACCATAGTTCCAAGAAGAGTCTCGTTGAATCTTTGAATTTTAAGGTTTTTGGTAACTATGTAATGATCACTTTCACCATTGATCATTGGAATTGAATATGGGATCTTATGATTATCATTCATTCTCTTTCCTTCTATTATGTTTCTTCTTCAATAATTACAACCTGAGAATAAAATAATAAAAAATCTTAAAATAGATTAAACATGACATTAAACATTATTAACTTGGAAAATTAATCAACGTAAAGTGTGGCCCAACTAGTAAAGAAAGACCATAAGCAATCTACTCTTTCTCTATATGTATAAAACCAACAATTTTAAAAACTAGTAACACCTACTAGTTCAATAGATAATTGATTTATTATTGGCAATTGAAAGTCACCTCATTATCTTGAAATATTTCTAATGCTTGATTGCGTGCCTCACATACATGATTGCAACATAATGATGGTCATTTCAAAATATTGTTCCTAATCAAATATAATCTTAGTGGAAACAAATTTTACTTATTTATATATACACATCGGTTCTTTCAACAAGCTCATCTACACATTTCAAATTAAAAAAAAAATAGCCACCTTATATTGTGGTCATTTCAAGAGATTTTCATAGATAAGGTATGAGTACAATATTTTTTCATCTTATATTTTGCATAGAATTAGAAAAGTAAATAGAGAAAAATTAAAGCTCACCTTCCTGCGATTTCTTGGCATGTACTGAGAAAACACTTTTTATAAAGCTTGTTGAAAGGACATCATGTTCTTTTATGAATACCTCACATTACATTGCAATTATTCTGTGATAATTTACATCCATATTAAAACTAGTCATAAGTATATATCAAATTAAAATAGTATAGCAAATTAAGTTTTGAATAGAAATACTTTCAAATTAAAACATACGAATTCTATGAGTACCTTTACAAAAGTCATAATTAAATGGCAATCACTCTTATGCATAAAGTAGAGTCCATAATATGTTATAAGTAAATGAACAAAATTATTTTATCTTTGAGATAATATTTTTAGGCTACTTCAAACAATAATACAAATAAAACACAAACTTAATAATCTTGTTAGTTTGACTATCTCTTGAAACAAAATTACAATAAATTAGAGCAATAAGTATAGCAGTATTCTACTTGTCACTAGTAAGCATTAGAATTTCATTCCTTCTTTTCTCAAGTTTCTATTGTTTCTAGTTCACAAAATTTGAAACAACATTATTCAAGCTTACTTGTTGTCAATACTTCCCCCTGAGCACAAGCTACTGCTGCTATAACTTCTTCCTAGAGACCCTTCGGTTGATAAAATTATATGGAATATAATAAAGAAACAGCCATGAAAGTAGCAACAAGAGAAACAAAAAATATTATTGCAGAGACAAGTCACACTAGCAGAAGATGTACAACAATTGGCAAAGGGAGCTCATAAAAAATTATATCAATAACTCATTCAAATATTATAAAAATGAAATCTTTAAGAACTAAAAAGGTAAAAATGATACATAATAAATAATCCCTGAACTAGAAAACATTATTAACAAAAAAATATCAGGTTTTATATTTTCTTGAACCCAGAAAAAAAAATGTTGGAAAAATGCAAAATAGGGAAAAATAATAAAGAAACAAAGTTTACCTTTAACCGTTTGAGCAGCTGGGTTTGGGCGATTCTGGTATGGGCGAGATGGAGGCTAACATGGGTTTGCTGGTGAGGGTTTCTGGGTTTGGGCGAGGGTTTCTGAGTTTGGGAGGGTTTCTGTTGAGGTTAGAGCAGAGATATATGCGATTTCGCGAGATGAAAGTGTTTTTAGGGAAACACTTTTTATCCCGATTTTTAACTAATAGCAAGGGATAAAAGTTTCACTTTAAAAATCTTAGTCCCCGTTTGGCTAACCCATAAAAATCAAGTCTTGAACTTATTTTTTTACCTTTGATATTTTTTTTTTCAACGTTCTACCAAACAGGGCCCTTGTCTAAATAATTTTTTTCTCCATATTTGAGGCTCCAAATCTAAAAGTGGGATAGAAAGTCTCAATATATCTTTTATCCCATTTTTTATTTTTGTTAACTAAAAAAGTGGGATAAAAGGTCCCCTTTCTTGTAGTGTGCCCAATGAGACTCCTTCCCATTAAGAGCATTGATAACTACTCTCGAGTCGCTCTCCACAATAACAAACTTGGAACCAAGGTCCTTAGCAACCGTCAAAGCCAAACAACAGGCTGCTGCTTCCCCACATAACACATAAAAAAAAAATCCAACCAAGACGTTTGAACCCAAACCACCTCACCAAGATGGTTCCTTGCTACTACTGCAGTACACATGCCTTTTAAACCCACTTTAACATCGCATTTCAGCTTAATCCAATCCTGAGGAGGAGGATTCCAGACCTCCATCAAGCACGGAGCAGGGCAAGGAAAAATAGAAGCATGTAAATCTGTAAAAGAAGTACAAATAAAGTCAATACACTTCTTCACATCTACTTGACAATTATTGTGTACCATGTCATTGCAGATTCGCCAGATAGTGTCAACAACAATCGATGCATAAAGGAAAACATCCTCAGCAAGAATTCCCCTGTGGTTAAGGTCCCAAATGAATTTGACCCAGTCCCACATGCGAATATCAGTATCACAAACAGGATAAATACCCCCAAGGAGAAGACCGCCATAAATAAAAAGCCACATTGCTGGAAAGAAACAAGTGTTCCTTTATTCCTCCACCATCCCACACAAAGGGCAGCTCACATCCTCAATATGAAATCTTTTTTTGGTCACAGATCGAACTGGGAGAGCACTGGACAGAATACACCACCAAAGAACCTTATGACCCTCCAAGATTTTACTATTCCATAACTTATTCTAGAGAGAAAGAGCGACCTCACAGTGAGGAGCCCTTTCCAAAGCTTGGCTAAGGTAGGTAGATTTGCACAAGAAACGACCATTGATTTCAAGAGTCTAAACCCACCTATCATTGCCTTGTCCAGAGAAACTACCACCTTTTAAGATCGTAGAAACAGTCTCATGATCAAAAAGGTTGTTTAACTTATGGACATATATCCCAACCATCACTGTTTAACAAAAGATCGAAAACTTTGCTTAGATCAATAGCGGAAGAGCCATTTGGTTTCAGGAAGAAATCTTTGCTATAAGGGATCTAGGGATCCCTCCAAAAACTAGTATCCCTACCATCAACCACCAATTTATAGGATCCTTTTCTTAATATAGAGTTGGCTTTTACAATATTTTTCCAAAACTAAGAATCTGAATCTTTATATCTACAGTTAAGGAACTCCTTCCCTTTAAGGTAATTAGCTTCCAGAATTCGGCATCACAGAGACTGGCATCTACTTAGAATGTTCCACCCCTATTTTGCCAGAAAGGCCTGATTAATTTCTCTAGTTTTTCAGAATCTAAGACCCTTAAAAAATTTGGGAAGGCATAATTTTTCCCAAGCTTTTAGGTGAATCCCACGGTTACTTTTATCGAAACTCCACCAAAATCACGCACCAAACCATCAATTTTGGTAACAAGACAATTTGAGAGCTTGGTAGTTTGCATAGCATACATTGACAAAGACAAGCCTAAAGATTTAATGAGGGTAGCACGACCCACTTTTGACAAAGTTTTCGCTTTCCAACCCTGCAACTTAGAAATGAGATTATCTAGGATGAAGTTGAAATCAACATCCTTTTGTCTTGATCTGAACAGGAGTAGCCCCAAATACTTGATATTACCCTCTGGAGAGCCAATCCCCAAAGCTTCCCCGATCCCTCTTATCAAGCCATTGGGGGTAAACTGACCGCATCCTTCCCTGGACCCAGTCCTGGCCGCAAACCCTAACCTTGCATTGGAGCTAAACTGAACCTTAGCATTGGACTATTTCTAAATATTTTAATATAAACTAAGTGTAATGTTTTTATTATGTCCATATTTTGAGCCATAAATATGGACATGACACGTGGATAATTGGACACGAAAAATTATAGAAAACTCATTGTGTAATAAATGAATTGTCTCAGAGAGATAATAAATAACGAGCAATATTTGTCTCGTATTATGCATTGCCAATGAGACAGCGAGATAAAACAACATACGACAAGATGATATAGATAGAGGCCATCTTGGGTGTAACAGACCGAAATTGTATCACTGAAAAGGTTAGATAACGAGTTCTTTAAGAGCTTGCAACTCATTGACCCACATACTCGTGAGTATGTTAAAAGATTAATGGAAATAAGCAAAGTGCAACTTATCTTAGAATCTCAAAAGACTAATCCAAGAGTTACAATGAAAAGGTGTGTTCATAGTCTACTCCTTGGAGGAAATCAACCTATAATGGTCTAGATCTTTATTGCTCTTCGAAATGTGATTACACAACCTTTAGTTACATTGAATATGGTGTTTGACACCAATGTTTACAATCTTTTCTTGAGCAAAATGATTTCTCTAAGAACTTAGGATTAGAGAGAGGGGAAGAGAGAGATTTAGATTAGGAACCTTTTTATAAGCCATTTGAATTGAAAGGAGCTAAAAAGAGCAACTTATTTAACTTCCACTTCACTGATGTGGTATTTGGTAGGGTAAATCGGTTGGTTATGTTTAGTTTAAGCTTAGGGAACTTTACGAATAACGATATTCAACAAATCTACCTTTGGTTTTATGTCCATAAGCTTGAGTTTAGCTAGATCCATGACTAATTCCCACTTAGACACTAAGGGCCAATTCAATAAGTATCAATGCTGAGCAAGTTTAGACAATGTCTAAACTTACTCACTATCACCACTTTGGTGAACATGTATGTAGGGGTGATTATCAAACTGCTCAAACTACTCGTATCGTAAAAAAAATATAGTTTGAAATTCTTTACAGTGCGGTCGCAGTTTGAATTTTTCCTAAACTGTGCGGTGCGGTGCGGTTTGCGGTTTTGAATTATTAATATGCGGTTCAAACTGCACCGCACCACATAATATAAAAATACTATTTTTTATATTTATTTAGATCCAATATGTGAAGGCCCAACTTAAGCCCACTAATTATTGTATTGTGTAAACTTAAAACTTTTTTTCATATTTATTTTTAAGCCTTATTGTATTTTTGACAAGTGTTGCTCAAGATTTGTTGTATTTGTGATATTTTATTTATTTAGTGATAGTCCAAACTGCAAAAATCGCATAAACTGCACCGCACCGCACCATTTTTTGTGGTGTAGTTTTTGCAGTTTTTTAGTTTTGCGGTGCGGGTGCGATTTGGAAATTAAAAAAACCGCATGTGCGGATTGGTTTGAAAAAATAATCAAAAATCACACTACCCGCACCGCGAACACCCCTACATGTGTGCATGGTTTTCTTTGGTGTTGATTTTTTTCATTTCGACTTCATTTTCATTGATAATGTCTCCGATGGAGTGAAGCTTGATGTCAATATGTTTAGATCTTTCATGGAACATAAAGTTCTTGATTAGGTGCAGGAAACTTTGATTGTCACAATAGAGAATTTTTAATGGTTACAGTAGCAACCATGTACTCAACTTCTATTGATGACAATGATACCACTTTCTGAAGTGTTACCTTTTCCACCTCAAATTTCATACTATTTGAATTCCTTGTCTGAATTGTGCATGTTCTCGAGTTGACTTTCATAGGCATTTATTCTTCATTGAATATTACATCCATACTTATTATGCACATTTTGTATCCTGGTTTCTAAGCACCATAGCTTGTAGCCCTTCTCACCATCAAGATAACCAAAGAGGATGCATTTGAGAGCCCTTGGTTGAAGTTTGTCTTGTTTGATGTTCGCATAGGCATTGCAACCAAACACTTTCAAATGATCACAGTTTGGTGACTACCCTGTCCATTTTTCTTGAGGTGTTAGGAATCCAATGGCTGCAGATGGATACCTATTAACCAAATAACAAGTTGTAGTGACAACTTCACCCAAAAAAATGTCTCTCTAAACTAGATTCATTCAGCATGCACCTTACTCTTTCAAGAAGAGTCCTATTCATTCTTTCTGCAAGACCATTATGTTAAGAATTTTTCATAATTATTTTGTGCCTTGCAATACCTTCCTTTGTGCAGTACATTCCAAATTCGTTTGAGAAGTATTTATGACCATTATCAGTCCTTAGTTTCTGACCTTCTTGCTTATTTAATTCTCAGTCACTTTTTTCCAATTGTTGAAAGTTTTGAGTGCCTCATCTTTACTGTCGAGTAGAAAAATCCACACCTTTCTTGAGTAGTCATCTATGATGCTCAGTTCACTAGAAGTATGTATACTTGTGTTGAACTTGATCTTGCAACTTTCACCAAATACACATTGTTCACGATAACCAAGTTGACCACCGAGTTTCTCTTTCGAAATTCCTTTTCTAGTTTTGTCATTCCTTTCTCACTGACATGAATAAACCTCTGATGCCATAGCCTTGTTTAATATGTATTGGATTAGACTGGATCCATCCAATCTAAGAAAAAAAGAGTAAAATTTTAATGTTAATTTTTATGTATACATATATATTTTGCGTATAACATTATAAAATCTAATTACTCATCCAAACTAAATGAAAATACTAGTTAGTTTAATTGGATGTTGGATGTATTGGATTTTTAGACACTCATCCAACATCCGATCCGATCTAATCGGATATTCAAAAATAACATCCAATCCGATCCGATCACAATTGGATATCCAATGTTTGACGGTCGGTTGTGATTGGATCGGTCGGTTGTCATTGGATTGGATCGATTTATGCACACCCCTAGTTGAGAGGGTTTAGCCGCAAAAAAAAATCAATATAATATTTAACTTCACTACTTTTATTTTTTAATCATTATTTGAAAGGATTGAATTTATTCAAAAAGCATATTACACGAAGGGAGCTGTTTAGGTATCAAAACGTCCAAAAACTATGCTTAAAAAGGCATAAAAACAACCAAATAATGAGCCAAAACAAACAAGCTTATTAGGCATAAAAATAAAATAAAACCCCACAATTTATTTTGATTGTCTATTCGTACTAGTTGGGACGTTTTATATTATATTATTAAAGATTTGAGTTGATATTATGGCGAGAATAATAATAATTAGGAGTGATAAATTTGCGAAGCATTTCATCAGCTTCAAACTTGGCCATGTCTTCCTCATTCAAGTTAACATAAGCTTCAATTCCATCACCATCACTTGTGTCAAACAAAGCAATGATTTTATCAAAACTCCAAGCACCTGTGCTAGACCAATCAGGCTTACCCCAACCAAAATCAATTTCATAAAAATGGAATCGACTCAAACTTGTAACCTGAAATTCAATCACCTCACCTCCCCTCTTCTCTATACTTTCTGAGTTTTGTTGGATCTTACTCAATTCATCCTCTTCTCCCATTTGAAGTTTACGAATATACTCTTTGTTCATCTTCTTAACTCCTTCTCTTATCTTCTTCACAAGCCCACTAGTAATGGAAGCTTCCCCATTAATACTCGAGGCCGGAATTTGTGTGCCTGCGTACACTAAGAAGTTTCCAAATGAGTTTTCAGCCAAGGGTGGATTCATCCTTGGATGAAGATTCACGGTGTGCAAAATGGTATAAACCCTTTCTTTTTTCGGCTTTGTTATTTTCGACACTGCGGCCTCATACCTACTTATTATGAAAGTAGATAAAGTCTCAACACGAGAAGGTCGAATATTATTTTCTTTGTCCCAATACATTGCTCTTAAGGCCTCAATAGCGAAACCATTGAAAACAAAAATCTTTGATATGACACCCTTTTTCATGACATCAGTCTTTATGTCAATCAAGGATTGGGGTGTAGGAGGAAACAAAGTCGCCGAGACAAACTCAGGTTGAAGCGATTTTGGTAACATGGTGGTGGTTCCATCTCGAGCCATCATCGCCCAAGTTTTGATAAACCTCATCCATGATAAAGCGTCGGCAATCTTATCAGAAAAGTTGATACCAACTACGATTCCTCCACACTCGAACATGTTAAGTTGAACCCCGAATAGAATTTGATGAGCATCATCACTTTCATCGTGACGAGACATGAAAGGGCAAAAGATGCCGAGTTCTTGAGCTATTGGATTGGACAAAACTTGGGAAAGTCGCCCATTCACTTGAGCTTTCACAAAGGGAACGCCTTCGTCGTTGCAATGGATGAGTTGTGCATGCTTATCGAGTCGTCCAGCTAAAGGGTAGTAATGTGTTAAGATGGCTGATAAGGACCTTTTTAGAATGTTGGCTGGATCAATATTGGTTGTACTACTTTTCATTTTGTAATAAAACACCAATGGGTCATAGAATATGGGAGATGATTGGTCAAGTAATGACAGTTTGTAATGCTCAAGATTTTTAGGAGTTGGATAAGATGGCTTGATAATCTCAACAGAGATTGCTTCAACTTCAATATTCATCATCTTTATTTTAAGAATGGTTTATCAAAAACAATGTGATATTTGTGAGTGTGTGATCTGTTCAATTTGGCCTCTTATATTTATAACGTTGTTCTTTTTCAAAAAATAAATATAAAAAACTACTTCATAATGACCCCATGTTACACAAACTTGGATATAAAATATTTCACAATTTTTAAATACCATTTGTCCAATCATCACTACTTTCAATTATAATTATAGTTTGGAGAGTATGCATAGGTTGGACCATTGTTATTAGGTATTGTGGTACCTACTATTTTTAGATATGTTATCTTGCGATTATCTAGCGATTATCAAACGATATTTTTATAAAATTTATTATATTATATTATATGTAACTTGATATTTAATTGGACCAGTAGCGATAAAAATACATAAAAGTGTGCTAAGCACTACTAATACCTTTTAGTATTTTTCATTGTTATGTGTGCCAAGCATCTTTTGTAGATACTGCTATTGATTAATCATATTTTTTAAAAGTTATTATTTTAAGTTATATGAAACAAAATACTTTACATCAATAAGAGTATGACACCGAATAAAATGCTCGATACCAGTTATACCTTTTAATTAACATTTCTCATAGATTATATATATATTATTTATTATTATAATTTTTGTTTTTTCCAATAACAAACCCCTAGTTGTTTTTTTTCCTTTCGTTGCAAATTTTCCAGGCAAAATAATTTATTGAAAGAATTAATCTAAATTATGAGTGATATTATTATAAAGAGAATTGCAATAAAAAAATAAATAAAACTTTTTTTTTTAAAAAAATAAAATAAAATTGAGTAGCTGGTTTTTCTTTTGCTAAACAAATAGAGCCTAGTTGAACCTTAAAAAAACAAAGAAGCCTTTTTTTCTTTTTTAAAAAAGAATAATTACTAATTTCTCTCTTGAATTTTTGATAATATTGATTTTGGACCTTAAAATATATGGCTTGTTAAGAATCCCCTGAACTATTACATTTACAAAAATTTAGTCTTTCCGTTAGGTTCTGTCCCATTATTTCGTTTAAATGATGACATATCTTTGTCAATTAGTAACTTTGCTCCCTAAATTTTGACAACTATCAAATCGTGCTCTTTCAAAATAAAAATAAGAAAGATTTTTTTTTTTTAGTAAATCTTAAAAAATTAATTTATATCTTAAGAAAAATCATTTTGAATGATTAAGAAAATTAAAAGTAAATTAAAATTTTAAAACAAATTACGCGATATAAAAAATTATTTATATTTTATTAGAAAATTCGTTTAAATATTAAAAAAATATATTAAAAATTTAATTTGTAAAAATATATTAAAAACTAATTTTTAACAGTAAAAAATGAAACCTGACAGAAGATTGCATGGCAACAAAGATTTTGCAAATGCATCATTCCATCTATTGTAACAACACCTTAATTTAGTGTAATAAACAAGTTCAACCAAGGAGTGTAGCCATTTTTTTTTTAGAAAATCCTTCAAACTTATTTTATTTTTTACTTTTTTAAATATTTAAATAAAAAAATTAAATAATTAAGTGTAATAATTTTAAATTAAGATTATAAGTATAATAAAATTTTAATTATGAAATTATATGTGTATAATTTTAAATTATAAAGAGTTTTGCTATAAAAATTTAAATAATTTTAAGTGTAAAAGAAAAATTGCTAAAAGATCCTTATTTAGTAATAAATTGCAAAAAATTAGTTAATCATTATGCTTAATTTAATTTTAAAATATAATCAAACTTTTACAAGGAAATAAATTATCAGGTTATAAGTTATTTATTATTTATTTTTATTTAATTTTCAAATTAATTACAACTATTTAATAGTGATCCAATAATTAAAAAAATGTAACCACGATGGTTACTAAAAATGTAACAATTAAAACTTCCTCCATATATATATCTATTCTATATAAAGTGTGCTTATATAACAGAATTCTTGATTTATGAGATATTCATGGGTGATTTTTTATTTATATTAAAAATAAAATGATTTATTATTAAAAAAAATAGTTTATGAGAAATTCATGGGTCACTTTTTATTTATATATAATAAAATAAATAAAATAAATCTCATTAAATCTAAAAAAATACGATTGGGTTTTTGCTGTTGTACATCTACGACTTTTCTCTTCTTCTCTTCTTCTCTTCTAGAATTACCATTTTCCTATAAAAACACTCATTAAAAGAAAAAGTTATATTTTAGCACAAACAGTATAATTAAGAAGCCATAAAATTTATAATTTCGTTTTCTGTTAAATAAAAATAAAAGCAACTTAAAGCATTATTATAATTATGCTGCTTTGTATATGCTTCGACAAAAAAGAATGCCAATCTTATTAATTTCTCCATGTTCTAGCTATTAATGCAAACCAGAAAAAGAAAAACATTTACTAAAATCCACCAAAACTTATCATAATTAAACCTGAGGCATTAGATGCAAAAAAAAAAAAAAAATCAGAAAGTACATTACAGCACTGTTTTTGATCACATGCCCATAAATTAGAAGCACAATTAAATATATTAGCGAAATAGTGACTACCATCCAAATTTCAGAGTTGACGAAAAATCTGCAACTGAATGAGGTAAATACTACTACAATTTTTACTTTATAAAACTTTTGTTTCAATATCTTACTATTATTAACACCATTTGATTTGGATGTAGAAAAAATATTTTTAGATTGAGGCGACAATAAAAATAATTGATACTGTCCAGAGTTTTTATTACATGTCATGTGACGTATGTCATAAAAAAAATAAATTTATACAATCGCAATGAAAAAATTATATGTGACAAGCCAACATGCGACCAGGAAGGATTTCCTACAGCACGGTATATTACAAAAAACATATGATGTTATTGAAATTAAGTTAAAATAAATAAAGATACTAACAATCTTATTATGCATTTTACAGTGCTACAGCATATGTTGAACTTGATGACAATACAAAGAGCCTATCTGCTGTCATGTTTGCAGATATTGTGGAAAAAATATTTTCATGTACTGCTGCCCAACTAATGAAATATACTGCATATGTGTAATTTTAAAAAAAAATAAAATAGTTTTACATGCCTTTTATAAGTTGATTTTTTTAATTAAATAAGCTATGCACACCATGTCTAATTATTTTAAATGAAAATACACCACGGTTTGCAGGAATACCACCGCTTTTTCGACACTACACTACCATATTCAATTTATCAACAAAAAAAATGGACAATCTAGATATATACGGACCCGGCTAGAATGAAAAGTGCAAAATACATAAATTACACTATTGTCTCTATCGAAACAAATGAAGATTGAAATCCACCAATGATTATCATTAGTTATCTACAATTTTTAGACAAATGCTATCTTTAATTATCAATAATTTAGAGATTGATTTTTAATTTTCTTTTTATCTTACACCCATTTAAGTAATGTTTCTTTGAGTATTGGAACATCAATTTTTAATTTATTTTTGGATTAAATTAAGAACATATTTAAATCATCAAGCTTTCTATAAATACTAATATATTACATTCGGTATTAACTTTTAATTGACAACATTATAAACTATAATATTTAGATACACATAATAATAATCTCACCTAATAACTAATAATATTTTTTCTTTAATTTTTAATTGTATCACTTTCAATTAACATATAAAAAAACTAGCATAAAATTTAGTGTAAGTACTTTTTTTCTAGTATATATATGTATATATATAACAATACACCTCCATTTCTAAACAATTCATAACCAGATTTAAAAAAAAAATTACCATCAAATGTTTGTTTTATATATGAAGAAATCTTTTCTAAAAGATTTTCTTTCTTTTAAAAATAATATTTTCCGTAGACTTACCAAATAAAGAATAAATACTATAAATGAAGAAAATAAAAAAAAAAATTATTGTGATGAGGTTGAATATTTTCTCTGATTCAATATGGGATTTTGCTTTTTAACACTAATAATTTAAAGCTCACATCTATCATGTGATTATTTAAATATATGTACTTATAAATTATAATTAATATGTATGCTTCCATCAACCAATAAATTACATTTTTTTTGCTAAAACAATTACAATTATCAGTAGTTGTGTACAAATGGTACTTTAATTTTATTATTTTTTAAATTACATGTTTGCATGTTGTAATTTTCTCTTATTTTAATTTTGTACTTATGCAAAACCTGTCATCAAACTTTAAATAATATTAAGATCTGTTGTTCATTAAAAAAAAAACTTTAAATAATAAATTGTATTAATTTATATTATCATTGCTAATTATTAAAAAAAGAAGGCATCTTACAAAGAAAATGATGTTGCATGTTTTCTTCGGTTCAATTATTTTATTTAGGGGTATTTATTGGACCACATGTTTTTAAATTTATTTAGATCCAATCTAATCATATATTGGATGTTAGACTTTACCATCCGATCCGATCTAATTAATTTTAGTCATTACATTTATTCAACATCCAATAAATGTTGTATTAGATCAGTTCTATCGATTAAACATATTTCATGTATATCTATTAGTTTAATTAGTGTTTATTTAATATTTTGGACCTAATATTTATTAGATTGGATCGAATTCATCTAATATTTTAGATCCAGTATCTATTGGATTGAAATAGATCCATCCAATCCAAAAAAAATATAAAATTTATGTGTTGATCTCGCTTGTGTAAGTGTTGCCCCCCAGGTGTGATAAGGGCAATCCCTGCACCAGACAGTTGATCTGTAGCCGACCCGTCTACGTGTAACTTCCAGATAGGTTTGTCTTTGTTGTTGCTCGGCTGAGGTTCTTGTACTGGCTCCGGGGTCTTTTTTGAAATGCTCTCTTCTTTGCCCGTACACTCAACTACAAAATCTGCTAAAGTCTGTCCTTTGATTGCTGTTTGGGGTTGGTAGATTATTTCGTACTGGCCCAATTCCACTGCCCATTTGAGTAACCGTCCAGAGGCATCAGGTTTTTGTAATACTTGGCGTAATGGTTGGTCAGTGTACAACTAAACAGGATGAGCTTGAAAGTAAGGCCTTAGCTATTCCTTGTTGCTAAGATTAGGCAGTAAGTGAGCTTTTCTGGGGAAAGGTATTAATTGGATGAGTTCGGAGCGGTTGTGTCGTCATAAACATGTAGGAGAATTGGGTTTTTGAAGCTTGAGAGACTTTAATTTGGTTCTTTCGGAGAAACAATATTGGCAATTAATGATGACTCTTTGGTTAGTAGGCTCTATAAGGCAAAATATTATGCTCATGGTAACTTGTTTTCTACTGAATTGGGAGATAAGTACTCTTGAAGCTAAAGATCTAGTACATTCCTGTGCTCAAAGAACAATCGATAATGGGGAAAATATATCCATTCTTGCAGATCCTTGGCTTCCACATAGTTCTAATAGCTATGTCGTTACAAGGCACCTTGCTCTTGTGAACAAATCGGTCAGCTGCCTCTTTCAAGTTGACACTCGTGCTTGGGATGAGGATGTTGTGAGAGACTTGTTTGTTTCACGTGATCAGGACCTTATTTTGTCCATTCAGCTTAATTAGTGATTCGGCCGTAAATGATGGGTGGAACTGGAGACTTGAGACTTGTGGGAATTATTCGGTTAAAAGTGCCTATAAATTTTTACAAGAATCTAAAGGCGCTTGGTGTCGTGATGCCAATACTGATTTTTGGAAGCGTCTTTGGTCGTTACAAATACCTTCTAAGATCAGTAACTTCTTATGGAGTGCTGCTTTGGGTGTGCTCCCAACTTGTTTTCAGCTCTAAAAACGTCATGTTCCCGTCAATGCTGACTGTCCGCTGTGTAGCGCTCATGTAGAAAATGTTCAACATGCGTTGGTGGAGTGTGAGTTTGCTAAAGCTGCTTGGAATCGCAGCATGGTCGACGTTGAGGCTGGGGCTGCAACATTCAGCAGCTGGCTGTTGGGGATCTTCGGCAGAGGGCACGAAAGTAAAATGGAGGAAGTGGCTGTGGTGAGTTGGGCTATTTGGCGCGCGCGGAATGAATTTGTTTGGCAAAAGAAGAGTTGGTCTGCATCAAATATTGTTGCATCAGCTAGGAACATGCTTGATCAGTATAAATTTGCTCAAGGAAGGAAGGGTCTTTCGTTGTCTCCGCTGCATGATGGGGGGCGAAATCTTGAGCGTTCGATTGCACTTGAGTTAAACAAGATCAAAGTTAATGTTGATGGAGCTTTATTTGAACAAGAGAGGCGCTTTGGCATGGGTTGTGTAGCTAAGAATCATCATGGGGCTATGGTAGAAGTATTCAAGAAGGAGAAGATTGGTTGTGTTCAACCCGAAATTGCTGAGATAATAGGCATTAAAGAAGCTTTGAGTTGGATTGCAACTCATTCGTGGGATAGAGTCATGTTGGAAACAAATAGCTTGATGTGTGTCCAAGCGATTCAGAGCGGTATTTTTATGCCTTCACATTTTGATCTTATTGTTCAAGATGTTCAAAATTTGCTTTTGGCTTTATCTTTTGTAAAACGATCTGCAAATAAGTTGGCTTATTGCTTGGCAAGAGACTCTTGTTTCTCTATAGGTCGTGTGCTTCAGCTGGAGGACTGTTCCTCTGAAGTGCGTTCTATTGTTTTGAACGAATTTATTAATTAATAAATCTTATGATTTTTATTCAAAAAAAAAGAGAGAGAGAGAGAGAGAGAGAGAGAGAGAGAGAGAGAGAGAGAGAGAGAGAGAGAGAGAGAGAGAGAGAGAGAGAGAGAGAGAGAGAGAGAGAGAGAGAGAGAGAGAGAGAGAGAGAGAATTAGGTTGGAGTAAACTAATGTTTATTATGCATGTTGGATTACTAGGTTTTAAATTATCTTTTCTTTTTATATGTATTTTTATTTTTGATGTAATCAACTTAAATGGTAGCTAAAATGGATTGGATGGATCCAATCCAATTCAATAAAAAACCAATCAATGCATCCAATGTTTAGAACTGATCCAATCTAATACATCCATTGGATCAGATCAGATCGGATGACTTAATTAGATTGGATTGGATCGGATGACAAAATTCAATATCCAATAAATAGTTGGATTGGATTGGTTGGGTCAAAATCCATTAAATGTGATCCAATGAACACCTCTAATTATTATGAGTATATATGTGTAAGAACAAATAATTTTTTAATAATTTACTTGGTTAAGTTCTAAAATATTGTCATTTTTATTATGGTAATAGATTATTTATTTATTTATTTTTTTACAACTCAGAGAAGTTTTTTTATTACCTGAAAACATATTTATAACTTATATAACTTTCTTTGAAATCTAATTACAAAATTACAATCAATCTCCTATGTTTTTTATATGCATTTTTTGGAAGAAAAAAAAATGTAACTCTATTATGTACATTCTCTTTCACTCTTTACAAGTATATGGTAAAACATTTCGACTTTTGGCAAAATTTCATTCCCGTTCATCCATATAATTTGTACGCCCAAACGGTATTCGCAGCAACTTTCATCATTTGTCGTGACTTGGTTATCTTTGCTCGGGCTAGTTACCTAATTATTTTTGGGATACTATTATTATTATTATTATTATTAGGTTTTTATTTTTTATTTTTACACTTTAAAATATATTTTTTTTTACATTTTTATAGAAATCCACATAGAAACTCATATACCAACCAACGAAATAATTTAAATTGTAACTAAAATTTACGTAGCAACCCACATAAAGATCACTGTAATAACCAAAACTGTAAATTAAAAAAAAAGTTAAAAAATAGTATATAAAGTAATTTTTCTATTATTGTTGTTGTTGTTGTTGTTGTTGTTGTTGTTGTTGTTGTTGTTGTTGTTGTTGTTGTTGTTGTTGTTGTTGTTGTTGTTGTTGTTGTTGTTGTTGTTGTTGTTGTGTATAACAAATATTATGTGTATTTAATTTAGATTTTTATGTGTAAAAAAATAGATTTTTTTATATATATAAAGACATAAATTTATTAATTCAAATAGTAATAATAAAAGGTAAGTATGAAACAGTTATATTTTCTTTTTGAATCAAAGATGATTTTATTTAAAAACTTTTAGCAATTACAATAGTCTTTACATCGAATGGAGCATCATGCTCACTGAAAGTACAATCTGACTTCAAACAAGACCCTCGCGCAACACAGTGAGCAGCCTTGTTAGCAAATCGTTTAACATAAATTTTAAAAACATTATTTAAGAATGATAACAATCCTTGACAATCACGAACAAGCAATCCAAACTGGGATGGCATTGCAATTGAACTTTTAATAGCTTGAATAGCCATCAAGGAATCAGTTTCAAGCACCACATTCAGCCATTGCTTTCTCTTAATCCAGCTTAAGGCTTCTTTGATACCAACTATCTCTGCTATTTCAGGTCGTACCACACCAACACGACTTCCCGAAATAGCTTCGATAAGTTTACCATTTGAATCTTGGGCCACACAACCAAAACCAAACTTGTTATTCGATTGAAAGATAGCGCCATCAACGTTGACCTTAACTGTATGTGTCATTGGTTTCTTCCAATGCCCATTAACATTGTTAATATCATTTACTAACAATGCCCCCATTTTTTGTGATTGAGCACTACTCCATTGGTTAAGAGTTATTTTAGCTGACCGCACCACTTCTAATGTAGAGCAAGTTTTATTATTCCACACAACATCATTCCTCACGGCCCATATTTTCCAGCAAACCATTGCAGCTTCTCGGATGACATCAATCGGCTGTAAATCAAGCAAACTAAAGAACCATGATCTAAATTCATTATTCTGTGTTGCAGCAGTACTAACAGAGGATAAGTTCCAGCAAGCTTTACTAAATCTACATCCAAGAAGAATATGAAATATTGTTTCCTCACCTGAGTTGCATAAAGGGCATAGAGTCTCGACATTCACATGCTTCGTGTTTAATTGAATCTTTGTTGGAAGACACCCAGATATAGCACGCCAAAGGAAATGCTGCACCTTAGGAGGAATATCAATCTGCCACAACCGTTTATAACCATCTCTGTCCTGTTCAATACTAAGGTTGCTGTTATTCTGCTGCAATGCTTTGTATGCAGACTTAACAGTATAAAAACCTGATGAAGATTTATTCCAATACCATGAATCCATGTCCACAGAATCGCTCAGTTGTACAGAAAGAATAAGATCTTTATCCCTATCATTAAACAGGTCATTCAGCACTTCAACATCCCATTGTTTCTGCCCCACCGAAAACAAACTTGACACCAGATGCCCCTCCAACGCAAGGTGGCTGAACTAACATAGGGGTTCTGCTCATCAGGAAACCATGGATCGGCCAGAATATTGACTAAATTCCCTCCACCAATAGACCTCCTAGCACCAGACCGAACCAAATCTTTGGCTTCAAATAAACTCCTCCAAATAAAGCTTGGATTTTGGCCCAAAGTAGCAGTAAGAAAACTACCATTAGGGAAATACCTTGCCTTGTAAATCCTACTTACCAAAGAATTTTCATTCGTTAAGAGTCGCCATCCTTGTTTACCAACGAAAGCCAAGTTGTAATCCCAAAGATCTCGAAATCCAATACCCCCTTCACTTTTATGTCTGCAAAGTCGCTTCCAACTCATCCAACTCACACCTTTAGATGAGTTCGATTGAGACTTCCACCAAAATTTAGACATCATTCCTTCAAGGCTTGAACAAATTTCCTTTGTAAGGAGAAAAATGCTCATAGCATAACTTGGAAGCGCTTGGGCAACCGACTTTATCAAAATTTCTTTTCCTGCTTTAGACCAGAAGCGACTTTCCCAAATTTTTTTTTTCTGCATTTTATCCTTGAGGAAGCCAAGAATAGCATTCTTGTTCCTTCCCATTGTACATGGAAACCCCAAATAAAAGTTGTTCTCCAAAGCTTTCTCCATTCCCAACACCTCACACATCCTATGCCGAGTATCATCAGTAGTATTGTTGCTAAAAAAAATTGATGACTTCACATTGTTAACCTGTTGACCTGACGCTCTTTGATACACCTGTAAGAGTTGTAACACTCTTGCAGCTTCATTCTCATTTGCCTTACAGTACACATAACTATCGTCAGCAAATAGCATGTGTGAAACACGAGGGGCACCTCTTGTAACTTGACATCCCGTCAACCATTTTTTACTCTCATAATGCCGCAACAAAGATGAAAGTCCCTCAGCACAAACTAGAAAAAGATATGGGGAGAGCGAATCTCCCTGCCTTATTCCTCTACCAGGATGAATAGGCCTCATAAATTTTCCCCCATAGGTCACATTATAAGTAACTGTAGTCACACAACTCATGATGAGAGAAACAAAGTGACTACTAAACCCCATACGGATCAGCATAACCTCTAAGAACAACCAACCAACTCGATCATAAGTTTTACTCATGTCGAGTTTGAGAGCCATAAATCCTTCCTTTCCCATCCTTTTCCTCTTCAAATAATGCATAATCTCATAAGAGACCATGATGTTATCAGATATCAACTGACCAGACATAAAAGCACTCTGATTATTGGATATAACATCCGGCAAAGCACTTTTCAATTTATTTGCAATGACTTTTGAAATAACTTTATAAAGAACATTGCACAGAGAAATAGGACGAAGGTCACTCATATGCTCAGGCGACTTTTTCTTTGGAATCAAGACAATATTAGTTTCATTAAGACTAGTAGGGAACGATCCAGATATGAAGAAATTTCTTACCAAACTAACAATGTCATTGCCCACAATGTGCTAGAATTTTTGGTAGAAACCGAGGGTCATGCCATCGGGTCCTGGTGACTTTTCTGGATGCATCTGGAATAAAGCATGTTTTATCTCCTCAACTGTTACAAATTCGATCAGTTTTCCATTTTGCTCCTCAGAAATCCGGGAATGGACACATTCAAGAACATCTCCATAATCAACATTTTCATTACTAAAATGCTGCTTGAAGTAATTCGGGAATGATTCAATTATATTTTTAAAAATATATAAAAATTAATTCTGACTCGAATTTAAATAACCTTGTATAAAAATAACTAACCTATATTTTCCTTTTGAAAAAGTTAATTATTTTAAACAATTATATTATACAAGATATATATGGAACATTTCTTAATGGGTATTACCCGTTGATGGTTACTAAACAATTTAACTATAAATATTAGTTTTAAAAATATTAAACTATTAAATTTTGATCCAACGACGAATAATAAAAAGAAAAATTTGAATTTCTATGCTTAATTTAACTACTTAATTAAAAAAAATATAAAAAAATATTACTTTTTACACTATATCTAAACTATATTTATCTACAAAATACTTAAGTCAAATTCAAATTTTTTTTTTGCCGAAAAACTTTTTTTCTTAATTTTTTTTCAGCCGATGGAACAATCTCAACTCACATAATATAAAAATGAGAGATTTTTTGAATTAGATAGAAAAACTAAGCATAAAACCTCAAATTTTCATAATACTACTTATGAATGAGTAATACCCATTAAAAATGCACCCATATATAAACAATTCACCTCCATTTCTAAACAATTCATAACCAGATTTAAAAAAAATTATCATCAAATATTTGTTTTATATATGAAGAAATCTAAATATTTGTTTTATATATGATGAAATCTTTTCTAAAAGATTTTCTTTCTTTTAAAAATAATATTTTCCCTAGACTTACCAAATAAAGAATAAATACTATAAATAAAACATTTATTGTGATAAGGTTGAATATTTTCTCTGATTCAATTATGGTATTTTGCTTTTTAACACTAATAATTTAAAGCTCACATCTATCATGTGATTATTTAAATATATGTACTTATAAATTATAATTAATATGTATGCTTCCATCAACTAATAAGTTAATGTTTTTTTTTGCTAAAACAATAATTATTGGTTGTGTACAAATGATACTTTTTTTTAAAAAAATTATATGTTTGCATGTTGTAATTTTTCTCTTAATTTAATTTTTGTACTTATGCAAAACCTGTCATCAAACTTTAAATAATAATAAGATCTGTTGTTCATTAAAAAAACTTTAAATAATAAATTGTACTTATTTTATATTATTATTGCTAATATTAAAAAAAGAAGGCATCTTCAAAGAAAATGTAACGTTGTGTGTTTCTTTGGTTCAATTATTAAGGGTGTTTATTGGACCACATGTTTTTAAGTTTATTTAGATCTAATCCAATTATATATTGGATGATGTTAGACTTTACTATCCGATCCGATCTAATTAATTTTAGTCATCAAATCGATTCAATGTGGATGTTGGATTAGATCGATTATATCTATTTTAAATATATTTCATGTATATCTATTGATTTAATTAGTGTTTATCTAATATTTTGGATTTAATATTTATTAGATTGGATCGGATTCATCCAATAATTTAGATCCAGTATCTATTGAATTGAAATAGATCCATCCAATCCAAAAAAAAAAAATGTAAAATGCAAATTTTTAATGTTAATTTATATATATATATTTTACATACAACAACATAAAATCTAATTAGTTATTCAAAACAAATGAAATTATTAATTTATTCGATTAAATGTTGTGTATTAAATTTTTGGACACTTTATCCAACATTACATCTAATCAATTGTGTAATGACCGCATCTTAGGACATGGATTAATGTTACAAAAATTATTAAATACTACGCAAGTGCACACAATCAAGTAGTAAACTCACGCAAGTGAGGTCGAACCAGAGAGAATTGGATTAATTACTACTAAATTATACTTATGATTCTATTTGGCAAATCAATATTTTTTTATGATTCAAAAAGAATGAAAGTAATTCAAGAAACTTAAATAACACAAGTGAAAATCGATCAAGATGAGATAATAGGGAGGAGAATCCTGTTGTTCGTTTACCTAATTGTTAATGCTTAATTGCTATCCTTTTCTTAAAATGAATGACAGATTATAAATTAACCTAACTCTTTTCAGATCTTTTAGGTTCTAAATCACATGTTCTCTAATTAATCTCTTAATTAAACTAACATGAAATCAACATTAAGCAATAATCTACTTGTCACATAAGTCATGTGAATACTCTCGTTTCACATAGAACATCGATTATCCAATTTTAGCATTCTCAATTCTCACTTTTCAGATTTTGAATTGAGATCATAGAACATGTAAAAGGTGATCAAGCTTACACATGGAATTAAACACAAATATAGATAATTTCACAATCAAGAATGGAGGAATGACAATTATTCATTAACTAGGCAAAAACTTTAAACAACATTCATCATCCTCCCTAAATGGGAAATTTAGTTCATAAACAAATCCATAACCATTCCTATAACAATATTCAACATAAAGAAATTAAAAAGGAATAGAGAAAGAAATTGTTGGTGGAATGATTCGGGATCTTCACTTTGCTCCTCTTGTCGCTTTTCGCTGTATTTTAGGTCTCCAAATCGCTTCCCCTAATTTCCAATCGCAGTTTTCTATTTATAACTAATTTCCATCTCGCCGCGACCAAGTTGTTGCTCGCCGCGGCCAGATAGGCTTCTAAAAACAACGTTTCTATAGTGCCACTATGGCTGCGGCAAGGGTGTATCTCGCCGCGGCGACTGGAGCATTGAAATTCGAGCATTCTGCCTTCGAGTTATAGCCGCGACCACAATGATCTAGCCGCGGCCAGAAGTGCGTCATGCCTAAAATTGGCATTTTTTTCTTGGCTCCGCTTGTCTTTTACTGCACTTTTACATCCCTCCTATCTAGTGCTCTCCTGGTTAGAGCGGTGATCGGAAAAAGATTCCATATAGAGGACACTAGTTGCCCCCTATGTGGCTTGAGTGAGGAATCCTTTGAACACCTGTTCCTTTCCTGTGATGTGGAGTTTCATTTTTGGCGATCTTCTCCCTGGAGTATCTTTCCGGTGTGTGATACATGCATCTGTGTCTGGGATTGGATCAAATTCATTTGCGATCTAAATAATAGAGGGGTCCGAGTTGATGATGTTTTCTTTTATGCCTCGATTGTTGTGGATACTATTTGGAGGGTACACAATGAGAAGGTCCATAATAACTGTCCTCCTGACCTAAAAAAGTGTATTGATAATATTTGTATTTCTTATGCAGATTTGCATGCTTCCTTACTTCCTAGTCCCACTCCAGTTTTAAAGGAAGCTTGGTTCCCTTCTCTTCCGGATTGGATTAAGCTGAATTGTGATGTCAAGGTGGGATTTGATAGTATGTGCATTGCTGTTGTTGTAAGGAATCATTTTGGCAGAGTGATTAGAGTTCAGACGGCTCGGGAAGATTTCTCGGATGTTCTCTGTGGAGAAGCTGCGGCCTGCTGCTTGGCTGTGTCAGTAGCCTTAGATATCAGCTCCAAGTTTGTTATTGTGGAGAATGACTCGATGGTGGTTATCAATGCTATCAATGGGAAGGACTCTCGTTGGGCCCTTGAAAACTATATTTCATTTTGTACTAAGTCTTCTCCCTCCTTTATTAGTTGTAATTTCTCTTATATAAGTAGAACATGTAATTTTGCCGCTCATAATGTGGCTAGATGGGCGTTTGCTCATCAGGTGTTTGGGTCTATCCCAATTTCTTCCTTACCAGACAGGGGCGGACGTACATGTATATGTACTGTGGCCTTGGCCACCCCCAAACTTTCATAATTGTTAATTATTACCCTTTTATTTATGTATAGATTTTTTTTTTCTATTATGTAAAACAATATCCACCTTTATTATATATATCTATAAATAATTTTAGGACCCACTTTTAGAAAAGTCAAATTATATATTTAAAAGCGAAGTTACCTTCTTTTTTTTCGTTTCTTTTTGAATAAATATTTATTATTTAATATTATATTTATTTAACTATTACCATTTATATTCAAAGCCCACTACTTTTATCTTTTCTTTAGGCAAACAAGAAAGAGAAACTGGCAACAAAAAAATTAGATTAATCTTTAGGTTATTTCCCTTTCGCATTTAGCAATTCAAAATTTTTGGGGCAAGATACTATTCTGCAGTAAAAGGTATTCACATTGAAATTAATTTTTTTTGTTATTCTATTATTTATATGCATACAGAAAATAATGTGTGTATATATATAATTTATTAATTGATTACAATTTTGAATTGACATTAGAGATCCACTCGTCAGCCTCCACTCTACATACAATATAAAAGATTGATATCAAAACAAAGGTATGTCATAAATTCTAAATTCTAAATTTTAAATTTGTTCTTTACTCAAATAAATGGTTATGTATTTCAATTTCATTATTTTATTGATTATAACTTATATATAAAAGAAATTGAGTTAATTACTACTACAGTAATTAAAAAAAATCTACAATTAAAAGATTGTTTTCTTCTTATTTTGAATTATATGATTAAATTTTTTTGATCTATATAATATATTTTTTAATTGTGATATTTATACCCTTCTTTTACATGATAGACTTTTAATTGTTTAATTGAATAAAAGTTCAATTTAAAATGAGTTTTTAATTTTGTATTTGATGTTTTTTTTTTTGTTGTTAAGATGTTATTTATCTATAATAGGTTTTGTTAATAATTTGATTAAGTTATATAATTATGTGATTTTTTTTATATGTAGATGAGAAAACCAGCTACAATCGACACATTTTTTAAGAGAAAAAATAGTGAAGCTTCTACATCTAATGTGTCATCAATTTCACCTGTAGATATTGATCATGTAAATTTTGAAAATCGCTCTGCAAAATCTTTAAGACTTGACATTAAAGAAGGATTTGATATCAATTCGTTAGTGCGTGATCTTGGAATACGCCCACCAATATGGGAGTATCCTCCTGAGAAGCGTGATGAAGTCCGTAGAGCTTATATTAAAGCTGGTCCATATCAGATTATACTTTCTAGCTATCAAAAATCGGAGAAAGTACATTCACGTAGTTTTCAGTCATCCTGGTTTAAGCTATTTCCATCGTGGTTGGAATACTCTCCTAAAGTAAATGCAGCATTTTGTCTACCATGCTTTCTATTTCATGCTAAAGATGGAACCTCTGGATTAGATGCGTTTACTATTAACGGATTTCGATCATGGAATAAGGTGAGAGGAAAAAATTGTGCATTTGTAGCACATATTAGAAAAGATATAAATTCTCCTCATAGAAATGCTGAGAAAGCACTTGCTGATCTTATGAACCAACCATCACATGTTGCAAGAAGGTTTGCAAACTTCACATCACAAGAAATTGCTGAAAATAGACTTCGCTTGAAAACTTTAATTGAGGGAATTAGGTGGCTTGCATTTCAAGCATGCCCTTTTAGAGGTCATGATGAATCTAAAACATCAATTAATCGCGGAAACTTTCTAGAGTTATTGAGTTTCATAAGTTCTTATAATGATAAGGTAGTAGAAGTTTTGGATAAAGCTCCACGAAATGCCACATATACATCACCAACAACACAAAAACAAGTTTCGCATGTCTTGGGGAATAAAGTGAGGAATGCAATTCGTGAAGAAATTGGTGATGCAAATTTTTCTATAATAGTTGATGAAGCACGAGATGAATCTAAGAAGGAGCAAATGTCAATTGTTTTGAGATTTGTTGACAAAGATGGTTGTGTGCAAGAGCGTTTTTTTGGGCTTATTCATGTCAAAGACACTGCTGCTTTAACATTAAAACAAGGTATTTTCTCTATCCTCTCAAATCGTAGTCTTGATGTTCATTCCATTCGTGGACAAGGTTATGATGGTGCAAGTAACATGCGTGGTCAATGGAACGGTTTACAAGCTTTAATTTCAAATGAATGTCCTTATGCTTATTATGTTCATTGTTTTGCACATCGTTTGCAATTAGCATTAGTTGCTGCATCTAGAGAAGTTATTCCTCTCCATCAATTTGTTATAAAGTTGAACTCTATTGTTTATATTGTTAGTGCATCGTGTAAGCGTAATGACCAACTAAGAATTGCTCAAGCTGCAAATGTTGCTCATTTACTTGAGATGGATGAACTAGAAAGTGGGAAATGGCTTAATCAAATTGGTTCTTTACAAAGGGCTGGTGACGCTCGTTGGAGTTCTCACTTGAAATCTATTTCTAGTTTGATAAAGATGTTCAGCGCAACATGTGAAGTTTTATTAAATATTATTGAAGACGGCACTACTTTTGCTCAACGAGGAGATGCAGATGCAACTTATGAGGCGGCAACTTCATTTGAATTTGTTTTCATTTTGCATCTCATGAAAAAAATTCTAGAGATTTCTAATATACTCTGTCAAGCTTTGCAACTTCAGTCTCAAGATATTTTAAATGCAATGCATCTTGTTTCATCTACTAAGATTCTCATTCAAAAATTAAGAGAAGATGGATGGAATGAATTAGTTGATGAGGTGAAATCCTTTTGTGAACCTATTAATATACTTGTGCCCAATTTTAATGCTCATTATACTGCGAGAAGAGGAAGAGCTCGCGGTCAACAAGGTGTCATTACAGTGGAGCATTATTATAGAGTTGATATCTTCAATGCAGTGGTAGACTTTCAACTGCAAGAATTAAACAACAAATTCAATGACAACACAGTAGAGTTACTCATTCTTAGTTCAGCTCTAGATCCGAGAGAGATGCGTGTATCATTGAGAGTTGATGACATTTGCAAACTGGTACAAAAATTTTACCCAAGAGATTTCACAGAATACGAAATGATACATCTAAGGACGCAATTTGAACATTTTGATCATGTGCGAAATATTCCTGATTTTATAGTCTTAACAACTATCTCTGATTTATGTCAGTGGCTGGTAAAAACTAGAAAAGCAGAAGTTTTTCCACTTGTGTATAGAGTGGTAACTCTTATTCTTACACTTCCAGTTTCTACAAATACAACAGAGCGATCGTTTTCAGCAATGAATTTAGTGAAAACTACACTCCGCAACAAGATGGAAGATGAATTTTTAAGTGATTGTTTGCTAGTGTATATTGAAAGAGAAATTGCTGAAAAATTTAGTATAGATCCAATTATAGATAATTTTCGTGACATGCAAGAGAGACGTTCTATATTTTAATTTAATTATGAATTTAATAATATATTTTTTTTTCAAAAAAAATATTAAGTTTTACTATAGTTTGGCCCCCCCTCAAATAAATTCCTTGCTCCGCCCCTTTTACCAGACAATATATTTTGTAACGACCGAGAGGTCTGACTTATTTTGAATTTATGATACAAACGCCTTTTTTCAAAAGGTAGGGCTCTTGCCTATGTTCATAAAGAAGGCTAATGATAAGTGATTGACCTAATCAAGGCTGTCTGAAGGTATTAAAATGCCTAAGGTAAAATATAAAATGAGGCCTTTTCTTTTTATGAAAATTTAAAATATTTTTTTTTTAATTTTTTTCTTCCAAATATTATTTAAATTTTGATACAAATATAATTTAACTTTTTTATCTTCTTATAACAAATAATTTTTCTCATCATATAACTTAATTTAAAGTAATTTTTAATTAATAATATTTTTATTGAAATATTATATAGTTTAAGACTTTTATAGAAACATTAAAAATAAATCACGTGATTATTTAAAGCTCACGTCAATCATGTGATTATTTAAATATATATATATTTATAAAATAATTAATATGTATGCTTCCATCAATCAATAAATTACAATTTTTTTTGCTAAAAAAATTACAATTATTATTGGTTGTACAGATTATACTTTTTATTATTTTCTAAAATTATATGTTTGAACGTTGCCATTTTTCTCTTATTTTAATTTCTGTACCTATGCAAAAGCTGTCATCAAACTTTAAATAATGATATGATCAGTTGTTCATTAAAAAAACTTTAAATAATAACGAGTTATTAATTAGATTTTTTGTTTTGTTAAATGATAAAATAGACTCTGTATTTTCCCAAATGGTACAAATAGGATTCTGAACTGATTTTTTTATCAAAATAAAATTTAATAATAATTCAATCTAAGGTATTAAGACAAAACTGTTTATATTTTCTGAATCTGCTTGTGTTAAGAATTGTTTTTAAGTTAGTTATATTAAAAAAAAGTTGTCAAAAATTAAACTTAAGGTGTTATTTTTACTATTTTAGAAAATACATGATATATTTTGTCATTCGACAAAACAGAAGGTCCAATCAATAATTTTTGTAAAATACAACATTTAAAATAATATTTATCATACTAATAAATTGCATTTATTTTATATAATCATTGCTAATTATAAAAAAAAAGAAGGCATCTTACAAAGAAAATGAACAAGACACATGTAATAAAGAAGGCATGTAATAATTTTTGCAGAATATAAAATTTAAAATAATATTTATCTATAATAATAAATTATATTTATTTTATATAATCATTGCTAATTATTAAAAAAAGAAGGGATCTTACAAAGAAAATGAATGAGACACAAGTAATAAATACAAGGTGGGGCTCTTACCTATTCTATAAAAGTCAATTATAAGTGACTGACCCAATAAAAAACAAGAAGTAACTCTTTCCTATGCTTATTTCCTTTTTTTAAATTAAAACTAATAAGGGGAATCATCTGGTTATATACTTTTTAATTTTTACCATTTGAGTTATTAAATAATTTTTATATAAATTGTTATATAAATTTAAGTTACGATTTAAGATTTAAGTTACTCTAGTAAGTTATTATGTAAATTTCTTGCAGTGTGAATGATATTTTTTTTCCCCTTGTAAAGCAAAATATTATATTTATTGTTTACACAATAAGTATATATATATATATATATATTCTAGGTGATTGTTACGTGCCAAGCCACGTAGTGTTAGTTTTATTTAATATTTTAGTTTTTTATTTTAATTAATAATTAAAATAGTATAATTATTTGAACGATTTGTTTTATAAAAATAAAATATGTGTCAGTATATTTAGTAAGTAAAACATAATTGTGTTATAATAATGTATGTTATTAATAGTAAAATATACATTAATCTTGTGACAGTCAGTAGTCCCGTGATCCGTAAGGGGAAATACCGGGTAAGCTGTACAATCTCACACCGCCTGGGGAAGGTCAAGTGGGATGATTCTAAGACTGTGTAGGTATGGGACTACACAGTTGAAGAGAGCTTAAATAGATTAATTGGTACTACCTATATCAACAAGGTGCATCTTGTTTTTCGGTAGCCCATCACGAAAGAACTCCACAGTTAAGCGTGCTTGACCTGGAGCAATTTTAGGATGGGTGACCTCGCAGGAAGTTTTCCCAGGATGCGTGTGAGTGAGGACAAAGCACGCTGGAAACACTCGTGTTGGTCTGTAGGGTCAGTCATCAATCCAGGAAGTAGCCAGAGTGACGTACTCGTGTATAAGAGTCATTCATTCCGTGGGTGTAAGGGCCCAATGGAGGCTTGAAGCGGGGACGTTACAAATGGTATCGGAACGCCGGCCAGTAGGAAGTGTGGTCGACGAGGACGTCGGACCCGTGGGGGGTGATTGTGACAGTCAGTAGTCCCGTGATCCGTAAGGGGAAATACCGGGTAAGCTGTACAATCTCACACCGCCTGGGGAAGGTCAAGTGGGATGATTCTAAGACTGTGTAGGTATGGGACTACACAGTTGAAGAGAGCTTAAATAGATTAATTGGTACTACCTATATCAACAAGGTGCATCTTGTTTTTCGGTAGCCCATCACGAAAGAACTCCACAGTTAAGCGTGCTTGACCTGGAGCAATTTTAGGATGGGTGACCTCCTGGGAAGTTTTCCCAGGATGCGTGTGAGTGAGGACAAAGCACGCTGGAAACACTCGTGTTGGTCTGTAGGGTCAGTCATCAATCCAGGAAGTAGCCAGAGTGACGTACTCGTGTATAAGAGTCATTCATTCCGTGGGTGTAAGGGCCCAATGGAGGCTTGAAGCGGGGACGTTACAAATCTTCTAATTGAAAAAAGTGCTATTATCTCATTTCATATCTAATAATAGCTACACAACTATATATTTATAGACTTTCACATTCTTTGCAAATTACTAATAAGCACCAATAATATTTTCATATTCTAATATTTTTCAACCTTCTCCTCTTGGTGGTAAAATTAAAAATAAAACTAAAAATAAGCACAAACATATAAGGTAAATACTAATTACAGCCCATTTCATATTTTATTTTTATTATTTTTTTAAGCCCAAGCCCAAAAATCTCTAAGCCAACACAATCAATCTTCTTTTATATTATCTTTTCTAGATATTTTATCTATATTTTTCTTTTTTAAAAAATAAATAAAAAAATTATTAATATTCTATGGATCAAATTGTAATGAGATAGCATGTAACTCTGTTTATTTTTTAACGGGAGATCAAACCTAATTGTTAAATTTAACAGAATATTCTTTTATTTTTAAGTATATTCTGTTAAACCAAGAATGTTAAACCAAGAAATGCCGTTAGATAGGCACTTTTAATATATAAAGATATGAGAAATGTTAAAGGGTACCAATAGTGTCTAGCACTTTTTTATGTGTTAATGTCGCTATTGGTCCAATTAAGTATTTGGTATCATATAATTTAATATAATAATTTTTAGAAAGTATTGCTAGTCAATCACAACGCGACATATCGCAAAAGTGCTAAGCACCACTAATACCTAATAGCAATGCTCTATATATAGAGAGAGAGATTGATCAGATATTGGATATTATTATTGATCACCTCTTGAAAGTTATGGACTTTCGAAGCTCTAATGTGGTTGTGCCATGTGTGCAAGAATTGGCAAAAGATCCCAATATGGTGAGTGTTCCACCAAGATACATACGCAATGATCAAACTCAAATTGATCAAACCAATAATTCTTCTGTAATTTCTTCTGATGAAACCCCAGTTATCAACTTCCAAAACTTATTGCTTATCTCTCAATCTCATCACCCACAATTGTATCAATCTGAACTCAATAAGCTCCACTCAGCATGCAAGGAATGGGGCTTCTTCCAGGTATAATTTATATTTATATATCTTTCTTAATATTGTGTTTTTGATACTCACATAGTTATAATAATTAATTAAGTCTAGATACATCTTATAAATACTGAAAATAAAATTCAACTTGCTTTTTTCTCTATTTAGTAAATTATTCTAACTACGATAATAAATATGGATTCATGGTTCATTTTTTTGAGAGTGCACTAGTACAAAGCACCCTATATAATATTTTATATTGAATTAATAGTTTTTCTCAATAATAATAATAATAATAATAATAATAATAATAATAATTTGCAGTTGGTAAACCATGGTATAAGTGATTCTTTGGTGGAGAAAATAAAAGAAGGGATAGAAAAATTGTGCAAACTGCCGATCGAGGAGAAGAACAAGCTATGGCGGAATCCAGGAGATTTAGAAGGCATTGGAGATCCTGTTGTTTTTTCTGATGAACAAAAACTTGATTGGAAAGATGAGTTATTTCTCATTACTCTACCACTTGCCTTGAGGAACCCTCACTTATTTCCAAATCTCCCTCTTCCTTTCAGGTTTATTTTATTTATTCTTATTTTTCTTTTTTAATTCCTTAACAATTACATCTTCAAATTTAGAAAGATGCTAAAACTTATGTCTAATTTCACCAAAAATATATAGCAGGACCGGGCAAGCTGGACAAGGCCCGCGTCTAGGATTCACTCATTCTAGGGACCTAAAACAATATTTTCTCTTTAAAAATATATAATTTTTTAATAATTTTTAAAAATACTACATATTTTTTAAATAAAGAACCTATTAATTTTTATTTTATTAAGGTCCACTTAATTTTAGGGTCAACTTTGATGTATAGTAATGTATTATTAAGGCATATTTGCAAATGAGTGCGTAATTATTAAGTCTTGTCTGGTAATTACTAGGCTAGTAAGATAGTAATAACATTATATATTTTAAAATTCAGATATAAATTGATAATTATTTACTAATTGCCAAAAAATAATATTTTTTTAAAAATTAAGACTGAAAATAGAAAGTTTTTAGCAATAATTCTCATCATGTAACTAAAACTCTTTAATTATCTCTAATTACATAATTAGACAAATATATCAATTTATGTATAATGATTTTTAATTACACTCAAATCCAAAATCTCTATAATTTTCTAAACACCCATTTACCGATAAACTTTTTAATGTATATCTTTTTAAAGCAAAAATCCACTAATATTTGTATATGTTATTATCATAGAACAACTTCTAACACACACACAAATGTGCAGGGAAAATTTAGAAATTTATTCATTGCAATTGGCAAAACTAGCCAAAGACATAATTTCCCAAATGGAGAAGGTTATAGGAATAGAAAGCAAAGAAATTTCCAAATTATTTGAAGATGGAATACAATCAATGAGTATCAACTATTATCCTCCATGCCCACAACCAGAGAAAGTTACAGGTGTGGCCCCTCATTCTGATGCATGTGGCATTACCTTTCTCCTTCAATTGAACCAAGTTGATGGCTTTCAAGTCAAGAAAGATGGCATGTGGATCCCTATCAAACCTCTCCCAAATGCTTTCATTGTCACTTTAGGAGATCTGCTAGAGGTAACTCTAAATTTACATAAACTACTTTTGGTAAAAAATTGAGTAAATACTATTTTGGATCCTCTCTTTTGTAAAAGTTACAATTGGACTTTCTGTTTTGTAAAAGTTACAATTGGACTCTGTATTTTTCAAAATGGTACAAAAAGAATCCTGAACTGATTTTTTATCAAAATAAAATTTAATAAAAATCCAATATAATTTTAAAAAAAGTTGTCAAAAATTAAGCCCAGACCTGGGCTTAATTTTATCATTTTTGAAAATACAGGGTCTATTTTGTCATTTAACAAAACATAGAGTCTAATCTGTAACTTTTACAAACACAAGGTCCAAAATGCTATTTACCTTAAAAAAATTATATACTTTTAAAGATTTTTTAAAATATTTTTACAGTGTTTTTAATAAAAATAACAAGAAAATTACATAAAAAATAATATACAAATAATTAAAAACCAACAACAAAATAATAAGAGTATAACATGAAAAGGCTATTTTTTTTTTAGAAATAAAATCTTAAAAACTGTTAAAATGTTTGAAATTTTGTACAACTCTACTTTTAATTATTTTTTTTGTTGTTGTTTTTATGTTTTTTTTTTCTTAAAATAATTTTTTATTTTTTTTACTCTATTTTTCAAAATATTTGATTAAAATTATATTTTTTTTTTTTTTTTAATTTTTACATCAGACCATACAGAAGCTTATTTGTAGGGCCAGCCCTTAGCACTAATGGACTGAAAAAACGTATTGTATTTAAAGTTGGGTTTGAGTAATATTAGACCTATTTTATAAAATTTACAAAATTACCATTTTTTTTCTCTATGTCATTTACATAATATATTTATAATACATAAATAATAAAAAAATTATTTATTTTTTAAATTTAAAACTTAGCTACATTTAGTTAAACATTCATACATAAATTACATTTTTGATGTGTAATAACTTATCTATTGTAAGTGTTATAATTAATTGGATTGATTAATGGACACAACACATTATTTATAATAATGGTACATATTTTGTATTAGATTATGTAAATAATATATTTTTATATTTGTAGCTATTTTACAAAAATCGTCCTATATATATATATATAAAATACATGTAATTTATGGTTGCAGATTATAACAAATGGAATATATCTTAGCAATGAGCACAAAGCAATAGTGAACTCTACAAAGGAAAGAATGTCTATTGCTACATTTCTTAATACGAATGAAGATTGTGAAATAGGCCCAGCACACAGCTTGATCACTCAACAAAATCCTGCCCTATACAAAACACTGTCGAGTAAAGACTATGTAAAGGGTATATTTTCACGTGAGGTTTATGGAAGATCTTACGTTCAAGAAATGAAATTGTAAGCTAATTAATTATTTGACAAGTTGCATGGGGTTTAATAAATCTTAATTACATTACTACTTGTATAAGTAATGTTTTTATTATTTGTAATAATTTGTTACTATATAGTTACCAAATATACTTTGGAAACTATGTTTGTTTGGTTTTGTTATTTCCTTTCGATATTTGTTTTGTGCTTTGCGTGAGGTTTGTAATTGTTTCCCTTTAATTTGGTTTTCAATGAATTGGGGTGATCTAAGTCAATTAGCTGTTATTCTCAAAATTAATATTTACCTTAAATAATGTACTTTAATAGTATTTGGGAAATTTAGCTTAACATCCTTAAATGTAAATTATGGTCTCTTAATATACTACCAAATTAGAAGAAAGGTATCTATACTTTTAATATCTTTTCTTCCTAAAAATACCCTTACATTTTTAAAAGCCTCTCTCTCTAACTCTCTTACTTTAACTAAGTCTCCCGTCTTTACCCCGAAGCCCCAAAATCCACAAGCTCAACCACACCCGAAACCCCTGACACCCTACCCATCGTCAGAGTCTCAACCCATCACTCGTTTTCTATGTTTTTTTTTTTTTTTATGGTTTTCCATTTTTGCAATATGTTGCAATATTTAGCGATTATATTTACAATGATAGACCAAATATGAGGTTAGAGATGAAATTTAGCAATGATTAGCGATATTTTACGTAATTAACAATGTTTAGCGATGCTTTTAGCGATGTATTTGCCATATGAGACTAAAAAAGCATAGTATATCGCTAAACATCGCGAAAACTTGAGTGTGAGTTAGTAACATTTAGCGATGTGATTGGCGATGTTTAACGATTTAGCGATATTTAGTGATGTTTACCGACATCGTGAAAATTAGAAGAAAAAATATGCGAAAAACAAGAGATGGGTTGAGAACTTCGAAGATGGGTGGGGATTTCAAGGGTTTCAGGATATGGTTGAGCTTATGGATTTTGAGATTTTGGGGTGGAGACACTACAAAAAACTGCTACCTTTTGTGATAATCTTTTAGTCACAATATAATTTTTTTGTGACTAAATGTGACTTTTAGTCACAATAAAAAGTTACTTGTGACTAAAACTTAATATTTAGTTATAAATTGTCACTAAATATTTAATTTTAGTCATAAACAAATATTGTAACTAAAAACACATTTAGTCACAACAAATCGTAATTTTTGTGACTAATATTTTTAGCCACGGACTTTTTAATCACAACATAATAATAATAATAATTTATATTGAAATATATTTTTATATTGAAAAAATTTTATTTGAATTTAATTTATTGTTAATTTTGTAGGAATCAAAAATTATTGTAGTATTTTGTTGAAGAAAAGAAAATGAAAGAAAAAGTAGCAACATTGAAAAAGAAAGAAGCTCAAAGAAAAAGAAAAGAGAAAAGAAAGGCCCAGCAGCTCAAGGCCCAAGTTCCTTCTCATCAGCCAGCTGTGGACCCCGCAATCCTCGTCATCAACAGTTGGCGCATCCCTATTCGTTTGCCTGTCCAACGCAGCGCCCAATTGGCGCAAATCTCTCTCCACACGCTAGACACATGGCAGCTTGGGATTGGCCCACTTCTTTCACTGTCCTGTTACATGATAAATCAATCACAATATTAATTCAAACTCAAACTTTTCACTGCCAATCAACAATATTCATGATCCAAAATGAGAGTTTAATACACATCATTCACCTCCTAAACAAGATAAATTTAGAACTAGGAGATCCTAGTAAAGAACAATGCCTAGAGAATTCACTTTTGTTTTTAATTTATTTGCTTATCATGTCTTGTAAATGGCTCTTATATATTTTGGTGACCAAAATGATGATGTGGTGGTGCTCTGGTCAAACTCTCGTGAGGCTGGTTTCATGAAGAAGATGAACAAGAAGAAGCAAAAAATAAAAAATAATATAAAATAAATTTATAATTTTAAAATATATTTTTTACTTTTTATTTTATTTTAAAATTTTTAATTAATAAAATTATTATTTGGACCAATAAAAAATTGACACGTGTCATTTTATTTGGGTTTAAAGGATCAGTTAGAAAATGGACCAACAGATTTATAGAAAATGTGACTTTGGGGACTATTTGTAACGTCTCGATTTCTTGAGACGTCACACTTGCTAGTCTGTTCAAACCATTTATAATAAAGACAATAAACTAATTTATTGAAATAACAAAAGCATGAGATCTCATTATTTTAAAACAAAAATGCTTGATTCATTTATAAATTTTTAAACATTAAGTTTTACAAAAGTAATCACGAGCTCAAATCTTTAACGAAATATTTTTAAATCGAGCTCGCCATCCTCACTGTTTAGTTTTGCCTTACCTGCACACAAAGTACCCGTGAGCTAACGCCCAGTAAGAAAAGCTATGTAGGACATAAACACCCCACCCCCCCCCCCCCCAAAAAAAAAAAAAAAAACTAAATAACATACCCATATATCAATATCACAACATCAAATCAATTCATACCATGCTTGCATACATATAACAGCATGTCATATCACATCTTATCCTTACATGCAATATAACATTATATCACAGTGTAATCTTAATGCATGCTATACTCACACACATAGCACACAGTGTATCTTATCGCACATTGTCTTCACATACGATAATCTACTCCAACTCATGTTGATCAGACATGAAGTATAACTTTCCCTGCCTTGTGCTATTTTCACACTCGGCATCCAATAGGGCAATCCCTTATCACAAGCTGTACTCACTCATGATAGGATAACCTGCAAGTAAACCCATACAAGCAGCCAAAAATATATACTGTAGTGCTATGCTCACACCAGCAGCAGAAAACCTATTCTATAAGTGCGATTCTCACACAAATAGTCAAAAGCCTTATCACTATCACATACTAACAATACTAACATAAACAACAATCCACCATAGAATAGAACATGTAAATACAAACCCATAATACAGTTGTATGTTTCAACATACACCCTGTGCACAGATGTCCACTCTTCTTACCTTAGTTGCTAAGTATATCCTTTTCTCTCCCTCGAACCTCTTGTCGAGTCTTTTATTGAGGGCAAGATCCTAAATCCAATAACACAATAACACTTAAAATATATTAATTCAACCATAACCTAAGATTAACAATGAAATCTTCATCAAACTACACAACACGTAGGCCAATTTCACTTGCATGACACACCAAACACAGTCATTTATCACTATGATTCACACCAACAAATATGATGTACTCAAATGAATATTTTTTACGTAAAATATGAACTCATACAAATACTTTTTATGTGAAATTTTACTAAAATATCATTTATTAACAAAATATACAAATATGTAATTATTTACCTAAATCAGAAACTAGCATATTTCTTAATCATTTATACAACTTATAAAACACATTTAATCTATCAAGAAATACGTACAATTTATTATTCATATTTATGTACTAATTTACACTTCAAATTGTATATAAAATACCAATTAATTAAATAAATAAAATAACAAAACATCTCAACCTAATCTTAAATTTATTTCATAGACTAGAATTATATTGTAACATCATATTGACAGTTCTCAAACAGTGAACACAATTTTTTTTTATTATTTATTTTAATTAAAATCTAATTAATTAGTTAATTAATTATAGATAATTATAATAAATATCTACAATGATTAATAATTTATAAACCTTATTCCATATCATAGCATATATAGTAAATAATATTAAAAAAATACCTTTTACTTTTTTAGCATCACCTAAGTATTTTCTATAATTAATTAAGTATTAATTAAATAAATTCATGAAAAATACAAAAATGATCGAAAACTAAATCTAACCATTTGAACACAGTTTATAGTCTGTACCAAGCCCCAAATAATTTACTTTGAATTTTCTGAGCAACCTAGGTATTTTTCATAATTAAATTTAGAAATAACACAAATAATTCATGAAAAATACAAAATTGACTAAAATTTAAATCTATCAATTTTGTAACAGTTTATATCTCATAAATAATCATATAAAATAAACTTAGATTTTTCTGAGTAATCTAAGTATTTTTTTCTAATTAATTTAACAAATAAACTAAATAATTCATAATAAATCAAAGAGAATTACCCCAAATAATGTTTTTTTAACTTTTTTTTTTCTTTCAAATTTACGGTTTGTGTTTCTAAAGTGGTTGCAGCGCTAGTTACAATAGGAGTTTCTATACGATTTTTTGTTACAATTTAAGTTGCAGTGCTAGTTGCAATAGAAGTTTCTATGTAGAATTCCGTAAAAATACAAAAAAAAAAAAAAAAAAACTTTTTTGAAGTATAAAAGTGAAAAATACCCTAAATCAAACAATTGCAAAAAAAATTATGAAATTTCACCAAACACCCTAAAATAATATGTCGAATCGAAATCTACAAAAAAAAGATGGGGAAAACATCTCAGAACTGCCCAGAACGCAGTCGCCGGCGTTCACGTTGGTTTTGTGGCTGGCAAAGTATAACTTTGTCTCCAATTGCTCTTGACGAGTCCTTTCGATTGGAGAAGCTTTCCACAGTGCTTAGGACCTCAAAACGAGTAAGAACCCCAACATAACAGCCCCAATGCGTCAGATCAGAGTCATCTTCTCCAACTCCGGTGTATCGTCAATAATAGAGCCAAAAATGGCAATTTTCGTATGGGGCCTTAAAGCTTCGATTCTTCACGTCAAAAATGATCCTTAAGGTCCCATAAGCTTAAATACAACCTTTTGTAAACCCAGAAACGATTCAAACACGTTCAAATTCGAGATCGCTCAAGAACGTGTATGAACATGCATGAAAATGGTGAATCTCGTTCGGGGTGTTTTCGGACTGTTTTAATACGCTCAAACCCTTTCTTAGAGTCTCAAAAGCCCAATGAAAACTCTCAAAGTAACCCAGAACACGCCCAACCCGAAGAAGGAAGAAAAGAAAAAAAATTAGTTGCTATGGTGGTTCGTTACGGTCCCGACCCACACACTCTCTGCCTCTCGCTCTTTTCCACGACTTCTGAAATCTAGGAGTCGATCTCCATCATGTTAAAATGAGAATAAAGAGGATCATTTAAACCGAAAGTTTGAACGATTCATTCCCACAATTTTAGCTATTGTAACCATACGTATAAAAAAAATAATAAAAATAATATTTGTATTAACTATACCATATAATATCATTATATAATAATATTTTCTATTACTATACCAAAAATAATAATAATAACAGATATTATTATTCTACAGTATTATAAAATTAACACATAATATCATTACTATTACACCTATATAACAATAATAATATTTATTGTAAATATTAAACATTATACATATGCCAAAAAAAAATAATTATTATATCATCATAAAAAATAAACTTATACATATTTAAACTTATAGATATTACACTATTACCGCCAATTTTTAAGGTTGGAGACTATTCTGCATCAACTCTAAGTTTTTGAGGACTTTTGCTGCAATTATCTCTACCCAATAAAAAATATTCCATATGTATATATATAATTTAACTTCACTATTTTTATTTTTATTTGAAGGGAATCAATTTATTCAAACAGCAAAAACATATTACAAGAAGGAGCTTCAACACCTTTGAGGCATCAAAATGTCCAAAAACTATATTTAGAAAAACATAAAAAAACAACCAAATAATGAGCAAGCTCTTATTAGGCATAACAAACAAGCTTATTAGGCATACAAATAGAATAAAACCACATAATTTATTTTGAGAGACTTTTTATATTATATTATGAGATTTAATATTATTAAAGATTTGAGTTGATATTATGGCGAGAATAATAATTAGGAGTGATAAATTTGCGAAGCATTTCATCAGCTTCAAACTTGGCCATATCTTCTTCATTCAAGTTAACATAAGCTTCAATTCCATCACCATCACTTGTGTCAAACAAAGCAATGATTTTATCAAAACTCCAAGCACCTGTGCTAGACCAATCAGGCTTACCCCAACCAAAATCAATTTCATAAAAATGGAATCGACTCAAACTTGTAACCTGAAATTCAATCACCTCACCTCCCCTCTTCTCAATACTTTCTGAGTTTTGTTGGATCTTACTCAATTCATCCTCTTCTCCCATTTGAAGTTTACGAATATACTCTTTGTTCATCTTCTTAACTCCTTCTCTTATCTTCTTCACAAGCCCACTAGTAATGGAAGCTTCCCCATTAATACTCGAGGCCGGAATTTGTGTGCCTGCGTACACTAAGAAGTTTCCAAATGAGTTTTCAGCCAAGGGTGGATTCATCCTTGGATGAAGATTCACAGTGTGCAAAATGGTATAAACCCTTTCTTTTTTCGGCTTTGTTATTTTCGACACTGCAGCCTCATACCTACTTATTATGAAAGTAGATAAAGTCTCAACACGAGAAGGTCGAATATTATTTTCTTTGTCCCAATACATTGCTCTTAAGGCCTCAATAGCGAAACCATTGAAAACAAAAATCTTTGATATGACACCCTTTTTCATGACATCAGTCTTTATGTCAATCAAGGATTGGGGTCTAGGAGGAAACAAAGTTGCCGAAACAAACTCAGGTTGAAGCGATTTTGGTAACATGGTGGTGGTTCCATCTCGAGCCATCATCGCCCAAGTTTTGATAAACCTCATCCATGATAAAGCGTCGGCAATCTTATCAGAAAAGTTGATACCAACTACGATTCCTCCACACTCGAACATGTTAAGTTGAACCCCGAATAGAATTTGATGAGCATCATCACTTTCATCGTGACGAGACATGAAAGGGCAAAAGATGCCGAGTTCTTGAGCTATTGGATTGGACAAAACTTGGGAAAGTCGCCCATTCACTTGAGCTTTCACAAAGGGAACGCCTTCGTCGTTGCAATGGATGAGTTGTGCATGCTTATCGAGTCGTCCAGCTAAAGGGTAGTAATGTGTTAAGATGGCTGATAAGGACCTTTTTAGAATGTTGGCTGGATCAATATTGGTTGTACTACTTTTCATTTTGTAATAAAACACCAATGGGTCATAGAATATGGGAGATGATTGGTCAAGTAATGACAGTTTGTAATGCTCAAGATTTTTAGGAGTTGGATAAGATGGCTTGATAATCTCAACAGAGATTGCTTCAACTTCAATATTCATCATCTTTATTTTAAGAATGGTTTTATCAAAAACAATGTGATATTTGTGAGTGTGTGATCTCTTCAATTTGGCCTCTTATATTTATAGCGTTTTTCTTTTTTGAAAAATAAATATAAAAAACTACTTCATATGATACCCATGTTTTACACAAACTTCAATATAAAATATTTTATTAATTTTTAAATACCATTTCTCTAATCACTAGTTTCAATATAGGTTGGAGAGTATGCATGTGTATAGGTTATGGAACATTGTTATTACGTGCCTCATCATCTTTTATAAGTAGTGCTATTTAATTGGTTAGCGATATTTTTAAAAAATAATTATTTTAAAGGGTAAATAACTGCCTAAGTACTTACAGTTTTAAGTTTGTAAGCGGCATAAGCTCAATATTTATTTTTAGCGGCATAAGTACTCAATATTTGTAAAACTGTAATTTCTTTCAGTTTCATCAGTACAGACTCCATTTTGAATTTATTAAAAGAACATTTGGAAGTAACTGATACTATAGTAGAACCTCTATCCAAGAATACAGTTGGGACCAAAAAAATTATAAAATAGAGTTACACTAGAAAAAAAAAATTCAAAATACCAAAAAATATCAATATAACAACAATGACATTAAACAATCATAATAGAATTATTTTTGAGTATAAATATTTATACATGTATTACAATTTAGAATAAAATAAGTAATTCTACATAAATAATTTTATAAAATATGTGTATATATTTTATTAAGATGTAATTATTTTTATATAGA
Organism: Cannabis sativa; assembly: GCF_029168945.1. Classification (NCBI taxonomy): domain Eukaryota; kingdom Viridiplantae; phylum Streptophyta; class Magnoliopsida; order Rosales; family Cannabaceae; genus Cannabis; species Cannabis sativa. Next base: position 22,323,572 of record NC_083610.1, read on the forward strand.
GGTATATTTTGTTAATACGGGACTTAGAAAATGTATAACTAATTACAATTTAGAGGTTATTCTTATTTATAATGGGCCCAAATTGGGACTTGATTTTTTTTATAATAAATTAGAGGTTATTCTTGAATAGAGTATTCTTAAATACAGGTTCTACTGTATATGTTTCTATCTAGACCCTAATGATCTAGAATTTAGGCCTTATATGTGCCATGTTTAAGACAATAACAGAGTCTGTACTGACAAAATTAGAGAAAAATTACAGTTTTACAAATATTAGGTACTTATGCCGCTAAAAATAAACAGTGGGTTTATGCCGCCCACTTACAAACTTAAAACTTTAATTGTACTTATGCCGCTATTTACTTTATTTTAAATTATATAAGATCCGATACTTAATTGCACTAATAATAATATGACACCGAACCGAACGTGTGTTAATCCATATTATCATGAAATAATTAGTCAGCTAATTATAATTATTATGAAATTTCTAACTCAAATTAAAATAAAAACTCATTAAAATTAATTCCACATTATCATTGTTGTATCATATGTTAATTATTTTTAGGTAGTTTTTGTTCATATTGCCCGTTTAGATTGGATGTCTCCTTTGAGTGATTTCAAGTTGTTTTATTTAAATTTTTGAGATAGTTTAGCTTAATTATAAAAGTTAGGCTAATTAATAGGTTTTTCTCCCGAACTTTGACATGTACTAAATCGTGCCCCCTGAACTTTTTTGGCCGTTAAAAATTCCCCCTGAACTATTGAGATTGTTAAATTTAAGGACTTTTGTCTAATTTTAGTAAAAAAATTCTAACATAGATGAAAGTTCAAGGGGCATGATTTAGTACATATCAAAGTTTGAGGGGCATTTTGATAGATATCAAAGTCTGGGGAGCATGGTTTAGTACATATAAACAATCACTGAAACAGTAAAATTGAATGAAATTAGACAAAAGTCCTTAAATTTAACAATCTCAATAGTTCGGGGGGAATTTCTTACAGTCAAAAAAGTTCAGTGGGGACGATTTAGTACATGTCAAAGGTCGGGGAGAAAAATTACTAATTAGCCTAAAAGTTACTTTATTTTTATTTGTAGTGACGGATCATATTCTAACTTTGTATATATTTAGTTAGATAATTAATTAATTGACGGTAAGTCCCTCCATCTAACGTTTATATATACACTACAAAAAAGTTTACTTTTAGTCACAATAAAATTTGTGACTAAAATTAAAAAAATTGTGACTAATTATAAATTATCATTTTTATGTTGTGACTAAAAGATCCGTGGCTAAAAGTATTAGTCGCAAAAATTACAATTTGTTGTGACTAAATGTGTTTTTAGTCACAATATTGATTGTGACTAAAACTAAATTAGTGATAATGTAGTTAAATACTATGTTTTAGGCACAAGTAAGTTTTTGTTGTGACTAAAAGTCACATTTAGTCACAAAAAATTTATATTGTGACTAAAAAGTTATCACTAAAAGTAACAGTTTTTTGTAGTTATAAGGAGAAATTTCTTAAAGATTTTTATTTTTTAAATAATATATATTTTTCCCAGAGAACTCACTAAAAAATAAATACTAAGACAAATTATTATAACCAACATAAAACAAAAAATAAATAAGCAAAAATAAAGAGCCTCGAAGCCACAAGAGAAGCAAGCATATTGAAAGGAAGTATCACATCACCAGAGAATATGTGGCAAGAGAGGATGTACTGGTAGAAAAAGTGGACACAGAGGACAACCTAGCTAATCCATTCACCAAGGTCTTGGCAGGAACTGCATTCGAAAAGCACCGTCAGAATTTAGGATTAATTGAAATGTACTGATTGGTTTTATATTAGTGCAAGTGGGAGTTTGTTGGGTTTTATGCCCTAAATAAAACTCTATTTCAATGTAATCTCTATTATTCAATATCAATAAAGAAACAGAAGTATTTTCATCACTCCTTTGTGTGTCATTTGATTCATGTTATCATTTACTTGTTTATTTGATTTATAAATTCATCCGAACCCTTATCATATTTATATTCTTCTTTATTGTGTCGTCAGCACAGTAGAAAGTAATCAAAATTATATGATTAAATTTATATTCCTAGATTTATGAGTACACAAGGAATAATTACACAAGACACAATTTTTTGTAAAAAAAATGATATTTTTACGTTTAAAGCTAGCTTTTTTTTTCTTACATTTTTACAGTTTTCTATAAAAATAACTTGAAAACAACAAGAAAACTACATAAAAGTAACATTTAAATAACATAAAAATAATAACAGAAGATAACATATATATAACAAAAAATCAACAACAAATTAACAAGATAACAACATAAAAAGACCGTATTTTCTATAAATAAAATCAAAAAAATCGTAAAAATATTTAAAATTTCGTAAAACCGTATTTTTGTAATTTTTTTTGTTGTTTTTGTGTATTTGTGAAATAATTCCAAATAGATATGTGAATTCATCTTTATATAAAATAATAAATAATAAAAATTTTAAGATTATAAATTAGTTTAATTTATAGGTAAAAAATTACTACTATATTATAAAATTATTAACATTTTGTTTATTTTTTAAATAATATAGTATTGTATAATAGACCTCTCAAAATGATATAAGTAAAGTGGAAATAGCAAATTTTATAAAATATAGGGTAAATATAGGGTAACTAAATTTTAATGATATATTTGTACTAGTTTGAGTTTGTAAGCGACATAAATTTTATAATTTTTGTAGTGACATTAGTATATAATATTTGTAAAACTGTAATTTTTTCCAGTTTCATCAGTATATACTGTGTTGTTATCTTAAACATGACACATATAAGGCTCATGTTCTATATCATTGGGTCAAGATAGAAACATGTAGCGTCAATTACTTCTAATTTTTTTTTTAATAAATTCAAAACGAAATCTATACTGACAAAACTGGAAAAAAAATTACAATTTTACATTAGATATTTATGCCACTAAAAAGAATCATTGAGCTTATACTTCTTACAAACTCAAAATTTTAAAAACTTATGTCGCAATTTACCTTAAAATACATTCACAAACATTTTTTTTTAAATAAAACTATTTGAATAGTCACTAATACTTAATAAGTAAATCACTTATTTAAAATAGAAAATACTAATTTGATATAAATACAAGTAAGGTAAGAATTTTCACAAAAAATTACTAAAGAGACATATAATTAAGATCTTACAAAAATTTAAAACATACAAAAATTTTAAAAAAAAAAAGAAAAAAAGAAAGAAAGAAAGATAATTGTAGAAGAAGCTCATAGAGATCGTTCATCACCTTTTTATATTTCATAATTATATAAATTTATAGATTATAGATAAGTAGATAAATAGATAAATAATGATACCATCAAAAATCTCATATATGGGACAAAAGTTTAGGGAGCATATGAATTTATTAGGTAAATAGATAGTTAATGTGTACCATTAAATCTCACAAAAGTTGATGTTGATGGGGCATATGAATTTGTCCTTTTATCATAGAGATAGATATTTTTAAATACAATAATTTATTTGATAATTTATTAGATAGATAAGATGTACCAAAGTGGACAAAAGTTTATGAGCCATATAAATTTGACCCATCACCGTAGGGATAATACAATAATTTATTAGATAGATAGATAAAAAAAATTTGTGGACACTTCAAAAGTTCCACTACAATAATAAATGGCACGATGAATACACACAATAACTACGTATAAGCTATAAAATAATATAAAATAAGTAAGAAGAAGATGATGAAGAGAGAAAGAGAAAGTGAATGAGAATTTTTCAGTTTATTCTAATTGGGTGAACTCCTATTTATACAAATACAAGAGTCAAATATTAAGAAACTAAGAAAAAGAGAAACTAAGAAAAAGAGGAATGTTGATTACAATTAATGGTAATAAATAAAAGATTTGGACATCCACATAATTATTAATATTTATAACATTCCCCCTTAGATGTCCATAATAACTGTCTTATTAAAAATCTTGTTGAAATACTTAATTAAAAAAAAAAGAGTATAGTGTAAACTAACTCCCCTCATTTAGGCATTCGTGGAGATCTTCTAATCGATTGTTTAAATAATATTATTTTAAATTTTAGTAACTTATGTATAATAATTTAAAACTACACATTTCAATAATTTTAATGAATAAATTTTTGATAAAAAAAAAGTTTATAAATAAATTAATTGAAATAATTCTTTAATTTAAATTCTTATTAAATTTAAAATATATTAACAAAATCAAAATTAAAAAAATGATAAAAAAAAGTCACCTGTATGGAATTATTTATCCCACCTTGCTACATGGGATAAAAGCTGGATTAGTTATTTAGAGTTCTAATATGTCCAAACACTGGATTGAACAAATTCACATGTCTAATCTAATTCAATCTTGCATACCAAACAAGCCCATACAGTTTAGTTTATTGCAAAAAAATATGTAAATTTTTTGGCAGTAATAATACCTGATTTCATTTTTTTTTTTACAATGACTAGTCTTTTTTTCAGATGTTTACAGAGGTTGTGGTTTTAGGAGAAAACGTTGAAGATAAAGATTTTTTTTTTTTGAATATAAATTAGAATAATGATTTGAATTGTTTCTTTCTATATAATATGAAGAAAAGTACATAAAGATTTTATGTGGCATTTTATATTTTTTTATTGTATTTTTAAATAATTTTTACATTTTCTATTTTTTCAAAAAAGAATTTAGAAATCACTATAAGTGTTATCTATGTACGTTATAAATATCTTTGATTATGTTATTTTCTTTAGTTTATGAAACATATATTTTTTTTTATAGATAATTGATTTATTTTTTACTTAATAAATTTTAAGTTTTTATTTATATACTAATAAATAATCTATTATATATATTTAGAAGTAATAATTTTTTTAACAATAACTATTTAGATTAAATTTATTTACAAATTAATAAATATTAATTATTTTAATTATTATTTATATATTTATGGATTAAATTTATTATAAAAAATTACTTTTACTATTCTACATTTCTATGTCTTTATAATTTTAAAATAAAATCTCACATGGTTTGGAAACCACTAAGATGTTATCCATGTCAGTTATAAATAATATTTTTATTATGTTACTTTCTTTGTCTATGAAACATATTATTTTTTTATGGGTAATTAATTTATTTCTTACCCATAGATTTTAAGTTTTAATTTAAAATATGTTAATAAATTATCTATTATATATAATAAAAAGTAATAGGTATTTTTTTTATAATATTTACTTAGATTAAATTTATTTATAAATTATAAAAAAAAAATTAATAAATACATGTTTAAAGCTATAGACTTATAGTTATCATATATCATGCTAATATTTGAGCATTCTCTTTTTTTTTTCTTTTTTTTTTAATGTTTTAATCTTTTGTTGTTTTTTTTTTCTTTATTAAACATCACTAATTCTATAAACTGATTTATCTATATAAATATTTTGTGGGTGATAAATATTTAAGACTTTAATTTTATTCCAAGTTAATTTTTTTGGCCCATGCATATATATGTGATTATATATTGTTAATTCCATTTTTGGCATATTTAATTGACAAAAATATTTTATTATTCATTGTATATTTTCGGCTGGTATACATTAATATGGTTTCCAATTTGGTGTATTCAAACTTGAAAGGAAAGTTGTCTAGCTTTCCTATTTTTGGAAAAAAGGTAAAAAATGGTAAGTTTGGTTACCCATTTCGTTTTTATCTAACCAGCTGTGTAATCTGATCTTGTGTTGAGTTTCCCATTTTCTTAGATCAGGTTTCTTGAAGAGAAAACCGGAGCTAAACTTTCTTTTTCTATAAAAGGAAAGTTGTAGTTACGCACGATTACGTAGGTACGAAACGAAATTCTGAATTTGATTGAAGAATTATTTTAGGGAAGTTTCTAGTGGGTTGAGGTCTTGTTCAGACCGAATGTAAGTTGTCTATGAGATGTATATTCATTATAAATACATCTTATAGTAGCTAGGTTTTGCATCTCTTTCACACACTTAGAATTATATTCATATCTTAAGAAAAGAGTGTCTTTGTTATGTTAACTCTTTTATTCACTTTCATATCATAAGAAAAGAGTGTCTTTATTTTGTAGAGAAGAGTTGTTCTACTCTTACTCTGTTTATTTGTTGTTTGTATTGTCTTGAGTCTGTATTCAAGTCTACAACGAAGAAGAACATCAGTGCACCTTCGGGAGAAGGGTATTTACAAGCTTTCGGGAGATTGCTTTTGAAGTCTTGCATCGGGAGGATACAAGCACACAACCTTCGGGAGATGGTTGTATAGGCTTTCGGGAGATAGCCTTTAAGCCTTGAATCGGGAGGATTCAAGCACTCTTCAAGGTGATCGAAGGGAGTTCGAGCTCTTGGAGTTTTATCAAGATTCGGTTAGTAGGTGGAATACATCAAGCTTGCGGCATACAATAAGAGGGAGTCTATTTATGCATAAGTCAATTACTTTGTATTTTTGATACCGATCTAATAAATCTTATCTCTGGGCGTGGCCCCGTGGACTAGTAACAATCTGAAAGGATTGTTGAAACCACGTACAAAAATCTTGTGTGTTTTTACTTTTATGCTTTTGTTTGTTTTTAAGGTTTTCTGCAGATTCTGAGTTGCATTACGTAACTACTGAAAAGCTGTTTCGATCTTAGATTTTATTATTAAAAGCATTTAATTAATCGTTTTAATTAAATAATCAGCTTCGGAATATTAAAATACGAAATTTCATATATATATATATATATATATATATTATTGTACATTTCATTAGACATCTGCCAAACAAATCAAAAGCTAATTTGACAAGATTTAAGCAATATATAAGACAAGGATAAAAATTAACTAATGAGACAAACGTGTGTTTAATTAATATTATATTATTAATTTTTTTTTTTGGTCCATGCATGCATATATATGTGATTATATATATTTGTACATTTCATGCATAATAATTAAATTTAAAGTAGAAGCTAGAGACATTTTAGAAATGGAAGAAATTAAAACAATGTATGTATACATATGCTGTATCATCATTTTCTTGTGTTTTTTCTTCAAAATTAGCAATAATAATAATAATAATAATAAGAAAAATGAACCGCCATCACCACCTTCATACCCAATCATAGGCCACCTCCATCTCCTAAGCAAACAACCACTAGTCCACCGAGCATTACACAATCTCTCAACCAAATACGGCGACGTTTTCTCTCTACGGTTCGGATCACGCCACGTGGTGATCGTATCATCTCCATCGGCCGTACAAGAATGTTTCACCAAAAACGACATCGTTTTAGCCAACCGTCCACCTCTTATCCTGAACAAACACATAGGCTACAACTACACAGCCATTCTCACATCCCCTTACGGCGACCACTGGCGGAACCTCCGCCGAATAGCGGTGGTCGAGATCTTATCCTCCGCCCGTCTCAACCTCTCAGTCAACATCCGCGACGATGAAATTAAGCGGCTCCTTCGCAAACTCAACCGAGTTGATGAGTTTGGAAGAAGAGTCGAGCTGAGGTCAAAGTTAAGTGAGCTCAGTTTCAACATCATGATGAGAATGATGGCTGGAAAGAGGTATTACGGCGATGATGTTACCGACGAAGACGAAGCTCCCCGGTTTAGGGAGATTTTTAAAGAGATTAATCAGGTGGCCGAAGCTGACAATCCCGCCGATTTCTTGCCCTTTTTGAATTGGATTCCGATCATCGGTAACTACGAGAAGAGAGTTGAGAGGATCGCCAAGAAGGCTGATTTGTTTTTACAGGCTTTAATCGATCAGCGCCGGAACCCTAATTATAACCCTAATCCTCTTCATCAGAATACTGTCATTGATCATTTACTGTCTTTGCAGCAATCTCAATCACAATATTACACTGATCAGATTATCAAAGGCTTCGTATTGGTACGTACATATAATAATTATTATCAGATTATATTTGGGTTATATTTTATATATTGCAAATTAATTTACAGTAAAAACTTTTATAGTAGTATTGAACTACTAATTGTCATAAAACGTATCAGCCCGCAGTCATGTTATTAGTTTTTGTTTGACAAAAAGTTGAAAAGTATATTAAAAACTAATGGGTAATTTGCGGTCAAATTTATTGAACTTTGAAGTTTGTCACGGTTTAACCCTCGTCCTAAAAAAAATCAGGAGCTTTTTTATTTTTTTACTTTAAAACAGTTTTTTTTTTTTTTTTGAATTTTACATAGAACTCCGTATTGCAACTAGTGCTGCAACCTAAATTGTAACAAAAAATCGTATAGAAAATTCTATTGCAACTAGCAACCTAAATTGCAACAAAAAATCGTATAGAAACCCCATTGCAACTAGCGCTGCAACTACTTTAGAAACTCAAACTGTAAATTTGAAGAAAAAAAAAGTTAAAAAAATAGTATATGGAGTAATTCCTCAAAAAATATGGCTAAACTCTCTAATCTCCACAATCGTTTTGGTCAGCTCTCCTTTTGTTAGGTTTTAGCTGTTAAATGTCAAATAAACCTGCCACTGTGTATACAAGTGTAAACCTGATGTGAGGGTAAAATTTTAGGGGCTTTTTCATTTTTACATTTGAAACCAGTTTTTTTTTTTTGTGGCATTTTTACGAAATTCTACATAGAAACCTATATTATTTGCAACTATCGCTGCAACCTAAATTGCAATAAAAAATTGTATAGAAACCCCTTTTGCAACTAGCGCTGCAACCACTTTAGAAACACAAACCGTGATTTTTTTTTTTTAAAAAAAAAAAAAAGTTAAAAAATAGTAAGGATAATTCCCTAAAATTTTATTAGGCCACTTAATATTAATAACTAAAAAATAAATTAAAATATTTAAAATTTTAAAAATAGAAACAAAAAACTTTTAAATTTTTTGAAAAAATCAGAAAAAATTATAAAAATATTTTAATTTTTTTCATTTTCCTTTTCCAAATCAGAAAAAAAAATCTTATCCTTTTCTTTTTCTTTTTCCTTTTTTTTTTTCTTTCTTCTTCTTTCTTCTTCTACCAAGTAACTTTCTTCATTCTTCTTCTTCTTCAATCTATGAACACCAAAAAACTCACCACAGATCTACAACCACCGAAACAACCACCAACCACTACCACTACCACCGCTGCCAAATATTTTCTCAAATCAAAACACAACAAAATCAAACAAAAACCTAAATAAATTTCAAACGCCACAAAATAAAATAAAAATAAAAGTAAAACAAAAAAAAGCATATGGAACGAGGAAAAATAATGAATCAGATCCTAGCCTCGTCCCTGATGTTCTCATCGGAGCGGTGGCACCGAGCCTCATCCCTGATGTTCTCATTGGAGCGGCAAACCTTAGGAGGAGGAGAGGGAGAGTTGAGTGAGAAAAAGAGGGATTAGGGTTTTTCAGAAGAAGAAAAAAATAGAAGAAAGAAAGAAAGAAGAAAAAAAAAAAGATTAAAAAAAATTTAACTTTTCCTGATAGAGATGAGTAATGGGAGGCATGGCCACCACCTTGGTCATAATCAAGAGAGAATATACTTCAAGTTTTGCCTATACCTTTCTATTTATTTATTTTATTATAACATTATTTAAAATTCTATATATATATATATATATACATTAATAGTATAAATTTTTAACATTTTATTAAATAACTCCAAATAATAATAATTCATAACGTGAAATTAAATAATGTGATTATATTATTATATTACTTATTAGAATTATTCTTAAGTGACTATATTTTTTTATATTAATAAATAGTTATTTTTTATTATAACACTAAAAATAAGTATTACTTTAGTTGACAATAATTGTTTGGTATTTAAATTTATTATCTATATTTGATTAATTAATTAATTTTATTTTCATTTATATACTATTAATTTGTTCACGCTAATACTAATTGTTAAATAGTTAATTATTCATTTTTTTTTATTTTATAATAAAATGAAACCCTAACCTTCTCATTTTCCATGCATTATTTTTTATTTGTTATTCTTCTAATTAATTTATAACTAATAATAAACTTGTTTTTTTTAGATATTACTGATTGCGGGAACCGAAATATCTGTAACATTAGAATGGGCAATGGCGAATTTATTAAATCATCCTCGTATTTTACAAAAAGCAAGAGAAGAACTCGATTCTAAAATTGGTCAACAACAATGGTTGGAAGAATCGGATCTCTCAAAACTACCATACCTTCAAAATATCATATCTGAAACTTTACGATTATATCCAGTAGCTCCACTCCTCATACCACATTATTCATCTAGTGATTGCACTATTAGTGGATTTGATGTGCCACGTAACACAATGGTACTTGTGAATGCATGGGCCATACAAAGAGATCCTAAATTATGGGAAGATGCCGAGAGTTTCAAGCCAGAGAGGTTCGAAAATAATAATATCAAAAATGAAGCTTATAAATTCATGCCTTTTGGATTCGGGAGACGGGCTTGTCCAGGTGTTGGACTAGTCGAACGTGTTCTTGGATGGACAATAGGATCATTGATTCAGTGCTTTGAATGGGAGAGAATTAGTAAAGAAAAAATTGACATGGCTGAAGCTAACGGACTTACTATGACTAAAGTTGTGCCCTTAGAGGCCATGTGTAAACCATGCCCCATCATGGATTTTCTCCTCTTACAATCCACTGATGATTGAGACCATAATAATCTTGTGGCGACTTATTCCTCTTTTGGGGTAGTGATTCATGAAGACATGATCTCCGGGCTACAAGTGAACTTTTATTTTTATTATTATTGATGAAGTTGTTTATTGTCTTAAAGTTGTTAATGTTGTTGCTCATTCTCTTGCTAAAATGATTGACTTTTGTTTGTATTGGGCTTTGTATTATTTCACTTTTCAATAACCTTTTCCATTTATTCAGAAAAAATAAGATGGAAGATGGAAGGTGGGGAGCCTAGAAACTCAAGGGGGTAAGTTGAAAAATACCCCTTTTATTAATCAACTAAATTAAATTTACTTCTAATTTTATATTTATTTGAAACATACCTCTTTTTATATGTATTGTACCCAAAATATCCTGACATAAGAGAGTCACATGGAGAGTATCTTGAAATGACAGAGGCAAAATTAGTACAATGTTTAAAAAAAGAGGTAAAAATGATAGACTTTAAAAAAAAGATAAAAATAAAAGAGAACAATATAAAAAGGGTATAGAGTGTAATTTCCTCAAACCCAAGACACCCCAATTCATTAAAACCAAATGAAAGGAAACAATTACAAAAATAAAGACAAATCAAACAACAAAAGTACAACTCATGACAATCCAAATAGTTTTTTCCAAAATATTTGGTAGTAACAAACAACAAACAACAAACACATTACATGGTGTGGGGGTGAATTAGTTTTATTCTTATTTTATATTAAAGCAACATATATCTTAATTATATAAATTGCCCCACTCAAATCCATGAGTACATGATGTAATTAAGCTTACAATTTGAATGCATCAATGTGAGATTTTCCATTATACTCACGTGAAAACATACTCTTGATATAGTCTTTACTACTCATTGTTTTGTATATGGCAGGATTTTGTTGAGTGATTAAGCTGTGTGAAGGGCCTATTTCACAATCTTCATTTGAATTAAGAAATGTGGCAATGGACATTCTTTCATCTGTAGAGTTCACTATTGCTCTGTGCTCATTGCTAAGATATATTCCATTTGTTATAATCTGCAAATTACATGGTAGATGAAAATAATTAGTTAATGTAAAATATAGTTACATATAAGAAATGTCACTTTTACCAGCGTAGTACGTGAATTTTGCAAAAATGCAATGGTAAAAGAAGATTTTGCTTTGTCAGTGCAATACCTAACTTTTACCAACGCAAAAATAAGCTGAAAAAACTCTTGTTTCTTGTGTAGTGTTACATGCAAATAAAAATATATTGTATATATTGTGAAAATATATAATGAAATACTAATTTTTATTATTTTGTGTATTATGTATATTGTGTAAATAATATAAAAAAAATAAAAATAAAAATACAGAGAAATTGATATACGGTGTAACATATATATATATGTGAGGTAAAATAGAAAAATGAACTACTTAATGTATATATTTGTTGAGATATTTTGAATGATTATTAGAAAGTCTTATCACATCCATAAATTGTAGGAAACTTAATTAATACTATATATATATATAAGATGCATGAATTATTTCTCTTATTGTCAATTGATTTTAAAATTGAATCACATGTATCTTATTATAAACTCACCTTATTCAGCCCATGTTAAAAGAATATAGGTGGTACTTTTAAAAATTACTCAAAAAATATATGTATTTTTTAAGATTTTTTTTTCTTTTAAACCCTTAGATTGGATGGACCCTAGGCACAGACCTATAGCCCAAAGCCAATCCTGTTTCAACCATACACTTCTAAATTTTAACATGAAGAATAGAGTAGAAAAACTATTAGGATCGAGTTACCTCTAGTAGATCTCCAATATTGACAATGAAAGCATCCGGGAGAGGCTTGACGGGGACCCACATGCCGTCTTTCTTAACTTGAAAGCCTTCTACTTGGTTCAATTGAAGGAGAAAAGTAATGCCAGTTGAATCAGAATGAGGGGCTATACCTTCAACTTGCTCTGGTTGAAGGCATGGAGGGTAGCAATGGATACTCATTGCTTGTAATCCATCTTCAAATAAATTGGAAATTTCCTTGCTTTTTGTTCCTAGAGCTTTTTCCATTTGAGAGATTATAATAATGGCTAACTTTGCAAGTTCTGATGAATAAACTTCCAAACTTTCCCTACAAAATGAATAAATATATATTTATGGGTGAGTATTCAATGATTACAATAAAAATGTAACCATGATAGTTACATTTTTTTATAACTTGTTATAATAGGTCATTGATAGGTAAATTTCTATTTTTAGACAAATAAATTATTTTTTAATTAAAGTATTTAATAAAACCTTTTTAAAAATTAATATTTATAATTTTTTTTTATTTTAAAGAAATAAATCAAATCAGGTTAGTATCAAGTTGCAGGTAATTTATTAGTAATTTTTTAAATTAATCATAACCGTCTAATAATGATCCAACGACTAAAAATAAATGTAACCATCATGGTTACATATTTAATGTAACCATTGGAACCTTCTCCATATATTTATATATACATTTGTGTGTTAGAAGTTAGTCTATTATAATTACATACAAAATTTGTTAATTATTTTAAAACAAATATATATTTATATATATATATATATTAAAGTCTATCAATAATAATTAATGGTAAAACTGGAACTAAAAAATTGTGATTATTGTTGTGCTAAAATTTAGCACATTGTTATACATATTTTATGTTAAATTAGCTAGATACAATCTTTAGGGTTTGCCAAATTTATATAATAGCACAATATCAAAATTTTAATTTTTAGAAAAGTTCTAAAATATATAGCACTACATTAAAACTATCTCCAATGCAAGAGATAGTTAAATTAAATTTAGCACAAAAGTAATAAGCAAATGCTATATATTTAGCAAAATATTTATATTTGTGTTTCAATGTGCAAAACCATTTTATGATACAAAGTGGTATAATAAATAAATAAAACGCTAATTATCATTTTTGTCTTCTGAACTTTGACATATATCAAATCATACTCCTTGAACTTTTAAGGTCGTTAAAAATGCCCCCTGAACTATTGAGATTGTGATTTAAGAATTTTTGTCTAATTTCATTCAATTTTACTAATTCAGTGATTGTTTATATACTAAACTATGCTCCCCAGACTTTGATATATATATATATATATCAAATCATGCCTCTCGAACTTTAAAATGTACTAAATCATGCCCCCTAAACTTTCATCTATGTTAGACTTTTTTACTAAAATTGAACAAAAGTCCTTAAATCCAACAATTTCAATAGTTCAAGAACATTTTTAACTACCTGATTTGGTACGTACATGTCAAAGTTCAAGAATAAAATTTCTAATTAGCCTAAATAAAATATCATTAAAGATTATTAATAATATAAAATTATTATTATTAAAATAGTTAAATTACAATACTATAATTAACATATAATATTTATTGTGTGTAAAATTTGATATAGTGTCATCTATACTAAATTGACATAATATTTTTAGTATGTGTTAAATACAACTTTCAACATAATATTTTGGAGAATTATTTTTGTTCAAAAATACTCTATCACTAATTTGGCACTCCCATTAGATATATGCCCTAGCGTTATAGGAGAAAAATAAGACTAGCATTAAAAGCAACCATAGTTTTTTTTAAAAAAAAAAATGCATGCAATCTCTATACTACTTATTTATTTCCTAAATAAGTAAATAATTCCATATTAAATATTTATGGCTTAAAATATAATTAAAGCAATATTTATTATAAAATTAAGATAAATGTAAATATAAATTAAAGAAAAAGTTATTGGGTTGTTCTATGAAGCATCCCGAAAAAAAGTCTACTGATGTTTCACTTTTTTTTTTTTTTTCTATATTCGAATAGCTGTGATTTCAATTTTTTTATAACGTAGATATTATGTAAATTTTTCAAAAAAATTCAAGATAATTTACAATACAAAAATAGTCTATTTCAAATGAGTATAAAATAAATAGACACACGTGCAACCAATAGATTATTCTAAATTTTTTAAAATATCTACAACACAAAAGATGGTGCATTAGTACAATCATTTTTTGAGATGCATTGTAATTTTTTTCAAATTTATTTCACAAAAGATTAAGCAAATTATAACTAGTTAACGATGTAATTACTAAGAAATTAAACAAGCAAGAAAGGAAGAAGGGAAGAAAAAATAAACCTCAAAAGAGGAGAGATGTTTGGAAACAAGTGAGGGTTCCTCAAGGCGACGGGTAGGGTAAAGAGAAAAAGTACATCCTTCCAGTCAAGGATTTGTTCATCGGTTAAAACACCAGGGTCTCCGAAGCCTTCTTTATCTCCTTGTTTCCGCCATAGCTTCTTCTTCTCCTCTATTGGTAGTTTGAACAATTCTTCTACTCCTTGCTTTAGTTTCTCCACCAAAGAATTACTCACACCATGGTTTACCAACTACAAATTATTATCATTTCAGAAAATAATATAATGTTACAGTGCATCTCTAAAAAAAATAGAAATGACTATTTCAGATAGTAATATACAAAAAATTAATTAATTTTATTTTTAGTACAATAAATTATTCTAAATTATTTTAAAATTCATAATCATATACAAAAAAAATTATAACTATCTGAATTCCCAAAAATCTATTTTTATCAACAAAGAATATTATATAATTAGTACTTATATATATACGTACCTGGAAGAAGCCCCATTCTTTGCATGCTGAGTGGAGCTTATTGAGTTCAGATTCATATAATTCTGAGTTATCAAGCAATAAGTTTTGGAAGTCAATAACTGGAATTTTTTGATCAGAAGAAATTACAGAAGAAGAATTGGTTTGAATTTGAGTTTGATCATATCGAATGTATCTTTGTGGAACAGTCACCACATTGGGATCCTTTGCCAATTCTTGCACACTTGGCACAACTACATTAGGGCTTTCAAAGTCCATAATATAATTTTCTACTCAATTTGGGTTTTGGCTAAAGTAGTTAATTAGCTCTATCTAGATGATTTTGAATAACATGTCCAATATGTCAATATTTATATATACCCAATTCATATGCACATTAAATTTTGTCGGACTTTGGATGGTACACCTTATCTATCTAACTATCTAAATAAATGTTATTAGTCCCAAGACATAAATGACTTGTAATATATTATTATTGTTAAGTTTATGTATTTTTTTAGAGCATTGTTATTGGGCACCAGTGGTGCCTAGCACCTTCTAAATGTGTCGACTTGCAATTGGCTAACGATACTCTATAAAAATTATTATATTAAACTATATGGGACCCGATACTTAATTGCACCAATAGCGATATTGACACGTAGGAGGGTGCTAGGCACCAGTGGTGCCCTTTAGCATTTCTCTTTTTTTTAGTCTAATTTAGAGTGTGTTTTAGTATTTTTATTGTGGAGATTTATATTTGGTTTTCGTTTTTCATTTTTTTAAGAAAAATATTTGGAGATCTTTAATTTTAGTAATTTTGATGTTCTGTAAGTCTTTTTGAACAAAATTGAAAAAATATAATGAAAAAATAAAACTTCTTTAGCTTGGATTAATTTTCTATTTCTTAAAATGGGTCAAAAATTATATTTCAGCTCTTAAAGTCGTGGTCAAGGTCAACAATAGTCACTTTCCAAAATTTAGATGGAAAATCAAAGAAAAAGGAATGTTGGCCCTAAAGGTCGTGACTTTGTAAGGAAGGTCGTGGCTTGACTTGTTCGTTGGAAGAAAAATTTAAATAAGAAACTACCAAAAATCAAAAAAGAATAAAAAAAGGGTAAGTCACTTGTGCACGGATCTCGCCTTGACAGAAAAAGGGAAACTTGATTTTTTTTCACTATAAAAAGAGGTTGGAGGCAAAGCTTTGACACCATTCGAAAATTGGGAGAAATTTTAAGTGTAAAAGGAGAGCAAGGAGCAAAAAGTACCGGTAGAGGACTCCAACAGTGTTGTATCTCTTTATCTCTATATTTTATGTTTTTAATTGAATTTTTATTGTTTTAGAATATCTTTTAGTAGCTAATAATCCTTGTCTTTATTATTGTTATTTTTTAAAATTTTAATTTTTGGCTTGATTTATTTATTTTATATCGAACAATTTTTATTCATCAAATAGAACTAAAAAATTAATTGATTGGTAATTGATAATCAATTCTCGTGTGAATGATATTTTATTTATAATTATATGCGTATACTTTCGTATCAATTTTACTGAACAAATTTTTGGCACCATTGTTGGGGATTGAAAATTATCAATATCAGTTTAATTAATTTTTATTCTAATTTTATTTTATTTTTTCTTGTTTCTAACCTGTTTAGTTGCCAATTTTTCTTATCTCATGTGAAATTATTATATGCGCATCAGAAGAGGTGCAGATAGCCTTGTTCCTTAAATCCTGAGATTGAGAAATCTTGTAAGCAGAATAAAAAGAACAAGAGGGAGACCAAGAAAGCAGAGAAGGTAGAGCTCAATGAAGATATAATTCTTGGAGCTAATTTTACAAGGAGGTCAGGCTGACCCTAATGCTGAAAGGAGCCTGCGTGATTTTGTATGTACTATCTTCTCTGAAGGGGGTACAAAACAGTATCAGACCACTAGGAGTGGAGGCCAACAACTTTGAGATCAAGCCAACTATCTTACAAATGGTGCAGTCCACTCTCCAATTTAGTGGATTGCCTTCTGAAGATCCTCACACTCACTTGGCGAATTTTCTAGAGCTTTGTGGCACTTTCAAATACAATGGAGTGATTGATGATGCTATCAAACAGAGGCTTTTTTCATTCTCCCTAAAGGAAAGAGCAGAAAGTTGCTGAATTCTCTACAATCAAATTCAATTGTCACTTGGCAGGATCTAACTCAAAAGTTCTTATCTAAATTTTTTCCTACTTCTAAAGCTGCTAAATTGAAGGAAGAAATTAATAACTTTTGTCAGAATGATGGTGAATCTCTATATGATGCTTGTGAGCAGTTTAAAGATCTTCTAAGGAAGTGCCGTCACCATTGTATGGAGCAGTGGATGGTGGTTCAAAATTTTTATACGGGCTTATGTGTTACTACTAGGACCATTATTGATGCTAAATCTGGAGGCACATTCATGAGCAAAAGTGCAACTAGAGCTTATGAATTACTTGAAGACATTGCTATAAACAACAATCAATGGTCTGATGAAAGAGCAACTAGGAAGATTAAGAAAGTTGGTTATCATGAATTAGATGCTATTAGAACGGTGTTCACAATACTAGGAGGAAGATACCATGTGCAGAGAGGCGACATGTGAGACCGCCTCAACAAAGTGTTTCACGCACGGTCCTAGACCCAAGGAATCACAATAATGAGGAGGAACACTGTGATCCCCTTTTGGACGATCAAGGTATCCCCCCTGCGAATAAAAATAATGCAACAAATGCAGTTAACCCACATCTTGAAACAGTCGTGCCCAATGATATGGTGGTACCTGCAAACATAGCAGCAGTAGCCGCCCTGCCAACGGGAAACCAAGCCGCACTTGCCAACAATCTCATACTACCAGGAGGGGTTGATCGAGAAAATCTTCTGCGAGCACTGAGGATGATCGAGCAGCAGAGAAAGCCCATATACAAGCTTCATGGAACGTTGCCCTTAACCGAAGAAATGGCACACACTACTACAATTTGGCCTTTTAGTGATACTATTTAGTGACACGCACAAAAGTGTGGGTCACTAAATAGATAGGAGTAATTTTTAGTGACATGCACAATTAGACTCTAAATGTTCAGTGTTAGTCTCTTGCAATGTGTGTTACTGAAAATATAGAGTGTCACTAAAGATTAAAATTTATTTTTTTTATTTTTATTAATTTAAAAAATTGAGACTTATAGTAACACGCCAAGCGTGAGTGGGTAAATGTACCCTGACACACTTGGCGCGTCACTATGTCAATACCCTATTTTTTTAAAAAAAAAAAAAACACAGCTGTAATTTAAAATTAAAAAAAAAATAAAAAAAAATTATCAAACCCCAACTAAAATATAATCTGAAAAAATAAAAATAAAAATAAAAATAAAAATAATTTATATAATTATCACACCTCTCTCTCTTTCTTCTCAAACCAAAACATTAATCTAACAGCCCTTATCTCTTTCCCCTCTCTCTTAAACTCTTATAAAACACAAAAAAAAACCCTAAAGTTTCTAACAGCCAACATCTCAGCCCGTCAGCCGCAAGAGGCCTCTCTCCCTCCATTCGAAACTAAGAGATTGAGAAATTCTCTCTCTCCCTCCATTCGAAAGCCTCCATTAACGTCGCCCCCTCCTCTTCTCTCTCACTTAACCAGAAACTTCCATTAATATCGCCCCTCCTCCGCCCTTTGATTTTGATCTCCTCCCTCTTTCTCTCGGTGGTTTTAAACCACCCACATACTCTTCTTCTTCTCTCAGTGGTTTTGGATCCACCCGCCTACTCTCTCTCTTCTCTCGGTGGTTTCAAACCCGCCAGCCATTGAAGGTCCTCCGCTGGCACCGCCTAACTCCATCTCCAACTCCGATTCGGTATTTCTCTCAATCTTACTCTTCAAACCCCTAAATATATATTTTGTATTTTTCTTTTCTGATTTATATATATTATTGTATAATGATGTATTGTAAATTAATGAAATATTTACTGGTTGATTACGATTTCTCGGGAGTCTTTGATTTATTCCAAAAATTGTTTGAGATTTGGGATTATTCTAAAGTTTGGTGAATTAGAAATTTAGAATTATATTTGCTGCCCCTTTTTGTCTTGTTAGAACTTTTTTGCCTTAATCTGTTACTAGTTCAACATACAGTAAGAATATTTAAAGTTTCATAAAATGGTTTGATTGAAGATAAATTAGAAGGTTCATAGGCATATTGGTAATTCTACTAAGCATACATATCTGGTTAGTTTAAGGCTTCATATGAAGTGGTAGCAGTGATGAGGAGTAAGTTCTAATAGGCATGGCCTCACTTATGTGCACATGTAACAAGTTTGGGTATGACTGTTTGCTCAAATACAGGCAGTGCTAAAATCTCAAATAAATAATCACTGTAAGGACTGATGTGAGTGATGCTTGCATTTGGTTTTATTGATACTTTAATTTTTTTATGAGCTTCTAATTTTAAATTTTTAAGTATGGTTTTTGATCATTTTATGTGTGGTTTAATTTACTATATGTAATAAAGATTTGTTTTTTTCTTTATTTTTATTTTTCTCCTTGGATGCCCACATTGTGATTGTTTAAACGTCCCCGCTTCAAGCCTCCATTGGGCTCTTACACCCACAGAATGAATGGCTCTTATACACGAGTACGTCACTCTGCTGCTTCATGGACCGACGACTGACCCTACAGACCAACACGAGTGTTTCCAGCATGCTTTGTCCTCACTCGCACGCTTCCTGAGAAAAGTTCCCAGGAGGTCACCCATCCTTGAATTGCCCCAGGTCAAGCACGCTTAACTGTGGAGTTCTTTCGTGATGAGCTACCGAAAAACAAGATGCAACTTGTTGACATAGGTAGTACCAATCAATCTATTTAAGCTATCTTCAACTGTGTAGTCTCATACCTACACAGTCTCAGAATCATCCCACTTGACCTTCCCCAGGCGATGTGGGATTGCACAGCTTACCCGGTATTTCCCCTTACGGATCACGGGACTACTGACTGTCACAATCACCCCCCTTACGGGGTCCGACGTCCTCGTCGACCACACTTCCGGCTGGGTCAAGGCTCTGATACCATTTGAAACGTCCCCGCTTCAAGCCTCCATTGGGCCCTTACACCCACAGAATGAATGACTCTTATACACGAGTACGTCACTCTGCTGCTTCATGGACCGACGACTGACCCTACAGACCAACACGAGTGTTTCCAGCATGCTTTGTCCTCACTCGCACGCTTCCTGAGAAAACTTCCCAGGAGGTCACCCATCCTTGAATTGCCCCAGGTCAAGCACGCTTAACTGTGGAGTTCTTTCGTGATGAGCTACCGAAAAACAAGATGCACCTTGTTGACATAGGTAGTACCAATCAATCTATTTAAGCTCTCTTCAACTGTGTAGTCTCATACCTACACAGTCTCAGAATCATCCCACTTGACCTTCCCCAGGCGATGTGGGATTGCACAGCTTACCCGATATTTCCCCTTACGGATCACGGGACTACTGACTGTCACAAGTTGGTTGTATGTGTTAAGTTTTATCTTGATTTTATACAAGAAGGTTAAGCATTGCTGATTTTTTTTTAGGTGAGAACTTATGATAATGTGCATACTTATGATTTGGATGCTGTAAGAGTAAAATATACAGGATTGTTGTTATCATTTATTAGAAACTCCTTACCCTTTTAATTTTATATTGATATTAATGTGAAGAGTTTTGTTAATTTAAATTAGCAGTCATTCTCTGTTCTATGTTTCTGTGTGTATATGCAGGTGGACGAAAAAAGTTTGGGGTAATCTAGACCTTCGCAGGGCTTCGCATTTAACGGGGATTTAGAGCTGGGCTCGTGTTCAATCTAGTCTATTCATGTTTAGAAAATGAGTAATTTTTTTTCATAAATGTATTTTGTAACTGGGTTTTAGTTGTAACTTTTATTTTATTTCTTATTTTTCTGGGTTTGAAGTGTTGATATCAAGTGCTATTTTGGTTGGGTTACTGTACATTTGGATTCTTAGTATGAAAAAAGATTAGTATTGGTAAAAAAAAATTGTTCATTTGTAAACTCTGCTGATTTTGGTAAAATGGTTAATACAAAATATTTGTTTACTTAATTAAAATTATTATTGTTATATTTAATTGTATTTGTATACAATTAATATAAATTATTATTTATAATATATAAAATTAAAATTAAAATAATTAAATATTATTTTTTTTTAGAAAAATATTTAATATAGTGACACTTTTTGTGTGTCACTATATCTCTAAATATATTAATGAAAAAGAAAAAAAAAAAGAAAAATAGGATATAGTGACACTTCATGTGTGTGGTTGTTACCTTTTCAGTCTGCCAAAACCTGACACTATACGCCTATAGTGACGCGCAAAAAATGAATGCAAAAAGTTTCAGTGATACGTGTGGAGTGTCACCAAAAACTACCTTTCCAGTCAGCCTCATTAGTGACGCGCGTTGAAGTGTCACTGTACACTTTTAGAGTTACTCAATGTGTGTCACTAAAACCCAATTTTCTAGTAGTGACAAGTCAGGCTCCTTAAAGGTTTCAGACTCTCTGAGTCACTTAAATATAAAGGTACCACCAATCCTATCGATTATCTTGATAAATTTAACACTATTATAAAAGTTGATCAGGTACCTCAATTAAGATCGAGACCTTATATTTAAATAGGTGAGATATTTCATTAAAATCTCTACTATAATTAATTGTTAGAATATTTTGATAAAAAAAAAATTAAATTAAATAATTAAGATAATAAAAATTATCAATTGAAATATTTAGTTTACAAATAGAATATTCATTTTAATATACTAAATTAATCAATTATAATTAATTAATTATATATAATGGGAACGAAATATTCTAATATATAACTCTAAAATTCATGTTGTAACAAAAAACTTGGCCTACATTTGCACAAGTTAGTATCATTGTTGGTAATTGGGAAGACAAAATTGCAAAGCATCAACATTACATGGTAGTTAGTGACTATTGATCTTAGGGCTTGCTTAGGATCAAGAGGCAAGTTCTTTTTTTTTTTTTGGTCTTTCATAATGGACAAAGCAATCCTTTTACTATTTTATGTATTGTTATGGAGTATAAGGTTGTTTATAACACGACTTCTTATAAAAAAAAATATATGAATGATATAATGTAAAAAAATGTGTTGTAAAATAAAGAAAATAAAATTTTAGTATTTTAAATAATAGAGTAGAAAAGTTATTGAACGTGCTTTAATTAATTGATTAACGATTTTTTATAATTTTTATTAGATTAAAATAAATAAAACTACACCAATAATAAAATTACATCACATAATATAAAAATATTAAATACGAGTACTAACATCCAAGTATCATTTAGCATTTTTATGTATATTCATCACAAACACAATCATTGTATATCATTAATGCCTATCTTCTGCCCTACTCTTTTTTTTCTGAATAATGTCTATCCTCTCTATCTTCATTTTTCAGTGCATGTGATCTCCTTGGGAGGTCAACCTCTCTTATACACCAAGTTTAAAATAATTGAACCTACGTTTAAAATAGTACAGTAGAATTTTTATCCAAGAATACACTTTGAGACTAATCAAATTATATTCTAATTAAGAGATTATAACTAAATAGAGTTACACTAGAAAAAAAAAATAAAATATAAAAAATATCAATGTAACAACAATGACATTAAACAATCATTAATATTATCAGTGACGAAGCCAAAAATTTAGTTGAGTGAGGGCTTAAATAAATATTAAGTCAAAACTAATAAAAATAATGATAAATGTATCTTTCAAATTTTCATCTTCAACAAAATAAAATATTTTATAAAATATATGTATATATTTTATTAAGATGTAATTATTCTTATATAGAGGTATATTTTGTTAATACGAGACTTAGAAATTGTATAACTAATTACAATTTAGAGGTTATACTCTTATTTATAATAAGCTCAAATTGAGACTTGATTTTTTTATAACAAATTAAAGGTTATTCTTGAATAGAGTATTCTATTCAAGAATACACTTGGGATTAATCAAATTATATTTTAATTGAGAGATTATAACTAAATAGAATTACACTAAAAAAAATTAAAATATAAAAAAATATCAATGTAACAACAATGACATTAAACAATCATTAATATTATATCATAATAGAATTATTTTTGAGTAAATATAATATTTATACATGTATTACCATTAGAATAAAATTACTAATTCTACATAAATAATTTTATAAAATATATGTATATATTTTATTAAGATGTAATTATTCTTATATAAAGGTATATTTTATTAATACGAGACTTAGAAATTGTATAACTAATTACAATTTAGAGGTTATACTCTTATTTATAATAAGTTAAATTGAGACTTGATTTTTTTATAACAAATTAAAGGTTATTCTTGAATAGAGTATTCTTAAATAGAAGTTCTAGTGTATATAAAATGAAGTAATTTTTATTTTTATTTTATATATTTATTTTTAAAAATCAAAGGCTATATATATAAGAGGCCATATTGAAGTGAACACTCACAAATATCATAAGCCATCCTACTATATATCCTACTATAGTATACATAACAATATTAATTAGTTTTGATCTCATTGTGAAAATAAAGATGAATATTGAAGTTGAAGCAATCTCCAATGAGATTATCAAACCATCTTATCCAACTCCTAAGAATCTTGAGCGTTACAAACTCTCATTATTAGACCAATCATCTCCCAAATTCTATAACCCTTTGGTGTTTTATTACACAAAGAAAAATACTACTACCATTATTAATCCAGCCATCATTCTAAAAAGATCCTTATCAGCCATCTTAACCCATTACTACCCTTTAGCTGGAAGACTCGAAAAGCATGGACAATTCATCCATTGCAACGACGAGGGTGTTCCCTTCGTGGAAACTCAAGTGAATGGGCGACTTTCCCATGTTATGTCCAATCCAATAGCTCAAGAACTTGACATTTTTTGTCCTCTAATTTCTCGTCATGATGAAAGTGATGACGCTCATCAAATTCTATTTGCGGCTCAACTTAACATGTTCGAGTGTGGAGGAATCGCGGTTGGTATCAGCTTCTCTGATAAGATTGCGGACGCTTTGTCATGGATGAAGTTTGTCAAAACTTGGGCATTGATGGCTCGAGGTGGAACAACCACCATGTTGCCAAAATCGCTCCATCCTGAGTTTGTCTCCTCGATTCTATTTCCTCCTAGACCCCAATCCATGATCGAAGCAAAGACTTGTGTCATGAAAAAAGGTATCATAACAAAGATTTTTGTTTTCAATGGTTTCGCTATTGAGGCCTTAAGAGCAATGTATTCAGACAAAGAAAATAATATTCGACCTTCTCGTGTTGAGACTTTATCTACTTTCATAATAAGTAGGTTTGAGGCCGCATTGTCAGCAGCAACAGCAACAGAAGTAGCGAAGCTGAAAAAAGAAAGGGTATATACTATTTTGCACACTGTGAATCTTCATCCAAGGATGAATCCACCCTTGGCTGAAAACTCATTTGGAAACTTCTTAGTATTCGCAGGCACACATATTCCGGCCTCGAGTATTAATGGGGAAGCTTCCATTACTAATGGGATTGTTAAAAAGATAAGAGAAGCAATTAAGAAAGTGAACAAGGAGTATCTTGATAAACTCCAAAAGGGAGAAGAGGATGAACAATTAAGCATGATCGAACAAAGCTCGAAAAATATAGAGAAGAGTGGAGGTGAGGTGATTGAATTTCAGGTTACAAGTTTGAGTCGATTCCATTTTTATGAAATGGATTTTGGTTGGGGTAAGCCTGATTGGAATAGCACAGCTGCTTGGAATTTCGATAAAATTATTGCTTTCTTTGACACAAATGATGGTGATGGAATTGAAGCTTATGTTAGCTTGAAAGAAGAGGACATGGCCAAGTTTGAAGCTGATAAACAGCTTCGTAAATTTGTCACTCCTAATTATTATTCTCGCAATAATATCAACTCAAATCTTTAATATTTAATCTCGTACTATAATAATAGTATGAGATACTATATAGTATAATAATAAGTCCCAACTATAGTACGTATATATATATATATATGTACTTTTATTACATTATTATTATAATAACTTCATTTATTATCTCTTACTTTGGTAAGAATTAATATGTGATTTGTTATTATTATTACATGATGAGTTGGTAGATAATCAAAATAAATTGTGTGGTGTTATTTTACTTATTTGGTTAATTATTAATAAACTTAGCTCATTTGATTGTTTCTCTCTTGGCTTGTGGATGCCTCTAAGGCTGAAGCTCCCTTTTTGTAATCTTTTTATGATATGTTTCAATAGATTTGTTCCTTTCAAATCACTACTAAAAAAATCTCGAATTCCCGATGGTTTTGTATAGTCGGGTAAAAAATTTCTAACACACTATAAAACCTTTGTGACTAAAAGTAAAATAAAAGTTGTGACTAATTATAAATTATCATTTTTATGTTGTGATTAAAAAGTACGTGACTAAATGTATTTTGTTGTATTTAAATATTATGTTGTAGTCACAAATAACTTTTTGTTGTGACTTTTACATTTAGTCATTAAAAAATTATATTGTAACTAAAATATTATCACTAAAATGCTCTATTTTTGAATTCAAGGGGGTCGCCATACTTGGGTTTGAAAAGTTAAAAAATCAATTTTCGAGATCCCAAAAATACAAAAAACAAATGCAAACTTTACACTTGTAGTTTCTAAGCCCAAATCAGCGTGAATGGAAGTATAACATCACATAGCATTTCATGCTTCAATAATTCATCCAAATTACATTCAAAGCTTTCAATTCAATTTAATTTTTGAAAAAATTAAAGAAATATAGGATGAAATTGATACCTTAAAATAATTTTTAAGTTCAATCTAACAATTGTACACTAAAAACCAACAAAATCTTGCTTCAATCCACTCAAATTTAAGAACTCAAAATGAAAAAAAAAAAAAAAAAAAAAAGAGAAGGAGAGATCCGTGGGGGTGGTTTTTGCAGAAAAAAACAAGTGAAATTTAACACTTACTCTATTAAGCTTCTTTTATTGATCTTGTAAAAGAAAATGTAATCAATTACTAATTTGCTCTTATACTATATAATCAATATAAGGAATATTGGCGGCTAAATCACCTGAACTTTACGTTTTGTAACACTTAACCACAAAAACCAAAAATTTGGTGGCAAAACCTACTGAACTCCCATCCTGTTTTGCTCTATACCCCTCTGTTCAAAAATCACAGTTAAGTGCCACAGTTGACAGTCTATGTGTACACATTTGTACACGTGGCAAGTTTTTAGTGGTCTAAATTTTTAGTGGGGAAAAAAGATAGAGATTGGGTTGTATTATTGTAACTCCACAAAGATGTATATATATAGATTGTGGTACAAATGATGATAGGTTGTAAAACAGTTTGAAATTGAAATACAAAGGAGCTGATTTTCTCAAAAAAAAAAAATAAGAAGAATTATAAATATTTTTAAAAAAATTTAAAAAAATCAGAAAAAATATTTTAAAATATTTTCTTTTTACTTTTTTTTTTCATTTTTTTTTAAATAATAATTTAAAAATTATGAAAATAAATAAATTATAAAAAAATTATTTTTTTTTATTTTTTTTCTCTTTTCTTTTTCTTTTCTTCTTCTTTTTCTTTCTTTTTTTTTTTGTTTTAAAAAGGCACCACTGCATCGTGCACTGTGGATGCCACCACTGTCACTGTTAAACACAACCACCTCACCTCCTGCATCGACCGAGCGATCGAATCTCACTGTCGTCGGAGGTCTCTCTCTTCATGGTGGTCACCGGGGTTGGTCGACAGAGATTGGGGAGGGAGGAGGTTAGGGTTTTGGGTTTCGGGGCTTGGGAGTTTTGGGTTTCGGGATTTTGGGTCTCCTGGTCTGTTGGTGGCTCCGACGCAGCACAAGGGGGTCGGGGGTGGTTGTCGGCATTAGGATTTGCTAGGGTTTGCTAGTTTTTTAGTGAAGACATAAACGAGAGAGAAGAGACAAGAAAAGAAGGAAAAAAAAATGAAAAAAAAAAAGAAATTTTAAAAAAAAATTATAATCTTTTTTAAATTAACATAAATGAGATGCAATATTAAATTACCAATAATAAAATTACATCTCATAAAAATATAAGGCACTACAAGTATTTTTTAGTATTTGTATGTATATTCATTGTAAACACATTCATGATACATTATTTATGCCTGATCTTCTGCCCTTGAATAATGCCCATCCTCTCTATCTTCATTTTCAATGCATATGATTACTGGCAAGTCATCACAGGTTTCAATATAATGCTAGGAATTGCTCAACAATTTATTTAATGTGCCAGAGATAGAGATAACAATTCCCATGTGTAGTTTTCTTTGTGTTTCTTTATTTTTATTTATTTGTTCTCATTTCTTCTCTTCAATTTTTTATAAATTATATATATTTTTACATATAAATTTTTAGGTATTTTTACAATGTACTTTTTAAAAATGATGTGCTGACATACATTCTCAAATATGAATATATTGGACTCTATATTTTGTAAAAGTTACTAATTTGACCTCAATATTGTTAAATAACAAAATAGACTCCGTATTTTCTAAAATGGTATAAATAGGACTCTAAATTAATTCTTTAAAAAAAAAATAAAATTTAATTATAATTCGATCTAAAAATGCTATGACAAAAGTACTGTTTATATTTTTTGTATATGTTCGTATTAAAAATTATCTTTAAGTTGGTTATAAAAAAAAAAAAAAAAAAAAAAGTTGTCAAAAATTAAGCTTAGGGTTCTATTTTTACCATTTTGTCATTTAACGAAAAAGAGGGTCCAATCGGTAACTTTTACAAAACACAGGGTCCAAAATAATATTTACCCAAAAAAATAGTTTAATTTTTTTATATTTATGTACGTTATAGTTATTTGAGATACTCTATAAACTTTAGAGAAATTCGGAATAATTTACAATATAAAAAATAGTGTTCAAATAGTCTATTTCACATACGTATAAAATAAAATAGTCATGTGTGCAACACACAGTTTAAACTTTATTTTCAGCGTGTTAAATATTTCTTAATTTCTTAAAATTTTACAAGATATCTTAAATAACAATAACACAAATGACCATGAGAAAAAATATGACTAAAAAATTATTTTGAATACCAAAATAGATAGGGGTGCACCTTTTAAGGGGATATTGTAGAATTTTCTTAAATTTTTAAATATTTTATTAAAAAATTCTACAATGCACCCCTATCTTTTTCGACATTTGGAAGAATTTTTAAGTCCAATTTTTTTCTTGTGGTCTACGTTGTAGTTATTTAGGATATCCTGCAAAATTTTAAGAAATTCAAAAAAATTGAACACGCCCAAAATAGAGCTCAAACAATCTATTTTACACACGTATAAAATAAAAGAGTCTCACTTGCAACAGAATATTTGAACCATATTTTTGGCATGTTAAATTTTTTCGAATCTCTCAAAATTTTGCAGGATGTCTTAAATAACTATAACTTATAAGACGACCATGAAACAGATTGGACTGAAAAATTCTCTTAGAAGCTGAAACAGAAAGTGGTGCATCAGTGAATTGCTTTGAAAATGTATGTATGAATTTGTATTGAACCAATAGTTAATTTCTGTTTATTGATATTTTCAGTTGCTACCATGACTTTAATTATCGAACCCCATTGTGTCACTTTTATCTGACAACAAGCTCTCTAGAGCTAACTGTTGGTTTTACGGTACTAAATCAAGTACGCAATGGAAATTGTTACTGATTATCATTGTACCATATGCCCAAGACCACCATACGTATATATATTAAACTTGAAAGTAAATAGATGAAAATAATATTTACCTCTCTAAGCCTATTAGGGTATCCTTGAGTCTTTTCGTTTGTTGTATCCTCGGAACGGTGACGTCAAACTCACACCTTAATCTTCCAGATTTTTTACTACACACAAGAACTAGTGTGGGCTAGTAGGATAAAAGTGTATGTCAAGTTCTTGTATTCTCAGCACATGAGCAATGTAGTGATGTGGAGAAAAAGGTTAGCAAATTAATCTTTTTATAGGCTTTTAGAAAAATTTAGTACAATTTTTTTTTAATTTGGTTATTACGGTATATTAAATAAACCCAATAAAGATTTTTTTAATTAATTATTTAAATTTAAATCTTTTTATTAAATCATATTAAATTATTTGAATAAATAATATAATTGAATTTTGTTATAAATATTTATATACTATAACAGATTGTGGGAATCTCTCAACCATTTAAGAAAATATCTCAACTACTTTTCAAATTCAAATTTGAATAATTATTTATTTTTTAAAATTAATTAATTAATTAACCCAAAAACAAATCCCTATATAAGTGGTGCCTACACTGTGGTACAATAATCGAAGTCTTAAGGCCCACGACCAAGACTTTTTTAATTCTAAACCAAACCTAGAGAGAGCTTATAAATAGAACATGATGAGCATTG
Source organism: Cannabis sativa (assembly GCF_029168945.1). Lineage (NCBI taxonomy): Eukaryota > Viridiplantae > Streptophyta > Magnoliopsida > Rosales > Cannabaceae > Cannabis > Cannabis sativa. The sequence goes on from NC_083610.1 coordinate 22,353,454, forward strand.
GTTGGGAGAGAGAGTTGAATTAATGGCATGTTTGATTTGTTGTAATAGGAATGGTAATGGAATCAAATTATCCATTACAATGTGTGCTTTGCTTTTAAAAGTGATGTTATGGGATTACATTGTAATCATAATTACATTAAACAATAGAATTCCTATTACATTAAAAAAGCTATGTAATGAGGATTACATTACATACAGGGGCGGAGCCACATACACCCCAACAGGGGTCGTGGCCCCCTGAATCTTTAAAAACTATGTACTTGGCATTGATATATATAAGAGTTTATGAAAAGATATTAATACATGCCTGAATTTTGATGGATGAAAAATTTTAAAAATTAGTATTATTTATTTAAATATAGTTTTATTATATATCTATTCTATATAAAGTGTGCCTATATAACTGAAATTCTTGGTTTATGAGAAATTTATGGGTAACTTTTTATTTTTATTTGATAAAATAATAAAATATTATTTATATATAATAAAATAATAATAAAACAATCCTATTAATATTTGAATTGATATTTAGCATATTTTAACTCTATATATAATCATAACTATAACTCTAGAAATTAAAAATATATATATACATAAAATAATCGTCCATTTTATTTATATTATTTAGAATACTTCATTGTGGTTCAAGATCACAATGAATGTAAAACAAAGGCAAAAACACAAATGTAGTTCAAAATCATAGTAAACTAAGAAATAATGAGAAGAGATTATTAATCATTAAATATTCTCAGTAAACACACTCAAAGAATCGCATTGAGAGAGGAAAAAAAAATACCAATTGTGATATATATATAAATAAATAAAAGCGAAGAATATTATATAATTATTTATATTCTATATAAAGTGTGCCTATATAATAGGAGAAATTCATGGGTGACTTTTTATTTATATTAAAAATAAAATGATTTATTAATAAAAATAAAATAGTTTATTAATTTTGAAAATACAATTTTAAAAATTAAAAAGTAAAAACCAAACCAAACAGATTTTTTAAAATTACCAACCAATCAAAAATTTTCGTGTGGAATCATCTTTTAAATTTTCAGAAACATAAAACTTTTTTGAATTTTAAACTAATCAAGCCTTTGTATATATGTACATTTTGATAATAGATATATATGAGGTGGATTTTTAAATAAATTTAATTTTGTAGGTGAAAAAAATGACAAAATTGGTTGTAAATCACAAAGAGATAATTGAGGTTGAAAGGATGAGTAGGGAACCGAATATAGTTTATGATCGTAGATGTATATTTATATTAAAAATAAAATGATTCATTAATAAAAATAAAATGGTTTATGAGAAATTCATGGTTTAAAATATTTAATTTGATATCTTAATTATTAATAAACAATACCATAAATATACATCTACGAACATATAAGAATTTTATTCTAAAACTATACGATCATAGATTAAGTGGTCAAGGTCCAAAGAAAAATAATAATTTCTTAAAATCTGAAATCAAGACACGAAAAACAGAAACTAATTGAATAGGACTCTATTCAATTGAGGTGTCGACCATACATGGTAAGTAAAAAGCTATATATTAAATTTTATGTCATGATACAATTAAATATTAAATAAGAATTTACTACTATTTATATATTATATATATATTGCTAAAGATGCAAAAGTATTGCATTTATATATCCCACGATGTTTCAAAAATACTTATTTTGGCTTCTTTAACCAGCTGTCACACACAACTTACTTACTCTAGATTTATAACCATTTACAATTTTTTAACACTCAAAAAGTTACTGAGTTTGTTTTTAATAGCTCTACTTATTAAGGTAGAAAAATATTTTTAGATTGACTCCATTCTGTTTATTAAATGAATTATTTTCAAGTTGACACATTAACTTAAAAATGACACAATAATGACCTACTACAAAGTATACACTTATATTCATTCTATTTATTGAGAATCAAAACTTCAATCTTCTTCACTAGATTAGCCAGAGACACATAATATTTAGACATAAACACAGGACACAATATTATAACTCAAACTCAGAAACACTTAGTCGAAACTTGAATGAATAATGCCACTCTTTTAAGTTTTAAGACTGTATATGACTAGGCAATTATGGTTATTGTATTATTATTCCTGCTACATAGTTGATCATTTTCAAATTTTTGATGTGAAATTTCGTATTGTGAGCTTTTTAGAGTTTCTTATAGACTTCAATGAGTAATAGATTTATATAATTATACCTGGAATAAATTTTCATAATGTTGTTTGGTGGATTCCTATTTTGTTATTAGGTAACATAATATTATTATTCGTTAGGTCTGTCACAATTATTATTAAGTGAGAATGAATCAATTTAAAAATCTTTTACTATATTGAAATGTGAGATTGATTTTAATATGAGCTTAGTTATATTTAATTTTATTTTGTATATCTATTGTTTTATTTGAAAACAGGTGAATAAATGACTACACTATATACAACAATTAAGGACATCACTCCAACTACAGAAAGTTGGAAGAATAAAATGAGAGTGTTAAAAAAATTTGAAAAGCGGACAAATAAGAGTTCACCACTCAAATATCAAAAGCTTAATGTTAGCAGACAAAAAAGTATACAATCAGTTAATTTACTGTTGAAATTGTCAATACTCTACTAATAAATGCTATATTTTCTGAATTTTGCCTGTACTCGCGTTGCAACAAATTATTATTTCATAAATATTTTTTTTCCTTAAAAATGAACACAGGGTAATGATGTTGAACCTAATAACTAATAATATTTTTTTTAATTTTTAATTGTATCACTTTTTAATAACGTAGAAAAAAACTAGCATAAAATTTAGTATACGTGCCTCGCACGTAACTTTTTACTAGTATATATATATGCATGTAGGGCTCACAATTATAATAAAGTAATAGTTGTATTATCCTTTTATTACACTAAATTTGATTTGTTTTAATTTAAAAATATATTTAATAAATTATTTGATTAATAGTAGTATAATTAACCAATTATGCTATATATTCTTTAAAGTCAATATAAGTTTTTTTCCTTAATTAAGAAACTACATATTAATATTAATTTGGTAATATTAAATTGAATCTTGTCAAATTTTAAAGTATCACTCGCATTTTATTTCTAATTCAATTACTTAATTTATTATTTTTTAATATATTGTATAAAATATTTATAAAATTTAAAAAATAATAAAATTGTCCACACATACCCTTAAAAGGCATTTTAGTTACTAAAATTTAAATTTGTTGTATATTGCGTTGTTTGATATTTGCCCCCCAACTATTTAGCTCTAACTCCGCCCCTGATTACATATGACTTAATAAAGTAAAGCTAAAATGACTCTATACTATTTTTTTATATAAATATAAAAATTAAAGTAGGCGATAATTTTGTCAATTTATCATTTATTCCAATATTCATTTCAATAACAAACCAAACATCTTAATCAATTCCCATTACTATTCTTATTCCATTACATTACTATTACCATTACCATTACTATTACACTCCACCAAACCAAACATCACCTAAGTGAAACACTACAACTCTAGAAATCAAAGTAGCTTCCTTTCTATGAAAATTTCGTATCCACTCTCTTTCTTCTCAATATTGAATTCAACCCTATAGTGAATGAGTTTTTTCCCACATAAATCAAGGTTGTACTTAGACCAGTGTCGAAAGATTGTGTGGAAAAGGTGTTTGTCTATTCAAATGAGAATACAAGTTTATTACTTGTTATTACTCTGCAACAGAAAGTTATAAGGGTTGGAATACTGAACGGGATGAGTCATATTATTTCCGCTGCAATCAGTGTAAGGTTTCTTGAAATTTTACACGTTTAATTATCGTTTTACAGTTTTTATATTTAGGATGTTAGATTATAATATTTATAATCAACATACATGATTAGTAAATTAATAAGTTCCTGGTAAAATAAGTTTTAACAAAAATTTTGTCCTAGAAGTCATTTTCTCCCTCACATGAACACTTGGGGAAACTCTAAAAATGCTTCTAAGGATTTTCAAGTCTCATATGCTTAGCCTAGTGTCTAAGGATGAACATATCCTCACAAGGTTCTAACCATACAACTAGTGGTTTCAACAATTTTTATCACAAGTGATCAATATGACCTTTATTTATAGAGTTTTCACTCTCATTTGAACATAAATGACCATCGTATATAAATCCCTTGGCTATTACCAATTTTAAATTGGACGTTTGTAGACTTAAATGGGTGGTTTGGAGGTTATAGAAGGTGTTAGAACCTAACACCACTACAAAAAATTTTACTTTTAGTCACAAACAAAACTTGTGACTAAAAGTAAAAAAGTTGTGATTAATTATAAATCATCATTTCTATATTGTGCCTAAAAAGCTCGTGGCTAAATGTATATTAGTCACAAAAATTACAATTTGTTGTGACTAAATGCATGTGTTTTTAGTCACAATACTTGTTGTGACTAAAACTAAATTAGTGACAACTTATAGCTAAATATTGTGTTTTAGTCACAAGTAATTTTTTGTTGTGACTAAATATCATATTTAGTCACATATTTAGTCACAAAAATTTATATTGTGACTAAAAAATTATCATTAAAAGTAGTTATTTTTTGTAGTGCACAACGTCCATAAAACGTTAAAAATGTATGTTGAAAATTGGTCATGCAACATGTTGTCCGTCTCCAAGAAACAAGTCACCAATAGTGTAAAACCTCAAAACACATGGTAACCAGTAACCAATTATTAATTTATTAAACATTTTGCAAAATAACTCCAAACAGTTTAAAATTTCTCCATTGCCTTTATATCATTTTTGCACCTTATAAATGATAGAAATAAGTTCCCAACAATTATATTTCTAATATAAATTAAGAGTGATAATTATAGATATGAGTTACAAATTTTATAATTATATCAATATAAAGGGTAAGAGCTTTGAACTCACACATATACAACTTCATATATTTGTATGTTGTCACACTAAATTATTTATTACTATATTATTTAATCTAAATATTATATTATATAAAATAATATCACAATAGCATTTTAAAAAAGAAATTGTCACATAGATATTAGCTTAAATATTATAGAATTTCTCATATCATATATATATACATAAATATGTAATTTAACTTCACTATTATTACTTTGTTATTATTATTTGAAAGGAATGAATTTATCCAAACAACAAAAACAAATTACACGAAGGGAGCTTCAACCTTTGAGGCACCAAAATGATGAGCAAGCTTATTAGCCAAAACAAACTTAATCAATCTTAGGCATAAAAATAAAATAAAAGCACATATAATATATTTGATTGTCTACCAACTCATCATCATACATATATTAATTCCTACCTATATATAATAGGCAAGAAAATATAAATAAAATTACCAACCAGTTGGGACTTATTATATATATTATATTATGAGATTTAATATTATTAAAGATTTGAGTTGATATTGTGGCGAGAATAATAATTAGGAGTTGTAAATTTGCGAAGCATTTCATCAGCTTCAAATATGGCCATGTCTTCCTCCTTCAAATTCACATAAGCTTCAATTCCTTTACCATCACTTGTGTCAATGAAAGCAATGATTTTATCAAAACTCCAAGCACCTGTGCTAAACCAATCAGGCTTACCCCAACCAAAATCAATTTCATAAAAATGGAATCGGCTCAAACTTGTAACCAAAAATTCAATGACTTCACCTCCTCTCTTCTCTATACTTTCTGAGTTTTGTTGGATCATACTCAATTCACCCTCTTCTCCCATTTGGAGTTTACTAACATACTCTTTGTTCAATCTCTTAACTGCTTCTCTTATTTTCATCGCAAGCCCACTAGTAATGGAAGCTTCCCCCTTAATACTCGAGGCTGGAATTTGTGTGCCTGCGTACACTAAGAAATTTCCAAATGAGTTTTCGGCCAAGGGTGGATTCATCCTTGGATGAAGATTTACAGTGTGCAAAATAGTATAAACCCTTTCTTTCTCGGGTTTTGCTTTTGCTTTTGCTTTCGCTTCTGATAATGCAGCCTCAAACCTACTTAACATAAAAGTAGATAAAGTCTCAACGCGAGAAGGTCGAATCTTATTTTCTTTGTCCCAATACATGGCTCTTAAGGCCTCAATTGCAAAACTATTGAAAACAAAAATCTTTGTCATGATACCCTCCTTTAGGTCTTCATTTTTTATTTCTATTACAGATTGGGGTCTAGGAGGAAACAAATCCGCAGACACAAACTCAGGATGAAGCGATTTTGGTAACATGGTGGCCGTTGTTCCATCTCGAGCCATCATCGCCCAAGTTTTGATAAACCTCATCCATGACAAAGCGTCCGCAATCTTATCAGAAATGCTGATACCAACCGCGATTCCTCCACACTCGAACATGTTAAGTTGAACCCCTAATAGAATTTGATGAGCATCGTCACTTTCATGATGACGAGTCAAAAGAGGGCAAAAGATACCGAGTTCTTGAGCTACTGGATTGGACAGAACTTGGGAAAGTCGAGCATTCACTTGAGCTTTCACGAAGGGAACGCCCTCGTCGTTGCAATGGATGAATTCTTCTCCATGCTTATCGAGTCGTCCAGCTAAAGGGTAGTAATGGGTTAAGATGGCTGATAAGGACCTTTTAAGAATGTTGGTTGGATTAATATTGGTAGTAGTACTTTTCTTTGTGTAATAAAACACCAAAGGGTCATAGAATAAGGGAGCTGATTGGTCTATTAATGAAAGTTTGTAATGGCCAATATTCTTAGGAGTTGGAGAAGATGGCTTGATAATCTCAACTGAGATTGCTTCAACTTCAATATTCATCTTTATTTTCAGACTGATATATCAAAAGTATAAAATATAGAATCTTATATGTAATATAGAAGAAGCTAGTGTATATGATATGGCTGTGATATTTCTCTCCTCATTTTCGCCTCTTATATTTATAGCATTTCTCTTTTAATAAATTATTATTATTATTATTATTATTATTATTATTATTATTATTATTAAAAAATAAAACAAAATCGTTTAGAATAAGTCTCTTCTTATATGACAAATATATATGTGATGATAACTAAGCAATTATAACTCTAAAATTTGTCTTGTATCAAAAAGTTTAGCCCACATTTACACATTTACCCCTGACTCTAGATATAAGTGGGTTGGGCCAGTGCTTAGGACCTACGGAGTTCAAAAAAAAAAATTAATTCCTTTTAAAAAGGAATAATTACATAAGGCATCATTTTTTGTAAAATATTTACATTTTTACGTTCAAAGAATGTTTTTTTACATTTTTACGGTTTTCTAAAAAATAACACAAAAACAACATAAAATCAACAAGAAAACAACATAAAAGTAACATGAAAATAAAAACAAAAAAACAACAAAAAATAGCATACATATAACAAAAAATTAACAACAAATGAACAAAATTTCAACATAAGAAAACCGAATTTTATGTAAATAAAATCAATAAAATCGTAAAAAATGTTTAAAATTCCGTGAAACCGTATTTTGTTATTTTTTTTTTTTTTTGTTGTTTTTGTGCATTTGTGAAATTAACCCTTTTAAAAATATATATTTTTTGTATTACTTTTGAAAAAAATTCTAAATTTTTTTTAAATTAAAAGTAACAAAAATATTTTTTTTTTATCACTAAACCCTAATCCTTCATAATAGACAAAGAAAATACTTATACTACCTTGAGCATTATTATAGGATACTAAAGTGCCTAGTATTTTTATGATATGACATTTTATAATCACTTAGTAATTTTTTATAATCTTTACTGAATTAAAATAAATGAGATATTAAATTATATCAATAATAATATTATATCTCATAAAAGTATAAGGCATGCTACAAGAAATGTAACTTTTACCAGCACAGTTCGCTACTGTGCTGATAAAAGTAACTTTTACTAGCGCATTTTGCAAATTGCGCTGGCAAAAAGGTCAAAGTTTTACTAGCGCATATTTGCAATGGTTAAATTTTAACTTTTATCAATGCATTTACTTTACGCGCTGGGAAAAGTCATTTTTGCTAGTGTTTTTCATTTTGTACTGACAAAAGTTCTAATATTAACGTTGATTTATCATCCCCTCTTGCAAACACATCAGAAGTAAATTTTATTTTATTAGTGTAATACCAAATTTTTACCAGCACAAAAATATACTAACAAAAATAACATTTCACTACGAGTATTGTTTAGTATTTATATGTATATTCATCATATACAGAATCATTGTATATCCTCTGCCCTTCTTTTCCTCTGAATAATGCCTATCCTCTCTATCTTCATTTTCAATGCATATGATTACTGACTACTGGCAAGTTATTACAAGTTTCAATATAATGTTAGGAATTGCTCAACAATTTATGTGCCACTATTAGAGATAGAGATAACAATTCCCATGTGTCACTGCTAGTTTTCTTTGTGTTTCTTTATTTTTATTTATTTGTTCTCATTTCCTTTCTTCAAATTTTTATAAATTATATATATTTTTACATATAAATTTGTAGGTAGTTTTACAATGCATCTTTTAAAAATGATGTACTGATACACTTTCTATTAATTTTAATATTTAAAAAAAAAATTAATTTAATTTGTTCATATGTGTGTATGTTATACTTATTTAAGATATTTTATAAAATTTTGAAAAATCCGAAATAATTTCTCTCCTCAGTTTGGCCTCTTATATTTATACCCTAAATACTTAAAATAAAAAATTAAATTAAATGGCGAAGTCATTATTTAAATTAAATGTAAAATAAGGTATTAAACTTCTCAAATATTCCATGGCGAAGTCAGTTTGGCCTCTTTGATTTGCAACCATCTTTTTTCAACTCATTTATTTTCTTTTTTATTCACTAAACCTGAAAACATTAATAAACTAAAGCATAAAATAAAACTAAATGAAACTAAACTCATTAAAAACACTTAAAATAACAAAACTTGAAAATAACACAAACTAATACCTAACACTTATTTATATTTATTTTAAAAATTACAAATAGTATATATATTTTTCAAAACTTAAATATTAAATGTGTACATTTATATACAAAACAAATCATAATCTAAATAATTAAATAATTAAAGTATCTTTGTACAACTCATATTTGTAATTTGATGGTTGATGCCAGCATTCAATAAAATAAATATTTATCTTCTCAAAAAAAATAATATAACAAATATTTACAAACATATAGATAGATAATCACGTGATTAATGAGCTTTAAATTATTAATTAACTAATGTATGGTAACATTTTTATTTTTTAATTTTTTAATCACAAAATAAAAGTAAAATTTTTAATTTTAAAAATTTTGGTGTTCGGTAACTACTTTTGTTTTTTCAATTTTAAAAACAGAAAATAAAAGTATATTCTGTAAAGTTCATTTTTTATTTTATTTTTATTTTTTGATTTTATTTAAGTAGGGTCTAGGTCTGGAGTTGGATTCGGGTTCGGGTCAGAGGCTGAGTTCAGCACCAGGGCCGTGGGGGGATTTGGGTCCAGGTCTGGTCGGAGGATAAAATAATGATTAAGAAAAAAATTGTTTAAAGAAATATTAAAAGTGACTTTTTTTTGTTTTTAAAATTTTGATTCTCAATTAAAAAATTGAAAAAGTAAAAACCGTTTTATAAAACATATGTTTTTTAAAAATATTTTCACTTTTTTAATTTTAAAAATAAAAAACTGATTAAAAAAGTGTTACCAAATACTACCGTACAAACTAAAATAAACACATCCCAATGTCTTTGTTGATGGTGTTAACAATAATCTTTGATTGCCAAATCTCATAATTGAATCAGAGATATATTCCACCTCACATGCAATCTTTATATAGTATTATTCAATTTATTTGATGAGTCCTCTAGAGAAAATATTATTATTATTATTATTATTATTATTATTATTATTATTATTATTATTATTAAAAAATAAAATAAAATCGTTTAGAATCAGTCTCTTCTTATATAAAACAAATATATGTGATGATAATATTTTAATTTGGTGTATTTTTTGAAACTTATGTATCATGTTTAGTGTAAAGTCCTTTTTTTAGTAAGTTAGATGCTAAAATATTTTTTATTTTATGGTGAGATTTTTTTCCATTCATAACCGATTTTCTCACTTGAATTATTTGTCTTTATTGCTCTTTTCTATATTAGGAAAGAATCATTTTTCAGCTGGATTTTTCCTTGTATGGAAACTTCTTGTAAGAGAAAAAATTCTCTTATGAAATATTTGTTTTTTAAGAAAACTTTGACTATTATCATTTTTCTTAATGAGTTCGATTGTGTCTTGATAAGATCAGATCAAACACACTGTTTATAGCAGGTATCAAGACCCAATACATGACCGGACACATTTTTGGCAAGTTTCCTTTTCTGGTCCGATTTGATGCGACAGAATTTGGATCTGATGCTACAAATCAGGGTTTTATTTAGGAAATTTTTGTACAATTGTAGATTCGACTTTGTGGCTGCCTTTAGGGTTTCTATGTTCTATAAATAGAACCTAGTAAAGCAGCCATTCGAATCAACTCTTCTAGCTTTTATTTTTTGTATTTTCTCATTTCTGAAGAGAGAGTTCTTTTTGTGAGAATCTAGTTGTTCATCTAGGTTCTAGTATTTTCATATTCATTCTTACTCTGTCTTCGAATTGAGTAGAACACTTGATTGAACAAGAGAGAGGTCTTCAGGAGAAGACTTGTTCAAGCCTTACTTCAGGAGGAAGTAACCACGCACACTTCAAAGACGAAGGGAGTTTGCTGTTTGAAGGTGTTTCTGAGATCAGATTCGTAAAGTGCATTACAAAGGATTGCGACAATAATTTAGAGGGGGTCTAAACTTGTTTAAGTCAATTGTCTTTGTAATTGTTGATACTTTATTAATTGATTTCTTTCTCTGGGCGTGGCCTCGTGGACTAGGAGTATTTGAAAGAACATTGATACCACGTACAAAGCTCTTGTTGTCAAGTGATTTAATTTTCTGCAATTATTTTTATATTTTGCATGTTCTGGTTTGTCTCTGCAAAACTGATTTCTGCAGTAACAGAATTACATTCTGCTGCTGCAGACGTATACAGTTTTATATTTCGTATATTTCTGTAATAATTATTGGCATTTGTAAAAACTCGATTTTTCATCTAGAAATAGTGTATTTGTTTAAAACTTGTGTATAAAATTAAACTAAGGGTGTTGTAAGAAACGTGTGTATGATTCATGTTTAGAAACGATATTGTCAAAAAAAATTAAATACTAACAATAAAATTATAAATTAATGGTGCATTTAAAAAGTCACAATAAAATTAAATTTGAGTCTAGTAGTATAAGTCAAGTATACAATTTCACATATTTGTTAATTGTGAATCTTATTCTAATTGTCAAGATCTTTCATTTATTTTTTACTTGAGACTAATTATTTGTTTATTTATTTTGATGGAAATTAGACTTCAATAACAAAGCTTGTCTAAAATTAAAGACGATGATTAGCGGGAACAACCTTCCACTATAAACACAATCAACATTATGAAGAGAGTCACGAACCAAAGCATGAACAACTTTATTTGCAGATCTCTTCACAAAAAAAAAATAGAGACATAATATTCAAAATTGAGACCGTAAAAGACAACAATATCTAATAATAATCCCACATGGAGAGACCATATGCTTTGAACAATTCACATCTTTAACCACATTCAAATAATCAGATTTCACCTCAACAATGGACCACCCTTTCCTTTTAATCAAGCTCAGCACCCCGAAGCTTCCATGATAGCTGGCTTAACCACTCCCTTCCCACTTCGTTGGTCCGCCTCCACCACCTGCCCAGTTGAATTACGGGTCACCCATCCAAAATTGTGACTTCCCTCAGTCTCAAAAATAGCTCCATCAACGTTGATTTTAATCTTGAAAAATCTAGTTTGACCCATAGCTCAATATCATTTGACTGAAAATTATCATGCAATGCTAGAATTTGAAATTTATTTTGAGTGGATTGCCATTGATTAAAAGTAAGATTTACCAATGAAACAAACTCATCCACAAAAGGAGCTTTTTAATTCTAAACTACCTCATTCCGGGTTTGCAAAATTGCCCAACAAATTATAGCAACCTCCACAAATACCTCCTTTACCCAAGATGAGAAACCAGTCTCCAACCAAGACGAGAAGAGAACATACTCATCAAAAATCCAATCGACATGCAACTTTCTCCAAATAGCAAAAGAAAAAAAGAAATGAAGTAGGAAATGTTATGATTTATAAAACACTCAAGAAATAAATAAAGCACAGATCTAAATATATTCCTAAAAGTGCTTTAATATAGAAAACTCCAAATCATAAATCTATAGAACTTTTGTTAAATTAAAGAAGAAGATGATGATAAAAGATGAGCGGAAGCACTAACTTGAAGCCATTGTTGGAGATTGCACAGAAGGTTGTGATCTTCCAAGAATACACTATTTCTTAGGTATTTTCTCTGATGGGGAATGAGAGAATACAGAAACTCTAGTGTTTCTTGGGGACCACTACTTTTAAATTGTTATGTTATGATTGTTTAGTGGTTAGTTTTAATGTTTGTTTAGTCTTTACTTATGTTTAAAAAAAATTACTTGTTTCGTGTCCACTATTTAAAAGTTTTCATTTTTTTGTCTTAAAGTCGACAATATATCGACATTCTATCGACATATTGTCGACAAACATAAGTCGACAAATGTCGACATACTATCGACAAACTGTCAATACATTGCCAAATAAATAAATTTATTTAAATTACTTTTTCATCGACATGATATCGACAAACTGTCGATAAGTCATCCCTGACCTTCTTTCGCATATTATCGACATTTCATCATATTCTATCAACAAACTGTCAATATAGCCTCTAGAAAACTCAAATTCTGACAGAAAACCAGATTTACCAGATATACCATTTTAGACCAAAAAATACCAGTTCCAACAAATACCACAGATATAACGAAAGTAAACTACATACTATTACTAATGTCTAACAAGATGCTTAAAACACAACTTACCCATTATAATAGTGAATGATTCTTGAATGATTGGGGTGTGGTCCAGTTTTTCACCACCGGGAGATATATATATATATATAGAGAGAGAGAGAGAGAGAGATGGAGGAGCTTAGAGAGATCCTGTGAGAGAGTGAGCTGGAAGCTGAGAGTGAGAGAGCTGTCTTTGTCAAAGTAGAGAGAGAGAGAGAGAGAGAGAGAGAGAGAGAGAGAGAGAGAAACACACGAGAGGGAAGAGAGAGGGTGGTGGTTTTCAGTCTTTATCAATAGTGAAATTTCCCAATTTTCTTTTTTTTCCTTTTTTTTAATAAAAATCATAAGATCTATTAATTAATAAATTCGTTTAAAATAATATAACACTTCGGAGGAACAATCCTCCAACTGAAGCACATGACCTGTAGAGAAACAAGAGTCTCTTGCCAAGCAATGAGCCAACTTATTTGCAGATCGTTTTACAAAACACAAATTGTGAAGGCATAAAATACCGCTCTGAATCGCTTGGACACACACCAAGCTATCTGTTTCCAACATGACTCTATCCCACGAATGAGTTGCAATCCAACTCAATGCTTCTTTAATGTCTATTATCTCAGCAATTTCGGGTTGAACACATCCAATCTTTCCCTTCTTAAATGCTTCTACCATAGCACCATGATGATTCTAAGCTATACAACCCCATGCCAAAAGACAAGACTAGAACCAGAAAAAACTAAAAGGAAAAGACTAAAAAACCATGTCAAAAGACAAGACTAAAGAACCATGTCAAAAGACAAGACTAATGGAAGAACTAAATTAGTTTCAACACATAAACACGATCACAACATTAAAATTAATTAAGGAATGAACTCCTTATAATTCTAACCCCATAAAAACATTAATTGGAATTAAACTAATAATTGTAAATTAATAAATGAAAATAAAAATCTAAAACAGAGGACGTCGTTGAGCCGAACCGAACCACTCTCAGACGACTGCTCTTGAACCCCTCACAAAAGAAGACATTGATGTGGGAATGAGAAAAACTTATCAAAGAAAAAAAGAAGACAATTTTTATTAATATAAATGTATACATTAAAATTACATAAAAATCATTTCTATTAATAACATGCTTTCTATATCGTGTCACAACAACATTTTATACCATATTTTTATAATTTAATTACAAGTAAGTTTCAAATAAAAAAAAAATCGTAACATTTATGGTAATAGTTAATTTAAATAATTTACACATCCATTTATATATTTTATTACATATATTGTTTTGTATTAGAAGAGATTTTCTCTAAAAGATTTCTTTGTTTTAAAAATATAAAGAATAAATACAATATATGAAGAACATCCAAAATGATTATAAAATATTTGACAATCATGATTATCTTGAACACGATGAATAGGGAGACTGAGATTCGTGTAGTTTAGAGTTAGTAATTAATAATTTAAAGCTCATTTATCATGTGATTATTTAAATATATTTATAACCAAACGAGTAGTCCTTATTTTAATTTTCTATATTAAAAACTGTCATCAAACTTTAAATAATAATCATATTTATTTTATATTATCATTGCTAATTATTAAAAGATCTTTTTTAAATAAATAATATTTGTTTCCAGAGGACTAATTTAAGAATAATTAATATAACCAAAATTAAAAAAAAAAAAAAAAAAAAAAAAAAAAAACTAAAACTAGTACTAACAACTTTTAATTATTATTATTATTATTAAAAAACAAAGCATGCATAACGTGCAACAAGTAATTTTACCTAACATTTATTCAATAAAATACTTAATTAATTAATTTAATAATATTAGTTTTAATTTTTTTTATTATAATGAAAAATAATAAAATAATTATTTAAACCAACCAAAATTCTGTTAAATGGCGAGCCTCAGGTTAGCCTGAGTACCGTGCACTACTAAAAAATTAGGTTTCTCCAACAGCTTAAACAGTCGACTAATGTATTGCCATCAAACTCTATAATCGTCGACTATTCGACCGTCTCAAAACTGGATAGACAATGGTGGGGAAAAAATTTACTAACAAATTAAAACTGTCGACAATAGTGAAAACTATAGCTTACAGTTTTAAACCGTAAACTATAGTATTTTAGCATTTTTCTCATCTTTTGCCTCTTAAGCCTCCTATACTCCTCATAGTTGAACATTAAGAACACGACAAAGAATCTTCGAAGGAAGATTAAGCAGCGGAATCCTTTGATTCAACTCCTGATTTGTAGATGCTTCTAACTACAAACAAAAAAACTCAACAATATACCAAAAATAAATAACTACTTTTTTTTTTAATTTTCTTTATATTTTTTAGTCAATTTTGGTTGACTTTTTTTTAGGCTAATTTGGATTTTTGCTCCCTAAACATTGACATGTACCAAATCATGCCCCCTGAACTTTTTCAACTCGTTAAAAATTCTCCCCGAACTATTGAGATTGTTAGAGTTACAGATTTTTGTCCAATTTTACTAAACAAAGTCTGATGTGGATGAAAATTTAAGGGGCATAATTTTGTACTTTTAAAAGATCGGGGGGCATGGTTTAGTAGATATAAAAGTTTAAGGGGCAAGATTTAGTATATGGACAATCGTCATATTAGTAAAATTGAATGAAATTTGACAGAAGTCCTTAAATATAACAATTTCAATAGTTTGGGGAGATTTTTTAACGGCCTAAAAACTTCAGGGGGCATGATTTGGTACATGTCAAAGTTCAGGGAGCAAAAATCCTAATTAGTTGCTAATCTTTTTTTTTCTTCTTTCTCTTCTCTCTCTATTTCTCTTTGTTATTTTTTCCCCCAACTCTCTCTCTCTCTCTCTCTCTCTCTCTCTCTCTCTCTCTCTCTCTCTCTCTCTCTCTCTCTCTCTCTCTCTCTCTCTCTCTCTCTCTCTCTCTCTCTCTCTCTCTCTCTCTCTCTCTCTCTCTCTTAAATTGTTTCTTTTATTTTTGTATATATCTTTATATATTAAAAGTGCCTATCTAACGGCAATTCTTGGTTTAACAGAATATACTTAAAAATAAAAGAATATTCTGTTAAATTTAACGATTAGGTTTGATCTCCCGTTAACAAATAAACCCAATAATTAAACCCAAAAAATTAAACAATCTTTTAAATATTAATAATCTCTTTTTAAATTAAAAAAATCATCTTAGCCACATATCTCTCTAACAAACCTATCTTGGGAGAATATTAATATTTTTTTTATTTTATTTTTTTTTAAAAAAATATTTATATATTAAAGTTAACCTCACATTATCTAATGTTTTCTCTGGATAAGTATAGGAAGCAGAAATACCACTTCTATCTTTGTGTGATTGCAGATATACCACTTCTGTCATTGACCTACTTTTTAGCTTTATAAATCGAGATGTTCATATAATATTAACACTTTACAGAATATTTATAGATATAAACTTACATTACATGCTATGTTAAAAAAAGAACTAAATAGAATAATCTACTACTCTAATAATAAATTTATTTAAAATTTTATAATTACACTAATATTATTTTTAATACATTATTAAATAATATTTCAAATATAAATATTTAATTTTTTCAAACAAAAAATTTGTAATCTTTAAAAATAAAATACATTCAAAATCTTAAAAAGACCAAAATCTTAAATAAAACTAGCAATACGTGGCTCGGCACGTACATTCACCTAGTATATATAATAAGTGTACACTTTTATATCTCGTTCTTTTAATACTCTTTTATATCTCGTTCTTCTAATACTTTTTCTCACTCTTACAAAAAAAAAATTTAAGAGCACTCTTATATTTTTCTATCTTTTATATGATTAATAAAAATAGTATATTTTTTTTATGTTTTGTATTTTATTCCGAATCAATTTATGAAGGAGTTTTTACAAAAATATTAGATTTTAGGCAAAAGTTTACAATTATATTGTCGCATGAATTTTTATAAAACAATCGTAAAATAACAAAACAAAACAAAACAATTAAAACAATAGTAGAACGACTAAAATTTCCATCCCATAATAAAAAAAGTAAAAAAATTGAAAACTTGTGTAAAAATATTATTTATTGACTACGAAGGCCCAATTCTAATATTTTGGGCTTGGAATATTGAGCCCAAATTAATGTGGCTGAGATTCAGATTTTTGGTGGTGCAAATTTGAGGTAGAAGACGAGAATGGAGATATGAAAATATTATGAACCAGACTACAAACAAACCACTAAACTGAGCTCAACAAAACAATGAAGATCGGCGGAGGATTGGTGTACGGAGCCCCACGCGCCACCGCTCTACCCAAACTACTATTTAGCCATGGAAGCAACAGACTTCGTTGCTCTGCTACTTCTTCATCAACTGGTACAAAAATATGTTTTTTTTTTTTTTTTTACATTAATGGAGTTGGGTGTGTTAATAAATATTCTTTGTGTATTAATGAAAATGGAAAAGTGGGATATTTTGGTGAGTTTGAATGAGTATCTGGGCAAATCATTGTTTTGGGATTTAACAAGTTTTGGTACAAATTTCAGATCATGTAAGTTTCATAAAGGATGTAGCTACAAGTAAGCCTCCTCAGAATTTGTCTCAACTTATGAAAATGCTCAAAATAAGAGGTGGGTTATTGCTTAAACACTCAAATTATTCATTTATGGATTTAAAGATTGTAGCTTTATTTTGGTTTAAGAACTTTCATTCAAGTAGCTTGCTACTTTCATATGTGTAGAGCATGATTGGTTTGCTTGTTATGTGATTTGAGAGAATGTTGAAAAAATTTAATCCAACAATTTGATTAATTCACTTACTATTCCATCAAATAACTTTAGTCCTAGTGAATAAGTCCTCTCATATTTAGGCTATTAGTAAATAAAATTTTGAGTTTGTAGGCCAGTAATTTTTTTTAGTGGCATAAGTATCAAATTTAATAAAACTGTAATTTTCGTCTAATTTTGTAAATGCAGACTCCATTAGTATCTTAAATTTATAACTGTGGAAGTAATTATACTACACGTTCTTGTTCAGACTCAATGATTTAAAATTTGAGTCTTACATGTATCTTGTTTAAGAATTTAGTATTGACGAAGCTGAATAAAAAATAAAGTTATTAACATTAAGTATTTATACTGCTAAAAAAAATTATTGAGTTTATACGGTTACAAACTCAAAACTTTAAATACTTTTGCCGTAAATATCCTTCTTAATCCAATGCCTTCCCATCTTACATAATGGATTTGAGGAGTCAATGCATTATTTTTAGCTACTAATCACATGTATGTTGTTGCTATTTCCAATGTGTATATTAGGTGATACTATTATGTCTCCAGGAGCTAAACAAGGGTTAATCCCCATTGTCATTCCACTTGCTAGAAACAACTCTGGTATATATAACCTTTTCTCTTTTTTCTTCACTCATTTAGAATAACTATTAATTCATAGGAAGTGTTTCTTTTCTTGATTTTAGTTGAGAATTTTACACTCTTCCTTTCCATATTGCTAGGTGCTATAACTGCTCTTCTGAGATGGCCTACAGCTCCACCTGGGTAAGCTCTAGAAGAAAACCTTTCGAATTCATTTGGTGTGTTGTATTAGATTGTATTGTATTAAATTGTGTTGTATATGTTAAGTTTTGATTTATACCAAAATATTATATATTCATCTACACGGACAACTCAATATCAAACATAGTACTAAAAAAATATGATATATAATATAATTTAATATAATACGATGTAATACAGTATATCAAACGAACCCTTTATTTTCTATTCTTGGTTGGTTACTTGTCTTCACTTAATGGATCTTTCCTTAATTATCTCTATAGCATGGAGATGCCAGTAGTGGAGGTCAGAAAGCATGGAGTTTGGCTCTTGGCCAAGAATGTAAGCTCTAAAATATGCAAAAGTTTTAATTTGATTTCAAAGCAAACGTATATATATAGTTATGTTCTCATTTGTTTATACAGGTAGACCAATTGATTCATAGAATTCTAGTTGAAGCAGATACCGAAAACTCTAGTGAGAATAGCGACGAGCTGTTTCATGCTTCGGGTGATTTGGGGGAAAAACTTTACACAAAGGGTGACTTTGCCAAGTCTCAAATTTCAAACCTGGATGTCTACCTTCTAAAACAAGTATGTATAGACATGCTTTTTCTTTTCTTAATTTGTTACTTCAATTCAATCCAATGAAAAAACTTAATACAATGTCATAACAAATAGATCATTTTTTCAGGTTGGTTTGTTCCCTGATGTTTTAGAGCGTAAAGTAAAGCGACATTTCGAGCAAGGAGACCATGTTTCAGCAATGGTAACTGGAGAATTCTACACTAAAAAGGAGCATTTTCCAGGATTTGCACGGCCCTTTGTGTTCAACGCAGAGGTTTTGCTGAAGTTCGTAGGAAACTTCTATACTTTTTTGCCGTTTTACCTTTCTAGTTTCGGTCTGTGTTTCAACTTCTCAACCCGAGTCCATAGCTCATTTTCTAAGTATCTCTTTCTTTACATTGTATAGAGTTGGTCGGACTAGTGAAGCTAAAGATGCAGCGCGGGGAGCTTTAAAATCACCATGGTGGACACTAGGTTGCAAGTATGAGGTAAGAACCGATAAAAGTTATGTTCTTGTAGACATTTTCGGTTTCTCCTTTCTCATTTGAATACTTCCCGCGCTACCATATGCGTTGTTGTTGTTGTGCTATTCAGGAAGTTGCTAATATAGCTCAATGGGACGACGAGCAAATTGAGTATTTTAAAGAGAAAGTTAGTGAAGAAGGAAAGCAAGAAGATCTTAAGAAGGGAAAAGCACCTGCTCAGGTTAGTATTACTTAGTGCAAAACGAATAATAGTACTGATATGTGCACACAAAATACATACCGTGTTTTACACAGGAACATGTTAAGTTGTTTTGGTCGTCACATTTATTTAAGATAAGACTCACTTATATTAAAAATATCGGTCACATAACTGTGCATAAAGTTTTGGTACATACTTTGTGTACACATATAAAAAAAAATTAGTATATGGACATATATAGGTAATAATAGACATCATGTTAATTTTCAAAAAATTCTGAATAGTTTACGTTATCAAACACAGATTTTAAAATGGGAAATTTGATTTTCTATACTTAAAAGTTTTTAAAATTTTTTTTTTAAACCAATACATTTTACACTATAAAAAATATGACACTTTTTTCAAAACCCCAAAAATACCCCCTCTATCTACTTTGTCTCTCTCTCGGACCGAACCAAAAAAAAAAAAATGCACGTGGTCCGATGGTCGGACCACATGGTCCGATGGGGTCCGACCAATCGGACCCATCGGACCAATGTATCTCTCTTCGTCCTCAAACTGAAAAAAAAAAAAAAAGCATAAGGTCCGATGGTCGGACCACAAGGTCCGACCCATCGGACCATGTGGTCCGACCATCGGAACCATATGTTTTTTTTTTTTTTTTTTTTTTTTTTTTACGTTCTGTCCTGGATTATCTGGGTTGTTCAGTTGGTGAGAAAGAAATAGAGAGAGATATAGAAGAAAGAGAGCAAAGCAAAGCTAGAGTTGTCTGGTTTACAAGGACCCAAGCATTATTGGCAGTGGCAGTTTTGCCCCTCAGTGGAGATAGAGAGTTGTGGGGATTTTTTTTTTTTTTTTTCTCTCGTTTCTTTCTCTTGTTCAGAAAAGAAAATAAAAAAAAAACTTTGGAAAGTCCATCTATGGACTCTGTCATTAGTCTCTCATAAAAAGGTCTTCTCTATTTCCCACATCTTCAACCCAAAAACAACAATTCTCTTTATTTTTCCATTAATTTTCCTACTGCTAGGTGCAGAACCCAAAAAAGTGTGCCAGGATTTTTAATAAAGTACTGCACATGGGTGTGCCAGGATTTTCCATTAATGCTTTTTTTTTTTTTTTTTTTTATTTCAGCTTGAGGAAAACGAAGAGAGAGGCACATTGGTCCGATGGTCGGACCCATGGTCCGATGGGTCCGACCAATCGGACCCATCGGACCATGTGGTCCCACCATCGGACCATGTGCATTTTTTTTTGTTCGGTCCGAGAGAGAGAGAAAGTAGATAAAGGGGGGTATTTTTGGGTTTTGAAAAAAGTGTCATATTTTTTATAGTGTAAAATATATTGGTTTAAAAAAAAAATTTTTAAAACTTTTAAGTATAAAAAATCAAATTTTCCTTTTAAAATAGCTAGTTGTATGCTTGTTAAAACACTGAGTGCCACCGATTGTTTTGAAATTTGTTATCAATACCGTAAATTATTTAGAATTTTTCCGAAATTAGTGGGATGTCTGCTATAACTACAATATACATCACCATCTAACCAAAAAAAGAGATGTATGTTATAGTTTCTCTAAAATACTGAAAATTGAAAACGCTCATACGATAAGGGTAATATTTGTTTTTGACCGTTTTCACCCAGGTTGTATTGGATGAAGCTGCTTTCTTGTTGGATTTAGCTTCTGTGGATGGGACTTGGGATGAATGTGTTGAGCGTATTGCTGAATGTTATAAAGAGGCTGGTCTTAATGATGTTGCAACATTCATACAATACACAGATTGACAAGAGTTGAGTTTATCACTATCACTTCTTCCTATTCTTCTTATTCTTATTCTTTTTTTTTGTTTAAGATAAAAAAGAAATATACATATATATGTTTTGAATTTTTGTAACCACATTGAAAACATTCATGTAGCTACAATTTTGAGTTTGAAGTCCTATTTGATCCTATATAATACCACATCATTAATTTAGGTGTATCTATATAATTTGTTGGGATATATGTTGAATATGAATATGCTGGTTAAATGTTAATTCTATCAAAATTTTATTGAAGAGTGAAATATATTTATTTCAAGAATAAGACGAGCCACTTATTTTGCTAAAGGAGTTTGTAAGTCAAATGTTAGCATTTCAAAGATTGGAAAAACTTGTGTTAGAAAAGAATCTTGCTTCTTTGATGAGAGATTAGAGATTGTGAGATTATTGAGTCAATGCTCTACGTTAACATTAATTGTGTTGGTTATTCAAATATTTTGTTACTTTTTAAGTGATCCTACATCACAAATAACACAATTATATATATAGAGACTAAAAATTAAAATTATGTCTATAATCATAAAAGAATATATTAGCTATGTAACGTCTAAAAATAAATTTGTAAGAATTTTAAGCTCAAAACAGATAATATTATACTAATGTGAAGATAAATATTGTGTTCAACGTACTAACAAGTGGTATTAGGATTGGGTTCCAAAATTATTTATGTGAATGAATCCTTAAAATACCAAACAAAGAAGATGAGCATCGATAATCTCACAATAGGATCCATGGATGTGCTTAGTTGGACATATGGTGTGCTCTAGATAGAAGAGTTGGCCTGAATAATTGCAAGAACTCTTGAGGTAGTAGTGGTGCTCCATATAAGGCATTTGATCCAACACATTTGAGAGAAGTATACACTAATTGGTGGAGAGTTTGACGAATGGAGAATTGTTTATGGGGAGGCAAGGTGATCTTTTATTTGAGGAGAGGGTTGTTGGGTTTTCAGTCAAAATCCAATATTGGCTAAAAATGAAAAAAAGAATATGCATATATAAAAATGGACAATATCTCCATTGAGTATAAAATTTTTTGAAAAGGTGCTCAAAAATAAATCCCTAAGGACTTGGACCCAAAACAAACAATCATACCAATGTGAAGATAAACAAAATATTATATTACTTAAGATAAATATCGACATAAATACTCAAAATTTTAAATTTGTAAGTGGCATAAACAAATATTTATTTTTAGCAGCATAAATACTCAATGTTTGCAAAACTGTAATTTTTTTTCCAGTTTCGTCAGTACAAACTCTATTTTAAATTTATTAAAAGAACATTTGAAAGTAATTGGTACTACATGTTGTTGTATAGACCCAATAATCTAAAACCTAAGCCTTATATATACCTTGTTTAAAATAATACCACAAATTTATACTGACAAAATTAGAAAATTTTATAAACATTGAGTACTTATATCGCTAAAAATAAACATTAAATTTATACTACTTCCAAACTTAAAACTTTGGGTAATTTACAACTATATACCCTATTATATCCATAGGGATATGATTTTGTCCCGTTATTGTACTTTCACGGATTGTAATCCGTGATGTACGGCAGCCGTCAGATGAGGGAGTTCTTTGATCTGACGGCTGAGATTGAACCAGGAGTAATTAGGGTTAAAAAGTAGAAACATACCTGACACTCATTTAATGTATCCTGGGACCCATCTAATGTACCACGGAATACATTCCGTGAAAGTACATCACGGACAAAATCATATCCCTATATACATAACATAGCATATACAGTAGAAACGCAATACCAAAAAATTGTAAACATAAACTAAAGCTTTTTCATTATTATTATTATCATTACTTTATTTTTTTGCAACTTTGGAACTATTACAAACCAAACCACATATGTTAGGAACATAAACATGAACATGATCAGCACAACATTAACATCACTTACATCATAATAGCAATAATTCCCGTTATGAAGGAAAAGGAATAGGGATTTTCTTACTACTTTTCTTCTTTCTCCAAAGTAACTTCCTAAACAAACCCCCACCACTCCCTTGTTTCTTCGAAGGAACAATAGCTAACATATCAACTGCAACATTATTCTTATCTTGTTCTTTGCCATTAGGGAAAATAATGTTTTCTAATGGCTCTATTACCTTGTGAGAACCTAATTTAGTATTCGTAGTAGTCGAGTTGTTGTCGATTTCTTTGGTTTCGGGTGATTTGAAATTCTTAGTTGGAGTGTCGTCTTCTGCTAGCATTCGATCTAGTAGAGATGTTCGATGATTGGTGTTCTTGTTATCTTCTTTCGGGGTTGGTGTTTTGGTGTTAGTGACAGTTTTATCAGTGTTACTTGGATTAATGATTACTTTATCGAAGAGTACAGCTTCTTTCGGTGTAGCCAACGATTTTAACTGCTTCCCGAGGTTTATGATTGTCTCTTGGCACTCTGCTAACTTTTCTGTAGCAGCTGTTATCTCTTGATCCTGCAAATGAGACAATTCTAACCTTTATCAGAGTCAAATCATATTAACCTTGATTAAGCTAGAGATTTGAACAACACTTACACTTCTAAGTTGCTTTTGTTCCTCGTTAAGGTTGGTGTCGTCTGAGGTTTCCTTCTTCAGACTGATGAATAACACAGGTCAGATAAAACAAACTCAATGAATTTCTAAGAATAGTGTGTATCTTGTATTAATTGGTACCTTTCAAGTTGAAGTTGTAACTCAACACATGTAGTCTGCAATTCTTCAAAAGAGTGGTTTTTGTTATCCAGCTCAACCTCTAGAGTCATAAAGTTTTGGTGAGCTTCGATTAGTTCTCCTCTGGCCGCATTCAACTGTGTGTCGAGATCTTCATTCATCATCTTCTGATTTTCAATTTGATCCTCAATCATCTCCTTTGATTTTTTAAAAGCTTGCAATTCTGCTTGTAGGCTTTCAATAACCTTTCGAGATTCCTGAAGTTGCTTCGTTAGGTTTTCTCTCGTATCGGTAGCTGACTGAAGTCTCCCTTCCAATTCTTTCTTTTCATTCTTCAATATTATGCTTTCTTCATTTGAATGTAACAACTGTTGTTGTCTCGGAATGTGTGCTCGGTCTGCTTCTGCAAAGTGACCGATACACCCGGCTTCTGCTTCGCTTTCACTCCTTGATTCATCCCAATCACATTGCTTTATAATGGCATCCCTCATGCTTGAAACATCTTGAAGAGAAAAGCAGTGATTTATTATCCACTCCAGAGACGAAGTTAATGCTTCAACGAATTTTCCAACATCAGCCTTTCCATTCAATAGATCATAACAAGCATGCAAGTATTGCTGTAGAACATCACTGAGTTCAGAAGATTTCCACTGGAGGACACGGACCATGTAGCCTGTAGGTGACTCAGAATTCTTCAACTCAGATGGTATACCGATCCCTTCAACAAGCTCAATCATCTTGCAGATGAATTTACTCATATCTGGCTGGAGCTGTTGATTGTTCTTATCTTGTGAGATGTTCACATCAGTCCTTCCACTAGATGAATCCATTTCTAGTGATTTTTTTGCATCAGAGAGATTAGATTCATCAAATTCATTTGAGCCTTCCCTTGCAAGAGCAAGTTCACCAGGCTTTGGACGTGTGCTATGCGCCAAAGCTAATTTAATATCCTCAATTATATCTTCGAAGTTTCTTCCTGTTGCACGGTTTTGCTCCAATACCAGTTCTAAGGCATCTTGAAGCCAAACAGGGACCCCATTGAAAGAGTGCTTAATTTCTTGATTTGAGTCACTGAATCCAGATTCACTATCAGAAACTGGAACTATTTGACTGCCCCCTACTTCTGAGGAATTCTCACCAGCTGGTTTGTTGACAGAATCTACAGCTAGTTTTTCCATTTCAACAAAGTCATCCATCAAATTTATGTCTGAGGCTCCAACACTTTTTGATAGAGATCCTTTCTGTTTTTCATTTCGGAAGTGTTCCAATTCTGAAATTAAAGCAGAAGCCCATGATTCAGCACAGCTAGCCTTATCATCACTGTCAACCTCGGACATTGATGCAAGGGAGAGCTCGTGTGAAGCAAAACTATTTCTTCTTGGCTCTGTTAACGTTGAACCTTTCAAAGACTCTTCAATCTGTGACTCGGCTTGTGAAAGTTGGGAAGCTTTATGAGGGGACATGTTTTTTGAGGATTGGAGTTCGTTTGTCTTTTTAATGAGCACATCTCGAAGAGCTTTGTTTTCTTCTTCCATAGCACATAACTGCTCAGTAAGTAGGATAATCCTTTTGCTGTGTGTATCTAAGGAGCTGTTTCCCATGGAGTTTCTTCTCGTTTCAGTATAATCCCTTCCCAGCAATTCAACTTCATTTCTCATTTTCAACACGGCAGCAGGGCCAGGCAGTCGCTTCCTAACCAGGAGACGCAGCCTCTGACACTCAGATTCCAACTTCGCGATTTTCTTCACGCTCTCCAAATGCTGCCTGTGTGATGCGTCAGCAGTTCGACGATTGAATTCCCTCTCCTCATTACGGATCTCAAGCTCTTTCTCCAGCACTCTAATCTCATATTTGTAGGCAGCATTATCTTTTTCAGTGGATTCTAATCTATTCATTAGTGAGCTGAAATCTGCTTCCACCTGACTCAACTGTCTACTCAATTCCTCTATCAATTTTTCCTTCAGCACAAGAGTCTTGCCACGATGAGCATTCTCAGCAGCTACCATGGCAAGCCTTTTGTTTGTTTCTGCTAACTTCTCCTCTAAAACCTTCTGCGTCTTCTCGAATTCCCTTGAAGTCTGCATCACAGCATCATGAATTCTTTGCTGTTGCTCATCCCGAACAAATCTCAGCTGCTGCATACATTCCTTGAGGGCTGCATCTAAATGACTTAACCTTTCTTCTCTAGCAACTCTCTGCTGCAAAGCTTCATCCAGTTGTAACTTCAGAGACGCCGCACCTTCTTCTGCATTCTCCCAGCCTACACAAACATTTGCAAGAAAAACAGTACATCAAGACATAATCTTTGGAAATTCCCAAAAGAGCCAAAACAGAAGACTGTTGAAAGGGTTAATAGTGAATCAAAATTTACCCTTCATAGCTTCTAGGGCCACTTTTGCATGTTTCTCTACAAGTTCATCTTTAGAGTTGCATTCTGAGAGAGCAGATGAAAGTTTATCATTTAAAGTTTTCAAGCTCTTCTCAAGTTCCACTTTCTCATCCAGAAGAGCCTGTATCTAAAACAAATTGAGAAACAATGAATATTAGAACTCGTCCCCTTAACCAATATAATAAAGCTCCAATCAAAATTTTGAGCAACCTTAATTAAGACCAATCAAAATTCTTAAATGAAGCAACAGATTACTTAGGAAAACAGTTAGAAACCAGAAGGAACCATTAATTAGGCTCTAATTTTTGCACTGTGCTAATAAGAATCAGATTATCGTTTCACCTCCGAAAAATTATAAGAAAAGCCAATATAAGCAAATCATTTTAATGCATTAAGCCACCTCAATCTCGGTAGAAAAAACCAGACTCAGTTCCAATTTAATATTCCTCTTGCTAATTAATTACCATCTTATTTATGAATTTCATTTCCCTATTATGTCATATTATTCAAACGTGATCATATTACCATTAACTGCATTGTCTCTATACATTCTTACCCAAATGAAAACGAAATTGAACTTGGAATCAACAAAAAAAACAAGTCATGCATATAATTGTAATATTAGTCAATCATTTATATATTATCAGCTATATAATAATGTACGTAAGTCCAAAAACAGAAAACGAATCCAACACCAAAATAGCGCAAGAAGAATCTGAACTCAACCAATAGAGAGTATTATTACGTAAATATGCACGCCTTTTGCTTTTATTCTAAAATCAAATAAAATAGAAGTAAAAGATATATTAAGTTACCTCATCTTCGTTCCCTTTCAAAGGTTTATCAATCGCAACACTATTCTTCTCTATCGATTTCTTTCTCCAAAGCCATGCCTTGTTCGTATCCATTGTTACACGAAGCTTCAACACTAACCTAACCAGAAAATCTGCACACAAAAAAAAATTACTGCTTCACACTCTGTATTTTCAGCTAATGCCGATCATCATCATCGATTACGAAAAAAAATTCTTCAATCAGTGACAATGCCATCAAACAACATATATATTAAACTAGACACAATCTTGCATGAACAATCGGCACAGCATGTGAGAATACTGATCATATATATACATATACATAATGCATACAATACCTTAATGCGGCAATCTCCGATCTCTCCACGACTCACACTTGCAGCCAGAACCAGAAAATTACCAGAGGTTTTTAGAGATGATGAGAACAGAGTCTCGTAAGAGAGAGAGATAGAAAGAGAGAATAGTGTTTGGTAGTCGAGAAAAAGTGAAATGAAGGAAAAGTAAAGTTAGAAAGAGAAAGAAGAGAGAGAGAGAGAGAGAGAGAGAGAGAGAGAGAGAGAGAGAGAGAGAGAATTTGGTGTAGTTGGGATCTGACTGAGTGGGAAGGAGTGACAGAAGGAAGTGAATTAGCAAAGAAGAGGACGGTGCGCGTAGCTAACACGCGTGAGAGTAGGAGAGTGAGACGTTGACGGTGTTGACGGGCTCTTGTCGCTTTTGCTTAGATCGGACGGTGAGAAAGAGCGGACGTCCTAGTCAGATTGTCAGATGTAATCTTTAGCTAAGCAGTCTTTGATATTCGTGTCCCCTTTAATACTTTAAAAAATAAATAAATGAAAAAAAAGGCGCGACTTTTGCCTGATTTTCGTGTGTAGTAATATAAGCATCTCCAATAATATTATCTGATAGTAAAAGTTTACACGTCATAAAAAAAATATAATATTTTATTTTAATTCTGTTCACATTATTTTTAGTACTCTTACTTTTAAAATACTTTAATAAAATATTTTTTAAAAAATATTATAGTTATAATTTCACACATTATTATTTAATATATATCCTAATTTTTAGCTACTATAATTTTTTAGCTTAAATTTTTTATTATACACTAATGAATAGCATTGATGCTAAAACATAGCATCCATGCAAATTTCTAAAATGACATTCTCTTATCTCTAATAGTATAATATTTTAATATTTTACCACATAATATGTCCACCTCACCAAATATTCTCTAAAATTTTACCATTGAAGATGCTCTTAGAGGTCTAATTTTTTGACATGGTACAATTTGAGAGGCACGAACACGATTAGAAGCAAAAAAAAAAAATAAGTTTAAGTAAGATACGGTACAATGTTATAAATTCTTGTGATACGGCATGAAAAATATGGACACGGTACGATAAGCCTTGCCTAAAACCGAGTCTGAGCTAAGGCGAATTAGGCCCACTCTTAGCGTCCACCAAGTCCAATGGCCCAAAAATGTATTTTCTTTTTAAGAATATATTTATATATTTTAGTAGTTTTCAAAAATATTACAAATATTTTAATTTGAAGGTTCAATAAATTTTTTTTTTAAGTCCACTTAATCTTAAGGTCGACCGTAAATAAATTCAAAAGAAATAACACGTAAGCACGAAAAATCTATTCTAAAAGCATAATTTGTTAAAAACCTTATATTTAATAATAATAATAATAATTTAAATATTTATTAGTAAATATTCACATTTTAATAATTTTAAAAATTTTCTTATATTATATACAAATAATTAAATTATTGAAAACATAATTTTAGTAATTATCTATTTAATTGTAAAAATAAAATTTAAAAAGTAGAGTATGATTTTGAGCTCGTATAAGAAAATGGGTTAGTCCAAATAAAGTATGGTATGAATCTAAACACGATACGAATTTGAGCACGACACACACAGCTCGTATTTTTTTATAGCATGATACAATACAGTTTGTATATTTTATGGCATAGCACAATAGGACCCGTGTCGTTTTATAACACAGTACGACACGATTTATATTTGTGACACGGCAACACATATTTACAGCACCATCTATGTGTTTTGATTAATACGGTGTCGTTTTTAGGTGTACTAACATGAGAAAATTAAAATCTGTTGTCTCTAAATTCTTATTTTTGCTCCTTTTTTTAATGAATAAATAAAATAATTGTCGTTCGATTTCAGCTGGGATTCTCTTTGTATTGAGATTTGCATTTTTTATAATTATAATAAGATATAGGAACCTAAATAATAAATGGCACGTCAGAAATAATTTTTATCTGAGATGGCACGTCATAATTATATAATAAATCAATATTAATAATTTATTTAATTTAGTTTGTGAATTTTTTTTTTTTTTTGAAAATAGTTTGTGAATTATTAATATGGTGTCTATACAATAGTAGTGCTATCATTAACCTCCTATTATAATTGGGAAACTTACAAAAATACTGGAATTTGGGTTAATTTTTACAAAAATATTGTCACACGGAAAATTTTTCAAAAATACTGTGTTTTTATAAAACACCAGTAAAACACAAAACAGAGCAACTCAAAACAATAGTAGAACAACTAAAAAATACAAGTAGAACATCAGTGAAAACTTAAACTTAACACAGTATACTGTAGTATGAAACTTATAAAAAAACACAGTAAAAAATTAAAAAATACCGTCTGGCAGTATTTTTATAAAAAAAATGGCAAAAGTTAGTATACTATGTAAATTTCCCTTATAATTTCTTGATTTCTTGAAAACACGTGCCAGAATAATTTTTTTAATTTTTTTTATAACGTTGTTCGTTATACTCAAAACATCATCTTTGTAAATTTTTGAAAATTTTAAATTATTTACAGTGCTGAAAGTAGGTTTAAAATTTTTTGAACACGGGTAGTGTTGACCGAGGTTTTCGGCAACCAATAAAATAATAAAAGATTAAAGAGCTGTAAGAAATTAAAAGAATGATTTTTACGTGGTTGGGGCGTTAATGAGCCTTAGTCCACGAGTCTTTGTATTTATGAGTGTATTTAATACAGAGAATGTTCTTGGTGAGTATTTACTCTTCTTGCACTTATGCAACCCAAAATTCTCGACCCCATTAATGAGCTTTGAGGGAGTATTTATAGTGTTTTTGGTGGGGTGATTCCCAGAATTGTAGTACATATATTTCTGTAACTATCAATAAAGTTGGGTGTTCCCAATGAATATACCATGGGTAATGCATGGTCAAATCCCTAGGTGCTGTAGGGATTTTACCTAGGGATTTTATGTGGAATGTCCTTATTGCCTTTTGACTGATGGGACTCTTCATAGTGTAGCCGTCAATAGACTTAAGTGGTCATAGCCTCGTAGGTGCAGATGGGGAGTTGTGTCGTCAGACTTTATTACGTGTGGCAGTTCCAACACGTTTCCTCCCATGCGGCATTAAATGCGAGATGACTGCTCAGGGGAAGCCTGACACCTCGCGGAGATGCTTTGATGCCACTTAGGCCTCCGGGAGCATAGGGGGCTTTGTATGCCTTCTCCGGGAGGCAGTCCCAAATGCTGCCTTTCTTCATAAAGACTTAGCAATTAATTCAAATGTTAAGATCTTTTGGTCCACGTGTCCCTGTCTGGTTGGTCCACGTATATTGGGCAAAATCAGGGGCAACAGGTAGTAAACAAGAATATCAAAAATTTTATTTCCGGTACTGTAAACTATTCAAAAATTTTTTTAAATTTACAGAGAAAATATTGTAACTATATTGAATACCTCTATAAAAAATAGAAAAAAAAATATTTTAGCATGTGATTTTGAGGGTAGAGATTGATTAAGATGTTGCACTTCTTAGTGTCTACTACACATTTAGTACCCTGTGTCTAAATATAGGCTCGGTACCATGTGTTTTTAATAATGCTTATTCGGTATCTTATATTCTAAAATTATACATATTAATTTGCTACTTAAATTTAAATTTTTGATAAAATTTTATCAATATTAAACGTCTTTAATTTATGAATTTTGAATTCAAATTTATTTATTTGATTACATATAACTGAAAATTATTTGATCAAATTGATAAAATTGTATCATTACCAAATAAGTATTGTTGAAAACACAGGGTATCAAATATAGGGTGCTTCTACAATGCACTTTCTTAAAAAGGATGCACTGATACACCCTTTACCTGTTTCGACATCCAGAAGAATTTTGTAGTCTATTTTTTTTTTTTCATATTCGTGTATATTATAGTTATTTAAAATATCATATAAAATTTAAGAAATTCAAAATAATATACAATAAGGAAAATAGTGTTCAAATATCTATTTCACATGCGCATAAAATAAAATAGTCATGTGTGTAACACGCTATTTGAATTTTATTTTTAATGTGTTAAATTTTTTCAAATTTCTTAAAATTTTACAAGATATTTTAAATAAGTATAACTTACATGACTATGAGAAAAAAAATTAATTAAAAAATTATTTCGAATATCAAAATAGATAAAAAAATATATCAATACATCTATTTTGAAGAGATACATTATAAAATTTCTCTCACATATATTTTTTGAGAAAATAAAGAGTATTAAATAAATATGTTCCCTTATTATTATTAATAGTACATATTAACCATAAATGGTAGCTAGTAGCTACCTTACAAATTAAGTGTAATATTAATATTATATATTATAGTACTCTTTTTACATCAACTTATTAAGTAAAATAATCTTTGAAGTTAATACTCTATATTCTTTTAAGGTAATACTCTAATTTAATATAAGTTTTCTTGGAATGTGAACTGTGGATTCTGTATAAGAACTGTGATAGAGAATATATTATTAATTTTTTGAGAAGAGATTCTTTTTTACTTAAATTATTTACCAAATTTCACATAATCCAAACTTGCAACAAGTATCTATATATTTTATATGCTTTTTATTCCAAATTTTCTTCTAAATTTAAACAAAAGAAATAAAATATGTCATTTTTTTGTTTCTTTTGTATAATATTTTTTTAACCAAAAGAAATAAATTTCATAAAAACTAGAAACCAGCTAATAAATCACTTTCTTTACAAAGGAACCAATATTTTTTTTTTTGACCAAATATAGTGTAACGAGGCTTAAAATTTAGTGAATTATAAGAAAAAAATTATTTTTAAATTTTTATTAAAAAAAATATAATAATTTTTAAAATCAGTTAAAAAATATATATTTTTTTAAAAAATAATATTTGAGCCCTAAGCAAAAGTCTAATTCGTCTATATCCGAAATTAGGCTTCAATGTTAATTAATTTACTAATTATATTCCCTAATAATGTATCATGCAATACAATATAATCACTTTAGAATAAAATAATTTCATTAAAATATAGTGGTTGAAATGTTGCATTTTACTATATGCAAAAGTATAAATATACATCTAAAAAAAAGTATATATATATATAAGACTTTTTTATTTAACTTTCATGATGTACATTTATATATATATATGGATGTTAATAAAGTGGCCGATGAAGTAGGTGAAGTTCTAACTTTGTAGCTATGCAATATTTAAGGCACATTTTCCATATTAGTGTGGGTGGTGATGTGTATAGTTTATTATCATATATACACTTTCTTTTTGTTAGCACTCAACATATAATATAAGTCAACCTTTAATACTTATTATTTTGTTTATCTTACCTAGTCTTCCGCAACTTCTTTATTATCAAAGTAATGTACTAATTATGTTCCCTAATAATGATGATTTAGTGGACTTGTAGTGGACAATATATAAATATATTTATGGAGGAGATTCTAATAGTTACATTTTTATTGTAACTACATGGTTATATTTTTTTTTAGCCATTGGATCACTATTAAATGGTTGTGATTAATTTGGAAATTAAATAAAAAAAATTAAAAATGACCTGTAACCTGATATTAACCTGTTAATTTATTTCCTTTTAAAATTTTAATTAAGATTAATTATATTTTAAAATTAAATTAAGTATAATTATTAATTAATTTTTTGTAATTTATTATTAAATAAGGATCTTTTAGCAATTTATTTTTTTTACACTTAATTAATTATTTTAATTTATATAACAAAACTCTTAATAATTTAAAATTATACACATATAATTTCATAATTAAAATTTTATTATACTTATAATATTAATTTAAAATGATTACACTTCCTTATACTTCTTGTATTTCAATGTATCTTAATAATATCCTCTCTTGTATTGTCAATATTGTACTTCCTCTGGGTTCTGACTATATTTGTTATCTTATTCTTGTTTAGATTTGTTTCATCATCAACTATGTGTGCTTGAAAAGTATGTTTTTTTTATCGATCCAATTTGGGTACAGTTTATGATTGCAAGATAATGTGCCATAGGAATGGGAGTCAATTTTAAATGTTATTGCTGCTGCTAGCACTTTCTTTCTAGAACTAGTTTCCATTGATGAGTGTCTTTCAATGTAATTTTAATTAAAGATTCGGGCTCAAGGCTGAATGATATTTCATTATGTACAGGGCGGCAAAAAGGTTAAAATTCCAATATTCCTTGTCCCAGCTACCCAAAAGGTTTGTCTCCCAAATGCAATGCTAAAATAATTGGTTGCTTAAAGTTGTCCATAAGAGGAGAAAAAATTGTCTAACACATCCTAATCAATAGGTGTGGATGGACTTATATAGTCTTCTAAATTTTTATCAATCTGTAAAAAATTTAAAAAATTACTCCAAACAGCTACATCAGGATCAATCCATATATGGCTAACATCTTCAGTGTCATGCTCAATTCCACAGTTACTCATGTCAGAGACATCTTCTTCACATTTCTTTTTCACAAAACTCATGAAATTAAAAAAATTATCTTCATCTTCGGACAAATTTGCTATAGGTTCTATGTTTCGTTGTCAATCATTTTCAATGTAAGTGTGGTGGAGAGTGAATGAAATAAGATAATTGGGAGCAAGACTTTAGTTAATTAGAATTTATAATTAAAAAAATAAAAATCAAGACTTTAAAGATTAATTAGGTTTTAATTAAGTGTCAATATAATATCATATTTTTTAATTTATAAGGACACATCCTGCAAAAAAAAAAAAGAAGCAGGGTGTGTTCTTATAAAAAAATTCATTATAAGGATACAATTTTAATTTATATAAAAAAAAATTTAATTTTTGTAAAAAAAAAATTGTAAATATTATAATTAAATAGTTTAATTGTTAAAATAATTAAGCTAAGGGATTTATATATAAATAAAAAAATTATTTATAAATTTTAATTGCTAATTAAGATCTTCTTAAATATTTATTTAATTACTTAAAATATAATAAATTATAATTAATTAAATCTAAAAATGGAATTTTTACTTATTGGTAACCTTCTATTATAGGTAAAAAAAAAATATAACCATATGTTATAATAAAAATGTAACCATTAAATAGTCACCCATATATTTATATAGTATTATTATTAGATTTTAGTGATGTTTCCATTGTTATGCCAAAAAATAATTAATGATATTTTATAATAATTATTAAATTAAATTATTCGTTATAATTTGATATTTAATTTTATTAATAATAATATAACACATTAAATTGTGTTAAATATTGGTATTTTTTAGTATTAATATTAGTATGAGTAGTGTTTAATATTAGTACTTTTATAATAAGTATTAAATTAAAATGTGTAGAACCTTTATTAATAGTAGATAATGACTATGTTGTTGAATAGGGGAAGAATTTGTTTAGATAGATTATTGTTGACATTAGTTGAAAAAAAGTATATTGTAACGTCTTTGCTTTAAGTTTCTATTGAACTTTCTCTTATGAATTTATGACTCTTATATACGAGTACGAGTTACCAGATTATTGATGCAACTTGTTGATATAAGTAGTATCAATCAATCTATTTAATTAAGTTCTTTTTAACTTTATAATCTCATACTTGCATAATCTTAAAATTATCACACTTAATTTTTCTCATGAGATGATGAGATTGTATAGTTTACCGAGTATTTTCGCGCGACTACTAAATGTCACATATATGTAGTTTTCTCTTTAATATAATATTACTAATTAAAGGAGTGTTATATTATTATAATATACTCTTTTGATATTAATTGACTCATCATTTTCAGTTCACTCTTTTTGTGTACATTTAACATGCAACTAACAGACACCACACGTGATTATTAAAAATATATATGAAGACAGTACAATGTTAACAAAAAATTAAAGTACACACTATAATTTATATAAATAAATTTAATTGAAGAAAATATAATATAAAGAAGAAGAAAAAATACAAACTAAAATATACATATATATTTAAAAATTGAACTACCACACAGCTGTCTAAGATAAGGGTTGGTAAAATAATGGACAACCTAATTGAACTAATTAAATATGTTGAGTCACTAATTATTGTTATTTATTTAAGCAAGTTTAGAATTTAGTTATAGAAAGTGAAAGAAAATATTGGATTACTTAAATTAAAATTAATATAAAATGGTCCACTATTAAATTATTATATATATTACTTTTTTTTAATAAATTATTATTTAATTAATTAATTATATTACTTAGGAATGTTAATTTAGAGTTTGGTGGCACTTAACCATAAATAGAAAGTAAAAGAATTTTTTTTTAAAGAAAGAGAAAATATTGTGTATAGAGAAGTTGATTATTTAATTTGATAATTGGATAAATATTATGTTTTTTTTTTTTTTTTTTTTTTTTGAAGGAAAATGGTAAACTTTATTAGAATGAACTTTCAACCATTACAATAGATAAAAGATCAGCAGGAGCAGTACTCTCACTGAAAATACGATCTGAATACAAACAAGAGCTACGAGCAAGACAATGTGCAGCTTTGTTTACAGAACGTTTAACAAAATTAATAGTGACTAAGGGTAAGGAAGCCAACAATGTACGACAAGCAGACACATGTTGACCAAAAGGAGATGGAATGAATACCGAACCTCGAACTGCTTGAACAACAACCAAAGAATCCGTCTCAACATCAACCCGACCCCATTGGTGTCTCTTTATCCAACTCAACGCCTCCTGAACCCCCACAACTTCAGCTATGACCGGGTCCACACACCCCTCCAAGAGGACCGTGAAGGCTTCAATGAACCGCCCATCATGATCTCGAGCCACTCCAGCCGCTCCAAATTTTCTGTCATTTGCGAAGATTGCGCCATCAACATTTACCTTAATCTTTCCCATAACCGGTTTCACCCAATGCTCCAAGTCTATGTTCGAACCCGAAGGAACAAATAAAGACCCCATTCTCCTTTGTTGAGCATTTCTCCATTGATTAAGGACTACTCTTGCCAATAGAATAACCTCTGCCGCTGACAATGATTTCTCCCGCCAAACTAGCTCATTTCGGGCATGCCAAATTGCCCAAATCACCATCAATAATTCCTCCTGTGCCATAGTAGAATGCTGAAGTATCATCTGACTAAACCAATCCCAAAATGACGTCCAAGACACTGAGACCATATTTAAACTCGACCTCTGCCAACATGATCTTGCAAAGGGACACAGAACCAATAAATGGATGATCGTCTCAGACGATTGGTGACACATGGGACATAGTTGGTCCAGAGGAATGTGCTTGGTATTAAGTTGAACTTTAGTAGCCAAACAGCCTGTCAAAGCACGCCACATAAGTTGGTGAACTTTCGGGGGGACTTGAAGCTTCCAAGCGATCTTCCAGATTTTTATCTCAAAGTCACTAATGTTAGTGACATCAGCCTGATGTAGCAAGCGATAGGCCTCCCTTACAGTATAAACACCATGCAGATCCAGAGACCAATACCACGTATCAATTGTAGACTCCTGAACAATGTTGGTCTTCAAAATTAACTCCTTATCCCGATCATTGAAAATATCGGAGATCACTTCCAAATCCCAACATCTTTCTCCTGGCACCATTAGATTGTTAACCTTCCACTGCTCCATACCATTAGCGATAGTAGTGACCCACGGATGAGAAGTGTCTTCTAACCACGGATCAAACTGAACACTAATACTTGTACCAGGACCAACAACCCGTCGAGCGCCCTTCTTAATCAACTCTTGTGTTTCGAAGATGCTTTTCCAAATAAAACTAGGATTCGGACCAAGAGAAGCAGTCAAAAATGACCCATGAGAGTAATATCGAGCCTTATAGACCCGACTAACCAAAGAATGCTCATTCGAGACTAATCTCCAAGCTTGTTTTCCGAGCATAGCTAAGTTGAAATCCCGCAAGTGACGAAAACCAAGCCCACCATGATGTTTATGCCGACACATATGCTTCCAACTAGACCAACTGACCCCACGTTTTTGATTGGAGCCCGAACTCCACCAATATTTACTCATCATTCCTTCGAGCTTATTACAAGTTTCCACGGGCAACAAGAAAACAGACATAGCATAAGTAGGGAGAGCTTGGGCAACAGTTTTAATCAGCACCTCTTTACCTGCTTTAGAAAGCAACCGTCCTTCCCAACTCAAAATTCTTTTCTGCATCTTATCCTTCAAAAAACCAAGTATGGCATTCTTATTACGGCCCATAACACAGGGGAGGCCGAGATACATACTATTGTCAGGAGCTTCATGCATACGGAGTAGATTACACATATCTTGTCGAGCAGTGGAGGTAGTGTTTAAACTAAAGAATATATTTGATTTTGAATAGTTAACACACTGACCTGAAGCTTGTTCGAAAAGTTGAAGTAAAAGAAGAACGCTATGAGCCTCCCTAGCAATGGCTTTGCAATAGATGTAGCAATCATCAGCAAACAACATATGAGAAACAACAGGAGCACCATTACACACCCGACACCCATGAAGAACACCCCTGGCTTCAAATCTCTTTATAAGAGCAGAAAGACCCTCAGCACACAACAGAAACAAATAAGGAGAGAGGGGATCACCTTGACGAAGACCCCTCCCCGGTGTAATCGGCCCCATCTCACGACCCCCATGAGTAATTGTGTATGAAACTGAAGAAACACAGTGCATAATAAGATCCACCACTCGGTCTTGGAAGCCCATTTTAAGCATCATGTGACGAAGAAAAATCCACTCAACCCGGTCATAAGCTTTGCTCATATCAAGCTTCAGAGCCATATAACCTTCCTTTCCGACCCTCTTTCGCTTAAGATAATGCATTACCTCAAACGAAACCATAATATTATCAGTGATAAGACGCCCCGGGATAAATGCACTTTGGTTTTCAGAAATCACAGAAGGAAGAACACTCTTCAGCCGATTAGCAAGCACTTTAGAACACACCTTGTAAAGAACATTGCAGAGAGCAATAGGGCGCAGGTCTCCCATGGTAGTGGCATTTTTCTTCTTAGGGATCAACACCAGATTAGTATGATTAAGACCAATTGGCAAATGACCAACTAAGAAAAAAGAACGAACCTGTTTAATTACATCAGCGCCCACAACAGCCCAAAACTTCTGATAGAACCCTGGTGTCATACCGTCAGGACCCGGAGACTTATCAGGGTGCATCTGAAAAAGAGCTGCTTTCACTTCTTCATCAGTCAAAGGTTGCATTAAAAAATCATTCTGAGCTGGATAAATATTATGTTTGGTGTAATTTATATGTAAAAAAAATTGAACATATTATAATCAAAATTTTGGAGTCCTTAAAAACTTTTATAAATATGTTTTAAATCAAAGAAAAATCCAAACACAGTTAAAAATGTTTTATCAAAATATATTTACAATAAAAATCGATGGGAAAAAAACAATTTTAACTAAGTTTATGATTTATCATCTACAAAGTATTAAATAATATTAGTTAAGAAATAGCTAGGTTAGTTAAGATCAAGACAAATGATATGTGCATATAAATATATATATATATATATATTTACATCAGTGTAGTAAAAAAAATTAACCAATAAAATTGATTTAAAATGAATTCGACTAGATTAATAAAAATTAGTTGAAAGTTTGTTCATGGTTGAAAAAAGAAAATAGAAAAAATTTAGTATAAAAAATATATCCACATACAAAAATAATTATTATAATTTAATAAGAGTATGAAATATTTAGGTAGTCAAAACACTAGTGTTCTTAGCTTATACTATATTCAAAATTTATATAATTATAAATAAAGCTATAATATAACTAATTATTCTTATAGTTTTTTTTTCTTTTTTCAATTTTTTCATTTTTACACTTTAAATTAGTTTTTTTTTTTAATATTTACAAAAATTTACATAAAAATTTACATAGCAATCAATGGAGCACCTTAAATTACAGCCGAAATCTACATAGTAATCCACATAGAAATCACCGAGCAACCAAAACTGTAAATTTAAAAAAATAAATAAAAAATAATATATAAAATATTTTTTTTAGGGAAATTTGCGGCAAAAGTCCCCAAAAAGTTCACGTTGATACAGATTAGTCCCCAAGGTCCAAAAATAGCGGCAATAGTCCTCAAGGTCACACTTTTTATTTGTCCGTTGGTCTCCAAGTTAACAGATCCGTTAAACCCAATTCAAATGCCATGTGTCGAAATATTATTAGTGGATATTATTATTTTAATTTAAAAAAATAAAAATAAAAATTAATAAATAATTTTAAAAAAATTTCTTTTTTTTTTCTTTTATTTTTTTTTTCTCTTTCTTTCTTTTCTTCTTCGTTTTCTTCTTCTTCAACCCAACCTAATCAGCCACAAAGTGTGACCAGATCACAACCCCAATCACAACCACATTGAAGATCAAATTCAGCAAATAATAAAACATTGAAGATCAATTACCTAAAAAGAAAGATTGTTCCATGTCATATCAATTCAAAAAATAAACACATCAAATTCTATATACCAAGTACCAAAATTGAATCTCAGAACATTTATTCATGTTATACTAAATATATCAACAGTAACCAAACAATTATCCAACTCTCAATTTCAATTAACGTAATCACAAGTCTTATTTAGATTTCATAACCCCAAAAAAACAAAAAATTAAGTAAAAAACTTTGCATTTATATGAATAAGAAAACCTTAAAAGCCGGTGATTCACCGCGTATAATCCTACAAAAGACGCATGCTCCATTGAGAGACTTCCCACGATCGACATCGAGAACCCCGGAAGCCGGAGCCCGAAAACGAGAAACGGGTTGGAGTCGGGGCTGATGAAAACCCGACCCGGTTGAACAAATGTGCGCTGAGATAACGGCGAGTCTGCGGCGTGCGTCCATTTTTGTCAAGACGAAGCTCCGGTGGTTGGATCAGTGGGAGGGGAAGAAGCCATGTTGATTGGAGTTTTGATAACTCAAGCTCAGTGGAATCGAAGAAGAAAGCCAATGGAATGGAATGGAATGAATGGAACCCAAACTCCAATGGTTCTCTGATTTTATTTTTATTTATTTTTAATAATAATAATAATAATAATAATAAAAATAATGAAAGTGGGGCCAAGTGAAATAGGGAAGTGTGCGGTGGAGGAAAATGGTTGCTGAAAATCGAAGCTACAGACCAAAAACTACCTACAATCTCCTTCAAATCCCTCTTTTTGGTTTGTGCATCGAGATCTATGTGGTCGGGGGTTGTGGTTGGGATCCTGGGGTCGGGGCTGGAGTGGGGTTAGGGCTGGCCGGAGTTAGCAGTCGGGATGTGGTTGTGGTTGGGGTTGTGGGTTGTGGTGGTGCTCTGGTCACACTTTGTGGCTGATTAGGTTGGGTTGAAGAAGAAGAGAAGAAAAGAAAGAAAAAGAAAAAGAAAAAAAAAAATGAAATTTTTTTAAAATTATTTATTAATTTTTATTTTTATTTTTTAAAATTAAAATAATAATATCCACCAATAATATTTTGACACGTGGCATTTGAATTGGGTTTAACGGTTAACTTGGAGACCAACGGACAAATAAAAAGTGTGACCTTGAGGACTATTGCCGCTATTTTTAGACCTTGGGGACTAATCTGTATCAACGTGAACTTTTTAGGGACTTTTGCCGCAAATTTCCCTTTTTTTTATTATTATTCTTATACAGTTTTTTTAATAGTTATTTATTTTTACCATTATTGTTCTATTTTAATGCCATGTAGAAAGCATATTATTGGAGAAGAAAATGGAGACAAAATGCCTTAATTTCATACAGAATGGCAGATTGAGAACATGAGTGAAGAAACATCACTGAATTTAATGATATATTATAATATTATACACACAATATATTAAATGCTCTCCTCTCACTCTTCTTTTGTAGAGAGAATATATTAATATTTTGAGAAATACTATCTTTGTAATATTGATATTAATGTAATTTAACTTATTTTATTATAAAAAATCACAAATTATATAGAAAAGGGAAAATCGTAGTAAGCTTCATTTTTGTTCTTGGGAGCAAGTTTGCTTACCTAAGCACTTAGGCTTGGTTTAAAGATTATATTTTGGACAATTTTAACTA
The DNA here is from genome assembly GCF_029168945.1 of Cannabis sativa. Taxonomy (NCBI): domain Eukaryota; kingdom Viridiplantae; phylum Streptophyta; class Magnoliopsida; order Rosales; family Cannabaceae; genus Cannabis; species Cannabis sativa. The sequence continues at coordinate 22,395,407 of NC_083610.1, forward strand.
ATTAAACAAGATAATTTGTGGGTTGGTTGGATAAATACAATCTAACTCTTGGCAATGATGTCAGTTGGTATTTCAAGAAAGTTGTCACATTGAGAAGTAAGATTAATTGATCTGCAAACTTTGAATATATAGGACAGGTTGTTCTGGGAATTATAAGTACTTTCAAAGTGAAAGCTTTCTATTTGTCCCTCATCATTCAATTTCAGACTAAGGTGAGTTATTTATCATAGAGTGGGTTTGGAATAGACTACTCATTGTTTTCAAACACAGTCTTTTTATGGCAATTAAGTTATTAATAGCTTTCTTTTAACTTGGGATAAGCTTGATAAATGTTTGAGGTTAGATTCGATTTGCTATACCCTATTTGTGCTTATGATAAAGAGTCTCATATTCATTTGTTTTCTGATTTTTACAAGGAAGTTGATGGAGGAGGTAACTTTGTGATTTGGTTATTATGATTAGCCTAAAATTTACTTGACTAGTTAAGTGACTTGATCTTAAATGGGCTGCGATTGTTTCAGCGGTTTCTATAATAGTATTGGTTTAAGGAGTTTGTAGCTCAGTTACTATCATTAGCAATAAAATTAAGCTAGAGTATCATTTTGCAAACTTTTGAAGCTAACGAAAAGAGCAAAGATGTATTATAGTTTTAATTAAATTTTAATTTTTGAGTTAGTTGGTTGCTGTTTTGCAATGTGTATTATTTTGTAGTTGTTTTGAATAAATTTGTTTCACTTTGCTCCAATAATTTTTTTTTATAAAAAACTATTAACTAATTATAAGGTGTTTTATAATGATATATTAAACATTTGGGTATCCCATAGTAATTCTTTAATATTTTGTACCTATTAATTTTTAATTAATACTTGGGATGTTGCCAAATGTAAACACTTTTAAACATAATTGATAATAAATTGATACACCGGCCAAATAAATAAATAAATATGATTTGACAAATAACCTAGCTAACTTAATGGTTGATGAAGAGAGTGAATATATATATACTCGAATTAATAGCTTTAGAAGAAGAAGAAAAAAAAAATATAATGACTGCATCTTCAGAAATCAACCCTATAATTTGTATATATTCATTAATTTGTTGTCACATATATAATTATTATTACAATAAGAAAGTTTAGTATTTATTTGTAATCATATCATATATTATTGTCTTTAAATAATATTGTTACAGTTTAATAAAGAAGATGGCCCCTTGCCAGCTCATTGTTAGCTTTTTGTTATATTTATTTGAATTGCATAGTTGAATTTTCAAGACATTATTGAAGCTAATCTTATTTCAGGAAACTATTTGGATCTTTTGACTCCAATAACAATTCACACTTAATTGCATAGATATTCACTTCAACAATGAAACAACTATGTCATCAATACTATCATTTTTTTCTACAAAACAAAGCTAAAGGTGTGCATTGGGGTGGGCATTGGATGGGTTTTCCCAAGTTTTAGGTACCGAACTTGCCTATGTGAGGGACTGAGTTTTCGGTGGGTCAAGTGCGGGTGGGTTGAGACTGAATTTAGAGTTGGGGCGAACCCTTTTTTTTAAAAAATAAAATATGACTTTTTTTTTTTAAAAAAAAAAAAATCATAAAAGCACATAATTTTATTTTATTTTTTTACATTTTTTTTTTTTAAATATCACTTTGTTATACATTTTTTTTTTGTTTTTAAAGGGGGTCTAGTTGTATATATATAAAAAAAATAGATTTTTCGGGTGGGTCAGGGTCTGATCTGAGTTTTCGGGTGTCACAATTTCAGAGTCCAATCCCGACTTGGTGGATAACTAGGTGTAATTCCTAAACCCTGTATAATTTTTTAAACTAATTTTCTTTCATTTTTCGAGTTTCAAGTCTAGTGGGTTTCTTGGGTGGGTGAGTTTTCAAGTAAGAATGTACCGCCCTACAAACTACAAAGCTTGAATTAGTCCATCCAGATAAAATCTTAACTCAATTCAATTTTATTCAAGCAACTCGTTCTATTTTATTGTATGAAAATAAATTCCATTAAGAGCAAATGCATCACCACTCACCAGTAATCATTCATGCCAACTTAGTTTACTATATTCTTCTTCTGAATTTGAGTGAATTTCCGAAATTGCCATTTCACATTAAGAATAGCCTCTCTATTGTCCTTCTCAACATTTATTCCACAAACTAATAATTAATTGAAACACAATTTTTATTCTCATCACAACCTTGTATATCCACCTAATGAACTGTAACGTCCCCGCTTCAAGCCTCCATTGGGCCCTTACACCCACGGAATGAATGGCTCTTATACACGAGTATGTCACTGCCGGTACAACTTCTGGATCGATGGTGACCCTACAGACCAACACGAGTGTTTCCAGCGTGCTTTGTCCTCACTCACACGCATCCTGGGAAAACTTCCCAGGAGGTCACCCATCCTGAAATTGCTCCAAGCCAAGCACGCTTAACTGTGGAGTTCTTTCGAGATGGGCTACCGAAAAACAAGATGCACCTTGTTGATATAGGTAGTACCAATCAATCCATTTAAGCTCTCTTCAACTATGTAGTCCCATACCTACATAGTCTCAGAATCATCCCACTTGACCTTCCCCAGGCGATGTGGGATTGCACAGCTTACCCGGTATTTCCCCTTACGGATCACGGGACTACTGACTGTCACAATCACCCCCCCTTACGGGGTTCGACGTCCTCGTCGACCACACTTCCGGCTGGGTCAAGGCTCTGATACCATTTGTAACGTCCCCGCTTCAAGCCTCCATTGGGCCCTTACACCCACGGAATGAATGGCTCTTATACACGAGTATGTCACTCTGGCTGCTTCCTGGATCGATGACTGACCCTACAGACCAACACGAGTGTTTCCAGCGTGCTTTGTCCTCACTCACACGCATCCTGGGAAAACTTCCCAGGAGGTCACCCATCCTGAAATTGCTCCAAGCCAAGCACGCTTAACTGTGGAGTTCTTTCGAGATGGGCTACCGAAAAACAAGATGCACCTTGTTGATATAGGTAGTACCAATCAATCCATTTAAGCTCTCTTCAACTATGTAGTCCCATACCTACATAGTCTCAGAATCATCCCACTTGACCTTCCCCAGGCGATGTGGGATTGCACAGCTTACCCGGTATTTCCCCTTACGGATCACGGGACTACTGACTGTCACAACTGTAACGCCCCGATATTTTGCCTTATTTTACAAAAATACTATTTTCATGCATAATTTGAAAAGATAAAAAAAAATAATTTAAATACAACAATGATTTTTAGAAATCGACATGCAATAGAGAAGGATCCTTCATTTGTAAAACAAGATACAGTAAGTAAATAATTTTAAATAATGCATTTCCACTGTGTTAGATTTATCAACTGCTTAAAATAAAACTAAGGCACCACCGGCGTTCTAGATCGTTTGTCCGCCCGTAGCCGCTCACAGTATACGTACCAGAACTGACCCTGCTCACTATACATACTTCCCTGTCTAATACCTGTAGGGGGAAAGTAAGGGGGGTGAGCTAAAAGCTCAGTAAGGAAATGCTTATCAAACAATACCATATAATATCACACATACCATTAATGTATTTATTAAGTTTTAGCAATATCATACATGCTCTTTTATAACTATAATTAAATAATTGTACATATGGAAACCTTTATCATACAAGTCTATACTATTTGTTCACACCGTACACATATACAGAGATCATAACTCCAATATCATACTCATAACATAATCATATCAATACTATAAATAATAATAACATTATCACAATATTGGCATATCATAGCCATTACTTACATAACCCGGGCCTAGCCTGACCCTACAATATCCTGGGCCTAATCTGCCCATATAATAACATGGGCCTATGCAGCCCTACCATTGTTATAGGATAGGGTATCTCTATATTCAACAGTAACATCACTGTATCATACCCACCATAACAATGTCATACACGAATCAGACAAATGTAGGGTAGGGTATCTCTACATTCAACGGCCTTATCCCGTATCATACCCCACCATGGCCCCTCATTTGTACCTGAGACGTTAGCATACAACATACAACATACAACATACAACATACAACACACCACATACATCATACAACATACAACACACAAATCGTACCAACCATAACATATATCGATTCACAAACTCATATTGTGTCCGTACCACACATTCTCAGTACTATATACACATTCATAATAATACATCACAAATAATATTTCAATAGACAAATAATTTAAATTGTGCAGTTCAACACATAAAAACTACTTAATTTCCTTACCTCAAATCCCGCTGCTTAAGAGTTGTTATCTCGTTACTACTACCTATAATAAGACATGGGTCAAGGCCCTAATATTAAAATTCGTACTCTTACAGTACAGCAGAAAGATTACTATTTTTGACCAACAACTACACTAATTCAGTAAAAGTTGTCTTCATAAAAATTATAGGAAATTCCATTATCTTTCCAACGATATAAAGATCATTAAAAATGGATTAAAACTGAGAGAGTTATAATTGTTTTACTGAAACTATTTCTGAGAAGGAATATGGAGTAACGAATTATACGACTTAGCAAAAATACAAACTTTTTGTATTGAAAGGTTCAGAACTAGAAGATAACATCTTCATGAAAGTTTTAGAAAATTAAATTCACTTTCCAATGATACCAAAATCTCTGAAATTGGAATTATATTTAAAGAGATATTACAATTTTACCAAAACAGTTTTGGAAGAACAAGATTCAAGAAACGAATTACATGATACAGAAGGAAACCAACTTTTCGACATAGTATAACTCCGAATTCACGAAATGTTTCTTCATGAAACTTATGGAAAATTGAATAAGCTTTGAAACCATATATAGATCATTAAAAATGGACAAGAATTGAGAGAATTATGGTATTTTAAGTGAAAGTACTTTTTCTGGGAATATAAAAAAACGATTTACAACAACATCAAACAGATGATAATTTTCGACATAGAATATCACCGAACTGGTGAATAGTTTCTTCATAAAAATTTTAGATCATTGAATAAGCTTTCTAACGATACAAAAATCGCTGGAAACGGATCAATATTGAGAGAGATATGACTATTTTACTAAGACAATAATTTTCAGAAAAAAAATAAAAACGAGATTTCATAGTTTAACCTAAAAGTTTACAAAAGAACTCTCTTACCTCTTGATGACTCTTCTTAATCAGTGCTAGATCTTGAAATCTCAAATTATTAGAATGGTGATGATGATCTCAATGTTATGTTGATGAAAATCATGAGTGTTGTTTTGCGAAGAGAATGAAACAAGAAGGAAAATTATAAATCTTTGATAGGTAGCGAGATGGATAACTTGTAGGATATAGGATTTTATGAGTGTCTTCTCTAAGAATTGTGTTCAGGCTTAAAGAAAGAGATTGAGATTGAGTTTTATTTTTCTTAGGGTTAGAGACTCTGCATATTACGTATCAAGAATGTGATAGATTTAGGTTTTATAATCTAATTAAATCTATAAAAGAAAATAATAAAATAACCCCTATAATGCGATGCTAATTTAACTCTAAATAGAATAATTACATAAAAATCTTATTTGTTAGATATAAGTTTTAAATTTAAATTTTAAAACTTAGGGTTTCTATACTAAACTTAACAGGTCGTCACTTTGTAACCTAATTTTGACCCTAATAAAGTTAAAATTACGATAAATCTATTTCTACATAATTGATAGATCTTTGAATTATCTTTCCAACGCCACTGAAATCACCTCAATCCGAGCTCTAGAACTCCAGATATGATCGTTTTAGTAAAACAGTTTTTAATCCGCGAATTTATCCAAACCTACGAATTTTAACATTAATTAATTAAACTCACTAAATATATTATAAAACCCTAATGGACCTTCATATTGGGCTTTAATTAAACGATTACTTACTCTGTAAAAATACCATAATATTTTACTTTCGTAGTTAATACAACTTTAACTCTCTAGAAAATTGGTACAACTACTCTAAGCAATAATATCAACTCACTAACAACACAAAGAAACAAGATAATTATCCTCGCTCAATTAATATCCAAAAAAAAAATTAAATACTATTTTAATCTGGATATTACATTCTACCCTCCTTAAAAGAAATTTCGTCCTCGAAATTTAACTTACCAACACTCGGGGTGTTGAGTCGTCATGTCTTTCACCACTTACTGCATTACCTCATTATCTACCATATATATGGACCCAATAAACATGCATTTAACCTATGTCTTATCGGTCAATCCATAACACATAAAATATACACAACTTAATTAAGTATTATTATTTCTCTATACATTACTTAAATACCAAAATGTACTCCATCATAATAACGTACATATACATGCTTTAAAAACATAAGTTTTGCAATAACATGCTCGTAATTTTATAAAAATTTCTTCTCTTATGAACATCCTTACATGTCATTAAGAGTTAAACTATTTATTCTCTAATGAACATCCTTACATGCCATCAAGAGTAAAACTATTCATTCTCTCATGAACATCCTTACATGTCACTTGAGAACACATTATATAATACAAAAATAACAAACACAAAGAGTAGGGTAAAAGATCTTATGCGAACTTCTCTTTAATTATTCTCATTCTCTCATTGAATGTTATTACAGACTAAAATCTTACTCTCTCTCTCTCTCTCTCTCTCTCTCTCTCTCTCTCTCTCTCTCTCTCTCTCTCTCTCTCTCTCTCTCTCTCTCTCTCTCTTTTTTATTCCACTGTAAAGCTACGGTGTCATTCTTACAGTTTCATAGTTGTTACTCATCGATAGATACTTTTTCCATGGCACTTGGAAATAAACATGGAATCTCTTTAAAAGGTCTTCTATGTATAAATATTTAACTATCTATCCGACTACCTTTTTGTCTAACGTTCACTTCTTAATTTCCTTTATCTATGCATTCGTTGCACTTGTCATGACTTCCCATTTTCCAAGATAATAGTCTTTGGTTCCTTTTGTTGTCTAATTTTTGTATCACTCTATTGTATTTTTCTTTGCTAATCTCTCTTATGGTGCTTGGTCCTCCATTACCCCCTTCAATCAAGTTGACTTGATTATGAGATTAGCTAGTTTTCTATACTAACTTTTATCTACTTTGGTATTATCTTGCTATAGTGGTGAAGTTTGAATCTGTAATGCCGATAGATTCTGATAGTTATGTTCAATGATTGCTTCTTCTAATATACTAGCCATCTAAGGTATCACATAATTTCATACTTATCATAGCATTGATTATTCCAGCCATATTCATGCCCTGTATATTGTAGCCTTCTTTAATTCACCAAAAAAATATCTCAACTTCTTAATTGTACTTCTAAAACTTTTAAATCTCTTAAACATACATTCTAATACTGATTATTTACTTAAGACTATACCATATATGTATTAAAACATAGAAAGCACACTAATAACCCCTTTAAAATAAGTTCAACCCTACCATGACTTATCGTAGCCTAATTATTTATTATCTGTTGACTATTAACAATAAGTCAACCATACCAATCTCATAATGTATTGATCATCCAAGTTATCAGGGTAAGGATACTATATATATAATTTGCAAACTATGCCGAACAGACCTTACTCTGTCCATCACTATTATACCTCCTACACTCCCACTTGTATTTGATTTACTACTAGAGACTCACTATTTATAATTCCTTAGAGAGGGATCCTTGACTCTTATTTTCTAAACTACCTTTAAAAATAAATTTATAATTCACTTAAGCATTATTCCATATCTTAATGCAATCATGTTATTAATATATACATCACGTTCCTTATAAGTTCCTCACTTCCAATTTGATGAACTTTAGTTATTTTCCAGATAATGGCTATTGTCTCATTCCGCCTTAGGTGTATTCTTCTAGGATTCTCCATTACTAGCCCTCTAGGTCGGGAAAAATATCTATATTTATAAAAATTCATTCCTCTCAATAATTTTAACTTTTGTCCGATCCATTGTCATTCTCTTCTCGAGCAATGTAAGGCCTAGAATACCATCTCTTTTAATCAAAGTTGCACTCTTTGTGAGTTTTCCTCTTAGTTGATTCTTATGATGACACTCCAACATACTTATATTATTCTCCGTAAAACAAATTGTGAGTGGATTGTAGTATTGTTTGCTTACGATGTGCCTTGAATCCATTTACGTTGCATGAGCATTTTTTAATCCCAATACTTCTTAAAAACTCGTATGGTCCTTGACATGCCATGACATTCTTCAATATATGTTACTTTGGTCCTAATTATGTCTCACTTTTCTCCTGTCTCTAAGTGAGGCTTTCCTAACATTTTCTCATTGAGCTATACTCCACACCATTGTTGTTGTATCAGTGAGTATTTGGAATCTAGGGATGTCACCCTTGAATGCTAATTCCTCATCTTTCTCAAGTTTTGAATTTGCGATCTACTCTCTATAGTTGTTTGTTGTACACCTGCCACAAAGCTGCATCCACAATCTCTTAGTTGTGTAGTTGTGATCAATTCCGAGTAGTCACCCTCTTAGTTGTCTCTCATTCATGTTGTACCCAAATTGTTAGCCGTGCCTGGACTTTTTTTGTCTTTCTCCTTTGAAAATGTCTCTGTCAAAACCATACACATTTTTCTCTGTTATCTCCTCCACCAAGTAGATGACCTTGAGTTTAAAGTTTACAACTTTCCTTCGGTAATCTAATATTTGTTGATGCTCTGCTTATCTCTTAGTGTTTAAGATACCTTCATAAGTTATTACCTCTAGTAATTTTATCATGTCTCTTTCTAACTTCTCATTTTGGATTCTATTCAAAGACACCGCACTCCTTTCTATATGATGGCATCGTCCTCTCCTGACTCATTTCTATAACATACTTATCTCCAATGTCTTTGCATACAGTACTCATACTTCTTACCATCTAACTTAAGAGTGTGTAACTTATAGAATATCCAACAAGATAGTACCTTCTCCTTAAAGATCTATTATTTCATCCTTCTTAATAAGTAAGTTTCGTAAATTATATTGTCCCCGATGCAGTATAGCGTCTACTATTCTAATTCATTCCTAATTCCTATATGTTGGGCTTCCATTCATGGCTAGGTGTAGAGACTGCTTCTTCAACCATTCATAGATAGGTGAAAATATATGCGTCGGTACTTAGTTGGCTATTGGTACATTTCATTATGTGCTTCAAGTTCCACTACTAGTGTTGGTGATATTTTGCTGAGCTCCGTGAAAACTCTTCAACAAATTGTCTTAGTCATGCTCGTAGTCCTTCCAATACCTCTATTAGATCGTTAGCCTTAACTATTATTGGGTTCTCTGGAACATCAACCATTTGTGGGTCAGCGGAACACACATCCTTAGCCCCCACCTCTATTGGTCGTTCCTTTCACATTGATTCTAACTGATCTTCTAGTTTCATGTTTACAAGAAAGGTTGATTTAAAAGAAACAAAAGAGTTCAATTATTGGAAGAGAAGATTCTATGTACATATCTAAACTTAATGTTGTCAAGCTTAACTAGTAATATTCTATTTATCAAATAAAGTCTTATGAACTCCTATTATAATTTATTCTAAATTTTCAAGAAAGGAACACGGTCCTTCCTAGTTCAATTCAAGACAATAAAGAAATATAAACCTATACATCTTCTTCCTAAAAAGTGTAATCAATCATAAGAGATAGAGGGTACTATTGATGTCTCTAAGCACCACCTAAGATGAGGCTCTAATTATATGTATCACATATAAGACTATTAATGGCAATACTAAGAAAATTAAAACTAACACTTACATAATAGTGAGAGGGATCTTTTTCAGTCTTCTGTATGTATACCGTGAGTATCCTTCGGGCTAACGGACGATCGGCTCTGATACCAACTGTAACGCCCCGATATTTTGCCTTATTTTACAAAAATACTATTTTCATGCATAATTTGAAAAGATAAAAAAAAATAATTTAAATACAACAATGATTTTTAGAAATCGACATGCAATAGAGAAGGATCCTTCATTTGTAAAACAAGATACAGTAAGTAAATAATTTTAAATAATGCATTTCCACTGTGTTAGATTTATCAACTGCTTAAAATAAAACTAAGGCACCACTGGCGTTCTAGATCGTTTGTCCGCCCGTAGCCGCTCACAGTATACGTACCAGAACTGACCCTGCTCACTATACATACTTCCCTGTCTAATACCTGTAGGGGGAAAGTAAGGGGGTGAGCTAAAAGCTCAGTAAGGAAATGCTTATCAAACAATACCATATAATATCACACATACCATTAATGTATTTATTAAGTTTTAGCAATATCATACATGCTCTTTTATAACTATAACCAAATAATTGTACATATGGAAACCTTTATCATACAAGTCTATACTATTTGTTCACACCGTACACATATACAGAGATCATAACTCCAATATCATACTCATAACATAATCATATCAATACTATAAATAATAATAACATTATCACAATATTGGCATATCATAGCCATTACTTACATAACCCGGACCTAGCCTGACCCTACAATATCCTGGGCCTAATCTGCCCATATAATAACATGGGCCTATGCAGCCCTACCATTGTTATAGGATAGGGTATCTCTATATTCAACAGTAACATCACTGTATCATACCCACCATAACAATGTCATACACGAATCAGACAAATGTAGGGTAGGGTATCTCTACATTCAACGGCCTTATCCCGTATCATACCCCACCATGGCCCCTCATTTGTACCTGAGACGTTAGCATACAACATACAACATACAACATACAACATACAACACACCACATACATCATACAACATACAACACACAAATCGTACCAACCATAACATATATCGATTCACAAACTCATATTGTGTCCGTACCACACATTCTCAGTACTATATACACATTCATAATAATACATCACAAATAATATTTCAATAGACAAATAATTTAAATTGTGCAGTTCAACACATAAAAACTACTTAATTTCCTTACCTCAAATCCCGCTGCTTAAGAGTTGTTATCTCGTTACTACTACCTATAATAAGACATGGGTCAAGGCCCTAATATTAAAATTCGTACTCTTACAGTACAGCAGAAAGATTACTATTTTTGACCAACAACTACACTAATTCAGTAAAAGTTGTCTTCATAAAAATTATAGGAAATTCCATTATCTTTCCAACGATATAAAGATCATTAAAAATGGATTAAAACTGAGAGAGTTATAATTGTTTTACTGAAACTATTTCTGAGAAGGAATATGGAGTAACGAATTATACGACTTAGCAAAAATACAAACTTTTTGTATTGAAAGGTTCAGAACTAGAAGATAACATCTTCATGAAAGTTTTAGAAAATTAAATTCACTTTCCAATGATACCAAAATCTCTGAAATTGGAATTATATTTAAAGAGATATTACAATTTTACCAAAACAGTTTTGGAAGAACAAGATTCAAGAAACGAATTACATGATACAGAAGGAAACTAACTTTTCGACATAGTATAACTCCGAATTCACGAAATGTTTCTTCATGAAACTTATGGAAAATTGAATAAGCTTTGAAACCATATATAGATCATTAAAAATGGACAAGAATTGAGAGAATTATGGTATTTTAAGTGAAAGTACTTTTTCTGGGAATATAAAAAAACGATTTACAACAACATCAAACAGATGATAATTTTCGACATAGAATATCACCGAACTGGTGAATAGTTTCTTCATAAAAATTTTAGATCATTGAATAAGCTTTCTAACGATACAAAAATCGCTGGAAACGGATCAATATTGAGAGAGATATGACTATTTTACTAAGACAATAATTTTCAGAAAAAAAATAAAAACGAGATTTCATAGTTTAACCTAAAAGTTTACAAAAGAACTCTCTTACCTCTTGATGACTCTTCTTAATCAGTGCTAGATCTTGAAATCTCAAATTATTAGAATGGTGATGATGATCTCAATGTTATGTTGATGAAAATCATGAGTGTTGTTTTGCGAAGAGAATGAAACAAGAAGGAAAATTATAAATCTTTGATAGGTAGCGAGATGGATAACTTGTAGGATATAGGATTTTATGAGTGTCTTCTCTAAGAATTGTGTTCAGGCTGAAAGAAAGAGATTGAGATTGAGTTTTATTTTTCTTAGGGTTAGAGACTCTGCATATTACGTATCAAGAATGTGATAGATTTAGGTTTTATAATCTAATTAAATCTATAAAAGAAAATAATAAAATAACCCCTATAATCTGATGCTAATTTAACTCTAAATAGAATAATTACATAAAAATCTTATTTGTTAGATATAAGTTTTAAATTTAAATTTTAAAACTTAGGGTTTCTATACTAAACTTAACAGGTCGTCACTTTGTAACCTAATTTTGACCCTAATAAAGTTAAAATTACGATAAATCTATTTCTACATAATTGATAGATCTTTGAATTATCTTTCCAACGCCACTGAAATCACCTCAATCCGAGCTCTAGAACTCCAGATATGATCGTTTTAGTAAAACAGTTTTTAATCCTGCGAATTTATCCAAACCTACGAATTTTAACATTAATTAATTAAACTCACTAAATATATTATAAAACCCTAATGGACCTTCATATTGGGCTTTAATTAAACGATTACTTACTCTGTAAAAATACCATAATATTTTACTTTCGTAGTTAATACAACTTTAACTCTCTAGAAAATTGGTACAACTACTCTAAGCAATAATATCAACTCACTAACAACACAAAGAAACAAGATAATTATCCTCGCTCAATTAATATCCAAAAAAAAAAAAATTAAATACTATTTTAATCTGGATATTACATGAACACACCAAAAACACCTCATCTTTGAAATTATTACTATAAGGTAATTATGAGTTATGACACCAATTTTCATCATTGCCTATTCGATATAAGTGTTAAGATATCATATATGAAGTAATAACATCATCATCAACACCATCTATTTTTCTTCTTTCTTTCTCATATTTTCACTTGTTTATATTATATAAGTTAAAACTAATCAACCCAACAAATCATTTTAAATAGCCATGGGCTTAGTATAAACCCACGGAATTGTAAATGCCTCAGTCCAATTTGTTTTAAGTTCTAAAATTGCTTTAATATAAGAGAAAACAATTTATTTTAATTTGTATATTTTCCCTATGCAATCTCGTGGGGTAACCAAATCAAGTCACCCAAATATTATAATTATTATTAACATTTTTATGTCACACAAAAAAAATTAAAAACTTAAAAATCATATCATACATATAAGATTAAAATACTATCAAAATCATCTCAGAAAGGCAAGATTAACAATAATAAAAATGATCATTATAATAATAAAATACAACTACAATTAAGCCACACTTATACAAAAAAAAAAAAAACAAGACCAACAAACCACCGAAAAACAAAAACAACCAAATATAAATTAAGAAAAAAAAAACCCTAATTTTTAATTTATGCAATGTTTAATAAAATAAAATGACATGTTAAAAGGATATATATATCTGAATATTATATTGTTGATTGGACAAAAGTGTAGATAAACCTAGAACAATCCAAGCTTGTTTAGAAAATTCTTATGATCAAGTAGCTAGTGCCACTTTACCACCCTATATATATATTAAAAACAAAGAAAAATATTCCACACAGAAACCTTACAACACCACTGCTGACGTGTAGCTTCTACACCCCTCCACGTCATCACAATCTCACACGTGGCACCACCAAGCCACCCCACAAAACTAAAATACACCACACTCTTCCAGCTCTTCAGTCTTCACCTATATCTTACTCAGAATTTTTATTATAGTTGTTGTTTTTGAAGATGGGATTTCTTGATTATGTATCAGATTTCTATGACTGGTGTTGTGGTAGTTATTATAATCACAGGAAAAAGCTCAAAAAACGCAAAGAACTACAGGTACGTACGTACGTACGTAGTAATAATATATATCGTAATTTTTAGTTTATTATGTACTTCCGTTTTTTGTGTTTTTAAAAACGGTGTTTTTGAATTCTTATTAGAAAGTTGAGATAAAAGTGAAAATGGATTGCGAAGGGTGCGAGAGAAGAGTGAAGAAATCGGTTCAAGGCATGAAAGGAGTGACGGAAGTTGAGGTGGACCCCAAACAGAGCAAGCTGACAGTGATTGGTTACGTGGACCCTGATAAAGTGTTGACACGTGTCAGACATCGAACGGGTAAGAAGGCTGAGTTATGGCCGTACGTTCCTTACGACGTCGTTCCGCATCCGTACGCACCGGGTGCTTACGATAAGAAGGCTCCGCCTGGTTATGTACGGAACGTGTTGGTTGAACCGGAAATGGCTCCTCTCGCACGTGCCAACTCTTTTGAGGTTAAATATACAACTGCCTTTAGCGATGAAAATCCCAATGCTTGTGTTGTAATGTAAAAAGAATAATTTGTAATATAAATATTTAAGTTTTTAGTATTATAAATATTTGTAATAATTTTAATTTTTTAACTATCTAAAGTGGAACTTACAATGGGTAATGTTTTTAGTATGTTGTTTTAATAATGTCACACTTTGCAACATAATATAATTATTAGACACCCATCATAGTTTCTTTTTCAGAAGTACTCATGTTGCATTTTTAAAATGCGATCGTATCACTAACGCATTAGATCATCCTATCATAATTTTGTATTAAGATGAGTGACTTTTTAAGAAATCTTCGTCTTCTATTACTGAAACTTAAAAACTCAAGACCATGTGTATAGTGTAGTAGTAGATTTCTAACTCTGTTGGCGTCTTTTCTTGTTGAGGTCAAGGATTCAATTTTATAAAGAGATTTTTTCTATTATAGACCAAAAATAGATGAAATTTACATTTATGGCCCTAAAAAAGGAAATAAACAAAAGTGGAAACTAAAAAGTTGGTAATTACAAAAATACCGGCTGAGAAAACGGAAACCACCATTCTCAACCATTTTTTTTCCAAACAGCCGCAGTTTCTTCGTGACCCAGCGATCCAACCCCAACAACCCAATCTCAACCATTTTTCTTCCAAATCCAGCAAAATCAAAATCTAAAAAAATGTAGAACTCCTAGGAAACCAGCTGAATCCCGAAAATTCAAAATCAAAAACGAAAAGGGAAAAAAAAAACCAGGAAACCTCCATTGATGTACAAAAAAAACTCAAAAACAACAATCGCGATCAGAGGAGAAGAACCGAGTAGAAGGAGAGCTGGAAATCAAAGAAACTCACCCATGATTGAATCAGAAGGAGAATTGAAGGTAAACAAATTTTTTCATGAACGTGCAAAAAAAAATTTATTGTAGATAAATAGAAATTTGATATTAATTGATGAAAACCGGATTAAATTGAAAAAATAATGAAATATTGATGAATCTGAGAAAAAAACAACAACGGTTTGCATGAAAATAAACATTAAGGCATATAAATAGTTGCTACAGTGTTTTATTCTGAAACTGTTGTTTACAAGTTGTTTTACAGTGGAATAATAGTTGTTTGGGATCTAGAAACTGGAAAATATGAATCTACTGTTATTAATTGGTGATCAGTTTTGAAATAGTTGTTTGATAGTTGATTTAACCTATATAAATATTCGGTCAGATGAAAGTGTTAGATGCATAAGTTATTGTTGGAAATAGTTGTTTATTGGTTGTTTTGACAGATTAAAATAGTTGTTTGCAACTACAAAAACTGAACCAAGTAAATAATTTACATTATTTCAGGAAACGGAACCATTACAAATATTGGTGCAGAGCAATGGGCATTGGGATGACAACAGAAACTATGTTGATTATGAATCAAGTGGAGAATTAATTTCGACCAAGTGCACTTTTGAGGAACTAATGAGAATAATGATGGAAGAACTCCAATGCAACCATGAATCTGTTAGAGATTTTATTACAATGGAAGAAAATCAAGATATTACAACTCTATTGTAATACAATACAAGGACCAACAAAGAGATTAAATAAATTTTACAACAATATAATATACAATATATATACACTATATATATTATATATAAGAAATGTAGAAGAAGATAAGAACACATGCAATATAAAATATGTATATATATATAAACACTCACTCACAACCTTGAGTGTAGATTAGTGGGGATCACCATGACTTGAACAAGGTATTACACCTTTGTCCAAAAGCTTATTTCCCCCTATCTCTAAGCACTAAGGGAACTCTCTAGGAAATAGCTTTGGGAATTATCAAGCCTTTTAGGGTTTTCTAGCAATGTGCTTTCTTGATAGAAAATTTCATCTCTCACAAATGAGCACCAAAGACCTCCTTTTATAATGTATAGGTGATCACTTAGAATTCAAAATACACAACACTCATTTCTCTCATATAAATGAGTATTAATATAGTTTGTAACAACTATATTTCATACCATTTGAATCCTATCATCAAATTGTGTAACAACCCTTTTATTACACTAATAATGTGTGATCAACACATGAGTTACAAGTGACAACAAATTGTAACTCCTCTCCAAGTTACAACATGTAGGTTACAAAAGTGTAGGTTATAAAATCATAGGTTACACATTTATTTACCATACAATATATATTATTCACATATATTTATCACATTTTAATCTACTTTATTATTATATTATAAAATAATATAACAATCCCCCACTAGATTAAAATGTGTGACACACTTGTAACACACTTGTAACATTTATTTAATCAATCAAAATATTATATCAAAATATAACATTCCCCCACTTTGATTGAATAAATATACACTTTTAAAGAAGTCTTGCTTAGGTGCATTAGGTAAAATGTCTTTCGACTTGAATTTTACCTTAGTGTAGTTACCACAAAGTTTGATGAAATTTTGGTTGCCGTAGCATTGAACCACTATCCCTTTAATACAAACCGGTGATAACACACACACCCTCGCTAATGCTCACTTGAGACCGCATGTCTCGCTCTTGCACCGTTAATGGCCATGTGCAAAATTCCAATTCATAGACTCTCTAGAGAAGACTCCCAATTCTCATAAGAGGCGGCACCACCTCTAGTCCATATAGGTGGAGTTTTAGTGTCTCACCACTTTTTAGACACTTCTTAAGCTTAAGTGAGTTTTCTTAAGCTTAAGCTCCATTAAAAAACCTTTCGGTTTTAACCCTCAATTTTCACCACATGTACTCATTCATAGATGAGACAATTGAGTACCATATTCACTCTATTGACTTGTTATTACCTATTGAACTTAAGACTAGATGTTTGCTAGTGTTAAGATAGGTTACTATCAATGAGCAAAACACTAAGGGAGTTTAGGTCCCATCCCTCGAAAATTCATGCTTTAATCTTGTACGGAGATTAAGCGATTTGTTATAACCTCTCACTATTGATTCCATGTGAATCATGCATGCCAAAATATAGTGTTCACTTTGTGACCACTTTTCTCCTTAAGTACTTAAGCTTTGAAAATTCAATCATAAAAGATTAATTTTCACACAACTCAAATTCTCAATAATTTTGATACTAAGCATATCAAAATTAAACACTAATTTAGACACCAAATATGTCTAAATTACACTTTATTTTAAGACACTAAACATGTCTCAAATTCTCATATTGGAGTATGCACCCCCACACTTTCACATTTGACTTATCAAGATAATATCTTGATTTTAAAATATAGAAGACCACTTTGTCTCTATAACTCTTTTAATTAATTTCCTTCTTGAAATTATTTTCACCTAACTCTTTTAATGTTATATTTTGATATAATATTTTGATTGATTAAATAAATGTTACAAGTGTGTTACAAGTGTGTCACACATTTTAATCTAGTGGGGGATTGTTATATTATTTTATAATATAATAATAAAGTAGATTAAAATGTGATAAATATATGTGAATAATATATATTGTATGGTAAATAAATGTGTAACCTATGATTTTATAACCTACACTTTTGTAACCTACATGTTGTAACTTGGAGAGGAGTTACAATTTGTTGTCACTTGTAACTCATGTGTTGATCACACATTATTAGTGTAATAAAAGGGTTGTTACACAATTTGATGATAGGATTCAAATGGTATGAAATATAGTTGTTACAAACTATATTAATACTCATTTATATGAGAGAAATGAGTGTTGTGTATTTTGAATTCTAAGTGATCACCTATACATTATAAAAGGAGGTCTTTGGTGCTCATTTGTGAGAGATGAAATTTTCTATCAAGAAAGCACATTGCTAGAAAACCCTAAAAGGCTTGATAATTCCCAAAGCTATTTCCTAGAGAGTTCCCTTAGTGCTTAGAGATAGGGGGAAATAAGCTTTTGGACAAAGGTGTAATACCTTGTTCAAGTCATGGTGATCCCCACTAATCTACACTCAAGGTTGTGAGTGAGTGTTTATATATATATACATATTTTATATTGCATGTGTTCTTATCTTCTTCTACATTTCTTATATATAATATATATAGTGTATATATATTGTATATTATATTGTTGTAAAATTTATTTAATCTCTTTGTTGGTCCTTGTATTGTATTACAATAGAGTTGTAATATCTTGATTTTCTTCCATTGTAATAAAATCTCTAACAATCAAAAGCTTATTCCTTCTCAATGGAAGAGGTGATAAATCAAGATTGTGAGAATACAAGGATAAGAGATTTTATGTGAAAGCCATTCATGGGTGAGCATGATGGTGAATATTATGTGATTTACTATTTATATGATAGTAATATATAATATATATATATGAGTTATATATATGTGACATATATGTGATCATGAGTTTATATCATATAATATATAGTGATATATAATATGATATTTGAATTTATTACATGTTTGTATTTGTATATATATGAGATATATAATATATAACATGTATATGAGTTATGTGTATTACATATATGATGAGATATGACATAATATATATATTGTGAGATTAAATATGTAGAAATACTTATTTTCTATGTATTTATATGAGACATGTATATATAATATATATAATATATATCATGCATATTAAAGTGTATATATATGTTATATATGTGTGAGGTATGTAACATATATAGTTGTGTAATTAATGTATATATTATGTGCATATGATATATATGTATATTATAGTATATATGTTATATATATGAGATATGTAACATATGTATTTATTAATTTAATATTGATATTATGTGTATGTTACATATAAGATGTTGATTAGTAACATACATATTATATTAATGTATGAGTTATATAGTATGATAATAATATTGATAGTAATAATATAATATTGTTTATTGCTATTGACGTGGAAATTATTATCATCTATTTTGTGAATAAAGAATATTTTAAATTCTTTTTCAATTTGGTAGTGAACATCTCACTTTATGAGATAATAAAAGATGACTTTTGAGAAGTTACATCTTTTATTGGGTTATAAGAGATAATCATCTCATATTTGAGATAAGGAAAAGTGAACTATGAGAGTTACACTTTTATTGGACTTGCATTGTCATAAGCAATAACAAATGGATTAAAAGTGAATCCAAACTTGTGAAATGAGCCATAAATTGGAAGAGCAATTTTGGACTCAAAAGTAAATGAATCAATGTGGATTCAAAAATAGTGAAAAGATAACAAAATTGGAGAAGCAATTTTGAATCTTAAATGATTAAAGTTGTGAACAAAATTGATGAGAATTTTGTTAACTTTGGTATAATTTTGGGCTAATCTCAATGAGGAGATAACCTTAAAATTATGAGTAAAAATAATCACATTATTTTGTAAGTGGTGATGTGAGTTTGATATTTTAGTTTTGTTGAGAAAACTAAAAATGTCAAATGGTATCTTTAAAGTGGCCTTAAAGAGTCATTTGTAAGAGATGAAATTTTCTATCAAGAAAGCACATTGCTAGAAAACCCTAAAAGGCTTGATAATTCCCAAAGCTATTTCCTAGAGAGTTCCCTTAGTGCTTAGAGATAGGGGAAATAAGCTTTTGGACAAAGGTGTAATACCTTGTTCAAGTCATGGTGATCCCCACTAATCTACACTCAAGGTTGTGAGTGAGTGTTTATATATATATACATATTTTATATTGCATGTGTTCTTATCTTCTTCTACATTTCTTATATATAATATATATAGTGTATATATATTGTATATTATATTGTTGTAAAATTTATTTAATCTCTTTGTTGGTCCTTGTATTGTATTACAATAGAGTTGTAATATCTTGATTTTCTTCCATTGTAATAAAATCTCTAACAGAATCAACACAACTACAACTGAAATATCAACTGAGGGAAGGAGGCCAACCACTACAAATCAAGGATGACAAAAGTCTGTTGTTCTACATAAAGCTATTAACGAAGGAGGTTGATTTCACAAGGTACCCATTGTGTGTGAACAAAACCAGTAACACGGCACCACCTAACCAAACAATGGTGTGGAACAATATGATCATGGAATCGTATGAGAACAACGCAGCACAGGAAGACTTGCAGCAACCTGGAAACAACACGGCAACAACTTCCAAGCAACAACTATCTGCGCAGACGATGGGATCTGGTGAAGTTGATGCATTTTTCCTAGAAACAGTAACAGTGTCATCAGAATCAACCATACAACAACCAGACAACAACAGAGAAAAAACTACAGCAGTAGATGAAGATTTTGACTTCACCGACTATGCAAAGCTTGTGGCTGCAGAAATGGTACAGCAACTAGAAAACAACCAGGAAGAAGAAGAGGAAGTGGACAACACAGAAATGATGATCATCAATGACAAACGACATGAAACAATAGAGAAGGGGCAAATTTACAAGGACAAAGAAACATTGATAAGTACACTATGCTACTTTGCAATCAAGAAGACATTTCAATACAAAGTAGTGAAATCTTGCACAAAAGAATACAACATAGTGTGTTTGGACACAAACTGCAAATGGAGTTTAAAGGCTACAAAAAATGGAAACACAGAAACATTCATAATAAGGAGCTACGAAGAAGAACACACATGTGCAGTTACAATAAGATTTGGAGATCAACGACAAGCTACATCAAAGTTGATAGCAGACTTTGTAAAACCAAAATTCTTGAACCTGAAAACAAAGTGCAGCCCTGCAGACATAAAGACAGAAATGAAAGACAAATACGGAATAAAGATGAATTACATGAAAGCATGGCGTAGTAAAGAGCGAGCACAAATCCAGCTACATGGAAATGCTAAAGAGTCGTACAATCTCTTGCCTAGATACCTGTACATGCTACAGAAAACAAATCCAGGTAAAAAAAAAATTTAAAAATTTTACTTTGATAATATTTGTGAAAAAACAGTTGTTTTTGAGTTGTTATTTCGTTGCGTACATGTTGTTTGAAACAATCCTGTTTGATTAAAATTCAGGAACATTAATAGACATAGAGAAAGATGATGATGACAGTTTCAAATATGCATTTGTTGCATTGAATGCTGCTATAAAAGGTTGGCCAAACTGCAAACCAATCATCGTGGTAGACGGTACATTCCTAAAGGCCGCGTATGGAGGCACGTTGCTCACTGCCAACACACAAGATGCAGAATCTAAAATTTTTCCACTAGCATACTGCATAGTTGATTCTGAGAACGATAAATCGTGGGAGTGGTTCTTAAAAAAAATAAGAGAAGCATTCGGGGTTCGAGAATGTCAATGCCTAATATCAGACAGACATGAAAGCATCATCAAAGCAACTAGGAAAGTGTTCCCTGAAATAACACATGGCTACTGCATCTTCCACCTCTTGTCGAACCTCAAAACAAAATTCAAGAAAAATGCAAAGCATTTCAGAGTGCCATTCTTTGCAGCTGCAAAAGCTTACACAGAAATGGAGTTTGAATTCCATATGAGGGAGCTAGACAACTTGGATAAGCGCATAAGACCGGTACTGGAGAAAATTGGCCATGAAAAATGGTCAAGGTATCATTCAGAAAACAACAGGTGAAAACTAATAAGGAGGATAAAATTAATGATATGTTCACCTATTTATAGCGTTGTATTTGCGTTGTTTTTGCGTTGCGTTTGAGTTTTTTTTCCAAAAGTAGAACTATGACAGAAACTGTCCAAATTGTAGGTACTCTACCATGACATCAAACATAGCTGAGGCTTTCGAACTCAGCAAATTTAGCAGCAAGGGAAACACCAGTGACAACATTAATGGAGTGCTTGAGGGCACAAATGCAAGAGTGGACATACAATAATAGAAAGGAGGCACAAAAATGCACAACAAGGCTGACACCATCATCTGAGAAAAAACTCATAGGGAACTATGTACAGTCATTGCGACTAACAGTAAGTTCAGATTATCGTTCGCATAAAGTAAAATTAAAACGAGCTTGTGTTTGCATAGTTTTTTTGGTTGTTTTAAAGTTGCTTTAAAACTTGCGGGTGAAACCGGCAAACCGAGAACTCCGTTTGAGGTGATAGATGAAGACGAACAAGAATAGTAAACTTGAAGGAGAAGACGTGCACATGCAATAGATTTCAAAAAGATGAAATGCCATGTAACCATGCGATCGCCGTCATGAAGGACTTGAACATAAACACATACAACTACTGTGCACAATACTACACATCAAAAGCATGGCTGCAAACATATGAAGAAACAGTATACCCAGTTGGAAACGTAAGAGAATGGGAACTTCCAGATTTTTTTGAAGAAATCATAGTGTTGCCTCCAAAGGAGAGAATCAAGTCTGGAAGGCCGAGGAAAAGAAGAATGGCAACAGCTTGGGAAACAAAGAAACAAAACAAGTGTGGCAAGTGTGGACAAAAGGGACATAACAAAAAGACCTGCAGAAGAATTACAGCATAGAAGCGGAAACAACTACACATCAACCAAAAAACAACTATATTAAAACATTTAGAAAACACATACTGCATATTACGATTGGTTGTTACATACATTTTTTTATTGTGATTTTTTATGTGGAGAGATATTGATAATAGGGAATTGGTATTATTATCATTAATATACAAAAGAACATCAAATATTATAGTTAAATAATTAAATGAGTGGAAGAAGGTTGAAATTAATAAGAAGGAAAAATAAACTACATAAAGTGATTACAACTGCAATTTAGTTGTTTGTCGAGATGGTTGTAATAAGGTTGTTAATAGTATCTTGTCATGACTAAGAGTAAATATAAAGATTAAAAATCTAAAAATATGAACAAATTAAAAACCAATTCCAATTAAGAAAAAAACATGACGAAACAACAACTTGTCTATGATTATGAACATAATGCGGTAATAGAAAAACAAAAGCTACATAAAAAAAAGTAGTATTTCCAACAACAACCAATAGATAACTAAGACAAATTCTTCTTTGGACCCTTCGGAGGAGCCTCATCTTCACTATCAATAAATTCCACTTCTTTCATGCGAGCATACTTATAGAACAACACAGCAAGCCTATCACGGTGTTTCTCAACATCAAATATGGGAGGAATCGGTTTCATATCAATAAAGTATTCGGCGAACGATGCAACGAAACAACCACAGTCACTGCAAAACAACCAAAAAACAACGGCGAGAAAAACTTAGAAAAGGAAAATAACATTACAAATTTTAAAAACATTTGAAAATAAAAAATAAAAACAACTTACTTCGAGGTTTGTTGAGGCAAACCATCAACCTTAACAACTTCGAAAGGGTCTAAACAAACCGGTTTGTTTTCCTTTTTGAACTCATCAAACAAAGCAAAAAAGTGGGGCAACAACACCGCAAATGGCTGACAAGCTTTGATAGCAGCACTATCTTTCATAGCAGTCGACAAGGAGTTGTACATGTACACACGCCTTTCCTCAATATTCAATCGACCAAGAATCCAATGTGATTCAGTCTCCATGTGGATGATAAAGAAAACATGATCGCACAAATGCCAAGGGGAACCACATAACATTTTTCTACCTCTTATATAATCAGCAATGGCATGCTGGGCAGTTATCAAAGAAAGATTTTTTTTCTGTGCAATAAATTTTTCATACAAAGCATGAATGGTTTTGAAGAATAAGCAATCGGTGGTTGTGAACTTAACCTTTGGCTCCTTTGCATACTTTCCTTTTTTACGTAGATAGTAAAAAATGATGTCCAGATGCTGAACAATAAAAAATGAGAAATGTTCGAAAATCAGAAAATGAATTATATTTCAACAACTAAAAAACAACCAACAAACAACATGAAGAAAACTATAGACTGAAATTTTTGAAAAAAATCAAAAGAAAAAATAAATTAACTTACAGAATTAGTCAAACATTGGCCAGGATATGCAAGCTTGTGGAACCACATCTTGGTTGCAACATCTTCCACGCCAAAACGAAAAGGGGGAACAATCTTATCCTTACCCTTCAAGTAAACCTTCTCCTTATCATGCCTAACATTTAAAAAAAAAAATGAAACATAAATAGTAAAGTAAAAAACAAAAAAATACAAAAACACAACAAAAATGCTGAAAATAAACACTTACGGATCTTTCTTCGATCGGCGTCCTTCACCAAGCCACAAGTCAAAATCAATCTCGTCTTTATGTTCTACATCTTCACCAATCTTATCATCGAGAGGACACAACCCAGCCACATACTTAACAACTCCATAACCAGAACCATCTTTAGAACTAGAAATGGAAGAGTCATACTCCATAAACGGAGACGTCAGCGCTATGGGTTTCTTAGATTTCCTCTTGTCAACAAGAGGAGTTTCTTCAACGGGAATTGGGTCATCTTCAAGTTCAATGTTAGAATCAACATTGAGACCTGTTGCACCCATCTAATATATTTTTTCCACAAAAATGAAAGAAAATAGACAACATTAAACACAAAAAGTATGAAGAAACTAAAAAACAACCAAAAAAAAAAAAAATATACCTCGAAAACAAACAAGACGACGATTCGTAACCTCAACATTTTCGAGCGAAATCTGTTTACAAGGATCACCACCAATTCCATGCGAAGACATACGTTTATATATGGTATTAAAAAGGAATTAGATCATGGTTAAAAAATAACAACCTTTACACAACCAAAAAACAACACAAAAGCAACATTACCATAAGCTCAACTTGCTTTTACCGGACTGAACAGTAGCCTCAACATCTATTTGAGTAGGGCCGTCATTGAAATCAACGAAATTCTTGATACAGAAAATAAAGGAAAAAGAAAATGGAAAAAAGTGAAGTTATTTTTTGTGAAAGACTTCAACAACTAAAAAAAAACTACATAACAAAATAAAAACAACAAGTAAAATAAGAAGACCAACAATAAATTGCGAACAACATAATCTACAAACACAGCCATATAAATAACATAATAAATACAAATAAATAGTACGAAAATAGTTGCAAATTTACGAAAAATAAAACATAACAAGAGACATAACAATAACATAGAATTACAAGAGCACTACCTAAAACGGACTTACAACAAAATAAACCACACAAAGTAACTAAAACCTAGTTACATTGTATACTTATCTACCTTCTCCTCACTATCGGTGGCATCATCATCATTGCCATTATCATTTTTTTCTTTTGAGTCGGAATCTTCATCGGCTTGATCATCCTTCCTATTTCACCTTCACTACCACTCCCCTTCGTCATCACCCATAACATTCTCTTCTTCATTTTCATCGGTTTCTTGATTCATTTAAATCAAAATCTGCTTCATCACCACCTCCATCATCATCATTGGAGGAGTCACTGCCTTTTTCCTATATTGAAATTACATATTAAATTAGTATAAAACAACTTAAAAAAAACCGAAAAACAACTATTGAAAAACTAAAATACCTTGGCATAGGAATCGGCAAAAACAGTAGAAAGCGTATGCTGCATTGAAGCCATCGAGCACCAAAAGAAACAAGCGTGCGAGACACAAACTCTTTCAACTCAACCAAATCGAGATGAAATCTTCGATTTGGGAAGTATGCAACGAATCGATCTTGACCTCCAACCCATGAAATTTCTCGGAAAAGGCCTCGAAGCTTGACAGAAATGTCACTCCGAGCAACGAGTTGGCTCTTCGGGGACGGGAAGACTCTTGTAAGAGTTGAAGTCGGTGTCGAACTTGAAGCTTGCTCGGTTTCAAAGCTTTGAACTCACCGGTAGTGGGCCTCATATTTGAAAGTTGCGAGTGATCAAAAAACACCAAAATTAAAATTTCAATTATAAAGATTAATAATAATAAAAAACAACACAAAAACAACTACTGAAAAACCAAATTACAACAAACAGATATACCTTATCTTTGGAAACATCAAAGATAGTAGTCTTCAAAACTTTGAAAGTAGGTTGACTATTGCATGTCCACGAGTGATCCTTGGAATACGAGAGCTTTCCTTTTGGCGTACTTACCTTTCATGTACTTACAACACTCGTAGAACCAAACTTGAAGAACATGAGGACAACCAATCAAAGTGTAAAAAACACTCGGCCTCTTTCTAGAACTCTTTGCCTTCACTAACCCCCTCAACCCGACTATCAAGCTTACCCTTCAATGAGGAAATAGTCAATTCAAAAGAACTCGGCCCCAAGCAAATTCATTGTACCTCCCACTATCTACAACATCTAAAATAGACTTGGGTACATTTTTATGCTTAGTGCCACTAAGCAAGAACCAGCTCCACGAAATACAAAGCGCCAACTTCACAAAGCATCCTCATCAGAATCACCCCACCTCTTGGTGGTAAAACATTCCACTAACGATTCCTTAGTGATAGAGGACGAAGTTGGCCAATATCTTTCACAAAGACTATTAACCTCTTGCTTAAAATCTAAGACACTACAGTCACCTTCACAGTCCCAACCCGGTAATCAATGCAAATTCCTCAATGCTAAACCTAAGCCTAACACGCGTATCATAACCCACAACTCGGCATCATTAGGTTCTTCGAACCTCTCGGAGCAACAACCCATGAAACACTTGGGGTTGAACTTTAAAATCGGGAAGGTCAAGGAAATGACCAAAACGAGGTTTTTGAAAAGATTTCAAAGTTGTACATCCGAGAGACAAGATTTAATGTTCTCTATCACTGGAAAGTAGCGAGTGGAAAAGGCTTTAGCAATGAGCAGATTCTTCGGTCATATATATAATCCCATTCTGTAGCAATATAAACAAAATAAATCGGGACAAAAACAAAAAAAACTAAAAAAAATAGAAAACAAATAATAAAAATAATATTTTTTTTAAAAAAAAGACACCTTAGCAGGATTTTTCTTTGGTAGGTCAAATCCTTCAACCTTCACTGAGGTCCTAGCATGGACACATGCAACAAAAAAGAAAAACAAAAGCAACAAATCTTAGATACAATAACAATGAATATATGAAAATGTAGTAACCAAATTACAGCCAATAAAAAACCTAAGAACAACGTTTTCCTAAACCCTTACAGTATGATAAATGTAAGAGATAAACAACTTTCAAAAAAATATAAACAACTAAAATAAAAACAACACTGTACAAACTCGTTGTTATGAAATTTCGAAAATGGTAGTCGATAATAGTAGTGTGACAAACAACCGAGAAAAAACTGACAATAAACAAATACAAAACTAAAGAATAAAGCTGAAAGATACGGTTGCAATTGAAATTAGTAAAATGCTTCTCAATACCAATAGTGTGTAAAACAACCGAAAACAAATTCACAAAAAAACATATAACCAACCAATGGGGAAAAGCAATTCAAAACTATGACAAAATACGAATTGAGCTGGGTTTTTTTCAACAACCAAACAACAAGCTGAATAAAAACAACAAAACAACATCAACCACAATACATGACAGAAATACATAAAGAACACCAAAAAAACATAAAAACATCCTAATAAACACCTAAACCAGTGACCTAAAAAGCTCATGTAAAAATTAACACAATAAAATGAAACCAAGCAAATTTAAATTACCTTTGATTCAACTTTGGGCTTTTGGTCCTCACCATGCACTTCATCCTCAAAATCGGAATCTGAGGAAACCTAGAACAAAAAATGGGGAAAACTTTAAATCATCAAATGTAACACCAGAAATAAAACAACCAGAAAAAAACTAAAGAAAAATTTAAAAACAACAAAGAGAAACTTACATCGCGTGCAGACTTGGAAATTTTTGCTCTCTTAGTCTTAGGAGCATCTACTTTAACAGGAAGGGCTCTTTTCTTAGAGGCGATGTCTGCGGAACATCGACCACTAAATTTTTAGCAATTTTTTTTAACCCCATTTTAGGTTCGACTTTGGAAGTAACAGCTGGAGCCTTCTTCGATTTTTTAGAAACTTTCTTCGCCGGAGATGGTGATTTCGAACCACTTCTAGTGGTTGCCATTTATATAGAGAAAAAATAGAGGAGGAAGACAATGTAGGTTGAGGAAAACGTGGGTGAGGGCTTGGAGAAGGTGATCGTGGGAAGAAAAAATTGGTTAGGGCTTGATAATGGTGATCGTGGGAAGCTCTGTTTGAAGAGTGGCTGAATCAGGTAGATGAAAAATTCAAAAAAAAAAAAAACAGACAGGATTTATGAGGTGGCGTGCGTGTACGTGTGTAAGGAAGAAGGGAAAAGGTAAAATTGTAATTATTAAACTTTTTGAAAAGTAAAATTGAAAAATGTAAAAGTTAAAAATGTTTAAAAAACCGTGTAAGGATAAAAATGTAAAAAAGGTGTCAATTTTGACATGAGGTGTAAAAATCTCTTTTATAAATCGATAACTCAACTAAGGAAGAATGAAATATAAGTCTTCTCCATTCAAACTACAGTATCTTTTATTTTCTATCTATAATTGATTTTAAAAAAGAAAAAAAAACTTAAAAATTACATTAAATATGATTTTCCTTTATTACAATTTTTTTTAATTGAAATTAATAATTACATAAAATATAATTATTTGTAAATTTTTTATAGATTTATGTTTAATTTTTTTTTAATATTTAATAATTTTCTATAAAAACAATACAAATATAATAAAATAATTATAAAGTATTAATAATATCAAAATAATAACATATAAATAACAATAAATTAATAAATATACAATATAAAAATACATTCAAAAGATCCTATAGTAAATAAAATTATAAAAATCACAAAAATATTTAAAATTCTAATAGTATCCTTTTATAATTTTTTTATTATTTGTGTGCTTATAAAATAATCCCAAGTTAAAGGACTAAAAAGTTCACTAAAAGAAATTTTTATAAGGGATAAAGTTGAAAAATGCCTTTTTTATTAATCAATTAACCAAATTTGCCTCTAATTTTATATTTATTTGAAACATACCTCTTTTTATATGTATTGTACCCAAAATACCCTGACATAAGAGAGTCACATGGAGAGTATCTTGAAGTGACAGGGGCAAAATTGGTACAATGTTTAAAAAAAGAGGTAAAAATGATAGACTTTAAAAAAGAGGGTAAAAATAAAAGAGGACAATATAAAAAGGGTATAGAGTGTAATTTCCTCTTTTTATAAGTCGTGCTAGCATTAGCAAAAGTGAGCCAAAAAGCCCAGAAGCATAGTTTTCCAGTCCAATATGAGCTCAACTGTAATATTATGGGCTTAAGGCCCACTAAAAACTGGGTCGGACAATCGATCCGAAAAGAGGACGTGAAGCTCTAGGATCGATCGATCGCTCCAATCCAAAACCGAAGACTTAGGACTGTTAGGCAGTTGAGCTTTGATCCCCAAACACCATCACTCTTAGAGAGAGAAAGAGAAAATCTAGACAGAGAAAATGATCGCAGACGGAGCCGAAGACGAAGAGAAATGGCTGGCCGCCGGGATTGCTGGTCTCCAGCAGAACGCTTTCTACATGCATCGTGCTCTGGTAAAACCTCTAATCAATTGCATCTTTTTATTTGATTTCTCGAGAATTTTTTTGGAGAAACCCTAGTTTTCGATTGGCGAAGAGCATAATTGTGTTCTGATTTGTTATGGAATGTTTTGTTTTGTGTTTAGGATTCGAATAATCTCCGAGATGCATTAAAATATTCTGCTCAGATGCTTTCTGAGCTTCGAACTTCGAAGCTTTCTCCTCATAAGTATTATGAGCTCTGTGAGTGTTTAGATCGACGATCTGGTTTCCTGTTTTGTGAATTTGAATTAATTTGTAGTTTTTTGTTGCCAATTTTGAGGGAAAATTATGTGGGGATGAGAATTGAATCTGTTTCTTCGTTTTTGTTTTGTGTTAAAGATATGCGAGCATTTGATGAATTGAGGAAATTGGAGATGTTTTTTAAGGAGGAGGCTCGAAGAGGTTGTTCTGTTATTGATCTGTATGAACTTGTGCAACACGCCGGTAACATATTGCCTAGATTGTAAGTGATTTTTGCCTTTAAACCCAACTGGTCCTTTTGGTTTTTGATTTAATATTATGTTAATTGTATGATCCTCAAGACATAAAAGACTATTGAAACCGTACATTTGGTTTTTATGAGGTTGGAATGAATGCAAAATAGATATTGTCTTTATACTTTAACCAAAGAAACCTGAACTTAGAGAGGAAAACAAAGAACTATGGAGAACACTGAAACAAAAAACCTTGAAGTCATAGTGTTTGGCGCTAAGCCAAACAGAGTCACAAAGGATGTGTTTTGTATAAGATAGTTAAGTGATTTTCTGTATGTTCTTTCCTTTGTTTCTTTTTTTCAATTTTAATTTTGGTAATGGAGTGCGGAAGATATCTTTCCTTAAATTGTTACCTGATTCTGATTGCCCCCATCTTAAACTGTCAGTTGTAACATTAAGATTTTACCGACCTTACGGTTTTGCTACCTGATGCAATCAGGTACCTCCTCTGCACAGTGGGATCTGTTTATATCAAATCGAAGGAAGCACCTGCCAAGGATGTTCTTAAAGATCTGGTGGAAATGTGCCGGGGAATTCAGCATCCTGTACGTGGGCTTTTTTTAAGGAGTTACCTCTCTCAAGTCAGCAGGGACAAATTGCCTGATATAGGTTCTGAATATGAAGGGTAAGGAAATTAAGCTATTTTCCATATTTCTGTAGGTAGATACATTACAGGTAGATTATAAGGAACAAACCTGATCTGATGATTGCTGTCTTGATGTCTTTAGGGATGCAGACACTGTTGTTGATGCTGTGGAGTTTGTAATCCAGAATTTCACCGAGATGAACAAGCTTTGGGTGCGGATGCAACATCAGGTTGGTTGATACTATTATGGTGCTCTCATGTTTGGACATGCATAGGTACCACAATGCTTGCATGTCTTGAAGGTAAATTTATCATGAGGGCATGATTTCTGGTCATGCAGGTGTTGTAGTGCTTGTGAATCATTCATACTCTTAGCTGATCCTGAGTTGAGGGTTGCTATCGGGCTTTCTGGTCTGCAGGGACCTGCCCGGGAAAAGGAGAAACGGGAGAAAGAGCGGAGCGAGCTGCGTGATCTTGTAAATATCAGTAACTGATAGCTGGTTGGTTTTGCTGCAATTGAACTCTCTACATGTTGGGCGTGCACTTACAGAAGGATTGTCTCTTGTTACTCTTTACTTTTTATAGGTTGGAAAGAATTTGCATGTGCTCAGCCAGATAGAGGGGATTGATCTCGAGATGTACAAAGAATCTGTTCTTCCTAGAGTCCTTGAGCAGGTTATAGCCTTTTCAGTTTTATTGTCTTCTTCTTATGTTTTTTTTTTTTTTTTGGATGTTTGCAGTTACTGTAAATTGCTACTTTGACAGGTTGTCAATTGCAAAGATGAGATTGCACAATTCTATCTGATGGATTGCATAATTCAAGTATTCCCTGATGAGTATCACTTGCAAACTCTTGATGTATTGTTGGGTGCTTGCCCTCAACTTCAGGTAGCTGACATTATTTCCATTTTGATTAATTTTAGGTCTTTTTTATCCCTTTTAATCACAAGTTGCATTGTCTTTTTCAAACATTTTTAAATTGAAGATTCCTACTCTATTCATAAGCATATTGAGGTCCTTTCACAAAAATAGTCTACAGTTGAGAAATTTCATTTATGAATATAGATGTCTGGTCTTTTGGCTTAACTAAGTTTTTTTATCAGTCTTTCTTACCAAACACGACCAGAAAGTTATATGAATTATGAGGAGAATTTCTGGATAAAAACAATTTTTAAGTGGTGTCACTTAAGGCTAGCTTGACTGATTGTGCAGTTGAATGAATTGTGAGTGGTCAAGGGTTCAAGTTTCTGTAAACGTATCTTATATCACACAAAATAAAAGTTAATTTTTGTATGGTAATAGACAATGTTGAACAAAGAGACAATTATGTGAATGTTAAGCATTGAATGGTACATGACACCGCCTCTATATCGAAACTATGTACAGTAGTCTATGTTATAAAGAATTTTGGGACCAACTTTCACTTGTTTGATTTACTTTGTGGTATTGACTCGTATAAAATTATGTTTTCCAGCCATCTGTTGATATCAAGACAGTGTTATCCCAGTTGATGGAAAGGCTTTCAAATTATGCTGCTTCAAGTGCAGAAGTGTTGCCTGAGTTCTTGCAAGTAGAAGCTTTTTCCAAATTGAGCAATGCAATTGGGAAGGTAAAATCCTGTGTAGCATTGAAGTTTGAAGTTAATTGTGAATATTAAATAGTTGAACTTAGGTAGGATCTTGTGTAGCCTCAAACTTACAAATTAAAAACAGTTATCAAATATGAAAACTATATTAAGTTAAAGGGTTTGGTGCGGTTAACAAAGTTCCTTTTGTCTCCTGTCACGAATAGCCACTTTCTATCTTTTATGAGACTCGTTGTACTGGGACATTAGACTCAATAATTAATTGGATGTGTGTTGGTGCAGGTGATAGAAGCGCATGTTGACATGCCTACTGTTGGAGTTGTAACATTGTACTCGTCACTTCTTAAATTTACTCTCCACGTACACCCTGATCGGCTTGATTATGCAGATCAAGTATTGGTATGTTCTTTCGGTTGAGTTATTGTATGGTAGATGCAAGTTTTCCATTTACTTATAGTAATATTAACACATGTTTATCTTTGTCTATTTTTGTCAGGGAGCTTGTGTTAAAAAACTTTCTGGCAAAGGGAAGATTGAAGACAATAAGGCAACAAAACAGATCGTTGCACTTTTAAGTGCTCCACTTGAGAAATATAATGATATTGTCACTACCTTAAAGCTTTCAAATTATCCCCATGTCATGGAATATCTTGATAATGAAACCAATAAGGTCATGGCTACAGTTATTATTTCAAGTGTTATGAAAAATAAGACTCATGTATCAACTGCTGACAAGGTATGTAAATGTAATGACTTATTCTTTGCCCCTTTTTCCAAGTGGGATTTTTCATAACTGGGTGGTCTACTTTTCTGTAGGTGGAAGCTTTGTTTGAATTAATAAAGGGGCTTATTAAGGATTTGGACGGAACTTTTGACGATGAGGTAGTCATTGATTTGAAATCTACCACAGTTATTTTCCCGAATTAATATACTCTGCTGCATAATCATTGGTCTGTTGTTATCTAGTCTAGTATTATAAATGAGTGTAAAGTCTATATTTTTGTTTTGATCTCTAGATTGATGAAGATGATTTCAACGAGGAGCAAAATTCTGTTGCTCGACTTATTCAGATGCTCACCAATGAAGATCCAGAAGAGATGTTCAAGGTATTGACTATACAAAACTTTGACGTGCCTGAAGCCTGTTCAGCCATATTTAAAATGACTTGAATTCTATGCTATAAATAATATATTTAAAACATTTGGTATGCATCATAGAATCTGGGTCTTTTTTCTTTTGCTACGACATAGAATTTGGGTCTTGATTGAATTTGACACCTCATGATAATGTTGTTTATGATTCTTGGGCTCGTCTGCAGATTATATGTACTGTGAGGAAGCACATACTTACTGGAGGGCCGAAGCGCTTGGTTTTCACAGTTCCTCCCTTATTTTTCTCTTCCCTAAAGGTTTGCTTCTACTTGCTTCACTCCCTGGGATAAATGTGTTATATTCAGAGTTTAGGCAGTGTTATCGGATATGTTCAGAAACTTCTAAATGAATGAGTGAAGCTGTAACATAGTTGACAAAAAAGGCTTCATTGTATATGTAACCAAATTTTTATTGAGAATGTTGAACATTCTCTATTTACAATTGAGGGAAACTGTTTTTGGCATTGACATGAATTATTCTATTTGTATCTTGAATCTGCAGTTGGTTAGGCAATTGCAAGGTCCGGAGGAAAACCCTTTTGGTGATGACACAACAACTACACCAAAGAAAATATTTCAGCTTTTAAATCAGGTACTCGTCTGCAAAATAGGAAAACAGTACACCATTATCATTCTTACCTTTTTTTAACAGTTAGCCAATATTTTAAAGTTTCAGTAGTTATTATATAAAAATTCAATATCCACGTGTTTCAGACCATTGAGGCTCTATCAATCATTCCGGCACCAGAACTGGCATTAAGGTTGTACTTGCAATGCGCTGAGGTAAATAGAAATATATAGTCTGTTTTACATATGAGTTCCTAACTGTGCATTAGTTTAACCTCTCTTCTTTTGTTAATCAGGCTGCAAATGACTGTGAGCTAGAACCTGTTGCCTATGAATTTTTCACCCAAGCGTATATTTTGTATGAAGAGGAAATATCGGTAAGTACCTATTTCCATTTCCTTCCGTTTTATGTACGGAAAATTTTATTTATCTATTTTCGAATAATTTTGTGTTTGCATTCTGTTGCTGTAATAGGATTCAAAAGCACAGATAACCGCACTACATTTGATAATTGGGACACTTCAAAGGATGCACGTCTTTGGTGTTGAGAACAGGGATACTTTAACACACAAGGCTACAGGGGTAATTACCGAATTTATAGAGCTATAAATTTTCATGGGATTAACTCGCAGTCTTTGCTACTGATTTCTTTTCCGTCTTGTAAAATAACCGTGCAGTATTCTGCGAAGCTTTTAAAGAAGCCTGATCAGTGCAGAGCTGTTTATTCTTGTGCACATCTCTTTTGGGTTGATGATCAAGAAAACATGAAGGACGGGGAGAGGTGAGTTTTACCGAGCAAACATGGTTTAAGAAAATTAAGGGCTTCATTATTTATAGAATTATTTTTAATTATTATCCCTTGTTTAACTTTAACCAGGGTTTTAATATGCCTGAAACGTGCTCTAAGAATTGCAAATGCTGCTCAGCAAATGTCAAGTGCAACTCGTGGTAGCACCGGTTCAGTGGCACTCTTTGTTGAGATATTGAACAAGTAAATTTCTTTTACCCTTTTTTTTTGGTGGTTAAAAATTAGTTAGGCTAACCGTGCTGTGTATGTATGTATGTACAGGTACCTCTATTTCTTCGAAAAGGGTAACCCACATATAACTGTTGCTTCAATCCAAAGCCTGATGGAATTGATTACAACCGAATTGCAAAGTGACTCAACCACACCGGATCAGGCCACAGACGCGTTCTTTGCAAGCACATTGCGGTACATTCAGTTTCAGAAACAGAAAGGCGGTGCTATGGGAGACAAATACGAACCCATTAAAGCTTCTTCAATTGCTTGATAGGTTGTTTCTTTCGTAAAATGGATCTTTCTTTTTTTCTTTTCTTTCTAATTACTGTTCCTACGTGAAACCAAATTTGATCTTTATAGGGAAGTTTATATGTGTATGTATGTATGGATTGCAGTTGTTTGCAACATTCAAAAAAACTCCTTTTCGAAGAAAATCTATTTCCATTTAGAAGAGATACTCGTTTATTCAATATTGGCCCATCTAGAGCAGTCATATCTATCTTTTAAGCTATTTAGTAATTCCTTTTGGATATCACTTTATTTTAGCGAATCTGAATATCGGTGTTTTTTTGTAGATTGCCATTTCAAGTATTGCCCTTGTAGGCCTTCTTATGTTAGGATACGCCTGTTTCTAGGGTTCGGACTTTATGTTCTAATGATGTCATACATTTTAGCATGGTATTTTGAATTTGTGTAAATGCTTTGCGAGTTAGTTTTAGGATTACTTAGGTTAATTTGTGTGTGAATGCAAGGACATTAATTGGACTTTTTGATAAGAGATTTCTTACTTCTTGAGCTATTTACTTAGAACAATTACCATATTATATTTTGTATTGTATTGTATACTCTAATAATATAATTTCAATGAGAGTAGTGCTAATTATAATTTTTTAGTTAACCTTCATATTCGTAATCACATAGAATAATTTTTTTTTATAGTGGTATTTACCATTAGTTAAGTTTTAGAAATTTTTTGAATAGTTTACAGTATTAAAAATAAAATTTTTGATATTTTAATTTAGCACGTTTGTTTAAAAAATTTCGAACTTATTTTTAACATTGTCAATTATTTAATTTTTTTAAAAAAAATTACATAGATAATGTTTTGAATATAACAAATAACGTAGTTTAGCTCATATCATATATAATTGCCTAGCTCCTTTAATAAATTAGTTGAAAGTAATAGGAAAACGCCTAGCAATGTTGACAAGTGTGAAAAGTGAAAGTGGCTACAACTCAAAACAACTTATAAACCACAAGAACGTAGAGTTAAACTAATAACCCATTATAACCAAAATCTACCGATAATAATATTTATAAGTTTCAATAAATACAATTGACACTATGAAATATACATAAACTTATAAAATACAAATAAATTTATATACCTCCAAATTACGATGTTTTTAAATTTTATCTGACAAGAATATCATTGTTTCATTTCAAGAAAATAATAATGTCTTTAGCCAACTTGATGTGCTTGTTTTGATAAGAATTTTATAGTAGAAGTGAAGTTGTCACCTTGAATGTTTTGTTTACATTATCATAGGTTTCGCTTGGTTTATCTTAGGGAAAATGTATTCCACACACAATAATAAAAATGATTCTTGAGTGAACACTTTAAATAATAAACACGTTCCTCCTAAAACATTACTTAATCTTTCATCATCACCACATCGTCAAGGGAGAAGAAAAATAAGTTGGAGATCCACCCTGATAAATATTTCATAAGTCGATGCAACTTTTCCAAACTGTATGGTGATAACTTCGTATGTGTGAATATAATATTTATCAAATTATTAAATTTTTTATCATAGCATTAAAATTTAATGATTCTATAAAATTACAAATTACTCTTACATAAGCAATGTGGAACATAATATGTACAATTTTTTTCTTCGTTTCAAACCAAGCTACACATGATAGTGAAATTACTACCTTAGGTCCTTAGCAAGTAAAGTGATCAGATTGAGCTCTATTTAATGCTATGATTATGAGCATTGCTATTGGATACTACTGATGCCATCTTCTATAGGTGGCTATATGATTGTTTAGTGATATTCTCCAAAAGTTATTTTCTTAAGTTTTTGGGGATCCATTACTTAATTACACTTGTATGACACGAAAGAGGGTGTTATGCACCAATGTTGCCTTTTAGCAATTCTCTAATAGTATATTAATAATAATTTGTAATGGTAAATTAAAGAGCAATTTATAACAAAGAACATTGAATAAATGTCAAAAATCTTGATATTAAATATTTTTATGGGAAATATTTATAGTACACTATCCTAAAATGTTGTTTCTGTAAATCCCATATCTCTTTCAAAAAATGTCTATAGAATCACCTGTAAATTTTCTAAGCGCATAAGGAAAAAACAGTCACGAGTGCAATAAAATATGAGAACTTTATTTTTAGCATTATAAATTATTCGACTTTTTTTAAAAAAAATTTACAAGTGATCCTATATAGCTGCAACGTATGTGATCATAAAAAAAAATATCTAAATTTTTTTCTAAATGTCGAGCAAATAGCAGGTGTACCGAAATAACTTTTTAAGAAGTTGTACTACAAACATACCCTTTGTTATTTAAATTTTAGTTTAGTTTGGCTCCTCTCGCATTTAATTCTAGCTTCGCTCGTAGCTTTCGGCATATTCAGCATGCCCTTCTCGAAAGTAAACAACATGTTTGTTGAGGGAGGGTACGTAGGTGAATGCTCCCACAAGAGCTTGCCAAAGAATATGCATGTTCATCTCCCACTCCTTGTTCTTGGTTCATCACATTCATTTGCATGTCTCGTTCTTGTTCTTGGTTCGTAATAGTAAGATGGTCTCTAGGAAGATAAACCAAGTCTCTCACAAGTTACTATTTGTTACAATGAAAAGGATAATTATGTTATTGAACAGATGAATTTCCTTGTGTTTAAGAACTCTCTCATTGAGTCAATCATTCTCCACTCCACCACCCACCTTTTATTATTATTTATTTATTTATTTATTTACTGGGACATCACTTAGAAATTCCAATTATTATTTATTTTTTTAAAAAAAAATAAGAATACTACTAATGAAAAAGACTCAAAGAACCCGAGAGTTGAAAGAATTCATTGAAAAATAGCATCAACTAATATAAAATTTCTAAGACAACTTGAATATCCGAGACCACCAAATTGTGCTAGCAATAGTGTTAAAGTAAATTTGACAAAAGTACCAACTACTACATTAACAATTCTGGAACAAAAATTAAAAACTGACAATACTAAAATATTTACATAAAACTCAAATATCATCAAGAATCAAATCCGAAGAAAATATAAGAAAAAACCTTAAAAATACAAATATACACCATTTATGAATTTACATATTAAGAAAATAAAAATGATAATTTGGAAGAAGCTGCAGTTTCCAAAAGAAACATCCCAAGTGTTGTCAAAATACAAATAAATATTTAATAGAAGAAAGCCATAGAAATTGCCAAGCCTTTTAAAGCACAATAAAATTTAATAACATAACTGTGTCCATAGAAAAAAGCATTTCCTAACTGGGATGATATATTCCAGTCTATTACATTAAAACAATTTATAAAAAAAAAATAATAATAATAATAATAAAACAATAAAAACCTGAATTTAATATAAATATATAAGCAAACCATGCTACTAAACAAGAGTGAGGAGAACCACAATAATTCCAAGAAAAAGCAAAACACCATTTATAACAGACTGATATGCTTCTTCTTATTCTTCTTCTTCTTCTTCTTTAAGAGTTTCATAAAAAGATTGTAAAAGTGGACAATACCATTCATGAACTCCTACTTCTTCTTCTGAATTAAACAGTAAAAATGTTAAAAAGAAAAAATGGTGAGAGGGGAGAGGAAATGGTGTGGA
This sequence comes from Cannabis sativa, assembly GCF_029168945.1. Classification (NCBI taxonomy): domain Eukaryota; kingdom Viridiplantae; phylum Streptophyta; class Magnoliopsida; order Rosales; family Cannabaceae; genus Cannabis; species Cannabis sativa. Next base: position 22,434,596 of record NC_083610.1, read on the forward strand.
ATAGAGAGGCAGAACTCGAAGATTGTTGTTGTTGTTGTTGTCGTCTCTTTACACCTATTCTTTCAAATCACAATATGGAGCAAGCCTTTTGTGCTTTGCTTTTCTTTTTCTTCTGTTTCGGCGGTTGAAGGACAACTCTTATGGCTGCATCAAAGACTCCTTTCACATTCTGTGTATATACAAGACCGAGCTTATTAAGACTACGACAATTTCATCAGAAAGAAGGGAAAAAGTTTTATGTTTTTATTACCTGCTGTGTTTTCGAGCTGCATTCGATGTAAGCAGGTGCACCGATAAGCTTTCGAAGTTCCTCTCCCTTAATGCGATAAACAAGTCAATATAAAGAAGAAGAAAATGTGCAATTATGTAAAAACGTTAGAGGATTGTAAAAGAGTAAATTTTTCACCTGAGCTGTAGTAATTGGAACAGCGCCAGGATGGTCGATAAAGAACTGCTTGTCATCTCGAAGGTCTAGCTCGTAAAAACCAAAAGGAAAATATATGAAAAAGAGGAACATTGTTGTTCATGCTATTACCGAAACTTCCATTAACATAACACAATATTGGTACTAATCAATCCTTACTATGAAATGAAAATGAACCTTATCATGAGAAAAGGATACACATATTAGTATTTAGTAGTGATTGAAAAACTGATTAAGAACGTAATGTAGACCAAAATAGTAAGCAATAGAAAGATAAAAAATATACCAAGCTTTGTTCCAACAAGAATGATCGGGACACCAGGTGCATAATGCTTCAATTCAGGAATCCACTGGAGAAAAAAAACATAGTAAACAAATGTTAATGGAAGACATCAGCAAAACATTAATGTGATTACCAACTCTCCATAGAAATATTTTAATAAATCATAACTGCCCACATATGATAAAAGCAAAGCCTAACCAACCTTTTTGGAAACATTTTCATAGCTAGCTTTGCTAATGAGAGAGAATGCCAGTATAAACACATCGGCCCCGCGATAACTCAAGGGTCTTAACCTGTTATAATCCTCTTGTCCTGTTCTCCATAGAAAACGAAAACAGAAAAGTTCAGACCGAGAAAAGAAAAACTGTTTAACACAACTTGCATTTTAGTCATTTTCAATACTTACCGGCTGTATCCCACAATCCCAAGTTAACAGTGCTTCCATTCACAACCACATTTGCACTGAAATTGTCGAAAACAGTTGGCACATAATCCTGTTTTTTCCACCAAAATATGATTTCAATTGTAGAACAAAACCATAAATTACTCATCAATATAATACAATTGGTAAAACAAACATTCTAATTGAGAATCCATAATCTAAATTTCAGCCCAAACGATTAACAATCCCCCATATAATCACAACAAATAAATCTCAAAAATTTCACCTACGCCATAAGAACACAAATGTATCAGTATCTTCAAAATCAAGCTAAAAACAAACAAAGATAAATAAAACAAATAAACAAAAATCAACCAATTTTAGAAAGAACACCAAACAAAGAAAACCTCAACCAAAGAAATTCAAACAGCCAAAAAAAGAAAGAAAACTATCAAAAGGGGTCAAATTTGCTCGAGCATTCTTTTCCATTACAATTCAATTTCATACAATTTTTATATTTTGAAAATCAAATCAAAGATTGAAACTAACCGTAGGGAAAGTATTGCTGGTGTAGGAGATAAGAAGACAAGTCTTTCCGACAGCTCCATCCCCAACAGTAACGCACTTTATGAACCTCGAAGCACTCATTTTCCAATTTTCAAATTTCTAAAACAGAAAAAAGAAAAAGAAACCAAAGCCTCAGATCTTCGCCTGAGGGATCGATATTCTTCCTCTAAATATACATCCACACGATCCAGTACCCCCAATAACTCCCACGAACCCTAACCCTAAATGGGTACAAAAAAAGGAAAGAACTTTAGATGGAAAGTAAAAAAATTGAAACCCCAAAAGAAATGAGAATGGAAAATTGACACAGAGAAGGAGAAGAGGAAGAGAAATTGAGAGAAAATTAGAGTTTGGGTTAGTGAGATTAGACCCAAAAATGGATTAGAGAGAATTGATTAGAGAGAATTTTGTTTGGGAATGAGAGAGAAAGAGAATTGGCCGGGAAATAATGCCGTTGAAGCGTTCGTTGAGCGAACCAATTTTAGCCAACAAATCCTCCAAAAAAGGTTGTCGTTTGTCCTTTTTTTATTATCATTATTTTATTTTATTTTTTCAATTTTTGGGTTTTTAATTTATTATTTAATTACCAATAATTTACCATATAATTCCTTATAATTAATGTTAAAAGGATTACGAGCAATATTCTTTAAAAATTATTTTTTAAAATTATATAAGACTTGATACTTAATTACACCAATAACAGTATGATTATGATAGAAGTATTAGGCACTAGTGGTGCCTTTTAGCATTTCTCTAAAAAAACATTAGTAGTGTCTAGCACTTTTCTACGTGTGAATATCACTTTTGGCGTAATTAAATATCGGGGTCTCATATAGCTTAATGAAATAACTTTTAGAGATTATCGATAACCAATTGTAAGGTGATACGTTTAGAAGGTGCTAGGTAACAGTGGTGCCCAATAACAATGCTCAAATACTTAAAGAGAATTGTTAAGGACATTTTATGGTGTCAAGCACCACAAAATGTAACATATCATTATTGGTGCAAATCAATATCGAGTCTCACACAATTTAATTTAATAAATAATATAAGAATTCGCTAACCAATCGCAATGCACCACATCGGTATGGTGTTGGGCACCATATGTTGCTTAATACTAATGCTTATGCCTATAACTTTTAACTCCAACTTTAAATAAAGACATAAGTTTAATTTTTTATTGTAATAATACTTAAGTTATAATTTTGAAATTTTTGTATATAGCTGGCTATTAAGTGTCAAGTAAATTACCACTTGACAATCTCTTATTAGTCCAAACTTTTAAATTTTAATTTTTTATTTAAAATTAATTTAAATATACTAATAAGAAAATAACACGTAGATAATAAATTGACACTCACTGACCAATACTTACAGAAGCTCAAAAAAACATAATTCAAATATTATTATCGTAAAAAATTAAATTTATATATTTATTTACAATCGAAAATTAATTACACTTTAATTATATATTATTTTTTTATAAATAAAATTGATAAAGAAAACATTTTTGTCTTTAAACGGTTCCCAATCATGAAATGGACGTGCGTGCTTACGTGTCCCATTTCAACATCATCATTAAAAAAATGTTTTTTAGAGAGAGAATTAGAAAATTGTCTTTTTCCTTTTTTTTTTATTTCAATTATATATTGCATTAATTTAATTACTAAAATTTAATGAGAATTAAATCTTGGTAATTATGACATATTTACTAAAAAAAATAAGAATCAATTGTAGAATATTAATCTTGATACAATTCTAGGGAAAATATAAAAGGAAAATTTTATAATGCACCCTTAAAATTGATATATTGATGCACCCCTATCTGTTTTAGCATCTGAAATAATTTTTTAGTCAAATTTTTTCTCATGGTCATGTACGTTATAGTTATTTAAGACATCCTGTAAAATTTTAAGAAATTTGAAAAAAGTTTAACACGCCGAAAATTATGTTCAAACAGTGTGTTGCAAGAGTGACTATTTTATTTTATACGCGTGTAAAATAGACTGTTTGAACATTGCTTTCTATATTGTAAATTATTCCGAACTTTTCAAAATTTTGTAGGATATCTAAATAGCTATAACATACATGAATATGAAAAAAAAATTAGACTAAATTTTTTTTCTGAATGTCAAAACAAGTTAAGGATGCATCAATACATCCTTTTTAAGGGAGTGCATTGTAGAATCACCCAATATAAAAGAAGAGATTCTCTTTCTATCTATATAAGCAACACATTTTTGTTTTTATTAATTAAAAATAAGAAAAATAAATATGCTCTTTAAAAATTTATAAATAAAAAATAATTACATATTCTAATAATAATAATTTAAATAAATTAAAATATTTTGATTGCTTTTCATATTTAGGTAAACAAATTAAAATGTTTCTGATTTCTTTTCCAAATAATTTAATAAACAATATAATAAGAATTATTTTTATTTTATATTTTAAATTGTTTCATTTATTCTATTGATAATTCTGATTTCAATTAGGATTTAGTAAAATTACAGTAATGAAATTTATTAATACGTGGATCTATAACATTGTATTACAATTAATTAATATCATAATATTTTAATAATTAATTAAGTAATAAATATAATCAAATGTAATCAACAAATTTGTTCAAAACAATAAAATGAACAAATGTATTACTTATAATTTGATAATTATTATTTGAATATTTTAACAATTAATTAAAAAATAAAGTTGAGTAATAAGTATAATAATGATTATTAATTAGAATGCTTTCTCAATAACCAAATATTAATTTTGGTCCTTGCAAACTTTTTTTTTTTTTATTTTAGTGATTTTCATAATTAATAAATATATTAATTATAATTTGATTTAGTTATACCATATATTGATAGGCTAACATAAGTTAATATTGAACGTAACATAATTTTTAGATGTCTCAACTCTAAAGTTAAGTTTATTTGACTTGAAGTAATTATAACCTCTTAAGACGTTTTTTTAATAAGCGTACGAGTAAGGACAAAATATGCTGAAAATATTATGTTGATTTGCAAGGTCAGTTGTCATTTTAGAAAGCAGATAGAGTGACATACATGTATATAAGAATAATAAATTTGTAGGGAAAGATCTAATAAAAATATGAAGTGGGAACGTTACAAGTCAATTATAAGAAATTACCTTTTGTTTTATTAAAGACATTATTGTCTTGAGCTTTGGGGCTTCTAGGCATTCAACTTCTTACTCTATTTCTAGGACCAACCTTGGCATCACCTCATAATGGTGGTGTTGGGCGCTAGGACATTCTTGGACTAAGACCAGCTAAACATGTGTTTAGAACCCATTCAATTTAGGAGTGAAAAAAAAACATTTAAAAGATACACAAAAAAAAAAATTATTAATTTTTAACAATTTTTTTTATTAAATACATTTGTTTAGGGGTGGGAGTGGTGGTGTGATTTTAGCCCTTTTTAGTGTTTAATTATCATTATTAAAATTAAAGAAAAAACTAACATTAGGTGAATGATTATAGATGATGGAGTAGTTTTGTGGAGGGTATAAAAGAGTTTACCTAAAACTAATTCATGGATAGAAATATTATAATAATAATAATTAATAATAATAAGTTAGGAGAAATATACTTATCTATTTCACTAATATATAAAAAAGTAGTTGTTAACTAATAGCTATATAACATCCTATTCTATCTTAATGATTCACATTTTGATTAAACTCTTTTAACTAATACTCCTAAACCTCAAAAAGCTAATAGTGCTTTGTCTAATAACTTCATTTTTCAATATTACACAAAAATATGTTACAAGTTGCTATAACAAAATTTAAGTTGGTAGAACCATTTTCATTATATTAATTAAATAAAAAATATCTTAAATTATTTATTAAGATACATTCATTTATTCTTCACTTTTCCTATCTCATTTTAAATTTAATATTTCTTTTTTGCAAACATGGGAAGAAGGGGGACTTTTTCAAACATTAATAATTCATCCACAATTTAGATTGAGAGAAAGTAGGGAGCATGTAAGTAAGGGACTTTAATAAAATCTTCTTATTTATTTATTTTCCAAAAATATATTTTAAATAAATAAAATAAAAAAGGAAAGCCAATAGTTTTTATAGCCACAAACATGGCTAAACAACAATTTAGGAGTAACATTGACCTTATCATTATTTAAAACAAAAAACAAAGATTATATATTATAAAATGAAAATTTAATTTTATTTTAAAATAATTACATAAAACACTATTTTTTTGATAATTTTTTTTTTTATATTTTTCACGTTTATTTTTTTTATATATATTTTTATAATGTTATATAAAAATAACAAAAAAACTACATAAAAATAACAGAAAAATAACATCTACACACCAACAAAAAATAATATATAAATAACAAAAATACAACATAAAAATACATCAAAAGTCCGTATTTTCTATAAATAAAATCATAAAAATCGTAAAAATATTTAAAATTCCGTACAACTATATTTTTATAATTTTTTTTTGTTAATTTTGTGTATTTGTGAAATAATCCCTTTTATGGGATTTCCATTGATTTATTTATTAATTTAATTCAAGCTCACAATATCTAAAAATTACAAATGGTAATAAAAAGGCTCTTACAAATCAAAATTAAAATTATGAAAAGAAAAATAAAAAGGCACTCAAAAGTTTGTAACAAATTAGTTACATTAGTTACAAATTATGACTTGGTAAATGCATGGAGTGTTTCATTGAGTGCTTTTCTATCATAATCACCTGTGAAAACACAGTTGCCTAGAGGACCCTTAAGAAGAATCAGTCTTAGTAATCCATCAGCTACTTTCTTGTCAACCTGCGCCGAACCGAAAAAAAATGTTAGTAAACGACACCGAACAACGAGCAAGAACAAATTCTCTTTTGCTTACCGCCATAACGGATTTGAACATCTCCACGGTCATGATTTCGGGAGGGGCAATAGGTAACTTAGCTTGTTCTAGAATGTTACGAACTCGCTTTACAAGTGACTCGTCTATCCACCCGAGTCTGTAGGACATGTCAACAGCCATAACCTAAGAGTAGAATAGGCAACAAAGTTAGTTTTGGGAGATATTTGGTGAAATGTATATTTAGTATTTGATTATTACCGTGCCGGCTGCAACTGCTTCCCCATGGAGCCATTCTCCATAGCCCATCCCGGTTTCTATTGCCTACATAAGACACGAAAAAGACACAATTTGAATGAGATTATTAAGTTCGGTTTAACAATTTCGGAAATCCATTCATTCTTTTCATTTTTCTAACTCGCCTTAGTTCTGTTATACGACAAGGTCTTAAGCAGAAAACCGATTACAGGATTCCCGAACTGGAAAAAGGAAAAGGAAAAGAGAAACGATTATGGGGTAAGGTACTCACATGGCCAAATGTATGACCCAAATTCAATGTTGCCCTCAAACCACTTTCCTTCTCGTCTTGGGACACAACCTCGGCCTTGTTTTCACACGAACGCTTGATAGCGTAACTCATTGCATTTGGATCCCTGCAATGAAAATGTATATTGAGTATTGAGTATTGATTAGATTCGAATAGAACTTCGAAAAATAAACCTAGTTAATTTTCTTTCCTTGATATTTGTATTGTATACCTAGCCAGCAATGCCTTCATGTTCTTCTCTTGCCACTCGAAAAACTCTGCATCCCTAATCAAACCGTACTTAATGACCTCTGCAAGACCCGATGCCAATTCCCTTTCGGGCAATGTGTTCAATGTGTCTGTGTCTATGAGTACACATTGAGGTTGGTAAAATGCGCCAATTAAATTCTTCCCCAAAGGATGGTTTATCCCAGTTTTTCCCCCAACCGAAGAATCAACCTATTCAATGCCAATAAGAACAGTTGAAGCATACATAGAAAAACAAAAACAATAAAACACTTTTGTTCGGTGACAAACCTGTGCCATGACAGTAGTCGGTATCTGAATGAAATTAACACCGCGAAGGAAAGAAGCAGCAGCATAGCCACACATATCACCAATCACACCACCTCCAAGAGCAACAAATGTACATTTTCGGTCCAATTGCGACTCAATCGCCTTATCAAAGACTTTCATGAGAGTTTCCTATTAAGAAAGACCAAGTACAATTACCACAATTGCCAAAAGAGAGATAATTAAACCGAAAGCCAAATAGGAGACCTACCATGTTCTTATACTGTTCGCCATCGGGTAAAATCACACTTTCAACAGTCACATTCGGGTTTCCTCTGGTCAAGGCATCAACAACTTTTTCCAAATACAATGGCGCAACCGTAGTGTTAGTGACTACAAGAACCTTCTTCCCATGAACATGCCTAACATGAAATAAGAAAGCAAGAAGGTGTCAAAAACTCTTTCTGCTCTAATCATAATACTAAAAATTACACTAAAAAGAATATTTTTTATTATTAGATTAGTTTTTTAATAAAATACAACATAAAAAACAGTGTTCAAATGTACTAAAATGTCATTCCAATAGAATGATTTTTTCACCATTTTGGTGGAATGACTATTCCATTTTAAAATGGAATTCCAATGCATGATGATAAACTATTTAATAAGTCTTTTACTAATTTTTTTTATACATTTTAAATTTTTTTCCATTCTATTCTTATGTTTTCGTTCTTCCCAGCCAAACGCCACCTTAATGCCTTATACTAAATTCAGAGAGAGAGAGAGAGAACTTGGTGAGGTTTGAGCTGTTATTTTGCTCCAAGATTCTACGAGTTTGATGCGAAAAATCTTGGACTCAAGTTGTACTTGTATTCATCACATATTGAAGAAAGATTAAAGCCTTTGTGGTTGAACCACTTAAAATTGCTAGTGTTGTTTACTGTTTTGAAGTTTAATTCTCATTAGTTTATGCATATTCTTCATCTGTTTTCATTTTAGTTCAGTTCAATCTTGATTTTGGTGATTGTTTACATAAATCAAAGTTTTTAGCTTAATGGATATATATGATTCTCAAACAAAATTAAACCATAACTAAGCTAAATAAAAATCCCAAATACCACCATAAACATGTATTTTTACAGAATTGAGCAATTCTCATGTCAATTCAGAAACCAAAACTCTAAGTGTTCGTTCGGTATACCGTATTATATTGTATTGTATTAAACTGTATTCAATAGCATACTTTTATGTAAAACTACATACAATATTGGCTTTTATATGCATATAAATATACAATATTTTGATATAAATTGAAATTTAGCATAGGATTATATCAAAATACCATATAATAAGGCTTACCAAACGAACCTTAAAGTAAATAAACATGGTTTATATAATCCAACTCCAAACAAAGCAGTTGAATCTTCAAAACATTATGAATCAGAGTATGTCATTCACAATAGAATTAAAATGTATCTATTGCATTGTAAATACTAAAAGTTCTGTAAGCTCAAAACAAAACAGTTCATGAATCAAAGTTCTAGCTTGATGAAATATATGATTCTCAAGCAAATATCAACCATAAAAAATTCCCAATTTCTAGAGAGTTGGGCAATTTTCAAAATCCAAAAGATTGAAACTTTGATAGCAAAAAAAATATTGGAAATATGATTTTCAAGCAAATTTCAGCCATAACTAAACTACACAATAAAGCAATTGAATCAAAGTTTCTTGCTTAATGAATATATGAATCTTCAAAACATTATATGAACAGTTCATGAATCAAAGATTTTAGCTTGAAAATTCCCAATTTCTACATAATTGGGCAATTTCAAAAACCCAAAAAGATTAAAACTTTGATAAGCAAAAATATTGAGTGAGAAAAATCACAAACCTTTGAAGAAGCTCTGGTTGATCAAGAAGACCAGACCCAATATAAATTGGATAACTCCGATTACCCAAATCAACCTCAACAATGGTGGGAGCTTTTGAACCCAAAGACTGATCCATAACGTGGGCCAAGCTAGCACATATCCTGGAACTGGACCTGGACAAAGCCGAGTTCGCAACACGAGTCAACTCAATCGAACTCGGGGAAATAGAGGAGGAGCGAAGTGAGAGGGAGTTGGGAGTGTGGAGACGAAGAAAGAGGTCGGAGGAGCTGGAATTTGGGTTAAAGATTGAAGCTTTGGTGGAGAGAGATGAGCAGAAATGGTGGGCAGTGGAAGCCATGGATGGTCTGATGAGGTTGGAGGAGAAGAGAGGTGATGCTAAGAGAAGTGGGTGGTTTGGTTGGTGGGTGGCTTTGGCATTTTTGGTTTTAGAGAGAGAGAGAGAGAGTAGGTGAGGAGAGAGAGATGAACCGGTTGGTCCGGTTCGGGGCTACACTATATTGACTAGTGGGGTTGGTAAGTCAACCATGATTGCTATTAAAGTTAGAGTATAGAATAAAAAAATGGGCTAATTAGTAATTTTTTCTTTAAAATTTTGACATGTATTAAATTGTGTTCTCTGAATTTTTTTGGCCATTAAAAATTTCCTCCGAACTATTGAGATTGTTAAATTGAAGGACTTTTATCTAATTTTATTCAATTTTACTGTTTCAGTATTTGTTTATGTACTAAACCATGCTCCTTAAACTTTGATATCTACTAAATCATGCCCCTCAAACTTTGATATGTACTAAATCATGCTCCCTAAACTTTCATCTATGTTAGAAATTTTTTACTAAAATTAGACAAAAGTCCTTAAATATAACAATCTCAATAGTTCAGGGAAAATTTTTAACGGACAAAAAAGTTCAGGAGGCCTGATTTGGTACATGTCAAAGTTTGGGAGGAAAAATTACTAATTAGCCAAAAAAATTTGTAGTGTAGTCTATGAAGTAATTTTAAGAGGATTGGTGGTGATCACAAGTGGTGCTGAGTACTTTTTATTTGTGACCATTCATAATTGATTAGAGATATTTTTTATAACTTATTTTCTTAAATTATATATGATTTGATACATAATTATACTAATAGTAGTATGATATCTAAGAGGGTGTTACCAGACACTAATAATGACGTTTAGCAATTTTCCTATTTTCAAGTATATTTTCTTATTTTTAAAATCATGTTATAGTAATTTTTTCATTTATACATTTTAAAGTATTTTTTAATATATTTTTCAAGAATATACAATGTAACTTATAGAGCAACCTAAATCGTAACACAATTTAAACTACAATCCACATTGCAACCCATGCAGTAACCCAGATCGCAATCCAAATCGTAAAAATAAAAAAAAAAAAAAATCGTTAAAAAAGTTAAAAATTAAAAATAATATATGAGGTGATTCCTCTTTTTTTTTTTTCAAATAGAATTCGTTTATTCAAGATAAACAATTACAAAGGAAATGGCTCATCAAACCGAAGAGCTTGACGAATACAAGGGAACGAAACCTCAATCTACATAGTATTAGCTCTAGACAACAAAACTTAATTTGCTAAAATGCGAGTCATTTGATTAGCTTATCTTAAAATAAAACCTAAACCAGAAACATTTCTAAATTGAACTAAGCTTTGAATTTAGTGGAGCACTCTATCTATGTCCCGTTAGCTAGCCCTTTCTTCCTGAAGCAGTTGTACTGCTTGTCAACAATCAATCTCCACTACTGTTAAATCTGTATGCCTAGGTTCTATACGTGTGTCCATATGTCTTTAGTCAATTAGTTAGATAAATACTTGTTAATAGGTCCAGTAGTTGAGTTTGTTAATCTCCCAGTCTTAATTCGAGTATGTAAGTATTTTACTACTAGAGGTATTTAGTCTATAAATGTCTCTAATTTCTTATCTTTAAGGTACTTAATTCATCATCGTAAATACTTAGTACGGTAAAGATAGTTTTTATTAGAAAGATTTTGCCTTGTATGTATGCTTATGTTCTGTGAGTTGTGAGTGTTCTCGAATTGTTCTTAAAGCCATTCCTAACATGTGGGATTGAGCTAAAATTACAACAACTACAAACTCAGGCAAACCTCTTTGAATACCGGTCTCCAAATGAAAAACAAGTTGCCCTTGGAAAAAATAGTATACGAGAGTAGGTGTGTTACAAGGCTGAAGAAATGTTACAACGTTATTGTCAAACAATGTTCGAGAGGAAATTATTGAGCATGTTTTTTTTTTTTTTTGATTTAAGCGTTTATATATTACAATCATGCATAATTTGAAACTCGAACTCATAACTTTCAACACACGCACCCTCCTACGACCACTTGAACTAATCTCAAATGGTTAAACTATTGAGCATGCTATAATAGACATATAGTTCCCAATATTATACAAAACTACAAATAAATGCCAAAAAAATTTAGTAGTGCTTAATATTATTTAGATGTGTTATTTTTTTATTCATGTAATTAATATATATATAATATATATATACTCTTTTAATATATGTAATTTAATAATTAAATAAAATTTTTATCCTTTCAATATATTTACTAAATTAATATTACATACAATATGCACATATAGTATAGTTATATTTGGTATACCATTTAGTACAATTAAAAATTCAAATGAGATATTATTATGAATAGTAGTAAATTAAAATTTTGTTGTATAAAATATTTACATAATTTTTATTTTAAAATATATCATAATAATATTAATATTATTTTTATAAATTAATAATACAATAATAAAAAGAGACAGCAAGAATTCTATTAGGTAGGGTACATAGAATTAGCGTGAGGTGCGTATACAGACAATGAATACTCTGAAATGGCTTCTCTCCTACGCCCCCAAATACCCGCCAAATCCCTTTCTCTCTCTAAAACCTCTTTCTTCTTCTTCTGCAACTTCCCAAATCCCACCATTTCTCTCTCTCTCGCTCTCTCTCTCTCTCATTGTTGTGTGGCTATGGGGAAGAAGAGGAACAAGGTTGTGGTTCTATCATCATCGGATGACGACGAACGTCGTCGTCACCGTCATCGTTCACTGAGCTCCACTCGTCCGCCCAGTACCAGGTCCAAATTCAGCTCCTCCACGGTTCCTCGTCCAAATGCAAACCCCTCACGTTCCAAGAAGCCTCGTCTTTCGGATTCTACCTCTTTTCTGTTTAAAGATGATACTAGTGATTGGGATGAGGTATTTTGATTTTGATTCTTTCCTTTGCAAATGCTCATACTGGTTTTTGATATATATATATATATATATATATATATATAAGCAAAATGGATGATATATATATCTATATTTATATATACAAGTGTTCTATGCAAAAACAGCGATGAAATTCATTTCATTAGATACTAGCACTTCGGATGAGGTATTTTGATTTTGATTTTTTCCTTTGCAAATGCTAATATTGGTCTTTGATTTATATATGTATTGTTATAAGTGTTCTATGCAAATTGCTATGAAGTCCATTTCATTAGATAAGTTCATTTGAATCTCCTTCTCTTTTTCCCAATTACTGTACATTAGATACTAGCTATTGGGATGAGGTACTTTGGTTTTGATTTTGATTCTTTTATTTGCGGTTCTTTATGACTACGTATATGTATCAATGTATATGCAAATGCTCATATTGGTTTACATATAAATATATATAAGCAAAATGGATGATATGTATATTGTTATATATGTTATTTGAACCTCATTCTGTTTTTCCCAACTAATTGTCATTTTTTCTGAGGACAATCTAATAAAGTTTATCACATTCACGTATTAATTGCAGATCAAAGTGTTTTGTGAAGATTTTGATGATACTCCTATTGGGTTCAAGGTATCTGATGGTATGCTTTTGTTGAAATTTTTCTGTTTTTTTTTTTTTGAATTTTACTGTTTTAGCTTCTGTCTTGTTCATCTTTTATTTTTCTTGAACGAAAATGGAAATGGAAATTTGACTCAGGTTCTGGAGAAAGCAACCAGAAAGAGTTATGGGTAGATAAATATAAACCTCATTCTCTTGAAGAGTTAGCTGTTCATAAAAAGAAGGTGGGTTTAATTGGGTTATTTCTCAATGTGTTGTACTTGGATATTGATTAGCTAATTTTTGTCATTGTAATTGCAGATTGAAGAAGTAAAATTGTGGTTTGAAGAAAGATTAGGTTCTTCAAAGGTAATTTTATCACAATATATCCTTTCGGAAGTAAATTAGTTCCCGTTTGGACCTTTTGCTAACTGCTTCTTTTTGTATGAAATCTACCTGTGTGCTGAGAATTTCTCTTCATTACTCACAGGATGAAAACACTAGCAAGGTTATCGTCATCACTGGACAAGCTGGAGTTGGAAAATCGGCAAGTAGACATGTTTAATTTTTAAAAAATATTCATGTTTTTTTCTTTTTGCAAATTTTGGGTTCTTGTCAAAGTTACTTGGAAAATCGGCAAGTAGACATCTTGATTTGTTGCTACTCCTGTTTTCATGTGACAAAGTTACTCAGATAACATTTGAACTTTTCTTATGAAATAACTTTTCTCTTGGTAAAGTACTTTGGACTGTGTTTAAAACTATGAAGTATGGAGTTTTTTGTTGTAAAAGGCTACGTTAGAATTGTTGTGAAGGTCCCATTACATGTCCTACGGGTGCTTATCCATGTCCTGTTTGTTCTCATCTTATAGGCAACTGTTCATGCGATAGCTTGTCATTTCGGAGCGAGATTGTGTGAATGGAACACACCTACGCCAATAATTTGGCAAGAACATCTACATAACTCCAGTGCAGGTATTTAAAGATAGTTTATTTAACCGAAAACTTCACATGAAATATGTAGGAGGTTGATGATGTTCATATGAATTTCTGGATATTCTTTAATTTGGTCAATTGCCAGGGTTGCGTTACATGTCAAAATTGGACGAGTTTGAATATTTTGTGGAGAGAGTTAGGAAGTATGGATTGATACCACCAACTGAGAATATGGAGTCAAAAGAATCAATCATTCTCTTAATAGATGATCTTCCTGTCACAAATGGTAAATTAGCTTTTGAAAGACTTAGAAACAGTCTCTATCTTCTTGTGCGGTCAGTTCAGATACCTACTGCCATATTAGTCACCAATTATGGTGAAGCTGATTCAGGAGACCACACAACACAATACCTTGAAGAACTTCAATCGTCTCTCGAAAATGCTGGGGCTTGTAAGGTTTACTTCCTTCAACAATATCATTTTCTTTTTCTTACAGCACCGTTACTGACTCTTACTGTGTGCTTACATGAACTATTTTGGAAATCTGAAGGTCGCTTTCAATCCTATTACGCATAATTCAACCAAGAAGATTCTATCTAGAATATGCAGACTAGAGCAGTGTAAAGTGTCTGTGGACCAGATTGATCTCATAGCAAAAGCAAGTGGAGGTGACATCAGACATGCAATTACTTCTTTACAGTTTTTCTGTGTGAAACCAAGTCTAGCGCATCCAATATCTTCACCCAATCGTCCTATCATGGACGAGGGATTTCCTCTAGACTTCGGCCGAGATGAGACACTTTCTCTATTTCATGCACTGGGAAAGTTTCTGCATAACAAAAGAGAAACTGAAAATGTTCTGGAATCTGGTATATATGGCTAAACAATTCATGTCAACTCGGCTTCTATTCAATATCTAAATCATCTTCTTGTCTTGTAGTCGGAGATGAATTTTCTGTACAAGAACGATTGGCTAGATTACCACTTAAAATGGATGCTCCAGAAAAGATCCTTTGTCAAGCTCATGGGCAAGCTAGGTCTATTGTCGACTTTCTTAATGAAAATGGTAATTCAACACTTGCATTGTTTCTTCTTACTCGCATACGAGCTCAATAATATTGGTAGTTATAGTCTCTTGTCATGCCAAACTATGCTAATTTCGGTTCATGAATACAATTTCTGTATATACAGTTCTAGACTTCTTGAGCGAGGAGGCAATCGATGATGCATGGACAGTGGCTTCATATTTGGGAGATGTTGATTTGCTTCTAGGTACTTTTCGTGGAATGCTTGCCAGACGCAACGAGGCAGAGAATGTTCTACAATCAGCTGCAGCTTCAGTCGCTGTTCGTGGGGTCCTATTTGGAAATCATCATCCAATGCCTTCGAGGTACTATTTTTTTTAACTATTCATCGAGCACTGCATTACACACGACACTAATTCGCGAGTCTGCAGGTGGCATGTTATTCGTCGGCCAAAGCTCTGGCAGGTTGAACAATTATCATTGTCCAACAAGGTATATATTATTTGCCTGTATTGGCTTAGAGTCAGCTATATATCTAATGGCTTCTCTTTATGTTGATTCTTTCTTTCTTTATCACCGCAGAAAGAGATGATAAAACGAAGATACGATACTTGTAACGGAATGAGTTCATCGAATTTTTCGGTTATAGCCACAGAATACACACCCGTGTTCAAATGGCTTGGGAGGGGAACACATGAAAGTCTAGACTCGAGAATCGATATGATGAGTTTGGATGATCAAGAAAGTGTAGTTTCTGAGGATGAAATAGAAGATTGGTAAAAAACGTAGGTAACTGTATCAAACATTCTTTAAGTCTGAAATAACTCACTCACCACAATTCATCATGGAAATCAAATAGTTTATGTGAGATGTATGTTTGTATGTGTATATATATGATGTCTCTACATATGCTTTAAGTATACTTATGTATACTTTTTGTTAATATATTTTTGTTGTTAAAGAAATTTAGTGGACAATCTAGCTTCAACTTTGAATTTGCAAGAGTTATACGGGACATATTATAAATTGCTATTACATAGATAATTCTGAATAATACAAGCCATTTTGAAATTTAATTTATTTGTAAAATTTTAGATTAAGTCCACCTTGGTAATTATAATTAGATTTAAGTTATATTTTTCTTCGTAGTCTTTTACAGTATGGGCTCGTTTGTTATACAGTGTTGTATTGTATAGTATTGTGTTGAATTGAAGTATTATTTTATACAATCTTATGTTTGGTATTGATTTGTATTAATAAGTTGTAAAAAATTATAATATATCATTACAATAAATTGGACTCGACCTCGATATGGACTTGGACTCGAATCTCATTCCCAGACCCCGAGCTCAGATTTGAGATTCAGATCCTGACCTCAATCTTGCCCCAAACCCGGATTTGGAATCAGATCCAAACTTGGATTGGGAATCGGAACTAGCTTTGGACCTCAGACTCTAATATCAAACCCGAGACCCAATCTGGGCTAGGGTTCGGGTATGGGTCTTAGTTTGGGCTTGGGTCCCAAGTCGGGATCGGGACTGAATCCAAGTCTCGGTTCGAGTTCGAGGGTTTAAGTTTGTAAATATTATGGTACAAGTTAATACAGATTATTTGTTATGTATTGAATAATACGATTCACATTGTATTAAAATATAAGGTCGTAATGATTAATATAATACAATATTTTATTTATAATGTTATTTGTTATTTAATATAGTACGACTTACAAAACGAATCCATCTCCTCATTATTCATTGTGACAAGAGTATTCGTAACACAAATGTGCACTATTAAGTTAAATGCACCACTCAAAGGAGTTGGTTGGAAACAAATGTAGAGTTCAAAGCTATAATAATAATAAATGGTTTTCTTCTCCTTGTGTTTTGGGATCACATTCCAATGCAACGATTTTCTAACAAATATAATGTCTTCAAAAGCACTTTCCATGTTTAGAATCATAAGTAATGGTAACTAATTTGTACTCATCATTAAGAGGTTCATGCCCAAATCCAAGGACATTTGTGAAAGAGTTATGAGAATCAAAATTGAATGATATTTTGACATGGGTATTTCTAGTGGATGGATCATGGATTCCAAATTACTATTCTTTCTTCAAACCATGTTCATAATAAGATAGTGTAATGTATAATATTAATTCTAATTTCAGTATTATAAATATAAGTTATTCAAAATTTCAAATATATATATATAAATTATAATATATTAAGACACAATTATCATTTGATTAAGAATTTAGTCAGAAGATAGGAGTTGTTACTCAGTATGGAAAACGACTAAAGAATAATTGTAAGTTTGTAACTGTGGAGAGCGACTCAAGGATAGTGATCAAAACTCTCAACCAATGGAGAGGACTCTAAATGAGAAATTATGAACTATACTAACTTTTGTAAAAAAATTATTTCATTTTATTTTCTATACTGTAAGAACTTGTAATTTTATCTCAAACTTACAATCAATATAGTTGTTAAAATGTTTCTTCCATCCCTAAAAATTTCTTTTGTAATGATTTTGAAATGTAATTTCATCTTTCTAACTTTATTTTTTTTAAAAAAAAAAGTTTGTGAAATGTATAGTAATACGACATGTCGTTTTAAGTAAGACATATTGTTTAGCTCTTTCTTTCTTCTTCAATTCCTTTCTTTAGTTTTTTCTTATAAAAGAAAATCAATTTTGGTTTGAAGAACTTCATAATCTCCAATCCAATCGGAGAATCATTCCAAAATGTAGTTTTTGTCAAAGCTTCACTCCTCTCCTCAACGCAGACCTTCTTCTACTTCAGCCAGGTAATAAATTAGGGTTTACGAATTGATTTCAAATGTGCCATTTTTACTAATAAATGCTTTGAAATTTTCTAATTCAGATTGTTCTTGTGGCTATTTCATTTCCATTCATTTTCATAAATTTGGTCTTTTTTTATTACTGTGATTCTATGCAGATATGAACCCAATCATTTTCATAGTAGTTTCATATAATAATTTACTAATAATTGATTTTCTAAGTGAACAGAAGGCTAATAATTGAGAGGTAGATTTTGGGTTTATGATATCTGAATTTCATCGAGTTAGTGATTTGAGATTTTTTGAGTTAGATCTTAATACATGTGAGAACTATATAGATTGGTTGTTAATGATTATTTTGGATGGAAAAGAAACTCATTTGGATATTCTCATGTATATCATTCTGATTTTCTCCAATGAACTAAGGTGGTGTTTGGCTCGGGTAATGAAATGGAATGGAATGTAAATCTTTGAAATGAAAGTTGAAAGTAAAGGCCATTGTATTATGAGAAAATTTTAATTATTTTCTTATCCATTCGATTCTATTTATGTTCTCATTCTCATTATGTTTTCATTCCTTCCAACCAAACGCCACCACCACCTCTCATTTGACTGAGAATAGTGAAATGAAGTGAAATATAAAGGAAACAATTTTTATTTCTTCGGTTACACTTTAAAGTATTGGAAGTTATTTCAGTAGAGTAACTATTCTATTTTAAAATAGAAAAGAAAGATAATTCTAATGCAAGATTGAGAAAATAATTAATAACTTTTATATTAATTTTGTATGCGTTTTAAATTTAATTCCATTATATTTCTATGCCTATGATATTTCATTATCAATGCATGTATAGTAATGGGTAATTGCTAAGAACTCTTTGAGATGGACATGTCATATTTTTTCAGTGTATTCTCTAACATAGTTTATGTTGTAGAGTAGTTGTATAGATGGCAAGCCGAGTGACTAGATCAAAGAGCGAACAATCCCAACAGCATCAGCCGCAGGAACAACAAAATAGAGCGAAATGGACATCATTTCTTACCAAAATTCTTGCAGATTTGATGGTTGAACAAGTTTACAAAGGGAATAGGCAAAACAATTATTTTGTCAAGAAATCTTGGGAGCACATGTGTGACGGTTTCTATAGAAAAACAGGTCTTAAATGGGACAAGGACCAACTAAAGAGCCGGTATGCTGTGCTGAGGAAGCAGTATGCTACTTTAAAGTCCCTTCTCGGTCGAGGTGGTTTCACTTGGGATGAAACTACAGGAACTATTACTGCGAGTGAGAAAGCATGGACCGAAATCATCAAGGTAGTTGTTTTGTTTCGCTATATGATGTTTTGTGTGCAAAGATAAAATTTCGAAATGTGTCTTAGGTGAAGGAGTCTTTTTCTTAAACAGGAACTTCCTGATGCTGAGTCTTTGAGAACTAGTGGCTGCCCCATTTACAAAAAGCTATGCACTATATTCTCAGAATCAGTAACCAACGGGAAGCATGATCAGTCTGCTGAAGTCGGGGAAAAGACTCCATCAAAGATCAATCAAACAACACCCTTGTCCCTGCAGCAGCAGTCCTCATCTGAATCAGAAGAAGCTGATGATGTTACCGAAAATCAAGATAAAGGTCAGCAGCCTTCCACTCCTATGACTGGTACTACTCGAAAAAGAGGGCGGAAAGGAATTGATGATGCGATTGCTGAAGCTATATTGGAGATGGCAACTGCATCAAAGATGAGGACAACAGCCATACAACAATCGAATGCTGCCAAATACAGTGTTACACAATGTATCAAACTATTGGATGAGATGCAAGGTGTTGATGAGAAACTCTACTTGGCTGCACTCGAAATGTTCAACAAGCCTTTAGCAAGGGAAATATTTTTGTCTCTAAGAGGCGATAAGCGCTTGACTTGGCTACATCGCAAAGTTCTTGGCGAAGCCCACTTACCTTATTAGTTCAACAAAGAAACAACTAGACATGTTTGTTAAGAGAAGAGACTAATTAATAACTTGATTATTTACCTTTGTAAATATGTAGTTGGATAATTTTACTACAAATTTTCTTTGATTTCTAGTTTCTAGTATGTGCTGATACTATAGCAGATCAGGTGCTGAGACAGATGTATTTGGATGTAAATATGCATCTGGTTTGTTTCTCGTTGGGCTCTTCGGATGGATTGTGTCATTGTGTGCTGGTGGCAAATCCAAAGGAACTGATTTGGCTGCTTCTACAAGCGGAAGGAGTTAATTTTGTTGTTACTACTCGACGGAGTTTGTTGAGACTTCCTCTGCCTCGAAAATGGAGGGCCGTGCCAGCCATTCTCAAAGCTCGCCTCTAGACATTTTAATGTTTGTTGTTGTTTCGGTTTTAGTCCTAGAGCTTATGTTTCTCTAGCCAATAGAATCGCTAAAACCGTCCCGACGTTGCAAGGCCGGAGGTCATTTTTATTTTCGGGGAGGTGCAGCCCAATGTGGTAGCAGCTTGTGTACTTGTTTTAATGAATCCCAATTGGTGAAAAAAGAAAAAAAAAAGTTTTTGGCTATGGAAATTAAAATTGTTAGTATAGTTTCTACAAACTAAGATACAGAGGCAGCAGTTTGTTATTTGGAGCTTGTTGATAAGAAAATTCTTAATTTGCAAACAAATAATAATGATAAGAAACCATCACTTAAAACTTAAAAGATAATTAGATAACAAAGAACTACCATATCAAATGTTTTGTGACAAAAGTACTAATAAAGTAATTCGAAACTCGTAGCTCTGGTGCATTTCATACACAAATCTTCAACAGATTTAACCGCTATGTACCAAACCAACTGCGCTAACACCGCTGCTACGACTCTAGCTCTCCCCTGCCTACCAAAAACGACGAACAATCTATGTACAAGAATTCGACCGTTCGTTCTAAAAGATTTAAAAAAAGGCGATTCTTACTGTAGAAGCCTTTTAACATCCACCTCTTGACCGGAACTCTTGGTGTGGTTGTATACTGATTCGAACGCATGCATACACACGCTCGAAAACCCCACCATTCCCTCGAAAACATGAGGCAATCCCATCTGCAAGTTATTTAGTGTCATGGCCCTTGTCACGCTCACTGCCTTTTCATGTTTCGTTTTCTCTTCCTCTGCCTTAGCTCGCAACATTTCCACCTTTAATCGCTTCTCAGCTACCGGGTTTCTTCTAGAAACACCACCCGAGGATTCAGGCACCGAGTAAGGGCCGTACTTGGATTCCAATGATCTAAGGTTCGCTACCTTTTTCTCGAGTTCTTTAAACACAGCTTCTGATTTCTTCTTTTGTTTATGTTCCTCCGCTTGTTGAACAACAATGGCGTGGATCACCGTTAAGAAGCTCTTGATTCCCTCGGAAGCTACTTTGTCGGGAATGCGATCAATTGCGAGATGCCATTCTTCACAAAGAGAGTAGATTTTCGATTCTTGACCGGTTCTCGAGAGTGGATTTTTGTTAAATTGGAAGAGGCTAAGTCGGAGCCATCCCGTGAGGGATTGGATGTAATCTTGTTGAGCTTTAACCATGTTGCAAAATGACATATGCCATTGTTGTACTTGAAGCTCGAGCTCGAGTGTTGATTGGCGGTGAAGCTCGGAAGTTGGTTCGGTGGACGGGATGGCATTGAGGTATTTGAGTTGTTGGACAATATGTTTCTGAACTTGGTGGCACTCATACATGCTCCTCCACATGCACATTAATCTGCAAAGACAAGTAAAGTCATTTGTAAAGTGAGTGTGCTTCTTAACAACAATAGCTCTTATAATTTTTAATTTTTAAAATTAGGTTCTCCGTCTAATCCTACAATTTTTTTTACTCGAACCTCAGATCTCGTGGGAGCAAATCACATGTTTAACCGTTTGAACTACTTAAAACGCACATTAAGTCAATCCATGAGAATAAAATTACGACCAACATGAGAGACTTCGAAAAACTAACTTCTCGAGCCTTAATTACGAAAAACTTGAAGAAAAATCTATACTTTACACCGAAAACCTTGTAAATTGAGTAAGTTGGCAACAACAAGGAATTGGACAAGATTTTACTTACATCCCAATCGAGCTATATAGCAATGCTGGTTACAATATAAAATTACGACTAACATGAGAAAGAGTTAAAATAGACGGTAAAAACTTTAGAAACTTTGAAAAACCAACAACTTGAGCCTTACAATTTGACCTACTCGCCTAACAATTCTCGAGCCTTAATGACCAAACACTTGAACAACATTATTCTTTAAACCGAAAACCTAGTAAATTGAGTAAGTTAGCAACAACAACAAGGAATTGGACAACAAGATTGTACTTTCATCCCAATCGAGCCATATAGCGATGCTCGATTTTCTTATGTTGAATACTACATCCTAGAATCAATTTAAAAAACATTGAGCACAAGTTTTTTTTTTTATTTATATCTTTCTTTAAAATAAATAAATAAGGAAGAGATGTGGTAACTGTGACTGTGAGCTATCTTTACAAAGAAAGAAAAGAGAGAAGGACACAAGAAAAGATAAAAGCAGTCAATAAAGTAAAGTTCTTTACTGTACCATTTCAGCATCATTTTCTGAGCTGAGTCCTTCATTCAGAATAAAAAAGTGAACTTTTTACTCACATAAGCCACATAAATACAATTTTTTTGGGTCATTAAATTCAGATATAAAACTTTCTAGTTCCTAACAAAAATATATATAAATTAGACATAAAAAAGAAAAATAGGGTTATGGGCATCTTATTATAAGGGTACCTTGTCAAATACTAAAGAAGAGTGTGAGTGTGACATCAATTGGGAAAAAAAAAACAAAAAAAATAAAATTCCAAAAGATTTCAATTTTAAAATAAACATTGTATAATTTTCTTAATATATAGGGAAGTTGGATTTTGGTGGAAAATAAAAATGTAAAAAAAATGGGAAAATAATAATAATAATAAAAACCCATGTTTGGTATAGAATAAAATTTTTAAAAACAAGTCATGTTTAGTTAGTGATTTTTAAAAACAATATTGACTAAAAGTGTATAATTTTTAAAATTCTTGTTTTTTGTAACTTTGTTTTCTGAAAACTGTTTTAAAAAAACAAGGCCAAACAAGCCAAATTGTTTTCAAAAAATAATTTTCTGTTTTTAAAAACAAAAAACAATTTTTTAGTTATGATGCCAAACATGCACTAACTATTTTTTTATTCTCTACACTTTTTTTTTCTCTATATTTTCCTTTCCTCACCCAAAAAATCCAACCTCCTAACATAACCTAAATTATTTTCTCTGAAAAAAACTATTGGTAAAATTCACCAAATAAAGCCTAAAAGATTTTCAAAGAGACAATATATGGTATTAAAATGGATTAATTACCCATTTACCCTTCAAAACAAACTTAAAGAAAGTAAAAAAGAACTCTAATATGAAACCAACCAAAATTCTCCATTTTCACACTATAGCTTCACAAACTGGATAAGAATTGTACAGACATACAAACATAAATATAACATAGTACAAAACAAAGTGATAGAGAAAGAGTTGACTAACCCTTTGACTAGGTCAATAAGCTGAGGATGTAACTCTGTCTCTCTGAGTTTAATTATTTCAGTAGAAGTTGACTCAATAGCTTGAGAAGAAACCATCATTTCTGACTCCAATTTCTCAACTTCTTTCTTTGTCTTCTCAGTCTTCATATAATCACCTCTCTTCATTTCTAGCTTCTTCAAAATTGACATTTTCTTTTCATGTTCTTTTTTTATGGTCTCCACACCCTTAAATAATAAAAAAGAAAAAGGGTAATTAGAGAAAAAAATTTAAGCCCCCGAGCTAGGTGGGTCCTAAGCACAGACCTAGCAAACCTAGACCAAGTGTCAGGCCTGATTAGCGGCAAAATCATTTTACGTTTTGATTTAAATATACTTAACCCCTTAAACCTTCTTAAGCTTATTTTTCTTTACAAACTTAATGTGATAGTAAAATCTCGAAGCTAATACAGGTAATCCAGTTGCAATGATATCTAACTGACGCATCAAATTTGTAAAAAAAATATAAACATAAGAAGATTTTACCACCCAAAAAAAATAAAAGGGTCAAATGTATAAAATCCAAACATAAGAGAATTTTGTCTCTAATAACCCCAAAGAAAACACTAACATGGTCAACTACAATAGAAACCAATGTGAACAAACAAAACAAAACAAAATCTTCTTAGTTTCTTACCTTAACTTCTTCAAATAGTTTCTTTTCCCAAGCATAAAGTCTCTCGATAGTAGAACAATGACTCCCATTAATATTATTATTATTATTGAAATTTCCAATATTATGATTGAAAATATTACTTTGGACTACTCCTCCTCCATAAAGCTTGGGATTTGAACCCCATGACCATGAAGATGGACTCAAGCTCCAACCATAGTTATAAACCTTACCTGGAAAAAAAAACACTACCATTATATTAATTACACTAAATTTGTATCACAAATATATCTAAATTATCATAACTTGTATTAGGTACTCAATTTTGTTTATTTTTTCATTGAAAATATCCAATTATAAGCAAATTTATGCTACAAAAATTACCTCCATTACTACTCGCAATAGAAAAAAATATTTGCATTTGTAGCAAATAATTACCTCCATTATTTGTACTCAAATAATTATTAATTTAGCAGCAAAAACACCAAATTATTAAATTTGTAACATTTAAGTACTCATTTTTTTTTACAATAAAAGTATCCAATTCTAAGCAAATTTGACACTAAATAAACAAATTTAAGTACATACAAAAAAAATGGTAAATAATTTGGACATTTAGCTAGCTACAATTTATTTTTTCCCCCAATAATATCTAATATATAAATCATTTACCACATATTTATGGGAAAAAATACTTTTTTTTTGTACCACATATATTCAAATTATCAATAAAAATAAAACTCTAGTCACTTTTGCGTCAAATATCAAAATAAAAAAATAAAAAACATTTTCCATATTTTTCTTATGTAAAATATAATTAATTAATTAATTTTTTTATTACCTCCATTGTTGCTCTGAGTAGAAAAACCAGAGCTCGGAACTTCCAACAATGCCGAAAGCTGAGAACCAGCCTCAGCAGCTTTAAGCAAATACTCATCAAGCTCTTTAATAATCTCAACTAAATCCTTACTATTCCTCGAAACCACCATAGCCAACTCACTCGAACTCTCCTTCGAAAATCCACTCACAACAGAAGGCGGTGCCGCCGTACTCGCCGCTCCGGTGACCGTCACAGCCACCGTGGTTCCGTCATCCCATTCTTCCTCAGTCACCGACCGCGACGAAGAAGGGACAAAAGGGTCCCAGAAATCCCAAGTCGATGACGGAGCCGGCGGCGGTGGAGGCGGCGGCGGAGGAGGAGGAGGAAGAGCAGGGGAAGCTGTTACTGATGTCCACGTGTCAGAACTTGGGCTCATTGGGATTTGTGGCGGTGGTGGAGATGGTGATGGGTTTACCGGCGGTGGCGGTGGGCGGTGGTGGTGGTGGAGATGGAGATGGAGATGGAGATGGGTTTCTGCATTGGCGAAGTGAAGAAGAGCTGAGCCAGTTGTTCGGAGAGAACGAAGATACATTGTGTGAGATGCTGACATGGCTTGACGAGCTTTGACTAAGTGTTTCATGTATCTCTTTCGAGATTTACATCGACTAACTGTTTCTTCTCTCTCTATTCTTGAGTAACAACAACCCATGATTTTATTTGATTTGATTTGATGAAGAACAAATAAAAATCCAATCTTTAATGGCAGAACAGAACCCTCTTCTTCTTCTTCAAGCTTTCATTAATGGCAGAACTGAAGAGGAGGGGTTTCTTCTGTTTGAAGCTTGAAATAAAAAACTCAACTTTCTCTTCTTCTTTGGGTTTTGAAGTTTCAAGCTTTCATTAATGGCAGAAAAGAACCCTCTTCTTCTTCTTCTGTTGGGTCTGAGTTTTTAAGTGGAGAAAAAGAGATTTCTTTGGGTTTTGGGGTTTGAAGTGATATTAAACTAAAGTTAAGGTTAATAATAAAACAGAAGTATGAAAAGGAAAGATATAATAAGTTTATTTATTTGACTGAAAATGACAGAGGTTGGAGTAACTTGATGTTGTTCATCTTCTTGTTATGGTTAAAAAAGATCTGTACTTACATTGATTTGATCCGAAAGTTGAAGTTGAAGATTTAGGTTTGAGTTTGGGTTTGGGATTTTGAGTTTGAGTTTTGGAATGTGGTGAGTGAAGAAGAGCAAAGCATAGCTGCATAGGACAGGTTTAAGAGAGAGACAATGTACTGTGTACTTTGGGCAGAGAGCCACTATTTCCCAAATACACCATGTTTTTTTATTTTTTTAATTCCAAAATTAACCTAATCTCATTATATTAATTAGGACTTTTGAGTTTGGCTCCTAAAATATTGAGCATTCTTATCAAGCATATATAAGTGGGATAAGATTTTGTTCTCTAATGTATTTTTACGGAATGTATTTCTTGATACATTAGATGAGTTTTAGGGTATATTAAATGAGTGTCAAAATACGTTTCTACTTTTTAATCCTAATTATCCCTAGATCAATCTCA
Organism: Cannabis sativa; assembly: GCF_029168945.1. Lineage (NCBI taxonomy): Eukaryota > Viridiplantae > Streptophyta > Magnoliopsida > Rosales > Cannabaceae > Cannabis > Cannabis sativa. Next base: position 22,461,227 of record NC_083610.1, read on the forward strand.
GCCGTCAGATCAAATAACTTTCTCCTCTAACAGCTGCCGTACATCACGGATTACAATCTGTGAAAGTACAATAACGGAACAAAATCATATCCCTATATAAATATCCACTAATTTTTATAGGTAGCGTCCTTTGATCAAAGAAAATTACATTGTATATTCACTTTATTTTATATGTTTTAATTATTATTTTTATTTTTATATTTTTTAAAATATACTTACTTTTATAAATGATGTCTCAATTATACCTCTTAAATTAATGTAAATTATATGTTAGACTTAGGTAAAATGTGAGAATATATTAGACAATACATTCACAAAAGTAGGTACATTTTAATAAAATATAATTTGAAGGCATTTTTGATTAATGGATACAAAAAAGAGGTCTTTCTCAACTTATCTCCTATGATTAGTTAGCGATATTTCTTTAAAGTTATTTTCTTATGTTATACGACCTGATACTTAATTATACTAATAACAGTATGATATCAAAGAGTGTATTAGGCACCAGTGATACTTTTTAGTAATTCTCTAAATTATACTATATCATACTTTTCGAATTCTTGAGGCCTTCCAAAATTTTCAAACAACTATTGAAATTGTTAAATTTAAAAATTTTATCTAATTTTATTAACTTAAATTTAATGTGGATAAAAATTTAAAGATCATGTTTTGATACATGTCAAAATTTAAAAGACACGATATGATAAATATCAAAATTTAGGGAAACCATTAGGTACATGTACAATGTTCACATTAGTAAAATTAAATGGAAATAAATAAAAGTTATTGTGTCCAATAATTTTAAGGCTAATTAGGATTTTTGCACCCTGAACTTTGATATGTACCAAATCATGTTCCTTGAACTTTTAAGCTTGTTAAAAATGCCTCCTGAACTATTGACATTGTTGAATTTAAAGACTTTTATCTAATTTCATTCAATTTTACTAATTCAGTGATTGTTTATGTACTAAAACATGCTCCCTATACTTTGATATCTACCAAATTATACCCCTCGAACTTTGACATGTACTAAATCTAAATCATGCCCCCTGAACTTTTATCCATGTTAGACTTTTTTACTAAAATTGGACAAAAATCCTTAAATCTAACAATTCGCGATGCATTTTTAACGGCCTTAAAAATTCATGGGGCATGATTTGGTACATGTTAAAGTTCAAGGGGCAAAAATCCTAAGTAGCCTAATTTTAATAGTTCTAGAAAAAATTTTAACGGTCTAAAAAATCCAGAAAACATATTTTAATAAATATTAAAATTTAGAGAACAAAAATTATATTTTTTTTTCTTTTATTAATCAATTTTATAAGGTTTAAAGGTGTTTTTTTTTTATTTTGTTTTTTCCCGTAAAAATGAGAAAATAATTTGCAAGTCACATTAATTAATTAATAGAAACGTAATAAAGGTTTTTTTATTTCTTTTTAGAATATATTATAGGTATGTAATTAAAATTGTAATTTTTTTAATTGAGAAAAACGTGTTGATATTGTAAATTGAAAAAAAAATATTCACTTCAAAATTGTAAATATTAAAAGTGACCGGATCATGTAAGATTGGTGAGAAAAAAAAAACTACTATTTTGAGGGAGAATGTTAAAGAGTCTCAAATTGATAATATGTTGAAACTAAATACCATATATAAGATGCATAAACTACTCCTCTCATTATTGCCAATTAATTTTGAGATGGAACCTTATGCACCTTACCATACACTCACCTATTCTACTACCTTAACTATACACTTTCGCATTCTACTATGATATCAAAGTTAAATTAAAACTCTAACGAGTAACTGATCCAAATCTAAAAATTGGTCCAAAAAGACGAGCCAAAAAAGCTGCTTGTGATTCGGGAATAGTGAGTCAAAAAGAGCTGCTGTGAACGTGTTAAAAATAGTCACCATCTTGAGTGGGAATCTCATGCATCTTACTATATGCACTTTTATTTATTTTGATATTTGAAATAATTTTTTAGCTAATTTTTCTTAATGATCATGTACGTTATAGTTATTTAAGACATCTTTCAAAATTTTAAGAAATTCGAAAAAAATTAACATACTAAAAATAGGGTTCAAATAGTGTATTACACTCGTGCCTATTTTTATTTTACACTTATATAAAATAAATTGTTTGAACAATACTTTTTATATTGTAAATTATTTTGAATTTATTAAAATTTTGTATTAAATAACTATAATATAAGTAAATATATATAAAAAAAAAAAATTGAACTTAAAATTTGTTTTGGATACCAAAATAAGTATCAGTATATTTACATTTGTTGCATTATTATTTTTCATTTTAGTGATATTAAATGAGACTATTTTCGGCCTGCTCTCATCTTCTTCTCAGCACCGGAGGTAAGGTTCATCCTGACATTCTTTTATCTTGTTCTCTCTTCAATAAGATTAGAGTTAAGTTCTCTTTAGTTTTTTGTCATTTTTTTCATCAATGAATTCGTGTAGGTTTGTTCTGTTCTAATCAATGTCAAAATATATAGAAAAAATCTTTAAAGTTTATATGGTGTTGTTTTCTTATAAGATCTACCATCAAGTTTTTTCTTTTGCATTTTAAATTTTGTATATTCTGTTTTTAATTTTATTATTTTTCTTGTATAATCTTGTTTTGATAGTTGTAAGAGGAAAGAGTACGGAGCAAACTATAAAGATTTTTTCAAAGAATTTGTTATCCGAAAATTTCTTGTTTCTATAATGTTGAATTGTTATAATGGGATATAATGTAATCTTTTTGTTATTGGTTTGTTCTATATTTGCGCCATTTTTATGGCTTTGGCGCCTTACAAGGCTATAGCCTATTATATGGCTGGCCCCTAATTATTTAGGGTAGTTTGTTTAAAATTTTACGGCTTCTTGTATTGAAAATATAACAAAATGTTAGCACAATAAAATTGCAAAATAAACAAGTTATGCACTAGATAAATTTTAAGTTAAAGTATGCTGTAAAGAAATTTTAAAGTGATATTTTAAAAATATTTTCAAGTGAAATAAGGTTTAAGGAGGATTAAGTTTAAACGATAATAGCTTTTAGCTATGGTTGGTTCATATTTTTAGGAATTATTAGCAAAAAGGGAAAGTGGTAGAATTTAGTATTCAGATTCTAATATTATTATTTAAAATTAATCAAGTAATTTGAAGAGTAATAAATACGAAGATATTGTAATAAAAGGAGGTGTGAATACTAATTGTCAAATGCGAATTTATTGTGTTCAGATATATTTGGAAAGTCAAACTTTATGGAATTTGGTTTGTAATCTATGTCGTATAAGAAGGTATCATTATAAATGTTTTATGGTGATATAATTTTTGGAAGTTTTACAACTTGTCTTTTGGAAATTAAAATAGGAATAATTATGTCATAATAACTGAATTGCATTATTTTAACTAATTTCAATTCAATATAGATTGATTTGATTATAATAAAGTTTTACCATAAATAAATATGTATAAAAATTAATTTTTTGGGGATAAGTACAATAAAGAAAATTGTAATTTTTTGGAAATGCAGACATTAATAATGAATTAATATGGTTGATTTTGTTTATTTTGGGAAGGATTATGGAATTAATGGGTCATTAATGCTTAATAATCAATGTTATTTTGTTTCATTGTATTGAATTACACTAATCATTGATAATCAAGGTTATTGAATACATTATTCGTTGCTTACTTTATTATTGCGATAATTTTCAAAGTAAACTTTTGATATCCTATGGATGGGAGCATTGCAGGTTTTTGTTATTACTAGATTACATATCAAAAGTTTTTAGGTTTTAGGGTCTTAGTAAGGGATAGTAATCCTAAGATGATGATGAAGTAAAATACAAGAGTTAAGTTGCTACTAGCCAAAGGGTTTCCCTTTGGCTAGTTATAGTATTTTATATGGGGATCTAGGTTTTCAATTTTGAGTTTTGAGTGTTTTGATCGGATTGATTATTTTCTAATAAAATTTTTTGGTTTTTTGATTTGTTTTCAGTTTATTCAGATTCATTAGCTTTGGTGACGACTATCAACAATGGGGAGATGTATTTCAACAAGTTAGGAGTGTTGTTTGAAGATGTTATAGTTTTATTGTCTAAATTTCCGGGGGCAGTTTTGTCCCATGTGGCTCGCTCTGAGAATTTAGCGGCCCATGGCTTGGCAAAGCATGCTCTGCGGTTAGACGATGAGCTATCCTGGTTCGAGGAGGTTCCAGCGCTGGTGGCGGACGTGGGCGTCGTAAATTCATGAGTGATTCTAATCACTTTGTCAAAAAAAAAAAAAAAAGTATCAGTATATTTCTTTTAAAGCAATTGTTGTATAAAAGCACCTTAAAATATATACATTTTTATTATTACTAAGTGAAGCTGTGAAGAGATAATAGATAACACTTTTTCTTTTCTTTTCTTTCTTTCTGTTTTTCTTTTAGAATGATAACACTCATTTTTATTTTGCTAAAGAAAAAAATATATATAATCTCCGATTTGGATTCTTAAAGAAAAAATATATATTAAAGTGACACACAAAGTATATTCTCTTACATTTATTTTAATTGCTTTAATATCTTCAAACTAAACAAAACAAAACAAAACATAGGATGATATTCATATATGTTATGTCATATAAGTTTTTACAATAAATATTACTTCTTTTAGAGAAGTGTGATGGTGGGAATCTGTTTGTCACAGAACATTATTTCAGGTTAGTAATTGTATTTTTCTTCAAAGTTAGCAAAAAAAAAAATATATATTTTCTTCAAAATGACCAATAATGCCCTTTTTCTTCTTATGATATTCATCTCTCTTTTTTTAACCCTTGTGTTATTATTAACTGTGAATCATCATATTATTCATTTATTATAAATCAATTTTCATTTGAAAAAAATTAAGATGTGAATAATGTTATCGATTTTTGCATAGTAATTAGTAAAAACGAATTATATAAAATATTATTAATCTTTAAAGCTCGTTTAATATGTCATATAAGGATCATATTGTATTAAATAATAAATAACACTTATATTATATTAATTATTACGACCAAAATTTTAATACAATGTAAGTTATATTATTTGATGCATAACAAATAATCTATATTAGCTTATATTATAATTTTTACAAAAGATTCGTGGTTAATCCTAATTTTTGACCCAAACACGAGACTCTGTCCCGAACTCGAGACTCAGATCCAGACCCGAACTCGAGAAGCAGACTCGAACCTAGACCTGACTCAAATTTCGAATCCGAATCCGGACTCGAACTCGAACCCAGGACCCAAACCCAGACTGAGGACCCGGGACCCAACCCGTAGTGTTGGGGTTGAGTGTATTGAAACTATATTACAATTTTACATAATTTATTAATACAAGTTAATACTAAACATAGTATTGTATCAAATAATATTAATATTAATACAATATAATATAATATAATATAATAAACGGTATTAAACGGGCCCTAAGTGAGATATTGTATTATTTTTTTGAAAAAAAATGGAAATACAATGGAGCAATAAATTAAAGATTATCAAAACAAAAAACTTATGAGCTTGGTCAATTTTGGTTAGCATAAGTGAGCTCAATCAAATAGTACAATATTACATTAATGACAAAGTCATTAATAAAAAGAGAGTACAATAATGATACTATTACTACATATACAATATATTATTTATTTTTACATAAATAAATAGCAATAATAATATTCTTTTTTGTTTGGAATGATGTACAATAATATAGTATTTTTTTTTTGAACATAACAATAATATAGTATTATTCATTCACTATATACTATTAAATACTATTCCTTTATATATAAAGATATATTTGTGTAACATGTGGAAGATACTAAATAATTATTTGTTCTTTTATGGTGTGGCAGCCTGGTCTTGCTAGGAGTACCAATATTGAGTGCCCTATTTCACATGATTTGTAGAGTAGACATCTATTAATTTTACCTTTTTCCAAATAAATAAATAAATAAAGTAAAATTATTACTATTATTTTATATAATAACAGCTTTTATAGGTTCTTTTTTAACTAGATCACCATTTTATTTAATGTAGGCAATTTTCTATTTCCTTTTCTAATCATATGTTTGGTATGGGTATGTATAAATTAATCTAATTTAATGGCAATTTATTTTTAAATATTAGATATTTAATTGTAATTGAATCAAATTGTATATTATTTTTAAATATTTAATTGGATCAGATCGAATATTAGTTGTGATGTCCAAAAATTTAATACGCCTAACATCTAATTAAATTAATTAGTATTTTTATTTAGTTTGGATTAGTAATTAATTTTTTTTTATTATTATACATAAATATATATAAATTATTAAAATTTTACTCATTTTTCGGATGAATCTAATCTAATCTAATACATGTTGGATCTAAAATATTTGATGAATTCAATCCGATCAAAAAAATACTATGACTAAAATATTTGATAAACTTAAATTAAATCAATAAATATATATATGAAATACACTCAATATATATAACCGATCCAATCCAATATCTAATGGATGACTGAAATTAATTGGATCATATCGAATGGTAAAATCTAATATCCAATATATAATTGGATCGAATCTAGATAAGCCTAAAAATATTGGATGTGGTCCAATGAACACCTTAATGTTTGGTAGGGTGTAAAGAGAATTGAGAGGATGGAAAGAGCATTGATATTAGACATCAGTAGTGCCTAGCAACTTCTAGAAGTGGCACTTTACGATTTGTTAGCGATATTTCTTAAAAATTATTACATTAAATTATATAGAACTTGATACTTAATTGCATCAATACCGATATGAGACTTAGAAGGGTGTTAGGCACCAATAATACTTTTTAGTATTTCTCAAAGTATAAAGAAATGAGAGGAGAGGAGATGAGTAATTCATGTACATTGTTTGGTAAGAGAGATAGAGAAGTGAAATGATAGATCACTATGCATCTATAAAATTACTAAATTATTTTCAAATTAGTTTTTTTATTATTTTTTAGAGAATAATTTTCTAATTTTGAACAAATAAAAATGGAGAGTACCAATGTTTCTATAAATTGAAGAATTCAAAGTTGTTTATTTGAGTGGATTTATTATCCTAACACTTTTCTTTTCATTTTAATAACCCTTACCATACAAGAGAATTTGACCTCTCCTCTCTCTTATTTCCCTCATTTCCTTTCTATCCTCCCACTTTCTTCTCTCACCAAAGAGAGAAAAAAATGGGTGGTATACTCAACTTTCTGTGTGGTTGTTTAGTAGTCTTATAAATAAGATTGAAAAGATTTCGAGCACATTGAAGAAAAATAAGATGAGAGAAGTATTATTAGAAGAAATTTGAAGAATGAATGAATAATATTTGAAAATAGAAAAATTAAGCTAAAATACATATAGTAAACCATTTGATGGAGAATTACTTTACAATTTTTGTGCTAATTTTTTAAAACACAACAATTTTAGAAAAGCTATTGAAAGGATTCAAAACATTTTGACTAAAATCAATTCCAAAAATTTATATATATTTTCTTACATAATACCGTCATCTTCCAAATAACTAATAATGCAAAATAAATGCTCTAAGGAAATACAAATCATACAAAAAGAAATTCTATCCCCAATAAAAATAAAAGTAATTTGCTGCATAAATATCTAAGTTTAACTTTCAGTTGTAGATAAATACTTAAGTTAAATTTTGACAGTAATAATACTTAAGTTATATTTCTTGAACTTTCGTATGTAGAATCAATGTATCTACTATGCACAAAGCCACCTTAATTTTCTGTAATTATATCAGAGAGAATTAACTGTAGCCTAGAACATATAATTTTAGCAGCAATTTTATAGAACATTACAACATGAAGTGGGTCTAAAATCAGTGATAGTACTAGGACATGTTGTCTTCAGAATGAGAGTGATTGTGATAGTATTTATTTCTTTGAGAATAGGAAAGAGTGCATTCTTAACTTTTTAAGCAGTGTACTCGCCCTGGATGATGTCTATATGGGTTGTAGTAATTTTTGGTCCGAGATCCACCTCAGATTGATGGACTCTAACTGTATTCTCTAGCTTTGATCCCAACAAGTTCATATAGTAGCAAGGCCGACTCTAGGCATAGGCGGACTAGGCTTGCGCCTAGAGCCTACTCATTTTAGGGGCTCAAATAAAAAAAATATATTTTTAATAATCTTTAAAAATATTATTTATCATTATAGTAAGGGCCCAATTTTTTTTTTTTTGTTTAAGGTCCATTTCAACTCAAAATTGGCCCTATATAGAGTCTAGGAAAGTTTGCTTATCCCATCAAGTAGTGTATCTATGTTGAATTATAATCTCTCAATTTGAATATTTTTTTTTGTTGGGTCATAAGTATATCTAAGGTTTTTTTTTGGGAATAAATAGGGAAATTTACATGGTATACTAACTTTTGCCATTTTTTTTATAAAAATACTGCCAGACGGTATTTTTTACTTTTTTACTGTATTTTTTTATAAGTTTCATATTGCAGTATACTGTGTTAAGTTTTCACTGGTATTCTACTGTTGTTTTGAGCTGTTCTGATTTGTGTTTTACTAGTATTTTATAAAAACACAGTATTTTTGTAAAGATTTTCATGTGACAGTATTTTTGTAAAAATTAACATAAATTCCAGTATTTTTGTAAGTTTCCCAATAAATACGACAAAGCTTTGAAAGTTTTTCTCCATTTTTCTTAAAAAGGGCTTTCACAATGCAAAATTGAGCCTAACCCGAAAAAAAGGCAAAGCCTTTTCATCCGATCATGGATCTTAAAAGAAATGGGCCCAACACTAACAAGTAGGCCCAATCCAACCATAACCCAGACGACCAATCAGCCAGACCAGACTTTCACACGGGCACGAAGATCAAGAAAGATAAGGAAGAACCATCTCACGCGCTTCTACAACTTCATACAACACACTCCATTAGTATATCTCATCTCATCACCTTATAATTCTCTATAAAGAGAGTTCACTCCACGCGCAATCATTGCGTAGATCAGTTCCAATCAATGAAAAAAAAATGGATAACAGAAATATAAAATATATAAATAAATTCAATTAAGAGATTTTGGGCTTTGAAAATTGAAGGTGTTGAGTTTGAGAGAGAGAGAAGCTTGTGAGGAACGAAACTGAATTTTAATGGCGGAACCACTCGTGGTAGATGGAGAGTACCTTAAGGAGGTGGAGAAAGCTCGTAGAGACCTTCGAGCTTTGATCTCAAGCAAGAATTGTGCTCCTATCATGCTTCGTTTGGCGTAAGTTTAATCGTATTTTTTTTTTTTTGATTTGGATTGTTTGAATTTGATATCGTTTTCTGGTTGATGATTGAGGTCGAGGAAGAATTTCATGTATTTTTTCTTTTGTCATTTTGAAATTTTCTTAGTTTGTGTGTGTGTGTATAGCTAAGAATTGTTTGTTACTGATTCACAGACAATCGAGCTCTGAAATCGAAATTAAGAATAGGTTTATAGGATCGAATATCGTTTTCTGGTTGGTGACAGAGCTCGAGGGAAGACATTCTTGTGTTTTTGCGGAAATTTTCTTAGAAACCAAACAGAGGAATATTAAGCCTGTGTGTGTGTGTTCAGCTAAGATTTGCTTGTTATTGATTCACAGAGAATTGAGCTTTGATTGTTTGTTTACACAAACTCTGAAATCGAAATTAAGAAGGGTAGGCTTAAAGGATTGTATATCGTTTTCTGGTTGGTGAGAGAGCTCGAGGGAAGAATCTCATGTGTTTTTCTTGTTTGTTTTCTTTGAAACCAAACAAAGTAATATTAAGGTATGTGTGTGTACAACTAAGATTTGTTTGTTACCGATTGACAGAGAATTGAGCTTTGAATGTTTGCTTACACAAACTCTGAAATCGAAATTAAGAGTAGGCTTAAACGATTGAATGTCGTTTTCTGGTTGGTGACAGAGCTCGAGGGAGGACATTCATGTGTTTTTCTTTTTTCTCATTTTAAATTTTCTTAGAAACCAAACAGAGTAAATATTAAGTGTATGTGTGTACTGCTAAGATTTGTTTGTTACTGATTTTGAATGTTTGTTTACACAAACTATGAAAAAACGAAATTAAGAGTAGGCTTCGTTTGGCGTAAGTTCCATCATTTTTTTTTTAATTTTAATTATTTTTTGGATTGTTTGAATATCGTTTTCTGGTTGGCGACAGAGCTTCGATCGAGGAGGAGATTCATGTGTTTTTCTTACTTGTTTGACTTGATTTCTCGTTTCTCGTTTGGAATTTTCTCAGTATTCAAACAGAGCAATATTAAGTATATGTGTTTCTGTACAGCTAAGATTTGTTTGTTACTGATTCACTGGGAATTGAGCTTTGAATGTTTGTTTTCTGGTTGATGACAATTCTCTAGGGAGAAGAATTTCATGTGTTTTTCTTGCTTGTTAGACTTGATTTCTCTTTTACCATTTATAATTTTTTAGTAACCAAACAGAGCAATATTAAGTATGTGTGTGCGAGGGAAGAAATTAAATTTTTTTTTTTGCTTGCTTAACTTGTTTTCTCTTTTCTCATTTGAAATTTTCTTAGAAACCAAACAGAGTAATATTAAGCGTGCGCGTGTACAGGTATGATTTGTTTGTTACTCATTCACAGAAAATTGAGAAGGCTGACATTTTTGGTTCAGGTGGCATGATGCGGGAACTTATGATGTCAATACCAAAACAGGAGGACCTAATGGCTCAATCAGAAATGAGCATGAATTAGGCCATGGAGCAAATAGTGGCTTGAAAATTGCTATTAGCTTGTGTGGTGAGCTTCTCCAATTCGTTTCTAGTTTTTCTTATTCAGATGTAAATTATGTTATCAACTAAGATTTACTAGATTTTCTGGTGTTTTGACATCACTAAATATCAATTGATGATCAAAGAACACTAATAGACAACATGGTGGATATCAAAGCATCAAAATTTCCTCACCTAATTTTTCTTACTGTTTGTGTTTGTTTTTTCATATCAGAGGAAGTGAAGTCCAAACATCCGAAGATTACCTATGCTGATCTTTACCAGGTGATTATTATCTTTTGATTTAGAAGCTCTGTTTGTCTCAGAAAGAAAAATCCTGTCACAATTTGTTAAAGATTAATTAATAGATAGGTGCTATTCTCAATATCTTTACAAACTTTAGAAAAGAGGGTATGTTGTAAAAAATCACAATTTATTTTTATGGACTGTTATATATTCTAAAGTTGGACCACATAGGAGTAGTTAAATATTTAGGTAACTCTACTCTACTCTACTGTCTCTCAATAAATTGACATTAAATTTACATTCATGGAGTTATTCAATTAAGTTATGTTTGGTTTAGCTTGCTGGAGTTGTTGCCGTTGAGGTCACTGGGGGTCCAACTATTGACTTTGTTCCAGGAAGAAAGGTATTTTGTTGATTAAGCTTTTTAAGTTTCATATGTATATGTATATAAAGTGATCCTTTTAGTAACTTTTTACATATCTGGATCAGGATTCTCTGGAATCTCCAGAAGAAGGGCGTCTCCCAGATGCTAAACAAGGTTTGCTTTGCATTGATAAAGTTTTGTGACAAAACACACAAAGCCCCAAAAAGAAAGAAAGAGAGAGAAGTCATTTTTTGTGTAATAATGTTTTCTGTTTTTGAATTATTTATTGCAGGAGTATCACACCTTAAGGACATCTTTTATCGCATGGGACTATCTGACAAGGACATTGTGGCACTTTCTGGTGGCCACACATTGGTAACTCTCCTTTCTTTTTTATCTTCTTTTCTCTAGGTATAAAATAGATTTTTTTTTTTTTTTAATATTCTAAATTTAAATTTTTGATAATTGTTTTTTCTAATATAACAAATTTATCTTAAAATTTTTAATTCAGAGTTATTATTAAATATTATTTTGACAAAAAATTAATTCTATTTAAAAAAAAATATATCTAATTTATCAAGATCCAATAACTTTTACAAAATAAAGATTAATTAGAAGAATGTAAGTATTCATGTTTTAAATTTGGTTTTGTTTAGGGAAAAGCACATCCAGACCGATCAGGCTTTGATGGCCCTTGGACAAGTGAGCCTTTGAAGTTCGACAACTCATACTTCGTGTAAGAAAATAAATGAATACTTCTTATAATTCTGTAATGACACTTTCATTTTACAAGTATTTAACAAGTTTATATATATGTGTATACTTATGTAACGTAGGGAGCTACTGAAAGGAGAATCAGAAGGACTATTGAAACTTCCAACAGACATTGCATTACTGGATGATCCTGCATTCCGAGGCTATGTTGAGCTATATGCCAAGGTAATATATATGATCATTCATATAAACTTTGCATATTTTTCCCCTTGCAAATAACATTGAAAGTAAAACATTTGGCTATCTCTAATTTCTTATCATAATTTGTAGAGATGCACAATTTTTTATTTTAAGGTTATGTTCGGAAATTGAATTTGGTGAGAAAAAAAATAAGAGGAAAAAAAAGTTAAAAATAAGTTCTCATACTTGGTATGGAAAGAAATTTTTTATAAAAAAATATTTAATTCAACAAAATTTTTTGTATCAAAATTGATTTATTCTTTGTTGTCTATACTTTTTTTTTTCTTACATTTTTCCTAATTTTTCTTACTTCACCAAAATCCAACTTTAAAGTTATTTTTATGTAAAACATTGCACAAGATATCTTATGGTGCTCAACACATTGAATTTTGTTTTGTGGGGCTTAAAATAAATTATCTCTACTTGAAATGTATAGAGAGTTAGGAAATTTGGTATTTTGTAGTGCCTTAATTATTATAAAATATATTTTTGGCTTTTTTTTTTTCTTAATATTTGGTAAAAAGAAAGGGTGTTTTAATTTTCAAGAACCAACTTAGATTTCTTGTTCTGACTTAAAACTCGATATTAAATTGTACCAATTTTCGTATATCCATTATCGTAACACTATTCTCAATTAATTTTGTATGGTGGTAGGATGAGGATGCATTCTTCAAGGACTACGCAGAGTCGCACAAAAAGCTTTCGGAGCTAGGGTTCAGCCCGGTTCGGTCGAGCAACAAGGAATTTGCAAAGAGTAGTGTGATAATTGCACAAAGTGCAGTTGGTGTGGCTGTTGCTGCAGCTGTGGTCATCCTCAGTTACTTCTATGAAGTTCATAGAAAAACCAAGTGATGAATTAATCAATCATTTATATAATTAGTACATTAATGGGAACATTATTAACGCAAATCAAAAATAATAAGTCCTCATTTAAGATGATGATGTTGTAGTCTTGACTCTTAGAAAAAAAAAACAAAAAACTTGTGGATTTTGTTTCAATTTTAAAATAATAAACAATAATGTCATTATTATAAATATTTATATATATTCTTAGAGTACTTTCAATAACTCTAGTTTATTCTTTAAATTTAAAATACATTACGATGATATATATTTTTTTATTTTATAAAATATTTTTACATTACATAATAAATCAATTTTTTTATATTTTTCTTTACATTATTAAATTAATATTATTTTTATTTTTTAGACTATTTAAATAGTAATTTTAAAATATATACACAATATTGATAAATAAAGGGAATTTTGTGGCATAAATACTCTTTTTATTTGTTTTGTTGCTAATAAGTACCTAATTTCTGAAAATAGCGGTAAAAATCATTAAATTATATTTTTCGGTTACTCCCGTTAGTACCCACTTAACAGCCCCTTTAATAGCTCAAAAAGAATGCCACATGTTGATTCATAATTGGTCTAATTCATACTTTTTATTAAATAAATTTAAAATAAAAAACTAATTAAATAAAATTTTAAATAATATATATTAATTATTCTTCTTCTCAGAACGACTCATGACTCCATGAACCAACCCCATGAAATATTTCATGTATTTGAAGTAAAACGAATCTTGGCAGCCATATCTATGCCACTCAGCTACACACACCCATAAATTTTTGATTTTCTTTTATAAAAATTCATTAAACTTTTCAATTTTCACAAAGAAGATTAATAAATCATCTTATAAATTTAATGCCCAACTAATGTTTATACAATACCCAGTAACAAATCTCCATTTACAACCCAAGTCGTCAACTCCACTAAGCTTCTATCTTCGTTGAAGGGTAATCTTTCCAGCTTTTGATCTCTGCGACGATAAAGATTGGTTGCTAAGCGAGATTTTACGGCGAGGAGGATGGGCGCGGAGTTGGACAAGCCTAGGTTAGGAGGTGCAGAGATCGGGAGCGAGTTTAGGCAGATCGAAAATCAGAGGTGCAAATGGAGCAAGAACAGAGAACTCCAGTTCATCAAAAAAAAAAAAAAAAAAACCAAGCGGAGAAGTCCATTGCAGTGAAAGAAGAAAAAGAAGAAAATGATTTTTAATTTATTAGTTTTTTATTTTAAATTTATTTAAATAATTTTAATTAAAATTATGAATTAAACCAATTATGAATCAACAAGTGGTAATTTTTTTGAGCCATTAAAGGAGCCGTTAAGTGAGTACTAACGGCACTAATGGAAATACATAATTTGAGTATTTTTGTCCCTATTTTTAAAATTTGAGTACTTATTAGCAACAAAACAAAGAAATTGAGTATTTATGCCACAAATTTCCCATAAATAAAATATTATTTATATATCATTAAAATAAGTTTAGAGAATGCATGTAAAGCAAGTTGCATTAATTTGAGTATATCTTTATTATACATATGTGATTTAAAGAAGCTGACAAATGCCTTTTTTTTTTTATCACATTTAGCTAACAATAGAGAATTTTTATTATAAAGAGACTTTTGACTGCTTACTAAATACTTTTTTATCATAATTTTTTCAAAAAACAACTTTTAGTTTTTTCAAAAGCTGTGCCAAACAGACCGTTAGAGCACTCAAATTAGTTTCTTTAGTTTATTCTTTAAAATACCTCATCAACTTTACCACACTTTTATATTATAACATACATCAACTTCTTTATTTTTTTTCGGTACTATTTAAGTATTATAATTTCTAAAATATTTTATTATATAAACTGAAAAAATTTAATGAAAAATAATTTAAAAAGGAGAGAGAAATTAAATAGTATTTGAAGAATGAATAATGCTTATTCACATGTAAAGAAACTTGATTCATGACCTTAAGGTTTGAGCTATGGAGTCATTTTTTATATTTTTACAAATTTTACAGTTCACACCTTTGTGTTTTCGAAAATTTAGAAAAAATTATTATGTTGAAAAATAAGGCTTTAAGAGTATGTTGTACCCACAATTTTTTATATATATATTTGAAATAAATTATTTCAACATTATTTTTTTATATGGTAATATTTTGAATTTTTTAAAATTTTATAAAGTATCTTAAATAATTATGACTATGTGTTATATAAAAAAAATTAAGATTAAAATGATGTGAATGTCCAAAATACTAATAGAGTTTATCAAGTGCACTTCCTTTTAGAAGCACCCAATGTTATTACTTCTAGCATTTAATATTAGGCTAATTAGGATTTTTTTCCCTCGAACTTTGACATGTACTAAATCATGCCCCATGAATTTTTAAGGTCGTTAAAAATGCCCCTGAACTATTGAGATTGTTAAATTTAAGGACTTTTGTCCAATTTTAGTAAAAAAAATTCTAACATGGATGAAAGTTCAGGAAACATGATTTAGTACATGTTAAAGTTTGAGGGGTATGATTTGGTAGATATCAAAGTCTGGGGAGCATGACTCAGTACATAAATAATAACTGAAATAGTAAAATTGAATGAAATTAAACAAAAGTCCTTAAATCTAACAATTTCAATAGTTTAGGGAAATTTTTAACGGCAAAAAAAAATTCAAGGAGCATTATTTAGTACATGTTAAAATTTAGGGAAAAAGAATCCTAATTAACTTTAATATTAATATGTAGAAGGAAAGAAAAGAAGAAAAGGAATATGCAAAAGAAGCTTTTATTTATTTATTTATTTTTTCATTCCTTTCCTTACTTCTTCCAAGAGAAAATAATAAATACCTTTCTTAATATCCTCCCTAACTTTCTTCTCTTCAATAAGCACAAGCACACACATACATTTATATATATCATCTTAATTAATTGTGTTCATCAAAAGTGGAGTTGTTAACATAATTTGGAGGCAAATTAAAGAGCTTCAAGAGGTGTGTCTTTGTAGTTTTGTTAATCATGAGTTCATCAAGTAACAACAGAGAATATGCTAACGAAATTGAGAAAGCACGACGAGACCTTCGAGCCCTTATCTCGGCCAAAAATTGTGCTCCTATCATGCTTCGTTTAGCGTAAATAATCTTCTTCTTTTTTCTTCTTTTATCACACTTTACAAATTCATACACAATTTAAATTGCTTTATTTTGTTTGTTAAGTGTACATCATCATTTAAAATATTTTATAATGTCCTTGAATAATTCATATAAAAAAACATGATTCAATCAAGTTGATTCTTGGTTGAATTTGTTTGGTAGAGTAAATATTCACAACTTTTCCTAAATTATTTGTTTGTTGTCATTATAATTATTTAAATATCGAAAATAGAATGAACTACTTTTATTAATATTAATTTAAACATGTATCAAATCTTTAAATTTTTGTTTATATCAACGCTCGTTAATTAACATTTTACAAATATAATTAATATAATATAATATAATATAATACAGGTGGCATGATGCTGGAACATATGATGCTAAAACAAAGAGTGGAGGTCCTAATGGCTCTATAAGGCTACCTGAAGAGTTAAATCATAAAGCAAACACTGGTTTGAAATTTGCAGTTGATCTTTGTGGTGAGTCATGACATTAATTATATATGAATATATAGTAAGAAAAAATAATTAATGATTAAATGTTGTGTTTATTTACAGAGCAAGTGAAGTCCAAACATCCAATAATCACATATGCAGACTTATACCAGGTCAATATTCATAATCATTGGAAATGCCTTCACAATAATATATTTACATAATTTTAATTTGAAAACTAGGGGTGTTTTTTTTTTTCAATGTTTTAAACATAAAAATTGAAATATTCATATAGATTTTTTTTTTTTTAATTTTTTAAAAAATAAAAATGTGTTTGGAAACTATTTTAATCAAAGTTTTTGACATGTTTTTCTCAGCTTGCTGGTGTTGTTGCTGTTGAAATAACTGGAGGTCCAACTATCGACTTTGTCTACGGTAGAAAGGTATAGGAATATTTCAAATATATTAAAATAACAAAAAATTACAAAAATAAAGTTATACGAAATTTTAAATATTTTTATAATTTGATTTACATAAAATATGATTTTTTAATGTACTTTTATTTTTATGTGATATTCTTTTTATTTTGTTATTTGTATATTATTTTTTGTGTTGTTTTGCTGTTACTTTCACGTGGTTTTGTTATATCTTAATAAAATACTGTAAAAATGTAAAAAAAAAAACTTTGAACATAAATGTGATTTTTTTTTATTAAAAATAACCGTTTATGTAATTTTTTTTATTTTTTAATCACCAACAATTAAAAATATGTTACATTGAAAATTGTTAAGCTTTTAAAAGTTGTTTTGAGGTTTTTGAAGCTTCGAAAACACTTTTATTGTCAATGAGTTTCAACTGTTAGCTTTTAAAAACTCTATTAACAGAAACTATGTTTGGTAACTTGCTCTTCTTCCTGAGAAGTTAAAAGCAGAAAGTAAAAATTCAGCCAAACATGACTTAATTATTTCTAAAAATTATAATTCAAATATTATTAATACTAACATTTTATATTGTTTAATTTCTTTTCAACTCAGGATTCAAATAAACCAGTAGAAGAAGGGCGCCTTCCAGATGCCACTCAAGGTAGTTTTTTTAGTTATTAAATTTTACAATAAACTATATAAAATAATAATTAAAAGATAATTTATATTTAAATAATAATTTGTAATGTATTTATTTATAGGTGCATCACATTTAAGGGATGTATTTTATCGAATGTGTTTAAATGATAAGGACATTGTAGTACTTTCTGGTGGCCATACATTGGTATGTAAAATTTCTATGGTGAAACCAAACCAACAAATTTTAAAGAAAATTTTGTGTTATTTTTTTATTATAATTAAGTTTATTATTATCTCCTTTTTTCTTTTTAATAGGGAAAGGCACATTTAGAAAGATCAGGCTTTGAGGGAGCATGGACAAAAGACCCTTTGAAGTTCGATAACTCATACTTCAAGTAAGATAATATATGAAAAGCTTCAACTATTCGTAATTTATAATTTATTGATGTAATTTAATATTGAGTTTTATAAATTTTAACTAATAACTATTATAGAAAATTACTGAAGTGTTAACTCGTGGTGGTGTTAGGCAGGATCGAGTCTGAGTTAAAGTGAGATAGACCTGAACTTAGAGCAACCTAGCCCAAGACTCAAAAACAATAATTTTCTTTTTAAAATATATATTTTTAGTTGTTTTTCAAAAATACCATATATTTATTTTTATTAACAGGTCTAATAATATTTTTTACCCGAAACTCTGCTAATTTCAAGGTCGGCCTTGGTGTTAGGCACCACCAATAGTTTGTAATTTGAATAGCAATGTTTCTTTGTTTTCGTGTGCAGACAACTTTTAGATAGAAATTCGAAAGGACTCTTGAAACTTCCTACTGATAAGGTTTTAGTCGAGGATCTTGAATTTCGCCGATATGTGGAACATTATGCAAAGGTGAATGAAATTTTCCAAAACCTAACATGCCCCCTTTAACTAATTTTGTAAAATGGACCATAGTAATCTTCTTATTATTTATAAAAAGCTATATTATTGTTTTTGTAAACTAGTTAACAATTTGTGGCAGAATGAGGATGCATTCTTTGAAGACTATGCTGCATCACATAAGAAGCTATCAGAGTTGGGATTCAAACAAAGTGGTGGAATTAATGTAAAAACAATTGGAGTTGCCTTAGTTGTTTCAATTGGTGTTGCCTTAATTGCCACTCTACTCCATAAGGGACAATACCATATTACCCATTAAAAAATACCAACAAAATCTTTACATTTGTAGTACTATGTATAATTCGTGCTTAAACATGTAAATTGTATTGTAATAAGTGTATATAAAAAGAATAAAGATTATACTTTTATATTTGTGCTCTTAACTATATGTTTTTCAATTTGTTTCTTTATTTTCATGAATATATGGTATTTGTACACATAAATTATATATAAATTTAATATATATGTGTAATAAGTAATTTCAACTAATTATTCACAGCAATTGACAATTTAAATTTTATTTTTACATTGTAAATTATTCAGAGTTTTTTAAAAAAGAACATCATTTTATTATAACTATAGTAATATTATAGCTGAAGTGTTATTAGAACTATAGTGTAAGCTAATATATAAAAAAATTGAGTAATTTGCAGCGTATAATTTAAATTTAATTTTTGGTTGCTGATAAATACTTAAGTTTAAATTTTGGCAGTAATTTAATATTTAAGTTATATTTTTAGAAAATCTATAGGTAATGTTGCGAAAATTATTAAATACTACGCAAGTGCACGCAATCAAGTAGTATACTTACGCAAGTGAGGTCAAACCACAAGGAATTTGATTAATTACTACTAAACTATACTTATAATTCTATTTGGCAAATCAAAAGTATTTATGATTTAAAAAGAATGAAAGTAATTCAGAAAACTTAAATAACACAGTTGAAAGTTGAGCAAGATGAGATAATAGGGGGGAGAATCCTGTTGTTTGTTTACACAATTGTTAATGCTTAATTGCTATCCTTTTCTTAAAGTGAATGACATATTATAAATTAATCTAGCTCTTTTTCAGATCTTCTAAGTTCTAAATCACATGCTCTTTAATTAATCTCTTAATTAAACTAACATGAAATCAGCATTAAGCAATAATCTAAATGTCACAAAGGCTATGCAAATACTTTCGTTTCACATCAAAACCTAGATTATCCAATTTTAGCACTCTCAATTCTCACTTTTCAAATTTTGAATTAAGACCATAGAACATGTAGAAGGTGATTAAGCTTACACATGGAATTAAACACAAATATAGATAATTTCACAATCAAGATGGAGGAATGACAATTATTCATTAACAAGGAAAAACTTAAAACTACATTCATCATCTTCCCTAAATAGGAGTTTAGTTCAAAACATCCATAATCAAATCCATAATTAACATTGAAATAGAAAATAGCATAGAAAAATTAAAGAGAAGAGAAAGAACTAGTTGAAGCAATTGATCCGGGTCGCCACAAGCCGCTCTTCTAGCCTCCTCCTAGGCTCCAAATTTGAATAAACCCTAATTTTCATGAACTCTCTCTATTTAAACCAAGTCTCATCTTTAAAATTCGTAAAATTACAAAACTGTCCAAAAATCCCTTCACTGGGTCCCCGTCGCGACTGGCAATGCCCCCGTCGCGACGGGGTTAAACATTTTTTTCTTGAATTCTTTCTGCCAATCTCCGTCGCGACTGGGACATTTCCCGTCGTGACGGGATTAGGCAGCACACATTTTCTTGGTTTTTCTTCTCAATTCCTTCACCACTTGTCCTCAATTCTTGTACATACTTTCTTTAAACACCCGAGGACCTGAAACAAAAGAATCAAGCGTAAAATAGCCCTAAAACTAGAAACAAAGAGTGAAAACTAACCGAAAATATGACCCGAAACTTAGACTAGTCGTTAAAATGCTAAATCCATTATCTACAACATGTCACTTCTTATTGGTATATTTAAAGTAATTTTTAAATAAAAAATAAAAAGATATCATTTGATATGGTTGATAAAAATGGAAGAGAAGAATTTTTTTTTGTTGTTTGATAATTTATAAAGTTCCTTCAAAACAAAAATAATTACACTTAAAATAATTTTTAAAAATCACTCTTAATATTATTTTTTTTTAAATTTTGTTTTTCACACTAATTTAATTTAATTTATTATATTTATTTTTTTCATAAAATAATTCTACATAATTTTTTATTTTTATTTTATAATATTTAAAATATAATTTATTTTTGTTTGATAATTTTGTAAGAATGAATTGTAAAACTCTTGACACATGTAAATAAATAAAATGTACCGTTTCAAAAAAAATAAATAAATAAATAAATAAATAAAATGTAAAGAAAAGAAAAGAAAATAATAAAAAAAGATTAATGTTATTTTATTATTCTGAGATGAATAAAAATAGAGATAAAGAAGAAGAAGCTTTCCCCCCTTAGTGGAATGAATAACAAATACCAATTAATCTCTCTCTCTTTCTCTCTCTCTCTCTCAAAGTAGAACAAATTCAGAATTGAAAATCAAAGGAGAACAAGATATATCTCCCATCCTAAAAAACTATTTTAGCCTTAGAAACTAAATTAAATTAAATTAGAAAAAATAATAATAATAACTAACAAGAAGAAATTTTCTCTCTTTTTTTTAGGCCCTTGGACTGAGTGAGAGAGTAATGTCTTGAAACACCTTAAGCCTCTTTTCAATGACTTTACCATTATTATTATTATTATGATGATTGTCACTTGTTGTTGTTGGGTCACCTAAAACAGCTGCAAGAATTGCATCTTCAAAGTCCTTGTTATCAGGCAATGAGGATAACATATCATTATTCATCTTCTGAGCTGATGAAACTGAGTTGTTAGACAGTTTTCTAGTCTTGTTATTCTCTGATAAAACAACAGCTGCAACAGAAACTGGTTTTGTGTTCTCACATGTTGTTGTTGTTGTTGTTATGATTCCCATTGAATTGGTAGCTGCATTTCCTGATCTTGTTCTCTTAAGGGTCTCAGGAAATTGATGAGAAGTTGAAGAACAAAGTGGCTCTCTTGTGAATTTAGTTGAGTAATATGGTTGTGCAGCAATGTTCAGTGAGTTCAAAATACTTGGATGCAGTTGTTGTTGTTGCTGTTGTTTTGTTGTTGTTTTTGGCATTGCTAATATGTTAGAATTGGCATTTTCGTCTGCGAAATCGTCTTGTGAGAGTGTTTTGATTGAATCTGTTGTTGTTGTTGTTGGAAAAGTGATGTGATCTTTGCAAGGTTGAGGTTGCCAAATTGATGACGAGCCAAGGAAAGCATCGAAAAGGCGACTTTGTTCGACTCTATCACCTCCTTTGTTCAACATTTCTGATTCAAGATCTTTGAGCATTTGTTGTGCTCTTTCATAGGCTTTGAGATGGGAATCTGTGCCTCTTGGACCATCTGCCATGGCGGGTTTAACACGGCGGAGATTCTCTTTTGCCTCCGTTATTCGGCCTTGTTTCATTAAGCAAATACCAAGGTTGCACATTTTGTTGTTGTCTGGTGAAATTGCTAATGCTCTTCTGTAAGCATCTTCTGCTTCAATGTAGTTGTTTTGTTGCATCAATGCCCATCCTAAATTCCCCTGAAGAAAACAAACATAACACAAAGTGTCACAACAATAAGATTAGTGCTAAAAAGTCGTGCCTAACAGTAATGTTCAAACAATAAACATTTTGGTACTAAAACTAATGAAAAATTAAGTATTAAGTATCGAAACTCGTACAATTTTAGAATGTATATCTAAACTAGTGTCCAATGGTAATGCTTAAACAATAAACATTTCCGTACTAAAACTAATAAGTATTAGTGATTAAGTATCGAATCCCATATAATTTTTAGAATGGTCAAAAAAATAAACCTTTCGGTTCTAAAACTAATGAGAAATTTGATTTTTTTACTTACAAGTAATCTAGTAGCCTCTTGCTCCACAGAGACTTGAAATTTCTTTCCTTGAGATCTAGCTGTCTTAGTTCTTTTCCCATTGAAAGCTAAACCTTGTTGAATTAAGTACAACTTGTGTCTCAAAAGTGCAATTTGATCATCCAATCTACCACATCTCTGCTCCAAAAAAAGATTGTGAATTTAAATAAAGGAAGACAATTGAAGATAAACCCAATTTTTATAATATTAATTAGTGTATAAATCTAAGAGCTTTTTTGGTAATGAAAACCAACCTTGTAAAGATCTAAAAGAATGTTATCAAGTGATTCTTGAGCTTGATCTGAACACCTATGTCTTAGTGACTTAATAGCTTCAATGGCTTCTTCAGCCCTATTTTGTTGCTTCATTACTATAGCCATGTCTTTTAGAGCACTATCAACTCTATCTCCAGAATTAATGGCTGCCCAGAACAAAGGAATTGCTTTCTCTGGATCCTTATCAACCAACTGAAATAAAACAAATCAAAGATTGGACCAAAACCCAATTGTCAGAACACTAATCAAAGCATGAAAAATCAGTTGATTTTCTCAAAAATATTAAAAATTAACAAAACACATCAAAAATTGGATCAAAACCCAAATGTCAGAACACTAATCAAAGTATGAAAAATCATTCAATTTCGATGTAAAATAAAACCAGTGAGAAGTGAGAACCTAAATATCAGAACATTATTCAAACCATGAAAAGACAGTAAATTTTCTCAAATAAAAAAAAATCAAAACCCAAATAATCAAAGCATGAAAAGACAGTAAATTTTCTCAAAAACAAAAATCTTAAAGCAACCCATAACAAAACATTGTTCAAAAGATGAAAAAGTCAGTAAAATTTTCTCAAAAAGATTAAAAATTCAAAGCAACTTACTTGAACATTTTTGGCTCTGACATAAGGAGTATCACCAACAGGTACCTTGTGAGTCACATGAAATGACTCGGACCGAGTTCTGGATACTCCAATAGGCTTGGCTGGAGAAGAAGGAGCAGACTTAGTGGGTCTAAAACCAGGAGGAGCATTCCACATATCCTGCAACATCTTCGATTTTGAAGTTTGACTTTTGACCTTTTTTTGGATAAAATTAGTTGCAGAGATATGAGAATGAAGAAGGGTCTTCTCTTCCAAAATGAATTCAGATGAAAATTTGGAAGAGGAGGAGTAGGAAGAATGAGAGTGAGATGAGGAGAAGAGTAGTATAATGGGAGAGATTAAAAGGGAGTTTGAATCTTTTTTCGACCGTTAGAGGTTACCGTTTTAGGAACTAGCCGTTGTCAATTATTTTTTTTTTGTTGTGAAAACAATGAAATGAAACACTTTTTTCTCCGTAATTGCAATGAAGCCCAAAATTTTTGCGTAATTACATTTGTTCCTTTTCTTCAATTTTGTTGTTTTTTTTTTTTATAAATAGCGGCAGAAGTACCTAAATTTTATGTTGGTAAGCGGCATAAATCTAATATTTATTTTTAGTGGCATAAGTACCAAATGTTTGTAAAACTGTAATTTTCTTCCAGTTTTGTGAGTACAGACTCTATTTTGAATTTATTAAAAGAACATTTGGAAGTAACTGATATTATATATTTCTATCTAGACCCAATGATAAAAAATTTAGGCCTTATATGTGTCCTGTTTAAGACAATATCAGAGTCTGTACTGACAAAATTAGAGAAAAATTACAGTTTTGTAAATATTGGGTACTTATACCGCTAAAAATAAACATTGGGTTTATGCCGTTTACAAACATAAAACTTTGGGTACTTATGCCACTATTATCTTTTTTTTTTCTTGAGAAATTTTGTTGTTGTTGTTGTTATTATTATTTTGTTTAAATAAATAATTATATATCGATTAATTAAAGTATATTAAAAAAATTATTAAAGTAAAAAAAAAAATTATAAGAAAATA
Source organism: Cannabis sativa (assembly GCF_029168945.1). Classification (NCBI taxonomy): domain Eukaryota; kingdom Viridiplantae; phylum Streptophyta; class Magnoliopsida; order Rosales; family Cannabaceae; genus Cannabis; species Cannabis sativa. Next base: position 22,485,877 of record NC_083610.1, read on the forward strand.
AGACTAATTTGAGAAATAAATACTTAAGTTTAACTTTTGGTTACAAATAAATATTTTAATTTTTGACAGTAATAATATCTAAGTTACATTTAAAGTTTGTATTTTATAGTGTTTAATTTGAAATTTAGAATTTATAGTTAATAATTTTGATTGTATTTGAATATTGAAGTTGAAATTTAGAATTTACATATGAGTATATTTTCTAAAATTCTATTTTTTAAAAAATGTTGTTTAATACTTTAATGTTTATTCAATTTATTTTTATTTTTTTTAACATTAATTCAAACTATAGCCATTTTAATCTTGAAAGGTGTATACTGTACATTTATTTTCTCAAATCAATTATTTGAACACCTAAAATAATAATAATAATAATAAAAAATAATAAATATCGGTTTAAACGACCAAATCGACGAAAATCATTGGGGGTATACAATTTTTTTTTTTTTTTTCATTAGACTAGTTACAATTAGATATTTACAGCCTGACATTTATATTGGGTTAATAAAAATACACTATAACCCGACCAAACCGATTGATGTACACCCTACTTACAATCCTCATTCCTCAACAACAAAAGCACCAAAAGAAGGGTACAAGTTTAAATAATTTCGAATAGACTTAGCAATCACTAAATTATGTGACAATCGCTAAACTATGTGACTCTATTTTGACAAAGGAAAAGTTCTAGGTCTTCAACCAGCCTAAAGCTTGAGATCACGAACAAAATCCTCAAAACCAGCCTAAAGCTTCCTTTATTCGTAGTGCCTCTACCAAAATTAGATCGACCAAACCCACCTGATCGAGAGCCCTCCCAGCCACCGACCACCCAACAACATCTCGAACCACAAAAATTTAACCAAAATAGGAACAAATGCTATTATATTTTTCATAATACTTATTTTATTTTATAGATTTACCTTAATATCTTTAATAGTTGTTATAATAATTATAAAAATAAATTAACAACTAAAAAATTTGGACAAGTTTTTTAACAACTCAAAAAATATTCACTTTGATATTATTATTATTCCATATAATCACCACTTAATACTATTAACAACGTAATCAATTTTGAAAGATGTAAATTAATTATGTAAATATTGAAAAACACAACAAATCAATTATTCTTGTATTGTGATTTTAGTTTACCATCTTCGGAGAACTTCCCCTTGGAGCCTCCAGATAAAATTTTTATGACTTAATGAGAACGGGCCGTGAATACTTATGAAGATTTCCTCAATACTTTAATTGTGGTTAACCCTACTTAAAAAGCGAGAACTAACAAAATACATAGTTTACTTAAGGGGAGTCCATATTGGTCTCAAATATGATTGAAATGACCTATTGCTCTAGTTCTTGGTTTTATCTAATTATTTGCTTATTTTTGGGAAAAAAAAAAACACAAAGTTACACCAACATAATTTTTTTATTAAGACACTACCGCCAAAATTTCCCAACATTGTAAGGAAATGAATGCTACATATAATATATACCTTATATATATATTTCCATTATTTTCTTACTACTTATTACTTAATTTATTCTCTATTGTAAGAGATGAATGTTTTAGCAATTAAATAAAAAACTTTCATTTCAAAAATTAAATTTACTTTATTTACTGATATTGCTAAAAGATATTTGTGTTGTCTAGTATCTCATGAGATATTATATCGTTATTGTTATAATTTATTATCGAATCTTAAAAGTAATTCATATTATTAGACACCATACCTAATAGAAATGCTTCTATAAAAAGGAACAAATAGGAAAAAATATTTGTTTCTTCAAAAAGATTTTGGATATTACATGGATTGTGAACTATATAAACTTTTTTTATTATTACTTTCCAATATTATATAAAATATTACTCAGAATGAAGATTTTTTGACCATGAATTCAATATATATGTAAACTTATACATTAACAGATGAGTGTCTAATAATTTTATGTTGATTCTCTTCTCTGCTGGTAAAGCAAATCAATAATCATTTCAATTTCGAGGAAGACAAGAATGGCGTCCAATGAAGAGAAGAAGGGTATGTCTATTCCCAATCGAGCCTTGAAAGCCAAGGAGAAAGAGAAGAAGAAGGAGCCTGCTGCAACCCAAACCAACAAGCGTGATCAGCAGATCGCGAGCGAGGTAGGTCGCAAGGCTGCTGAGATTGACAACGAAGGCTTCCTCGTGTATTGCCTCGGGGACCTTAATGACGAGATTAACAACCTTATACTTTATGATAACTAATGGCTTATCATGTATGTTTTGTAAATGGATCTTAGCATTCCCATTGCACTGTTTCAGTTTTCAATTTAAATTATATGTATTTGTTTTTGTTTGAATGATATCTTTGTGTTGTGCAAGCCTTGCGAAGTTGTTTTTCTATGATTGTAAGCGATTGCTCACTTTTTTGAGAAATGATTCTATTGTCTTTGTAAAACTTTATTAGAGTCTCTATATTATATTCCGATTGTTGTTTTAGTTTAAAATATGCTCCAATCGATTTGCTATCTAGTTTGGTAGCGGAAATTAATGGTTGATAAAGTTAAATTTTCCATTAAAAAAAAATTCAAACACCTACTTTCTCTTTTTGATTATTGATATACTTGGGTTCAAAACCAATATAGAATCTATACTTATTGGTATTGTATATATATACATATTATAAAGTCAAGGAAAATTAATAGAGTAATAAGAAGGGAAAAACCAGATGAATGCACAAAAACTATGGAAATTATGTTCTACATTTCATTCTACATGGAAAAATAAACCCAATGTTTCAACAAAATCAACAAAAAGAAGAATATCAGAGATCATATTCGGACAAGAACATGAACAGAAGAGGAGTGATAGCTGCTTCAAACTAAAGGTTCCGAAAACTGTCTGCTTTTTCGAGTCTAGTTGTACCAGAACTTGACGACTCGCCCATTGCTTCTGGAGAGGCAGAGGCTGCTGGTGGCTGTGATGACTCTTTTTTCAGAGAAGTGGACATCCCTGAAATCTCCTGTTCAAGTATGAAAAAGTTCACTCAAACCATCGAGTATGAAAATACGAAAGAGAAGTAGAAATGTTGAGGTTGAATTGCTCTACTCTCTCTTGTTTTCAGATGGGTTTTTCAATTTTCATATTATCCATGGTGTTAAACATGTTTTCCTCTTCTGAATATGTCAAAATTCTTTAGTCATAAGTTATTTTGACACCGAACGAAATTAGCGATTTTCTCATTGCACTTAAACTACTCTCAATACAGCAAAAAAGTTGAACTTACCTTCATCAAATGCAACCTCAAGTCACTAGGCTTGACTTGATTTCCAATGCATGCCATCACAAACTTGGAATTTTGGAACAATACATCAGCTGCAGCTTGCTTTTTCTCTTCAATCTGCCACAACAAAGAAAATAGTCCAAGACCGAAAGATATAAGTATCTAACTCAACAAATTAAAACACAGATCATTGTTAGCAGCACCAGGGATTAAGTATTAACCACTTGGACTAAGAAAAAATGTTGTTATATGTGGTGTTGTGATCAAGTGACTTGCCACCTAAGGAGCCAAGTAAGCACTCGGATAAGAAGACAGTTAAATTAATTATCTTAGCTGCTATCCTCTCCAGATTTCAGTTTGTACCAAAGCCTATAAAAAGGCTGTCATAACATTTGTAAGGGTTAATCCCAAAACAGAGAAACAGAGAGAGCATTAGAGGGTCGAGTGTGTGTCTTTGAGCTCCAAGAACTAAGTGTGTTTATTGTTAAGTTCTTAGACAAACATTGTACTGTTTTATTGACATTGAATAAAGATTATCAAAACCTGCGTGGCTTTGAAACTGTCCCTATAGTGGACTAAATCGGGATTGCAAAGCTTGTGGTGGAACCACTTAAAATCCTTGGTGTTCATCTTTTTCAATTTAGTTTTGTCAATCTCGAGTTTGTTTAGTTCTTGGTAATTTGTTAAGTTCTTGGGATCTTGATGTTTGGTAAGGTTTTTCACCACATTATGAAGAAGACATGAAAGAGATTAGCCACAATCATATTAAAGGCCCCCAAAATTTTATGGTTTACACAGTTCATTTGAAATTGAATGTTAAAACCAAACCCCATAGCAACTTGTGCTTCATGAAGAAACTACTAATATAGCTACTTAGATGCTAATTAGAATTTTGTTTTCCTCCAACAATGCTATGTACTAAATCATGCCCTCCGAACTTTTCAAACCGTTAAAAAATCTTCCCAAACTATTAAAATTGTTGGATTCAAAAATGGAAAATTTAACTACCGTGATGCCTAACAAAGGCATGATTTGGTCAATGTCAAAATTCAGGGATCCTAATCAGCCTAAAACAAAAAACCAGTTAGTAGTTTGTGGACACAAAAAGGTGTGACATTGGATTTTCAAGCTACACAAAAATGTATTTGATTATGATTTTCCATTATCAGAAATAAAAAAAAATCAAAAGTAGCAATCATTTAAGTATGAACTTTCTTTGAAAACTCAATACAAACAAACCAACTAACCCTCATCATAGAATAGATGAACTATGTGTGGTTACTTTCAACTTTCTCCAACTCTTCCCTCCAAAGGATCAAACAGAATAAAGAAAAGTATTACTTAATCTGTAGCTAATCCACAAACCCTTTCTCAAAATTTAACATAAATAAATTCATATGAATAAATCACAAAGAAGACACAAATTTTCTCAATACGAAATTTTATAAAAACCCAAAAAAGGGTTAATGATTTTGAAAGGAACGATTACAGAAAGTTATTAAATTTTTTCAAGAACTACAATTAAACGCTTGTGCCAATTGGATTTAGACTAATTATTAAAAAAATACAGAAAAAAAAGAGTTATTAAGATTAAAGCAGTTAGAAATAGAATCAAACCTCGTAATCTTCTTTCATGGCGGAAACTCCAGGACTCTTGTTCTATGAACCAACTACAGCGAATGAAGAGAGAGAGAGAGAACATGAATTTGAACTTGTGAAGAACTGTGTCTGAATATGAATAAATATTAAAAATGGAATTGCTATAACATCAAAGGCCTATTAGCTCAGCTGGTTAGAGCGTCGTGCTAATAACGCGAAGGTCGCAGGTTCGAGACCTGCATGGGCCATTTTTTTTCTAAGTTAATTTTAGTATGATCTAATTAAATATTTATTTTTTTTTACTTATAAATAGTAATCATTTTTTTATAAAGCAATAAAAAATGTTACTTATACAAAAATAAAGAAAATCGAAATTCGATAATAATTTATACATAATTACTGGTCTTTGACTTTAAAAAATAAGATTGTAATAATGAAAGCTAGTGAAAAAAGACATGAATTTATATTCAATACACAATCTAAGGATTTCCCCTTGCTTTGTTTTTGCTTCGCTCCTGTGTGTGTTACTCTTTGCTTGGCAAAAAAGACATGAATTTATATTCAATACCTTCCTTGATCCAAGTCGAGTTTTGCATTCTTTAGCTTGGTGCAAAAACTTCTCGCGGGTCTTGCTTACTACTTTGACTAGCACCTGACAAAAATCGAGATTGGATTGGTGTTCCATGGGTACAAGATCGAAAAGAATGCATTGGATGAATGCCCAAGCACTAAGAAGGAGAGACACTTTTAGAAGCAAATCAACAATCTAACCCCAGACCGGGGAGAAAGTCTTGCGGACTTCTGTTCTGATTTCACTATTATAAAATTTTCATATTTAGATGTATAAGACTCTATTTGAAATAATTGTTAATGTAACAAACTAATTAATCTAACAAAATAGAAGAATTGTTAGATTCATGATGGTATGATTAATTTTTTTTAACTCTTTTTTTTAAGATGGACATAACATACAAAAAAACAGAGGCAGTGATTATGAAAATTGTCTTTGAACTCATATTCCATAAATAAAAATAATTTCAAAGGCATATTTAGATGTAAGAACCAACAACATGTATGAAAGGGCAGTTTTAACTAAGATAGTAATCCCTCTAAAATGCTGATTATAACAAGAACACCGGGAATGCAGATTTACGAGTTCTTAAAAAAACAATAGTAGCAAGGTGAAATGGGAAATCATCGATCATGTTTCTTTGGTTGAAGGGCCCTTCTTTGCAGCCTCTGCAGCGGCTTTCTCAGCTTCTATCTCGGCAACAATGGCATCGATTTCAGCTTCTTCTAGTTGTCGCAGACCTTGTTCCCTTGTCATAACTGCAACTTCTATGTTCTTTCCTCCACTTTCAACAACCTTAAAAATCATTTTCACAATCCAGATGTCAAATTACAAGCCAATTATTTACCATGCAAAAACCAAGAAGACATTATTACTACATTAAGAAAATGAAAAGTGATTAATAATGTCTTAGCATGTGCACAAATGATTGGATGTATGTATATAAACAGCCTTTAGAGAAGAAATATAATGTTTCTTCTTTCTCATGAATTGTAAAGAAAGATTGTAAAGTCTATCAAGCTTTTCAGTGAGAATACAGACTTAGAGGTCAAGACTATCTAACAATCAACATCTCAAATTTATAAAAATAACAAATATAATTTTGTCAAATAAAGGGATTAGTTTTAAGCAACATTTAAGGTTCAGTTTTAGTGATTTAATTTAATCAAAATAAAATAAATGTTATCATCATTTCTAGTGATTCATTTATTTTAAGGAACTAAATAAAGTATGCGTTGTCCACAATTACTTACCTCAAGCAAAGCACGAATGGCGAGCTTGATGGTTTCTTGCCCAGCTGTCTCCTTGTAGTTTTTCTCAAGAAACTCACGTAATGAGTTAGAGTTTCTTCCAGTTGCATTTGCTTTCCAGGCTGAAAATGTCCCAGAAGGATCTGTCTGATATAGTGCTGGTGCACCTGTGTAGGGATCAAAGCCAATGATTAAAGTTGATAGACCGAACGGTCTAACACCACCACTTTGTGTGTACTTCTGTTGAAGTCCAGCAATGTAGCGAGTTATGTACTCAACAGTTGCTGGATCCTCAACAGTAAGTCGATGGCTTTGACATTCGATTCTCGCCTTGTTTATCAACACACGAGCATCGGCTTTAAGCCCAGCACATGCCAATGCAATGTGATCATCCAGGTTCACAATCTTCCTCACGGATCTGCACGATAAACAACCAATAAGAGAAGATAAACTTCTGTTCATCAAGTGTTATAATACACATGAAATGATCTCAACAACTTAAAATTCCTAACTCCAGTTTTTACTTAACATAGAATCTTCTTACTAGTTCAATTTCAATCTCCAATTTTCTTTTTATATATATATATATATCTTCCTCACCAATATGCTGGGCTTAATTGAGTATCAAACAGGGTCAAATTTCAATTATCAAATGCAATATAAAAGAGCCAATTTTAACATAAAAATCAAACCCAATGAATTTCAATTTCAAGCAAAACTAGAAAAAACCTACATTTCCTTTCTTTCATACTCCAAATAGAACCCCTGAAACCATTGCCAACTCTCAGATTTTACTCTTCTAACAAGTTCAATCTCCATTTTTTACATATATAAAACAACACAATTTATCCAAATTTCAAAGCTCATGCCTCATCGGGTATAGCTAAATCTCTCTTTAGATATATATATGTATCAAAGTTCAGTTGTAAGATTATGCAAAAGCAGAGTCAAATTTCAATTATCAAATGCAACATAAAAAGAAACCCAATGAAAATCAATTTCAAGCAAAAACCTACATTTCCCTTACATAAAACCCCTAAAACCATAACTTCACAAAAACTAGATCAATCCAAACCCCCCTAAAATGAAAACACTGCTAATCATAGATAAAAATCCAAACACAAAACCCTAGTTCAAAATTTTCCAAAATCTCACTCCACTCAAATCAAAAAAGTAAAATAAAACTGAGCTTAGGAAGAAGAGAAAAAAGGACCTGGAGTCTTGAAGTTTAGCAGTAGACTTCTTTTCTACCCCGAGAACGATGGTATCGGTGCCGCGAACTCCGACGGCGGCGTTACCCTTACGAACGGCCTCGAGAGCGTACTCGACCTGGAAGAGATGACCGTCAGGTGAAAAGACGGTTATAGCCCTGTCGTACCTGGCCATGGTTGTGGTTAGGGTTAGGGCTAGGTTTTCGAGTTCGTCTTCTTCGTTTTGTTATTTCTCTTTAGAAAGTTCGATCAGATCGGTTGCTCTGAGATTTTTCCGTCTTCTTTTTTTGAAGCTTTTTTTATGGAACCTTAATTGAGCCACAAGCCAAGCCAACTCCATATAAAACGATATGTCGTTTTTTCATTCTCATGAAAACGACACGTCGTTTTTGTTAAGTACAAAACGACGTAGCTTTTATTAACCAGAAAACGACGTGTAGTTTTATTTTTGCGAAAGCCAGTAGACATGGACACCGGTTCCGCAATTAAATGGAGAGAAAAAGAAGATATTTATTTACCATTTTCAAAAATAAAAATGAAAAAAAAATAATGAGATATTTATAATTTTTTAAGATTTTATATTTCATATTTAAATTCCAAAAAATATCTCATTGTACTTTAATTTATATTAATTTAGAGATCGGTTCATACTCTTCTATATAGGTGTTTCATACTAATTAATGTCATCATAATAATGAGAGGAAGAGTAAAGAATAGACAATAAAGTAAAGGGAAGGAAGAATAAGAAAGAGTTTTGTTATAATGGATAACAATAATTTATCCATGGTCGAAGTCGAAGGTAAGACTATCATAACTATATGCAAATATTTGTATATATAATTCTTAGTATTATTATTGGATTATCACTAATCTTATATTCATGACAGGTAGCAAGAAGAACATCAACAATAAAGTGACTTTTCCATTTGAAATGGATCAAAGTGTCTATTATTGTGTTGTGTCAAAATATTTCACGTACATGTTATGTCATGCCGATATAATTGAACTTGAGATTCCTGTTTCTTCTCAAGAATCAGACGATGAAGTACAAAATATAGAATTATCAATGGAATCGTCTAATAATTCTTTATTTTCTCAAAAATTAGAGGAAACACAAAAAATAGTATTATTAGATGAATCATCTGATAATTCTTCATTTTTTCAAGATTCAAATGAAGCACAAAAAGTAGAATTATCAACTGAATCATCTGATGATTCTTTATCTTCTTGTGAATCAGACGAACTACAAAAAGACGTAGTATTACCACCAGCACAAAAAGTAGAATTATCAGTTGAATCATCTAATAATTCTTCGTCTTCTCAAGAATCAGACGAAGAACAAAAAGTGGAGTTGCTAACTGAATCATCTAATAATAATTTTTCTCAAGGATCAGACGAAGAACAAGAAGTAGAGTTGCCAACTGAATCCTCTAATAATAATTCTTCTCAAGGATCAAACGAAGAACAACAAGTGGAGTTGCCAACTGAAACATCTAATAATAATTCTTCTCAAGGATTAGACAAAGATCAAAAGGTAGAATTATCAACGGAGTATTTTGAAGATTATGGCAAAAAATTTCCACCATTAAAGCCTTCTTTGTACAAACTGCCATGGCTTTAGAAATAGTACTATTGTTTCTCCTTACCCTATGATGATTTATTTATTTATTTAGTTTTGATTTTTGTTTGAATATTATTTGTATATTTTTTTAGCATAAAAATTTAGTTTTCATATTTTTAATAGAAAATTTGTGGTTTATATAATTTCAAATAAACATATTTATAATTTTTATAAGGAAAATTACTTTATATATTATTTTTTTTTTACTTTTTTTTCAAATTTATGGTTTGTATTTCTAAAGTGGTTTTTTATGTGGGTTACTATACAAATTTTAGTTACGCTTTAAGTTGCTCCATTAGTTGCAATAGAGTTTCTATGTAGAATTCCATAAAAATGTAAAAAAAAAAAAAAGACACAATGTTTTAAAGTGTAAAAATAAATTAATTTTAAGTATATATTAATTCATTGACAGTAAACATATAAAATAAAATATGAACATAAAAAATTGGATTACATTTCAAAAAAATAAATAAAAAAGAAATAGATTTCTTTTAAAATTAAAAATCTATTCCAACTATAATAATTATGAAAAGAATAAAGTAATAAATGAAGAAAAAAATTCTTAAAAAGAACAAATATTTTTAGTTTCAACATCACTTTTTTTATTATTTTATATTAGTGCAAAAGAGTTAATTTTCGTTTTATTTTATTTGTTAAGCAAGAGAAAAAAGGAAAATATTGTGGGTGTGTTTAGTATGTGTTGAAAGTTGAATATTACAAGTAAATATTAAACTCAAACCGAACGCAGCTTAACTCGTTTATACAAATAATTATGCTTAATTTTGGTTAACTTATTATCAATTTATGACAATTTTAACAGGTTTACAATTTTGTTATGATACATTTGTGAGTAATTTAACTAAATAATTTACATGTAATAAATTTAAAAGTGTATACTCTTACATAGGTCATTACTCAAATTTATTTAAGGCAAATTCAAACTTACTTATTTCGTGTGGGTTTCGATTCATGTTATCGTAATCCAAATTGTCACCCCTAATGGGTCTTAATTCCTTAGCATAAGCAATAAAATAGACCAATAGTGATGCTAATCGACACACATTTTACTTCTTTTTTTCGCACTTCAAACGTTTTTTAGTTTCAACCATAATTTTAGTGTGCTATCAACTAAGAAGCATAGCCAGCCTTTTTTAGTGTGGAAAAATATTAGGAAAATTGTGTTATACATATTATTATGTACATTTTCAGTAATTGTAGGGAGTAGTAACCTTATCTATATATATATTTATATAAATTTTACATGAGAATGAGATGAGAAAGCAAACTTATTAGCTAACCAACTCTGTCTTTGACTTTGTTTTTGGATAGTTAGAGTGATTTTGTTTTAGTGAGTGAAAGAATGGTTGAAACCATTAACTTATAGTCAATAGGCTTAGTTAGATAAGCATCCATTCCCACCTCCAAACACTTGGTTTCATCAGATGACATTGCATGAGCTGTTAAAGCCACAATAGGAATATGTAAACTACTTCCTTCTTCTGATTTTCTTATTGCTTTTGTTGCTTCATAACCATCCATCTTTGGCATCTGAAATCAAAAAACACACATAAACATGTTACTAACGGCCCTGAGATTGGACGGACCTTAAAAAAAAGAAAAGAAAATCAAGGGGTCAATTTTGGGGCCATTATTACTCAGGGTAGGCTCTGGGTGGACTCTAAGTACAGGCCTAGCATGCCTTAATTACCGCAGGCATGACCCTGTTAACAGGTATTTCGTGCTAAGCTGATTTGCTCGTTTGTTTGTTTGTTTGTTTGTTTTATATGATTTTACCTGACAATCCATTAGAATCAAGTCGAATGGAGGGGGATTCGATTTTTCGTCTTGTGAGCTTGTGCAGGCATCTTCTTCTGCATTGAGTGAGCAATATAAAGCCTCTACTGCTTGTAATCCATCACCAACCGCGGTCACCATCGCCCCCATTTTCTCGAGCATTATGGTTGCCACTCTTTGGAGAACCGGTGTGTCTTCAGCGATCAATATCCTTAGACCTTCAAGAGATTTATTGTCATTCATAGCTTTAGCTCCAAAACAATGTCCTTGTTCTTTAGGAGGAGCAATGAGCTGTTGTTGTGATGCAGATATCGAGTTTCTTGATTCGGGTTTTGTGTTGTTATTGCTTCCAATCTGTTCTTGATGATGATAATGTTGATGATGATGATCTTTCTTTCTCATGTTGTTTTCATCTTGGTACACATGAGTTAATTCAACTAAGCAATTTTTAACACCTTGGTATTTAGAAGATTGAAGTTTAGTCATTTTCTCCCTTTGATTTTCTTCCATTTGAAATGTAGATTGACCCAAATCAGAGATATCAGATTCATCACTACTAGCACTCTCAAACTGAGTTGAATCAATCTCAAGACACTCGTGCAAATCGCCTTCTTTCCCGTTATTACTTCTCATAACACTTGTGCTACTACTTCTCTTCTGATGCTGATGCTGCTCAAGATTTTTCTCCTTTATAACAGCCTCAAGAATCTGAACCATTTTCGCCTTGTAAAGAGGTTTGTTAACCATTAACACATGACCTTTTCTCCTAAGCTCCATCTTAATCGGGTTTGATGTGTCATGATTTAGCATCCAAGCGAATTTCGCCTTACCATGGTACTTATCAAGAAAGTTAAGCTGTTCTTTCCATATATCAGTGCTCAAATCAAGAACAGCTATGTCCACAACCATAAGAAAATATGGATTTCTCATTTCATAAACATTAAGCAACTCAGCTCTCAAGTTATCATTCAGCGAAAACTGTGTTTCGAAACCTTTATTTCGAACTGAGTTACTTCCTTGAAAAAGTTCCTTGAGAATTTGTGTGAGTTCATTCCAATCAGATACTTCTATGTTGAACACTCCATTTTTTCTCAACCATTGTGACATGATCAATCTTCCCATGCTTCCATTTAGTGCAAGCAACACCTGAAATTCAAGTTAAAAAACAACACATTCTCAATCTAATTAAGCTGATGAGTAAAGATTAGCCTAATGGAAAAAGGCAATTATATACTAAGTTACTAACCACCAAGCCATGCTTTGCGAAATCGATTTGACAATGTTGTTCTATGCTATCTGCTGGTGTATTGAGAACCAAGTAAAGCTGCATTAGAGTTCCAGGACTGTTTTTCTTTACAACCTTGATTTCACCACCCATTTTATTGACCTGTCAACAACAACAAAAGTGTTAATATAATTAACAAACCGAGTTACTCTACTTATTACCAATTGATTTCGAGCACATTAAAGTAAAGTTTCATTCCTTTGTCTATTCATTGGTTATAGAGCACATTAGCTCAAACGAGCGCTCGGTTCAAAACAATAGCAAGCCAAAAAGAGCTGCTATATCCGTTTCAAGATTGATCTTGAGACGCTGAGTTACTCTACTCATTGCCAAAAAATGAAACTCCTCGTCCTACTTTCTAAATTTTCATTCCCATGTCTAATCTTACATTTAAGAAGAATTAGACTTAAAACTCACCAAAGTCCTTACAATGCAGAGTCCAAGACCAGTACCACCATGCCTGAAAAAACACAAGAAATTCAGTTTTAAGTTAAAACAAGATATTAGAGAGTTGCATACAACAGAATTCAATAGTTTAAAATACATACGTTCTAGTAGTAGAGGGATCTGCTTGCTCGAAACTTTCGAAAACAGACTCCCATTTACTTGTATCAATCCCTACAAAATTCCAATGACACAATTTAGAAAACTTGAAAGAAAGAAAAAGAGCCCATTTCATGTGCTAGACAGATAGTTTTTGAAGATTCATACCGCAGCCAGTGTCGTCGACCTCAAACCAAAGAATCTTTTTGTTGTCTTTCTTAGGTGTTTCCCTTGCATGATGACCTTGATGCCTTAGTTTCATCTTGTGTGCACATCTTTGTTTCTTATGTTCATGAGGGAACTTACTCCCTGTGCTATTAAAGGTATTGAAATTTTGACACCACCCTCTAAGTATGACATGTCCCGCTGCGAAATGAGTTTCGAAACAATGAAATCTTGGAATGTAACACACTTGCTAAGTTGCTACCAATGGTAATTCTTAAGTTTACTTACATGTAGTGAATTTGATTGAATTGCTGATTAGATTTGCAAATATTTGTACAACTCTTGCAGAGTCCCCTTGAACTAATCTTGGCATGTCATCTAAGATAGAAAGTTTCTAAGATTAGATTAGATGTAATGAAGAAACACAACATTGTTAAATCTTGTACAAATTTGTGTTTGATTTTCTAAGATAGAAAGTTTCTAACCAAGCAAATTTATCGAAAACAGAAAAAGTCATACCAGAAAGATCTAAGACAGTCTCCACATTGTGGTTTATGCATTGAACTGAGAACATATCAACAAGCCCTTCAAGCTCTCTTCCCAAGTCAAATTCAGCTTCTTCCAACACAAGTTTTCCAGATTCAACCTATAATATATAGAATATAAAATATTTCAAAACTCATACCATCATTGATACTAGGGCATAATCATATCAACTTTTTGTATTCATAACTCACTTTGCTGAGATCTAATATGTTGTTAAGAAGCCTAAGCAAAGCTGTTGAGCATTTTCTGATCTGTGTAACTGTAGCATATTGTTCATTTGTGAGGCAATCATCACATATTAGAATGTCCAATAATCCAATAACTGCAGCCATTGGTGTCCTCAATTCATGACTGTCATCAATCCAATAAAAAAATTGTCATTTACTTCTCATCTATGAAACACAATATAATACTAACAAGTCTTTAATAATTTGTCTCTAATTCAATCAAATAACTCAAGACTAGCCCCTATGAGAGAAGGGTGTGTTCAATTAGTATGACCAACCAATCTCATACTTAATCGATGTGGGGTATCAACTCAAGTCCCCTATTCAATTAGTATGACGACTTTTAGAAGGTGTCCAAAAATAAATTCTTACAGGCTATGCCCAAAACGGATAATATCATACTAATGTGAGAGTCAAAGTGAAGTTGGATAAATAGGGCCCAACAATAAGAGTAAAAATCTAAGAAAGAAACAAAAAAAGGCGAACCTCATATTCGCTAGGAATTGGCTTTTGTAGTTGCTAGAAGCTTCTGCTCTTCTTCTTGCATCAAGATGACTAATGAGTTCAGCTCTAAGTTTCATTTCTTTAGATACTCCATTAGTAAGTATAAAAATACAAATGCATCCAATCACTAAAATACACAATGATGCAGATATCAATATAACCAATGTTTTCAAAGCTCTCTCATCCACCTTTCCCATTATATACTTTCTTGGAATAATTATAACACCCACCTGCATTAATAACAGTTACAAGTTACAAAAAATTGAGAATAAGTAACAAACAAAGAGAAATTTCATTACAAAATTTGAAAGAATCATTACCAGAGGAAGTCTCTTTAGTTTTAGGAAAAATGAGTCAATGTAATATTGCTGATTACCAAGCTGAGCATTCTCAATATGAACTTCATGACTAGGAGGAAACTCATTCCCATATTTTCTTTGTAACCAAGTTGCCCCCATTCGAATAACCTCGTCCTCAGAATCGACAGCCATCATAAGTTTAGGCCCTTTTGTTGTGTTTCTCAAGAGAGGAGCATTAGTTGAAGTTGAAAGCAAGTAACCTTCTTGTGATGTTAAGTAAATATGGCCACTATGAAACTCAACAAGCTCTTTCATAAGTTGTCCAACGCTATACAAGGCGGTGGTAACACCAACAACGGCGACTATGCTCTTATTAGCAGCATCCATAACAGGCAATGCTGCTGAAAGCATAGGGGAACCTGAGTATTTGCTCACTGCAACATGCCATGTTGCTACACCATCGGGAACTTGTGAAAGACCGGCGATATTGATCAAATCCTCTGGTGGGATAGGCCTAGCTTTTCCCAACTTATCGCCTGTGATTGGATCGAGTGGCTCTTTGTACCATATGGCTGAGAAATTGCCATGTATGGATTGATCATTCCATACTTGGTGTGATGAAAGCATTTGGGAAGCATCATAGTTTTGTCCAGCACTTATTGAGTAGTTTGAAAGATCAGAGTAAATGTAGAATGTGTTGTTGCTTCTGTGATCTCTATGAAAGGCTTGAACAAAACCATTTCGGTAGTTTATTGTGATTGCATTTAGAGCTTTTCTGCTTGCAAATAACGCCCATGTCACATCCCTCATTGATTCATAAAGCTGCTAATGATAACATAACTTTTAGTAAACTAAACTCAACTAAAACAAACAAATCATTACTTTAATTCTTACAAATACCATCTAATGCTAAGTTTGCTTGGTTAGAAACCGAACAAAGAAAATGGAAGGAAAATCAACGAATACTAAGTAATGGTAAGTTTGTTTGGTTGGTTGGAACTCTCTTTTCTTCCATTTTTCAAGTAATAGTCATGATTCTACTGAAATAGTTTCCAATACTTTAAATTGCAACCAAACAAAAGAAATGAAAATCGACAAATACTAAGTAATGCTAAGTTTAGTTGGTTGGAATGACATTTCCTCTCATTTTGGGAAGGAATAGTCATTCTGCTGTAATGGATTCCAATACTTTAAATTGCAATCAAATAAAGGAAATGGAATAAAAACCGAAATACTAAGTAATGGTGAGTTTAGTTGGTTAGAACAGTATTTCCTCCCATTTTTGAATGAATATTAATTTTACCGAAATAGTTTTTCGAAACAAAGAAAATGGAATGAAAATCGTCAAATACTAAGTAATGGTAAGTTTGATGGGTTGGTTAAAACAACGTAACCAAATAAAGAAATAGAATGAAAACCAACAAATAGAACAAAACAGAAAACAGTTGAATAGAATGATTTCTTAGCAAACCAACCTCAACTTGTTCAGCTTGAGTAGTAGGGTTGCTATAACGTTTGATGACATACTCAGAGAGTTTAACCTGAGCAGTTGTGATTTCCGCCGTGGAATTCAAAATGTTCCACATCCTCAAAATGGGGCGTTGAAGAAGTTCATGGCGAAGACCATAAGCCAAATTACTAAGTGATTTTGCAGTGTAAATCCTTGTAAAATGCCATGTCAAAATGGTCAAAAGACCAATCAAAATAGCTAACATAACCTAACAAAAAAATCACAACAACAAGAAAAATAAGATAACATAACATAACATAACATAATAATTAAGAAGAGAGAAAATAATTAAAAACCAACCATAATGGCAAGACGAGCAACAAAGACACTATAATATGAAGAAAGACAATATGTATTTGCATATTGAAACTCTTCTCTTTCAACGTCTCTATGAAAAACTCTTCTACCACGAGGTGTTATGATTGTACTTCTTCTCCATGAATTGGTAGCAAAACCAGTAATTTTATCAAACACCCTTTTTAGAAGAGAGCCCATTTAGATCAAAAGTTGTGATCTTTTCTTTGTTTTGGTATTCTCAACAACAACAACATTCATATGATGATGATGATGATCATCATAACAAGTGTTAAAAAGGGATTTTCTTTCTTTCTTTCTTTGAACTTTTCTCTTTATAAAAGTGCCATGCATTAGCACAAACTTGTTATATGAATATGTAAGAGAGAGAGAGAGAGAGAGAGAGAGAGAGAGAGAGAGAGAGAGAGAGAGAGAGAGAGAGAGAGAGAGAGAGAGAGAGAGAGAGAGAGAGAGAGAGAGATGGGTGTGTGAGCCACTAGAAGAAGAAGAAGAAGTTGGAGGAAGAGGCAGATGTACCTCTTTCTCTTTGCATTGAAAAAGTGGGAAATGACACAAGAACCAGTATATAATATTAAAAACATTCTCAATCAATCCCACTCAACTTTTGTTCTTATTAAAGTTAAACCCCTATATTAAATTACACAAATACTAATATATTGTAGGTAGTTATTGATTTTTTATATTATCTAATTTATTAAATTATGTGAAATTTGATATTGAATTGTACTTATAACAAATGTTATCTCTTGTTAATGTTGTCAATAGTATTGTTATTTGATATTAGTAGTGTATAATATTATTATGAGATTATATTTTTATAAATAGTATTTTGAGTTAATATTATTTTAGACCATGTATTCTGTGAAAGTTATTGATTGGACTATTTATTTTGTAAAATAATAAATTGGACCTTTAATTTTTTAAAATAGTACAAAATAGTATTTTAAGCTTAATTCTTGATAATTTTTTTTTTAATATAACCATCTTGAAAATAATAACAGTTACAGAAAATATATTCAATTTTTTCATAACAACTCTAGATCAAATTATTATTAATTTTTATTTTAACAAAAAATTAGTACTTACTATTTTAAAAAATACAAAATTTAATTTATTATTTAACAAAATAAAAAATTTAATCAATAACTTAAATTTAATATTAAATTATACTAATAATAAAATATCATTAATTTCATTTAGAAATTTTGTTAGAAACAGTCTCAATCCCACTCAACTATTCTCTCTCTTGTTTTGTCGATTTTCCATTTGCCAAAATTGGACCATGGAATTAATTTATAAATATATATGGTGAAATTAATAGATATGTGTTAAGAGTTGAGCCATAAAAATATATGCACATATTTATTCACTCACACAAACAATCAATATTATTCTCTTCACTACTATTATTATGAGAAAGAGAATAGAAAGAGGGAATCCATATCAATTATCAACTAGAAAAGAGAAAAATAAAATCATCATTTTAACCCATTTATATTCTCTTTTTGTTTTTACATGTATTAATTCCCCCAATTCAACTCTGCATTTACTCTCTCTTTTTCCTTTTTCTTTTTTCATGTTGAGATAATTAGAAACTCAATGGATCCAAAAGTCAAAGACAACAAGAAAGGTTGTATTAGCAGTAAAAAGAATTGTATGTATAGTTTAAACTTTTAAGATAATTACTAATGACCCAATTAAAAAAAAATTGAAATATAAGACTCTTATAACTGAAATTTTCGAAATTATTAAAATGACTGTAAGGATAAGAAAGAGAGATCTGTGCTACATGGTAAGTAAAAAAAAAACTAAATCAAAAGATCCCTCTTTTTTCCAGCAAAAAAAAAAGTATTATTTTCATTATTATTTATTTATATATACATATCTTTCGGTGTGTTATGATGTTTTATTGGTAGTAACTTGAGTTTTAAGTCTCCATAGTCAAAAATTCAAAGAAAGGCCAACCAAAATATTTATATATACAAGAATTATTTTTAAGGGCTTTTTCATTTTTACATTCTAAAACAGTTTTTTTTTGTATTTTTACGGAATTTTACATAGAAACTCTTATTGCAATGCATTTATGTTATACGGCTTTAGAAACAAGCACGTAAATTTACAAAAAAAAAAGTTAAACATTTATTAATAAAAGAATTATTTTTAATAGTAATTTGAGACGTAGATACTTAAATTTATTTTCAGATACAGTAATAATATTTAAATTATATTTTTGGAATTTTTCGTAAGTATTAGCTGTAAAGTGTTATTATCCATGTGTTATTTTCTTATTTGTATATTTAAATGAATTTTTTAATAAAAATAAAAATTTAATGACTTGGACCAAAAATCGCAGTAACAAAAATTACAGTAGAAAGATTAAAACACTTAAAACTCTATGACATGTAGAGGCAAGACTAATTACAGTAGCAAAAATTGAATTGCAGTAACAAAATCCCGACCAAGTTGCACCTAAGCCCAAGGAAAGTCGACGAGCCTGGCCGAAGAAAAAAGACAATTTCTAATAACTATAAATTTAAGAATTAAAAAACCTTAATTTTTTCACACAATTTTATTAGTTATACAAAGCCATTAAGAAAAGGTGAAAAAGACCAAATATTTTTTTAAAGCACAAGTGTAGCAAACTTAACGTACTTAAATTAAAAAAAAAAAATTAAAGGACAATAGTGACATCAATGAAAGAAAGCCTTATCACCAAAGTTAGTGACAATAATAATAATATATTATATATATAATTACATATTAATTGTATGCATGATATGAGAATTGAGATAAGTATAGTGTTTATATATTATATTTGACTACTTGAAATGAAATGAAATGAAATGAAAGCATGCAGGTACAAACCTACCTATATAGTCAAATTTTCTACTTATTATGAGAATCCACAAACAAAATCTACTCTTTTTCTTAAATATATAAGAAATTATATTAATCTTAAAAGCAATAAAAAAACAAAAAGCATAGGATAAGTCATATGGAATTATATATGGCCATTTGGGTAAGTGGAGATAGCTTACAAACAATCCATTTTCGATAGAGACTACTATATAGTGTTATGTGTATATATATAGTCGGCTATATATATTATAATATAACATATATATACATTATATAGAAACTTTTGAAGAGTGTAAGCGTGCACCATGTGCATTGACTTGGCATATATATATATTTATGATCAAATTGTCCTCTAGAACACTGTATTTGTGATCCACATCACTTGTCCATATATAAAAAAAATACAAATATACATATATATATCATTATATATATATGTGTGTATGTATGTATAGCTCCCACAAAAGGCTTACGCAACAACCACTACACTATATCTATATGTAATACTAGTAGTAGTAGTGCACTAGTGCTTAAGAGGTAAATTTAGTTTACAAAAAAGGCTTATATTAGGTAACAATTATCAAATAAAATTGTTATAAAGTACTAATTAAAGATAATTAAAGATAACGTTTTATAATTTGTTATTGATATTTTATAATAATTATTAATTTATGTATGATTTAATATTTAATTACATAACATATTTAGATGGTATTATGATATCTTTTAATATTTTTCACACACTAAATATAATAGAAAGAAGAAGAGGATAATATATATAAATAAATAAATAAGAATATTTGTGCTTTGATCTTGTTTGAGGACTATATTCTTCTTTAATTACAAAAACATTATTCTCTAATTTTACAACCTTTTAACTTGGAGCACTATTATTAGATATGTTTAATTTTCACACTTTTCTGTTTGGACTTAAAATAGACTGTCCTTTTTCTCCTCCTCTTCTTCTTCGTATTACATAAGATATTTTATGCTAATGACTTACTTAGATTATTGGTGATATTTTTATTTAAAATTTGGAAAATAAAAATAAAAAAAAAAAGGATACCAAGAAAATTCTTAGGTATGATTGATCAATTAATTGATGCCCCAAATGCCCATAATTTTTTTTTGCCTATTGAATTGATAAGGGACAAGACGAATCTCTTCAGTCATTGAAAATGATCACAAGAAAATACACGTGTCACTATCAGAATCAGACAAAAGAATCCACAGTTGGCTCTTTGGGTGTATAATAAGAATTTTAGTAATTTTTTTCTTTTCACACCAAAAATAAAATAAGGCATTTGATTCGTTACTTAAAGACTTGTTATATTATAAAAAAGACATTTGAGAATATTAGTGGCCTACAATTAAAGGTACATACAATACACCCATCAAATTTTTTTGTACCTGATAGATAGATGTTGTTGGTGCTCCAATAACAAAATGCATGTATATATATATATATATATAATATTTATTGTATTGTACTGCTACACCTACTACTACTACATTACAATTAAGTATTAAGTGGTAAACGCGTGGCAATCGATATTGGGCCAATCATTCTTCATGGGCTTTCTTCATTGGACAATAGGCTATTGTATTGGGGCCCACGGCCCAATAGATATGCAGCTTGCAAACAAAGTTGGGTACCAGTCAAAGCCACACTGAAGGAACTTTAATGAACTAAAGAAAGATTTTAAAGGTTAGCATTGTTACGGGCTAATAAGATTCACTAGACACGCTATAATTGATTAGCAATTCTTTATAATATTTATTAAAATAAAATAACTGAAATCGATATTGAGTTGCACTAATAGTAATATTACACCTCACAACACAAGAGTATTAGACACTATGAGTGTCCGATATTGAGTTGCACCAATAACGATATTACACCTCACAGAAATATTAGACACTATGAATGCCCACTAAAGGAGAAAGAAATACTAAATGACACTTTTAGTATCTAGCACTACTGTGAGTTGTAATATTATTATTAGTGTGATTGAATATTAGGTTCCACTTGTTTTACTTTAATAAATATTATAGAAAATCGCTAATTAATTATAGAACGACACTTCATCGTGGTGCTATGCACCATGGATGCCTCATAGCATAGATCTTCTCTAAAAGGTACATGTGGTGTCTATTCTAACACCCTCTTAATATCGTTATTGGTGTAATTAATGTAATAACTTTTAATATCGTTATTGGTGTCATATAATTTAATGTAATAACTTTTAGAAAGTATCGCTAATCAATTACAAAGTGACACTTTTAGAAGGTGTTAAGTACCACTAGTACTCAATAACAATACCCAGTCTTTTAATAGGGAATCACTGATATTTTTATTGATGTTGATGCAAAATTAACGATTATTTCTTCTTTAAAAGACCAAAAAGAACGGCTTTTCATAGATTATCAAAGACATTAATCTCCTTACCTAACAGGATGTGATGAGCTGATGATAAAGATTGAGAAAAGGATTGTGAAGAAAACGATGTTTAACTACTTAATATGAGGAAACAAAATAAGATATTTTCACCTGATGAAGAACAACTATGATGAAGCTTTTACTAGAAACAAAACAAAGTAGAAGAAAACACAGAAGAACACATTAATTTATGCCTTGCCAACATTACCTGGTGGGCTTTTAGATTTAATACCATTGAACAAACTTTCCTGTTTCAAAAAAAGGAAGAAACTATACACATCAGTACAATAAACAAGACAGAGATACAGATCAGCATCATGTTCATATTGTTACTCCATCAATAAAAAAGAAGATTTCTTATAAATTACAATGAATAACACAAACTAGGCTTAAATCTTTGCCTTTGTCACTGTGATTCCATCAATTGATTACTTTGAATCCTTTTTCTTAGCTTTTTTCACTTCAGAAGCTGCAGCTTTTGCTAAAGAAGTAGGTTTAAGAACACTTTTTGGATTGAATGCCTTTCGGATTTTAAACGCAGTCCATGCGGTCCCTATGGCGTGTCCAGCTGCATCAAGTCCTTCGTTCGTTGCCTTTGCTGCTTCTTTCCCATACCTGTGACGAAAAATAAAATAAAAAATTGAACATGTCACTATTTCTATTGCCTTCTAACTTAACTGTTTTGCACATCTCTATATCACTTTGTGAAATCATTTTGTATACTGCTTTTCGGGATCAAGATGAATTGTACCTTTGGGAGACCAGTTCGGTCGTTACAGTTGAAGATGTTGACATGACATTTTTTCCGGATACTTCCACAGCATCACAGACCTTGCCTGTAACATTAAATTGAAACTATGAATATGGCACATAGGAAAACTGCAAAGCTGTCCAGTGGATATAATATTCCTCTTCTAACAAAATTGTCAAATGGTTATAATATCCTCTTACAACATCTAGGGAAAATTACAGCTAGTATCCAACTCAACAACATTGACAAGAATTAGGCTACAGCTGATATCAGAACTCTCGAAACTCCAATTGGAAATCGTCATAGGGAAAATTGGAATTTGATTTGTTCTAAATGAGATTGCAAAAAACATTTGACTAATCCTAACTGAAGTTCTCAATCGGTTGGGAGAGTGAGTATGTGTGTGTGTGTGGAACGGGGGTACAAGGTCCTCCATAAACTTATAAAAAAGAAGAAGAGAATCAGATAAAGTCGTTTCAAATCATATGAATGAAGATGGTAAATTTTAATTGTCAAATACAGGAGAAAAATTGATAGGTAGACGATAGACATGAGAGACATCAACATAAAATGCAGAATCATACTTCATATCAATATACACTATACAAAGAACCAAAAAGAGAGTGAAAACAATATCTTATTTCATGAGTAGAAAATCAGATAATCTACTTACTAAAGCCATCGAGTGACGCAAGTACAATTTCCCCAGGAAGAAGGCCAAAAAATTTCTTCCCCACTTTTGAGTTTGCCACTGAACTTGTAAAGAATCCAGATACTTTCACAACTCCTGAGAGGACTCCATTTGCTACTTTCTCTGTCATTTTGGTCATCCTCTTGACCCTGCACGGACAGTCAAGCTGAGGAATTGTAATGTATTCAAACACAAACAGAAAAAAAAAACAACTTAAAATGAAACAGTGAGAAACGAAAGTATAGTGTCTGTGACAACTATATTTCATTATATTTGAAGTTCAATCTAATGAAACTAAATTAAAACTGAAGCTACAATAAGCTAGCATGGAAAAGCAAATACAAAGTCCAATTTTTGGAAAAAGTAGCATGGGAAAAGGAGGGATCAAGATCCAAACTTTAATCCGACTGCTGAAACTAGCATACTCTGTTTTTAGAATATAAAGGGAAAAATATAATCTGAAAAGTGTACCATTTATTGTACCAATCCTAGAAAATGACTATAGAATGTACGAAATCTTCTATACAAAAACAGTAAAAAAATCCATTTTTCTTCAGAAAGTTTTGTAAAAATAGTCTTTTATGAACAACTTTATTAGTAAAATAACTTTCTAAAAATTTATTAGCAAAATAACTATGTTTGGTCACACGAGCAACCAAAAATTACACTGCGCAACTATAAAACGACTATAAATGGTCAAATTTACACTATGGGGACCATATTGTGTAAATTCAATACGGTTATTTTGCAAATTTTTCATTTTCTAAGTTGTTAGTTTGACAAATATTCCATTTTTTCCATTTAAATTATAGAAATAGTCAGAACAAGACACACAAACCCAATATAACAAAGGATAAAAATACTCAAAACCCAATTGAAAAGACAATATCTTTACCTTTTAATCCTCCTCATAGTTTCAGGACTAATCTCCCTCTCTTCACTCAAACTCATTCTTCTTTTCATAACTTCATTCCCCCATTTAAGCCTATCCACAGTCACATCACCACACCACAAAATTCCCCTGATCACTTGCCCCGAACCAGCAGCAATGAGCTTCGCCGCGGTGCCACTATACTCTTCCACATTGGGAGCAAGAGTAGTCCAGTACGCCGCACTCCTATCCTCCATCAACTCCTTTGTCTTCTTCTCCTTTTTCAAATCTGCCGGAGAAGTCTCCCTTGCCACAGACCCATCCAAAACCTCAGACCCCTTTTTCGCCTTTTCCGAAACCTCTTGCACCGAAAAACAACTGTAATGCTGCAAAATTCCATCCAATTCCTTAACCAACCGCTCTTGCCCCTTGGAAGCAATAGTCAACCCGTAATTCAACAAACTCTCAGCATCATTTGCAGCATTTTCCCCCTTCTCATCCCCCGAATCAGAATCCGATTCCGAACCGTGTTCCCTCGGTGTCCTCATCGAAAAGAAGTAATGCGAATCATCAAGCTTCACGGCTGCTTCATCCTTAGCCAATGGCCATTGGATCTCATCCCCGATTCGTGCGAGAACAGCAACGATGTTACCACCCTGACGAAGCTGAACCACTGTGAAATCGCCTGAAGCGAGCTCAACACTGTAATGCTTATCGATGAGATGAAGAATGGCGCCGGGAATTCTGACGATGGTTTCTTCAATGGCTTCGGGTGGAGCCGTGGGTGCGGAGGGTTCGGGGAATAGATTCTCGACTAGGTCTGTCATGTCAATGGTGGGGTAGAGATTTGAAGAAGAAGAAGAAGAAGGGTTAGGGTTTGGAGTAATTGGATGATCGGGATTGGAGGTGTTGACCTCCGGATACATTGAATTTCTTCTGTATGTAGGGTTTTGGGAAGCCATTGTTGTTGATTTTGAAATTGATTTTAGGAATTGGGGATTAAGGTTAGGGTTTGTTAATTGATGAAAGATTGAAGCTTTGGGTATGGGAGTTAGTTGCAGTAGCTGGGGAAATGGGTTTGGGTTCTTAACGGAATTCGATGACGTGACAGTTTTAAACTCCCGCGCCAATACCGGCAAAATTAAATTAATAAAATAAAATAAAAATAGACATATAAATAAATAATTTATAATTTAAAAAACAAATTAAAAAGGAACGTAAAATAATTTTAATTAATAAATTCTCTCTTCATAATTAAAGTATCATATATAATCTCATATAACTTATTAAAATTAGAGCTCTTAAAATACATAATGAAGGGTGGAATACAAGGCGGAGGTAGTTGAGGCTTTAGGGGTTAAGGAGGCCTTTAGTTGGATCAAGAATAAAGGGTGGAATACAATGGAGGTGGAAACTGACAGCTTACTCACTGTTCAAGCAATTTTTAGTATACAACAAATGTCTTCGGTATTTGGTTTGGTTACTAATGATTGTAAAACTTTACTCTCTTCTTCACCAAATACTAGTTTACGTTTTGTTAAACGATCAGCAAATCGAGTGGCACATTTTGTGGCTAGACGCTCTCGATTTTACTCTGATCGTAGCATTCTTGAGAATAATGTTCTAGCTGATCTTCAAGCTATTTTGTAATTAGAATGCTCATTTCAATGAAGTTGATATTTCATTTTCAAAAAAAAAAAAATACATAATGAAAATATAACCTTTAAAGAATAAGGAGTGATAAAAGAAAAGTAGAAATTAAAATAGAAAATATCATATTAATGTCACATGTATAATTTAACATTAAAAAGTTTAAAAATTATATATTTTTAAAAAATTATTAAACTAAAAACATAATTAAAAAAATTACGTACAACTAAATTAAAAAAAAAAATTATCTTTTAAAAATTAAGTACACATGTGGCATTAATATGACACTGATGTGATAATTGAATAAGCAAACATGTGACGTTTGACAAAACTTGATAAAAAACTAATTTACAACACTGTAATAATTATAGTCTAAGCCTAATCAAATTCAAGTCATTTGCAAAAGAATAATGATTGGAAATATCAAAATTATTCATACTAAAAATTCAATTATATGTCTTAGGTTTACTCAATATCATTATTATAAGTAACCATCTTTCGTTAAAAGTTAAGAAAACTCTTAACTTAGTTTCCACTTTCACCTTTTGTTAGTATAACAACTTTGGCTCAATTATTAATTTATTATTGTAAATGTTGTAAACATAGACAAGATTTGAAGCTTAAAAGTTTAGATTTTACAAAATGAGCAATTATATTATTATTATTATTATTATTTATTAGCTTGAACATGGCATAATAATATTAATTATAAGAAGTAAGAGACTAAAATTTCAATAAGAAAGTGCGTATTTCCATGGGACCAAGCTCAACTACAAGAGTTGAGTTGCTTATAGGAGACCCTCGAATTGGTGTCGTTTGGTCTCCTTTGGTGTCGTTTTGTTCCACTTTCCATTCCATTTTCTTTATCTTTGACTTCTCTTGATTAGCTGATAAGCTCACTTCCTTCACTTCCTTTATCTAAAATGTACACAAAATATCATTAACCAACACTAACATAAAAAACTATGTCCTATTTTAGATCAAAGAATATTCAATTAATCGAACAATACTTACTATTTTTCGAGCAAAAATCTTCTTGAGTTCAACCGTTGCTAATTTTGAGTAATTGGGATCTTCACCAACCTAAACATTCACATTATGAAAACTAAAATGTTGAGTTTGATTTGTTATGTCTGTGTGTATCAGGACTAGCCCTAGAGATAGGTCAGAAGGTCTATGCCTAGTTCCCACTCGAGAAAGGTTTTGAATTATGAAAAATACTATCTTGTATAAAATTATATGTGTGTTGTTACCTACCTCGTATAGATGAGCGAGACGAAGAAGAACACTTCCATCATCCAACTCCTGCAAAAGAAAAAGGAAAACTAGGATTAGAGAAAGAAAGAGCATGAAGAATAGTTGTATTGAAAATCGAGGTGAGTTTTGAATAAGATTATTACCTGAAGAGTGATCAAAGCAACATTAAGAGGCAAGCTATAATTTGAATTAAAGCTAGTTTCTTTGGTTGAATAAGAAGCTTTCCAATCCTCAATTTTCTACAACAACACATTTACAATATTAATTCATATTTGAATAGTATTGTTATTATGTAACTAGGGGTGTTCATTCAATCCAATCCGTACTATTTTGCTCATAGTACATCTGATTCAATTTGCACTTTGTAGATTGGATTGGATTGATTATTTTATGAACACCCCAAAGTAACATTATTTACAGAACGAATTGGGGTACCCTTGTCCCGTGTGTTTGTCTTAGAAATCCAGTGTGTCTATGCATTTCTTAAGGTATTTATATTCTATCGTGACACCACTCGCTAACCCCGTGATAGGGTTTTATGATGTGGATTAATTCAGGCTTCGAGATCAAAACAATAACAAAAGAGAATCCATATAGTATGTGTGTATATTATGAAGTGAATACCTCATGTGTGAAAGCTAAGAGAAGTGGCGAGTAAACTTCTTGGCCTGTCGTTCGACGCCAACTTGCCCCAGCACCGGGCTGGTTGATGCTCACGTAATAATTTCCTCGAACCTACGAACAAAGTGATTTTGATTAGAAGACTAAACAAATGTGCTATAATAATCTATGAGATGTGTTATGAAATAACTAACTTACAGTTAGTCCTTCACATGTATCTTCAACACAGACTCTCTCATCAAGGGCTTCGCCAACTCCTCTAGAATCATCTTTAATCATGCGCCTTTTCATTTAAGAATCGACAAAATTTTTAATCTTTTTTGAAAAGGGCAACTCCATAGACAAGATTTGTAATGACTTATATTGCTGAGAATAAGAAAATGTGTGAAATTTTTTACCTGTGCAGCATCAACTCTAGTTGTCCATCTGCAATGCTGGCTCCCCCAGTAGCACGATCAACTAATACCGATAATTCAGATTTCTTATCCGCGGTGAAAATTCCAAGATTAAGCTGAGGAATGATTAGAAGATTCATTTAAGTTTGTGTTCCAAGAAAATTCATTTAGATTAGTGGTTAAGAAAATTACAGGGTAATAGTTTCCTGCTTCAGGCTGAGTAACCGTAAGAGGCCAGTCTTCTCGATGATCTCGAACCTGAGAAAATATTGTCAATGAATTATGAATCATGTCGGAAATAGAAATTAAATCAAATGAACATTTAAAGTGAAACGCGAGAATTTACTGAAAATTTTGGCCCACTATCAAATCTCAGCTCACTCCCCTTGACCCGAGTACACCCAAAGTTCTTAGTCTCAAAAGAACTTTACTCTCTCTCTCACTAGCTCTCATGTCGTGTTCTCTATCTCTCTCTAGATCGAATATCACAAGTTACAAATGAAAGCATTGGAACTGTTGCATAACCAACTAACATAACTGCCTAACTGTTTCAACTAACTTTCCCAAGTAAAGAATAAGTTAGTTAAGTTAGTTAATCTTGTGGATATGTAAGAAATTCTTACTCGTTTTAGAAAATCCCTTCCGTTCGAATCAGTGTAGAACACTTTGTTAGTTTCCATATTCGCTGTCAATCGAGTAATGACCTCTTTCCCAACACCATCATCTGTGGGGATTGGACCAATCTTTCAAAAATAAAGAGTTGTTAGAGAACTACACACACTTAAGTCTATAAAGTCTCAAAATTTGGTTTGTTTGTTTGTAACTCACAGTGAATTCAACTTCAGCATGTTCTTTGTCCTTGTAAAGCCTGGTAACCTAACATGACATAAACCGAAAAGTGTTATCGTTACCAAATGAAAGGCTTAAAAAAGAAATTATACTTTGTGTATGGTCTTATAGTTTCCAAGACAAGAAAATTGCAATATGGCCTAAGATATTGAACCCGAAAATATGTTAATAACCTGGTAAATCCATGGATTAAACTCTTGGTGAATTTCATCAACTAAAGCTCCACGAATGACCTTTAGCTGAACCTGTAAAATGCATGAAAAAACAACAAATCAGAAGTGAAAAACCAAGACACTTGGATTCCATCTCAAACATTATCTATATATTCTGTTATTTCTGTTAGTGGTAAGCCTAACCAACTTAACTGTATACATGTATATAAGCCTAGTCTACTCGGATTAGACACCGAGTTTTTCATTCTCAATTTTTCAGAGAGTTTCGATGATTGTATTGTGGTTTAGTTGTGAGAGCCTAGCTCGGTGTCCATTGTTTAAGATTGTTTGTTTTTGGTCCTTAGTTCACTTCTTCTGTTAAGTTCTTGAGTTGTTTTTGTTAATCCGAAACACAACAATGTGTAATACTTTCAAGAAAGTGCTTACTGATCTTGAAACAATAGTTGGAGGCGCGCCATTAGGCCGGAAAATATATGCACCCGAAGCCTACAAGACAGATTACTAAAGACATTACTTAGACAAATTTATTGCTTAGAATAACTCGAAAAACCGTAGAACATGAAGTGCTTACCTGAGAATCAGAATCGCTACCAGTGCTTGAACCATACCAGAGATAGCTCTGTTGTATCGGTACATCAACCTTGTAATATATCACAATCAAATCAGCATTATTTTAGTATGTAAATTCTAAAATAAGTTTGACATATAAACTAAAGTTAAATTTGGTTGGTTTGCCTGATTTTGTAATATGCTACTTTTTGTGATTAAACAACTTACCTCGGTTTTAGAATTGTACATCCGTTTTAGTTGTCCCGAGGTAGACGAAAATGTCAGCTTTAAATTTCCAGGACCAACTTCTATGGTGTCATTTTGTGGACTCTCCAACTTGGACAGTACATGCCTGCGTTTTCCTGCAAAAGTTTAGAAGTTAATGCCTCTTAATGCATAATATTAATGGCGAGTTTCGTAAGAATGAACTCATGTTTCAAATTAGAGCTCAATTACCTGCACTACTAGATCCCTTTGAAACAAAGTAAGTATTCCAACCGAGCGGGGGTACAGAAACTCGAAAATGAAGCCAATAGTTTGGAGCTTGTTTTGTTGATTTTCCCAAGTAAGCTTGTGTATAGAATTTTCTCAAGTTCTTTGTAACATTGTCTAAACTTACATACTGTGCCTCAATTGTATTGCCTGAGGAATCTTGAACAACTAGATTGACATCATTAACCTGTCGAAAATTGTGATTCTCAGACCATATTGAAGAGAGTATAATGCAGACCGAGCAAACATGTACTTACTGGTATTTTAACAATGTCGGTACGAGGCCAACCGAGAGGATTGTATGCCACTAAAACCTGAAATAGTATGAGAAATTAAGACAATGAATCTTTAAAAATCTGAAAAGGGTATGGAAATCTCAAAAAATATTACCAAACTTTTTCCTTCTGGAATGTCTTCCTCTGTTGGTGGGCAGTAACTAATGTTGAGTAATTGACACTGTTTAAATCATTGTAAAGAAGAGGACAATGAAATTAGCATCCGATCTAATCCAACTTTTTTTGTTATACTCCAATTCAATCCAATTAGACTTTAAAATTCAATCAAATCCAATTAGTTTAGTAATTGGATTGGATCAGTTCATTTATTAGATTTCAATTCGAAACTTGGATTGGATCGGTTTTTAGTTAGATTTCGAAAGTGTCATCCAATAACCAATCCAACCTAATTAGAATCTAACTATACACATCCAATCCGATCTAATGTTGGATATCCAGTTTTTTATAATTAAATTTATTTTGATTAATTCGGTACAATTGGATTGATTTGGATCTCGCCCACCTCTAATAGAAATAGCTACATCAATCTAGAAATATGACAAACAGAAAAAACTTCAAGATAGAAGCAATTAATCAAATAGTATTACCTGGGAAAGTTTCAATTCTTTTGGTTCACATTGTTCTCCTGATTTATTATTCTTGGCTAAACAAGAAAGAGCAGAATTGACCACAATTTCAGCCTGTTAAGATCAATAAATTAGATCAGATACCAATGAAGAAATTCAACATTAGAGAGTAAAGTCTAAAGGCATTATAGCTTTTCACCTCGGAAGAACCAATGGCTAGGCGTTTCGCATAGTCATCTGTCGTATGCTGTTTAGCTGTACCGGTCACAGCATCATGATGCTGTGCAATGCCTAAAGCATCTCCAAGGCCAAAAGTGTTGGGACCCGAGGGACGCTTTCCCACCAGGAATTCAAGTTGCCTTGCTGCCTATTTTTGGTACATGTCAAAGTTCGGGGAGTAAAAATCCTAATTAACTTAAACTAAATATTACTTCTTCTGCTTAGTGAATCGAGAGAAATACCAAATAATATCCACTAAGAAACCGAACATATCGCTTTAGACCTGGTCGGCTAGTAAAGTATCCAGTCCAATAAGCATTTTTGCTATCTGCATACCTGTAATTGATGAAAAGAAAGGCTTGTAAACAAGAATTCAATAAGTCTTGCTTTGTTAAACAAAAACGTACTTACGGAAAATAGTCTTCGGTTTTCAATGGCCATGTCTCATTTGCTGCATATTTTGCATCAGTGTACTTAGAGGGTGTTGAATACAATGCATTAACTCGACCGTCCTGATAAATTTAAACAGTTTAAATGCAAGTTATAACTAAGAAATTTGCATGAACAAGAAGGAAAATTTCACCTTGTTAACATAGTGAATCAACTTGTCCATTTCCTTAAACCATGACTCGGCATACTGATACTGAAAATCATCACCCATTGTCCACATGATATGGTTTGTCC
Organism: Cannabis sativa; assembly: GCF_029168945.1. NCBI lineage: Eukaryota > Viridiplantae > Streptophyta > Magnoliopsida > Rosales > Cannabaceae > Cannabis > Cannabis sativa. The sequence continues at coordinate 22,517,943 of NC_083610.1, forward strand.
TTGTCACATTAGCCTATACAGAATGATGATTAATCAGTAAGAAGAAGCTTTGAAAACAAAAATTACTGTCAAATATAGATCATTGGAGGTAAAAAGTTTACTTGGGTTATGGCTGCATCGATGAAATCTTGAACTCGCCTTTGAACATTGAAGTCAAAAAGATTAGGATTATCCTGCCATTTATTTCATCAAAAAGTGAAAAGTGAGATACAATGGGAACTAGTTTTTGGATATGTTTGGTAAAAAAGCATAAGCTAACCTGGACAGGTACAAAGTCATCAAACACTTCGAAATGAAAACCATTGGGAGGACTATAGTGAACTGGAAAGGCATTGGTGAAAATCTGCAAAGGTAACAAACATCAGAATCACTGAAACATGTGAGTTAAAATTGTATAGAGAAAATAGAATGAATCATGAACCGAACCTGAGAAGAAGAACCAAAAGTTTTGGAACCGCGCCATATAACTTCAAGCGATTTATCTCCCTTTCGCTTTGCTCTATCTTGATAATCAATTCTTGCAAAATGTAGAGACTCAAATCCAAGCTGCAACATAAAAGGGTAATCTTATTTCCAGAGTAAAAAAAATTCTGAACTTAAAACAGAAAAATCTCGTACCAAACATGGAAATGTGAAAGATCAACATACCGAATAATAGCTAATAAAAACTAGTGGATTGACCACAAACCACAATTCATCATGAGAAATCGAAACAAATAAATTGTCATTTTTCGAAAAATTATTGAAATGTTATGAACCTCAGCACCAAGTAGGTAAGCTTGTACTGCAGAGTGTCCAAAAGGGTCAATTTGCCACCCAGCTCTAGGAACCTTGTTGAACTGTGATTTAATGTAGTAATGGCCTAGTGTTGTTTGGTCAATCATGTCTATATAATGTGTGGTTGCTTCATCATGCATACACCAACCGCCATTTCTGCACCCCAAGAAAAAAAAAACAAAACATCTTAATAATCTAAGTACCAATGATTCAAATGAAATAATTGGCAAAATGGTCTCTTTTTTTCAAGTCATGTTGCACTCAAAATGACAATTTAAAAATTTAGACCATTAGTCCTGATGCTATTTGCAAAGAATTATCGAAAGAGTATTATTATTGAGCATCAGTGGTGTCTAGCACCACCTAGAAGTAACGTCTTACGATTGGTTAGCGATATTACTTAAAAATTATTATATTAAATTACATGAGACATGATATTTAATAGCTTTATGACACTTGGGAATGTGCTAGGCACCAGTTGTGCCTTTTAGCATTTCTCTTATCGAAACATAAGTTCATTTGTCCAAGGCTCAAAAAGAGAAATACTAAAGGGAATAATTCAATATCTGGTCCTGTACATCTTGAGTTAATATATAATATAGAAAAATGCTAACCAATCACAACGTACCATATCAGTACAATGTTCTCTTTAAAAATGAAATAGATAATGAAGTCAAAAGAGAGTACCAACTACAAAGGTACCTACATGAACTCCAATTGGCCAGAATCCACAAGTAATTTCTTCACAACCTCTTGTATATATGGACTTTGTTCTACCCACCATCTTTGGAAAAATGCCTAAGAATGTATAAGTTAAAAACAAATAAAAAATCAAAGCTTTGGTAAATGACAATGTTCATTATAAATGTCCCATCATAATGATTTTTCAAGCTTTACCATCTCAGCAAACACAAACATCCTATTTGGATCACGAAGCAAAGATTGCACAACTGAGTCAAGAGTATTTTCAACACAAGCTCCCTAAAAAACAAAAAACCCAAAACATTAATTCAACCAAAAACTAAAAACTTAAAACAAAAATGGTAAACAGAACATACCTGAATGCTGTTATTGGATCCAACATAGTATTGATCAACTGTTTTCAACCAACCCACATCATCATGAGAATGAGGAACTAAATGAACATTCAATTTCCCTTCAACGACAACACTTTTAGTGTCGTATTTCATATAACTACCACAAACGACATCAATACTACTAATCACCAGAAAACCCAAAAGAAAACTCAAAAAACAAAGCTTTCTCATTTTTCTAACAACCCCAGATGATTATTTCCCCATATTATGGTTTTTATCACCTTAAAATTTTCGATTTTATCGAGTGAAACCCACTAACTCTGTTTCGAATAAGGACAAAAACTTGAAGCCATATAATATATTACTTGGCCGGCTAAGATTAAGACTATGCCTTAAACTTTTTCGAAGTTAGAATTTTTATTATAATGGGATTGAAGCTTGATTCTCCATTTTGATAAAGTAAGTTTTTTTATGGCTATTTTGATTTCAGAGGTGAAAATAAATGTTTATTAATGGCAGAATATAGTAACCAGTGGGCACAAACACACCAGGTAGTTTTGTGATTGTGTAAGGTCGAGACTAGGTGAGATCGGATTTTATGATCGTTGGATTAAGCTATGTGAAAAATGATTGGCGAATTGACGGCTGTAAGTGTTTAGCTTGGTAAGCTTGACCGCAGTGGATTATTAACGAGTAACTGCTGTGGAGTCCACATAGGTCAGTGGAAAATGGAGTATGTTTTTGTGTGTTTGGAACTTGTAATACTTTTCATTGGTTAGTAAAGTAAGTGGAAAATGTATATTATGAAATAAGACAACTATATTCTATTGATTGTAATTAAGTTTATCTTATGTTAAACATAAATAAGTTGAGAAAGTCATTGATAAATTACATGGTAATTTCTCTATAGAAAGGATTGTCCCAAACAGTTTGATCTTTTAAAACAACACCGTACAAAACCAGCTCAATTGAACAATTCAGACTCCATCTCAATGGAGTGAGCTTAACCAAACTCAATTTTCACAATATACATAGAAGCATTGCTCTGCTGGATTAGTACTTGAACATCATTGGTAAGAGAGTATTCCCTCCAAGAGGGAAAGCACCCGAGCGAGCAAACGAAGCAGAAGCGAGAATGTCGGTTTGAGTAACACAAGCAATGGTGAGAATCCAATGTCCAAATAAAAACCTCCAAGATTCCCTCTACAACAGCAAGCAAGGTTTGTCCTCATTGGGGTACTTGAACATCATCGGTAGGAGAGCGTTGAGGGAAAGCACCGGCACCAGCAAACGAAGCAGAAACGAGGGAGAATGTCGGTTTGAGTAACAGAAACAATGGTGAGAATCCAATGTCCTAATAAAAACCTCAAAACTCCTCTAAACCAAGCAAAGTCTGTCCCCATTGAGAGCTTTTCAACATTATCTAACAACATTAAATTAACATCACAGTTTGATCTCTTAATTGAACATTCATTTACAAGAGTGAGATGTCATGGAATCATCATTATCAGACTCCATCTCCCACCAAAAACGACTGTGATCTTTCTTCAAACTACCACCATCACCATCCTCAAACCTTTTCTCAAAATCCACATCATCCTCACTCTCATCATCATCATCAAACTCACTCTTCTCCTTCTCTGGCTTATAACTCCACTCGAGTCCTTTCAAAACATCCCGGTCTTTCCACTTACCAACAACAGAAACAGCCTCTTTCCGAGCTTTCCCCATCATAATCTCCTTCCATGAAAAAGAACTATCTGCAATCCTTTTCAAACCTCCATCATTAACATTCCCCACAACCACAGTCTTATAACACCTCATCTTAGCTTCCTCAACAACACTACCAAACCCCAAATCATCCGAAACAAGCACCACGCACTCTGCTTTCCTCAAATCCATCATCTCAACTATATGCTCCCTCATTTCAATGCCTGCAACTCGAGACTTATCGGATACCTCCCTCACCAAAAACCCAGCTCGCTTTAGCTCGTCTGCTAAGCCATACCCAACTTTTGGAGTCAAAACATCTCTAGCACAGTTTTTGTACTTCTCCATTTTCATTGAATATTTTGCTACAAGCTTCACTCTCTGACTCCCTCTAGCTGACTCAATCTGATTCAATCTCTTTGTGTTCTCTCGCTCGTGAATCTGTTTGAAATGATTAACAAACTTTTCATGGTTATAGAAGTTTCTACCACATACCCTGCAAAAGTACCGCTCTGGAGGCTTTACTAAACCCTTGTTCTCCAACTGTGTCAGCTTCTTTCGATCTTTCCTTTGTTCTTTAATGGCTGCAGGGACATAGCTCAAGGTCTGTTGATTTGCAAAGGCAACCGTGTGGCGTACAAACCCGAAAGAGGACGCGGTTTTCTTGAGCTTGAGTGCAGCTTCATATGGCGGAAATGGGTTTGGGGGTTTGTTGTTTAAATCCCAAAATACAGAAACATTCTTTTGGTGAACTCTTGGCAATGTTGAACAAAAACCCATTTGAGATTCATAATGAAAAATTGTATCTGAGAGTGAGAATGGGGTTAAGGTTTTTAACCTTAAGTTTCTGAGATTGAGGAATAATGTCATCATTTACAGAAGAAATCTTCTGTGATTCTTTAGGAACTGAAAAACAAAAAAAAAAAATTAAGCTTTACACGGGAGACGTTTGGTTGGGAGGAATGAAAATATAGGAATAGGAATGGGAATAAGAATAGGAATGGAATAAAATTTAAAATGCATAAAAAAAATTGATAAAAAAATAATTAATTTTTTTTTCTTGTTACATTGGAATGGTCATTCCTTTCTTTTCAAAATGGAATAGCCATTCTACCAAAATGGTGGAAAGAGCATTCCATTGGAATGCCATTCCAATACTTTAAAATGCAACCAAACAAAGGAATGAAATGAAAATTATTTCCTTTCCATTCCATTCCATTTTATTACCTCCAACCAAACGCCAAGAAAAGGCTAGAATTAGATTGCTATAACCTCTACATATAAAATATCTATATTGATATAAAGAAAGCATCTTCACATTCAACTATTCAAGTGAATTTGAACTATTTCTTAGTCATTTTCCAATGACATATAAATTAATATATATATTCATATTGTTGACCCAATTTGGGATTGTCACACAAGTAGCTCTACATCACAATCTCTTAGACATTAAGAACTAAACTTCACATAAATTTAATCACACCAAGGAATATTTATCCAATTACCAAAACCCTATAATGGGGATATGAAGAACTAAACTTAATAAAGAAATAGAGTCACATCAGAAACATGCATCTAAAGTAAATTCCAAATGAATTATGTTATAGAATGATTCTGCTAATGTAAATGGAAATCAGAGTCAAACTAAGACAAAGATCATTGAAGAATAAAACAAATATATTTAATTTAATATATGAAAAGTTCAAAACTAAATTATATTACCATTCTCAACTTGTTGTAATCTGATACCACAAACAGAAAAATTTCCATGTCTCATTTACTCCAATCAATTACAGAAGAATAACAAACAGAAAAAAAAAAAAGCATGAAGCAATTTGTTAAATCATTTCACAGTTTGTCTAAAAGCAAACTTTTATATATTTTTATATGAATAGCAGAGAAACTAACAAGAACAGATTCAAAGAATAGTTAACAGCTACTCTTTGATGTCGCCGACGGTGAAGCAAGTCGACGCCCAGTCTCCGACGGTGAGGTTGAATGGCTTTGACTCTCTCTCTTCTCTCTCTCTCTTTCTACTAAAATGCCTAAAATAAAAAATTTTAATTTAGAAAATAAAAAGGATTTTTAAATGGGAAAGTTGATTTTCTATACTTATTAAACTTAATTTTTTTTTTAAACCAATATATTTTACACTACAAAAAATATGCCAATTTTTTAAAAACTCCAAAAATACCCCCCTCATAACTCAAACCCTTTCTCTCTCCCTGAAACCGAATGAAAACAAAAAAAAAAAAAAAAAAAGCCCAAGTCCGATGGTCGGACCATGGGATCGACCAATTGGACCCATCGAACCCCATGGTCCGACCATCGAGCCACTCTCTCTCTTCCTCTCTCGAAAACGATTGAAAACAAAAAAAAAAAAAAAAGGCCCTGGTCCGATGGTCGGACCATGGGGTCCGATTGGTCGGACCCCATCGGACCGGGCCTTTTTTTTTTTTCAATTGTTTTCAGAGAGGAAGAGAGAGAAGGGGGTTGGGGCTTCGACCGCGGTGGAGAAGAAGGCTTGGGCTTCGACCGTCGTTGGGGTTGGGGCAGCGATTCGTGGGTGTCGTGGGTTGAGCGGGGGTTGGGGTTTTCGTGGGTGCCGTGGGTTGAGCGTGGGTGAGGGTCGTCGGGGTTGGGGGTTTTCGTGAGTGAGGGTGGTGGCTGCCGTGGGTTGCTCGTGGGTGAGGGTGGTGGCTGCCGTGGGTGAGAGTGGTGGGTGCCGTGGGTGGTGGGTTGGTGAGTTGAGAGAGTCGGCTGAGAGGGGAGGAGAGAGAAAGGGTTTGAATTATGAGGGGGTATTTTTAGGGTTTTCAAAAAATTGGCATATTTTTTGTAATGTAAAATGTATTGGTTTAAAAAAAAATTAAGTTTAATAAGTATAGAAAATCAAATTTTCCTTTTAAATTTCACTCATATTAAGAAAATAACTACAATTTTGTATTCATTTTTTTTAACTCAATTATTTTTTGTTTTTTACTTGAAGTCTTTAATTCATATTAGGAAATTATTTGTAATAATAAAGTAAATGCTGCAATCAAATTTTTAAAAAGAAAATTATAATTATTTTTATAATTTGAAAAGAATTTTGTAAAAAAATAATAATAATTTAGAAATAAAATCTTACAAGTGTTGAAAAATCATTGTAATTAAAGGTGGGTAATAGTCCAACCCTAATTTAGTTTTATAAGACTAGTATAGTAGTTTTAATTTTATAAGGTAAATATGATTAGTTTTGATTTTTGTAAAACTAATATTAGTTTTGTTTTTGTAAGATCAATATAGTCTAATAAAAATAAATTAAATAAGATCTTCACTAATGGAGATGAACATAGATAAATAATAATTTTTACATTAGAGAATTGTGTGATAATATTTCAATCAAATTTTCATATTTTATTAAATATTTGATATTAATAATAAAAAAAAAATTATTTATTTTGTAAGGGTTTTATTGGTGGGATGACATACCTCTAAGTTTGAGGTTTTCTTTTCTAATATTAAAATTTTATTGGTTTAAGATAGACATTAAAGTTTTATAAATTAAAAAAAAAAAAAAATCTTCCACTTTTACATAACATTATTACTTTTGTTATTTTAACTTTGATCAACTTTCCCATAAAAAAGATCAACTAGTGTGTTATACATTTGGTATGCTCATTCATGATTGCCAAATTTCATTACCTTCTTTGCCTAATATTCGTTTAAATTTCATAAGATAATCAATAAGCTGAGTAGCACACTATGTTATTAGACACTCTCAGTATCAAATATCAATCTGATTGATGCATTTCTAATTTTCCTGTTTTAGCTAATCTTCAAAGCCTTTTGTATTGAGAGATGAAGTTGATATCTCATTTAAACTATAGATCTTAAATTAATGTGAGTTAATGAAAATATGATCAAAACATACTAATACAAGATATAACATTTTGTGAGATTTTTCCAATATGAGCCTAATATAGCATGCATGTTCAATAATTTATAAAGAAAGAAAACAGAATCACAATTTCTCATTCCTTCTTCAAGCATTAGACTTTAACCATAAAAGAAGAAATGCATAAACTAAATAGTCAAGTAAAAAGATATTAATTATAATGTCGAAACAAAGCAGAGATGTATTTTCAATAGTGTACTTTCTGAGAATAATACTCTCTGCTAATGTCAAGTCACCCCCAACTCAAGAAAGAGACACAACCCATAATAGTTTATAACAAGGGAGCACCGAAATTACAAATAATTTTTTGTGGTGCAAATGGAGAGAAGAAGAACCCTTTTTGATCTGCATTTGTAGAAACATCAATATCAACAAGTCAAGATTAAGTTGTAATAATCACAATTCACATAACCATACAACAAGAAAACAAAGTGAGATAGAAGAGGCAAGTGGGTTTTTCGATGATCTCAAACCTCGCATGGAAAAACAGCTCTGCTCTCAACAATCATTTGTCTTCTTCTTTCGATTCTTTGTCTTCAGATTTCTTCTGGTCACCCTTTTAAGAAGACAAGTATAAATAGTTAATCCCACGATTCATTGTGTACAATAGCAGGACATATTTCATAGGCTATTTTAAAATTTTAGCCCCCGAACTATTACAACTACCAAATTGTGCCCCTAAACTTTTTTGCTCTTAAAATTTCCCCCGAACTATTCAATTTTTTTTTTGGGTAAGGTCCGAACTATTAGAACAAATTTTTAATATTAATTATATAATTTATAATTAATTTTATTTTCCTTTTAATTATACCACATTAACAAAACTTATAGAAGTCCCTTATTTAAACATTTTGAATAATTCAGGGGGAACTTTTAATATGCAAAAAAGTTTGGAGGGCACAATTTAGTTCGGGGTAAAATTCCAAAATAGCCTATTTAATATTGGTTAATAATGATTATAAACAAACTCACCTCTGACTGGCTTTGCATGGAAGCCAGCAAATCTTTAACTGAAGGATCGTTTGGATCAACTCCCGGAAGCTGCAAAAGTATTCAAATTATAAATATTACGGAAAAGAAAAAAGAGCAAAAAAATATACAAATAAGTAGGTTGGGAAGAATAATTACAGAGGCAAGAATGGAAGACACAAATGACTGATCAGCCAGCAACTTGCTCATATCTGCCTGGTTAGATGAATCTTTTGCACCTTCTTGCACTGACAATTGAAGTGCTGCACAACAGGTATGTGAAACTCAGCAATAAATAACCATCATCTCAATATTGGCGAGAATATAAAAACATGCTAAGCAGATCTTTAGATCGATTCAATCAATTGTTCAGAGCAAAATGAGAACAATTGAATTGGTAGGTAGCTCAATCAAGCACTAAGAAAAGAAACCGAAACTTAATCCATTAAAAAGAATAGATAGAGAGCTAAATGTGCATCTATGCATTGAAAAGAATGGCAGGAAACAAAAGGACCTACCTAGGGCCAATTCTGGGTCCTCTGCAGCTGCCTCTGACATATCTGTGTCTCGCACATCACCAGATGCAGGGTCATCCATTGACATTGCAAGGGCCTGCTGCAGTAGAGCGTTCTCATCGTCCTGTTGCAAATTAAAAGGTGAATTATCATACAAAATCAAAACCATTATAAAACTAAGTAATTCCCCAAAACAGACAGTATATTGTCAAATAACTATGGAAAACAAGCAATATGTGACCAACCGTCAAATCAGTTGCTGCCTTAGTGTCAGCTCCAGAAGTTGCAACGGTGGCGCGCTCTGTCATAGTTGCATCCTGTGAGCTGGATGGTTGTTCCCCCTCTTTCCCATCCTTAGTTGCCTCCTCTGCAGCCCTTTTAGCAGCTGCTTCCTGCCTGGCTCTCTCTTCTTCCATTGAAACTCTAAGAGCAAGCGCCAGCTCTGGATCTAAGTTGGGATCTACACCAAAATCAAAACCACCACCTCCAGCTGCAGCGGCAGCAGTTGCTGCTGCAAAACTTGCACCTTCCCCATCACCGGTGAAGATAGGTGTACTGTGATATTAAAAACAAAAAAGAAAATAAAATTATATGCTTGTATTCTATTAAAAAACTTAAGTAAACCAAAAAGCAATGAAAACAATTACCTAATAAGCACATCAGACAAAACATTTGGACCAGGTGGAACATGAACAATGTGGCTAGTGTCATTGTTGTTCACCGAACCAAGAAGTGCCTCTACCTTCTCATTCTTTCCATCATCTTCTTCACCAAAATTAACAATATCAAGTGCTACACTGTTCTTTTTCAACTTTCTTCCAATCATCTCTAAAGTCTTTTTTTCATGTTTTATGGGACTGCAAACAAAAAAAATGATTATGAGAATTTATGAGATTGGAAAATACAGGGAAGAGATCCAAAACTCATGCACCGTAGTACCTTCCAGCAAAGACAATAATTCTTTGTTGCTGCTTCTTGTTCTGCCTATGCTTGAGAGCCAACTGAGCCACCTGGATACCAGCAGCCAGATTCATCTCACCGCCTATTTCTAAACCTAAAGTTATGAAGGACAAAATTGGCATATTAAATATAGTACACAGCTATGTAAAAATGACAGACAGGAAAGGAAAATCATTTCCAGAACAATTGCTGAGCATTTTAGCTTATCATACAAACTAAATCTATGTATAAATAAAAGTGATGGTGCAAAGATTTAAGTACAACACATGTGTTATCTCATACTAATAAGAGATTATGCAACTCGAAAAGTATTACAAAGGAATGAACGAGACTAAAATGACAATTCATGGCATATATAAGGTACATATACAGCAATGGTAGTACCAATATTAATATAAACGGACTCAAACTCAACAAGCAGAAATCATGAGTGATTTAGCAGCCAAATGCAACAGGTTTCTAGATGTTAGAATTGTCATTACTTGGTAACATAGCAATTTTACACTAGATTATTATTTGCTGGTGAAAAATCTATGCAGGCATAACTTTATGAACATACATCATTTCCTTAATTCAAAACTGAAGGCAAAAGTTCACATAGGCAGAAATTTTCTTCACTTTGTATCATAATTATAAGAGAGGTTAAACATAACCATTTCCTTATACAACTTGTACCAATCAATGCAGTATATATGTACATAAAGAAAATATAGAAACATCCTATTCGTATCACTGTCTGTAAGTAATCCATTGAAGCCATTGATTTAATCATGAAACTAACCATGCATGCATGCTAGGATCTTGCCAAGATCACTAGTTGGAGTCACCAAAACACGAAGCCCTTTCCCAGCCATTGTGAGAACTCCCACTGTGTTCTCTGGGTTAGACTGCACAAAAAAAAACCCAATACATACATTTGTTCAGAAATATCTAATCTAAACACAAAGCAAAAGCAAAGCTAACTGTTCTGTAAAGACTTCATTTTGTTATTCCCATTGAACAATCGAAAACGAACAAAGATTTCAAATTTTCTTAATAGTTGCTTACTAACCAAACAGATAAATAATAAAAAAGATTTCCGACCTGGGTTTTTGCTCCACAAATAAGGTTCACAGCGTCAGCCTGAGCTTGAATCCTAGAAGGAGAATAATCACCGTTCCGCATCCATTCCGAATTGTCAATACAGATCATTGTCGCCTACGAACAATCAATCAATCAAACAATCAAACAATTGAAAATGAAAAACCCTAGTTTCAAAAAATGAAGCTTCGAAATCGCAACAATCAAACAAAAAGGAATTTGAAAATACGTAGTGTAGTGATAATAAAGTAGATGATGATGAAATTAGGGATTCTACCTCGAGCACCATGGTTGAAGAAGATTGGAATTACAGAGAAGAAAGAATCCCTAACTGTAGAGAGAGAAGGAAAGAGAGAGAGAGAGAGAGAGAGAGAGAAGTTTTCTTGCATAAGGAGGCTTCTTCAGTGTTCTATTCTTCTAATAAGTATTTGGAAGATAATCTGGTACGGGCAGGACTACCATGTACCCTTCTAGCATGTTATAATTATTTTTTGGTTAATTTGAATTTTTGCTCCCAATTTTGATATGTATCAAATCATGCTTATAAATTTTTAATGTTGTTAAAACTTTCTCAAAAATTATTGAAATTGTTAGATTTAAAAACTATTGTCCACTTTTAAGAAGGAAAATCTGATATAGATGAAAGTTTAAGCAACATGATTTGTTACATGTTAAAATTCGAGGGATATGATTTGCTAGATGTCAAAATTTAGAAAGCATGATTTTGTACATACACCATTTACCGGAAAAGTACACGGAACGTGATTGGTACATGTCAAAATTTGAGACAAAAATCCTAATTAACTTATATTTTATAACGACTATATTTAATTGATAATATGAGGTACTAAAAAAATTAATAAAAATCATTGTAGAACTGTGTTTTGCAGAAATTATTAATTGGACTCTGTGTTATATTAGATGACAAAATAAATTCTTATTTTTTAAAATAGTACAAAATAATACTTAAACTAATTTTTGTCAAAATAAAACTTAATAATAACATTATCTCCTGCGAAAAGTTATTTTCAAGTTGGTTTTATTAAAAAAATTATCGAAGATTGAACTCAAGGTACTACTTTATACTATTTTAAAAAATAGAAGATCCAATTTATCATTTAAGAGTAATTACTGATGATTGAATTCTGGCTTGTTAAATGTTACATGACATGATACACATTGGATCCATATCAGATCAAGAACTAATGAAAACAATAACAAAGTAAATAAAATGAAAGAAACACAAGAAATACGAGGTTCGAACAAATGTAGTGTCTGTCACCTGTCTACTCCTCGGCCAGAATAGCCTCAAGGGCACCCATTCGCACCGGGTACCCCTTGGGGCCCAAACCCAAATGTCAAAGTTGCACTCTTTATACCCTTGTAAATAAGGGTTCATATCCCATATGAGACTCTTTCCACTTCACACACACTATGACACTTACATATTTTTCTTAAAATATTCATAAACTTTCCAACAGGAACTTTATATGAGCTGATCAATAGAGTTACAACAATATTGTACAAATTGTTACACACAAACTCGAGAAGTTGCATCGAATGCAAGTTCTCCCTATTTGCAATCTTCGTAAACTCTCTTTCGCAACCACATTCTCAATCTCTCTCGGATACTAATTGTCATAACAGACAATTAGTTATGTCTGTTGACCCCTAACCGTATACTTAGTTCGCTTTTAAAGCGAACTAAATAATTGACATTCAGATACAATACTAATTTTAAGGAGATACTACATCATTGTTAACATTTCGATGTCTTATTTCATAATCATTACTATGAATGTCATAAGGCGATGCAAAGTGGTCTAAGTTTTCGGGATTTATTTCATAAGTCGGCCTCTCTCCCTCTCCTTCTTCTTCAAATCTCTGATACGGGTGATTCTTAATGCGAGATCCTGTAGAGCTTCCTTCTGTGCTAGTTGTGGCAAAGTCATCACCAGTTCGAATTGACTCGGTCATCAAAGATTCTGATGATGAAGTTGCTGCATCACTAACAAGGAGTGGAGTTGTAGATTGTGAATGCTTGGCTTTAACTCTTCTCTGCCACCCCATTAGTGATTTTCTCACACTATCGGTTATTACAGTTTTTTTGAACCGCGAACCCATCTGAGTTATGATAACATAGAGCGGGAATGTCACGAAGCTGCACCAGAACTGCGATATCACCCTGCGAAAATGCAATGAAAACTATTGTAAGAAGAAACTTAAACAGCAATGGAGAACAAGAAAATGAGAAATGTATGTTTGTTTTTATACCCGAATGACAAGCGAACCACAATAAATTTTCGGTTGTCCATGAAACAAGAAGGCTCTCTAATTTCCCACTAAAAGAAAAAAACCAAACCAAAAGAAAAAGGGTATTGTAAATGGTGTTGTTAATTACTAATAGAAGAAAATTATAGCAAAACTTTTCGGGTTTTGTTTTTCTTACAAGGGACCAAATGAAAGTAGCCATTTCAAATGCATTCTGCATAAGGACATGAAGAAGATTAGTTGCGAAATAGTGTTTCGAAAATACTAAAGTGAATGATAGTGAGTTACTTCTACTAACCTGAAATGATATTAGTTGTATACAATGCAAAAGAAGCTTAGGCCTTTTAAACCAAAATAACTCATCCCTTAGCTTAAACTGGTGATTTTCCATGTATGGACACCGATCCATGATTTCGACAGCTAACTTTACCACCACTCGGTGAAGTTTAGTACCGATGAGCAAGATCAACTACAAGATTACATTTCGGGAAAAACAAGAAAAGAAAAAGAAAGAAACATTTTGCAGGGTTAAGTATACATATTAATGTAAGATAAGTAAAAGTTTCTACTTTTGCTCGGTTTAGCTAAGCCTCGACTTTTACTTATAAGAAAAATGGAAAAAGAGATGAAAGGAAATGACTTACAATGGCAGGAAAGAAAGAAAGCCAAAAATAAATATTGCTTCCTGAATCAAGTAACACAATTTATGCTATTATAACTCAAAAAACTGAATGTAACAAATTATAAAGATGGGAAATAAGTTACTAGTTACCATGAAAATCTAGAAAGATGCAGAAAATGGTGTAGATCCATAGAGGAATACTGCAAAAGAGGGAATTCAATTATATCTTTGGCTGAAAAAACAAAGAAATGGAAGGGAAATGAAATTACCTGATGCCAACAATGTCGCGAAATTCTTCCTCCATGCTCCTAAGCATATAATTATGAAAATCGTATGATAAAGGAAGTTGATGGTTCTGCAATGAGGATTAAGAATAATCAAGCAATCAACACTAGCAATGGAAAAAAGATAAGTTATGAAGTTCCAGCAATGAAACATACAGTGATGAAGCCTAATCGCAAAGCCATGTAATCAGATCGGTTAATAGAGCTCCAGAACTGGCGACTGAAACAAAGCTGCAACATTGAATAAACACAACAGCTCTTGAGCCTGTTCTTCACTAATATGCTTGTCTTTTTCGTGTTTGGGATAGCTTGAATATCTAATTAAAAATGTACAAATTCTTAAGTAAAATCAGAGAAAGAGTGGACATGAGAATACCAGCCAAACCAGAATCTTGTGTTGGCTCCATGGATGAGATGTATGATGATCAATGAAAGTAGACATTCTTTTCATTTTTGCACCTTTTGGCCGAGCTTCTGGAGCATCTGAGTTCAGTAATCGATCAATCAATCTTACACTGAAGACCCTATAACAAGCTTTATTACGGTGGAAGTTGATCCTCCTAAAGATTAACTAAACAAACTAACTTATTCTTTACTCGGAAAGTTAGTTGAACAGTTAGACGGTTATGTTCTGTAAAGGTACGTGCTTCTCCTGTGAAAGAGTCTGAAGGCTTCATCGCCTTCTTCCCACTCGAGCTCACAGACCTCTCTGAGTCAATTCCAAATGATTGAAGCTAGAGTAAGGGATAGTCCACCTCATCGCCCCGAAGAGCAAGGGGCTTTCCTATATGTCAGGCGGGGAATCCTCATTGTGTACTACCTAGCCGATCAACAGAGTATATCTAGTGTCTCTTAATGCAACTAGGAAGGGTTTCGTTTATAACTTGAGAACACAGGAGCTAGTGTGAGTTCTTTGAGATTAAGCACTTTGGTGTACTCGGGTAAATTGGAGTGAGCTGAGATTGTTCTTTCATAGAAGACTGTACAAGTTCAGATTGATCATAGTGGATTTGTTCATTACTTTCATGTTTTACTTTTGTTATAGCTTATTGGTCACTAACCATTGTTGTTAAATGAATCTTGGTGTTCTTAAATTCAAGAATTACAATTGACAAAAACAAAACTCGGCTTTAACTAGAGAAAAGTGTGTACCTACTATGGTGTGAGTAGCTAGAGATTTGGCTTCATTTTCCCACACTCTCCAGCTATAAATCTGCATTATAAACTTAATTCTCAATTAAAAACACACAATGCAAGCATTATTACATGGTATGAACTTGAAGAAGACGCGAATATCTTAATCTCAACCTTAAGCATGGCTAAAGCAATGGCCGCAAAGCTATATAAAACATGTGTAATGCCAAGAACAAACATCGAACGATGAAGCTGTTCGAGACTTTCGTATGAAGCAAACGATTCATGACCCTAGTAACAACCAACAAAAAACAACAAACCAGTTATTGACAAGTTTAAGATTTCTTAATTTCTAATAAATGATTTTCATGATTATATAAAGGATTAATATTATTTTGCAAAAGTTATTAATTGGATCCTCTCTTTTGTTAAATGACATAATGAACCTTGTATTTTTCATAATAGTACAAAGAGGCCTGCTTTCATTAGGACTTTGCCCCGGGCGGGGAAGAACTAAAAAAAGAAAGATCTAAGTCGAAGTAAGTCAAATTCACTAATCTTGGGGCGTAGTTCAGACTGATTTCTTCCTGCTTTAGTCTAAGCTCAATTTTCAACAATTTTCTTTTAATATAACTAATTTAAAAGCAATTCCTAGCATGAAAAAGTAAAAAATCCAATCTTTTGCAAAATACATTTCAAAATAGTATTTACTCTTGTATAAACTAACAAAGCAAAACATAATAACTCAAAATTGAAAAGATTTACCTCAGAACAAAAATGATGAGTTGAAAAATGCTTCTTGTAAACAGACTTATTATTCACAAAATCAGAACTTGAAGAGAGATCATCAGCACCATCTTTAACTACATAAATTTCTTCCAATCCACAAGGATAGAATCTGCTGCTCAAAACTGATGTTTTCACACAAATCTTTGCCACAATAACAATCCAATGACCCATTAACAGTGATAAAAGCCCAAATAGCATTAACTCTGCTTGAAAATCAACACCAAATTATTATTATTATTAGCAAATATTCAAAGTAAGAAAAAATGCTAAAAGGTGTGTCATACTGCTATTTGTTGTAATTAACTTTTAGGAAATATTGCTAAACAATAAACATAACCCATTTTAAGAGATAATTCTAACCTTCTTTGATCTTTTCCAATGCTGCAAAAAGGGATTTTCTCTTGGTCCTATCAAGCCACTGTTTCCAGAAAAAAACATCATCAAAAAATCAGATTTTTTTCTTAAAGAAAAGAAAAAGAAAGAGAAAGAGATTGTTGTTATTACATTTCCAAACCGGTTTAAAGAAATTTGGAAGAAGAACCCAAAAGAGACTAATACAGCAACTACAGAAGCAAAAGCCCATGATGGGGTTTCAGCCAAAGACCTTTCTGCCAAAAGAGAATGTTCATTCTCCATTTTCAAGCTCAGATCAGACAAGAAATTTCCTGAGCTAATTCTGGTTCTGGGATTTTCAAATTTCAGAAAACCCACATGAGAAAAAACAACATACAATCAAAAAGTTTAGAAATTTATTAATTTGGAACAATGCAGAGCTTGTTGGGGGACCAGATTGAAGAAGAATAAAAATGGGTTTTTTATTTTGGTGTGCTTAGAATTGAATGGAATTGAATACTTATTTACCATTATGATTCTTCACCATCAGAAGAAAAGAAGAACATTAATGGAACATGCATGGTGATGGGATGTCAAGAACAAGGAGTTATGAGCTACAAAATGGGTCCCTTAATTGAATTGATTTGATTTCATTGCATGGTTTGGTTGGAACTTGTAAAACTATATATATTATATATGAATAAACGTGCTTGTCTCAAATATATGAAATGAAATGGTCAAAATCAAAACTTTTTTATTTTTAAGATGAATAATCTAAATACCGAACTTGCCCTTCATCAATTGACACAATGTAAGTGTATTGTCACACTTAATATGGGCTTTTTAGGAATTTTATTGTGAAAATATTCTTCATGAAAAAAACAGACAACATGACAAACAAACAATGACACGAATACTATATAAATGAATGGATTTCATTTGATTAAATAATATGAGTGTGATAGGTTTTAATTATTCTTAAATATATTATTACTATGATTTGAGAAAATATAATATTATTGGCTAATTAGTAATTTTTTCCCCTAAACTTTGACATGTATCAAATCGTATCACCTGAACTTTTTTTGCTGTTAAAAATTTCCCCCGAACTATTGAGATGGTTAGATTTAAGGACTTTTGTCTAATTTCATTTAATTTTACTATTTCGATGATTATTTATGTACTAAACCATGCTCCCCATACTTTGATATCTACCAAATCATGCCCCTAAAACTTTGATATGTACTAAATCATGCCCCTTGAACTTTCATCTATGTTAGAATTTTTTTACTAAAATTAGACAAAAGTCCTTAAATCTAACAATCTCAATAGTTCAAGGGGAATTTTTAATGGCCAAAAAAGTTCAGAGGACATGATTTAGAGCATGTCAAAGTTCGGCAGGAAAAATTACAATTTAGCCTATATTATTACTATCCATTACAAAAATATGTGTACAATTTGTTTAGTTAAATGATAGATTGAATTTTATATTTTTTTAAATATTTTGTGTCAAAATAAAAATAATAACTTTATCTAGAAGTGTTATAATAATATTGTTACATTTTATATATTTGTTATTATCTTTAAGTTGGTTGATGGTTATATTAAAAAAATTATTAAAAATTAAGTTTAGTGTACTATTTTATGTCATTTTAAAAAATACAGCATTAATTTTTAATTAAAATCAAAAGGCTCAATTAATAATTTTTATAAAATACATAATCCAAAATGATATTAACTAATTATTTTCTTAGAGTTATTTTGCATAATATCATAGTTTTGATAATTTGCTACAAAATACTTTATTTTAACAATCTTGAAAAAAATAGATTTAAAAAAATTATCTATTTTCACTTATTACTATTTTACTAGGATTAAATTATTATGTAAAAAGAATTATTTCTTAATATAAATAATAGCCATGACTTGGCCATTGGCCTAAGACAAAGAAACATTTATAATGGGTTTGTTTCATATGTGTAATGAAATGAAGTAGCTTTGATTAATTAGTTCATTAAATGAAACATGTCCTTTTGTCATGTAATCAAATTTGGCCATTAGGTTTGGTTGGTAGGAGAACTATTACAAACATGAGTGGACAAAACCTCCTATATATTTTTTTATTTATTTAAGCGTTCATAAATTACAATACATAATAATTTGAAGCTCAAACTCAAAATCTTCAACACGCCTAATCTCAAGTAGTAACCTCCCAACTCATTTAGTCATTATAAAGACATTTTATTATGAGTATTGTTATAAGATACTTTAAGATACCTAATATTTTAAGACAAGATATATCACTTACTATAATTTTTAAGTACTTTTTATATGAGACTCGATATTTATTTATATTAATAATATATAAGATGTTAAATATCAATAGTGCTCTAATTATATATTTTATTTTTTTAATATATTATTACTATCCAATAGAAAAATTTAAAAATATTTAATTATATAATATCTATTTTTTTGTAGTTATTTTGCATAATAATATAGTTTTGATAATTTGTTATTATAAAAAATTTTACTTTTAAGTTTTCATCACTACAAAATTTATAATTAAAAGTGAAAAAATTATAAGTAATTATAAATTATATGTTGTTACTAAAAGTCCGTGGCTAAAAATATTAGCCACAAAAATCATGATATGTTGTAACTAAATGTATTTTTAGTTAAAACTAAATTAGTAACAATTTATATCTAATTACAATATTTTAGTCATACGTAACTTTTTATTGTGATTAAAAATCCCATTTAATTCAAAAAAAATATTGTGACTAAAAATTATCGGTATTTTTTTAGTGTGGGAAAATATAATTTTTGGGCACTCCCAACGGTGGAGAAAAAAAGTAGATGTAATAAAATATTTATGGTGTATTAATAACTCATGAAATACACACCCTCTTTCTTTTGTAAATAATAATAACCATGACTACCTTGCTAGTTGGCCTAAGGCAAAGAAACATAATGGGGTTGCTTTTATTTGTAATGAAAATAATAGTAGCTTAGATTAATTAGTTCATTGAATCAAACAATGTCCTTTTTTTTCATGTAAAATCAAATTTTGAGAAGTCAAATAGGTATGGTTGGTAGGAAATTATGACAAACATGAGTGGACAAAACTTCCCAACTGCTCATTTAGTCATTATCTAATGTTTTTAGGACATTGTTTCTTGAGGTTTTACTTATTTCAATTTAAATTTAAGTTAATTTGAATTTTTGTTCTTTAAATTTTAACATGTACTAGATTATATTTTCTGAACTTTTTAGGTCATTAAAAATTCTCTCGAGCTATTGAAATTGTTAAATTTAAAAAATTTTGTCTAATTTTACTAAAGAAAGTTTGACATAGTGAAAATTTAGAGAGCACAATTTGATACATGTTATAGTTCAGAGAACATAATTTAATAGATATTAAAGTTCAGAGAGCATTCTCTACTAAGTCAGCCTATCTGATCCAGGCCTTAAATTGTGCTCCTCCTTGCAGTGTTGCTCCTGTTATATGGAATAAAATTTAGCATTCGAAAATTTTGGAGAGTCACAAGGTACTTCGGTGAAGCATTCTCTTTAACGCCCTGCTTATCCGTTCTTTTATGGCTAGAAGGTTGTATATTGAGGAACTTTCTTGTCCGTTCTGTGGAGAGGGAGAGGAAACGAAAGAGCATCTTTTCCTATATTGTAACTCTGCCATTCACCTTTGGAGGTCTTCTCCATGTGGTGTTTTTCTAGTTTTGGAATCTAGAGCCCATGTGTGGGACTGGGTAAAATTCCCGTGGAATCTAAAGACTATGGTTCAATTGTAGTAGATACGATATGGAAAGCTCGTAACGACAAAGAACACAATAATTCTATATGTAATATTAAACAACATATCAACTCTATTTATATGTGTTATGCAGATTATGGTTCTTGTTTGTTTTCTTCTCCAAAAAAATTGAGTTTCTTGTTTGGTCCCCTCCTTTGGAAGACTGGGTCAAAATCAACTGTGATGTTAAAGTTGGTTGCGATTTGATGTGCGTAGTGGCTTTGGCTAGGGAAAAAAAAAAAAAAAAGAAGAAAGAAAAAAAAGAAAAATGTCTTCTTGAAAGAAAAAAAAGTTAAGAAGAACATGAGGTACACAGGAAATAGAAAAAGCTACCCAAATCTCTTATTTGTTTTGGGATATATGGAAAGAAAATAAATGTACGGGAAGCACATGATTTAATAGTGCTTACGGTATAGTATAATAGGCGACACTACTGTATTTTGTCTTGTGTTTTATAACGTGTATTTCTAATAAAAATTTATGCACTGTGTGAAAAGTATCATTTCTTCTTGATACTTGTATTAGTAGGGCCCAGAAGATTAACAATTGTGGCAACGTGGAAATTGCGAATGCTTTTATGTTTTTGTATGAATTACTTACTTGTAAAGCTAGCATTCAACTTAGTTATTTAGAGTTGGCAAGTTGATGCAATTTATTGATGGATTGAAGTTGTGCAGGTGGTGGTAACAATTTAATTGTTGGAAAGTTCAGCTATCATTGTCAGTTTTTTTTTTTTTAGTTTAGTCTTAGTTTACTCGGGGACGAGTAAAGATTCAGTTTGGGGGAGTTTGTTAGGCTATTTTTAGCCTATATTTTGGATCCATTTTATGTGCATTCTTAAGGCGGCAATTGGGACGGAATTGACTTGTTTTCTATGTTTTCGGGTTCTTTGGAGTAAAAGAGGTCTCGGGTGCGAAATTCATTTGAAGACGTCTTGGTAGAAAAACTTAATTTTTAGTTTTGCATATACGGCGCGGCGATGAAGAGGCTCGCGCGGCAGTTACGAATACGAGAGAGGGCGAAATGGCAAATTCTCGCCGCGAGGCGAGAGGAAGCTTGGCCGCGGCGGGGATCAGTACGGACGCAGGGAGTATTTTTGTCCATCGGAACCCTAAATTTCAAGTATAAATGTTGCGATTGGAAGTCGGGGAGAGCGATTTGGAACCTAAAACACGAGTCGGGCGGCGGGGGAAGAGCGTAAAGATTCAAGTGAAGATCCGGAATTCATCCCTGTGATTCTTTTCTTTATTCTCTTTAATTTCATTTGTGTTGAATATATTCTTTATGGAATGGTTATGGATTTGTTTAGAGGCCCAAATTTCCCATTTGGGGAGGATGATGATTGTTGTTTAATGTTTTCTAATTCATCATTTAATTACCATTCCTCGATTCTTGTGTGTGAAATTATCTTAATTTGTGTTTAATTTCATGTTTAAGATTGATCACCTTATCCATGTTATGATCTGAATTCTAAATCTTGAAAAGTGAGGGTAGGGAATGCAAATTAAGATAATCGATGTTCTATGAAGCAGTATTTACATGACTTATGTAATGAAATGGTGTGTGCTTAATCTTGATTTCATGTTAGTTTAATTAAATTAATTAGATAACATGTGATTTAGAATACGAAGATGCGAAAGGGCTAGGTTATTTTATAATCTGTCATTCACGCCCAAAATAGATAGTAATTAATGTTAACGATTTGGGTAAACAACTGCGATTCTCTCCCTATTGTCTCATCTTGCTCAACTTTAAATTGTGTTATTAAATTTTACAGATTCTTTCATATTTTCTTACATTTTAAATCATAATTGCTTTTGATTTCTTAGAATAGAATATAAGTATAATTTAGTGGTACCAATCAATTCACTGTGGGATCGGCACTACTGTGTGAGATTTACTGTAATTGCATATACTTGCATGTGTTTAAAATTATAGCAACAAGTTTTTAGCGCTTGAATTCTTGGAGGAATTGTTAAAGATTAATATTACATAAAATTATACTAACCTACTTTGGTATATTTTCTCTTGCTGATTTTTCTAACCTTTTTTCTTGAAATATTTTCTTGATCTATTGGGAATCCTAGGTACATGCGTGGAATAGTAGTCTGTGGATTGATCTGAAATTGAGAAAACTTGCGGGAAAGAATCGAAAGAACGAGAAGCGAAAGAGTTTTATTTCTTGAAACATCGAAATCATAGTACCAATGTGAACAATAATGTTGGTGTGGGGCGTAATAATAGTAGTATTGTGGAAGATCAAGCTAATGGCCGTAGCTTGAGAGATTACATTCTCTGGCGGGAGTGCGGTCATGTATTCGGCTTGCCGACGTGGATGCAACGACTTCGAATCAACCTGCCATCCTTCAAATGGTGCGGTCTTAGGTTCGGTTGGTGGTCTCCCTTACGAGATCCTAATTTGCATCTCTCTAACTTCATGGAACTTTGTGAAACTTTTAAAGTTAATGGAGTTAGCGACGATCTTATTAGATTGAGGTTGTTTCCATTCGCTCGGAGAACGAGCCAAAGAGTTGGTTGAATTCTTTGCCATAAAAGATTCTATTGCTACATGGAATGATGCAGCAGCAAAATTCTTGTCAAAGTTCTTTCCTCGAAGCTAAGTACGCAAAGCTAAGAAGGAGAAATCAACAATTTTGCCAACAAGATAATGAATCTCTACATGAGGCTTGGGAGAGGTTTAAAGATGCGATCGGGAGGTGTCCACAATCATGGCATAAGTGGATCTTGGTTCACAATTTCTACCAACGGGTTGGTTGGTAATACTAGAACTGCGATAGATGCGGCGGTGGTGAACTTTATGAGAAGAGTGCTAATGAGGCTTATGATCTATTGGAGATGGCTCTAAACAACCGAGCGTGTGGCGAAAGGAGTCAATCGAAAGGTAGGCATTTTGGTGTGTTAGAAGTCGATGCCATTACACCGAGATTAACGGCTGAGTTGAGGCATTGACTAAAATCATTGCGGGGCAAGCTAAACAGAAGCCTGGGGTGTTTATGAGTTATGTGGAGGAAGTCATCAACACCAGTGCAACCAGAATGTGGATAATTTGCCAATGGATCAAAAGCCAAAGCCGTGGGAACTACTCCCAAAATAATAATTATGGGCACAACCAACGGGGGTTACACGGCGGAAATCGGCCCCAACAAAACCAACGACAAAATCTAGTGGCTCCAATATCAAAGGCGATTTATTGCTCCGATTCATGATAGGCCCAGAGCTTCTATTAAAACTGCAAAGCTAAAGAATGGAACGATTGGCTACTCGAAGTGGCAAACCAAGCTCAAGGAAATTCGATTTATGCTTAGTGAGGCGAAAGGAAAAAATGATGTAAAGCGATTTCCTTGAAGTGGAAAAGAATTATGATGGGCACGATGTGGTCTGACCATTCGATGAAGAAGTTAAAGATCGATATTTCCAACTCCCGACATCAATAGAAAGAAAACTACGGGCGATAATACTGCACCACCACAACGGTCTCACGATCGGTATTGATCATCATGTGAAGATACCTTATCCTCGGAGACTCGAAAAGACCATTCTAGACAAGCGAGTTTACAAAATTTCTAGAGGTTTTCAAAAGGCCACATCAACATTCCTTCTTTGAAGCAACGGAACAAATGCCACAGATTATGTGAAGTTCATGAAGGAGATATTATTAAGAAGAAAAATGGAGGGAGGTATGAAACGGTAAGCGTGGCGAAAGTGTAGCGCCATTTGCAAAAGAGCCTACGTGACTTAAAGGTCAAGATTAGTTTTCGATATTCCATGCTACATAGGGGGTTGGTGAAACTAAAGCTCTATGTGATGCGGGAGCAAGCATTAATCTAATGATTACCAAATGTTGAGCTAGGATTGGGAAAAGCAAAGCCCACAACAGTGCAACTGACGGATCGTTCTCTAACTCATCCTCGTGGCATAATTGAAGATGTCTTGGTGAAGGTTGGTAAGTTTATCTTCCACTGTGATTTCTTAATTCTTGATATGGAGGAAGATTCAACTATTCCCATTATTTTGGGGAAGACCATTCTTGGCCACGGGCCGAGCATTAATAGATGTTCAAAAGGGGGAGTTAAAGTTGCGAGTGCGAGATGAAGGTGATTTTAATGTTTTTGCCACACGTGACATTCCTGCAATTTGCGAGATTGAGGTGAATGGTTCTTTTGTTAAGCCGATAAGAAGAAAGCAAAGCCTAAGGCGACTTCGAACGATTCAGCGTCGTTGGAAAAGATTGATGTGTGGTAGTTCGAAGGTGGATTAACTCTTGTGCAAAACTGCGAAATCGACAACATTGGTGGTAAATTTTCTTCATTTAGTACGAGGGCTCTTTTGGATGCAAAAGGTGGACTTGATCCTTCGATGGGGCTGGAGTATGAAAGTTTCTCTCAGCAATTTTATTTTAACACATGGGGACAATGTGCATCTTTAGTTTGGGGGAGAGATTTAAAATTTTAGTTTTTGTTGATTTTTTTTTTTTTTTCTCATTTTTTTTAGTTAGTCTTGTGTGATAGCTAAATTAGACGAGATTGATTGAATATTGATTGAATTGTTGTTATCCAGCATTAACGATGGATTAAAACATAGCTGTGTCTTGACTTGCAATGTTTGAGTCATTGGATGTGTATAGGAAGTAATTCATGAATTTAAAACATTCTTTATTCATATATCACCTACCCTTTCTATTTAACGTTTTGTGGAATAATTTGATTGAACATGAAATAGAATTTGTTTGACATACTTTCTCTTTTGAAGCGAAATCTTAAATGATTTTTTGTTTGGAAAATGATTTAGCAAAATTTTCTTTGGATCGATTGAGCACTTTTCAAACTACACAGAAAAAAGTTTTATCCTTAGTATACCCAAAGTTGAGCCTTAACTGTTTTAAAAATTTTTTCACCACTTAAGCGAAATTTAGATTCGTATCTTAAACTCTTTTCACCCTGAACATACCTTATTATGCCATGAGTCTTGAAGCAAGTTTGGGGGGGATAAGTGCGGTAAGTGGAAAAATAAAGTGTAGGAATGAGAGATTGAGAAAAAAGAATAATATTGTGTGTTGTGCCTATGAGAAAAAAAAGAAGAAAGAAAAAAAGAAGAAATGTCTTCTTGAAGAAAAAAAAAGTTAAGAAAATTATGAGGTACACAAATAAGAAAAGCTATGATCTTATTGTTTTTGGGATATATGGAAAAGCGAAATAAATGCAGGCTTTGCTTGGTTAATAGTGCTTATGGTATAGTATAGCTTAAATGACTTCTTGCACTACCCATGTACCTAAGCCATGTGATTTTGTAGAAAGAACTATTGATTCCGGATAGAAATTTGTCAACATTAGTGGAGAGGTATGTCATTCGAACTTATTGATCATGTGTTAGTGGGATGTTGGAAAGTTAGAACGATTGTGATATTGATGGAAATTGCGATTCAATGTAAACATCTCTCGAATCTTTTGTCAAGTTGTTAAATCATAATTGCTTTTGATTTACCGAATAGAATCATAAGTATAATTTAGTGGTACTTAATCCAATTCCCTGTGGGATCGACCTCACCTGTGTGAGATTTACTACTTGATTGCGTATACTTGCGTAGTGTTTAAAATTATAGCAACAACTCATAATGTGGCTGAGTGGGCTTTCGTTAAGAATGTAATTGGTATGGTCGATCATGTCGATATACTAGATAATATTCGATTTTCGGTCTGGATTGGTGCGATTCGAAAATCGATTGGCCATTATAGAACCTGTCTTAAAACCGACCGTTTGAACCTCAGTTTGGTCGATTTAAACTGCCCAAACTATTATTTTTTTTTAAAAAAAATGATTCAATTTATTCTATAAGCACATTATTCTACATTCTGTACAACTACAACCATACAAACTAATTGTTTAAAAAATAAATTGTCTTATTCTTTTAACTTTAATATTAATAAAATAATAATATATTATTATATATTATGAGTAACTACAATACATAGAGTAAAAATAAGCCTAATAAATTATTATATATGTATAACTGTTGATTTTGATTTTTTCGGTCAGTTTATTACCCAAAAAAAAAAAAAACCGACCGTTCAACGGTGGTTTTAAACTAGATTTTTTTTTTAATTTTCGGTTTTGCCAGTTTTAGTTCTAACGATGTTCGGTAGGTCGGTTTTAACAATTTTTTTTATTTTCTAAATTTCATGCTCAGCCCTAATTGAAGCTTATTGAAATTTTTTGACAATTTGCTCACTTAGCGATCAAATGAACGAGAAGTTACCTTATGTGTAAATATGACATGGTTAAAAAAAAAGAGAGTTAATTAGAATTTTTGCTTCTTGAATATTGATAGTTGTTAAATTATAGTTCTTGAATTTTTTAGACTGTTAAAAATTTCTCCAAAATTATTAAGATTGTTGGAGTTAATAATTTTTTTTGTCCAATTTTACTAACGGAAGTCTGACATAGATGAAAGTTTAGGGGTGCATGATTTTGATTATATTTATTTAAGGAGTGCTAATTACAACCTCTATGCCCGAAATCATATGTTAGTATATTTTTTTTTCATAACGGTATTCACTATAGTTATAATATTATCCTGTTAATTTTTGAAAAATTTCGAATACTTTACAGTACCGAAAACACAGTTCTTAATATTCTAGTTTACCACATGTATTTAAAAAACTTCAAACCTATTTTTGACACTGTAAACTATTTGATTTTTTTTTTTAAAAAAATTATAGGGATGATGATGTAACTATACCAAATATTACCATGAAAAAAATTGAAAAAAAATATTTCGACATATACTTTTAAGTACAGAGATTGACGGTAACACTTCTATTTATTTATAATATTAGTTACGAGATGAAGAAACTGACTAGAGTGAGAATAAGAATGAAAATACATGAATAGAATAGAGAATGAAAATAAGAATATGAATAAAAATAGAATGAAATGAAATTTAAAATGCATAAAAAAAAATTAAAAATTTTATCTTGCATTGTAATGGTCTTTCTTTCTATTTTGAAACGGAATAGTTATTTGACCAAAATAGTAAAAGATTCATTCAGATAATTTAAAATGTAACCAAACAAAGAAAATAGAAATAAAATTATTTTCTTTCATTTCACTTCGGAATCCATCACCATATCGATGCAACGTCTTATAATTAGTTAGCAGTTTCTCATATTATTTATTAAATTAAATTATATAAGACTGATATTGAAATGTACTAATCACGATATACTTTCTCTTATGCTGCTTATGAAATCCCTTACAGTGGTTGTGGTTTGTATTTTTTGCATTAGAATTTTTGTCCCCTAAACTTTGACATATACCAAATCATGCCCCCTGAACTTTTAAGGTCGTTAAAAATCCCCCTGAACTATTGAGATTGTTAGATTTAAGGACTTTTTTCCAATTTTAGTAAAAATGTCTAACATGGATGAAAGTTCAGATGACATAATTTAGTACATGTCAAAGTTCAAGGGACATGATTTAGTAGATATCAAAGTTTGAGAGCATAATTTAATACATAAACAATTTTTGAAATAGTAAAACTGAATAAAATTTGACAAAAGTCCTTAAATCCAACAATTTCAATAGTTCAGGGGACATTTTTAACGATTTTAAAAATTTAACGAGCATGATTTGTGACATGTAAAAATTCAAGGGTAAAAATCGTAATTAGACTATTTTTTTTGGGGAGTTCTATTTACACCCCACAAAATGATAAGTACACCCCATTATTAAAAAAAAATATAAACTTAAATAATTTTCAAAAATTACTCTTAATATTTTTTTAAAAAAATTTTCTCACATTATTTTATGTTAATTTCAATACTTATTTTGATTTTATTTTCATAATTTTTTTTAACTCATGTATATTTTTTTTTAATTTTTTCTAAGAAAATTTTATATAATTTTTTATTTTAATTTTTTTCTCATAATATTTAAAATATAATTTATTTTTGTTTGATAGGTATATTTTTTAAGAATATGAATTGGAAAAAAAAAGTTAAAAAAATTTAGTACATATTTAAAGATATAAATTTTATATAAAATAAAAATTATTAAAATAGGGTGTCTTTAGAAAATTTTGGGGTGTAAATAAAATTTACCTTTTTTTTTATACCTCTTACCAAATACAACCTCACATTTTTCCTAAGCTTTATACACAAAATAGAGTAAGAAAAAGAGAACTATCTCTTTGTGCTGCCATTGCTAAACAATGCTACCTTCAACTCTCCTAAACCCACACTCTTCCCAGCTCTTCTCTCTCCTCCCCTCCACACATCTTTCTCTCTCATCATTATCATCAACCCCATCATCTTCTTCACTCAAATTCCCAAGAAAGTTTCAATCTTTCTCCCCATCTTTCCAATCCTCTAGCTTCATTCAAGAAGATGATGATGAAGAAGAAGAAGATTATGTTATTGGAGACTGCGTTGTATTCGAGGAAGGAATATTCGAAGACCCTTTTCTCAAAGAAGAAGCTCAACCCAAAAAAGAATCTTCAGCAATTAGACCAGAGAATTTGGTCCCAGATAAATGGAGAGAGGTTCAAGCAGAGATTAATATTACCAAGAAAGAAAGGAGAAAAATTGCTCAGGAATTACAGTTTGGTACTCGTGTAGAGATGAAGAGGAAAGGGTTACAACCTTTGAGGAATGTTAATTTGGAGGATTACTTGTCTTATCGTCAAGCTAAGTTAGCTCAGTTGAAACCCCTTGTTTTGGATGACCCTTCTTCTTCATTGATTGAGACTGAGATTGAAGAAGAAGAGAATGGAGTTAAAGGGTCAAATGGGTCTTCTTTGAGTGGACATGGACGTGTTTTGCCTAAGAATCCAAGGTGGGCTGTGTATGGTAAGGGTTTGGATGATGTTACTCAGTTCTTCAATAGTGGGAATTATGACCCTTCTCAGAAGCAATCTGAAGGTACCTTAAATTACTCTAAGTTATGTTATTTCTCAAATTTTAGTATTTCACATTGTTAATTTGACAATTTTGACTTTAGTTCAAGATTGGTATATGTGTGTGTTTTTATAAAATTTACTTATTGTTAATTGGGAAAGTGTGGATTTTTAACATAGTATTAGTCTTATTACTATTTGGTTCAAAATAATAGGTAGCAAACCTGAGAAAATATGTGCTTGTAAATAGCTAAGGACATATGATATAAAATCATAGATGAGTTCAATCATTGCCAGTTGTTTTTGTGATGAGCTCATTAATCTTCTTGTACAGTGAGAAAGTATTCAAATCCAGCTTTATTGGTCTGTCCACAAGAGTTTGCTCTTCTCTAATTCCAAGACCTACAAAAAGAACCCAACTAGGATTCTATTAGTATAAGACAAATCAGCTCCAAACTAAGCAATACTGCTAAAAAGACTACAAAAACACAAAGTACTAGTTACTTGGGCAGTCTTCAATAGTGGGAATTATGACCCTTCTGAGAAGAAATTTGAAGGTACTTAAAAATCACTCTTTTTTTCTCAGTTGTAATATTAGCTCAAATCAATTGTTGTCTGAAATTTGGTTCAAGATTGGTTTTTGGAAAGAACCACCATCTTTCTAGGAGCTTTATAGTATGAGAATTTTGATATGGAATCCATTGCTTGCTTGCCTGAGTTGAAAGATTGTTTGGCATTAGGGGTTGCAATTTATGTTCGTGGGTCGTGCCATGTCGAGACTTAGGTATTATAAGTAAATGTCAAATCCAAACCCGACCCATTTATTAATCATGTCAAAAATTAAAAGTCAAACTCAGCTCCTTGATAAACGGGTTAACCTGACTCGACTCGTTTAACCCGTTTATATAAGGAATCATGTTTAATTTTGCTAATTTATCAACTCATTAACATGTTTATAACAAGTTTGACATGTTTACAATCTTATTATGACACATTTATGGGTAATTTAACATGTTTATGTCTTATTTAACTAAAAAATATAATTTACATGTAATATATATAATAAACTTAAGAGTGTATACTCTTTCATAGGTCATTACATGTCATTTTTCGAGTTAAGTGTGTCAATCCGAAAATGACCAAAACCTATTTAAGGCAATCCAAACCTATTTATTTTGTGCAAGTTTTGAGTCGTGTTATCGTGTCTGACCCAGATTACCATCTCATGCTGGCATAGAATTGATTAAATCTACTTATTGTTGATGGAAAGTGTGGATTTTTAAGATAGTATTAGCCTAATTACTCTTTGGTTCAGAATAATAGGTGCAAACCATAGAAAAAATATGTGCTTGAAAATAGGTAAGGGAATATAATATAAATCATGATGAGTGCAATTCTTTTAGAGATGAACTCATTAATATTCTTCTTATGATAGAATTTTCTTGGAGTGGAAATATTATATTAGAAATCATGACACAAATAGTGAAATCCCTAAGAATTCATTATAGCAAAACAGTGTGACAAAGTATACAAATCAAGCTTTCGAGAGTCTTGTCTCTTCTATTCCAATCTGTCGAGAGGCATGATTAATCATGGAAATGTGCAGAATGATTATCTTTTGTATTGTTTGCCTGTGATGTTCTATGCATATCATTAACCATGGAAATGTGCAGCATGATTTAACTAGTAATAAGCCAATACATAATGGAACATTTCTCAAGTTAGGATTTTGAATATATAATAGGGCCCCGGAAGTTGTTTACAAAGGAGGAGAAAATTCTTCTAAATAAGCGGGTACCTGATCTGAAATCTGCTACCTGTGTAAGTTTTCAATGTTTCGTGACAATTATTCTATCGATAATCCCTTTTCTTATTTTAAAAATTAACCATTTGTTAACTAAAAGGCTAAACCTTTCTTTATATTTTCTAGGAAAAATGGTTACCTCTTCATACTCTAGCTGCATCGGGAGAATTTTACTTTGTCGATGCTGCAATAAAACACGGTGCTGATGTTAATGCTGTGGATAAGGTAAGCAGAGTAGAATGGGTCAAAATGTTTTCTTGTGCCTGCATTCTCGTTATCCCTCATTAGAACTTTCGATTTGCTTACATGGTAGGATGGTTGGACTGCTATTCACAAAGCAATACTCGGGAAAAAACAGGCTGTTACAAACTATCTTCTGAGGGAAGATGCAAACCCTTTCGTTTGTGATAAAGTGAGTATATAATAAACTCATCTTCATCAGTGTTTTTTATGCCTATTCTTAATTTCGTAAATGATCATAGAAGCAATGTACTACAATAGAAGCAAACGTCTATGAATATGTGTTGCCATAAATCATTAGAGCATAGCATTAAGCATTGAAGAATGAAAGATCTTGTCTGAGTGCAATGCAATCATTATGGAAAACGAAAAATCCATTAGGCCTAGCCTAATACTGAGAATGGGGTGGCTAAGATATAGGTCTTCATTCGGGACCTGGTGTTTTCATTTCTTGAGTTTTTATAGACGAAATGGAGTGCCCCTTTTCATGTTTTCGTTTATTTATTTACTTCGGTTATGGTTTGTGTATAACAGGATGGAGCGACATTGATGCATTATGCTGTCCGAACAGCTTCGAGTCAAGCAATTAAAATTCTCCTCTTGTATAATGTCGATATAAACACTCAGGACAATGTAAGCTTCACAGTTCTCGCTATTGCTCAACTTTTTGTGCATATTTTATTTAGTTAAATTTTGATTTCATTCGTGTTTGAGAACTCGCTAGGATGGATGGACACCGTTACATCTCGCTGTTCAAGCACGAAGAACAGATGTTGTGAAGCTCTTATTGATCAAAGGAGCTGATAAGACCTTAAAAAACAAGGTAACAACACAGGCTGAATCCTTCTTTGCTTTAACCCTTTGTTTGGTAGGGAGGAAAAATGAGAGGAAAGAAAGTATATGGAACAAAAGTGGAAAGAAAGAAAAAAAAAGGTAGAGTGTTTGGTGAGAAAGAAAAATGGAGAGAAGAGAAAAGTGAGGAGAAAAATATTAAGTGGGGCCTACCGAAATTTTTCTCGTCCAGTTTGGAGAGAAAAATGGAATGAAAAGCTTTATAAACATCAATAAATCAATTTTCTTTCTTTCATATCCACTAAACAACAAGAAAGAAATAAACTTTCTTTCTCTCTTACATTTTGTTTCCCATCTATTTTCTTTCTTTCATACCAAACATAAGATTAATGGTTAGAATTTGTTGTTTGGTGCAGAATGGATTGACTCCTCTTGATATATGTCTGTGTTCGGGTCGGGACAGGCGCACTTACGAGCTAATCAAGCTTCTAAAGCTCTTCCCTAAGCATAAAAATTCAGGTCCATGAAGTCTAAGGTTCGAGTCTTTCCTGAGTACTTATGTAACAATTGTTATAATTCCCCGATACCCGTAGGGTTAGGCGGGGTTGTTAGTTTTAAAAAACGAAAAAAAAAAAGAAAAAGAGAAACCCCAAATCATAAATTTTGTAACCATTTTCATACATGAGTTGTCAAGTTGGGTTTATAGAGACATGGATGATGAAATCTTAGATAAAAAAGGTTACAACTCCGCAAAGACAAAGACAACATTGGCAAATGAGGCTTCATTATTGGTGTGAGCTGTTTTTTCTAATTTTTCTTTTTGTAATTATTTTTAGGATTGAATATTTATTTAGAAAGTTAATGAAAGTTATTGGTTTGTTTAAGATTTTCACTCCTAAATTATGATCTATACATGATTTTGCCTTATGAAATTTTGAAAAATTACTCCATATATTATTTTTAATTTTTTTTTTTAAAAAATTTACGATTTGGGTTGCTTCGGTAGTTTCTCCGGTAGTTTCTATGTGGATTTTGATTGCGATTTAGGTTGCTCCGTGAGTGGTTATGGGGAGTTTTATGTAGAATTTCATAAAAATATTAAAAAAAAAAACTATTTTGAAGTGTAAAAATAAAAAATCCTTGAATTTTTTAACAATCTAAAAATGGTTCTCAAATTATTCATAGTATCGAAAAATGGTCACTCTATCAGATTTTGTTACATGTCACAAACAAAATGATGATGTTTTTTAAATTTAGGTGCCGTTTGGTAACACTTTTGTTTTTTAATTTTTTAATCACAAAATGAAAGTAAAATTTTTGTTTTTAAAAAAATTATTTTTAAAAAATAAAAATGCGTTTTGTAACCACTTTTATTTTTCAATTTTAAAAACAAAAAACAAAAGTGTGTTCTGTAAAGTTCATTTTCATTTTCATTTTTTTTGATTTTATTTAAGTTGGGTCAAGATCCGGGGTTGGATTCGGGTTCAGCGCCAAGGCCGTGAGGAGGGGATTTGGGTCCGGGTCTGGTTGTAATCCAAAAGATTGATTAAGAAAAAAAAATCTGTTTAAAAAAATATTGAAAGTGATTTTTTTTTGTTTTTAAAATTTTGATTTCTAATTATAAAATTGAAAAGTAAAAACAGTTTTATAGAACATGCTTTTGAAAATATTTTCACTTTTCTACTTTTAAAAAATTTATGAAAGATACATATATATGTTTTAATTTTAAATTGCATATGACTTGTTGATGTGGCAATGATATAAATAACTACGTCATTGTTATATTTGTCACGTGTTAAAAAAACTTAGCAGAAATACACATGACTTGTTAATGTGGCAATGATATAAATATTCACGTCATTATTATATGGGATAATTACATAAGGCATTATATTTTTTTTTTTTGTAAAAAAATTATATTTTTATGTTTAAAGAAACTTAGCAGAAATACACATGACTTGTTAATGTGGCAATGATATAAATATTCACGTCATTATTATATGGGATAATTACATAAGGCATTATTTTTTTTTTTTGTAAAAAAATTATATTTTTATGTTTAAAGATTATTTTTTATATTTTTACGGTTTTCTATTAAAACAACAGAAAAATAACAAGAAAATTACATAAAAATAATATGAAAATAACATCTAAATAACATCAAAACAACAACAAAAAATAACATACAGATAATAAAAAATCAACAACAAATTAACAAAAGTACAACATAAAAAAATTGTATTTTCTGTAAATAAAATAAAAAAAATTGTAAAAATATTTAAAATTTCATAAAACCTTATGTATTTGTGAAATAAAATTGAAGAACCACTTTACAACATTTTGTGAATAATTTAGGGCACAATCCGCATAAGTCATTTTAGGGTATAATTAGTTGGGGGTAAAAATTTTAAATAGCCAAAATTATTTGTATGGTTTATAATATTGAAAAAGATTATGGCTTTGATATGTTTTGCATTAAATATCATGTTAAATTGTCAAAAGCTTTGATTTTTATTGATTTTGTTGTCCCTAGCTTAGCTTTGTATATACAATTAAGTTAGTTAATAACTAGGATTGCCTAACGACAATACCTAACTACTTTGCTTTGAAGTTTCCGACTTTAGCCATTTTATTTCAAACTTGTGTTTACTTATACTAAACTTCTTCAAATATCCAATTAATATTATTCTTTAAAGAAATTATTTTATCTTTTTATAAAAAATCAGATTCGCATTTGAATTTTTTTAAAAATAAAAATAAATGGGCAACATTAATTAATTATTTTAAAAGTTATCATTTTTTTAAAAGGATCAAAAATTTAAATTTAAAAACACAACACATTAATATATTTTGTAAACAATACATTAACCAATTAA
This sequence comes from Cannabis sativa, assembly GCF_029168945.1. Classification (NCBI taxonomy): domain Eukaryota; kingdom Viridiplantae; phylum Streptophyta; class Magnoliopsida; order Rosales; family Cannabaceae; genus Cannabis; species Cannabis sativa. The sequence goes on from NC_083610.1 coordinate 22,552,801, forward strand.
ATATCTAGAACTTTGGGAATAAAATCTTCTCATTTTTTTTAATAATATTAATCATGTGAGTACTAATTATTGTTAAATAAATAAATAAAAGAAAAAATTTGGGAATTCGATGCCCCAAGACTATAAACTATTCATAGAAAAAAAAGATTAAAATAATTTGAAAGTAAAGTATCTACAATAGACACGTAAGTGATCTTATCCAAGTGTATAAACTATACTTTATTAAATAAAAATAATAAATTTTGTCACTTTTTTAATTATATTAAAAAAACTAATTTTACAAAATTATACTTCTCAAACCAAGAAAAAAATCACTTAAAATTAAAATTTTAATAATATCTATCAAATTATATTTTCGAGTTTAACATATACTTCATTGCGTTCACTGAACTTCATTCATGTAAAATTTCTGTCAATAAAATTAAACAAAAATTTTTTCGTTAAAAATTCTAATTAACTAAAAGAAAAAAATAAAATAAATAAAGTTAATATTTCTATAAGATTAATATGAAAATCTAAATTTAACTTTGTTAATAAATATTTAAATTTAAATTATCATTTTTTTATTAGTATATTAAATAATTAATAACCTATATGAATTAAGAATTATATTTATTAATAAGCGAAATTAAATTTATGCAGTAAATTATTATTTTAAAATACTGACGTCATAATTAATCATACTACTTTGTTTGGTTTGCTTCCTTAGCTCAATACACATTCATATAATCTCTCTCTTCACACTTCTTAACTGTAAAAAAAAAACCCAAATCTCAGAATGGTCGCCGGCGCCGGAGCTCAGTTAAGTTTCCGAACAGCTACCGGAATGGGGATCTTCTTCTCCGATCAAACTAGTAATGTCACTCCTTCGATGATGATCACTTCATCATCATCATCTTCTTCTTCTAGTTGTTCGTTTCAGTTGGCTTTTCGTACCAAACGGTGTCGTTTTCGTTACAACAGAAACCCTATTCTCATTCTCTGTAAATCTTCTTCTTCTTCCTCTGGCTCTAGATCTACTAATAATGGCGGTGGTGGTGGTGGTGATCCTGATCGGGATGATTATGTTGAAGCTTCCTTACTCCTTTCAGGTTCGTTATATTCTTAACTTTCATTATCAATTTCTTGTTTTTTGGTTTGGTTTCTGAAATTGAATTGAATTATTGTTAGTGCAGAAACCTTGTCGCACCACCGTATGCGGAGGCGTGGTTTTAAGGAAGATACATGGCGACCTTCGCAACAATCGAGTCTTCCTAAAAAGTTTCCTTTTTCTGTTCAGAGGAAGGAATTCCGACCTGATTTTAATCTCATTAGCCAAAGCTTTCTTAATCGGTTTCAAAATCCAACTTTATTTCTAAAGATTTCTTGTGATGGTGACTTTTTGCTCCCAATTGTTGTAGGTATATACACATCCATACATACATAAATGTCACAATATCATTTTTTTTGGAAGTATATATATATATATATATATATATATATATATTTATATATACACACTTTTAAAAAGATGCCATGAAATATACTTATTGTGTTCATAGTTCATAATTTCTCTAATGTATTTTCAGGTGAGTTTGCTATTGAGAAACTGGTAGATTCTACCTGGGTAGATGGAAAAGAGGTAAGTTTGTTTAACTCTCTGCTATTGGATCTTTTGTTTTGTTTAGCTTTCACCTCTGAAAAAAAAATGAGCTTATTCAATTTTTGGCTTGCAGAATTCTCCAAACCAGTTTCAATTTATGAGAAATCTTGTGGAGAAGCTTGGTTATGAAGTATGAATTCTATCCTTAACACTTGAGAAATTGTTCGAAGAATCAATTAGAATCCAGAATTTTTTTTCTTACTGGTTTTTAACTCTTATGAACTTTTTATTGTTTGTTTTTATTTTCCTTTATACTTCTTCCTATTCAATTTTCAGGTAAATATGGTAAAAATTACAGAAAGAGTGGTCAATACTTACTTTGCCAGATTATATTTTAGTAAGGTAATTAAAATTGGAATCTGATTCTTATTTCATCATCTGGAAGAATAGTAACTAGTAAGTAACATTATGAAGTTTCTTATTCTCTGCAGCCAGGGGAAAAGGACATTCTTAGTGTGGATGCTCGTCCCTCTGATGCCATAAATGTGGCACATAGATGCAAGGTAATATTACTGAAAATCTTACCTAAAGGGGAAAAAGGGAGGAAATTTGTTCGTTTCGTTTCGATTTGTTATTTATGATTTGTGATTATTTCCTGCAGGCACCCATATATGTAAATAAACATATTGTGGTAACAGATGCTATTAGAATTAGCTATGGAATGGGCAGAGTGCGTGATACAAAATCTATTTATGATGTATCTCTTGACAGGTATTGAGTCTTAATTGTTTGAATCTCTCAAGTTTACCGTCGTTATTCGAGTAGTCACTCTAATCGCTATCTGTGTGTTCTTCAGTGCTGTAGAGGGTCCTGATTTTTTATCTCAGGAACTTGTTTTGGTGAAGAATATTGACTTAGCTGTCAAAGAGGAAAGATACAAAGATGCAGGTAAAATTTTAGTTAGTTCGTTTAGCCTTTCGATTGCATATTGCTTGTGATTCGATTATACAAAAATGATAACCAATTTAATTGCTGTTGATGCAGCTATGTGGAAAGACAAATTATTGCAATTTCGAAAGTCAATTCACAGCTAGACATATTCGCCTATTGCTTGTCCATTGTTCAGATGTGTATGCCTTCTAAACCCTTTGGTGTATCGTTTGACTGGAAACCACTCTAAGTGGATGGAACTCCTGCATAAAGAGATTTCAACTATGTACAGCTACTTAAGTTATATATTTATATATTAGTTATTATATAGGGCAATATGTACATGTGAAAGCATATAGTTCAGTTCAGGTCAATTTTATTGTCCTCTTACCATAAAATTTATATCTATAGTGATGTGTGACAAGAAAGAACTACCTTGTTTTCATTTATACTATTCTATTCTGAATCTAATACAGAGCTTTCTTTGTAAATATTACTTTTTATTCTATAACAATGGTTGTTCTTTTAATATGTTGAATCTTGATATGTGAGCATTTTCTCAAGTTGGCTTATCTTCTGTTAATATTACAAAAAAGTACACTTTTTAAGCTGTTGTGAACAAAACTTTTGTATAGTTTTCAAAGGGATCACACATGAAACATTTACAGAAATGAAAAAAGGAACACTTAAAGAAGTGATTTTAGCTAGCTAGCAATTTCAATTGCGGCGGAGGCGGATGATGGAAGGGATTCGAGGGCGCATTTGCCAACGGCGATGTGAGCTCGGTGCTCTTTCACCATCACCCCAAAGAGCATATACTTCTTCGCCGTGCACAGCATCATCACCGATCTCCAAATCCTCTTCACTCATCCTCAGATTAACTACTCGACTAATCAAGAGGCAAATTAATGAGGTAATTACTACATTCCAAACTGTTATGAAAACTGCTCCTTCCAACTGGTACCCCAACTGTTTAAACCATCCTCCTGGTTTTCCATTTGAGACAGCAAATCTCACACTCGAACCGTACATCATTTCCAGAAGATCGGTTTGAGCAAAGACACCGGAAAGCAGACCTCCCAATAGGCCAGCAACCGCGTGTGTATGGAAGACCCCTAAAGTGTCATCCACACTTTGGAAAATCACTGATTTTTTATGCAAAACCATCATTGTATACCATGGTATTGAACCAGACAATATTCCCATTATTCCAGCTGCCCATGGATCCACAATCCCTGTGTTCAGTCCACCATAGATGATCATTAGATTCCGAAAGAGTTGTTATTACATGGAAGTTTTGTTAGTTATAAGAAACATACCTGCACCAGGGGTGATACAGACCAGGCCAGTGATCATGCCCTGAACAGCCCCAATCACAGAGCTTTTCTTGTAGACTATCATGTCCATGGAAACCCAGACCAGGAGGCTGGTTGCAGTACATATATGGGTGTTGAGAATGGCTATTGATGCTATCATGTTAGCTGCAAATGGTGAACCACCATTGAAGCCTGCCCACCCTAGCCATAGAAACCCTGCACCTCCCAACATGTGAATTATGTTGTTTGGGGGAAAGTGTCTCCTATCATCTGACAATCTAGGACCCACCTATAAATGCGATCTTCATTAATAATTATAATCTAAAAATAAATGGTTATCGATTTTTTACTGTAGTTATAAACTAAAATATGTGTGACATGATATTGAACATTACGTTAATAACAATACCATACAATTTAGGTAGAGTAAGGTATCATTTGTAAATCTACTATACTAGGAATATCAAATTATCAATGAATCTGTTTGTTGTAATTGCTTAATTTACTCTTTTGTTGGTTCAAAATCTTTTTTTACTAATTGGAATTAAATAATTAGTAGATTTGTTACCAAAATCTATCTAGTTCTGAATATTCTTGAAACTGTCCTTTTAAAATTCAGTTATAAGACTTATCAAGAGACTCTTTATTCTTTTTCTTTTCACCTAATCGATACTTTTATATTGTGTCACTTTAACTAGTATCCATTAACATTTCTTTAATCTAAAACACCAAACAAATTATCCTCTCTATAACACTAGATTACACTACTATCTATGAAATGTGACAAACCTTGTTTCATCACAAGTTGATAAACTAATAGATAAGATAAATATGAGAGTACAAAAATTGAACATAGTAAAATAATAAATTGAAAGATTTGGTTCAAATTGGATGTTTAAAAATTTTCTGAGAAGTTAATTATATGTTCCTTTCTTTATTGGAACAATACAATCTATAACACTTATTACTAAATAAATTTGTTGAAAAGATAAAATATAATCAATGTATATTTTTTTTATCAAAGACTAAATCGATCATCAGAAGAATAATTATGTCAAAATTTAAGATACATTATGGTAAAATATAACTTTCATGAGAAATAAATAAATCAATTTTCATAAATTATTTTGTGTAAAAATACGACTTTTGCTCAAAAAAAAATTATTTTATGGGAAAAATTTAGTAAAAAGTTAAAAGATATGAAAAACAAAAACAACATAAGGTACCTACTTAGCCCTTCTCGTAATTTTTTACCCTTATTTGATTTTCCCATATTTTTCAATCTTTCCTTCAATTTTCCCACTAAAGAACCTTTTTTTTTTCACTAAAGAACCTTTTTGAAAGAAAGAAAAAACCATATTTTTACACAATAAAATATAAAAACACATAAAATTTATAAATTTGAATCTCTAAGTAAGTGAACTCTAATCACAGATCTAATTCGCTAGGCCTATGTGAGAATTAAGGGATTTTCTTCTATTCTTTTCTTTCTATTGATATAAAGTCATAGGTTCAAAAAGTAAAGTGTGCAATTAAAAGAATATAACAAATGAATAAATAGAATTAATTAAGTATGGTAGCTAACCCAATAAGCAGCAGTGAAACCAGCAACACCAGAAGATAAATGAATAACATAACCACCAGCATAATCAATAATAACATCATGAAGAAACCCATCTTCACACCAAACACTAAAAGCTCCAACACTATAACTCAAACTAACCCAAAGTGGCACAAACATCATCCAAGCATAAAAATTCATCCTCCCAAGCAAAGACCCTGCAACCAAAATAACTGTAATCGCCGCGAAAACAAACTCATAATACACAAAATCCGCCATTGGGACAAATCCAAACTTGGAAAATTGTCCCAACAAAAACTTCTCACTCAATGCCAACCCTGGCTTTCCAACAAAAGGTGTCCATTTCGAACCAAATGACATATGATGACCCCACAAAACCCAACATATTAACACTGTCGCGAAACCATAGAGCGCCATGAAAGCCGAGTTCACCGCCCATTTTCGCTTCACCATGCTTCCGTAGAGTATCACTAGCCCCGGAACACTCTGCATCCCCACCATAGTGGTTGCTGTGAGCTGCCATGAATTGTCTCCTTTGTTTAACCATTCTGGTGATGACTCTGTTGCCCATAATCCCTTTGGTAATAATACTAATGTTATGTTATTATTATCATTAATAATAATGTCACTGTAATTATTACTCATTACAACAATAATATAAGTTAAACACAAATAAAATTTGGTTCAAATTTTGTGACATTTTGGATGAGATTATATTATATAGTGACATAAATATTTGGAGTTTATTATTAGCTGGTGTATTCTCCAAGATTATATATATTTTATTATATGCCGGCTATATATAGTGAAAATATAGATTCATTTTACAGAGAATCCATGAATTTTGATTGGTGCTTTTTTTTTCATAGTATATGTCACATATTAATAATAGATTCTTAATTTCATCACAATCACAAGAACAGAAGAATCCATCTTTTGATTTAGTTGATTTTGTTATTTAAATTATTGTTTCTTAGTTAGTATCGATTTCTTAATTTGACTTATTATGTAGAGCAAGATTATGAGTATTATAAATAGAATAATGATTATGATTGAGACACACTTAAATTACACGGCTACTTAATTTTGAATTATACAATTAAATTATGTGTAATAAGTATGTACAATTTGAGTGTATATATTTTAGTTAAAAAGTGAGTGTGACATTTACATAAAAATTGAACCATATTTCTAATCATTACAAAAGAGTTCAGAAGGGAGAGAATTAAACTGGCCTCACCCGAAAAACAAATACAATTGAAGGAGAGACAACTCCAAGACGGGTTTTGATTAAGCGAGATGTCTCTCCTCCACTTAATCCAACTCTCTTAGTGCAGTACGTACAATTTGAGTACATAAATATATGGTCTTGGGCAACTACACTTAGAGAGTTAGACTAAGTAAAATAGAAAGCAACATCAAAATTGATTTTAATGTATTCTTTTGGAGGAGGAGACCACTCTTTGTTGGTATTTGGGCAGAGTCCACTCTCAAGGATTTTTTTGGCCTTAAAATATAATGAAACATAAGAAAAAGAAAATATTTTTGGACTGTTACTTAAAAAAAAAATAGATATTATTTTTTAAAATGAGTAAAAATAATTTTTTTTGAGGTCTTAGATTAAGTAAGTTCTGATTCTGAACATTAGAACATATATAGGTGTAAGTAATCCACTTATAGGTAGGCAGAACCGATTGTGTAAATAATATGTGGATTTGGCTTGCAATCTTGCTTTGCTACACTCTGTAGCTTTGTTGTTGTGGATTAGTGTGTATGTATTGATAGCATATTAGCTCATGCATATTGCATAGATATGTATAGTTCATTAATCATGTACGTAATATATTGTATATATAGACAAATAAGTACTTAATTAATATTGTCAATTTAAATGTCCTAACACACATATATGTATATATATAAATATTTTTAGTAACCTTAATATATTATTAACAACATTACCTATATATATATATGGAAGAGGTTTCAATAGTTACATTTTTATTGTAACCATCATGGTTACATTTTTTTAAGCCATTGGAATACTATTAAATGGTTGTGATTAATTTGGAAATTAAATAAAAATAAATAATAAATAACTTGTAACCTGAAAGTAACCTAATCATTTATTTCCTTATAAAACTTTAATTAAGATTAATTATATTTTAAAATTAAATTAATTATAATTATTAATTAATTTTTTGCAATTTATTACTATATAAGGATCTTTTAGCAATTTATTTTTTTATACTTAAATTATTTAAAATTTTATAGCAAAACTTTTTATAATTTAAAATTATACACATGTACTTTCATAATTTAAATTTTATTATACTTATAATCTTAATTTTAAATTATTACACTTAATTATTTAATTTTTTTATTTAAATATTTAAAAAGTAAAAAATGAAATAAGTTGAAGGATTTTTTAGAAAAAAAATGGTTGCACTTGTTATCGATTGATTAGCTTGAGGTCTCATACTTAGTTCATATAATTGTAACAAAATAATTAAATATCATTTAAAAATAATTAATTATTTGAAAATTTATTATAAGAAGAGAATTTTAATTTGTGTCAAAAGAAGTTTAATTTTTGTACAAAAAAAAATAAATTTTATTATAAATATTATAATTAAATGGCTTAATTATTAAAATAATTCAAGTAAGGATTTAAATATAAATATTAATTGCTAAAAGAGGTCTTGATAAATATTTAAATAATTATTTTAAGAAAATAGTTAATTATAATTAAATAATTCTAAAAAAGGAATGTCTGTTTAATTAATTATTTTAAGAAAATAGTTAATTATAATTAATTAAATCTAAAAAAGAAAAGTCTACCTATTAGTAACCTGCTATTACAGGTTAGAGAAAAATGTAACCATATGGGTACAATAAAAATGTAACCATTGAATAGTCACCCATATATATTATATATATCTATCTATCTAGCTATAGAGCCAACAAGCAAGTTCTCGTCACTTCTTATTTTGATTGATTATAATAATAATTATACAAATTTGTAAGCAGTATAAATTTAATATTTATATTTAACGGCATAAATACATAATATTTATTAAACTATAATTTTTCTTCAATTATATCAGTGTACAGACATTGTTTTGAATTTATTTTTTTAAAAAATAGAAGTATATAATTCTATTTAAATACAATAATCTAAAAACAAGGTCTTATATGTATTATGTTTAAGTTAATAATAACGTTTATACTAATGAAATTAGAGAAAAATTATAGTTATACAAATATATTGAGTACTTGCTGCTAAAAATAAATATTAAATATTTATATACTTCTAAAAATAAATATTAAATTTATACCAATTATAAACTTAAAATTTCAAATGTTTATAATGTTATTTGCCCAAATATATGTATTATGTAAATAGTTATTTTTGTTGTTGGTGGTGGGGTAGTATATAGATGGGTCTCTTATTAATTATTAGCTGGATTATATATATAATATATATGTTGCAGCTGTATTCTGTTTGGAATATTTGAACTTATACACCTACATATATAATAGTTATTATGTACAAAAGAATCTCAACTAGCTTTGTATATACGTATGCATTTTAATATATTGCCTAATTCATGCAAATGCAAGTTTGTTGAGTTCATCACCAACATATCTCTCTCTTTATTAATTTTCTTTTATATATATATAAACAAGTTAAGATTATTATATTATCCCAACATCTCTAATAAAGTGCTAAAAAAAGTGTTGTATATTAATATTGTAGCACAATACAAAAAAAATACTATTCTAACAGTGTTTTAAAAAGTGTATCAAATTTTGCACTAAAATTGTAATAAATTTGATCCACAATAAATATCATATTTTTATTTACTATAATATCACTAATTATTATAATTTGTTAAATTTTACAAAATTTTACAATTTATTTATCATATTACCATTAATTAAGAAATAAAAATTATACAATAATTAAAAAAAACATAAACAATAATTTTTTTGTATATATATTCTCAATAAAATATTAAATAATTATCAAAAACAATAATTTCTTTTACTTATTCTACATTTTGTCTATTGGAGCACAATTAATGTAAGTAGTAGGTCAAAATATAACACAAATTTATTTTTGAGAATTTTACATAATAGACTAAAATTTTAAAAAAAAATATATATAAAAATACGTCATACGGAAAAAATTTAATTTTACACTTTGAACTTTTTTATTTATAAAAATATTTTTCAGTATAAGTAATAAACTATTTTTTTTGTTATTTTATAATTTATTTATAGTTGTCGTGAGGTTAATTTTTCGTTATTTTTTAGTTGTTTTTTTTTTACTTTTCGCTGAAAAAAGTGTATATATTTATAATTTTAAAACTTTACAAGTATATTTTTGTAAATAAAAATTTTAAGCCATAAAATTATAAATAAAATATAAAAAAAAAATTGATTTTTTGGATCAAATTTAACACAAATTCTAAATTTTAATTTTTCTAAATCTACCACATATTTTTAGAATTAAGTATATTCAAGTATGAATTATATGGGCACACATTCATAAATAAAGACCATTTTTTTGCAGACATTATATTAAATGTCTCATGTGCTATGATAATAACATTAATTACTTATATATTTTTACACTTATATATATTGTTTTTTTTTTGTAAATAGTCCTTATATATAGAGAGAGAAGGAAAGGTTGATGAGGCTACTATCTTATATTTTGTTATTATTTATTAAGGGCGTGTTTGGAAAGTCACTTGGGAATTGGAATTGGATGTAATTGGAGGTAATTACACAGTTTGACGTATTTGTGTGGCCACGTAATTACATAGTAACTGTGTAATTATTGGGAGGCCTCAATTACTCTCTCCAATTCTCATACCCCCATGAGAATTGAGTGTAATTACACTGTGTAATTACATACCAAAAATAAATTCAAATTATTTTAATTAATTGATATGATATTTTAATTATTTTTAATGTATTGACTTTCCCTTTTTCTATCAATCATCAAACATGTATACATTCCCATATACAACCTTTCATCAACCTATTTTCTATATATTCCATATCTCTCAAATAAAGAAGAAAATCCTATCAATGAATATAATATTGTTATAGTGTAGGCATGATAATTTGTTTCTTATATATGTTTAATTTTAGAGATATAATAGCTCAAAATATATGGAACGCAAGAGCAATTAGATAGTCTTAAAAAAAATTATTTTAAATATTTGCTACTAAATTGTTATAGTTTTGACTTTATTTTATGAAGAGATTATTATTTATTTATATATTATTAATTGATGAAATTTATTTTTAAATATTATAATCTTAATTTATTGTGTAATTACTAAATATCATACCAAACATGATATTAGGAATTCATATGTAATTACCACTTGACATCCAAACACACCTTGTATTTTAAAATACAATGTAATTACTATGTTACACTGCATAGTAATTACATAGTTGTTTCCAAACAGATCCTAATTAAGAAATCCAACTATAGATTTTTTTTTTTTTGAAAACCGAATCCAACTATAGATTTATAATTAATGTTAATATTTTCCCCGAACTATAAAATTATTATTTTTTTGAACAAACTATAAAATTATTTTAAATTAGCTGAAAATAAATGAGAAAAAGACCAATAATTATTATTGAAGAGAAATTGAAAGTAGAGAGGTAAAATAAGCATATATATTATATCTTTATATATTAAAAGTGCCTATTTAACGGCATTTCTTGGTTTAACAGAATATACTTAAAAAATAAAAGAATATTCTGTTAAATTTAACGATTACGTTTGATCTCCCGTTAATAAATAAACCCAATAATTAAACCCAAAAAATTAAAAAATCTTTTAAATATTAATAATCTCTTTTTAAATTAAAAAAATCATCTTACCCACATCTCTCTCTAACAAACTTATTATCTTGGAAGAATATTAATAATTTTTTTTATTTATCTTTTAAAAAAGAAAAATATGGATAAAATGTTTATATTTACCTTATATGAGTATTTACCTTATATGTTTGTGCTTATTTTTAGTTTTATTTTTAATTTTACCACCAAGAGGAGAAGGTTGAAAAATATTAGAATATGAAAATATTATTGGTGCTTATTAGTAATTTGCAAAGAATGTGAAAGTCTATAAATATATAATTGTGTAACTATTATTAGATATGAAATGAGATAATAGAACTTTTTTCAATTAAAAGATTAATGTATATTTTACTATTAATAACATACATTGTTATACTATTTTAATTATACTATTTTATAAAACAAATCATTCAAATAATTATACTATTTTAATTATTAATTAAAATAAAAAACTAAAATATTAAATAAAACTAACACTACGTGCCTTGGCACGTAACAATCACCTAGTATATATAAATATATGTATATTATTTTCATTGATTTTTAGTAGCATAATAAGTACCCAATATTTATAAAACTGTAATTTTTTTCCAATTTTATTAGTATAAATTCTGTTATTGTCTTAAACAGTGCATATATAACTCATATTCTAAATTATTGGGTCAAGATAGAATTATATAGTATCAGCTTCTAAATATTCTTTTAATAAATTCAAAAAAAGTCTGTAATAACAATAAAAATAGGGAAAAATTACAATTTTACAAATATTTAACACTTATCCCGCTACAAAAAATCATTGAATTTATAATACTTACCCTATAATTAATAGTTACTGCTATATTTGTGCCAACAAAGTAGCATGACCACACACTTTCTAGCAATATACAACCTTGATCTTTGCTCTTTCACCATAGACAAACACCTAATTAAGCTTCCATTATTATTATTATCACTACTTGAAATATTATTACTAATATTATATGATGATGATAATGATGATGATGATGATGATTTTTTCATCTTCTTTTCCATTATGATAATTTCTTCTCTTGATGGTGATCTTGATCTTGATGATGATGATGATGATATGCATTGACCCATATTACTATAGATACTCAAAAAAAAAAAAATGTATATATTAACTTACATAACTGAGTATATGCTCATATATATATGATCAATTAATCTTGATAATATTGATCATAATATATATAAATATTTATAGGTTGATCTTTGAGTAGTTGATCCCAACCTTCTTCATTAATGCTCATCTAAATACATAAATAGTTAATAATCTCTATTAGCTTAGCTTCTCCACCCTTTTATTTCTCTCTATACATACATATATATAATTAGCTAATTTATTAAGTTGTTCTTAATTAATTTTTATTTATTTTTTATTTGTTACAATATTAATTAATAAGAAGTACACTAGTTTTCTTCAATGAAAAAAGCTGGTATTAGGGGCCACCATATATATAAATTGATAGATGATCATGACCGTTGATTGGGTTTCAATTGGTTCTATATGCAAATCCAACGGCTCATCAATTCTGAATACTTGTATTAATAATAATTTTGAGTTTTTTGGTAGGGTCTTAATTATTTTTAATATTATAACTTTTTAGGTAATGTATATACCTCGGATATGGCTGGATTTTAATAATTCTGATACAATTATTATTAATTAATTATGAGTTGGTATATATTTGGCTTCTAATAAGCTATTTATATTATAAGAAATTTTTGTATAGACTTTTGAAGGATTATTTTGGTAGATTGTTTATCTATTTTGATATTCATAAATATGATAACGTATGTTATAAATATTTAAGATTATTTGTAAATTTTTAGATTACAATATTAAAGTTTAAACAGTTACTTATCATGTGTATAAAAAAATTAGTCGTGCGTGTAATAAAATATTTAAATCTTAATTTTGATATTATAAATTAGTTAAAAATTTATAAAAATTTACATGTAATTTTAAATAACTACAATATATACAATTAAAAAAAATTAGACTAAATTTTTAATGAAACTCCTTTATTCAAAAAAAAAAAAAAAATAGACTAAATTTTTTTATTAAATGTGGAACCTATTAAAACATTCCCTTAAAAGTGTCCTAGATATTCTTTTTTCCCACTTTTTGAGGGAATTAATATGTATTGATAATTAATAATTAAGTTGTATGGTAATACATAGTGGAAAAGTACATACGTATATATAGTAATATAAAATAATACTTAATTGAAGTTACGTAACAAAGTGTATATAAAGTGATCAATATCATTAATTTTAGATAAATGAAATGTATGAATAAAATTCCATAATTGATATGTTTGTGCAATACAGCACATATTTATATAGGTTCATCATAATTATATTATATATTATCTATCTCTCTTTTTTTTTTTGAAAAAAAATAAAGAGTTAAAAGAGTTTTTATTTATTTATTTATTTTTTGAAATGGAATTATAAAGGTTTGGTGTAATCAAATTTATGTATATGTATAAAAAAAAATTAATATCCCTTTGGACTCTTTAATGAGAAGAATATTGCATATAAATAATAATAAGCAATAATAATAAGTAGGTAGAAGAATCACACAAACATATGGAGAAATAATAATGTCATGTACCTAATTTTAAGAGTATTTTTATTGGATATCAGTAACTTAATATTTTTTATAATTAATGATATTTTTTAAAAATTATTTTTTAGACTCGATACTTAATTATCCTAATAGTAATATAATATAAAAAATAACACTGAATATTAATAATATATTTTAGCAATTCTCTACTTTTAACAGCCTAATAAGTATTTAGATATGTACAAATTTGTACACATATGAAATCTCATTGTTCATTTCATTTATATTAACTACGAGATTTAATTATTTATATACTCACATATATTTTATACAATATTATGTTGAGTATTGACTATTCTAAATGTATACTCACATATTTATCTTTGGGTATTCAAATGACTTTTGAATACTGATGTTGTCTAAATTCGTCCCACAACACACAACTAATATACATCTATAGGTGTAAGTATATGTATATGTATTATATGAGAGCTAGGGGTGAAATGGAGTAAAAGTAGAGTGTGAGCTTTGGGTATTAATGCTTTGGGCAGTCCATGGCAGAAGGAGAGATTCCCTCATTAATTCCTCTCCACTATCACAATCACATTATACATCATTTTACATGCTTAACAAAATTTAATCTTAATTAATTTATAACAATTAAATAATATTATTTTTAATTTCTACTCAAAATATTTTTCCTTTCATTTTCCTTTTCAATCTCTCTGTCTCTTCCTCTTCCTCGCACCGTTGAGACCACCCAAACCCATGCATCCATATCACCAACCACCATCATCGAACGTATTGTATTGTATAGTATTATATTAAATTATATTTTATGCAATATTTTTTATGTAAAATTATACGTGATATTAACTTTATAGATACCTAAATATATAATATTTTAGTATAAATATAATAAATTTAATATAATACAATAATACTTAATTATACTAATAAAAGTATTAGAGGGGAAAAAATAGTAATGAGCAATTATATGTGTTAAGCAATATTTCTGATTATTTATGTATAGGGAGAGTAGAGTAAGTGAGTAAGGTAGGTAAGAAAGTAGATGATGAAGCAGAGAAATATAAAGTCAAAGTTGGAAGAATGGTGATGCATGGAGAGATGGAGAAGGGAGTGATGATATCAAAATAAATAAAAGGCCTAATTAATTAATTCCAAAACAGAATCATCGCTTTAAATGCTCTCTGCTTTGGTAGTCGCAGTTTTAAATGCTACGTACCCTCATTCATATATACACATTCTTCTTCTTCTTCTTCTTAACTTCAAATAATAAATCCAACCACATTATCATTTTAATTTACATATATAAATACCAAATTCTCACTCTCTCTTCCTTCAAACTTACTTTTACTTTTATCTCTCTTTTCTTCTTTTTCTTTATATATAAGAGAATACAGTTATAGAGATAGAGAAGTTGTATAAAATATATATGAAATAGTGACTTTGATATTGGCCTGGTTCACTCACACAAAATTAATTTATATATATATATATAGTTGATTTGGTTTGATTGAGCCGTGCCAATATCTTAGTTCTCTTTCATTAATTTCTTCCCAAATATATATTCAAACTTAATCTTAATGATGGAGAGAGTAGGAGCCTCTTCTATGTATAGGTTTGTTAACTTAACTCATCTACAAATTTTTTATTTTCTTTTATATATTTATGTGTATGCATTTGTAATATTATCCCTTCCCATTTTTTGTTCTTATATTCTTCTTTCCTTGGAGGCCAAAAACAGAAAAGAAAGAACAAATCATGATGATGATCATGAAGATTGTTCTTATTATTATTATTATTATTATTATTATTTTTATGAAGTATTATTAGAAAATGAATAATATATATTTCCTTTTATTAATGAGTAGTCATAGCTTATAGTAGGCCTGCACATGGGTTGGGTTGGGCGGTTTTTGAGCGGTTTGGCGGTTTTTTTATTTGGCGGTTTTTTAAAATCACAACCCATACCTGCCCAATAAAAGTTTGGGTTGGGCGGTTTTTTAGAGGGCGGTTTTATGCGGTTTTTTGGGCGGTTTGGGTTGCTTAAAAATCAAAACTTCCAAAGTATATTGCCACAAGTATAGACTCCACTTTTTGCTTAAACAACATATGTAAATTTTACTTAGCAAAAAAATATCTCCCTCCCTTCCCCCATACCAATACAACATGTGGTATACTATATTATCACCAAAATTGAAGCTTTGGTTTGGTTTACAGTCACAAGTTAAAGCCACCATCTAAATAACTATAAGGCAGTTATTTACTTTCACACATAGTGCGACAATTAGTTTTAGGTTTTTTTTTTTTTGTTTTAGGCAGCCTTAGGAATAAATTTTTTAAAAAAATATATATATAATAATAAATAACGGGTACGGGTTGGACCCGCTCTTTTTAGGCGAACCCATACCCGCCCGCCAATCAACGGGTTAAAACTCAACCCAACCCAATTTTTGCGGTTTTTTAATAGGCGGTTTCCATGCGGGCGGATTCTAATGGGTTAGGCGGTTCCCACGGTTTAGCGGTTTTTATGTTCCGGCCTAGCTTATAGATATAGGGAATACATTCTAGACGTCATCATGTAATTATGAGTTAGTAATAGAGTATTATTATTGCGTACTAGTAGTGGTCAGTACTTGTTTATAAATAGTGTTCTACGATTGGTTAGCATTATTCTCTAAAAACTATTTTCTTAAGTTATATGGGATCTGATATTTAATTATACTAATAGTGATATGATACTGAGGAGGGTGCAAGGTAGCAATTCTCTTAGTCAGTGACGGACGCACATGTATCAATGTGGGGCTATAGCCCCACTAACAAAAATATTATCTTTTAAAAATTTAAATGTAATTTTTTTAATTTGATAATTATAGGTTAAAATAGTAGAAAAGCCTCACAAAATTAAATAAATATAATAAAAGTGATTATACTATAGGTATAAATATTTTTCATTAATAAAGAAGCCCCACAAAATAAAAATTCTAGGTCCGTCACTGCTCTTAGTGATACTCCCTAAAAGTTATTACATTAAATTATATGAAATCTGATACTTAATTACACCAATAGTACCTTTAAATTTTTCTCTTACATATATAAAGAGAGACAGAAATGAGTATTCTCTACCACCACTTTAAGTGTTATATCTCTATTGTAGGTATTGTGTTTCATTTAATAGGTGGCGTTTGGTAACACTTTTTTAATCAGTTTTCTGTTTTTAAAAGTAGAAAAGTGAAAATATTTTTTAAAAACATGTTCTATAAAACTGTTTTTACTTTTCAATTTTATAATTAGAAATTAAAATTTTAAAAACAAAAAAAAATCACTTTCAATATTTTTTTAAACAGTTTTTTTTTTCTTAATCAATCTATTAGATTACGACCAGACCCGGACCCAAATCCCCTCCCTACGGCCCTGGCGCTAAACCCGGCTTTTGACTTCAACCCGAATCCGAATCCGACCCCGGACCTAGACCCGACTTAAATAAAATCAAAAAATAAAATTAAAAATGAACTTTACAGAACACACTTTTGTTTTCTGTTTTTAAAATTGAAAAACAAAAGTGGTTACAGAACGCATTTTTGTTTTTCAAAATTAAATTTTTTAAAAACAAAAATTTTACTTTCATTTTGTGATTAAAAAATTAAAAAATAAAAGTGTTACCAAACGGCACCTTAATGTATTAATTTTTTAATAATATTGTTAACATTGCTACCTTTACCTGGTGTTAGATACTACAAATACTATAATTGGATCCATATACACTAGAAGCAAGCGGAGCAATCCCTAAATAATTAAGAAAAAAATATCTATATATTTTAATTAATTATGATATATATATTTATAATAAAAGATAATATTAATAAGCTTATAATATTAACTCTCATATAATTATTAAGTTAAATAGTTTATAAGATAGAGATTAATATAGTCTAAACTCTACGATTATATTTTTCTTTTTAAGTTTCGTTTTGGCCCTTACCTTACAAAAAATTAAAATTACACCCTTCACTTTAAATTTTAAGTACGTCATTAATTATCTAATAGCAATGTTGACATATATATCTTAATCTAAAATAAACTACATATTTTCTCTGGAAATTAATGAATATATAAATATATATAAAAATATAATTATTTATTTGGGCATGGGCCATATGAAAAGGTGTCCGACCATGCATGCCTGTCTTTTGTTAGATAGAATGTATTTATTAGTATCTGAATTTGTGTTTAACTATAATAAAGTCGATGTTTTTCAAGAATCATCAAATAAAGAAATAAAAAAATTAGAAAAAATGCTAAACAGAAACTCAGTAGTAGTTCATCATCATTCTCATCAATAAAACTTCTTATTATAGCTAGTTTGTTAGAATTGTGGAAATGTATATGGTATATATTGAAAAAGTAGAATATGGTAAAGACATGAGTAATAATTTATGAATTATATGTTATATTTCCACTTAGTAATATGATCAGATTTTTTAAAATTCCCTTTAAAATAGTAGTTATAATTTTACTTACTAATTTTGGACAGTTTGATCATAAGTGATATTTTTGACTTATAGTAGCTCTTTTCGGCTCAGACATGTGCCTAGTATCTACCTAATTCAAAAATCCAAAATAAATTTTCTTCTTTTAAAATTACTATTTTTTTTTTTACTAATTTTACAAAATACCATATATATATATATATATATATATATTTTTTTTTTTTTAAAAAAAATAAGACCCTTAAATTATTTTTTTCTTATGACCATTATATTTTAAGGTTAGCTCACTATCCCCGATTACAAATAATTTTTTTGGTTCTTCCTTTTTAGACCAATTATTAGATTTGGATCAAATAATGTATGATTGAAAAAGAAGAATATGGTGTGGTAAGATGCGGGTTACGTCTTAAAATTAATTAACAATTAGAGAAATAATTTATGCATCTTATACATGACATTATCTTGAAATAATGCTCTAATATCAGTGATCCATAATGTATACTAAATTCAATACAATTAAAAGTTGTGCCAAAATTTCACATGAAATATATATGTTAAATACTATTTTAGATTTTATACTTTGTAAAAATTATCGATTGAATTCTCTGTTTTGTTAAATGACAATTTTAATTTTATATTTCTCAACATAGTCTAAATAGGGCCTAAACTCAATTTTCGTCTATTTTTTTTCTAAATATATATGGAGGCAATTTAAAGCCCGTTTCTAACATGAATGAATGAAAAAAAAAAAAAATTGTAACCAACTTGGGTATATAACACCTCGACGTCAGGTTATTATTATTAAGTTTTATACTTTAGTAAAAATTAAGCTCAAATCTAGTTTGTACCATTATAAAACATATGGTTTGATAATTATCATTTAAAAATAGAGAGCCCGTTCAATAATTTTTGTAAAGCATGAAGTCCAAAATGCGCACTTAATTCTTTTAAAACCCTCCCCAAAAAATATTTTCATAAAATAATCATTACAAAAAAAATTACTTGTAAAAATAAATTTTCAAAAAATAAAAATTATTAGCAAAATAACTATCTACAAAGTATTATTTTTGGTAAAATTTATACATTTTACGTTCAAATATATTTTTAATATTTTACAATATTCTATAAAAAAAAAAACACGAAAATAATAAAAAAAAAATACGTGAAAATTACAAAAAGTAATATACAAATAACAAAACAATAATACAATAACAAAAGTATAACATAACATATAAATAACCTGAAAGCATAAAAAAAATCAGTTTCATGTAAATAAAATCTTAAAATCCGTAAAATATTTAAAATTTCGTACAAAATTATATTTTTGTATTTATAAAAGAATAATTTGCGTTATAAATACTTAAGTTTAATTTCCACTTGCAAATAAATACCTAAGTTTAATTTTTGGCGGTAATAATATTTAAGTTATAATTTAAAAATTTCTGTAGGTACTTGGTTAAGTAAATTGTCACGTGTCAATCTCTGATTGGTCAAAGTCATTAAATTTATATTATTTAAAAAAAAATTAGTTCAAATATACCAATAAGAAAATGACACGTCGATTTAATGACAGTTAAGTACCTACAGAGTTCCAGAAATATAACTTAGATATTATTATTTGCAAGTTAAACTTACGTATTTATGAGGCAAATTACTCTTTATAAAATAATCCCTAAAATGTGGTTATTTTGCAAATTTGAAACCTTTGTGGTTATTTTTGTAAATTCTTCTCTCGAAAACCACGACTCCAAATTCTGTTAAACCCTAATCAACACTGTTACTCACTCTCTGACCTAATCAATCTCCATTGTTGCTTTGCTTCTTCGCATCAAGACCTAAGCTTTAAGCTCTCTCTCCGATCACTCCATGGGTTCCGATAAGAAGTCGAAGAAGAAGAACAAGCATTCTCACTCCAACAGCCATGGCGGCGGACCCGATGTTAAGCTCATTACCGACTCTCGATTCGCTTCCGTACAATCGGACCCTCGGTTTAAGAGAGCTCCAAAGCATAAGACGAAGGTGGAGATTGATTCGCGTTTCAACCGTATGTTTACGGATAAGAGATTCGCACCGTCTTCTGCTCCGGTGGACAAGCGAGGTAAGCCTAAGAAGCAGAATTCCGATAATTTTTTGAAGAGTTACTATCGAGTTGAAGAAAATAAAGAAGAGGAAGAAGAAGAGGAAGAGAGGAAAGGTGAGGCTGTGGTGAAACTCGGTGGAGATGAATCGGAGACTGAGCAGAGTGGTGAGTCGGATGCTTCTGAATCGGAGGAGGAGGATGACGATGACGTGGTGAGTTGGGAATCGGATGCTTCCATTGATACCGATGATGATGATGATGAAGAGCTTAATGTTGAGTACGAGCCTGAGGAACCGGTATATTACTTTAGCTTAATCATACTCTGATCAACTGAATTTTGCTATTGCATTATCAAATTTTGTAATGTTGTGTTAGTTTAAGGTTAATGAAATTGTTTAGTTGATTTGTTTGAGTTACATTTTGGACAGGAGGAACATGTACCTGAAATCGAAAAAGAAACTCATAGGCTTGCTGTTGTTAACATGGATTGGAGACATGTTAAGGTATGTTTGAGATTTTCTTAATTGAATTTGTGTTTGTATGAATTGAGTTTGTTACCATAAACCCATTTTCTTAGCGGTATGAATACCCGGTTTTAGTATAATTGTAATTTTCGTGCAATTTCATTAGTACAAAGTTTTAAATCATTGGGTTTGGATAAGAACGTGTAGTTATATTTTGCTTCTATAGTTACATAGCTAAGACATAAACAAATGGAAATTACAGTTTTATTTAACACTGGATACTTATGTTGTTAAAAAATTTGTTCGGTTTATGCTGGTTAAAAACTCAGAACTTTGGATACTTATGCTGTAGATATTCCTTCTTTAAACAAAATCTCGGAAAACTAGATTCAAAATTGTGGCTTGCTCATGCTTGTATTTGATGGTTGAGTTGTGATTGTTTATTTGAAATATCACAAAAAAAATCTAGTTAAAAGCTGAAAATTTTGTTTGTTATATATAGGCTGTTGACTTGTTCATGATGTTGAGCTCCTTTCTTCCTAAAGATGGACATATGGTATCCGTAACTGTTTACCCATCTGAATTCGGTATTCAGCGTATGAAAGAGGAGGAAATTCATGGTCCTGTTGCCCTCTTTGATGGTGAGAATGAGAAAAATGGTGAAGATGATGACGATGACGATGATGACAATGATGATGAGTTGGACAATGAAAAATTGCGTGCTTATGAGAAGAGCAGGCTAAGGTGATTTCAACCACTTTGTTTTGCGAGTTTGAATGTTTTTTGGCTATTTGCAGTCTGCAAGGTTTTATTTTTTTCATTGTCTTATGCTGCATCTAGTTGTTTTAGGTATTATTTTTGGAAAGAAAGACAACATCAACATTTAAATTATCTTCTAAGCATTTCCTTGGCTTTTTTAATTGCTTATTGCATGACATCATGTTTGTAGGTTTTGCCAATAACTGTCTGAAGTTCTTATCGGGTGAGATCATGTTTGATGTTTCTAAGCTTAATATTTTGTATGTGTACTTATCTTCAGGTATTACTTTGCTGTGGTGGAATGTGACTCAGTTGCTACAGCAGATTACCTCTACAAAGCTTGTGATGGGGTTGAGTTTGAAAGATCATCGAATGTACTTGATTTAAGGTTCATTCCTGATTCGATGGAATTTAAACACCCACCCCGTGATGTTGCAACAGAGGTTAGTAGCAATCATTTTAACTAAGGTTAATGTATGTAAAAGTTATTTGAAAGCTTGAAGCTATTCCATGATGCTGGTTATTTTTACTTCCTTGATAAGTCGAAGGACTTGTATGTCTCCAATATAAAAGGAAGTATTTAACTTTTCTTCTAACTCTAGCATGGAATTTGTTAAAAGTATTTTTTATTTTGCTCAGGTCCCTGCAAACTATGAGGGTTTGAATTTCCAAACTAAAGCTCTCCAACTCAGTAATATCAATCTTTCTTGGGATGAGGATGAACCGGATCGTGTAAAAACCCTGAAAAGAAAATTTGATGCCGATCAGGTTGGTACCTTTTGACTTCGAATATGTTGACCGCATGCACTTTTTCTTGCAATTCAGTCAACTTTGTTTAATGGTTCAGTTGATTTGTTGGGTGTGTGAGATGATTTTGCTCTATTTTTACTTACTGATTTATGCTAATCCGTGATTATCTCTATACTTTATTCATGTTTTCATACTGTCATGTACTAAGAAACGTCTGCTGAACTACAAACCATGCTTATTCTGTATGTTGGATGGTTTCATTGATGCGTTAGTTGGAGTAACTATCTCACTTAGGATTTATTTCCTTTCTAAACAATCACATTCTTTATTTTTAGTTGATTGTACCTTTGTATATATTAACATTCGTGTATGAAACTGGGTCCGAAATGATACAATCAATTTGGAGTATTCAGTATGGTGGGAAGAATCCTTTTGCTTTCTGAACAATAATATGCATATGCTGTAAACTACATTCAAATAGCGAATGAAAAGGATAAAAACTTGGAAGTTTTAGGGGTAGTTTGTTGTCGTTGCTTATTGCTTCGATTCTGATGCAATCTGTTTTTGACATGTAGCTAGCAGAATTAGAGTTGAAGGAGTTTCTTGCTTCTGATGACAGTGAAAGCGATGAAGAAGGTGAGGACGAAGAAGGTGAGGGTAAGAGTGATAAAAAACAGAAAAAGCGAGATATGTACCGAGCTTTACTTGGGTCTGGTAACGGTTCGGATGGAGATGAGGAAGAGGATGATGATGATCAGGACATGGAACTCACTTTCAATACAGGATTGGAAGATATAAGCAAGCGTATGATGGAAAAGAAGGATAAGAAACAAGAAACAGTTTGGGAGACCAAGCTCAGACAACAACGTGAGAAAAAGAAGCTTAGAAAGCATAGATCCAAGAATTCATCAGAGGATGAAGGTAGTGATACTGATCAAGAGGCAATAAACGAACCAGGCGACTTTTTTGAAGACGATTCTGACGAAGAAGAGCCCAAGAAGTCTAATAAAGGTAAAAGTAAAAAAAGAAATAAACAAGAAGAAGATACTAGCGGGCAAGCTGAAGCTACAAAAAACGAGCTTGAGTTGCTACTTGCTGATGATGATACCATGGCGGCGGGTACTGGTGCTAAGGGTTATAACTTGAAACGTAGGAAGGGTAAAGATGGGAAAAAGATTAAACTAACTTTAGAAGATGACAAAATACCACAAATTGTTGAGGACCCCAGATTCTCCTCCCTCTTCAGTTCCCCTGCTTTTGCTCTTGATCCCACCGACCCACGTTTCGAAAGGTATCACTTCCCTACACAACATTAATATGCTCAATTATTATTGTCACCATATCCTTTTTGGCTCCAACCTTATTATCAATATTTAGTACTTACTTGTCTGTATCTGACAAAGTGTAGACTTTGTCACATGTCTGTACTAACCCAATCAATTTTCCAACAGCTTTGTATCAAATGAGGCTCTTAATTAGAATTGACATTTAAAGTTATATTGGCCTAATATTTCGAGTTTGGTGTTGCAGGAGTAGCTCGACTTATGCTCGGTTAGTCTCGCAACAAAAAGAGAAGGCACGGGAAGTGGAGCAACTTGCACTTGTAGAACCACAAGCTGTAACGGATGAGCATCTAAAATCTGATGCTGTTGGGTCTTCTAAGAAAGAGAAGGACGAGTTATCGGTGTTGGTTAAAATGGTTAAGACTAAATCGAAGCAAATCAAATTGCCCTCAAATGAGAAGTCAGGTAAGAAAGAAAAGAAGGAGAAAGATACACCGGTTGCATCGGTGAACCGGAAAACTAAAGCTCTAAAGAAATCAAAATAAAAGAAAATTGGAAACATAAAAATGATAATCAAATTTTGGTCTAGCTCAAATTTTGCTCGAGAACTTTGTATTTATAATTAGTACATAAATTGTTTAGGCTATGGATTTTATGATTGTCTGAGTTTAATATGCAGGAATTTTTTATTTATTTTAAAATTTATTTTATATTTACCTTTTATGTAACAATAAAGGGGTTACTATTAATAGAAGAAAATTTGAGAATTGTAGTTTAAGTAAACTTGTAATTTCTACCAATTACTCAAAGTGGGATATGATAATTTGTCATGAAGTTCTTTTTGGTGAATACAAATGATGTGTTTTTTTTTTCGTCTTTAAAATGAATAATTAATTGACCTTCATCAAACTATTCAAGTTGGTGTAAATGTAATAATTGTGTGGAAAGGCTACGTTAAAATCAAAGAAACACTTACAATTTCAAAGTTTGAGAAAGAATTTATCTCAAATAATAATAACAAAAAATAATAGAAAAAGAATTAGGGCAAGAAATAAGAATGGTGATTTCTTAATGACTTTTAAGACCAAGGCTATGTTTGGTAGATAGGAGGTAGAGTAGGATGTTTGGAGAGTATAGAAAGGATGGAGATGATAATATTTTTCTTTGTGTTGTTTGGTATTGAGATTTGAGAGTAAAGTTAAAAAGATGGAGTGTAAAATAAGAGAATTGATAAAAGGCACTAGTGGTGGCTAGTATTTTCTTTAATGTCATATTGTATAAGGTTTCATATAACTTAAAAAAATAATTTTTAGGGAGTATCACTAACCAATTGTAGAGTGTCACTTATAAAAGATGTTGGTCACTACTGGTGTCCAATAACAAAGATCGTAAAATATATATGAGAAATACTAAAGGCACCAGTGGTGTCTAGCACATTTTTACGTGTCAATATTACTATTGGTGCGATTACGTATTGAGTCTTTAAAAAGTATCGTTAGCTAATCGCAAGACGACACGTCTAGATAGTGGTAGACACTACTGGTGTCTAATAGCGATGCTCAATAAATATTATAATTACTATTTTATTATTTTTGATATAATTATATATTATGTTTTAAAGGGTAGAAGAGACACTTCGTTTTTTTATTTTGTCTTTTTCTTAGATTTCTTTACTTTTGAAGGGATTAAAACTTGTGTATTTAGATAAGGCGTAGGCCCACCCATCTTAAAGGTTCAAATAAAAAAATATACATATTTTTTTTAATAATTTCTTAAAATATTATTTATCTTTATAAATTTTTTGTTTTACTAAGATCCATTTCAACTCAAGGGTATCTCTCCTCTCCCTCTTTTACCAAATAAATGATTTAATCAATCTCTTTATTCCCACTCCCTCTATTTTTCTCTCCCCTCTACCAAATATAAGGTAATGCTATGTAAGACAATGCTCTAAAAGTATATGAATGGTCCTTGAATTTTCTAATTTTAGTAACCAATACATATGTTAGGTTTTTTTTTTTTTAATTTTTTTTTTATTTTTTGGGTTTAGAAAGAAATGATTTGTTTTTAATATATATTTTTTAAAAAAGATATAATGAATTTGAAGCTAATTATGAACACCAATAAATTCACTTAAAGAGAGAAGACCACTCTTAATTGGTTGGTAGATAATAGGTAGGTATATGTTATGTTAATATTTGCCTTTTTCTTTTGATATATTTGAAATTATATTCGTGTTTGTCTATTTATCAAAAAAATATGTTTGTTTCAATGAAATTAAGATAAATAGTAACATAAGTAATTAATGTTTTAAGTTTGTAAGCGGTATAAATTTAATTTTTAATTTTAGCAGTGCAAGTACTTAATATTTGTAAAACTATAATTTTTGTCCAGTTTCGTCAGTATAGACTACATTTTAAATTTATTAAAAGAAAATTTAAAAATAAATGATACTACATGTTCCTATCTAGACCCAATGATCTAGAATTTGGACCTTATATGTGCTCTATTTAAGACAATAACAAAGTTTATATTGGTGATATTAGAGACAAATTATAATTTTACAAATATTAGGTACTTTGAATACTAAAAATAAATATTGAGTTTATGCCACTTACAAATTTAAAATTTAGGTACTTATGTCACTATGTACTCTAAAAATTATTAATAGAGAATCGAGAATTGCAAAAAGGTACTACTAGTACCTAGCACTCTCCTTGGTGTCATATCGATATTGGTATAATTAAGTATCGAGTCTCATATAACTTTAAAAAAATAGTTTTTAAGCAATATTGCTAACCAAGTGTGTAACGCTACCTATAAAAAGTACTAAACACTACTGGTGCCTAATAATAATAAGAATATTACTATAAATTGGAACTAGTACCATAAACATAATAATTGAAGTTATTTATAATAATGTTTTGGTTTTTTTTTTTTTTTTAATTATCAATTTTTTAAGTTGAGAACAAACTCTTTTTTTTTAGTACAAATCATATTATTTCTTGTTAGAAATCATTTGAAGAAAATTAGCACATATTTGGACAGGATAGAAGGTGGGGTAGATAGTTGATAGTGTCGACATTTAAATTTTGACCACTTTATGAATATATCCATTTTAATGATTAGAAGGAAAAATCAAAATTAATCTTAATGCTACTTGCTAGTTGCTACTATAATAGATAGATTATATTATAGCATCTTTACCAAATCAAAATCAATCATTAATGTTGGAAATAATTAGAAACTTAATTAAAATATACAACACCTAGTTGGGTGAAAGCAAATTATTCTTAGTTAAGGGTGAACAAATTATATGTTTAAATTTAATTACAAAAGTTATGCAACTTGTTATTATTTTTTAAGATAAATTGGTGACTTGTTAATTTTTAAAAATGTTAGTCTCACAATTGTGTGACAGTCAGTAGTCCCGTGATCCGTAAAGGGAAATACCGGGTAAGCTGTGCAATCCCACACCGCCTGGGGAAGGTCAAGTGGGATGATTCTGAGACTGTGTAGGTATGGGACTGCATAGTTGAAGAGAGCTTAAATGGATTGATTGGTACTACCTATATCAACAAGGTGCATCTTGTTTTTCGGTAGCCCATCTCGAAAGAACTCCACAGTTAAGCGTGCTTGGCCTGGAGCAATTTCAAGGATGGGTGACCTCCTGGGAAGTTTTCCCAGGATGCGTGTGAGTGAGGACAAAGCACGCTGGAAACACTTGTGTTGGTCTGTAGGGTCAGGCATCAATCCAGAAGCGGGAGTGGCGTACTCGTGTATAAGAGCCATTAGTCCGTGGGTGTAAGGGCCCCGATGGAGGCTTGAAGCGGGGACGTTACAAATGGTATCGCAGCCTCGACCAGGCCGGAAGTGTGGTCGACGAGGACGTCGGACCCGTAAGGGGTGATTGTGACCGCCGTAGTCCCGTGATCCGTAAAGGGAAATACCGGGTAAGCTGTGCAATCCCACACCGCCTGGGGAAGGTCAAGTGGGATGATTCTGAGACTGTGTAGGTATGGGACTGCATAGTTGAAGAGAGCTTAAATGGATTGATTGGTACTACCTATATCAATAAGGTGCATCTTGTTTTTCGGTAGCCCATCTCGAAAGAACTCCACAGTTAAGCGTGCTTGGCCTGGAGCAATTTCAAGGATGGGTGACCTCCTGGGAAGTTTTCCCAGGATGCGTGTGAGTGAGGACAAAGCACGCTGGAAACACTTGTGTTGGTCTGTAGGGTCAGTCATCAATCCAGGAAGCAGCCAGAGTGGCGTACTCGTGTATAAGAGCCATTAGTCCGTGGGTGTAAGGGCCCAATGAAGGCTTGAAGCGGGGACGTTACAAATTGAGATAGGATTACCAAATTAATTGTCACGATCAATATTGTTTATTAGCTTCCCTTCATTTTATAGTATTATATGAATTTCATTTTTTATATTTGATATATGTTTTAAAAAATTATACAACATTTAAATATATTTTTGTAATATTTTTATAATATTACATTGTATAAATTGGATTGATGTGAACTTTTTCTTCATTATTATAGTGTATATCCTTGAGATAGTTTTATATGAATATTTTCATTTAATTGATCAAGTAAAAAAATATTTGCTTATGTTTATTTGGTTTAATGTTCATTGTTTGATAACAATAGGAGCAAAGATAAATTTTATATATTAAAATAATTAGTAATTTTTTTCCCTGGACTTTAACATGTACTAAATCGTGCCCCCTGAACTTTTTTGGCCGTTAAAAATTTCCCCCGAACTATTGAGATTGTTAAATTTAAGGATTTTTGTCTAATTTTAGTAAAAAAATTCTAACATGAATGAAAGTTCAAGGGGCATGATTTAGTACATATCAAAGTTTGATGGGCATGATTTGGTAGATATCAAAGTCTGAGAAGCATGGTTTAGTACATAAACAATCACTGAAACAGTAAAATTGAATGAAATTAGGCAAAAGTCCTTAAATTTAACAATCTCAATAGTTCGGGGGGAATTTTTAACGACCAAAAAAATTTAGGGGACATAATTTACTACATGTCAAAATTCAAGGAACAAAATTATAATTTATAATTTATAAATTAAAATAATTAAACGAGCTTTGTATCTTTTTTATAATTTCATTGGTTTTGTATTGATCATATAGATTTATTTTATTTTTCTGTTCTGATACTATATTAGTTGTATTATAAGAAGAAGATGAAAAATAATCTTATTAATATTATGCATAATCAACATTGTATTAAAAGAGAAGAAGAGATAATAATTCAATTGAAATTAGTGTAAGTAATTTAATGGTAGAGTATTAACTAAAACAAACAAATAAACTTAATAAGATCAAACCTTAATGTGAGAAACACTCTTAAAAAATATTATTATAGTCCATTGTCAAAAGTTAAAACTAAAGACAAAATGTCATAATAAACATCTTGTAATATTTTCATATTTAAGTTTTTGCTAATTATGATTTTTGCCCCCTAAATTTTGACATGTATCAAATCACGCTTCGTAAACTTTTATGGTCGTTAAAAACACTACCTGAACTATTGAGATTGTTGGAATTAAAGACTTTTATCTAATTTTAGTAAAAAACAAGTCTAACATGAGTGAAAATTCAGGGGACATGATTTAGTACATATCAAAGTTCGAGAGGCATAATTTGGTAGATATCACAGTCTGTGGAGCATAGTTTAGTACATAAACAATCACTGAAATAGTAAAATTGAATGAAATTAGACAAAAGTCCTTAAATCTAACAATCTCAATAGTTTAGGGAGAATTTTTAACGAACGGAACAATTCAGGAGGCATGATTTAGTACATGTCAAAATTCAATGGCAAAAATCCTAATTAGCGTTAAGTTTTTATACCATTTTTTTTTTCTTTCAAATAGTTTATAATTCTCTTTTTCTAATTTCAAAGATAAATTATTTTAAGAAGAGGTATAATATTATTAGATTATGTCTGTATTACTTACATTGTAACACACATCAAACAAACACGAGATATTACATGTAATTTTATACGTTGTAACTGTATAGCTGAAAAAGTTACTTTAAACACATGTTATGAGTTGGTGATCAGATTCAATATAAAACCGCTCAATATTTATTTCCGTAACGTATAAGCATATAAATTAATACCGAATCTATATACAATTGATTTTTTTTTTATATATATTTTATAGAAAGTTGGATTTTTTTCTTCTTACAAAATCATGAATTATTCTTCCCCATTAAATTATATAGAAGTGAGAATGAGAAGACTAAAAAAAAATCTTCATTACACCATTCAATATATTTCTTTCCAAGTCAATCCATTAAAAATACATTTTTATTAATAATAATTAAAAAAAACCACCAAAACAAACATTCTTATCTACTTAATACTTGAAAGGAGTATTTTTAGAACATAAAAAGCCATATGCCCCTTATTATTATCATAATATACAAATAATACATGTTTATAATAATAATTATAATTAATACATTAAACACTAAAACAAACATTCTTATCTAATTAAAACCTATTATTAGTCATATATATTACCTTAATCAGATAGTAATAATATTATAATAATATACAAGTGTACGCAAACACACCAATAAATATATGTATAAATTATAATAACTTTATTATATAAAATAAAAAGCCATATGCCCCTTATTATTATTATTATATACAAATACCTATACATGTGTATAATAATTATAATGATATAATTAAACACTAAAACAAACATTCTTATCTAATTATTAAAGCCTATCATTAGATATATAGGTAAATTTTACAATACTTTTAAAATAGATGCACCGATATATTTTTATTTTGGTATCTGAAATAATTTTTTAGTAAAATATTGATATACGTTATAGTTATTTAAGATATTTTACAAAAATTTAAGAAATTCAAAAAAAAATTTAACATGCCGAAAATAAAATTTAAATAGTATATTATATATGACTATTTTATTTTATAAGCGTGCAAAATAAATTATTTAAACACTACTTTCTATATTATAAATTATTTTGAATTTATCAAAATTTTATAAAATACCTTAAATAACTATGAAGTAAAACTAAAAAAAATTTTGAGTACCAAAATCAGTACATCACTCCTAAAAGGGTGTATCTTATAATCATCCATTATACGGGTGGGCATCATCTAACCTAATCCAATTGAACCGAACCGATCCAATCCAATCTAATTACAAAAAGTTGGATATTCAATTACAATTGGATTAGATTGGATGCTAAAAGTTAGATTCTAATTGGATTGGATCAGTTATTGGATGTCAATCTCAAAATCCAATTAAAAACCAATCCAATCTAATTACATTTATATATCAAAAAATTATTTATATAATAAAAAATAATAGAAAATGTTATTGTTTTAATTATTTAAAACTTTTAGCTACAATACACTTATAAGAATAGTATATTTATGAAGTATTAAACTTAAATAAAAAGTGATACTTAGTTTTTCACGTAATTTTCTTTATATTTTTAAGTTAATATTAAAATTTAGGTGTGTAATTGGATATTAATTAAAAAACCGATCCAATCCAATTAGTATTGGATTGGATTTTGAGGTCTAATTGGATTGGATCGGATAATGATTTTCCAAATCCAATTACTAATTAGATTGGAATCGATGAGGAAAAAAAGATTGGATTGAATCGGATGACAACCCCTAATCCATTATATTACCTTACTAAGATAATAATAATTATGATTATCATAAACAAATATAATATTATAATAATATACAAGTGTACGTAAAGACACCTATAAATACATATGTATAATTATATAATAATTTATTGTCTATGAAATTAAATCTGTTTTAATTATAAAAACATTGGCGGAAAGCCGCAGGCAGGCTCTGAAACTGAGTCACTCAACCGTGGCAGTGTTGGTGGAGAGAAGAGAAGAGAAGAGAAGAGAACCCCTTTAAGATTCTCACTTTCTTTCTCCTTAGATCTTCTTCTTCATACCCATCTTCTTCTTTTTCCATAACAATCCTTCTTTTCTCATCTTCAATGGCTATTGAAGAACCAGAACCAGCAGAACCAGAACAAGCTGAGAGCTGTGGTAGCAGACCACTCTTCTCTTCTTCTCACCCTCAAAGACAGAAGCTTGACATGTATAACGATGTCCTTCGTCGAATTCAAGAGATCAATCCTGTTCTTGCTTCTGTTCCTGACTTTGATGAAGACCTCTGGCTTCATTTCAATCGTTTACCAGCTCGGTTTGGTTCTTTGTTTTTGTTTTTATTTCATTTGGGGTTTAGAAAGTTTTGATGTTTTTGATTTATTGATTGATTAATTTTTTTTTAGATATGCTTTGGATGTGAATGTGGAAAGGGCTGAAGATGTTCTTACTCATAAGAGATTGCTTAAATTAGCAGAAGAGTCTCTTATTCAACCTGCTTTTGATGTTCGAATTGTTCAGGTAATTAGCTACTTTTTGATTATGATTTGATGTAGTTTTTGTTAAGATTTATTGTTACATCTCAAAACCAATTTTACTCTTACTCTTTTTGAGCTAATTCTATATGTTGTTTTTCTTCCCCAATTGAAATGAATGGACTAATTTATTATCATTCATTACGTTCATATCTATATGCACTTAATTAGGTACCTTTTGACTATGTTTTGATTGTTTTTGTTAAGATTCATTGTTACATCTCAAAACAAATTCACTCTTATTTTTGACCCTTAAAATGGGATTATATTCATTTGAGTTAAAATGGGTTCCAACTCAAAGTAATTGACAATTTTTTGAAGTAACTTATAAGTATATAATGGTTTTATGTAATCTATTGTTTTGGTTTGATTTAGGTCTATCAACCATTGAATGGGAATTCTGTGGATTCTGTTCATTCAGATGCTTCACTTAAGGAAGATGCACAAAGTTCTTATCATCCTGTCAAACAAGGGTATGGCTTGATTATGTATAACTGTTGTTGATACTACTTTGCTCTCTCCATTGTATATTTACAATGTTTCTGCTAGTCATTCAACTATGTATTCACCAGGATTCATTTGCCACCTACCTTTGGTTCGTCGCCTAATCTTGAAACGCTTGCAATTCACACCGATGACCCACATGTTGTTGAAGATGGAGATACTTCCATGAATGAAAGGACTGTCTTCCATAGGTGATTATTGTAAAAACTCAGTAGTATTTGTATCTTTCCAAGTTGGTTTCTATTCAAAAGCCCAAAAATCAAAACAAAAATCCAAGTTGGTTTCTATTCAATTATGACCTATTTGCAATTTACTATAGTTAAGGATAAGGTTGTTAGAGTGTCCCACATAGAATGTGTGTTGTCACATTCAACCGTTTATAAAAACCATAGGTTACTCCACTCATCATTATTTTTCTGATATTACTTTTTAATTGGGTTAAGATTAGTAACAGATTTGGTTTAGCTTCTACTGTTGTTTACTAGCTTGTTAAATCTGTTTCTACCAATCTTTGTAGCCCATTGCATGAGATCACTTTCTCAACGGTTGACAAGCCTAAACTCCTTAGTGAGGTAATTAACTTAACTTGCATAACACAAGTGTATAAATTCTTGATTCTCTCCACTTTTTTTTTGTCATTTGTTTTCAATAAAATTTTCAGTTAACTGCATTACTTGCTGAAATCGGACTTAACATTCAAGAAGCTCACGCCTTTTCGACTTGTGATGGTTACTCTCTAGATGTTTTTGTTGTTGAAGGTTGGCCTCATGAGGTATGAATTTTGCTTTATTACTTAATCATAATATTGCTTAGCACTTTCTGAAACAACATAAGATGATGCATGAATGTTCGAAAACATCTTAGGAAACCGAGGAGCTAAGAGCTGCATTGGCAAAGGGAATATCAAAATACAAGGTAACTTTTCATATTGTTGTCATTTTAGTATTATACTATTTCATGTGTTCATCATCAATAATATTTCTTTGATGTTCTTTAAGGACCAATCCTCGCCAAAACACCAACCGGTTTCTTCTATCAGGGAACATAAACAAGTTAAAATCGAACCAGGTCTTACCTCTGTAGACATTCCAACTGATGAAACAGATGTCTGGGAAATCGATACCAAGTTGCTTAAAGTTGAGGACAAAGTTGGTTCGGGTTCATATGGTGATCTGTAAGTAGTAGTACTATGATGATATGATCATGTTCATTGTCTTGATGGTTACATACAGTCCCTTATCTGATCCTTTTCTCTTGTTGAGCTTTCTTAGGTACAGAGGCACATATTGCAGTCAAGAAGTTGCTGTTAAAATCCTCAAACTCGAGCGTATAAACGCAGAGATGCTGCGAGATTTTACACAGGAAGTTTATATAATGAGGTTTGTGCACATCTTTTGAACCAGAAAACCAATAAAACATAGTGATAATCAGCTTTCGTTTCTGACAATTGCTCCTTTGGATTTGATCTTTGGTAGGAAAATTCGGCACAAGAATGTTGTGCAATTTATAGGAGCATGTACACGACATCCGAACTTGTGCATTGTGACTGGTAAATCATTGTTCTTTTTTTTATCGTGGTTATAAGAAATTTCCAATCTAATAATGACAGTTTTTGTGCTTTGTTATCAGAGTTCATGTCCAAAGGAAGCTTATATGATTTTTTGCATAAGCAAAAAGCTGAATTTAAGCTTCCTTTTCTGCTCAAAGTAGCAATGGATATCTCTAAAGGAATGAACTATTTGCACCAGAATAACATTATCCACAGAGATCTCAAGACAGCTAATCTTCTAATGGATGAAAATGAAGTAAGCCAATCAAACCAATTTTCTTTCATTTTTTAAGTTATAAATCAGTGGTTACAAACCTTTATATGATCTCTTAATTCTCCATATGTATCTGAATTTAGAACACAATGTCTTTGCTATTAGCTCAAGTGGTTAGACATGTGGTTTTGTTCCCACGAAATCTGATGTTTGAGTCCTTCCGAAATACACACATAGCAATTGTTATAGTTTCTTGCTTAGTGTTTGTGTGTGAATATAATGTATTCTCATAATTCAGGTGGTTAAGGTAGCTGATTTCGGGGTTGCTAGAGTACAAGCTCAATCTGGAGTAATGACAGCTGAAACCGGAACATATCGCTGGATGGCTCCTGAGGTAAATGCCTCCTTTCAACTGATATCATAATGTGGCAACAGAACTCGCTCTTAACGATTTTCCTCATTGGTTTTTGTGATGAAGGTCATCGAACACAAACCGTACGATCACAAGGCAGACATTTTCAGCTTTGGAATCGTAATGTGGGAGCTTTTAACAGGGGAAGTAAGTACTTCAACACAATGCCGCCGATGCATTGACATGTTTGGTTGTGCAATTAAGGACTCATGATAACTTGTATGTTTTATTAACAGATTCCATATTCTTCATTGACTCCATTACAAGCAGCAGTAGGAGTGGTGCAAAAGGTCTGTGCATTGTTTAGTATTAGTTTTTCTTTTTGATAAAGAATAAGGGGACGAGGGGGCTACAAGTGTGGCTCCAACCCCGCCTAATGAATGTTCGCCAAGACCCTACTTGACGGGTCTAAAGGGATCCTAAGTTAGAGGTAAAAGGTGGCAAGGTTGGCACTGTGATTTGAACCCTTGACCTTCAAGTTTCAAGCATATGCCACTTTACAATTAGGCCACTTGGTTGGTGGTATTATTTAGTATTAGTTAGTTAAGTTAGTTATTTTCTGTTATATGGTAGTTAGTTTCATTAGTAACTAACTAACTAACTCTCTTTACATTTGTCATGGTTGTGTTGTGCTGTGTTGTTAGGGTCTCCGACCAACAATACCAAAAAACACTCATCCTAGGCTTGTTGAATTGCTTGAGGGATGTTGGCAGCAAGATCCAACCGAAAGGCCTAACTTCTCCGAAATCATAGAGATCCTTAGGCAAATATCAAAGGAGGTATGGTATTATGCTAATCTCATTTAATTTCTAGTTTTTGTCCCATGAATCAGTTTTAATTGGTGGCTTTGATTCTGAAACAGGTGAATGGAAAAGAAAGATCAAGTGGGGGAATTTTTTCATCCCTGAAATGGAACCATCATCACTAATATCAAAGAAGAGACATTTGGGGGTGTAGAAAATCTGATCCTGTGCACATACTGATCATGTTGTACAGTCTTTTTTTTTAACATAGAACCAACCAACCAACCAATCAATCCTATTGTTCTTTCTTAGTAAATCTTTCTCTTTGTGAATGGATTTGAACAGCTTTAGTTTATTTTAGATTCCTTTCTTACTCTGCTGTCATACTTGTCTGTCTTCAATGTTTACAAAGTATATATATCTTATGAATATGATGATGGAATTAGTCAGCAAATTGAGCCATCTGTTTCTTACTTTCTTAAAGTATTGCTCATTTTGAAGATGTAAGAAATGATAATGTGTAAAAACTCAACATTATATATATAAGAACATGAGCTATTCAGACTCAGATAATTGTTACATGCAGCTATTGGAATCACTAAAAAAGATGTCTTTGCAAGGTTAACCGATTATTGTTGCTGAGGCTGCTATCCCCGGCAAAGAGCTGGCGTGCTCGAACACTGACCTGCAGCCTTGTCATGGCATTCATACAATGCATAGCTATGCGCGCTTGTTTCCTTACTTGCCCTCCTCGAACTATGGCTTGAAGCTTGACAAGACTCCTCAGGGCCCGAAATGCTCGTCTTGCCTGACAAAGTATTGAGAAGTTAACCACACAAGAACAACAACACGAGTCATGAGATATTATAACAAAAGAAGCTAAGTTACGTACGAGATGGCCTCGGAATTGTGCTTGGATTTCGATTGCAGCCAAATCTTGTTTTGTTAAAGGCGGCGGGGGAAGTGTTTGTTGTGTGGTTATTGAAGCTGCAACATCTGAGATTAGCTGAGTGGTTTCTTCTTCATGGGATGATATGTGAGAGTAAACAACAATGATGTTCCTTGAAGATTTTGAAGACCCTTTAACAAAATTTCTTCTGATTCTTTTGAACCAATTGCTACTTCTAGCCATAATATTCTCTTAGTGTGATTGAGTTTTTGTATTCAGAAGGTATTAAAGGAAGAAATGAGGAATTGGCTTAGAAGAAATGTGGAAGCCATGTCTGTTTTTTTCGGTTAAGAGTTTATATATAAAAACATATATATGTATATACATAGTGGTATGTCAGATACTATAACGTGATGGCATGATGTGATGTGTTACTTAGTATAAAATTTGGAAAAAATATGAAAAGGGTATTTGAGTTTGGTAGAAATGAAATAAAATATTTCAATTATTTTAGAGTTATTTGGTACATAACCAAATTAAATATATCCATTATTTAATTATAGTAATAATATATTATGGTTTGAGTAAATAGCAGCAACTCAAAGTTTTGAATTTTTAAGTGGCACAAATTTATATGTATTTTTAGCGGTATAAATATTTAATATTTGTAAAATTATAATTTTTCTTTAGTTTCGTCAATACAGATTTTGTTTTGAATTTATTAGAAGGACATTTCTTAAGAACTGATACTACATGTTTTTATCTAGATTCAATAATTTAGAATCTGGGCTTTATGCGTGCTCTGTTTAAGACAATAACGAGATCTACATTAATGAATTTGAGGAAAATTATAATTTTATAAGCATTTAATACTTATACCGTTAAAAAATAAATATTAAATTTATATTATTTACAAACTTAAAATTTTGATTACGTTATTTTTTTTTTTATATTTTATATAAACTACAAAAACAATTCAAGAACTTTTACAAATGGTAATGCTTTTAAACAATAAGTTTTTTGGCTCTAATTAAATTAAAAAAAGAAAAAGAAAAGTAAAAGGGTAGAATTAAACAATTTCCAACAACAAGAACAAATCAACTATATGATAAAAATCCAATATATATATACCAACAGTGTTACAGTAGTACTCATCCAAATTAGACAGTTGTTCTTTCTTTAATTAAACAAACTAATCACAATAATTAAAAAAAATGAGAAGAGCTAGCAGCTGGATTGGAATGAAAGACTAACATTTTTAATGTAAAATTTTAAAAATTGGCCTTTTATTTTAGAAATAAAATAAAATTTAAATAAATTTTTAAATCGTTTTAGCAATAGATTTTTTTTATGGAAGATTTTGCGGCCTAATGTTAAGAAAAAAAAAATTGGAAGATCTCTTGGGCGGAGGGCCAGGGGCTATAGGCAATAGCCACAACCACCCTATCCAACCCTGATTGTATGTTGTACTTTTAGTGGTGTAATTGTTTCATTTTCCTGAGTTCTAATTGCACATTTTTCTTTGAGCTAACTCAAACCCGGTGGGTCGAGGGGCACAACAATAATACGGAATAAAGAGATTATGGCTCCTGTGCAGGTCTAATCCTGAGCATAAGCAGGTTAGGCCTGTGCTTAGAGCCCAATTAGCCCAGGAGCTCAAAATTTTGTTTCCCTTTTAGAAATATACAATTGTTTTATTAAGTTTAAAAAATACTATATTTTTTTTTTTAAAATAAGGGGCTAAAAATAATTTTTAAATAATTTTGACTATATTATAATATTCTTTTTTTCCCTTTTCTTATTTATCTAATTAATTAGGAAAACCCAAAACCAGAATTGTGACGATCTCTTAAAAAACAAAACAATATATGCCTTCTTATCATTATAAGTCCCTTAATCAAAATTATTAAGAAAATATAATATATATCATGTGTGTCACAATACAAACATTAAACAAATTAAAGGCCACCAAACTACAGCAAATATTATATAATATATATAGAATTAGTAAGTAAATAAAAAAGAAGATTAATGGGTTATTAGTACGTACAAATTTAATTAATTAGGATTCGTTTGATACGCCGTATTATACCGTATTATATTATATAATATTAAATTAAATTGTATGCTATATAATATTTTTATGTAAAATTATATGTAATATTGACTTATATGGACACATAAATATATAATATTTTAGTATAAATTAAAATTTAACATAGTTTTATATAAAAATATGATATATATATATAATCAAATTTAATATAATACAATACAATACGGCGTACCAAGCGAGCTAATGAATTAATATATAATATGTTACCTTGGTCCTCAAACTTCTTAATCCTAACTTCAAAAAAAAAAAAAAAAGTAAAGGGGAAGAAATTAGTGGCATTTTTTTCGGAAACAATCTGATTACATTTCATTATACTTAATTTTTTAATATTAATTATTATTTATTTTTTCAGCAAGAAAATATTATTATTTATTTTTGGAAACAATTTGATTACATTTTATTATGCAAGAAAACTTTTTCGTTTCTCTCTACACAGCTAGGGCAAAAAAGTTGTATGTTTCCTTATAAAGTTATTATTTTCTATTTAATTTATTTATATGTATATTAATTAGTATTAATTAGCTTATTAGCTAGCATATCATTGATATCAATCTATTGTTTGTAAAGATAATTAATTAATATTGTTATTCCTTAATATCAATCTATTTTGTATATCTTCAATATTAATTGATGAATTTTAGCCCTAGGAGAATAATGAGTATATATAATAATATAGTCTTTAGGGCCATCATACCAAAATTATAGTCTTTAAAAATCACATTTTAATAATTAGCTAATTGCATTAATTATCATGAGATCACAAATGATAGGTATAATAAACCAACTTTATTACACCCCACCCCATATGAATGCTTGTATCATAAAGGATATCGAAATGTTAAAAGATATTAATATTACATTATATATTAATATTGCTGGTCTAGCCGATCGCAAGGTAACATGTCTAGAGATGGTAGTTACTACTGGTACCCAATAACAATACTCTAAAAAATATATATGACACATTTACATGGCCACATGTAACCTTTGTATAGTGCCATGTGTCCCTACTTGATTTAAATGTTTTCCTCATCTCACCATGAGGTAAAGAGAGGTAGAAATTTAGAAAATAAATTGAATACAAATTATAATAGAAACATGTATATACAAATTATAATAGAAACATGTATTTTTTTCGAAAACCCAAACACAACTTATGTTATTATAATTAGAAACATGATAAACAATAATTAATGTCATGAATTGTGTTCTACATATCAAATCCTCCATTTAGATTACTAGTAAGTTTTATGCAACTAGTATCTTGTACCTGAATGGTGGTTCACTTTCACTGAAACATGTCACTGAAAAACTATACTAAAACAAAAATGAGTTATCAAGAACATAAAGGAGATAGAATAGACAATTGGTCAGATTTAGTGTGGATCATACATAGATGGTAGTTAAAGTTAGTGACTCTTTTAGGATTCATCGTTTGGAGAGTATAATTTAATATAATAATTTTTAGAGAAAATTATTAGTCAATCGCAAAGTGACACATTTGAAAAGTTACAGCACCACTCAAGTGGTGTCAAATAACAAAGCTCTATAAGTAATAGTAAGATATACTAGGGTGCAAGTGTAAAGCTAGAGCCAAAAATAGAATTTTAGTTAAAATTAGACTAATCAAAGATCAAATTCAAACCATATCCATCAAAGCAGAGAAATGAAAATGAAAAAAAGCACCATATTAAGAAAATATAGTACTTATTATTACATAATATGATAAACAAAAAGTAAAAAAGCAAAATTAAAAGCTAATTAAACATAATTGAATCCCTTAATGAAGATTAAGAAAGCATAATTGAATCACCATGTAGGGAAAAATCCCATAGTGGAATCAGTCTGATTGTAATTATGCCATTCATGAGTAGTTTCAGCAGCTGAGCTAGGCATCAATGGCAGCAGTGGTTGGCTCACATTGTAATTTTGTTGTTGTAAAGGCATAAGAGGATTATCAAACAACATCATTTCATTCTGATCATTTTGGTGCATACCCTCAACTCCTTCTCCAGATTCCAACACATTAATGTTGTTGTTATGTTGATCACCTTGATCTTCTAGAAGAAGATTAGTATTATTATAGTATTGATCATCAATACCATAATCATCAGAGTTCAACAGCTTAGTGAAAGAGCCATAATTGTTGTTGTGAACATCAAACGACACCGTTTGAGAGCTTGGCTGACCATAAATCCAAGGCATTTGATGGTTGTGGTGAAAATAGTGGTGATGATGAGTAAGATCATTAGGAGAATAGTATTGAACATTATGGTTGTAATCGTAGAGATGAATCAAATGTCTCATTCTCTGTTTCAATTCTTCAATTTTATTATCCAAAACAAACATAGAAAGATTGTTACCACTTTCATTATTATCAATGACAATAGCCTTTGATTTTGAAGAAGAAGAAGTTTGAGATTGAGACACAACACTTAATTTCTCAATTTCTGAGTTGACTTTCTCGAGTCTTTCGTTGACGAAATCTTGCATTGTATGGAGTCTTTTTGATGGTGGTTTCTTCACCATGGCATTTTTGTAATCATTTATTAGAGACTTTACTTTGTGAGGATTCTCTGGCCATGTGACTATTGGATTTGAAGGTTGATTGGTCAAATCTTTTACTATTAAGCAAACTTTAACATCACAAAGTGTGCTTAATTCATAAGCCTTCTTGATTAGCCCACTTCTTCTCTTCAAAAATGTTATTCTTCTTGCTTTTTCCTTCGGTATCAATTTCAATGGTAATTTTCCACGTCCCATCTTTACTTATTTCCTATTAAGACAAAAAAATAAAAAATAATTCTGTTTATAAAACCAATTTATCAACAAATATATAATAAAGATCTATAGCTTTGTAATGAACTCAAAATAAATAATTAACTATTTGGTTAAGAAAATAGTGCAACAAAATTCTAGAGAGCCTTACATTAGTATATATATATATATCTGAAATAGAGAAAAACTCAAAATGGTATTCATACAAAACCTATTGAATATATATACATACATATATAAATAGTGTAGGCACTTCAATTGTTCAAAAACAGAAATTTAGAATGAAGAGAGGGATAGTGAAAAGCATTCAAAACCAAATTAAATAAATTAATTCATAATAAAAACACTTACTTGAGAGAGAGAGACTCAAAACTGTTGGAGAAGAGAGAGAGAGAGCTATGTTATGATCAGATCAATATATGGTCTTTTTTCGTTTTTCAATTCAATGACTCCAACCATGATCCTTTTTATATATAAAAATAATGTAATAATTATTATAATTTAAAAATTAATTAAAATTATACTTTCTTTTTTTTTTTTGGTTTTTTGAGAAACAAATCTGATAAGATTTTATGACATTAATGTTATCTTATTACGTAGTTTTTTTCAGACATAGTATACGTATAATTTTATTTTGATATCAAGTTTCTGTTACGATTTATATATTATAATAAATTTATTTATATTTTAATGTTTTAATTAAGTATTAATTTTTCTTTATGTTACCTGTAACTTGTGTATATTTTTTTATTAAATTTTTAATTTTTTTTTTCAAAAAATATATATTTATTGCTATTGATCGATACGTGATTTTTGGTTTAAATAATTACTTTCCTTTTATTTTATTTTATTTTATTGTACTAAAAAGCATAATTACTTTTATTTTATTTATGGATTATTGATAATTTGA
This sequence comes from Cannabis sativa, assembly GCF_029168945.1. Lineage (NCBI taxonomy): Eukaryota > Viridiplantae > Streptophyta > Magnoliopsida > Rosales > Cannabaceae > Cannabis > Cannabis sativa. The sequence goes on from NC_083610.1 coordinate 22,595,141, forward strand.
TAAAGAGATTTGTGTGTAAAAATGAAACTCAGCCCAAATAAAAAGAGAAAGAAGCATATGGGTGTTCATATGCATTTAGTGTCATCCTATCTACATTAAATGTGATATTTATATTTTGAATTCCATTAATTCAGTCCATATAATAACTTAAGTCCAATCTAATCCGGACAATTATTTTAAATTGAATATTTTTTTCGATTTCAGAGAGAGAAAGAGAGAGTGGGGCTGAGGGGGTGCGACGTTTGGGTGGTCCAAGAGAGGGGGGCTGGGTCGAGAGTATTGGTGCGGGTGGTCGGAGGTGGTGGTGAGAGTCGGAGGTCGGAGATGGTGGTGAGGGTGGGCGGTTGTGGGATGCGAGATAGAGAGAGAGAGATGATGCAGAGAGAGTTTGAGGGAAGAAAAGAGAAAAGGTTTGAATTATGAGAGGGTATTTTAAATGTCATAGTTTTTTTAGTTTAAAAGGTTTTGGTTTAAGAATAATTTTTTTTTTTAATTTTTTAAGTATATAAAATCAAATTTCCCAATTAAAATCTGATACTTGATGTAGTTTGTTGTTGTTACAATACATGTAGTTATTGGAATTACAACACCAACAAATAAACAATTAAACACTATAGGACATAAAAAAAAACAAATCATTTTTTCATGTTTGGTATGGAAAGAAAGTTCAATCAACAAATTTTTTATATCAAACATGGAAAAATTGATTTTTATGTTATTTTATCACTGTTTTTTTCTTACATTTTTCTTTTACAAAAGGGAATCCAACTTGTAAATATGGTCTAGAAAAGGTGTGTTTGCAAGGTTAACCAGTTGTTGTTGTTGTTGTTGTTGTTGGTATCCCCGCCAAGGAGCTGGCGAGCGCGAACTCTGACCTGCAGCCTGACTAAAGCTTGCATACAATGCATAGCTATGCGCGACTGTTTCCTAACTTGCCCTCCTCGAACCATGGCTTGTAACTTGACAAGGCTCCTCAGGGCTCGAAATGCTCGTCTTGCCTAACAAATTAAATGTTAAGCAACGACACCACATGAGATAACATTTTATTTTATGCATTACAACAAAATAAGCAAGTCATTATTATTAGTAGTAGTAAAAATTAATTACAAGATGGCCTCGGAAATGTGCTTGGATTTTGATGACAGCCAAATCGTGTCTTGTTAGAGTTGACGAGACAAGTTGAGTAGTTTCTTCATGGGATGTGTTGGACTTTGAAATGTTGTTGTTGTTGGAGTAAACAACAATGATGTTCCTAGGAGATTTTGATGACCCTTTCACAAAATTTCTTCTAATTCTTTTGAGCCAATTGTTACTACTACCCATGATTGATGAGCTTTGTGTTTTTTATTTTTCAGGTATTAATGGAGGAAGGAAGCAAAGATAGTGGTGAAGTAGAAGGCAAGATATGTTGAAGCCATGTTCTGTTTTTCTTTTTGGGAGAGTTAATAAGAGTTACATACATATACATACATAGATATACATACATCATAGTTAGTGGTATGTCATACTATAACGTGATGGCATGAAATTTGAAGAATGAAGAAAAAGGGTATTTGAGTTTGGTAGAAATGAAATAAAATAAGTAGAGAGGCTTTTTTCTTTTTTGAAAATAATTAGAGAGCTTTTGTTTCTTCTTCTTGCAGTAATTTGGGACAATATGGTTTAACAATAGTAATAATATTATTATTAATAGAAAAAATTACATAATAAATAAAAAAAATTACAAAAACACGTTAATACTAAGAAAAAAATATAAAATTGGCATTAAAAGATTTAATTTGATGATGTATTATATATATATGGGATATGATTTTGTTCCGTTATTGTACTTTCACGAATTGTAATTCGTGATGTAAGGCAGTCGTCAATAAAGGAGTTATTTGATCTGACGGCTGAAATTGATCTAGGGATAATTAGGGTTAAAAAGTAGAAACGTACCGTGACACTAATTTAATGTACCCTGAGACTCATCTAATGTACCACGGAACACATTCCGTGAATGTACATTACGGGACAAAATCATATCCCTATAATATTATTAGCTAATAAAGTGTAGATTTCGGAAACTTTTAGGAGCCTAGTAATGATGTTCTACCATTTAATATCCAAAAAATTAAAAGAGTACAATAAATATTAAGGTAGGATTGTGTTTTTATTGCCTTTGTGATAAAAAAGATTATTCATATTTCTTTCATTGATTTTATAGACTAATACACTCAATAATTTCAATGCTCAAACAAAATAAAATACATAATTTATTTAAATGTGAATCTAGTCCTAATCTTCCTATTGTAAATAAGTTATAAAAAGATTAAAAAAAAGGATTATTGACTTAATTACATGAGAAGTCCTAATTACAATTTTTTATTACAATTTTTTAATCAATTTTTATGTCTGAAATCACACGTCGAAATATTTTTTTTTATAATGGTATTTGTCATGGTTACAATATCATTCTTATAAATTTTAAAAAATTCTAAATAGTTTGCAATATTAAAAATAGAATTCATGATATTTCAATTTACCATGAGCGTTCGAAAAATTTCAGACGTATTTTTAACACTCTAAACTATTTGAAAATTTTCAAAAAATTTACAAGGATGATATTGAAAGTAAAACGAACACTGCCATAAAAAAATTTGAAAAAAAATATTTCGACATATATTTTCAGATACAAAAATTAACTAAAAAGTTTTAATAAAAAATTAAGAGTGGCACTCTTCTCAAAACATTGAAAACACATATTTATTCTGGACTGAAATCCTCTGTCCCAATTGAATGTCCCATTGCCTGTCCCAATAATCAAAAATTGACACATGTCTTCCTAATTAATTCTCTATTAAGATTTGTTTGGAAAGAAAAAACCCATGCATGCCTTTTATTTTTCTGAGGAAGTTGGAAGACATAACTTAATACCAATAAATAAATCAAATAATAGGATCTCAATGCAATATATATACTTAGTATTATTTTCATATCTCATATTTACATATATATAAAAATACATATAATTCTGTAAATTTTCATATATTCTGCAATGTTGTGAATGATGTTCAATTAAAATTACCTAAAGCAATATGTTTTAATCTATATGCCTAAGGAAATTGATGCACTTGTAAAAAGAAATTAGTTGATGCATATTTTTTTAGACATAATATATACATGAAAAATATATATGATTCAAGAGGATGAATTCAATATATATTAATTTAATTTATAGCTGATTAAAAAAAAATATGGGCAAGTAGAATTAGTTCCATAGATTATCATCAGATTTATTTCATCCATCTTCAAAAACAGAAAAAACACTTGTCTTCATTTTTCTATTATCTATATATGTATAAATATTTTAAACAGAGTAATAAATGATTTAATATGTTGTACTCTTTGATTATACCAAGCAAGTCTTAGTTGAAAATTAACTAAGAAGACAAGTGTCAGTTTTTGATTATTGGGACAGGCAATGGGACATGCAATTGGGACAGAGGATTTCAATCCATTTATTCTTGGTAATGAGTCATTTGTAATAGAAATTTTTTTCATTTTTTTTTCATACTTACCCACATTTTTCTTCTTATACTAACTTTAAGTTTAAATACAATTTATGTAACAACAACAACCCCATTGAAACACATTCATCTTCTTCTTCTTCCATTATAATGTTATTATTATTATTACTTGTTCAAACTATTCCATTGGTAGTGAATTATGAGACCAAGTAGCAAATCCACCAGCTATGTCAGTAATGTAAGTATAGCCCTGACCAAAAAACAAAAACAACATAAATGAGATACTTAAAATGTTAGCTTTGTTTGATGATATTGATATTCAACCAACCAACCAACCAACCAAACCATATTTTGCTTACAGAAGCTAAAAGATCAGTTGCAGCCATCATAGACCTTTTTCCACTTTGACATCCCTATAAAAACAAAGATCAAAACTGGCTTCTTTAGTTTTTTAGATAATAATAGAAGAAGAAGAAGAAGAAGAAAAAATTGGAAATTAACTCACAACAATGATTTCATCTTGCTTTCTGAAATGTGATGATACTTCTGCTACAAAATGAGGGTTCCTTGTCATCCCTACATTGAATCAATTTGTTTATTAGACAATTTTGTTTATCTTAAAAGTATTAAGAACTAACAAAGAGGTTGTAAATCAAAATCAGTCAATAATAGTCTTGGATAAATCTGTAATACACCCCTAAAAGAGTGTTTCGGTACATTTTTATTATTTTTGACCTCTAGTAGAATTTTTTAGTGTAATTTTTTCCGAGCTAAAAACTCTCTTAGATACCGAAATAAATAGGAATGTACCAAAAAGTCTATTTAGGAGAAGACAATTGCTAAAAGGTATTATTGGTGCCTAACATCCTCCTCAGTGTCATACTGCTATTGGTGTAATTAAATATTGGATCCCATATAACTTAATGAAATAGCTTTTAGAGAATATCGATAATCAATCGTGAGATGCTACCTATAGAAGGTGCTACACATCATGCTGATGTTCAATAAAAATACTTTTAGGAGAATGTATTATAGAGTTGACTCTAATTCTAACTCAAATCCAATTGACATAATCACTATCCAATACAAGAAAAAGAAAATGTGATGTGATTCTTATGATTCACCTGAACCAACTCTGTACATGTAAGGGATGTTAACAGCACCAGGGGCATGTCCTGCACTGAATTCTTCAGGGGTCCTAAACACAATAAAAAATCCCATTTTTTCTATCAATCAAACAGAAAAATTTACACATAATTCTCTCCTCATTTGGAACAAATAAAGCAACAAAAATTTCACACCTAACATCCAAGTAGCGGTGGCCAGCTTGTAAAAGCTCATGAGCAACTCTAACTGGGACAGAAATTGGCACTCTGGTTGTCTCTAAATTCCTTCTCAAAGTTGTAGCCTTTGGACTTTTTCCCACCATCCAAACAACAAGTTAGAAAACAAAAAACTAAAGACTCATAACATATCAGAGTAAAAACAAGCTTAAATCTTTTACCAGAAGTTTTGAGCTTTGTTGGGTTTGATTCTTGAATGACAAAAGTGTTGAGTTGGTGTCCTGAACAAGATCAAAAAATGAATAAAGGGTTAGTAGAGAAGAAGAAGTTGAAGATGAAAGCACAAGACCCAGATCAAAAAACACACCTTTGAGTGAGAATCTTAGGCCTAATTGATGGAACTAGAAGAGACCCATTTAAGCAAGAGGAGGGTACAAGTGATGAAGCCATGATTTCCTTCATAAAGTTTTGAGCTTTTTAATGTATATTGATGATGAAGTTTGGTTTTGAAATTTATACAAACACAAGGCAGGGAGGGAAGTAAGCAAGTAAAGTGTAACTTTATTAATATGAGTAATGGGGTTATGATAGTGAAGGGGTTTATATAGTTGTTGTGGATGGAACAAGGCATGGTTGACACGACACCGTTTTGGAGTTTTTTTAACTGTTGAAAAGCTCAGTTTTCAGATAAACCCAAAGTAAGAAAACTAAATTGATAAGCAAAGTAGGGAATGAATGCATGGGCAATTAGGCATTGGATAAGGTGGAGAAATGAAGAGAGTACAATCGTGTGGCACAGTCTTCGATGACTTAATTAAGTCTCTTTGTACACGTAAGACTTTTTTTTATCTAAAGTCCAAAGTCCAAAGTCCAAAACACAATCTAATCTATTATTATTGCTAATGGCTATATAATTTGTGTGTTAATAGCTTAATGATAAGTGCATATTTATTAAGATATGATCCACCGTTCAAAAAAAGTACTATGATTAATGCAGTAAATATGGTTTGGGTTTTTTGACACGGCATAAAATTGGTACAAGTTTGATTCGACACGAAAAACTATAAGTTTAAGCACGATTTAACACGAAAAAAATATGAATTTAGACACGATACAGAACAATCAACTTAGAAGTACAACACGACTCATATTTTTTTATTACACGACACAACACGATCTATAATTTGTTATGGCCCAACATAGCACGAACTGTATTAATTAACACGAGCGTTTTTTTATAGCTATACTATGATTTATGATAATACTAGGTTAACTAACACGACACACGTTTTTTATAGTAGTGCTAGGGATATTATTGTCCCATAACAATGTTATTATCCTAATAATATGTATGTTATGTACAACACATTTTCAAGTTACACATATCTAAAAATCTAATATTACTATTAGTATAATTTAATATTGTCACATAATTTAATTTAATTTAAAATTTTCTATAAAAATTGTTGCTAACCATTTGTAAAACAATATTTCATGATGGTGGATACCCAGTTACTAATTATTTTTTTAAAGATGAGTTCCAGTTATTGATCCAACACTGTACAAATATGTCATGTTTATGTTAAAATGTGTGTCCAAGTGTCATTAATTTTTAATAATGCCCCTATCCAAACTCACCTGAATGGTTGGAACTTAGAAACTTGGGCCCTTACTATGGGCCCATCATTATTTTCGTTTGAGGAAATTACACTCTATACCCTTTTTATATTGTCCTCTTTTATTTTTACCTTCTTTTTTAAAATCTATCATTTTTACCTCTTTTTTTAAACATTGTACCAATTTTACCCCTATCACTTCAAGATACTCTCCATGTGATTCTCTTATGTAAGGGTATTTTGGGTACAATACATATAAAAAGAGGTATGTTTCAAATAAACATAAAATTAGAGGTAAATTTGATTAATTGATGAATAAAAGAGGCATTTTTCAACTTACCCCTTTTGGTTTTGTGGACTTGTCTAAAGTAATGGAGTGACTATGATATCTCCAAAATGTCACAAGCTAATAATAGCCATTCCATACTAGCCAAGTTTGTGGTTCTCCATCTTCCAAAATTTTGTGAAAGCAAAATAAGTTTATGATTGATGAGATATTTGTCACCACTTGTCAAATAATTATTTCCAAATTTATACTTGGTGTCAAAAAAAAATATTTATGTATTTTGGAATAAAAGGAAAACAAAAGATGTTGATTGTTATTTTTAGTAGAATAGTGTTAGACTTGAGATAGGACTCCAAGCCAAGTCACACTACAAACTTGGTTAGGGTTATCGGTCTTAAGCTGGGCCTTAACCAAACTATCGGTACGGCCCCTCAATTTATTTTGAGGGCCTAATGAGTGAAGAGCCACTCTAATGTGGCATCTTCGACTCGAGATTACTCTAAACAAACTACACCATGATGTGGTATCTTTGACCCGAGATGACTCTAAACGATCTACCAATTTAAACTCGAACTCTTTGAAAGCATTGACACCAATTAACATGGGCAAAAAAAAACTGAAAAATAAAATGATTTCATATCTTATATTGTAATTTTTTTTTTCTCTTTTATCTGAATCTGATTTTTCGAAAAGACTTGATCGGTTGTCATATTTCTGTTACAAAAAGCTAAGAATAATGGTATATTTGAAAATATTTTTAGATAAAACTAACTTAGAAGTTAAAAATTGGGCCGAAGACGAAGGACCTGGCCCAATGAAAAGCCCAAGTCAAAAGTCCACACCTTCGTCTCCATGAGATCCTGTTCGGAAGAACACAGACTGAGAGAGTCAATGGCGACCATGGCAAGCTTCTCAACTCCCTCATTCTCATGCCGGTCGTCTCTTCCTCACTTCAATCCTTGCTCAACTCGACTCAGCTTGACCATTTTTCAGAAAAAGAACAAAGCTTTTACCTGGCTTCGTGGATGTAGAACCCTGTTGCTTCCTCTAAGATGCTCCTCTCAAGATTCCGAACCGGAACCAAATACGACGACGTCTTCTTCATCGTCTCCGTTTTCTTCTCCTTCTCCGAGAGATTTGTCGTATAATTTGTATAGCGGACTCGGAGCGATTGGGTTATTGGAAACGACGTATTTGACATACCTAAAGCTCACCAATTCCAGTGTGTTTTGCCCAATTGGAGGCGGTTCTTGCAGCGACATACTCAATAGCGATTATGCTCAAATTTTCGGTACTTTCTTTTACTAAAATCATCTTCATTAAGCAATGCAGGCAATGTGTTTGAAGAAATGTGTCTTTAAAATACTTCTTAACCATTTATTGATTTGGTTAAATCCTAACTAACTCCACTTGTAACTCTCCTTCCCCCTTTACCCTATATAAACTGGTTTTCATTACTTGAACCAGTTGGAACAAGCTGAAGAATCTCAGAGAGTGAGAGAAGAAAGAGAGTGCTAAGTTAACACATGTTGTGAGAATTGATTTGAGTGTAATTAGATGTAATTACACGATTTGGCATCTTTAAGGTAATTCAATGGTTTTAATTACACCCTCCGATTCTCATGCCCCTCCCTTGTGAGAATTGGGTGTAATTACTAAAAACTTTCTATTCTAAATATTTACTAACTATTTTTCAGTTTAATTTCTAACTATTTTGCCGAACATAATAGAAATTCACAAGTAATTATCACCTCAAATCTAAACACACCTTGTATATTAAAATATAGTTTAATTACAGTTAGTTCCAAACGCACCCTAAAGTTCCATTCTTGACTGTGAAGATTGTACTTAAAAGCTTCATTCAATAAAAGTTCCATGACGATAAACCTTGTGCATTGTGTATTTTCAATGTAATCTGTTTTAGTTCTTTGCTTTGTTGATTGTTTCATTGTTATTATCTCTGTTTTGTTTAATCTTTGCCTTGAACAGATTGATCTTGAGGTGTTGAAATTTCCCACAAAATGTTTCAATGGTAGTTTTCCTTTTAATATTCTCAGGTGTTGTTCCTCTTCCAGTTATTGGAATGGTTGCATATGGATTAGTTACCGTACTTGGTTTACAGTTTACTCAAAAGAGCTTGCCTTTTGGACTTAACCAAACTGATGCTCGTTTAGTTTTACTTAGTACTACTACTTCCATGGCAGCTGCCAGTGGATACTTCCTTTACATTTTAAGCACTAAGTTTTCTGGGTCATCTTGCTCCTATTGTCTCCTCTCGGCTCTGCTATCGTTCAGCTTATTTTTCATTACTCTTAAGGTGGGTGTATGTTGATCTTCTTTGATACTGTGTTCTTATAGATTACTTAACAAATAGATCATAGAATTGATTGTTGGGGCTTTTGCTGTAGGATTTTGGGTTGCCAGAGATTAAAAAAGAATTGGGTTTACAACTCTTTGTAGCCGGTTTGGTGATTGTTACTCTGAACTCATCATATACTAACTCTCGTTCTGGTCCCTCAAGGTGACTTATCTTGTTCCTTGTTAATTTGGTATTTTGTCTCTTGCTGAATTTGAATTGGTTTTCAACTTTTAGTAAATTTTATTTATACATGCATAATGGGGTAGTCTTCAACCCAATACATACAAATAGTGAGGCTTGTAGTTTGCCAAGCTGAAGTTTGAGTTTCTCCTGAATACCTTCCTAGCAATTAGCATGGATTATTGGTCTTCGAATATAGTTAAGCGGGAAAGTTAGTTAAAAAAAATATGTATTGATGGAGATAAGAATCATGACTGATAATTTACTGAGACTATATAATGTTAAAATTTCATGTGGGAAAAACTTAACCATGAACTTGTTACCTATTGATTGAGGCATAAGGAGATTTTTGATCGTTCATACATACTGATTTATTTTTCTTTCTTTTGCTACTTTTCCTTTTTTATTTATCAACAGCATGGATAATATTAACCTTCCATACTTTCCAACTGAGATAACCTCAGAATCAACTCCTTTTGCTATATCTCTAGCAAAGCATTTGAATTCAATAGGTGCGAAAATGTATGGGGCATTCTGGTGTTCACACTGTTTAGAACAAAAAGAGGTACTTCATCTCTCTGAACTATGTTTAAACTTTATCTATATAGGCTTCCATATATTCCCTATGTGAAATATGTGTCTTAACTGATATTGGATTTTTGCTTTTCTGTCCCCATGGACTAGGCTGATAAAACTCACTCTTCTTTGTTACTTTGCTTAGCTTTTATATAGGTGCATGTTTTGCCACTGTTTTCAATCCTATTAATATTAAATGAAACTCTTTGGTGTTACTACTGTAACAGATGTTTGGACGTGAAGCAGCAAAGCATTTGAATTATGTGGAATGCTTCCCTAATGGATTCAAAAAAGGAACTTTAATGGAGAAATCATGTGCAGAAGTTGGAATTGAAGGTTTCCCAACATGGGTGATTAATGGGAAGGTAAGCATATCACATCACATCACACATGCCTATGATTTTAATCCAATAAAATCTCTTATCTATTATCTACAACATAATGGTATATCTATATCCCCATTGGACCCTCCCATTCCATCCCATCCCAAAATTCAGCTCATCTTTATCCTTTCAATAAAAGTGCTGAATAAAGCTTGTGCAATTTGGCAGGTTCTGAGTGGTGAGCTAGAATTTTCAGAGCTTGCAGAAGCATCGGGTTTCCCATTAGATAAAGCTACTCAATCACCAAATCTTGTTCAATGAAGTTAAAGTAACTTAAAACTGTTTCATCACATGTATAAAATAGACAACAGACTAGTAGATAAGAGATAGTGGATCAATTTCTTCCTGATTTATGATAAGCCACCTGTCACTTTGCCTGATAAAATTAGACAACTTTGCTTGTACAAAGAAACTATGAAATTACAAATAAAAAGAGATATCCCATTAGTACAAATGCTTTGTATTTCGGTTTTCTCAGTTTGAGTAATCAAAATGCCAAAAAATGTTGACTTTAAAAAGCATTGCTGTGTGTGGCCGAAGCAGTTTTTCAAGCCCAATCAATATGAGCCAAGTAAGTCCTTTTTAAGAATTCAATCAACCTAGCTATCATTTTTCCCTTAAATGAATCAAAGCCAAAAAGTTTTAGTGCAAAATTTAATCAATTTTGTCAAACATCCCATAAAGAAGAGCACAATAATTGTAATTGCATGACCCTGCACAAAAAAAAAATATATTGTAAATATCATTGAATAAATATAAAAATAACTAAAATAATAAAATACACATATTCGAGCACCATAAAACAGTGAGACACAAATGTTGCCTGTATTTCCAAATAAAAACCACTTACAATTTCCTCGAAAAAGAAAATAGAGAAAATAAAAATTGTACTAGGATTGTAGGGCTTTACCCCAAAGGGAGCCCTTCCAGAAATTCTCGAAGGCCTAGGCGTAACCAAGGCCTAAGAGGGGGTTTGGAAATAGTTTTCAACCAGCAATAGACGCGCCTCGGTTAGAACCTCACTAGCTGCGTCATTGCCCCAAGCGCAAAGATACTTATTACAGCTCTCAACTCACTCCTTTTATACCCTTATTTTTCCATACACCTCCTCTTTTTCTTCCATGTGGGACTTTTTTCTCCTAAATCCTAATACTCTTTCTTCTTCCTATAATATACCAATCCCAAAGTTTCTGTTTATTAAATTGAGTTTTAAGGTGGTGTTTGGTTACTAAGTGAAAATGGAATGGGAATGGGAATAAGAATGGAATGGAATGGAATTTTTATTCTTTTGTTTGGTAAAGATTATGGAATCAACAACGGAATAAGAATTATCATGTTTGGTATTGTATAGAATGGAATAGAACTTTTATTATTTTGACTAAATTACCCTTTACTCTTCAAAAATTATATTTATTTTATTAAATTACCATTATTTTATAAATTGAAAAAATAAATAATATTCTTAGCAAAAAAATATATTTATCATGTGATGGAAATGTGCACATTCTCAAACTTAATTATTAAAAAATAAAATAATAAAATTACATATAAATATTAAATAATTAGTAATATGATGATAACATCCAAAAATGTGAGAAGTGGAGGAGGATTGATAGGGTAAAATAGACTTTTGTTAGTATAGAATTAGCTTTCAAGTGATTTTATAGTGGAAAAGTAAATCCTTAGTTTAGGTGAATTGTAATTTCTTTAGAATGGGCTTTCAAGTTCTAATAAAGAAACCAAACACTTGATTGAGCTTTCTTAAGGAATAGCAAGTCCATTCCAATGTTTATTCATGTTAATCACAATAAATTGAATGAAAAAAAAAATGAACAGAAGGATTTGTTTGTTTAGTTTTGACCCAAAAAAATTGGTTGTCTAATCAAAAGAAACACAATTTAATTTATTAATCACTTCAAAGAAAGTGACCAAACAAAGTAGAAGCTTTACATTAAAAAGAAAAAAAAAACACTTTAACGAAGAAACGTTTACTCAAGTCCAAACAAACCAAAGCAAAGGCATTTGTGTCTCTTCAAGTCGAGAAAATGGGGCTTTAGATTGAGCATTATTATATAGTATTAGTAGTGCCCAACACTTATTATAAGTGGCCTCCTATGATTAGCTAATAATATTTTTTAAAAATTATTTTTCGTTGGTTTGTAATATTATGTTTTAAACATTATTCTTCTTCTAATTTATATGTAAAAGTATAATTATTAAGATATCTATACAAATAAAAAAGATGATTAGATTTAATTAAGACTATTTATGTGTGTTTGGCAACTGCATGGTGGCCATTGCCAAGGCGGCCAATTGGGTACGTAATAACACAGCAACTTCCTCACCTCATAATCCTCACTCAATCAATATATATTTATATTTTTATATAGTGTTATAGATAAGATAAGATAGATTTACATATACAATTCTACCTCATTACCCAAAGTAGACAAAAATCATGAAAACAAACATAATAGTGGTTGAACAACTCATTACATTATTTAAAACTTCTTTTCTTTTTTAGTACTTATCAAACATTTTATTTTCTTCCAAAATTCAATTATGCCCAATTATATTTGTGTATATTTTTAAACCATTTTTTAAGTTGTAAATTATATATATTATTAAATTGTTTAAAGAAATGAAATATTACCATTCCTTATAGGAGGTAGGCTAAGTACTGTTGGGCATAAACAAGTTAGATTTGTGCTTAGAGTTTACCAAATTTAGGGGCAAAATTTTTTTTTTCTTTTTTTAAAATTATACATTTTTTTTAAATAAGAGTTGGATTTTTTTCTATGGCCCACTAAATTTCATAGCCAATCCTAGTAAAAAGTGTGTGTTTTATGTTAAATTTAGTTCAAAAAATGAACAAAATTTATATTTAATTTAATTTAATTTCTACATATGTATTCTAAATCATAAAGTTTAAATTAATTCAAAAACCCAACAAAATGAATTAATTCTTATTGAATACATATATATAAAAAAACTATTAAATAAGTTAAGAAAAAAAAAAGCTTTCAATATTAATATGATCATTAACTAGTGGCAAAAATATAATATTTATTGTATATCAAATTTGACTATGTATCAATTTTGACACATCTTTTGCAACTTCGTTAAAGCTATCTTTTTTAATATGTGCAAAGATTATATATAAAAAATGACTACAAATTTGACTCATTCTATATGTTTAGCCAAATTTATTACAATTTTAAAGTTAAATTCGGCATACATTTTACAATATCATTAAATGTATGCAAAGGACAATAAATTACTTTTATAAATCGTCAAAATTATTGTGTTAATTATTATTATTATACATTAAACGAATTATAATTAAAACATTTGTAACCTAATATTATTGTAATCTGATCAAATAGATTTATGCATAGCTTACATAATATCGGTAGGGGTAATAATTCGTATTTTCAAGTCATGTTCGTGTTGTGTTAAGACTCATGTATTGCATAACTTCTTATATAATCGTATCAAAAAATAAAACTCAAACACAACTCTATTTATAAACAGATTGATACAACACGATTCGTGTATATGCTTATCAGGGCCGGCCCTAACTCTTAGTGGGCCATAGAAAAAAAATTTATTTTGGGCCCTTATTTAAAAAAAATATAGTATTTTTGAAAATCAGTAAAAAAAATTGTATAATTTTAAAAGGAGAATATTTTTTTTTGGGCCCCTGGGATAGGTGGGCCTTAGGCACAGGCCTAGCCCGCCTATGCCCAGGGCCGGGCCTGATGCTTATGACATTTTCAACGTGTTTATAATCCATTTATAATTTATCAAAGTATTAAAATAACTTTAAATAATTCATTAACAGGAGCAGTTTCACATTAATTGTACTAATCTAAACACGAACCATATATCAAACAAGTTAGACGAGTTAAACTCGAATACGATCTGAGCCCATTCAAGATAAACCTAAACCCACTAACTTTCGTGCAAATTTCAAATCATGTTATCGTGTCTCACTCGATAAATCGAGTTACAACACAACAAAATGTGGGGCCCACCAAACAGTAAAGGCCCATAGGCAAAACATCAGAGTCTATAATTATCCAACAAAAGTGGCCCACAACATGGCCCAATATGAGGAAAATCATATCCACTGCCCACATAAAACCTATTTTATATAATTATTAATTATTACACATATTTAATAAGCTTTACCATCACCCTATCTACTACCACCGCCGAACATTTTGCCGCATTCGACTTTATCCCATTCCTAAATCCCGTAGTTATCGTCCTTCATTTATTAAAAAACAACGGCCAAGATCATCTCAAACGACACGTGTCATAACCATAACCATTGAAAGAACTGTCCTCTTGTTCAGAAAATAAAAGAGAAGATTCCATAGAATATTCCCTAATAAGGACTGGTCATATTTATGTCGTTATTATAATAAATAAATTTAATTATTTAAATTATTAATTATTTTTCACTCCTTTTTATATTAAATTTCATTTTCTCCCAATCCAATCATCTTTCTCTTTTCCTTTTTTATAATATTTCAATTTCATTCTCAGAATTTTCTCTCAAAAAAAAAATGTGTAGCCAAATATCCGAATCTGAACAAGAACAACTCCTGGAAAAGCTTGAGGTTTTCAAGATCAAAGGCAAGGATAAACAAGGTCGCAAGATCCTTCGTATCATCGGAAAATTCTTTCCCGGTACGTATTCATTCATTTTTTCAGTTTTTCTGCTGTTCTTGTTGTTTGAGTATTGAAATATTTGGATCGTTCGTTCGTTGTTTTATGTAGCTCGGATTTTGAGTGTTGATGTTCTGAGAAAGTATTTGGAGGAGAAGATTTTCCCGCGATTGGGGAAAAGGAAATTCTCGGTGTTGTACGTACATACTGGAGTTCAACGAAGCGAGAATTTTCCTGGAATCTCTGCTTTGCGATCGATCTATGAAGCGATTCCGATGAACGTTAAGGAGAATCTTGAAGCTGTGTATTTCGTTCATCCTGGTTTACAGTCTCGGCTTTTTCTCGCTACGTTTGGGCGTTTACTGTTCACCGGAGGAGGGTAAGACAAACAGAAATCAATTAATTACGTAATTAAGTTAATTAATTTTGATTTGTTGATTTGTGTTATTATTACTATTCAACGGATGGATGAGGCTAAGAGAAAGAGAAATTAGAATAATAATTAAATACCTAATTATTGGATTACCATAAGTAATTTAATTAAATTTAAATACTTTTAGGTGATTCTACGATACGATACTGTATACGTTTTTTTTTTGGTATAATAAGTTTTTTCGTATAATTTTTTTATTTATTTAAGATATTTTATAAAGTAGTGTTGAAACAATCTAATAACTATGTAACATGTTATTTTAACTCTGGTTTTGTTAAATTTCTTTAATTTTTTAAAATTTTGGAGAATGTTTTAACGTAATAAAAAATTTAATTAAATAATTATTTTGGATAGCAAAATAAATATGTAAATTGTATTTACCAATACTATTTTGTAGTTTGTGGAAGATATTAATCTTTTATTTTATTAAATAATAATTTGATTTTATTTTTATTTTTTAAAACTAGTACAAATCAGCACCACAAAACTAAGTAATTTTTCTGTTTTGTTAGTGTTATAAATTATTTAAGTTTTTTATATTAAAAGAAAATTATTAAAAATTAAGCTTGTAATCATTTATAAAAGTAGAAAGATTCAATTTATGTTGAATAAAATAAAATGGTATTAATTGTTTAATTAATTAAGTTTGTGATTGTGTGTGGTAGGTTGTATGGGAAGCTAAGGTACGTTAGCAGACTTGATTACCTATGGGAACAGGTGAGGAGGAATGAGATAGAGATACCTGAGTTTGTGTATGATCATGATGAGGATTTGGAGCACCGTCCGATGATGGATTATGGATTGGAGAGTGATCATCCGAGGGTGTACGATGTACCAGCAGCCGATTCACCTGTGTCTATGTACTCAATGAGGTGTATTTTGTAGAAAAACGCGCCTAGTTTTAAGTTAAATTTTGTACATATACGAATGGGCTGGGCTTTGTTGTTTTCTTGTTGTTTGGGCTTGAGCTTTGGGTTTTGGTTGGGCCTGTTTTAGGAGATGTGGCCCAATTTGTATATAGAAGAAAAAGATGGGTCTTTTTTTTTTTGGGGGGGGGAAGTTTTTTAATTGTTTTTGTGTGTGTGTGTTTTTGCAAGTGCAACTCAAAGAGATGAATGAAGCATTTACATATTTTTAGCATAAAATGAAGTGTTAAAAGGTATTGTGAATGGAGGAAATGTATAATGAGATTAAGAAAATGGTATAGAGCAAAGTTAAAATGAATTGTTGTTGTTGTTGTTGTTGAACAAAAATCTCTATTATAATGTGAATTTGATTAAAGATATTAGGGAGAAGGGAAGTCTAAAAATTCCATTTATATAACCTTAAAAATTCATTTAAATTTAGCTAAAAAATTGATTTTTCACAACTTTCAACTTCCTCAATGTTACTGTCTCATATTCTTACAAATTCATTTTCTTAGCCAAAATATTGTTCATGAATTTCAAGTTCCTCTACAAATGGAATATTAATGTGTTATCGGAGGAATTTAGACAATACCAAATACTGCTAATATTCAAACATATTAGAATATTTACTAACAGTTATGCGAGTACTCGATTAGAATAGTGAGTACTCAAAGTATAAGCTACAAAATAGATAAAAATGAAAGCAAAAATAAAGAGAAGATAAGAGATAGTGTACAGTCAGAACTTAGTCTGCTCAATCCACTTTTGGTAATGATTTCAGCTTAGTTTATTTGATTTGGATCACCCCTTTATATAGAAAGCAAGTGTCTATTAGGTTTACATAACTGATCAATTCAAACTGTTTTTGCAGTAAATGATAGTATTAAATTAAAATAAACGTTTAAAGAATAAATGAAGAACAGTTTCGTCCAACCCCCTTCTCTTAATCTTGGGGTTTTTTGGGTTTTTGTTACTGTTTAGGGGTTTATAGTGCGATTTCAAATTCGAAATCGATTGATATAGTTATCTAATTTTAGATTTGCCATTTGGGATTTCTATTTTTGGATTTTTTTTTCTAATTTTTGTTGATTTAGTATAATAATGGTGGTAACAGTGAGGTGGTGTTTGTGGTGGCGGCAGTGATGTGGCGGTGGTGGTGGTAGTAAGAGTTGGGTGGTGTTGGTTGGTGGTGGCAGTGATGTGGTGACGACAATGGTAACAGTTGGGTTGGGCGACAATGCAATGGTGAGGTGGTAAACGCTAAGAAGGAGAACAAAAAAAAAGAAAAATAAACCAAAAAAAATAATAATTTTATAATATTTAAATAAATAAAATGATGTGGACTAATAAAAGCATGTCACATGTACAACATGCAGATTTATTTAATATTTAACAGTCAAAAATTAACGAAAAAGTAAGGAACAAAATAATTGTGTATTTTGGGGAGTTTAGCTCCTAAAATTTCAGTAAAAGAATTGATGGTGCCGAAATCCATAGTTTAAGAAGTTTAGGGGTATAAGCCACTAAGGCTAGCTTAGTGGTGAGGGAGGAATGGGAAAAGGGAGAGGTCATGGGTTCGAACCCAAGACCTTTAAGCTATAAGCTATTAGTTGATTGTAAGAATACCATTACGCTACACTCAAAAAAAAAAAAAAGAAGTTTAGGGGTAAATTACTTTAAAATAAGGCTAATTGGGATTTTTGTCCCATAAATTTTGACATGTACCAAATCATGCTCCCTGAACTTTTAAGGTCGTTAAAAATGCCCCCTGAACTATTGAGATTGTTAGATTTAAGGACTTTTGTCTAATTTCATTCAATTTTACTATTTCAGTGATTGTTTATGTACTAAACCATGCTCCCCAGACTTTGATATCTACCAAATTATGCCCCTCGAACTTTGACATGTACTAAATTATGTCCTCTGAAATTTCATCCATGTTAGACTTTGTACTAAAATTGGAAAAAAAATCCTTAAATCCAACAATCTCAATAGTTCAGAGGACATTTTTAATGACTTCAAAAGTTTAAGGGGCATAATTTAGAACATGTCAAAATTCAGGGATAAAATTTTTAATTAGCCTTAAAATAAATCTTTACTTTCTCTACCAAAATATTATATATTATTAATAGGGAAATTTGAAAAACTATACATTAAAAACCCTAATATTTTATGCTTAAACCAATACATTTCAAAATAAAAAATATATGACACTTTTATCAAAAACTCAAGAATAACTCTCACATAACAACACCCCAACTCTCTCTCTTCCTCTATCTCTCTAGCTTCTTTCTCAACCGAACCCTCACCATTCTCTCTGCCCACTTCGCACGAACCCCCCACTACCCACCACGAGTCGAGCCCCACTTCCGACCGAGGCCAGTCCGACGGAGACCCAAAGCCGCACCACTCTGACGGAGACGCCGACGGAGACCCAAAGCCGCAAAAATTTCAATTTTTTTTGGGTTTTAAGGTCGGGTCCGATGGGCCCATCGGACCCCATCAGACGGGGCATCGGGCCCCATCGGACGGGGCTCGGGCCCATCGGACCCGACCTTAAAACCCAAAAAAATTTGTATCGGGCCCATCGGACCCGACTTCAAAACCCCAAAAAATGCCCCATCGGACAAGCATCGGGCCCCATCGGACCCGACCCCTTAAAAGCCCAGAAAAATTGAAAAAAAAGCCCAAAAAAATTTCAGAGGGGGCGGTCGGGTCGTACGCGGTGGTGAGGGGGTGATGACCTGGGTCGTACGCGGTGGAGAGGTGGGGTTTGAATCGGGTCGTACGCGGTGGTGAGGAGTGACGATTTGGGTCGTACGCGGTGGTCAGGTGGGGTTTGAATGGTGAGGGTTCGGTTGTTATGTGAGAGTTATTCTTTAGTTTTTAATAAAAGTGTCATATATTTTTTATTTTGAAATGTATTGGTTTAAGCATAAAATATTAGGATTTTTAATGTATAGTTTTCCAAATTTCCCTATTAATATTACTTCTAAATAGATTTTTATATTCTAATGAATAAATTTTTTTTTTTGACTCATCTGCAACAAATTCCCTTCTCTCTTTCTTTTAAACTTGAAATCATTAGATAGGGGCTCATACTTCTTAATCTTAACCAAATTGAGGAACATGGTTTTCTTCAGCTGGGCTCGGCCATCTCCTGAGGATTGGAAATCTTGTATTGACAGGTAACTTAATTATAAATACTAAAAAGACTCAAACTTTACAGTTTTCACTATTCAACTTAAGCTTACAATGATTGTTATGTATATGCCCAGATCAGATAGTTTGAACTATGATGCAAAATACATAGGAGCTAGTGCTAACCCACTTAATTCCCTCAAACAAGATAAAGGGCTCTCCAAAGATGGCTTTTTTTTAAACCACAAACGTGTTTTGGTTGGTTCTGGCATTGACACATATGAAAAGGGCAAGAATGCTCTCCAATCTTGGAGGTATGTATGTAACATGTTTGTATAAATGTCAAAATGGTTTCTTTTTTGTTATGAATCATCTGAATTTGATATTTAGGCATTTTGGGTTGGATTGGGCATTTGTGGACCCCAAAACTCGAACACAAGTTGGAGAAAAGTTTTGTGTTTGTGTGAAAGAGTTTCTGCCATGGGTGATGATGCCACTTAAGGTTGTGTATGTGGATGAGAAGAAGAAGGGAAAGGAAAAGCAATCTCTTTCCTCTTTTAGCTTTGGAAGTGGTACCCTTCAAGGCCACTTACTGGTCTCTCACTTTACTCAACTTTGGCTTTACCTTTTTTAGTGTCATTTTAGAAGAAAGTTCTTTTGCAAAATGATATTAGCATAACAATAATTTGCGATTAAACAACCAAATTGGATAGAGACCTTAAATTTGTTAACATTTGCCTACATTAAAGAGTATAACTCTATAGAAATGAAAATATAAAAGGGTTTGACTTTCAAATTACTATGAAAGATAATAGTCTATTTTGAAGGCATTATATGGCAAAATATAGATAGTGAAGTTGCTAATTTTGGTGGCAGGCTGGGGAAGAACGGTTCTCAATTGAGCTTGATGAGAAGAACCAAGTGTGGTACGAAATACTTTCATTCTCAAAACCTGCTGATATTTTGTCATTTGTTGGGTTACCATATGTCAGGCTCAGGCAAAATTATTTTGCCCAGCAATCTGCTAATGCTCTTCTAAAACATCTCAATGCTTCACAAACCCCTAAATGAAGGAAGGTATAGAATATCTTATCACGTTACGCGTTCGAAAGAGACTCGAACCTCGGTTTTTGTGGAAGCAAAATCACTTACTGAGCATTCGAGCTACCCCTCTTGGATTAAGGAAATTCGGCTTTTGAATTGAATGTGTTCTAAGTTTGTGTTATCCAAAACAAGTTTGTAAAAAATCTTCTTCTATTGTTGCTGTTTTCTTTGCATAGTGTTACTCTCTTGTCTCCAATGATTTCATCAAACAATTTCGTAAATTAGTAAAATTGAATGAAATTGGACAAAGATTCTTAGATCTAAAATCTAACAATTTTAATAGTTCAGGAATAATTTTTTAACAGCTAAAAGAATTCAGTAGACATAATTTGATACATGTCAAATTTAGGCTACAGAAATTCCCATTAGCAAAAAATAAAATAAAATAGAAAAATTATACTAAATAACCCCAACTAATTAACTAGTAGATTTCAGTAATAAAATCTAATCTGCATATTATAACATCCAAAATCAGTGCCAAAAGCAAATATCCTCAAAAGAATTCCAATAAGAAGTTTGAATATTCAATCTAGAGAGTTTTCATTCATCTACAAATTTGTTCACGACACAGTATTAGTATACTATACATGGATAGGCCATGATCAATCCTACTATATAAATTGTTTCAACAACAACCTCAACTAGCATGAAACACAGAAGCCAAACCAGAAATCAACAAAATTAAATGCAAGAATGTAAACGATAGAATTTAATGAACACACAGATTTTAGAAAGGTTCGAATGAGTCTTGAACTAGAGGCACATGTCGGTTAGCATTTACTACTGAAATAGTAAACAAACTGTTTTAACTAACTCTGTCCAAGTCTTTGATGATGTGTCTGATTCCCATTGGTTTCTATTTTTCCATGTCATTATTAATGAATTGGTTTTAATTTCTACACATTATCAATGTAGGACTCTTTAACACGTAGCAACAAAAAAGGATAAAACCATAGGGAACTTCGAAGGGAAGATTTCAAATAAGCCAAAATATTTAGTTATAAGAGGAACTAATAGCCTTCTCACTTCCATATAGCATCAAGTCAAGATCTTCAAGCTCTAAACTTTTGGCTGATAACAATAATACTTTTTCTACTGTTGAGGTTTGACCCCTTGAACCACTCAGTTACCAACAGTTTCTTTAACAGTTTTGTCCCCAACCAACTTAACGGCTACTAATAGTTTTGTTAGTTAGGCCTTTAGCTAGAAGGAAAAACAGAAGAGAGATTGAGGGTTAGAGGGTTGTGAAAGATACTCTCGTGTGTTTGATTGAGAGATCTCAAGAGAGGTTTATGCGATGAGCAAAGACTCCATTGATTGTGTTGCCCAACCACGTAAGTTCTTGAGTTCAATTTATGCTTTTATGTTCGAGTTTTGTTTCTGGTTTCTTGTTGTTCATTCTCTGATCTGGTTTCGATTAATTGGTGTTGTGTTTGGTTCTTATCACTTTCTTGCAAATAGGTTGTTCTATTTTTCTTACACAACATTCATATATTTACTGACAAAAGGGAAAAGATGTTGTACCCCAATCAATTCACCAACATTGTAATTTGAAGTAAGAAAAATCTCCAACAAGGACCCTAAAGCAGTTCTGCAAGAGACATACATACAAAGGGTCCTCTTCCTCAACTCTCCTAATCAACTCCAACAATATAGGTGCACATGAAACGAAATTGGCAAATATTTAATTACCACCCAAAACAAGAATGATGGGGTTAACTTTATAAAAATGAAAATATAAGGGAATTTGGCCTCAAATTACCCTTAAGATAGTAATCTATTTTTAAGGGTGAACTTCAGCTTCTGAGCACTTGATGTTCAGTAGCTCAAGTTCACTTACTGAGCATTTGATGTTAGATGTTCGAAAGGGACTCGAAGCTCGGTCTTCGTGGGAGCAAAACCACGAACTGACTGAGCACTTGAACTACCCCTCTTGGACTAAGGAAATTCAGCTTTTGATGTTATCCAAAACAAGTTTGTAAAAATCTTCTTCTTCTATTGTTGTTGTTGTTGTTTTGTTTCTACATAATGTTACTCTCTTGTCTCCAATAATTTCATCAAACAATTTCCTTTTCAGCATCTAAAATAGCTAATCTTAGATAGAGTAAACACATGAAAAATTGAACTTGTCAATCATTTTGAACATTGTCTTTGACATAAAACACATCAAATCTAAACATAGTAAGAACAACTAAATCCTCCAATACATTAGATTAATCCAACAATAACCCATTTGGAAGATTAATACAAACTCACTAAGTCTACTAAGCAATAAAGCAACAAAAGAGCCTAATTAAACTAACCATAGTTGTGTCCATAGTGTGGCAGAGAAGGAGGCTGAAATGGATTGAAGATGTTAATGTATTCCGGCTGTTGATTCATCGGTACAAACCTCCGGTCATCCAAGTTGTAAACTTTGAACTCTGAATCACTATAGATTATGCAATTCCCTCTACACCCACTAAAATTCTTAGCAGATGTAATGTATGAGCAATCTTCACCCAAGAACAATATTTGATCACCTAAACTTTCTATCTCAACCCATCTTTTCTTCTCCATATTCAGCTTGTAAAGTTTGAATTTTTCCACCTTAACACTTCTACATTTATCCACCAAAAGAAGCTCCCCATTAAACTCCACTAAATTCTTCTTGTCACCATTCCCATCAGAAATCACAGAAGCAATTTCAGTGACATTCAAAGTAGAAGAATCAACTACCACAGCTCTCCCAAACTCATCAACAGCAAAGAACTTTCCTCTGCAATAAATAACATCTTGGTATGAGAGTTGAGATTCCATGTCATCTATAGTACTCCACTTATCTTGGGATAGTTTCAAGTGCCATAAAACCCCACCTGCCACGATCATCAAAGATGGGCAATCAAGATTTGGATCCAAAGCCACTTTGTAGTGACAGTGGTTGAGATTATTAGAGTATTGGAGAGTGTAAGACTTGGTCAACTCAAAGACTTGGAATTGTAACAAGTTTAGTACTTTGGGGAGCAAGTGAGGCAAAGGGTGAACTTGGAATGGTGAGAGAGGGTTTATCATCTGGTGGTGTTGACCAAGTTGTTGACTTTCTTTAATCTTGACTATCCAACACCATAGATTGGAAGAGAGAAGGTACACTGTAGACTCAGTGAGGAGTAGAGGAGAGGATTCTCTGATATGAAGAGGATCCAAGAAAGAAACTTTGGATGGTAAAATGATTCTGTTTTTGTAAGGAAGAGCTGAGAGTCTCCATGTTTTGCAGACTGAGCTGAATCTGGTAAGGTCTGTTTTGGTGTGGAGATTGATGATGATGATCTCTAATAGGTCATTGGGAAGATCAGACCATTGTGTTATATTCATTATATTCTCTCCAAAAAATATCTTTTTTTTTTCCACTCTTTCGTTGTATAATTATACAAAGAGTATTTATATACAACAAGTTCTGGTGTCTTGTCAAAATGACTTCTCTATTAAGATTTTTTTAGAGTAAATTGCCATGAAAATACTAAAGTTTTACACTAGTAAATAAATATGTAAGTAATATATTTTTTGCCGTAAAACTATTTTATGTTAGAGTTCTAGAAGTCAAGTAAGTGCTCACTTGTCATTTTTTTTATTAGTTCAAATCATTTAATTTTAATTTTTAAATTAAATATTATTTAAAAAATTAAAAAGCCATTTAAATATATAAATATTAAAGAAAAGTAAATAAAAAAATCAATAATGTTAAAATAAATTTAAAGTATAAAAATTATTAAATTAATTAAAACTTTTTCAATAAAATAAAAACATAGCTCCATCTTCACCAAACTAAAAACCCAGAAATCAATCTAACCAAACTCTATTGTCAGACCTTTACGAACATCGCAGACGAAGCTCCATCACATTTGCTGATCTAGGGTAGAGGTTGCTTTTAAATAATTTGTAATGAGATTGTACATGCATGCTAAACTAATTCATTGTGTATTTTTGGTAATACGAAGAAAAAAAATATATTACTTTGGGCATGTATATTTTATTTAATAAAGTGTTAAAAAAATTTGTAGAAGGATTTTAGTAACTTATTGGTACCACTTAGACTCATCTAGGAAACTGTTAGTTAAAACAAATAATTTAGTCAGTTAATTACTTGGGTACCTTGTCTATATAAGGTTTTGTGTACTACTTCTCTAGGTGACGATTTAGTGTGTGATTTTAGATGAAAATAATTTATAATGGTATGGAGGGATGTTAAAAGAGATAGTGTGTGTTTGATTACTATACTCTCAGGTGAGTTAATTTGTTAGGTATAAGATACTATTGTTAATAAGATTAACTTTATAATCACCCCAGTATTCCTTCATTATTAAATACTTCTAGGAATTAGTCACCACAAAAAAAGTGATGAACCTCGTTAAACTGGTTTTTGTTTCATTTTTGATTGTGCCATTAGAGTACTACACTTCTTGTTAGTTTACCACAAAAATCTTTTTCCATAACTAGTGAACACATCAAATCTAAACATAGTAAGAAAGGAATCCTCCAATACATTGGATTAGTCCAACCATAATCCATTTGGAAGATTAATACAACTTACAAGCACGATTTATTACACGATTTAGTACATGTCATAGTTCGAAAAAAAAAGAAACAAAAGTCCTAATTAGCTTAATGAATATGTAACAAAGAAATTCAAAACAACATAAGAAAGATAGAATTATACATTGATCATAACAAAGGCCTAAGGCAACTCACAATTGAGCTTCGCCTTGTTCGGCGTGGTGGCGGTGGAGGAGGACGGTCAGGCGGGCTGAAGATGTTAGTGTATTCCGGGTGTTGATTCACCGGTACTAAACTCCTGTCATCCAAGTTGTAAACTTTGAACTGTGGATCACTATAGATTATGCAATTTCCTCTACACCCACCAAAACACTTAGCAGATATAATGTATGAACAATCTTCACCCAAGAACAATATTTGATCACCTAAGCTATAAAACTCAATCCATCTTTTCTGATCTTGATTGAGAAAGTAAAGCTTGAATTTTTCAAACCCAACAACACTTGTTCTATCAACCAAAATCAACTCACCATTCAACTCAACCAAACTCTTCCTATCACCATTATTACCACATGAAATCTTAGAAGCAATCTCAGTGATTTTCAAAGCTGAATCAATCACTACAGTTCTTCCAAACTCATCAACAGCAAAGAACTTTCCTTTATAGAAAATAACATCTTCATAAGAGAGTTGAGAGACCGAGTCATCTATGGCTGTCCACCTATCTTGTCCTAATTTCAAGTGCCATAAAACCCCAGTTGCTACAATCATGATAGATGGGCAATCATGATTTGGGTCCAAAACCACTTTGTAGTTGAGATTAGAGCATTGTAAAGAGTATGACTTGGTCAACTCAGTGACTCGGAATTGTAATGAGTTGAGTGAGTTGGGGAACGAGTCAGGCAAAGGTTGAACTTTGATTGGGGAGAGAGGATTAATAAGATGATGATGACCCAGTTGTTGATTTTCCATGACCTTTATTATCCAACCCCATAATAAAGAAGAAGCCATGGATTTGATCTGTGGTGGAGAAAGATGGTAGACTGTGAAATGGGTTAGAAGAAGAGAGGTTTTTCTGAGATGGGGTGGTCCCAAGTATGGAACTTTGGGTGGTAAAACGACTGTGTTTTGGTACGGAAGAAGAGAGGATCTCCATGATTTGCAAACTGATCTGAATCTGTTATGGTCTGTTTTGGTGTTGAGATAATTATCTATTATCTCCAAGAGTTCTTTGGGAAGGTCAGACCACTGTGATATGTTCATTATTATTTGTTTAATATTTTGCTCTGTTTTCTCTCAAAGCTTAAATCTTTATTGTAACACAAATCAAAACAGAGTGCTTTGATTTTAGATAGTCAAGTGATTATTATTATTATTGTTAATGTTGACTTTTATTTTTTTCTCTTATCTTACTCTTGCGTATTTGATTTTGTTTTCCATTAATTATTTTTGATACAATATTTGTACAAATTTGATTGGTGCTCTTTATGGGTGTTACCTAGTTTTATCGGTCGTAGTCTTTGAAAGTGTTATCTTATCTGTTGGCAGAAAAATAGGTTATACTAGTCAAAAGTTTAAATTTTGAAACTGCATTTTATTTAAACTTTACAAAAAAAAATTATTCCCATCACTTTTATAAGAAAAATATATATTGGGTTTTTATTAAACTATGTTTATAACTATTTTTTTGAATTAAATTAAAAGATTAATTGCAAGAACTAAAGTAATAATTCAAATGGATTTACAAAAATATCATAGTGCAATTATAGCAATGATCCCAAAGAAAATGTATTATAAGAAGTAAACCAAATCATAGTACTACATGAGAAAATTACCAAGTGTGTTCGAGGAAAATCCCTCCTATCTTCTTGGAGTTGTCCAATACAAATCATACATAACCTCCTTCTTCCAACACATTTCTTATGGGGTCATATATAACATGTACATGGGCCAGTCTCTCCCAATTGCTCATATTCATTCAATCAAAATCAAATAACATCATTACAATCAAGAACAGACCCCCTACTACAGCTAGATTATACACATATATAATTGTGAAGTCATTGATGGACGAAACAGATTCTCTCCAAATTTCAAGCCTTCCTTATTTGACTCCTCTTCACCTGTCAATTATATGATATTATACAACCAATAAGAACATGATAAATAACATCTAATAACTCTTTCCTCACACATGGTTTGACAAGTAATAGTCTTTAGCTGCAAACAAAACTGCCTCACTATGCAAAAAAATCATTGATATCTATGTAAAATATTCATAATAATATAGAAGTACATGGGTTCCATAAACTATGCAAAACTGCCTAATACTTTTTGTTCAGATTCTAAGATAAAATCATGTTGGAGAAAACACTAATTCAAAAGCTCCTCAGTTGGAATGATTCAATCAACCAAATTGGAATGATTCAAAAAAACCATAGACATAAGTAAACATAACAAACACTACTAGTCATCACCAACATCATTCAAAAACCTTAGTAATTAGTACTCACATTTGGGGTGTGCAAAGCCTTGTTGGAATAGGTGGTGGCCAAAAGATTTGGGAGTAGCCAGGTGTGGTGGGAAGATCATCAATGGTATGATCCTCTAAGCTGAAAACACATCCACCAAGTCTACCTAACTTTCTAAGAGCTAAATCCATATCAAATTGTTCAGTAAAGTAAATGCAATTCTCTCTAAACCCTTCAAACTCAGAAGCTGAAATAGAGAAACAACAGTCATAAGTCAAAACAAAAGACACATCATTTCCCAAACTCTTAACCTCAATCCATTTCCCCCATTCTTCATCAAGCTTAAACACCTTGAAATCCACTGCTTTGGGATGATTGAAATCGTGTCTACCACGACGATTAGGGTGGCGCCTAAACAAGTTGAAATTCACACCACCTTCTTCAACAACATTGATACTGTTCTCATCTGGGTATGGAGTAGTAGAAGTATTACTCTTCTCATCAAAGTACCTATCAACCACAAAAAGCTCACTTTTTGACACAACCAAATGTTTTCTATCACCAAATCCAAACAAAGGAGGTGAGTATTGAACAACTCTCAATGAAGAATCAATCCAAGAAACCGTACCCCATCGGTCAACGACATAAGGTTGACCTCTAAAAAGAGTGAGATCATTGTAATCCAAAATCCGATAATCAACAAGGGTAATATCCTCCTCACCTTTCTGAGCAAAACCCAGTTTCCCATTATCGTAAATTACAAAGATTGAGCAGTCATTGGGAGAAAGGACCACTTTGTTCACACCAAGTACTGAAGAAGAAGAACCCTTAACGTATTTAAGGGCATAAGCGGTAGTGAGCTTTGTCAAACTCAATTGAGATATATCGAAGAGATTTTCACAACCTGAAGTGATATCCTTGATTCGACGACATGAGAGTGAGTCTAAAAGTCGAAACTTTCCTCTTTCAAACTCTTCAATCTTGATCAACCAACCCTTAACGAAAGAAGAAGAAGAAGAAGAAGAAGTTGATGGGTTGTGGAGAGTGGGGAGGTTGATGCGGTAGACTGTGGTTTCGGAGACGAAGGTTTCGACGAGTGATGGGTAAGGAGGGAAAGGAAAGTTGAAACGGAGAAGAGGAGTGGACTTGTGGGATGGAGGGATGAGATTTCGCCATGAAGTGCAGACACTTCGGAATCGGAGAAGGTCGATGGAGTTGTGGATGTATCGGCCGACGATTGCCCAGATTTCATCGGGGAGAAGGGACCAATCTCTGACTTGGTCACCCATTTGTTTCTATGATCATTGAAGCAAACCAACCACACAAATAAAGAAGCGGTCTTTATTTCTTCACAAATTTATTGAAAATTTTAATGTTAAATTTGATGAATTATGTTCATTAAAAAACATCGATGAATTATAAATTTATTAAATAAGATAATTGATGAATGGCATACACTTATGCATAGAAAAAGGGCACCAATGGTTAGGGCGTGGGCCAGCAAAACGGGTCAAACACGATAATACGATTCGAAATTCGTATGAAAGTTTGTGTTTTGCTTTAAATGAGTTTGGGTCATGTTCGGGTTTGCTCGTCTAACCTGTTCAATAAACGAGTCGTGTTCGAGTTGACATGGCTAACACAAATCTGACATGTTGATGACTTATATAAAGTTATTTTAGTATTTTAACAGATCATAAATGTATTATTGGTTGACATGTTTGAACAAAATATGCTTATAAAGTGGTTACACATGCCGTGTTATGTCAACCGGTTTATAAAGGGGTCGTGTTCGAATTTTATTTTCTGACATAATTATTAAATGGGTCGTGTTCGGGTCGAGTATATGCATGTTATACATGAGTCTCGACACGACACGAATACGACTCGCGAACACGAATTGTCACTCCTACCAGTGGTATCTAGCATCAGTGATGGACTATTATTAGTGTAATTAAGTATTGAGTTTCATATAATTTAATATAATAATTTTTAGAAAATATCGCTAACCAATAAAAGATTGTCACCTCGAAAAAGTGCTAGATACCACGATTGCCAAATAGTTATGCTTTTCATACGTAAGTGTGCAATTTAAATGTGTATCTACATTATTCGTTATGGCTGCTTCATAGATTTGTCAATAATGAATACAAGTGAATTAATTTTGTTGAAGTATACTAAATTTTGAAAAAGTATAATTTTGGTGATGTATTTTGATTAAAAATTGATGTATAGTATAATATAAAAAAAATTGAGGTAAAATAGAAAAATAAGATTTTAGTGATGTATTACTTTTAAAAGATAAAGTAAAAAACACGATGATTAGAGAGATTGAGATTTTTTAAAGTGCTATCCTACTAAAATTCTATTTTTTCTAATTTACAACACACTTTTATATTACCCCATACATTGACTTCTTTAAAATACATTACGAAAAATCCACTTTTTTCAAATTATAATATATTAATTTATTTATTTCAAATATATAATATTAATATATTATGTAAGGAAATTTTAGGTTTAACGGTATTTTTTTACTTTCTACGTCAACTTTAACAAAATATCTCAATTACTTAATAGAATATTTGTTTTATTAATTTTACAATATTATTATATATATATTTAAAAATAAAAATTATGTAGATATTTTATATAAAAAATTAGTTTTATTATATATATATATTTAAAAATAAAAATTATATCTATATATAA
The DNA here is from genome assembly GCF_029168945.1 of Cannabis sativa. Taxonomy (NCBI): domain Eukaryota; kingdom Viridiplantae; phylum Streptophyta; class Magnoliopsida; order Rosales; family Cannabaceae; genus Cannabis; species Cannabis sativa. The sequence goes on from NC_083610.1 coordinate 22,625,309, forward strand.
TTACATCTATATATAGAATATATATTTAAATTTTAATTTCACGATAAACCTTTTGTTTTAAAAATGATTAATGATATTGTTAAAAAACAATGTTAATGATATATATGCTTCTAATAATTTGTAAACTTTATTATAACTACACTGTTCTAACTACAAATTAAGAATGTATCTACTATTATTATTTTTTTAAAAAAATATATGTTTAGACATAATATAAAAAATGTATTAAAATAATTAATTCTCTAATCAAACTTAAATTTTGTCAAAATATTTTCTAATATATAGTGAGATCAATATAAAATAAGTATAACAATAAAATTAATTTTTTTATTGTACATATAAAATACGTACATACAATCACATCTAAAGAGCACACTAATGTAACCGCAATAGCTAAAAAAAATCTCAGATTAAAATCTCAAATTCTATTTTAAAAGTTAAAAAATAAAAGTACACTACCGAATTAAAAAAAATTAAACATACATGTATTGCACTTAACATCACTTAATTAAAACTAATAAAAAAGAAAATTAATTATACGTGCATTGCACGTAACATCAACCTAGCTAATACACGTATATATTTCTATACAAAAATAATTATTAAAACTCAAAATAGTTAACAAAATATGTTTAAAGCAATAAATAGTATTTTATAAATGTAGAACATAAATAGTGAATTTTAAAAAACCTTTAAAATGAAGAACGAATTTAAAGCATATGATGTAACGTGTTTTAAGTATGGTTATTTAAATATTTTAAAATTTTCTATTTCAGAGAAGTTATTGTGACTGCTTTTATCTTGTCTGGTAATTACTCCAAAAATCCTCCAAAATTATATAAAAATGTCACTTAGTGTATAAAAATTTGAAAAAATAACATATAGAAGTTGAGAAGAGGAAGGGAGAGAAGAGAGAGGGAGTCGTGGAGAGTGACACAAAGACAGAGATAAAAATTAGAGTAATTTGCAACATAAGTACACAAGTTTAACTTTTCATCAAAAAATGAGAAACTTATGAAAATATTAAAATTTGGGTTAACTTTTATAAAAATACTGCCACACGGAATTTTTTTCAAAAGTACTGTGTTTTTATAAAACAACAGTAGAACACAAAACATAACAACTAAAAATAACAGTGGAACAATTAAAAAATAAACCATAGAAAAACAATGAAAACTGAACACAATACACAGTATAAAACTTACACATTTTTTTTGAAAAAAATTTTGCCCCACAGTAAAAAAGTAAAAAAAAGTTAAAAATTTCAGCATGTGGTGTAAATAATCTTTAAAAAAATCTTATAAACTCCTTTTTGAGATGCATTTTTTCAAAAGTTTCTAATTTTTTTAATTTTGTTGCTCATAATTTAGTTAAGTGGTTATTTAGTCAAAATGTAACTGGTTTTGCTGAGGCTATAACTTTATTTGTAATGGCCGCCTCATTTGTTTTTATTTATATAATTATGATTTCTCTCAAAATAAATAAAATTTTTTGGATTATAAATAAATAATTAAGTTTAATTTTTTACAGTATTAATATTTAAGTTATATTTTTTGAATTTTTATAGTTACTGACAGTCCTGATTAATTCATGTTATTAAATTTTTAATTTTTAAATTTGTGCCGGTAAAAATTTAAACCAAATGCTTTTGCGCATACACCAGTAAAAGGTGTATTTTTTGTAGTGTAAAAAAGAATGATTATTTATTGATTAACTAAATAACAAAAAACTAAAGTACTACCTTTGGTCATCTTTATATATATTTCTAAAAATTATCATGTATAACTCTTTTGTAATGATTTAGCTCAAAGAAAATAAGAAGTATTAATGTGATCACAAGTAGCTAGAACTTGTCCAACAGTCCAAGATTAATGGACCACTACTCTTGAACAAATTTAATTTTTTCTTTCAGACAATAAGATTATTATAAAAAGAAATTCTTACAAAAATATTAGATTTTGATAAAAAAAAATTATAATTTTACTATTACACGGAATTTTTTATAAAAATATTATTTTTTTTATAAAACAACTGTAAAATAACTAAATAGAATAATTAAAATAACAGTGAAACAACTAAAAAATAACTGTGAAAACTTAACACGGTACACAGTATAAAACTTACACAATATTTTTGATAATAAAATACAATATTTTTGAAAAAAAAATTCAGCCCAAAATAAAAAAATAAAAAAAAAAAGTGAAATTTCAGTATAGTGTAAAAAGGCTTATAAAAATGGACCACCACAAGATTCCTTATATACGTACGTAGCAAATAATTGAAAATACAAACGCGTTTTGCATGTGTGAAGCCATAATAATTAATTACCATATAGATAAGAGAGAGAGAAATGAATATGATAATGCATGATCGAGAAAAATGACAAAAAGAAAGAAAGAAAAAAAGAAAATGGTTTTTGATTGCTTTGGTAATTTGTTTGTTTGCTTGTTTGGAGGGTCGGTATAATTATAAATATATATGCACGTGAAAAATTAGTTGCATGTGATGGCAAAATATTTCCATAGATTTTTCTTATTATAAATAGCTAACACTACTAACAACAACTTAACTTACTACGTACTTGTACTACAATCACAACATTTAATAGAAAATCATAAATATATTTATATAAAAATGCCAGCTTTGTTGCCAAGATTTGTGGTACTGAAGCATACCAACAGTGAGCGATACGTGAGAATATTAAGCAAGGAGGAGAGTGATAGAGTTGGGGTGATTGATGGGTTCTTGAAATGTGATGGAACAGACATTACAAGCCCTTTTGTAAAGTTTGAATTGGAGATAGCCAAATCAGATTCAAACTTTGTTCACATTCGCAGCTCTTACAACAACAAATACTTCCTCATAGTAGACCCCGAACCTAGTAATAATGTTGAGAATAGGTTGCGCGTTGTGGCGACAGCTGACCAACCCGAAGAAGACATCTCTTCTTCTTCATGTACCATGTTCAAGCTTGATAATAGGTTTGGTGGTAAGAATTTTATATTTATGTCCCCAAGACAGCTTTCCTTTGAACCGGACACGTGGGCGGGGGAGCCTTACGCGAATGGTTTGGTCGGAAGACATATTGGAATCGGATTCGGAGGTTCTTGGGTGAAGAATTTCTTAGTGGTCGACTGGGATTCGCTTGTCATTTTCCCTAAAGAGGTGTCTTTTAAGCTCGCTGAGGACGAGAAATATCTCGCCCTGCGTCAGATCCAACGACATCCTTACCTGCAGTTTGTGGACAAGGATAACGGGGATGACACGACTGAGTTTGAGATCTCTACTGTGGATGATGGTTATGTTCGTATAAAATCTCTCTCCAACAAAAAATTTTGGAGACGCAGCCCAAACTGGATTTGGGCTGATTCTGATGAACAGAATAACTTGACTGGCTTACAAAACAATAAAGACACGTTGTTCTGGCCAGTCAAAACCGGCAACAGCACAGTTGCATTACGAAACTTGGGGAACTACAGAATCTGTAAGGCTCTTACCGCAGACCGCAAGACAGATTGTCTCAACGCCGTCGCCCCCAACATCACCGACGATGCAAGGATGGAAGTACGGGAGACGAGGGTCATCTCGAGAGAGATCAGAAACATTACTTATCGCTTAAAGGATAGTAGAATCTATGACGACAAAGTCATCGATTTGGCAAGTAGCGCAACTTCCCACAACAACACTGACCGTGAGACCACTTTATCAAGCTCATTTACTCACACGTCGTCACGTTCTAGTACCTTCAGTAACAACTTTTCCTTCAGTCTTGGAGCCAGAGTAACATACAAAATAGGTCTTCCAGCAGTAAGCCAATGGGAAGTCGAAATGTCCACTGAATTTGCGTATGGTTATACATGGGGCGAAACCGAAACTAAGGAAGAGTCAATCCAGAATATCCATACAATTACTGTGCCTCCTTGGACTAGATCAACAGTCAGCCTTATAACAAATCAGGCAAAGTGTGATGTTCCGTTCTCTTATGTTCAACATGATGTTCTTTCAAATGGGCACACTAGGACTGAGACCATGCATGATGGGATGTATACAGGAATCAATATGTTCAACCTCGTGTTTAATATCGTCGAAGAAAAGATAGAAAAACCAACAACAACACCACTATTATTTTTACCTGAAGTTGGACAAGATGATGATAACTAATTAAATTATGGGCTGACACCTTTCTTCCTCAGAGTGTTGGGGTGGCTTGGTGGAGTTTTATTTGTTCTGTAATAATGGTGTTTATCGCTCACACTCTAGGTCTTCTGTAACTTTGACTTTCAGGTCATTTTCGCAGAGTCTGTTTCTTTGTTTGTCTGGTGTATGTCTTGAGTTGTACTCTCTTAGTTAATTATATGTGTGGTTGATTTGTTGTTTGTGTAGTCATCTCCTTGTGAGATTTGTATGATTCTGCTTAAGCCAATCCATTGGTTGGCTAGGCGTTGTTCCCAATTAATCTTGAATAAAAAGTTGGATGCATGCATGCATAGTTATCATATTGTGTTGTTTATTGTTTTTCACAATAATAATAAGCAAGGTCGACTTTAAGAATAGGCGAGCCAAGCGTGTGGTGGCACCGACCTTATGGAACAAACTTTAGAATTCTAAAGTTCTTGAGAGGCACAAAATCTTTTGGTGAAGTATCCTCTCGAATGCTCTGCCGGTCCAAAATACCCTGGCTAGAAGAATCCATATTGATGACGAGACTTGCCCGTTGTGTGGAGAGGAGTCGGAGTCAATTGACCACCTTTTTCTCTATTGCAATTTTGCCTACCACATCTGGAGGTCCTCCCCTTGGGGGGTATACCCGTTAAACGGTTTTGGTGGTAGGGTCTGGGATTTGGTTAAATTCCTTTGGAACTTAAAGTTAAATGGGGATGATGCTGAAAAGCTGTTTCTTTATGCTTCAATCGCCGTGGACATGATTTGAAAAACCCGTAATGATAAGGTACATAACTCGACTCAGTGTAATATTATGAATGTAATTAACTCTATCTCCCATTGTTATACAGATTATGCCTCCTACCTGTTCCCCCTAGTTCTTCTTGTGGCTACGCCTATTTGGACGCCTCCGCCGGAGGATTGGATCAAAATCAATTGTGATGTTAAAGTTGGTGGAGACTCCATGTGCATTGTGGCCCTGGCCAGGGATCTCTCAGGAGCGGTTGTGTGGGCTGCTACGTCCTTTCTTAACTTCAGTGACCCTTTGATTGGTGAGGCGGCGGCGTGTCATCTTGCTTTGGACACGACGAGACTCAGGAATCATGACTATGTCTTAGTAGAGAGTGATTCAGATGTGGTTATCAAAGCGCTGAAGGGATTGCACTATATTTGGAATATTGATAATTATGTATCTTTATGTAATCAACTCTCGAATTATTTTCTTTCTTGCAACTTTTCTTTTATATCCCGTGTTTGTAATTTTGCTGCCCATAATGTGGCTAGATGGGCCTTCGCCCAAAACTTTACAGATGTTATGGAGTCATCTTGCATACCTGTTTCTATCCTTTGTAATGACCGCGATGTCTAATTTTCTTTATCTATTTAACGCCTTATTTTCAAAATAAAAAAAGACATATCAAATACCACAAAAATACTTAAAAAGTTGCATCAAAAAAAAAAAAAAATACTTAAAAAAAATGTCATATAAATTAGTCAAACTTAAAAATACTATATTTAAGTAAACAACTTTTAAAATCTCACATTGAGTGTAAGTTCCTCATTTATTATAAACTAAATTTAGCACAACTTTTAACATTTGTTAAATTTAGTACACTTTTTAAAACATTAATAGAGTAATATGCTCTTAATACTGTCCTCAAGAAATCTTCAAAACACGTTTTATAAGTGTCAATTATCTATAGCAGGACCACAACACTTCCTTTTACTTATAATATCTCTTGTATAGATTTTTGGCATTGGTTATTTTGGTATTTATTGATTTTTTTTAGAGAAATGTTAAAGAGTATTAGTGGTGCCTAACATTCTCTTACATGTCAATAATTAAGTATTCAGTCTAATATAGTTTAATGTAATAATTTGTAACCAACCGTAAGTCAACATGTCTAGAAGATGCTAAGTACCACTTATGCTTAATAAAAATGCTCTTTTTTATTATTATTATTTTTAATTTTTTTTTTTGTTTTTGTTTAAGTTTTAAATGAATCAATTGCTAGATAAGTACGTGTTGTTAGTTTTATGGCATGTTTCATTAATTATGAAGAGAATAAAAGAAAAGATTTGTCTATTTTTCAAGGAATGTCATTATTTTTTTTTTTTGTTAATATATTTTATTTTTGTGAGTTAAAAATAAAAAAATAAATATGCCATTTGAAAATTTATAATTAAAAATAATTACATTTTTTAGCAATGTTAATTTGGTCAAAATAAAATAAAATAATTTTGACTTTTTTTTTGGTGAGTTTAATTAGTAAAATAAAATATTATTTTTAAGTATTTAATAAAATAGTAATTGTTGACTGAGTTTTTCGGCAACCAACTTAATAATATATGTAAGAAAGCTGTAGGAAGTTTAATGCATGAGATTTTTACGTGGTTGGGGCATTAATGAGCCTTAGTCCATGAGTCTTTTTTATTTATGAGAGTATTTATTACAGAGAATGTTCTTGGTAGTTTTTCTCTCTTTAATTCTCATAAACCCAGAATTCTCGACCCCTGTCTTAGTGTGTTTGGGGGTATTTATAGTGTTTTTCTGGGGTGATCCCTAGAACCGAAGTACTTGTCTTTCTGTGTAGTTTCAGTAGGGGCACATATTCCCAGCATATACAAAATGGGAAATACATGGCCTATACCCTAGGTATCTTAGGGGTTAAGTGGATATAATCCTTTATCCCTTCTTGACTGATGTGATCCCTCATAAAGTAGTTGTCACTAGGCTTATTAATCATAGCGTAATAGCTGCAGCAGAGGGGTTACGCCGTCAAACTTATTGCTTATGGCAGTTTCAATACGTCTTCTCTCACGCGACATTAAATGCGAGGTGACTGTTCAAATAGAGTCTGGTACCTCCCGGAGGTGCCTTACCATAGCTCTAACCTCCGGGAATATGTGGAGCTCTCATATCTTCTCTGAGAGGTATTTTCTTGTTGATACTCTTGATCCAAAAAGACTTAGTTGATTTATCTCAGAGTCATATTTTTCAGATCCACGCGTCGTAATCGCATTGGTCCATATATTTTGAGCAAAATTAAGGGCAGGGCCGGCCCAAGTATTGGGCAGCTTGGGCCATTGCACAAGGCCCCCATTTTTTTAAGGCCCAATTTTTTTTTTTTTTTTTTTTTTTTTTAGAAAAGGCCTATTTGTTTTTTTTCTATTATTTATACATAAATAAAAAAAATTTAATTGAAAATTTATGAAGCAATTTAAAGAAAAAAAAAAAGGTACTAATAGAATTGTAGTTTTAATGTACATGGTTTTTTTTTTCTTCTAAAGGGCCCAATTTAAAAATTTCGCACAAGGCCCGCAAAATGCTTGGGCCGGCCTTGATTAAGGGCAACAATAATTATGTACAATTTAATAAGCGTATTATTTCTTTCTTCCTTTATTAATTTATCGTGCACTTTTATAATTGATTTCATTTTGCTTGAAATATTAGAAATGATAAGATAATATATTTTTTTAGAATAGGTTCAAACAGTTTGTTGTATAGATTGATTGAATCATATTTTAAACAAGGCTAAAAAATTAATGTCTAAACAAATAACGTGTATAGATATAATTCTTTTAGAGAGTGGATTTTATAATTTTTGAGTAGTATATATGGATAACAAAATTCCTTTATAAGTAGGTGGAAACTACTTATAATTAAACACGTTTTTTACAATCGTGAAGCCTGAGAGGACCACTACATCAATTATTTGGACCATTAATATATAACTTCATTATCTTTGTTCATTTGATTTAGTTATGGAAAAAACTTAGAAAAAGTAAGAAAAACGTTTTGAATTTGATTGTTGCTCTGGTTTGTTTGTTTGTTTGTGATGATCCAATTATAAAATATTTAGATATATCATCATCATATATTTTTGTTATAAATACACCATAAATTTTTTTACTTGTAGGCTCAATAAAATTTGTAATTAAAAGTGAAAAAGTTATGACTAATTATAAATTATTATTCTTGCATTATGACTAAAAAGTCTGCTACTAAATATATTAGTCATAAAAATTACTTTTTGTTGTGATTAAGTTTATTTTTATGTCACAATACTTGTTGTGACTAAAATTAAATGGAAAATTTAAAATTCCATGCTTAAAATATCTTATAATTTTTCCCCTAAATATATAGTCATTAAAATTGGTCATATATGACCACTTTAAGAGAGAGGGATGGTTTGAAATGTGAGGGGTAGTTTAGGAAAATCATTAAAGTGGTCATATATGACCAATTTTAATGACTATACATTTAGGGGAAAAATTATAAGGTATTTTAAGCATGGAATTTCAAATTTCCTAATTAAATTAGTCACAATTTTTATCTAAATAAATATTATGTCTTATTCACAAATAATTTTTTGTTGTAATTAAAAATTACATTTAGTTGAAAAAAATTATATTATGACTAACAAGTAATTTTATTAAGTAACAAATCTCTTATTAAGTTAACTTCTTGGGAAGAGCTAAACACTTTTTTTTTCCTTTACAAATACTCTTCAAAAATAATAACTTTAAAAGTGTGTAATTTGAACACCTCAATTACCTCTAATTACACCGTTATAGTATAATTATATGGTCAAACAAATATGTCAAATTGTATAATGGAATAATTACATAAAACACTATTTTTTGTGAAAAAAATATTTTTTTACGTTTAAAGATTTTTTTTTATATATATTTTTACGGTTTTCTATATATAGAAATAACATGAAAACAACATAAAAGTAACAGGAAAATAACACCCAACAACAAAAAATAATATACATATATAACAACAAATTAAGAAAAGTACAACATAAAAATACCGTATTTCTGTAAATAAAATTATAAAAATCATAAAAATATTTAAAATTCCATACAAACGTATTTTTATAATTTTTTTTTAATTATTTTTGTGTATTTATAAAATAATCTCTTATATAATTACCTTTAACTATACAAAAATCTATAATGACAGCATAACTTTCTAAACGCGCTGTAAATTGAACTGTATAACTACATACCAAAAAGACTTATTATTATAGTGCATTATTATTCCAAATGGAGAGTAATATTACTTACATGACTTCTAAAATATATAATATCAAATGCATAAATATTTAATATGAAGTGATTATCAATTTGCTACAAGTATTTTTGGTTGTATCTTACACACACTCTCTCTCTATATATATATATTTACACAAAATTGATATACAAATTCAGTAATGAATTAGAACTTAAGAGCAGCTAATTGACCAATATTGATGGGGTGAACATGTTGTTTACCACCACCATAGAGAGCCATAGCAGCAAGCTTATAAGCTGCCTCAGTGGGATGAAATTGGTCCCAAAAAAGAAAGCTATTTCGATCTTCACACACTACAGATTTTGGGCTACATGCATTTTCTGCATTAAGATCTCCTCCACCACCACAACAAGCACTTTTTGTATTTTTGAAACCTGATGAAGATGAAATAGGATTGTTGATGAGACTCAAAGTCATGTCAAAGGATTTAGTAATAGTATATTTCATGTGTAGAGATTTGTCAGAACTAAGTTTATGTAAGAGAGCTTCAATTCCAAGATTAAATGCACGAGCATATTGATTGACAGCTTCAAAACATTGACCATTTCCAATCTTATTCTTAGCACGAAGAATAGGGCAACACCCTATTGGGCCTAGACTAACCACACCCAATCTTTTTGCTCCAAGCTTCAACAATGTTCTCAGATGATTTTCATAAGAAGTGAGAAGACTGTTGATAAAGGCTTGTTGTAGTTTTGGGTCAGATTGTCGAGTGAAGTTTAAGATGAAATGCTCGAAAAGATCGTTGCTTCCAACACTGATGAGAAAGAGGGAGTAGGAGAGTCTCTTCTGCGCTGCCACACCACCTAGTATTTTCTTGTAAGCTTTACGAATCGTTCCGAATTGTCGTACTTGTTCCGAAAATGGTACTACCTTTTTCTGTCGACCATATATATTAATTAATACACAAAAATTACTTTATATTCCCAGCCATAATACTAGTTTCGAAAAATGTGTCACTTATTTACGAAAGAAAATATACTCATTTACAATATATTACAAAAATGCTAAAAAAAATGTGTCATTTATTTACAAAATTACATTAAAAACGAATAATTAGTAGAAAAATTTAGATTTGTTTATGAATGTAAGTTACTTTACAAAATAATATTTTTTCTACAAATTTGCTTTCTACAAGAGAAATTTTATGACAAGTGTCAAGTATGTTTGGGTGACATTTTACAATATATTGCAAAAATTGACATAAAAAATTATAATTTTTACTAATTAATTACTCCTTAATAAGCCAAAAATTAAGAATGATTGAGAAAGAAAAGATTACAAACTTACATATGGGCCTTTCCCAGTAATATCAAGAAGGCCAGACCCTCCAGAGGCAAAGTTGGTGCCATTAAGGACATTTCTTGCAAAGTTTCTCTTATCATATGTTACAAAATACATATATGGAGGTGGGCTTTCTTTGAAACCAAGGTACTGGGCTAGAAAGTATAATATAACAAAACATATAAGTTAGACACGATAACACTACTCGAATCGAAATAAAAAAAAAACATAGGGTTATATGTAAATGTACCAAGAAAATCTACAGAGTTGTAACCGTTGCTAAATCTACCCGTCGGTTTGGAGCCAGGATAATCAATCCCGAAATGGGGAAAGTTAGCTTTGGCTCCACACCTGCGGACGTAGTTGTTTGTGCCGACATCTGCTGTCGAGTCACCGAACACGTATATGGCTGGCACTGCGGGCGCGGCCGCCCCTACTGCTGGCCCCGACGGCCCTGTTATTGTTACACCACTCAATTTTCCAACCATGTTCATCCAAACACTACTTGATACTAATAATAATAATGTTATATATTTCCATCTCCATCTCCCCATTTTTTTCTAAAAAATAAATTATATGATTAATCAATCTAACTAAGTAATTAAGATTGTTATTATAACTATCTACCACACTAGGCTATAAATAAATATGTAATTATTATTGTTTTTGTGTGTATGTTTTTTTTAATACCAAAATCAGAAAGAACAATTTTTTAAATCGACCAGCTTCTTTTTTGTTGAATTAAAATCCCTTTTATAGGGGAATGATTTCAATTTTATTAATTCCTTTGAATCAAGGGAGACCATTCCATGAAATGAATGGTAAAAATTCTTTTGTAAAAGTAATAATAATAGTAAAATTAACACATGACCTTTCTTAATGCTATAATCATTCTCATCCTTCAAACAATTTTTGCTATATTAATTATTTATTTCTTATAACTAGTATATTGTTAATTGTTATGGTGATCAAATAGCTCCATAAAAAATTAATAATAATTTACAATTTCACTCTAGTCTACAATGTGAGTTTAGGTGAAGTTGGATTTATTTAGATGGAAATGAGTTGGAAGTTGGAGTTAGGGGTTCATTTAATTATTTAAATAAATATAATTGGTTTTAAAATCTTTTTTTTTTCCTTCTCAAATATTATATTTGAATGCACATAGAATTACTTGTAAACAAACACTTTTTTTTTGGACATCACATATTATTTTTTCTTCCTTCAACTTTATGACTTAATATTCAAAATAATGATATTTAATTTTATGAATTGTTTTTATTGGAAAAATGTATGGTGCACCCTCCTAAAATGAGTATACTGATATACACCTATATGTTTCGGTATCCATAATTATTTTTTTAGTCTAATTTTTTTTATGGACGTGTTCGTAAAAGTTATTTAAAATATCTTTCAAAAAATTTAATACACCAAATCACAAGTGATTTAGCTTATTTTTTTACCAAAATATGTGGTAAGTGTAAGAGGTCCTACGTGGCTAAGATGCCCCACTCACGAAGAGATTAATGCTCATTATAAAGTAGACTCGCTAAGTGTAAGGTGCGTCCGTAAATGAGTTTACAATGTCGAGATAGACAATTGAGAGATGACTTTGGCCATCCAGGAGGCAATGAGCTCCTGGATCAAAAATCATCTAGGATTTAATCATTTGCATAACACGAATTCTAAAGTGGATCACTATAGATGACTTATTTGGCACATGATTAACATCATTAAGAAATCATACTGACAACCCATTTATCTAAGCAAATAAAGTGACCACTATCAATTGCACTATCACATCAGTCGCACATGGAATAAATTTTGTCTCACCAAACTCCTATCCCGGAGACTAGGTAGTGCCTAAAGACCGAAGGGAGATGTACCTTTCTCTCCTCTGACCTTCCTTTTTTCCTATAATACCTAGGACTGTAATGAGAAAGAGACGCTAAGCTCACGCACAAAGTGAGCTCTGAGACTCCAACCTTAATATGCTCTAATTAAGAGAACATTCCTACCATAAATAAAAGTGACTTGTGAACTACAGTTCATTAATATTGGAATCACGTAAAAAATCATTCTCCAATTTTCCCAAATTACTATTACTTATATTTAATTAGTGGTTGTCAAAAATCTCGGTTAACAATAAGATTTCAAATAGTTTGTTGCAAGTGTGACTCTTTTTTTTTTATACGCATAGTAAATAGATTGTTTGAATATTTCTTTTTATATCGTAAATTGTTTCATAAACTTTTGCAGGATGCTTTAAATAACTATAACGTATACAACAATGAAAAAAATAGACTGAAAAGTTTTTCTAAATATCGAAACAGTTAAGATGCATCAATACACCTTTTTTTTAAAGAGTGCATTGTAGAACCACCTGTTTTTATTTTATTATTAAGGAAAAAAAAAAGCAAAATTGGTGTGGTAGTTTTTTATTTTAAAAGTAATTATGGGTAATTTTGTCTAAAATATAAAAGATCGGCCTGGTCAAGGCCCAATGTTCTACTTGGGCAAGGCTGTAGAAGATAATAGGATTGGGCCTGGTCCGAGAGTATGAATGGGCCCAGATTGAATGATTGTTGACCGGTTGTTGTCTGAAATCAATGGCTATCAACCGTTAAATCTCATTTTTTTTTAAAGAAATAAAAATAAAAATATTTTCTGAGCTCTGAGCAGAGATTAATTATTTTATTTTATTTATCCATTATTATTATTAGGAGAAATAAAAAAAAAAAAAAAGGAAAGAAAGAAAGAAAAAAGGAAACTTTCTGGAGAAAATTTTGATTTTGAGGGAAAATATGGAAGTTGAAATGGATACAATCGTCTTCTTCCGCTAAAAATGACGATCCTAAACCTATGCCGACCTTCTCGAGACGTGTATGATCTTTCAATGGACCGCTGCTCAAGATTTCTCCCCTGTCTTTCCGATCCCGGTAAGCTTCGAGTTCTCTAATTAATTTTTCATTTTATTTTCTTTCTAAACTTAAAATAATTCTTGTTTGGCTTGTAAGAAAACTGAGGAAAAGTGTTTGCTTTTGATTTTGAATTTGTGGTGGTTTTTGGTTTCAGTTCGAAGATCTGCTTTGGGTTTAAAAGTTTCATTGGTGGTGCTTCATTTGGTATATGCTGTTATTCTTTTTCTTATTGATCGAGATTTCATACAAAAGACTAAAAGTGAACCCTGGTATGTTATTGTAGCTCAAATTCTTGGCTTTACTCTCAATCTTGTTTAATAAAGTTCTAACCTTTAGTAATGGATTTATAGCTCTAACTTGTACCACTCTTAACTCTTTCTTTAATTTTAACTTGTGAAAGTTAAGTCATTTTCTTTAGGTTGCAAGTAACTGTGTTATTCCACTAGTAATTAGTAATTACACATGAGACTAATTACACTCTATTTTAAAATACATTGTTTGTTTGGATGTCACTTATGAATTCTTATTTATCTAAAAATGGTATTATTGTGTAATTAGAGAGTATAACTGAGACTCCTCAATTAACAGTGTAATCACCTGGTTGAACAAACATGCCAAATCTCGAAATTACTTTAATTTACACTCAATTCTAATCACCTAGTGACTTTCTAAACACGCCCTTACTGTTTCTTTTTCAGGTACTCTTTTGCATACTTGGTGCTCTTTGTTGCCACATTGGCTCAATACTTTATTACTTCCAGCTCTTCACCTGGGTGAATGCTTATTCTTTAGTTATAGATCTTTTTTGTGATGATTGGAACTTGTTAAACTTGTTCTTCCTTTTTTAAGCTGTTTGAAATTTTCATGTCTAGATATGTTATTGATGCGATAAGGACTTTAAATGAGTCGAATGCGGTTTATAATAGAGCAGCAGTTTCTTCAAGGTATGTAAGATGAACCCTTTTATGGTTGTTGAAATATTCGGTTTTTGTGACTGAGAATGCCTGCGGTTTTTCATATTCTTAATCTAAATTTTAAGCAAAGACAGCCTGCTTCAAGCAAACATGGAAGTGTGGCTGTGTCGGTAGACTTGAATGCTGCGGCTGGAAATAATAATTCAACGTCTTGGTCTAAGCTAGTGATGGGCATGTATCCACCTGGAACCACCATTAGGTAGGTTTTTCGTTACTTGAGAGCTTTCGTAACTTTGTTTATTGCAATTGCTTGCTTTATTGGAACTTGGTTTTCGAAATTGGTGGGTAGCTGCTTGAGTGAATTGAAAAAATCGGAAAATGTGGCATCTCAGATGTTTCATTTCTCTTGTAAAACATGCTTTTTTCAAGTTGCATTTAGTTTGCTTTCTTATGGACCTATGTCCAATGAGGCTGCGGTGTGAATATGAACTTAATGCTGTTCCGACAAGTGACAACTCTAATTTCTCTTCCATATTTGTTGGCTTTCTTTTGAAATCGTAATAGATATAATTCCATAGTTTGTTTCAAATTTTGCATTGTATATTAAGTGCAATAGATACTACTTAGAGCCTTTTAATAGATAATAATTCCAACAGAAGTTATCCAGTTTCCTTTATTTATAGTGAGCAATCATTTATCTAAAGTTCACATAACATCAATGTTTTTTTCTCAATCTTCCTTGTGTTGTTGCTAAAACTTTTAATAATAGTATCACATCGGGTTTCTGTAAAATTATTTGAGAAGACATCACAACAGCAATACTGAATAATTCATTTTCATTCTTGCAGAACATTAACTTGCTCCTACTGCAATATTGAACAGGTACTTACATTTTAATCCTTTCATCAACAGTATATTAGGATAAACCTTGTTAACATTTTTTTATATAATCCTTCTTCTCTAATGCTTATTGCTTATCTAACTTTATGTATAGAGAAATTCAACTGTTCCACTTTTTCTGTTCTAATAGTTAAAAGCTTATCTTTTGGTCTAAGAACTCGTCATTATCTATGCTGATGATATTATCATCTTTTCAGTATGACCTAAAGACATTGTTTTTTTTTTTTTAATTCTCTAGTTTTTCTAAAGTGGGAGATTATAGTTACAGTTTTCTTACATTTGATATGCAGCCTCCACGAGCAAAACACTGTCACGATTGTGATAAATGCGTCCTCCAGTTCGATCACCATTGTGTTTGGCTTGGAACATGCATAGGTCAGGGTAATCATTGTCGATTTTGGTGAGTTGTTTACTTACTGTATTAATTGAAGTATTTTATTTACAAAGTATTATAATTTTGTGGTCAAGTTTTTCAAACTGAAGAATACTAATATGAATCTTCTTTGACTGTTTGCAAAAAATATCTTAGGTGGTACATTCTTGAAGAAACAGTTTTGTGCCTTTGGACTGGATTTCTTTACATCACTTTCTTGAAGGCTGATATAGCAAGGGCTTGGTACATACCTAACTCGAATCTTTATCTATGTGATGATTCTGTTGATGAATGAACAACGAAAGCATTTTTGTAATATGCTGGTTTTGGGGATTTTGTTTTTCTCTTCTTCTAATTGATTTTCATTTGCTTGTCTAGAGAAGTAATTTTGCCAATGTCATCTGATGTGTTTGTTATCAGGTGGAAGGTCGGACTCGTGATATTGCTGTTGATTATCTTATCAATTTCCTTGATCTTTTTGTTCCTCCTTTTAGTTTTCCATAGGTAAAGTTTCCAACACAGTAATGTAATTTTCTTTAAGCATCAATTTCTTAATATAAGCGACTTTTGCATCTTCTTCACTGTCCTATAATGGCTGTTACTCTTTCTCATTTAAAACCAAAGTAAGAAGCAGTTGGCATGTTTCGTAAGCATTTGTTTAATTCTCAATTAATACTGCAGCTATCTTATCATGACAAATCAGACTACATTTGAGCTTGTAAGACGTAGACGCATCCCCTATCTAAGGTTAGTAAATTCCTCGTTCGCAAAGAATATTGGATCGGGAGGAACATTCCTCAAAAACAAAACAGATTGTGGCTCAACTTTTTTAAAAGTTACTCGCTTTTTGTGTGATTTACAGGGGAGTTGCTGGAAGAGTACATCCTTTCAGTGACGGGGTATGCAGAAATATCTTTCGTTTCTGCTGTGAACGATCGGGTATGTACAGGTTAGAACCGTTGCCCACAGCTCAGGAACTCGAGGAAAAATCAAGACCTTACACATGTTCGGATTGTGTAACTTGTCGTTGTTGCTAATATTGATTTGCATATTATTTTTTCCTTTTTCTTTTTCTTCTCTTTTGGCAAAAGAAAAAATTAATGGGGAGAAAGTATATTGTTAAACACTACTTCATTGGTTGTTAGAATGGCATTAGAGAAAGCCAATGATGAATAGGCATTTAGATTGTTTTGTTTTTTGTTTTGTAATAGAGTTCATTTGTGTCACTATTATGTGATTTTTTTTGCTGAACTAAAAATTGGAGATTGTGTTTCATATTGATATTTTCCAAGGCTTTCCTATATTGCCCAATTACATCTTTTTCATTTATTTATTCTTTATTTTTAATAAATTGTGCAATTTTGTTAATAGCAATCAACTAAAATAATAGCATGTAATCTAATCGAGACATCTTTTTGTTAGAGATACGATTAGGATCAGAATTAGGATAACGAGTCAAATAATTAGCAATTTAATTTTTAGATTGTAGCATCACAATTAATCTTAAGAACACTTATATTTAGTTTTATCTACTGTTCAAAAGACACAACAATAAAAATTGTTGCGGCAGATTCATTTAACTTTGTAGTTTGAGCACTCAATTATTATGCAACATACGATATTTACAATTGGACTACTAATAAACTTTTCAGTCGCAGAGAATTAAGTTTTTTCAACCACTAATAGCGATTTAAAATAAAACAAAATAAAATTATGTCACACAGGAAAAATTAAAACACTCAAAGTCATATCAGAGAGACAAGACTAATTAATTATAGTAGCAAAAATCGAATCGTAATAACAAAATACAATTCTGATCAAGCCGCACGTATATTCAGGGAAGATCGTCATATCATGTCTTATTAGAGAAAAAAGATAACTTCCTGTAATTTTAAATTTAGGAGCGTAAAATACAAATTCATAATATTTATTATTTTTTTTTATTTAAATATATATTTTTTTAATATAGTAATTTTAATATTTGTCATTGTCATGTGCTACTTGCCTAATAAATGCAAGATTCCAAATTGAAAAGGGGCCAACAAGATGAGATAATATTGAAGAAGCAACACCATCACATGAAAAATATTGCACTTGCCATATAATAATAAGTCCAATATTTGCTTTTGCAGCCATTTTGGACTGAAACTATGTGAGTTATCTTGAAGATTTGAGTTGATACACAGTTCTTGAAAGAGTCACTTCACTTCACTACACACTTCTTCAACTCTCTAAGACTTTGAAGATTAAGTATGGCCCAAAAGTGGCACAAAATGAGATATTTTTGTTTTATAAGGTGAAAAGGGAAGAAAAAAAGGTCAATTATGACTAATGATTCACATTGCAATGGAATTTTACAATAAGTAATTGTATTCGTAGAAGATTAAAAATTAAAATAACACACACTTTAAAATAAATAATGCTAAATACAATTATGAATTGACGAATGAGAGTATAAAAAAAGTGCAATAGATGTTAAAGTGACTCGAACTGATAATCTTTTATAGATTAGTGTTATTGGAAAAATATTATCCTTGTAAACTTTACTTTTTTTTTTTTTGTAGTTTCAATAAATTTGAAGTTCTAAAAAAATAATATTTTTTGGCGTAATTAAGATTTTGCATATAGCATATAGGATATTATTGTCTGTGCTTTTAAACTTTTGAAAATTTCTGTAGTACATTTCGAGTTATTTTGGTAGATTTTTTATTTGTTTTAGCATTTAGGAAAGTTTTTTAGTTTTTTTTTTATGGTCACATACATTATAGCTCTTTAAGAGCACCAGAAATTTTAAGAACATTCTGAATAGTTTATAATACTGAAAATAAAGTTTAAATATTTAATTATCATGCGTATAAGAAAAATAATTATGCGTGCAACAAAATATGTAGATCTTATTTTCGACATTATAAACTACTTGAAATTTTTTAAAAATTTACATGTGATCCTGAATAGCTACACCGTATGTGATTATGAAAAAAATGTCCAAACAGATAAGCGGTGCACTGTAAATTTACCCTTAACTTTTAATTTATCGAGACTAATATTTTTTTTTTTAAAAAAATATTTTTATTCTCTTGGGACACCAATGCCTTATTAAAAAGTGTTTTATAAAGTCAAAATGTATTTAAATCTCAACTAACTTTGAAAATCCTTTAGGAACTTCAACTTGTTAATCTTCTACATATGATATATACATTGAGGTTTGAATAGGTAGACTTTCTTCAACACCAATCTGGATGACAAAAAAAGATGTTTTTATTTTGTTTAAGAGATAATAATAATGTGAGAAAATTAATTATGACTCATGATTCAATTTTGCACCAAAATTTTCTAATCAATGGTATTTATAGTGGGTTGGTGGTTAAAATAAACACACTTGGGAAGAAAGAAAGAAAAATAAAAAATACAATCTCAATATTGGTTTCAAAATATAAAAAAATATAAGTAGAAGAACAACAATTCATGGGTTACTTATTGTTCTCTAACTTAATTCTCTTTCCCCTACACACATGATAATAATGTAATTAATGTACATTAATTAATTAGCTAGGATTAAAGAAGCTGACTTTAACACCAGTTTCAATAACAACATAAAGCCCAGCAGCAATAACCAAAACACTTAGACACATTCCCAAAACCCCAAGTGACCAATTGAGGCACCAAATGGGACTTAATTTCTTAGGCTTCTTAATCTTAAGCCACATGAAACATGGGTAAGCCAATGTGACAGGCAAAGCAAGCCCACCTATGAGACCGGCAACACTTCCCAAGAAAGGCAAAGCAACGGCGATGAAGAAGCAGAAGAACCCGAAAAATGCCCTAGACAAGGCTCTAAGCCACCAAGGCATTGCCTTCTTTTTCTTGCTTGTGTACTTAGACTCCATGTCGTCGAATGTGGGCATTCCATAGATGTTGAATGAGCATAGCGCGTTTACTATGACAAAGAAACTTGTTAATCCCAAGATAAAGCGTGACACATCTCTCGAGTGGAATTGGAAGAGCGCTGTCAGCATTCCGCCGTTGGCTGGAATTAAGTGGCCGTATGCCCAATAGCCGCCAATGGCTAGAGGGTATAGGCATGCAGCTATCAAAGTGTATGAGATTCTTACTCCTTTCCACATTGGCACATGTGAAGGGTGCTTCTCACTAGATGGCATTGTGGCCTGCATGGATTAAGAAAAATATTTTGAGTGATCACTTGAATTAAAGTCTACCGACCAATATTAAAAATGCCAAATGATTACACTATTTTTCAGAATCGGCTATTAGACCGGATAGCCCTTAAGAAAAAAAAAATACTAGAATTCTATTAAAACAATATGTATATTTTTAGGAGAAAATGAAAATGACTTTTTGTATGAATTAAGTAGAACATGGGGTTTGAAAATGTCAAAAAAAGGTGGTAATATGAACATGTTGTACATTGGTCAAGAAAAATATGATAAAGAAAGACATTTATTAGTCATGTCTTTTTCTTACTTTTGATACAAACAAGTGATTAGGAACTTGTTAAAAACTTAATACTTTATTAAGTACTTATTAACTAATATTTATCATAACTAATAATATCCCTTAACCTTATCATTTGAAACTCAACTCTTTGTGTTGTATGAGTTGTTAGGTACTACTTACCTACCTAACAACTCAAAACCAAACCAAACTCCCCTCAAGTTTGAATTTAGAGTATGAACAATTAATTAATTAACTAAACCTACATATATAGACTTTGGGGAAAAGAGTGCTTATGTACTCTTATTTGTTTTGGTATTCCAAATAATTTTTAGTTAAATTCTTTCTCATAGTCATATTAATTTAAGAAATCTTGTAAAATTTTAAGAAATTTAGAATAATTTAACACGTTAAAAATAAAGTTCAAACAGTGTATTGCAGGTGCGGTTATTTTATTTTATACGCATGTGAAATAGATTGTTTGAACACTGCTTTCTATATTGTAAATTATTCTGAATTCCTCAAAATTTTATAGGATATCTTAAATAACTATAAAAATTTGACTAAATTTTTGTTTTGAATGACGAAACAGGTAGAGATGCATTGTAAAAGCTAGCACTCCTAGCTAGACTTGGTGTCCAAAATTTCCATACCCAATAAATAAAAATGAATTAATATGATTTTAAAATTAACATACCTGAATTTCAAGGATAAGATTATGACCTCTGAAAGCAAAAGCAATAATCCCAAGAGCATTGAAGACACTAAAAATCTGTTCCATAACACTTGCACCCTCCTTAACAGGATCATAAGAGACATTAGGAAGTTTTCCCTTAGAAACAGAAACACCCCAAATCAAAGTACAATAGCCAACTGCAGTTATGGCTCCAATGAGTGAAACACCAGCAATTGAGTTCATATTAGGCAATTGAGACAACACAATTGCCACACATGTGAAAACCAAGTACCATTCCACTGTGGTCAACTCTTTTGCACAATCTGGTCCACACACTATTTGGAAGAAACTTTTTCCTGTTGATCCTCCTATGATGATCAGAGTTGTACATGTTCCCCCAGATAAGTATAGGATTGGGAATAAGGCAAATATGTTTGTTAATCTTTCTCCAAATGTTAGGCTGAATAGTTGGAGATATCTACTGTAACGCATGCCTGTTTCTGATGATTCATGGAGTTGAACTAGTATCCATAATGTGTATAGTTGCCATATGAATGCTAGTGTTAGGCATATTGTTCCCCATGTCCTGAAAAATCACACCAATATACTTAAGTCTGTGTTTTACAAAATGTATCGATCAAACTCTTTGTCGTGTTAAATGATAATTCAAAACATAACTGATATATTAGTTCCCCATAAGTCTGTAAATCTAAATTAGTACAAAAAATAAAAGTTAATTAAGCTTACTTACCATCCAAGAATAGTGAAAGCAAGAGGAAGAACAAGAGCTTGAATACCAATCCCAGAACACAAAGTATGAAAAGCAGCATAGTACTGATTCCCATTCCTAGATTCAGTAATTGGTAACCAAGCATCTTGAGGGTCAAGTTTTGTGAGCCTCAAAGCCTTTCTAACAGGACTCCCCAAAGGGGTTATGAAAGGTGTTAGAAGCTGTCTTGGTGTGATAGACAATCTTGGTGTTCTTGGTGTTCTTGGTGTCTTTGGAGTCTTGCTTTGAGATGATTGTTGTTGTTGTTGTTGGTTTGGTGGTGGGTGACCATCTCCATGTGCAGCTCCATCTAACAAAGGTGATCTTGATAAAGATGGTGAATGGTATTGCGATGGTGGACATGACACTGTTGGTGTTGTTGATGATAGTCTTGGTGTTATGGGAGCTGAGTTAATCTCATGATGATTATTTGTTTCTCTACTCATTTTTAAGGTAAAGGTTTAAGCTTTGCTAGAGTTGTTAGTTTTTCTAGCTAAAGCTCTCTCCTTTTTTATTGATCTCTATATGGTTTTTGCTTTGATGAAAAAAGCTCATGCAAAGTTGTTTATATATAGAGAAGAGTATAAAGAGAGAGAGAGAGAGAGAGAGAGAGAGAGAGAGAGAGAGGTGTTTCAAGGAAAGAGAGTTGGAGTAGGTGTGAGTATGTAATAATGACATTTAAGAGGAAAAGGTTCAATTTTTATAGAGCATTAGTATGACTAATAAATAAAGGTACAAACTTTATAATTATTTGGGTAAATTATATAAAAAGAATCATGTAAGGCATTTTGTTTGACTGACAATATTGGCTGCTTCTTTCTCCACCTTTCTTCCTTCCTACTACTCCATTGAATTAAATAAGAATAAAAGATTGCTTAATTTGTTATGATAAGATATTATTTTTTTGGATTATTGTGATAATGAAAAATATTGTATGAATGAATGAAGTGGAGTCCCATAATGGTCAATATGATACTTCTGAAAGAGAAGGTAGTAGGGTCTACTTAGTCTTTTAATATATCAATCTAATTTTATAATAGTAATATGGGGTTTTATTTCAACTACCATGTGTGGTATTTTTTTGGAAAATATTTATTGTTTTTATTTTTGAAATGAAAATAAAAATGAGCAAGTGGCATGGTGCACAACTGACAACACCATTTTATGTGTATATAAGGTTGGTGGTGGACATTTTAGTCAATAAGGGTGGTCTTTATGTTGGTTTATATAGAAGACTAGTGTAATATATGGTCCTCATTATAATAATAAACAATACACAAGCTTTCATCATTTGAACAATATATTTAATAAGAATAATAATCATCATCGTCATAATAATAATAAAAAGCCTAATGGGCATGTACTGTTGAGATTATTATGGTTGTTAACATAATTAAATTACCCTCTTTGTTTTTTTAGGAAAAAAAGGAAAAAAAAAAAAACAAAGCGACATGTATACTTTTACACTTATTCGAAAAGAAATGCTAAAAGATATTAGTGTTGTTTAATACTCTCTCTTATGTGTCGATATCAATATTAATGTAATGAAGTTTCAAATTTCATATAAGTAATAATTTTTAGAAAGTATTACTGATGAATTACAAAATAAGCTCTTTCCAAATGATAGCACTATTAACTTTATTAATAAAGTAGTTATTAGCCGCCACTAAAGTCAATCAATGCTTTTTTTTGGTTTTCTTTGTTTGGCTTGGTAAATATCATTATCATGTAATTAATGGTATGGTTACTTTGATAAGAACATGATGACTATTTTCTAATAATTTTGTTATTGAATCTGTGAAATTGGGTGGCGGTGGAGGAGGTTGGTGGTGATGGAAGCTTTTATTTTTGACTACAAAAAAAGAAGTATGAACAATCAGACTTGGAGTTGAAAATGGCTAACGAGGTGGGATTGTGTCATAGACTTGTGTTTCTAAGTCAAAGGGTCAGCCACAAGCAAAGACCAAAAAAAAGTCAATACACAAAAACAGAACAAAGTATTATTATTAATGTATTTATATTATATTATCTATTATTCAACCAGCCAACCACAACACCACTTTTGTTTTCCACATCTTTGCATTACAATGTTAATAAAAAAAAACACCAACTTTGACAAAAGAATAAGAATTGTAAGTACTTTCTTCCTAGGACATTCATTCATTATAGTATCATAGTATATGTATGTATATAATATAATTCAGGAAACAAGAGATGGACAAAATGTTCTTCAAGGTAGTGAATTGCGGTGATGTTTGAGAGCTTCAAAACGAGCAGCGAGTGCATCGTAATCAGGCAGTTTCGGATGGACAGAATGAGCTGGTGAATCCTGCTTTAGCATTTCAGATGATGGTACTGGTGGCGGGAGCCTGTCAGGTGGTAGAATGCCAAAGCTGCCACCACCGCTGCCATTGCCACGCTCCTCTTCGAATTCTTCCTCGCTGTCTGATTGATCAAACTTTATGTCTGATTGTGCAGATGGAGCATTGTAGCTGCTATGCCTCCTATACATTTTTCTACTCTCCATGTTGTTGTTGTTGTTGTTGTTGTTAAAGCTTGTGTCTTCATTGCTTGGATAATGAGAAGAATCAGATCCATTGTAACTCTGAGATACATATCTCCTAGCTCCTGAATTATGGCCAGTCTCCTCATTGCTTGGATAATGAGAATCATATCTCCTGGTTTCTGAAGATCTTTTGTATTGATTATCCGTGTATTGAGAGTTGATCGGGGAAGGTGGGCCATCTGGAATGAATCGATCAGTAGAAGAAGCACCGGATGTGGTTTGATATCCAGCATTGATGCTTGAACTGTTGGACTTACGACGGTCAAAAGATGATGCATGATTCGGGTCTTTGTTGGCAAGGAAAGCAGCAGCATTGGCAGCGGCAATTGCTTCATTAGCGCATTTTGCAGCTTCTTTAGCAGCAGAGGCCGAGTCCACGAAATGCTTGTTGCCACCACCACCACCCCCACAGTTGTTGTCACCAATTGTTCCCCCCATCGGTAAAGATGAGCTAGAGAAACAAGTTAAATGAGATTGACATGAAAATGCAAATACAAGTTTGTGAAAATGATGGCCAAGTTGTTACCTTGTGGTTGAATTGTTAAGCTCAACGGATTGGTTTGGCTTGGGTGTCACGGGGAAGCTTGTAGCACTAACAAAATTGCGCGGTCCTTCCTGAAAAAACAAGAAAATGAACATTGTTTGATATGGTAAAAGACTCATAATTGAGTTTGAGAGTGAAGAGTGAGGAACAAACTATAAGCTCTTCTGGAGGCTTGAGAAGTTCCTGTTCGGTTTCTGTTGTGTCCCATTCAATCTGGTATTCTTTCGCTATTTCCTTCAAGATTTTTAATTTCGATTCACCAGTGGGTGTTCTAACAGAAAGCTTGTCAATGAGCTGTAAACAAAAAACACAACTCAGTCAAATAAATACCACAGAATATGTTCTAAACAAGAAAAATCTGACTCATGTAAGTAATTCCGAAATGATGCCAATGTCTTACCAAACGATTCACACCACAGCTGGGTCGTAGATCAGTAGCAGCCGATACGAAATCTTTTCCATACTTCTTCTCAAAAACATCCCTGATAGCTACAAGTTCTGGAATTTCCGAGCACCTCGGGGCAGCAAATATTAAACTAGAGATGCCTTCTTTCAGGTCAGCGGGGCATTCTCTGTAAATTGGAGAAAAACATTAGATTAGAGAAAAAGAAATTGTCTTCAACAGTTGAACAATGAACAGAACAAGTAAAATAAAAGTCATCACCTTTGCTTTGCAATTATAGAAAGTCTTGACACAATCAACTCACAAAAGAGCTCAATGAACTCGTTTGCAGCCAATATATTCTGTTCTCTCATCACATGTTCAACCTAAACAACCACAAAACACACTCCCTAGTAAGTTTTAGCTCTCTTTGGTAAACAGCATAGAACAAAAAAAAAAAACAACTCTCATGATCATAACAAATGTATACTACACAATGCTGAGAAAAATATATCAAGAAAACTAATGTAAAAGTTATATCAAGAAAAATGAATCGATTGTAAAAGTAACTTATATAACAAGTTATAAATTTTGTGGCCATTTAAGTTAAATTCTAAAAGTGCCTTTATAAACAATTCTGACAATCATTCAAGAAATCCTAAATTTACACCGATGACACATAAACAACTCTGACAGTTCAAGTGATCCTAATAGCTGATGAGTATATTTTGCTGATTTCAATTTTTTTTATAAATCTTGTTAACATATAATTACCCTTAATCAAATGGAAAAAATGCCTGAAAACATAATCTCAATAATTCCTAATCCTAAAATGTTTGTCATGATTATAAAGAAGCCATAAAATTGTAATAAACTAAATGTATAGCATAATGCTCAATTGAATATATAAATAGTATTTCCCAACTAAACTAGTCTTAACTATTTAGATTAAAGTAAAGGGTGTCCAAAAATTCAAATGGATTGAAAATTGATCAAAAAAGAACAAAATTCCATTAATTCCTAATCCTAATGTGACTCAAAGAGAGAGAGTGAGAGAGGTTAAGAACCCTAATTCGAGCAGTGGCATCTTGACCAGACTGAAGGAGCAAAGCAATGTCACGCCTCATTTGCTTAACCACAACCTGTCTCTTATTCTTCAGCAGCTTAATCCTAGCCACAGCCATTTTAGCAGCTGTTTTACTGTTACCAAATCAAAATAATTAAAGATCAAATTTTTATGATGAAAATGACGACAAAAATGGAAACAGAGTAAAACCCATTAAAGAAAAAGTTACCATTTTGAAGAATTAAAGCCTCTCCTGAAAAGTGAGAGACCAAACTTCATGATCTTCTTGGTGGCGACGGTCATTGCTGAGTAAAGTATATTCTTCTTCTTTACTTAATAGAGAGAGTGAAGAAAGATATAGTAACGGTTGCTTTGAATGAAATGAGTTGTAAAGATGTGTTTTTTGATCGGACGGTTGAAATTTTGTGCCGACTAACTTTATGGTTTGTGATGAAATTTGTTGAATAATGTAATGATGGAGTTTGATTGATCAGAAAGAAGAAAAAAAATAGCCGTTATGTGAGATGGTAGAGAAGGATCCGATGCAGCTGTCCTATTCAGACACGCGTACACCCTTGGGAGTTGGGAGAAGAGTCAAATTGTAGATTTCAACATTAGTTGGGCCTAATCATCATGCAAAAAGCCCACTCCTAAAAGTCCATTGGGCCTGAAACTGTCTTATTATAGTGTTCACTTATTTATTGGAAATTTTAGAAGAAATTATATTCTATACCCTTTTTATATTAGGGAAATTTACAAAAATACTGAAATTTGGGTTAACTTTTACAAAAATACTGCCACACGGAAATTTTTTCAAAAATACTGCGTTTTTATAAAACACCAGTAAAACACAAAGCAGAACAACTCAAAACAACAGTAAAACACTAGTAAAACACTAGTAGAACACCAGTGAAAACTTAACACAGTATACTGCAGTATGAAACTTATAAAAAAACACAGTAAAAAAGTAAAAAATACCACCTGGCAGTATTTTTGTAAAAAAATGGCAAAAGTTAGTATACCATGTAAATTTCCCTTATATATCCTCTTTTATTTTTACCTTTTTTTTTTAAAGTCTATCATTTTTACCTCTTTTTTTAAACATTATACCAATTTTGCCCCTGTCACTTCAAGATACTCTCCATGTGACTCTTTTATGTCAGGGTATTTTGGGTACAATACATATAAAATGAGGTATGTTTCAAATAAATATAAAATTAGAGGCAAATTTGGTTAATTGATTAATAAAAGAGGCATTTTTCAACTTACCCCACTTATTTATTTAAGGTAGAATTTTTTAGTCTAATTTTTTTTATAATTGTGTATGTTATAGTTATTTAAGATATTTTATAAAATTTTAAAAAATTCAAAATACTTTTACAATATAGAAAGATAGCAGTGTTCAAATGGTTTATTTCACACATATATAAAATAGAAGAGTTATACATGCAAGAGATTGTTTGAACCCTATTTTTGGCGTACTAAATTTTTCTGAAAGTCGCAAAATTTTGTAAGATATTTAAAATAACTACAACGTACACGACTATGAAAAATTTAAACTAAAATATTCTTTCAGATACCAAAATAGATAGAAATGCATCGGTGCATCCCTTTTAAAAGAATAGTTTTAAAGGGTTTGGACTAATAGTCACAAGAGTAATTTATCAGTGGTTTCTCAATCATTTTCAGTACTCTTACTTCTAACAATAATTTAATGGTAAGAATTTTTTAAATTAAACAAAAGAAAAAACATGAATATAGCATCAATATCAAGTTTTAGTATCAATGTTATTTTTTGGTTTGACATCCAAACACATTCAACAATCAACTCTTTCCAAGCACTATGCCACATCACTAAGCATTCTCTCCAAACATCAGTGAAGATGCTCTTATAGCTAAAAGCTACTAAAATTGGATTCTGGTAGAAAACAACTCTTTAGAACTAAAAATTAAAACTCATTGGCTACTCAACCATGCTTTTAAAATTCAAAAAGCTAAAAGCAACTATTAAAAGTCCAACCAACCAAGACATATACTATGTAGGTTTAAACATCTAGTAGTCATAAGCATTAGTTTAACATTTTATAGCTCTTTCTCGTAGGTTTAAATTTTGACTCTCTTCTCTAAAAAAAATAGGTTAATTAAGATTTTTGTTTCTTAAATTTTGATATATATTAAATCATGTTTTTTGAATTTTTCTGGCCATTAAAAATTTTCTCTGAATTATTTTTGTTAGATTTAAAGACTTTTGTCTAATTGCATTCAATTTTACTAATTTGATAATTGTTTATGTATTAAATCATGCTCCTTAAACATTAATATCTATTAAATTATGTTTCTCAAACTTTAATATGTATCAATTTCAATAATTTAAGGGAGATATTTAACGATCTTAAAAATTCAAAAAATATGATTTGGTGTATATTAAAATTTGGGGGTAAAAATTTTATTTAGCCAAAATAATGTTAGACATATGAGGTGTTGATTTAAGAGTTCTTTGTTTTTTTTATTTTAAATTTACATAGATTATTACGATAAGAGAGAGAGAGTCTCAATATTTTCACAAAATATGATAAGAGAAAGAGAATCATGGCATCTTAGGTGGAAAAATGCCATATTCCTTGTGCCTTGGCACTATTCTTTTCTACCTTAAAAAGAAACAATTTTTTTTATTATTATTACACGTGACTTTATTTGTGAAAAATATCTCCTTTTTTAGAAATAAAATCTAAGACGATATTATTTTGCCAACTTTATTGATAGATGACTTATTGACTTAATATAAAAACTTTGTCCTTATTTAAAGAAAAAGTAATAATGTTAAAACATCAATACAAGTAATAATATGTGCCGATGAAGAGCCAACATAATAATAGTAATTTGTCAGTTAATGGCTACGTCATTGTGTACACTTAAAAGAATTATATAAGGGAAATTTGAAATTTTATCATAATAAACTCTAAAATTATTTGTTTTCAAAAAAAAAAAAAATAAATAAAAACTCTAAAATTATTTCTCTAATACTAAATGTTATACTATAGGCAATATATGACTACTTTTGCTTTATCCCCATAATACCCCTCACATTTGAACCAAAGCAAATCTAAACTTGTCTCTTTCTCTCGACCAAAACACCTCCACAGACTGCGGGTCACCTCCACCACCTCCAACGACGACGACGAGGACCACCCAGCCCCCTCTGTCGGACCCGAAGCCTCAACCCACCCAGCCCCCTCTCTCGGACCCGAAGCCTCAACCCACCCAGCCCCCTCTCTCGGTCGCGAAGCCTCAACCGACGGTGACGGCGCACGGCGCAGCGGCCCCCATAGCCCTCCTCTCTCCGTGCACCAGCCCCTCTCTCTCTTCGTCTCTCTCAAACCAAAAAAAAACCAGGGATCCGATGGTCGGACCATGGGGACCGGGAGATTTAATTTTACCAATCTATTATAAATACGCTTTTCTTCAAAATAAAAATAAAAATAAAAATGCCATCATAATAAAATTAAACTAAAAAAATTGTCTGAATACAAAAAGAATCCTTTAAGGGCTTACTATAACAAATTCCAATAGTAATAATTACAATTTACAAGTAATTAATAATAAAAGATAAATAAAGTAAAAAAATATCGTCTTAAATATCTTGATGATGATAATGTTTATACAATTACATAAATAAAAAATGTCTATACATGACATGACTATTGATTAGAAATCACATTTAGAAGGCAAACTCTATTATGAAGAAAAAGCCTAAACAACCCTTCTAATCCATTTTCAAGTCCTTCCATGGCAACTTCTAAAGCTTCCAACTTTTTCAATACATCTTCAATCTTCTCATCATTACCATTTTCATCACAACTCAACAAACCATTCATTGCCATGTCCAAACCTTCAAACTCATTCATCACATGATGATGATGATGGTGATTATTACCATAATACCCTTTGTGAACCATAATAGAAACCAAAGACCATCTACTTGTCTTAGGCTTCCACAAAGGTGTTGACAAAAACAGAGAAAGTGACCCCAAAATTGAACTTGTAACCAAACTAGTTTCTCTCAAAACTCTAACCACAGCACTCAAATGGGTATCTAAATTAAGAGGAAAGTTACAATTTTTAGTAACCAATTGCCCAAAAATATTGGAACTTTTCTTCATTTTTTTTCTCAAGGCAAAGTAAGCACTCACACTAGTTTCTATTGAAGAATGATCATCATAATCAGATTCCAACACCTTGGCTCTTCTTATGGCTGATTGAAGATCTTTGACATTCTGTTTAAGCATTGAAACGACATCGTTTGTGTTGTGACAAATGTCTAAGTAGCTAAGCGAGTCATCCACTAACTCATTAACCCATTTGTGTTGTTGGTGCTGAGCCAAAGCTTGCCGAGTCAATGGTAAGCTTAGCAAATCTTCTAGTTGTCCGTACAAGTCTTTGAGAGAAGAGAGTGAGTTACATAGTGATGATGATGATGTTGTTGTTGTTGTTGAAGATGAGATCTCTTTGTTGATAATAAGGTTGATTTTGTTTAACTCTTGTTCAACTTTTTGTGTTGTGGGGTGTGATCGAACTGGTAAGGTATTAGATCGAATGTTGTAAAGATGTTTTTGGGTGAAAGAAGGCATTTTTATTAGTATTTGAGTTTGTTGAATGAGTTTCTCCACAATTTATAACAAAAAGATTCAAACTTTATTAATGCCCACGTGTCAAAAAATTGTGGGGTTCCCTTTGAGTTGTGATATTGAGATATTTATGTATGTGTACAGAGCAAAAGAATCTAACTTCATTAATGCCAAGTGTCAAAAAATTGTGGGTTTTTTTTGGAAGTTATTATATTGAGAATGAGTATTGTGATTGGTTATTAATATTTATAACGATATTTTTTAAAAATTATTTTTTTAAGTTTAGATTTGATATTTAATTATATTAATATTGATATGACATCAAACAGAGTGTTAGGTACCAGTAATATTTTTTAGCAATTCTCTATTAAAAATCGCTGAATATGCAACTAAAGTAGAAATAAAAAATATTATGAGTATCTAAGAATAGGCAGCTGCATTTTAAGAAGGTATTTAAAAATAAAACAAAAGTTAAAGTGAGATCCAACAAAGTGTAAAAATGAGAGAAACAAGATATTTATGTATGCATAGAGCAAAAGAATCTAACTTTATTAATACCCACGTGTCAAAAATTTATGGGGTTGTGTTATTTTTGGTAAGTTTTGAAGTTATGTTAACTTGTCACATCTTTCACCCAACCTTTAACACTAATAGAGACAATGATGATTATGTGTATGTGTACCTCTCTAAACCATACAAAGGGTTCTCTCATTATTTTTATTTAATTTTAATTTTGGTTTTATTTAACTAAAAAGAAAATAGATTTAATTGCCATTTGGCATATATGTGTAAATGGTATAGAAATGTGTCTCTTGTTGGTTTCATGCAACATAGCAGCCGACTAAAGCCACCGATTTCTTGTTTATATGTCAAAATTCATTGAAGTTGGTTACCAATTAAGAAAAGTTGGGATAAGAGTTTGTGGAAACCAAGAGATCTTGAAAGATCACCTACACTTTATTTTATCTTATTTATTTATTAGTTAGTTTAGTGAATGCATATATGGGAAATGGGGTTTGGGTTTGGGTTTGCTTTTCTTTCATTAATAAAATGAAAGAAGAAGAATAGAATAGAATAGAAAACTTTTTTGTTTATTAATATTTGGTGCACGAGTGAGTGACATGTTTCATCTATATGTCCCCTATAAGGATATCAAACCTAACATTAATTTTATTATAGGGAGATTATGGATTATGTGTACACAACCCTCTAAAAATCTAAAAATTTATCAATTCAATTTTGTTTTCAATGATTGTGTTTATTATAATTATTTTATATTTTGTAAAATTTTAAAATTTTTATTTAAATAATTTATAGTATAAAAAATGAACGGATCTACTTATGTAGCTTTGGGAGCTGTAGCCTCAAAGATAAAAAGATTGTATTAATTTTTTTTTTATTTGATAATTAAACACAAAAGTAAAATGGTATAGAAACTCCCACAAATATATTTATAGTAATTTAATTTAGGAGTGTACACCAATTTAATTACAATCGACCGATCCAATTCCAACTGATCCAATAAAATTAGATATCTAATTATAATTGGATCGGATCGGATGAAAATTTTAAAAATTCAATCGGATCGAATCGGTTGTTGGATGGGACATCCGATCCCATGAATAACCGACCAAACTGATCCAATTATCATCCAATGGTCATCCAATTATATTTGTATATTTTTAAAATACATTTATAATTTTATATATTTATTTTAAAATATATTAATTGATTTAATATATATTTAACACATGACATTAATGAAAAAATACTTTAAATTTAAAATATTAATTCTCATATTCCTAAACGGTAATAAAATTGTTAATGCGTATTGAATAAATTTTATTTTTTAGCAATTTTATTATGATATCATGAGAATTAGGTTGAACTAAACTAATATTTATTATGTATATTGAATTATTAAGTTTTAAATTATATATTTTTCTTTTTAATAATGAAATCAACTTAAATGGTAGCTAAAATGGATTAGATGGATTCAATTCAATCCAATAGAAAACAATCAATGCATCTAATGGTTGGAACCGATCCAATCCAATACATTCATTTGATCAGATCGGATCAGATCAGATGACTCAATTCAATTAGATTGGATCGGATGAAAAAATTCAATATACAATAAATAATTGGATTGGATCGGTTGAGTCTAAATCCATTAAATGTGATCCATTGAATCAGATCATCACTGCACATAACAGATTATTTTAAACTCTATTTTGGATACTCAAAAATTTATAAAATTTTATAAGTTAATATCTCAAATTTATATGTTATTTGAGTTTATGCTTATTAATTGATTAGTTGCCTCTTAATTTCTTGGGTTGGTTTCATTAATCCTACTACATACTAACACAATTGACCTATATATATAAACATATATATATATATATATTTAAGGTCTAATTATATATATTTATATATGAATGAATGGCTATTTATGGTACATGTGGAAGGCTCTTCTCTTCTTCTTCTTGGATTTTTGACAAACTTAGGTGACATGCATTTGGTTTTAATTAGTATATAGATTATAGAATATAATTATATATATAATATATTATAATATACTTAATTAAGCTCTATTGACTATTGTTGAATGGAATAATATAGTTATAAATAATGGTACTATTTGGTTTTGGTTACATTTATATAATGTGAATGGAATAAGTATAGTATTGACAAAATTGTTCTTATATTACTAAAAAAGCAAAAACAAATTAATGATATAGATATTTTTAATAGTAATGGAAAATAAGATTCTTATTGGGAGAAAATAAAATAAAAATTG
The DNA here is from genome assembly GCF_029168945.1 of Cannabis sativa. NCBI lineage: Eukaryota > Viridiplantae > Streptophyta > Magnoliopsida > Rosales > Cannabaceae > Cannabis > Cannabis sativa. Next base: position 22,658,828 of record NC_083610.1, read on the forward strand.
TATTTGTAAATATAATCCTTTTTTATTTTTATTAAAATATATATTTTATTTATATTACCAAGAACACTTTCTGAGAGTTGAATTGTTATTTTCTCCCTTGTCCATTTGCATGAGACTTATATTCCACATTTTTATTATTATTTGTTAAATTAATATTTTTGTTGATCCCTTTTTGAAATTTTCTCTCATATAAACATTCTTTACTTAATTACAATAACAATTAAAAAGAATAGAAAAATGTATTGCATAACCCTTAAAAAAGTTGTTTTGGTATAATTTTATTTTTTCGGTATTTGAGATAGTTTTTTTTTAGTTCTTTATAATTATCTGTATTGTGGTTATTTAAGATTATTTGTAAATTTATAAAAAATTATAAGTAGTCTATAATATAAAAAATACAATTTAAATATTTTACTACACACTGTTTATTTATATACATGATAAGTAACTGAATAAATTTTATTTTTGACACTATAATTTATTCGAATTTTTTTAAAATTAATAAACGGTTTTAAATAACTATAACATACAAGTATTAAACAAAATAAACTAAAATATTCTTTTAATTATTATCAAGACAGATGAAAATTACCAAAATAACCTTGGGGATGTACTCTAGATCTACCAAAAATTCAAAATATTTTGAATTATTGGGAGCACCTGGCCGGCTTGACTGATCTTGGTCATATATTCTTTTGCATTGAAAAGAAAAAAGAAAAGAAAAATTACAAAAAAAGAAAGGGTATGAAACAAAATCCCATGAATGAGAAAGTGTATACACATAAAAAGCTGCATAATATAGTGGCTTCTTTTTCAAACACAAAACAACAATTTTTGTTTGGCTTTTGATCAAATTAAAGTGGCTTTGCTTAGAAAAGAGAGAAAGGTTAAAAGATAAAAGATGCGAATAAATGGGAGATATCAATATCAACTATATGTATGATCTTATTTTTATAAAAATATAAATTAACTAATCACATCTCTCAACAATAAATTACTTTGAATTGTGTGACATTAATATATTAAAAAATTCTACAATATACTTGTTATTGTTACGCTAATATAGGAGAATTTTTTAATTTAATTTTTTTTATTATCTACATTATAGTTATTTAAAATATTTTGTAAAATTTTTAATTTTTTTTTTTAAAAAATAAAACATGTCATAAAGTATAAAATAAAAGAGTCTTGTGTGCAACAGACTGTTTGAATCTTATTTTTAGTGTTATATTTGCTTAAATTTTTTTAAAATTTTTACAGAATATCTTAAATAATAATTACAATATAAACGACTATAAAAAAAATTAAGCTAAAAAATTCTCTTAAATGACAAAGCAGATACGAAATGTATTGATGACACCTAAGGCTCGTTTGGAACGCCGTATTAGATCGTATTGTATTGTATTGTATTGTATTATATTGAATTGTATTTTATGCAATATTTTAATGTAAAACTATATGTGGTATTAACTTTTATGGACACTTAAATATATAATATTTTAGTAAAACTTAAAGTTTGACATAGTATTATATAAAAATATAATGTATAATCTAATTCAATATAATACAATACAATACAATACGACCTAATACGGCATTCCAAACGAGATGTTAGGGGTGTGTTGTATATTACATTATGAACATATTGTTATTGGGCACTAGTGGTGCTACCACTTTCTAGACGTGTTGCCTTGTGATTGACTAGCGATACTCCCTAAAAGTTATTATAAATTATATGAGACTCGATAATTAATTGGACCAATAACGATATTAATCATGTAGGAGGCTGCTAAATATACTGGTACCTTTTAGTATTTCTCATTACATTATATAGAGAAATGTTAAAGGGCACCAGACCAGTAGTGCCTAGCACCCTCTTATGTGTTAATATCGATATTAGTCCAACTAAATTTTAAATTTTTTATATAATTTAATATAATAACTTTTAAGAAGTTTGGTTAGGGAAAATAACATAACATGTGTAGAGATATCAGCTAGGCATCACAGATATTATATATTCTCAAAGTCAAAAGTTAATTTTTCAATAAAAACAATGGTGGAGCCTCATAGACACGCGTCTTCCATCACTCAATAATTCTATCCACTAACCACTTAAGATGCTCCACGTGGTGCTTCCTTCCATCACAAGAGAAAAGGTTCATGAATATATAATTAATGAAGCATGTGGATCATGTTCATGAGGGTAATATTAATAACTCATTAAGTAAAGATCGATTAACCTCCCTAAGATACTACTGATTAATAATTATTAACCATCTCTATGGTGAAGTGAAACTATACACTATTTATGTTTAAATTATGAGTTTCCATTTATGGTTGGATTCATAGTTTGAAAACTTTGATAAACTAATAATTTTAGGCTTTATTAATTGTAGAACTAGAAAAGCCCCTTAATTTTATTATTTTGTATAGAATTTTGTGTGTGTGTGTGAGAGAGAGAGAGAGAGAGAGAGAGAGAGAGAGAGAGAGAGAGAGATTTCCATTGAGAAAGAAAAGGATAGCCAAAAACTTGTATTAAAATATATGCAAGAGTAGTCTTTTTCTTTACATTGTACAATAGCAATACAATACCAACAATAATTTACATAGTTTGATATTGATTTCTCATATGAAAAAACTAGAAAATTCCAAAGCAAATCCTTAAAAAAATTTTGGTAAAATGCTTTGCAAACTATATATAGAACTCTTCTCTTTTAAAACTTTTTCTCTATTGAGAGATAATGTTCAAAAGAGAGGTTCTTGTTCTAATCAACTTCCTAAACAAACTTTCCAAACCATTTTCAAGCCCATCAATGCTCATCTCCAAATCCTCACTTCTCTTTTGAGCTATTTTTAGCTTCAAATCATCATAATTACAACATAACAAAGATGACAAAGCAATATCAACACTCTCCAATTCATTCCCACACTCTAATAACTTTTCTTCACAAGCAACTGCACTACTCTTGTTGACCAATTTTGACACCAAAGACCATTTTGAGACCTTATTAGGAGTCATAATTAAGTACATGAAAAGAGATTGGAAAATAGAGCTATTCATAGCACACACTTGTCTAAGTGCTCTCATCACAGCACACAAGTGATCATTTTCTTCACTCAATATTTGTGTTTGTGATGACTCAAATTTCTTACTCACTTGCTTCATTGCAAAAGTCAACTTTTTGACCTCTTTTTTCATCTTCTTTCTAAAACAATTGTAGGTTGTGATGTTAATCTCCATAATGGGGTCCCCTTTTCTTCTCCTAAGAGTGGATTGAAGAGCTCCAACATGTTGTTTAGTTTGAAGCAAAACATCTCTTGTAATACCACATAAGTCCAAGAGCCTTAGTGAGGCTTCCAACAAATCTTCTAAGCTTTTTTCATGTTGATTTTGAGAAAGGACTTGTTGGGTTGACCCCATTTGGAGAAGATCATCAACACATTCATATAACTCTTCTAGCTCAAATAATAAGCCTTTGAAAAATGATGATGATGATGAGGTGGCAACCTCAAATTCCAAAGCTTGGATTTTGTGTAGTTGTTGTTCTATTCTTGTTGTGCTTGGATGAGGCCTTGTTGGGAGGCTTATGGATCTAACACTAAGCTTGTTGATAGCCATATTTGGTTTAGTTTTAGCAATTTTGAGAGAAGGGTTTTTCTTGGTTTTTCTATCTTATGGCTCAAACACTCTCTTTATATATACACACAAAAAGGGAAAAAGTAATGAGAATAAGAAAAAAGGGGGACAAAGTTCAAAGTGGAGAGCATGTGATGGTGGTATGGGCCTATGGGGAAGGTTTATTTTCCCTTCAAATTCGGCTAAGTTGTCACATCTTAGGCCAACAAAAACTACAATCATTGCATATTACTTTAAATAATGCCATATGTATGTATATTAGTATTTTGTTGTTTTATATCTATATATTTTATTGTAGAGCATTCTTCTAATTATTAGCTACCGGTTTTGTTTAATATTCTTAGTATGGTTTTTTAAATTACGTGATTATATCAATAATAATATTATGATATTGGTACCTTTTAATAAATTTTGTTTATTATTAATTATATAAAAAATCTATAGTACATTTTTTTAAAAGACTATATGAATATTTCTTTATCTGTTTTAGTATTCGTAAGAATTTTTTAATCTAATATCTTTTTTATTATTATCACGTAAATTTAAAAAAAAATCAAAATAATATACACTGTCGAAAATAAATTAGTTCAAAGAGTTCCAAGCCATGTGTGTATAAGAAAAACATGATGACGAGTATATAACAAAGTATTTGAACCTTAATTTTAATCTTGTAAATTATTTAATTTTTTTTAAAAATTTACATATATATAATTATAAATAACGACAATATACATGATTATAAAAAATAAAGCCGACCCTGAGAATATATGTGTCTAAGAGAGTCATGAGACACCATTGCTTGTATAATATGCATCATATACTCCAAACCATGAACAATTGTTGTTTACAATTCATCACTTAATTTAATTTAAATAAAAACTTGATATTGTTTTTTATTTTTTATTTTGGGTTCCCAAAAAGTATGAATCCTGAGTACAAGCCTAACTCGTCTATATTTAGAGCTAATCCTATGAAATAAAATGGACTAAAACGTTCTTCTATATACCAAAACAAATAAAAAATATAGCTATAGCAAAGAACTTGAATTACCCATTATTATATATGCAAAGAACCTAATAAAACATATACATTGGCTTGCCTCCAATTGTTTCCATAAGATACATCCTCCATTTTTCATTAAATTAAAAATCAAAACTGCCTGCTGATGATATACGTGGCCTGTCTGTGATGTCCCTATATCTATACATTATATATATATTCCCAAAACTTTATTTAAACAAAAACCCAAAAAGAAAAAAAAAACAGATTGAAATTTGAAAAAATTCATGAGATCCAGATCTATATCTATAATATATTCACACTAGCTAGCTCAAAAAGAAACTATATATTATATATAAATAAATATTGTGTATTAATTACATATATATGCACGAGTGTGGATATATGTATGGAAGTCGTGTCTCTATTATTATTATTATTATTTATTTCAAAATATTCATAAATAATTGGAGATAAGAAAAGTTAAGAGGGAGGACCACAACATAAATTTAGGTCATATATTTTTGTTTACGTGGGATTTTATATGGGAAGACACGTATGTTTTTTGTTGTAGTAAAAATATTAATTATGAATGATTTGATTCTTGTTTATTGGTGGGGGTTCAATCTTTTTAGGGACACGTGGAGCTTCTTCATTTACTCATATAATTGTAATATATAGAATTGGATTGTGATATATGGATATATATAAATGAGTCATTCAACTTTCATCAATTATATGAAGATTGAAAAAGAAAATCTTTTTTGGCTTTTTTAAATTACTTTTCTACTCAGATTCGTTAGTATTAAAAATATTATTCAGTATCATTTTACAGCTCAATGATCTGTTTAGTATCAATGGTTGGTAATAAAAATCAATTATTTAATTAATTAATAACTAAAAAGTTACAAATATAAGAAGAAATTTAAAAATTGTATGAGACAACCATTGACTATATATATTTTACAGCTGTATAAATATGTATTTATATATGTATGTTAGTTTTCCATATTCATGTAATGGCCATGTTCTTAAATTTGTATTTACTTTTTAAATTATTAATTGGGATAAAAAATTATACATGTTCCCTAGAAAATATATAAATTTGTATGCAATCTTTTGTGATGAGTTAAATTAATAACAATTATAAAAATAAAAATGATTAGCTTTGTCAATGGATCTACCAGCAATAATCATGAGTACGTATATATATATACAAATATTATAGTGAATTTCCTCATTGAGATTATATATATAAGAAGAAGAAAAATAAATATATATACTAATTAATGGCTGCTATATATGATTGCAATGTTCCAGAGATTAAATTTAGTGTGGTGGGTTAAAGATTGAGTAGCATAAAAATATAATATGATATTATATATTGTGAGGATATGATTGAATACAAAAACATTTATCCATTTCAACATACATTTTTGATCATCATACATGTATTATATATTGTATCATCAGTAGTACTTTTGTTGTATTTGGTAATTTTTATAACAGTTTTAACTAAATTATTAAGTTAGTTAAATGTTGTAGCATCAGTTGAGTAATGTCAGTTATTGAAATGTTGTAGAATTCTATTTAGTTAATTAAGTACACTTGGTAAATAACAAGAATATTGTATTTCTGTTATACTCTGTTAGTTTATATTGTATTCTGTTAGTGACATATACATATGTATATGTTCTGTTTGGTTAGTCCCTTGTTTTCAACGGTTCTCCTTGATTTAAGGAGATCTGTTTCTGATTTCACTGCTGCCTATTTAAGGCTTATTTCCTTTTGTAAACAAATCAATTCAATACAATAAAATCTCTTGAATGTTTTCCCTTTTCTTCCGCAATATGGTATCAGAGCAAGGAAGCTATACTTCCTTTCGATCTTGATTCGTTCTCCTCTTCCTCGCCGTGTTTTCTGTTCTTCTCCGGCGACGTTCAATGTCCGCAGTTGAAGAATTCGTTTCTTCAATCGACAATTCCTCTTCCTTCACAGTGTTTTCTCTGAGTTCTTGAGACGCCTCTCTAAGCTTCTTTCTGTCCAGCCATGTCCAACGATCAAGGAATGGAACAAGACAATGAAGCCACTGCTCAAATCGACAATGGTGACAATCGGATTCAAACGCCAGGTACGGGTTTGAACACTCAAATAAACAGACCTAGAAATCCTTATGAAGATCCATCCGATCCTTATTTTCTGCATCATGGAGACAACCCTGGAAATATTCTGGTATCCCAATTACTCACTGGACAGGAAAATTACATTGCTTGGTGTAGAGCAATGGAATTGGCCATTTCAGTCAAGAACAAATTGGGATTCTTGAATGGTTCCATACCCAAACCTCCTGTAACCGATCAGATTCTCTACAATGCTTGGATTCGGAACAACAATATCGTCATTTCTTGGATAATCAACTCGGTTTCTAAGGAGATTTCTTCTAGTATTCTTTACGACGAATCAGCTGCTGCAATATGGAATGATCTAAGAGTTAGGTTTCAGCAAAGGAATGGTGCTCATATCTACAATCTAAGGAAGATTTTGATGAATCTAAAGCAAGAAACCCAATCCGTCAGTATGTATTTTACCAAGCTCAAGACAGTGTGGGAGCAATTGTCCAATTTCAGGCCAAATTGCACTTGTAATGGCTGTACTTGTGGAGGAGTCAAGAAATTACAAGAACACCACAATATGGAGTACATCATGTCCTTTCTCATGGGATTATCGGATCTTTATTCGCAAGTGAGAGGTAATATTCTAGTTATGGATCCTTTACCTGAAATTAATAGGGTTTTTCATTTAGTGTCACAGGAAGAGAATCAAAGAGGAGGGCAAATCGCTACTGCCGATCCCAACTCCAACATGGCTTTTGCCTTTCAAGGAGAAAGAAACCCCGGAAAATCCGATACTTCCAAGAACCAAGGACAGAAACGCGGTAGACCTTTTTGCACTCATTGCAATATGCACGGGCACACCATCGAAAAGTGTTACAAGATACATGGGTACCCTCCTGGATACAACAAACCAGAAAAATCAAAAGGTGCTGCAGCCAATCAATTTCAGACCACAAATGACACTGGTTCGGATGTGAAAGACAACAACACTATGCTGCCTCAATTAACACCAAACCAATATCAACAACTACTCAATCTCTTAGCATCTCAATCCACTAATCTGCCTACTACCGATCCCAATCCTTCCTCAGGTAGTTCAGGTATTGTATTAACAAATTATGATTTTTTGCCTAAAGAGAAATCTTGGATAGTGGATTCAGGTGCCACTAGACATATATGTTCAGATTTAAAACTTTTTCAAAATGTTCATACTGTCCATACTACTAGATTGATTCTCCCTAACAATAATCATGTCTTGGTTCACAAAAGTGGCAATGTTCGTATCAGCAAGGATCTAGTTTTACAAGATGTACTCTATGTTCCTACTTTCCAATATAACATTGTCTCTGTTAGCTGCTTAACTCAAGACAATAACTATGATCTAAAATTTCTTGCTAATGAGTTTTACATACAGGAAATACACACCAAGAAGAAGATTGGCAAAGGTGAATCGGCTAATGGTCTCTATCTTTTGGACACCACTACCGTCCCTATCAATGCCTTCACTTCCGCTGAAATTTGGCATAAAAGATTGGGCCATTTGTCAAATAAATGTCTTGATTTGCTTAGTGATTCTTTACACTGTAAAATGAAAAATTTACATGCTATTGAACCTTGTTACGTTTGTCCTCTAGCAAAGCAAAGAAAGCTTTCTTTTCCAAATAATAAAAGCTTTACTTCTCATTGTTTTGATCTTATACATTGTGATATATGGGGTCCTTATCATGTCACTTCCCACTCTAATCACAAATATTTCCTTACTTTAGTAGATGATCATTCAAGATTTACTTGGATTTATCTTCTTAAACAAAAATCGGATGTTCTCCTTATTATACCTGAATTTATTTCTTATGTGCAAACTCAATATAATTGTGTTTTCAAACGTTTCAGATCCGACAACGCACCTGAACTTACTTTTAAAGATTTGTTTTCTAAACATGGCATTCTACATGATTTCTCATGCATTGAAACTCCTGAACAAAATGCCGTCGCTGAAAGAAAACATCAACACCTCCTAAATGTTGCAAGAGCTTTACTTTTTCAATCTAGAGTGCCTATACAATATTGGACAGAGTGTATTCTTACTGCTGTTTTTTTGATCAACCGCACTCCTACACCAAATCTCAAGAACAAAACGCCTTATGAAATTTTGTTTGGGAAACAACCCGAATATGATGACTTAAGATGTTTCGGTTGCCTTGCTTTTGCATCAACCATTACTTCCCACCGAACAAAGTTTGAACCTCGGGCAAGAACATGCGTGTTTTTGGGATATCCAAGGGGAGTTAAAGGATATCGTTTATATGATTTAAATTCTAAACAAATTTTTATATCTCGAAATGTAGTTTTTCATGAACATATTTTTCCCTTTCATAAACTTAATCCTAGTAGTAATAATGTTGATCCTTTTTTACCTCTTATTCTCCCGAATGAACATATTACAAATACACATATTGATGAGTATCCCAGTCCGGTTTCTGCTGACTCTTTTCTGCAGGATATTGCAGAAATCACACCAGAATTTGCTTCTCAACAATCGGCCTCCTCTGAATCTCTTCTGCAAGATATTGCAGCCAACATACCAGGACCTGATGCACAACAACATGAAGAACCACCTGGACCACCCGATTCATCCACTGCTCCAGAACCCCTGCCTAGAAGATCTTCTAGAGTGTCACGGCCACCTAATTACCTACAGGATTTCGAGTGTTACAACCTACTGGAAGATAACACTTCCACTTCTTATCCTTTATCAAAATATGTTTCTTACTCCAAACTTTCCAAGGCTTACAAAATGTTTATTCTTGCAGTTACAGCCGAGTTCGAACCTCAGAATTACAAACAAGCCATTCAATTCAAGAAATGGCTCCAAGCCATGGACAATGAACTCCTCGCACTCATCACCAACAAGACTTGGTCCGTGGTGCCTCTTCCTCCTAACAAACGCGCCATAGGATGTAAATGGGTGTACAAAATCAAGTACAACAGTGATGGTAGTGTCGAACGATTGAAAGCTCGTCTTGTCGCTCAAGGATACACTCAACAAGAAGGCTTGGATTTTTTTGACACCTTCTCACCCGTAGCTAAGATGGTCACCTTCAAACTCCTACTTGCCATTGTCACTATTAAACAATGGTTCACTTTACAACTAGACATCAACAACGCCTTCCTCAATGGTGATTTGGATGAGGAAGTTTACATGCAAATACCCCAAGGACTCCAACTTCCCCCTTCTATATCGGGTGACAACCTTGTATGTAAACTTCATAAATCCATCTATGGACTTCGCCAATCCTCAAGACAATGGTATAAGAAACTCACCGACGCTCTTCTTGAAGAAGGTTTTACTCAATCACAAGCCGACTACACCCTTTTCACTCGAGGAACACAAAACACATTTGTAGTGCTTCTTGTTTACGTGGATGACATTATCCTTGCCGGTCCTAACTTGAACATTTTACATCAGTTACAAGACGCACTCCAAATTTCGCATTCAAGCTTAAGACTCTTGGCCCACTTAAGTATTTTCTTGGTTTTGAGATTGCAAGAGCTAATTCCAATCTTTTTCTCTCACAACGCAAGTATACACTTCAATTACTTGCCGATACGGGATACACCAACAGCAAACCTGCCAAAGCTCCCATGGATCCAAGACTACGACTCAATGATCAAGATGGGGACCCTCTCGATAATTCATCTCACTATAGACAACTCATTGGTCGCCTCCTATACTTGACTCTTTCTCGGCCCGACATCACATTTGCCGTCAACACTCTCAGCCAATTCATGTCTTGCCCTCGCACTACACATTTGACAGCTTTACATCATCTTCTTCGCTACCTCAAAGGGTCACCTGGCCAAGGCATTTTATACTCTTCAACATCATCCCTCCATCTCCGAGGATTTTCTGACTCCGATTGGGCAACTTGTTCAATCACTCGTCGATCTATAACAGGCTATTGCATTTTTATTGGCGATTGCCTCATCTCTTGGAAAACAAAGAAACAACCAACGGTCTCTAGAAGTTCAGCTGAAGCTGAATACCGCGCTTTAGCCTCTACCACAAGTGAGATAACATGGATACAATACCTACTACAAGACCTTCACATCGATCAACCTACCCCTGCTTTCATTTACTGTGATAACCAATCGGCGATCCACATCGCCAATAATCCAACCTTTCACGAACGCACCAAGCACATCGAACTTGATTGTCACTTCATTCGTGAAAAAATCACCAAGTCTGCCATTCGATTGATCCCTGTTAGCAGCAATCTACAACTCGCCGACGCCTTCACCAAGCCTCTCCCATCTACCATCCTCAATACTCATCTCTCCAAGATGGCCATTCATGATATCTATGGTCCATCTTGAGGGGGGGGTAACAAGAATATTGTATTTCTGTTATACTCTGTTAGTTTATATTGTATTCTGTTAGTGACATATACATATGTATATGTTCTGTTTGGTTAGTCCCTTGTTTTCAACGGTTCTCCTTGATTTAAGGAGATCTGTTTCTGATTTCACTGCTGCCTATTTAAGGCTTATTTCCTTTTGTAAACAAATCAATTCAATACAATAAAATCTCTTGAATGTTTTCCCTTTTCTTCCGCAATAGTAAATAATTTGAGTCATTCATATTATCAATTTCAAGGCTTTAATCATTCCCTGTAATGCAAGATACAATTCATATTGAATAATCGAAAGGGAAATACAAAAAGAGAAAAAATTGAGAGAAAAGAGAGTTGCGAAAATTGGATCAAGATCACCAGGGTTCTTGGAGCTGAAACTCGAGAAGTGAATTTCTAGGGTTCTGATTTTAATAATTACTTGATATTTGTTAATCATGATCATGTGATTGGTTTTCATTTGTTTGAATGTTTTTTAGTTTGAGTTTTGAGTTGTCAAATTACAAAATCTTTTATATTTTTTGTCTTCATGTACAAATGAATAATTAGTGAAGAACTACATTTCCCTTACAAATAAATTAATTGCATTCAATTTTATGAGTTTGATTTTGATAATAATAATAATGATAATAATATATTTCAATATAGCAATCATGAATAGTATATATATTAATATACTATAAATATTCACTCATTGAAAATGAAGGAAATAAAAATGATTTCATGGTTGCACTATATATATATTCCAAAGATTAAATTTTGTGTCGTGGGTGGTTGTTGCTTAAAGATTGAGTAACATAATTAAAAAAAAATATTAATACTAAGAAATTAAAATACTAATGTATGATTGAGTAGAAAAAGATATTTCAACACAATTTTTTGGTCATGTGTATAATATTTTAAGATACTATTTAGTCTCAAGAAGAGGATCTTCATGAATTCTTGATACATATATATAGTATAATAATTAATTTTATTTAAAAAAATTGTCATCATTGATCTTTTTCTTTTTCTTCTTTTTTTTAATATATTAATAAATGAATAATAATTCATTCTTATTTTCATTTATTAGTATTTGTCTTCATTTAAATAAAGAGCCGGCCTCTCAATAGGGAAGACTTGAAGAATTGGTTAAATTAATGCTATATTACTCTTTAACAAAATAAGCAATTTAAAGTATTTATTTATTTATTTATTATTATTATAATTATGGATAAAACAATTGAAACGAATGGTTATTAATCCATCAAAATTGGTTTTTACTCAAATCATTTTTTTAATTCTAACGTTTTTAAAGTACTATTAAACAAATAAATGTAATAAAAATGAATTTTATTTTATTTCATTACCTTAATTATATGTTCATAGTTTAGTGATTCCACGTTTCTCACGAGTAAGTTACACAAAGTAAGTTTTCAGTTCAACGTCCAAAAAAAAAATCATGTGTTTTAAAATGTGTAATTTTTCTATTCAAGAGAGAGAGTAAATTGACATAAATATAAAGGGATAATTGCGGCAAAAATCCCCAAAAACTTGAGGTTGATGCCGATTAGTCCTCAACCTCAAAAATTGGCGGTGAAAATACCTAAGGTCCCAATTTTTGTTTGTCCGTTGGTCCCTAACTTAACTGATCCGTTAAACACAAATAAAATGCCACGTGTCAATTTTTAATTGGTTTAAATAATAATTTAATTAAAAAAATTTAAAATAAAATAAAAATTAAAAAATATTTTAAAATTATAATTTATTTTATTTTATTTGTTTTTTTTTCTTTTTTTCTTTTTTCTTCTTATTCTTCTTCGTCTTCTTCCTCTAGCCGCACTCCGACCCCCTCCCCACCTCGTCTTTTTCTTCCAGCCACACTCTGAACCCCGTCTATTGCATCTGCCCATAGCTCCAGCCCGCCCGCCGTCGAGATCCGAACCTCCTTCCCAGTCGTCCACTGCCCACTGCCGTCGAGATTCGAAGCTCCTTCCAAGGACGAGAAAGAGATGAAAAAGTCTGAAAAAATGTATTAGGGCTTTGATGCTTAGGAAGAAGAGAGAGAGAGAGAGAGAGAGAGAGAGAGAGAGAGAGAGAGAGAGAGAGAGAGAGAGAGAGAGAGAGAGAGAGAGAGAGGGAGAGAGAGAGAGAAGCCCTGAACCTCAAGAGCAGTCAAGATCGGAGGCAATCCTTCACCAAATCTAACATCAACAACAGCACCAATGAAGTCGAGGAGGCACTATCGTGGTTGGATCACCGACTCGTCGGGCTGGTGGTGGTGGTTTGGGCGAAGGGGAGTTGAGAGGGTCGTTGGGCTGCTGCTGGTGGTTGTTTGGTGCGTCGCTAGCTTGCTGCTAATGGTGGAGAGGGTCTTTTGAAATGGAGAAGAAGAAGAAGGTCATGGCAGGGGTTGGATACGTGAAGAAGAGCTTGGAGAAGATGAATAAAAAAAAGAAAATATAAAATAAAATAAAATGAAATAAATTTATAATTTTAAAATATATTTTTTAATTTTTTATTTTATTTTAAATTTTTTTAATTAAAATTTTTATTTGGACCAATAAAAAATTGACACGTGGCACTTTATTTGGGTTTAACGGATCCGTTAGAAAAAGGACCAACGGATAAACAAAAATTGGGACCTTAGGTATTTTCACCGCCAATTTTTGAGGTTGAGGACTAATCGGCATCAACCTCAAGTTTTTGGGGACTTTTGCCGCAATTATCCCAAATATAAATAATAGTTTGTAACCATTTATTATTTAGTTTGTAATTAATGATGTTATAAACTTGTAAACTTTAGTAAAAAATAGTATTGTTACAAATTTGTAAGTTTTAGTTATAGAAAAATAAACTTTGTATTTAGATCCCTTCATATATTAGTAAATCTTTTCAAATTCTGTATTATCCCTTCCACAGCTTGTCCCGCTGCAGTACCTTGACCAACTCTTGGTCCAATAGAAGCAAGCCCTACGGCCAATCCAGCAGCAATAACGGAAGCGACAGAAATAATTGGATTCATGGTAAGTCCCTCGCACCAAAACAAAAAAATAAAGAAATAGTTAATGATACAATCAACCAATGAATTATGACTTACTTATCCCATCGCTCAAATTTATTAAGTTTAAAGTAACTAAGAACCCTGAATTGAAATAAAATAAAAATATTCGTGAATTATCATAACTACTTCAATATCTCTCTTTTTTTTTTTTTTAAGTTCTTATCCACGTAATTTTGTGAATCCGTACCACTCTTGTTCTTCCATTTCTTTCCTTTTTCTTCGGAATCATTCTTTGAATTCTTTGTTCTTTAATTCTATAAAGATTTTTTTTTCAGTATTTTTGGTATTTCTTTCCTTCAAATTTTTTGATGGTAGTTAGGAATTTTGAGTTAGAGAAAATACAATACATAACTTTCAAAATTGAGAATATATTTCTTAGTCAAATGCAGAGCCCTCTCAAGGGGCCATATGGGGCCTAGGCCCCAAAACTCCCCCCTTTGATCATTTTTTTTTTTTTTTGGGATTTGGGAAATTTTCATGGGCCACCTCATTTTGACAATTATTTTCAAAAATAACGTTGTTTTTGTTATGTTAAGTTTTTGTATATATAATTGCCGTTTTTTTTGGTAATTTTCTATTTTTAGGATTAACAGTTATGTTTATGTTTGCAGGTAATCGTGGAGGAGATGATGACGTGTCACGTCATTTTGTGTGTGATACATTATTAACGTTATTTTTGTAAAAACTTACCTAATATAGTATATTCCTAAAAAAATCCCTTTTATTTATTTATTTATTTAAAATAATGTCTATTTTCACAGAAAGAAAAAAATATCAAATTTTATATTTCTAAGTATATCTTCTTTTTATCAATTTATAATTTTTGACAAAGTCCCAAAATAGTTGAGACGGCCGTGGTAATAAACTAAAAATGATTATGCATATAATATAACAATTATAGTTTTTCATTAATTTAATTAAAAAACAAAATTCATTTGACATATATTTATTTTCTGAGTTTGTGTTTAAGTTTCTTATAATTTTTTGGGCCTTGCATGCTCTTATCCTTTGTAGCCAAGATTTTTTCTATTGATTTTATGTTCTCTTTCACTTAGTGATTCTATTAGTATAATTCATTGTTTAAATAGATTCAATCTAAACATTGGATTAAAATTTTGTTGATGAAAAATTTAAACTTGAAAATGAAATATACTCAACTAATAAATTTGTAGCCAAAAAAGGATTGAATCAATTTTCAACTTTGATAAAAGTACATAGCAAATCCTATAAAATGTGGTTTGCCATGACCAACATCTAATCTAGAGATATATATATACAACTAATATAAAGTTATATACATTTTTTTACTTAGTAATGATGTTAAGTAAAGACACTCTATTTTGGACCAAACATCTAAACATAGTATTCAATCCAACCACAATGGCTTCACTACTAGAATCAAGATCCAACAACATCCTTTGACTCATTTCCACTTCATTACTTTGTATGTTCTTCATTAGAGAATGAAGAAAAAGGTCAACACTTTCCACCAAATTCACAATCTTCTTGTTCTTCTTCTCTTCTTTTTGATCATTATATGACAAAGATTTCATCTTTACCACTTTTGAAAGCAATGACCATCCATTTGTTGTTGTTGGAATAGCCAAAATAAACTTGAGAAGAGTCTTCAAAATGGAGATGGTGATTGAGGTTGTTTCTCTTAGTGTTTTTTCAACTATAGATAGATCTTCTAAGCCTTGTTGTTGTGAAGCAATGGATTTAGTTTCCATTCTCTTTAACCCTCCAAGACATTTGGCAATGTCTTTCTTTGCCTTCTTTCTAAAACAAAGATAAGTTTGAATACTTGTTTCAATGCTTGAATCTCTCCCTTTTCGGCGAAAAGCTGATTGAAGACTCTGAACTTGTTCCTTCATTGTTACCATTAAGTCTCTTGCTATGTTGGTTGTGTCAAGCAATGTGATTGAACTTTCCAAGGCTTGTTCAACCACTTTGCCATGTTTTGCTGGGGCCAAGAGAGCTTGTTGGGTGCTCGGCGAGGCGATTAGTTCCTCGACACAACTATACAACTCTGCTAAACCAACCAAGCTAGCTTGAATGGTTTCAAATGCATTAAATGGTGAAGATTGGTATGATTTGAGGTGGTTTAATAAGGCTTCTATTCTCACACAACAAGGGTGTTCCCTAGATGGTAAACTTATGGACCTTAAAGGTTGATTTGCCATCTTTTACTTCTTTTTTCTTTGTTGTTTTGAAGAGTGCTTTGAAATTTGGTTATGAAAAATATAAGCTTTGTTTCAATCTTTATATAGTGGAGAAAAGAAGAAGTAATTAATGATCAATATGGTAATATGACAATGTATAGTGGCATGTGATTCAACCTCTTCCAATGCCTTATGTATCCATTTTGGCCAACAAACTACCACCTTTGATTATTTATTTAATCTTTTTTATTAATAGTTTCATATTTGAAAAAAATTAAACAAAGGGTACAGTCCATTACTCATTTATGCCTCCTTGCCCCCTTAAAAATCAAACCTTTAATACTAATACTAAGGGCATTACTCATTCATGGTCTTTTATTCTTTTTCTTTTTCTTAAAGGTCTAACAACAATTCATGGGGTCTCACTCTCTGTACTCACCACTAATTAAGGCCATTTTTTGAGGTTATAATTCACTACATAGACCATGAATCTAGGGTTTACAAAAAAGCAAGTTTAATGGGGTCACATGAATAATGTTTTTGTTCTAAATTTGAATTAATTTAATCTCAAGTGGCATTGAATTATGCAAACCCTATAAATGTTATCCTAGTAAGAGTCCTATAGGAGACAAGGGGACATAATTAAGTAGATATTCTTGCATTTTTATATATACATTGGAAGTTGATTTTAACCCTTTTTTTCTTTCAAAAATATCATTAAGAAAGTGGCTAGCATTTGGGAGAAGAAACTCATACCCAATATGTCCATTTCTTCAATGTTCAATGTATATTATCTGTGACCCACATATATGATTCTTCTTGTCCCCTATTGGTTTTTACATAAATGTACTTTTTAAGATTAAGAATTAATGTGTTTGGTTTAACAAGAGTGAATCAAGTAAGTTAATTAGTTGAAAAACTAATTGACAAAGTCCTAGTAAGAACAAATTAAGGCACATTGTTGAATAGAGAAGAAGCATTATACATTATTTTTATTAAATTAATATATAAGGCAAATCTATAACATGTGATTGCATTGAATGATGATGAAATTGAACCACGTATTTGTGTCACCATAACCACACCAAGGCCACTCACCCCCCATTCTTCTCATCTATGCCACCATGTGATATAATGGGACCAAAAAAATCATCAATTATGAAAAAAAATATATATATATTTATTTTTTTGACTATTTTTTTTAAGTTATTTTGGATGATGACATTAAAAAAATTACAAATTTATGGATTTTTATATTTTTTTTGTTTAAAAATATAGTTTTTTTTTTTAAAAAAAAAAAGTTATTTTACAAAAAAATTGAAAAAAAAAAAGAAAAAAAATATGGGAAATCAGATAAGAATGTAACCAGAGGTAGAGTAACCAAGTACCTCATCCTATTTTTTTCATATCTTTTAACTTTTAACTAAAATTTTCTCATAAAATAATCTTTTTGAGAAAAAAAATTATATTTTTGCAAACTTATACTTAAAAAATTATAAAAAAAATTAAAAGTTTATGAAAAATTTATCATTTTGCAAGGTGATATTTATATAAAATGTTGAGAAATTACTGTAAATCTATGCTTAGATTATGAAAGAATAAAATAAAGTAAATGTGATTATATTTAGATGTGACTATGCACGGGTTTGGCATATCATTATAAATTCATTATCAAAAGGAATTAAACAAATTAATTAATGATCATGTTGATTATTATTCTGAATAAATAAATCAATATTATTAATGTACATGCATAGCATATGTATCCAACTAATTATGCAATTAGTCATGCATTTCTGGCTTTACTCTTATTATTATACATATAATTTATTTTGAATAATAATACTACCAATTGTAATATTAAAAAAAAACCTGAAAAAATGCATTAAATTAATGCATATGTGAGATATAATTGAATAGTTGAGAACATTTACATAAACATATATACATATAAAAATTGATATTATTGCATTAAGTGACAAAACAAAGAGTAGTGAGTGTGTGTGTGTGTGTAGAGTTTGGAATATATTCTAATTAATTGTTTTTATTAATTAGTGGTATAATTAATTAGAAAGAAAAACACTTGCTTTGGGCGGTTTATATATGGATTGAATTAATTTCATGAATTTAAGCATGCATGAGGCCATTATTATTAATTAATGAAGAAAATTAAAGAATAATCTCACACAAATGGAAGGGTTGGCTCTGCCTGCCTGCCACCACCACATGACTGTAATAGGAATATTAAGCTTAATTCATTTTATTAGGGGATAATGAGTTGCATTGCATGCATGTGAATCAATGGTGTGTAATCTAATGTAACATTTTCATTATTTAATGGAAAATACAGCAACGCATGTGTGTATGGTATGGAATATGTTCCAATTATGTCTTTGGGCTTTAGTTTTACAAAAGCTCACTACTTCTTTTGATGGGCCGGGCCGGGCCCTCTTTCCAAATCAAGATAATTTAATGCAAAAAGAACGTAAATATCATTTTGGACCCTATGTTTGTAAAAGTTATGATTAAACCCCTTTTTTTTTGTAAAATAACAAATTGGATTATGTATTTTCTAAAATAATACAAATGGTATCCTGAACTGATTTTTTTTATTAAAATAAAAGTTAATAATAATTTGATCTAGAGTTGTTATGATAAAACTGAGTACATTTTTGTATTTGTTAATACTAAAAATTGTCATTTAAGTTAGTTATATTAAAAAAAAATTATCAAAAACTGAGCTTATGGTACTATTTTGTACTATTTTAGAAAATAAAAGGTCCAATTTATTATTTTACAAAATAAATGGTCTAATTGGTAACTTTTGTAAAATACAAGGTTTAAAATACTATTAACCCAAATAAGAATAGGATTGTCCCTACTAGGTCAAATATATAGGCCACAAAAGCTTCAAGGGTTCTATCGATCAATTGAGAAATATTTACATAATTCGTGTTGTTGTTCCTTTTAAATTTCAAAAATTAAAATTATAACATGAATTCAATTATACTTTTTCATAATAATAACACCTTTCATTAGCATATAGATCAATACTTAAATTTTCTATAATGTTATGAATCCTTAAATTTCTTTTATAGATTTATTACATTTTTTTCGCACATATTCAATCAATATGGTACAAGAAAAAAGTGAGACTATTGAGATTAAATAATGAATGTCATTATAATATATTCACTGATTTTACAATTGTTTGTCACTACAAAAAAAAAATAGTTACAAGATGTACAAAATGGTGATTACTCTTCTCAAGGGGTAAGAAGATTAAGAAGGGACACTCTATGTTGTATGAGACATCTAAACAAGCAATCTAATCTTGCTTCAAAAACATTAACACAACCATCAACACTCTCCAATCTCTTTTGTACAATCTCAACATCAATCTTGGTGTCATTCTTTCTCATTTGTGTTTGCAAAGAGAATAGAGTAAGATCAACACTGCCCACTTCATTGAAAATCTTGTGTCCTTTGTCTGATGATAAAGGCATCAACTTTGAGATCAATGACCATCCATTGACCATTTTTGGCATAGATAAGAACACAAACATAGCACCAAAGATTGAGATAGCAATATTGCTTAGCTCACTCAACACTTTAGTAACCATTTGAAGTGGTTGGTCATGTACAAAATGGATTGAAGAAATATTATTGTTCTTTTGCATTGTTTTCAATGCTTTAAGGCTCTTGGAAACTTCCTTTCTAGCATTTTTTCTGAAGTTGATGTAGGTTTGTACATTGCTTTCTATGCTCGAATCTCCAACCACCTTTCGTCGCAGTGCTGATTGAAGGGATTGAACGTTTTCTTTCATACCGAGAAGCAACTCCCTTGCAGCGCCACAAGCATCTAATAATCCAATCGACGTGTCGAGCGTCTCTTCCATTGTTTTTCTCGAATGGTTTTGGAGAAGAGCTTGTTGGGTTAGTGGTGAGTGAATGAGTTCTTTAGTAGAAGCATACAACTCTGCCAGAGAAGTCAAGCTAGATTGGATTGTGTCACTTCCAATAGGAGTTTCTCTTGATGAAAATGAGAAATCACATTGAGTTTTGAGCTTGTTTAATTGTGTTTCAATCCCTTGGGACTTGGGATTCAGCCTAGATGGCAAGCTAATTGACCTTGAAGGTTGGTGTGAGCCAAGTTTTGAAGATGAACTTGCCATGTTTGAGACACCACTTAGCTTGAATTGAAAGTGAAATGTGAATAACAATAACTCATTTCAACACTATATATATAGAATTAGTTTAAGTTGATTTTAGGCTCTAATTATGTAGGGTTAACAATGTGGGTCACCATGCCTTTCTTTCTAAAAGATCCTTTGTTACAATTCTAGCCAACAATTTTGCAGCCTATAAATCTTTTATTGGTCTATATGGTTATGACACTAGACCCTTTTTTAAATATTTCTCAAGGAACATTGTGGAGGTAG
Source organism: Cannabis sativa (assembly GCF_029168945.1). NCBI lineage: Eukaryota > Viridiplantae > Streptophyta > Magnoliopsida > Rosales > Cannabaceae > Cannabis > Cannabis sativa. The sequence continues at coordinate 22,679,634 of NC_083610.1, forward strand.
TAATAGCCATATACTTTCTTGCCTCCCCAATCATTATTTCTACTATTATTTTATCATAACCAAAAGTCCAATCATTTCCCTTAAAGATTTTTTATATAATCACAATAGGCTGGCAATAGATTATCAACTAATTTTTATAAAACAATAGCAAGGTACCAAGGTAGATGACCAAGAAGTAAGGAGAAAAGAAAACAATGTAAAAAAAAATGGTGACAAAGTTTGAGACAAGATTTAGCAAAAATCTAACCTTAAGAATCTAGGATTGATGTAAAAGAATAATCAAGGTTCAACTAACCAAGATGGTTGTTTTTCTTTACAAATTCATTTACTAATTCTAACTTTAGTTTTTATATATTTTCATTCATTGTAGACACCAATGCATTAAATTCCGTATAATCAAAGTGTACCACATAAACATTTAGGAATGACAGAGTAGCCATAACCCTATAACAATTGTTTATTAAGAGAGACAAGTAAACACTTGTTATATTATATATCAATATCATCTCTCTTGGAAAACGTTGCTAACCTCTCATCCATTTATATAAATATATATATATATATATATATATTATAGTAACATATATCTTATAAGGTGGGAGAGACCCAGCAAATATTTGGCATCTAGTGAATCACAATAGAGAGTCTAATGATCCTAAGGACTTTTCACATTTTATATCATCACATGCCTCATTTTATAACCAAAATCACAAACCATGATTCTCTTGTCTCCTTTATGTTATATCTCAGTCAGTCATACATACTAGAGAGAAGGGGGGGTTGTACCTAGCAAAGCTTACATAAACATTGTTTAATTGCAAAAATTTCATCATAAACACAATCAAAGCTAACTCTTGTACGGCAGAGATGGTACCTAAATACTCATGTTCTCAGTGTTTTTCCATGCTAATCATTTTTAGTCAACATCTATGAGTTTAAGGGACTAACAAACCAAGATATGAAAACCAGTGAATCTTTTAGAAATAAATGTAAGAGCTTAAAATCTTACAGGATTTTACAACTTTGAGTGAAAGGTGGAACTTGCCTGAGCAATATGATGGAACTTACAGTTTTTATGTGAAGAGAGGGAGTATAGTTTATCCAATGTAATCATATGCTAGTGATTACTGTCTCTAGTGCCAGTGTCCTCACAGCTGTGCTAGTAGTCTTAATCATCATCATGGCATCAAGACTTTTTATATTTTGGATCATGATCCTTAAAGCCTGTGGTTTGCTTCTGCTGCAGCCCATCACTGCCCCATTAGAAAATAATTGTAACAGTTCAACTTCTAGTTGTTGCAAACTTGCATTTGCAGCTAGCTAGCTGGGCTCCAATCATGTCTAGACAGAATTGGCCTTTGGCATTTTCATACACATATGATATAACTGCATCTTTTCACCAGGAGTAGAAGACAATAGTTGACATCTTAAGAAAACAAAAGAAGTTCCTACAAAAGACCCAATATTCAAGTATTAATGGCTCCAAACAACGACATGGACATAACTCGTGAATAGAACTAAGTTCAAGGTTATATATTAGATGATCCTGTCTTGTTAAGTTTGAAGCAAGTAAATAGCATCATAACAATATTTTGATCTTTGTTTAACCACTAACTTTCAGCCTTTCCAAGTAGTTCGAAATTATGATTACCTAAACTTTTAAAATGAATAACAAAGTCATGAAATAATGACCAAGTTGTGAACTTCGTAAATTCTTTAAACAAGAGTTTATATAAAATACCATTTACATAACATGGCTTTGTTCTGTAGCTTTTTTCAAACCCTTGAGTGTAACCTCCAGTGTGGAGAAAGCAACAACATCAGTCAAACTTTTGCTCTCAACCGCATAATCGAAAACTTCATAAGCCTCTGCAATCTTACCGTGCCTGCAAAGTGTCCTAACAAATGCAGCATAAGCAGCTGTCTCAAGCTGCATCCCACCTTCTTTCATTGACCTATACAATTCAATCCCTTTCTCCAAAAACCTTGACTTACAAAACCCATATAACAAAGTATTATAAGTACATGAATTAGGAGAACAACCCTTGTCTTCCATTTCCTCCAATAACGCAAATGCCCCCAAAGCATCCCCTTCCCGGCATAGCCCATTCATCAAAGAAGTATAAGTTACTACATCAGGGAAATGACCCATCTCAGCCATGATACTCAAATACTTCCTAGCTTCCTTAGCTCTACCCGATTTCGATAACCCAAAAATCAAAGTATTGTAAGTGACAAGATCAGGCTCAATCCCATTCTCCTTCATTTTGTTATAAACCCCAATAGCCTCACTCCCTTTACTAACCATACAATAACCTTTCATAATAGTATTATAAAGGAAACAATCAGGCTTAAACCCTTCCTCAGCTAAAACCCCTAATAACCTAGTGGCTTCCCTTAAATTCTTGCTATTACATACATTGTCAATCAAAATAGTATAAGTAACAAGATCAGGCTTAACACTAAATTCAGTTCTCATCTCATAAATAAAATCATAAACAGTACTAAGTGTCCTGAATTTGCATAATTGTCTAACGAGAAAATTATAAGTGAAAGTATCAGGTACCGCGTGCTTCAAAGATAACTCTTTTACAACTTCAATGGCGTCCTCAATTCGACCCACTGAACAGAGAGCTCGTACGGCGATATCAGTGGTGACTTTATCTGGGTTTGACCCGTCGTTGACCATGAGATTTAAGGTTTGGTGAACAGGGGCGAGAGAAGAATCCGATGCTTTACAGGACTGAATTAACAATATGTGGTAAGTGGATCGATCGGGGGAAAAGGAAGGATGGGTTTTGCTCATGTGGCGGAGAAGAGAGATTGAATCGTTGATGGTGGAGATTGAGGCGTAGGATTGGAGGAGGGAGTTATGGAATCGCTGGTCAAGAGGGGATCTTGCGGTGGTGATAATGGTGTTGAAGAGATTCTTGGCGTCTGAGAGATTGGGGGATTTGAAGGGAGCTGGTGATTTGGTGGGTTCGGTAGAGTCATTGGGTTTTCGAGTTGTTCTGGCTGAAGGTCTGGACTTTGAGGGTCTGTTGTTGGGTATGGGGGATTGAGATTCGGCCTGAACTAGAGGAGATGATAGTTTGAGCTGTGCCGATCCAACAGCAGAGCGAAACGATGTTGGGAATTTTCCCATCTTCTTCTTCTTCTTCTTGTCCGAATCGATTTCGTCTCTTCTGGTTTTTTTTATTTTCAGTTTCGAGCCCTAAGCAAGGGTTTTAGGGTTTTAGGGCAGGAGAATGAGGAAGACATAATAAACGACATGTCGTTTATGATAATAATAAACAAGATGTCGTTTACTTTTTTTTTTTTTTTTGGATAAATTTGATTTTTGCCTTTTAACTTTGACGTATATCAAATAATGTCACTTGAACTTTTTAAGTCGTTAAAAATTTTTCTTAAACTATAGAGATTGTTAGATTTAAGGAATTTTGTCTAATTTTACTAAAAAAATCTAATATGGATGAAAATTTTGATAGCACAATTTAATACATGTCAAAATTTAAAAGACATGATTTAATAGATATCAAAGTTTAAGGACACAATTTAGTACATGAACAATTGCTATATTAGCAAAATTAAATTAAATTAGATAAAAATTCTTAAATCTAACAATTTCAATTTTTAACAATTTAAAATATTCAGCAGTATAATTTAATAGGGACAAAAATTTTAATTAGTCTTAAATAATATTTATTAATTTGGTATAGAAAAGATAATTTTTTAAAAAAGTTTTAGCCTTTATTGTTTTGTTAAATGATTTTCACACTTGGAAATTTTACAATCTATCTCCTTATTTCATCCAAATAGGATATATATGAATATGAATCTTGATCAAAAAGGAGTTTGATAACAATCCCATAGCTAATTCTAAAAAAAGCATAGAATGATTCACAATAGTAAAAGAATAATTAATCTTTCTTTATTTCATTCACTAATAATAAGTTAGCTAGCCAATGGAGATTTATTATCAAATTAATATTAGTTCTCTTATAAATCATATATATAGTCACTCACTCATTACGATCCATCTCCTTATTTCAATTAATCCAAAGAGGATATATATATACAGTTAGAGAACATATATGATTATGAAATATCAAGCAAAAGGACTTTGATTGTAACAATCCAAGTTAGGTCCATAGCCAATTCTAAAAATATCACAATATCTCTTGTAGAATCCAATCCTACTAGCCACCCTATCATCTCGGCCATGACCACATTCAAGGCCACCATTGATGATGTTGGTAATGACACCAAAACCAGGGGCTCTCCCGGCTGATCGGTCACTCTGGGATGGTGACCACGGCCCTATGATGACATCGTGGCTCGATGGCTTGTTACCCTGTGGAGTCATCCCGAACCATAATGCTGTCTTAAAAGACACCACTGCATATGTGCCCTGGATCGTTTATAAAAATTGAGAACTATAAAAGGTACTACTAGTATCTAGTACTTTTTTAATGTAATACTACTATTAATGTAATTAAGTAAGTATTGGGTCTTATATAATTTAACAAAATAACTTTTAAGGAATACCATTAAATAATCGTTGAGCATTATTTTATAAAAAGTGTTAAGCACTGCTAGTTATGGTTATAAGTCTTGGTTGGCTAGACTTTTAAAAATTGTTTTTAAGTTTCTGAAACTTTAAAAATACTTCTATTGTTGGGGTAAGCTCTAAAGAGCTCTTTCACAAAAGCTAGCTTTGGTAACTTTCTCAAGAAAAATTTCTTAAGTTTTCAGAAGTAAAAGTTCAGCCAAACAAAACTACGATTATAAATAATTAAGTGTATACGTATTGAGTTAATTGGATAGGTCCTCTGCCGTAATAGGTTTTTCGAGGAGGACGGTCTTTTGCTACTCTCACAAGGCACACTTTGATTCTTTTCCCTCACAAAACAATAACCCAATGTGTATGGACCGTCTGCTGCACTTGCTCATCCTCCTGTAAATATGAACATTGTTAAATATCACTATTGGTTTGTGAATGCCTAGTGATGTTACATAAGAATTTTTAAATTAAAATATTAAATTATCAAAACTTATTACACTTACAATAATATAATACTTTGTGATTGTGATAGTGGTAAGCATTCTTAATACATTTTAGTATGTTTATATTAAATTAAACTTATAGTATGTATTATAGGATAATTTGTTAGTGTGATTTAATATCAAATTGTTAAATAGGTGTGTCACTTTTTAGTTAATTAGGTGATCGTGTTGTAGTTTTTCATGAGAGGTTTGACCAAGAAAGGCAGAAATTTCTGTTTTACGAGTGTGATCATCATTGACAATTGGTTGTGCAGTATTGAGGTGTGGAGCCCATTGGGGCACAATACTCCTCCTCTTTATTTCCCACATTGCTCACCCAAGCCTCCTCCATCCTACCAACAACAACATAATAAATACAATCTTACTCTAGCTTACAACTATGAGTTTAACAATTATTTTGTTTATGATTTAATGCACAATTATGGTTTTTATTAGGGCTGTACAAAAAAAAATTGTAAACCGCCTAAACTGAATAACCTGTCTAAACCAAACCGAAAAAATCGATAAAAATTACAAACCGAAATAACCCGAAAAAATTATAAACCGCCCAATCTGTTAATTGGGCGGGTTGAAAATAGGTCCAACCCGCCCAATTAAACCGACCAACCCGATTTTGCACTATTATTTTTTTAAAAAACTTTTTATAGTTTTTATTATATATAATATAAATGATTAAATATATAATAATATAAAGTTATATACTTAATTATTAGTTTTAAAGTCATATATATGGTATTGTATTTTGGTGGAATGTGATTTTTTTTAAATTGACCGTATACATGTTATAATAATATAAATTATAGTGGCTACAAAATTATTTTTTATTTTTTATTTTTAATTTCAATAAATTTTTGCAGTGCGTGGATTTTCTAATATCTCAAACAAATTTTAGTTTATTTTTTTTTCATAATCGCATTTGTTGTAGCTATTTAAGACCGTTTGTAATTTTCAAAAAATTTCAAATAATTTAGAAGTTGTTTGGCTGTGTTTTCAGTTTTTAATTTTCAAAATTGTGTTTTTAAAAGAGTGAATAGAAAATAGTTTTTTATCATTTTAAAAATTTAATGGTGTTTGACTCAGGTTTTTTGAAATTAGTTTTAATATTTTTTTACTAAAAAAACCAAAATTCTACACCGTACCATGATATGAACCCATCCAACCCCAGACCGAACCCCGACCCAGACCCGAACCCGATCCCAGACCCTAAATCCAAACCCGAACCTGGACCTGGGCTCGCTCGAACCTGGTCCAAGAACCGGACCTGGGTTGGCGTTCGAGTTTGGTTTCGGGGTCCGAGTTAGGGACGGAGTTCGGGGTTCGAGTCAGGGCGGGGTTTGGAGTCCAGGTCTGGGGTCGTGGTTTAACGGTTTGGGGTTCGTGATTCAAGTCTAGGTCTGAGTCTGTGTCTGGGGTCTAGGTTTGGGTTTGGGTATGGGTCTGGGTTCGGGTTTGGGTCTAGGTCCGGATCCAGTCTAGTTTTGGGTACGGGGTTCAAGTTTGGGGTCGGGTCTGAGATCTGGGTTCGGGTTGGGGTCTAAGGTCTATGGTCTAAGTTTAGGTCCAAGTCGGGGCTCAGGTCCGTGTTTGGAGTCTGGGCTGAGTCGGGGTTCGGATTCAAGGCTCATAATTTTAATATCATGGTTTGTAAATTGTTTAAGCATACTCTTTGATTAGACAATGATTTTTTGTTTTTTGAAAGAAACAATATACTTTGTAACTCAATTTTAGTGCAATATTAATATAATATCTCGTATTCTTGAATAAAAAAATATTTTTTTTTTATCTTTTTTTAAATTAAAAATTCAGTCTCATCAAGACTTGACTACGTAGTAGTAATGATTTATTTATAAGAGTTACAGTACTACTCCATTGAAAGACCATAATTATAATCATCACTTAATTAAAATCACTATAGTAATAGAATATTAACTAATTAAAAATTACAACTAGCTAGTATGTAATATAAATGAACAGCTTGAATATTGTTAACAAAAGCTCAAAGAGTAATAATAATTTGTTCATAATTTTTTTATCATCGTCATCATATGATAAATTTAGAATATAATACCATTATTGGAGTTGTTGACCTTGTTCCTAAGAGCAAATTTCTGAACCTTCCCAGTTGGATTAAGAGGCAAATCTCCAAATATAACAACATTTGGAACCATATAACTTGGCAAATTTCTCTCCTTACAAAACTCAATAATATCTTGAGAACTAATAGCATTACTAGTATTAGTATTCTCTATCTTCAACTTGACAAAAGCGCAAAGACTACTAATATTTGATGAACATTGCTCATTAGCATCATTAGTTTCTTTGCACAATCTTCTTCCAACCACAGCAACCGCCGACACAAGAGGATGACACAATAGCACAGCCTCAACCTCGAGTGTGCTCACAACATGGCCTTCTCTACTTATCACAACATCCACGGCTCTATCTTTCATTTCTACATACCCATCTGGGTGCCTCACTCCGACATCTCCTGTTCTATACCACCCTTCTTTGAAACCACTATGAGTTTCTTTGTTATTATGATTAGGGTTTTTTACATACCCAGACATCAAAGTATTTCCTCTTAACATGATCTCGCCAATTGTTTTCCCATCTTTTGGAACACTCTCCATGGTTTTTGAATCTTTTACATCGAATCCTTCCATTGTTATAACACTACTCCTTAAACGTTGGTCGTGTTTTGCTTTTACATTATCATTAGGTATCCATGGTTCGATAATAATTGGACCAAGAGCCTCAGTCATACCATAACCGTTGCTTATGTTAAACCCTAGCTCGCTCACCTTCTTCATAACATGCTCACACGGGAGTGTTCCTGCAACCACAAGCTCCACTCTCGATGATAATGGCTTATTATTTTCCGATGCTTTAGCCAGAATGCTCAAAAGGGTAGGTTTCCCACACAAGTGAGTAACTTTGTGTTGAGTAATGGCGTCGAATATGACATCTGCGGAGATGTCATTGTTTCTAAGGCAGACATTGGTTCCACCAATGGCTGCAATCGCCCAAGGAAAACACCAACCATTGCAACGAAACATGTCTACTGTCCATAAAAAGACAGTAGCATGTCTAGTAGTACTAGTAATAGTACTCCTAGCCATGCCCATGTTGATAATATTTGCCATGGAGTTGAGATACACAGCTCGATGGCTATACACAACTCCTTTAGGGTTTCCTGTGGAGCCTGAAGTGTAGTTCACTGAGATTGGATCGCGTTCATCATTTGGTCGTCGTACTATCTCAAACTTATGAAGATGAGGTGGTGGTGCTAACTCAAGCAATTGGTTATAATCCAAGGAACCTTGTGGCAAATTAAAAGATGAAGAAGAAGATGATGAGGATTGTATATTAGGTGGAATAAGGACAAGGGTTGGTGGTGGTTGATGGTTATTAATATGATTATGATTTTGTGTGAGAGAGTGCAATGCTTTAAGAACAAGATCAAGAAATTGGTAGTCAACAAAAATGAATTTAGGATTTAGTTGGAGAAATATGTTGGCTAATGTGGTATGATCTAGGGTGTAATTAAGAGCAGAGAGGATTGCACCTGCCATTGGAACCCCAAAGTGTAACTCGTAAAGAGCTGGAATGTTTGGTGCAATGGCAACCACCTGCGCCCACATCCAATTCAACAGAAATCAATTAACTACTATTTATATACATAAAATATTATATAATTAGCTATATATCAATTACCTAATTAAGCCCCCAAAACATCAACCTCTTTTTTTTTTGTTTTACTAAAAACAATTACTTAATTTTAGTTCTCAGCATGTGTCATAATGACCATCTAAATATAGAGATAAAGAGCATTATTATATGATATTAAGGTGTTTAATAGTATTATGAAGTTATGCCTTATAATTAGTTAAATATTATTTAATCTTTATGTAAAATAAGTAAGACTAGATATTAAATTGTACTAATAATAATAATCTCATTAAGGTTGTTAGGTACTATGGGCAAGGCCGGTCCTAAAATATAGTGAGTCATAAAAAAATATTTTTGAGCCTTTTATTTAAAAAAAAAAAAATTGTAATATTTTCTAAAATTAATAAGAATAGACACAAACATAGCCCGCTATATACTCAAAACAAGATTCGAGTGATCTTTACATTTGTTTGTAGTAGTGCCTAAAACTATTATGAAATATTATATCAATCATAATTTACTAGGATGTTAAATACTTTAAAATACTAAATAATAATATTTTTAAATTAAAATTAAATTCACATGACAATATAATAATAATAATTTTAGAGAGCACTAATACCTAATAATAATACTCCCATTACTTCAAATGAATAAGAACATGTGGGTACGTACATTCAGAGTCTAAAGGTAATAAAATAGCATTAATTGTGGTCCTAAATTGGAAAATGGTAAAGAGGGCTTTTTCATCAATTGGATGTTGTGTCAAAAATTTATTACATGCATGTGCACCCAACTTCAAAATAGGGATTTGCACTTCTCTTTCAAAAAAAAAAAAAAACTACATTTAATTATCATGTAAAAATAGTCAAAGGAAAACATTCTTAATAACCAAATGAATATATATATATATTTTCAGATACTAATAATTCTTATATATTATTTTGTGGTTGGTTAGTAATATTTTTTAAATTAAAATTATTATATTAAATTGTATGAGACTTAATATAATTAATTGAACTAATAGTAATATTAACACATAAAAAAAAATACTAAACACTGCTAATATCCTTTAGTATTTCTTATACATTTTCCTTATAAATATAAATATAAATAAATAATATATCCACTAATTAATTATGCATGGCATCGTGGGAATTAATAATTAAAGCGTAAAAGGAACTAAGGATATAAATATATAGAATATTTGTGACAATGATATTCAAATTTTATTTAATGGTTGCACTTTAATATTTAATTTCTTTTTTTCAGTAATAATATAAAAAATTTAGTTGTTAAACTAATATTGTAACAAAATATTAATTTTTGTATTATGACCAGAAAAAATATAAATACTATGCAAACAACTAAAAAGATTTAAGTATTGGCCGTACATCAGTTTCTCAGCTGCCCCCATTAATCTCTATATGGTCCTATTATATATACAAGATTGGCCAGCCTTGACTAATAATGGGTTAAGAAATTTTTTTATGTATATTATATTTAAAATAAAATAAAATGTGAGTATTATTGAACCAGTGTTCATAAAAGTTTTTAAAAATGCTAATTTTTAATAAAATAAATATATATATTTTTGTGCATTATTTATATATATTATATATGTAGGGATCTGATTTTGTACCGTGATGTACTTTTACGGAATGTGTTCCGTGGTACATTAAGTGGGTCTCAGAGTACATTAAATGAGTGTCAGGGTACGTTTATACTTTTTAACCCTAATTACCCCTAGATCAATCTCAGCCGTTAGATGAAATAACTCCCTCATCTGAGGGCTGCCGTACATCACGGATTACAATGCGTGAAAATATAATAACAGGACAAAATCATATCCCTATATATGTATATAGAATAATTTTATTAGTGAAAAATTGGTATAAAGATAATATAATATACGTGACGTGACTGCGTTTGATAGCATCTTTAATTTGACAATGCATATCATCATGATCTTCATCAAACAAATAAAAAGACAATATGCATATCATGATATATATTTTTCGTGGGGCCTATATATATATATAAATTTGCATTGTTTAATTAGGAGTTTTAGTTAATTGGGACTGATTATATTTATATAAATACATATCTTTAAGCCAAACAGCCAATGATATAATGATACGTACGATTAATTTCACTTATTTTATTTCTTTAGAAAATATTATTGAGAGAGAGAGAGAGAATATTCATATTTGTAATATGCTCAATTCCATGGAGTAGTAGCTTAGTGCGTTTCACTTTCACCTAGTCAATTATATAAATATATATTTGTTTATACATAGAGATGACTTAATAAAATAATATATACTTTCTTTTATAAAAATACAAACAAGTTAAAAGTCACAAAAGCGTGTTTCACTATGATCAGTTGAATTATGAAAAATGAGTTACCTTTTAAGATTAATAAATTTGACTCTACCTATATATATATATATATATAAATATTTATGATATGATCTATATATATATAGGTGCATGCATGCATGCATGTACACATGTTCTAATTTTACTTATTTTAGGCCACAAATATCGGCCCTAAAGACACGCAACTATATATGCATGATGATGATGATATATACTTTGATATGTCTTGATGATGATTTGTCTTTGTTTAATTAATGTTTTTTTGCTTTTTCAGAAATTATATGTTAAAAATAAAAGACATATATATAAAACTATTAAAATAAAAAATTTGACCAGGTTGCACATATATATATATATTAATGTAATAATAAAATGTTGTAGACAAGACAGATCATGATGATATGATAGATCTATATATGAAGACTTTTCATTACGCGTAGCTCATGAAAAACCTTTTTACATATATATATACATGAGAAAGAGAATTGATACAAAATATTATCCTTCTTCGCGGTGATATTATTATTATTGTACGTAATTAACTGTAGTAATATTCATTTGAGAATTACTAAAAGTACTAAATTACTTAGTATTTATTGTCATAGCCTTATTAATATAATTGAATATATCAAGTCTCATATAATTTTAAAAAATAATTTATAAATAATATTACTAATTAATTGAAATGTGCTAATATATATTACATGATCTCTATATATATATAGTCTAGTCAATAGGGACAAAAGAGTTATAATAAATATCTTATAATATAATATGTCCTATATATCTACATTAATATACATACATAAATAAAAATCATATATACCATCATCATCATATCATCAAAAGTAGACCTTGTTATATAAATTCATGAGTAGTAGCTAGATCATTTCATCGTTATATATAAAATATGAAAGAGAAAGTAATATATATATGTATAATATTGACTTACAAGATCATGGGGAGAGATTCCTAAATGGATGAGAGCATAAGAGAGTTGAAGAGATGTTCGATGAGTTTGAGACCATGAAAATGAGATATTATGATCATAATCAATTATTGAAGTTTCATCTCCAAAAACATCTCCTGCTCTTTCTAAGAAGCTTATTGGTGTTAAACCTATGTAATTTTCTGATGATGATGACCACTCCATACCCTTTATTATATATACCTTTATATATATATATATATATATATGATGCTCTTCTCTCCTTTTCTCTTGATCGAATAATGATCTCTCTGGTACTAATATACCACAATTTGTAAGTCTTGGTCTTTCTTTTTCCCAATATATAAGCATATAATGTTAGATAAATTAATAATAAATTCAACATTTATTGCTATATAACATACAACACAATAATAACATATAATAATTAAGTATGCGTACTTAATTGATCCATAACAATTACCATAATTTCATAATGCAATACTATCAAATAAGTCTTCCTCCCTAGATCTCTAAATCAGAAGCAATTTATTTATCTGATTATCAAAAGTATATACAATTGTGATGAGACAATATATATTTATAGAATTAGGAAGGGGACTTAGCTACATATATAGCCCTAGTTGGACTGAGCCCTGTTCATCAAAAGTTTCAGTTAAAGGGCCTATTCTGCTTCACCTAGACTTTACACATAGTAGCTAAGCTCATTAACTATTGACCACCAACAATATGGGCTAATACAACAAAAAACTATCCAATCAACCCAAATTTTAATAAAACCAATAAAAGTTAATGGAAAGTTACCAAAATACTGGGTTTTAAACAAATGTTTACAATTTTACTGTTACACGGTAAAAATTACTTTTATACTGCCCTGAGCTTTTTTTTTCTTTTATATTGTAGACACCGAATATCAAGAATAATGTCTCCATCTTCCATACCCACGCACAGAACTACCATAAAAATACGAACACACCTGGAAAATAACCATTAATTTCGGTGAGATTGAACAAAAATAGTGAAAAATAAATAATAATCATGGCATAACAACGGTAAAACAACACTAAAACAAATAAAAAAACAAAAAAAGATTAAAAAAAACCAAACATCTTATGCACAACATTAACACCATATGCAATAGCGTCTATATTTACAAGCTCAGTCTTGAAAAATCAGAATAAAAAAAATACTAAAAAAAACCTAAACCAACACAAAATAAATGTAAAACAATGAAGCAAAAATAACCACTTAGAAAATCATAAAAAAACCACACACCTCAAAACCCTTTTGTCAGTGAGCTCGTCAAATGTATTTATAGGAGAATAAAAGTAAAAAAAACCACAAAAATAACCAATAGAAAAAGAAGAAGAAATGTATTTATAGATTCCATCTTCCAAACCTACGGACAGATCCACCACAGCAACACGAGAACAACTGAAAAATAACCATTAATTCTTGCGACATAGAGCAAGAACACTAAAATCGACATGAAATAAATAAATTATAACAAAACAAGCATAAAACAACACTAAAACAAATAAAAAAAATAAAAGAAAAAAAGAATTAAAAAAAACTAATCATCTTCTGCACAACCTCACACTAGATGCAATAGATGTTAAATTTGCAAGCCCAGTTCTGAAAAATCAGAATAAAAAAATAACACGCTTATTTTTCTAAAAAACGTGACTGAAAATTTTAAAAATTAAAGAAAAAAATAAAAACAAGATGAAGAAGAATTAGAACTGGACAAAGAAATCAAATAAAAAAACATATATTTGTTAATGGAGAGAAAGAGAGAGCTTTTGATGAAAAAGAGAGTGATAGATTATGGCAAAACAATCGTAAAACAACACTAAAACAAATTAAAAAAAAATAAAAGAAAAAAAATTAAAAAAAAAAAACTAATCATCTTCTGCACAACCTCACACCAGATGCAATAGATATTAAATTCGCAAATCCAATTCTGAAAAATCAGAATAAAAAAATAACACTCTTATTTTTCTCAAAAACATGATTGAAAATTTTAAAAATTAAAGAAAAAAATAAAAACAAAATGAAGAAGAAGAAGAAGTGAACAAAGAAATCAAATAAAAAAACATATATGTTTTTTTAAAACATAAAAAAATATATATGTTAATAGAGAGAAAGATAGAGTTTTTTTATGAAGAAGACATTGATAGATTTTGAAACAAAAAAAAAAAACCCTAAAAGAAGAAAATGAATAAGGAGAGAAAATAATGAAAAGTAATAAAAAGTAGTGTAGGGTCTGATATACTTATCGTCAAAATTAAATTAAATGAAAAGAATAAAAAAATAATGTCACAGATGTGACAATATCAAGTCAAGTCAAACTATTTTTAAGAATTTAAAATATAATAATAATAAGACATCCAAACTATCAAGTTTGTGTTAAAAATAAAACAAATTTTTTTTAATAAAAAAGCAGTATATTAGTATAAAAATAAAACAATAAAAATGTAGTAAAAATCAAGAAATAGTAATTAAAATTGAAATAAAATTGAAAAAACAATATAGGGTGTAAAATTTCTAAAATTAATGTAAGTCTAAATAAAAATTCTAACATATAAATATATATTATATTATATATATCACGATATATATTATATAAGGGAAATTTGATTAATTATGCATTTATTAGACCAATTTTTTTTTTGTAAACCTAAACTATCCAACATTGGTAGAATATTTCATTTTTTCCTAAAACCCCATTCTCTCTCTCTCTCTCTCTGTGTGTGTGTGTGTGTGTAAACACGCACACGTAGGAGCACACAAACGACCCACAACCTTAGTTCTTTCTCTCCACGACCACCATGACCACAGACCCAAGGACCCACGGACTCAATCACCACTGCATGCGGACCCAACGACTTCTTCATCAACCACGGCTTCACTATCAACAATGTTGTCAAAGGAATAAATTATATAATTAATGTTTGTTATTTGTGAGTAGATGTTAGATTTAAGGTCGAAAATGACCAGATTTGAGTTTTAGGCTAAAAACTTATTTTTTGTCAGGCCCGATGGTGGTCCGATAGTGGTCTGATGCCTTCCTGTTGTTAAAATGAGTAAAAGTTGAAGACGAAGGTCCGATGGTAGCTCGATGATATGATCCGATTGGGTCTAATGGTGGCACGATGCCTTCCTCAAAAGCTTAATGAATGGAGCTTAACATCTATAAATGTAGATATGGTCCAATAGTGGTCCGATAGTGGTCCGATGGTCACCTGATGCTACTTTTTTTATGTACAAAAACATTAAAAAAAATTGGTAGCAGATATGGTCTAATGGTAGTCAGATGGTCACTTGATGCTACTTTTTTATGTACAAAAATATATATATATAAAAAAAAATTGGTAGAAGATATGGTCTGATGGTGGTCCGATAGTAGTGCTACTTTTTTTTTATGTACAAAAACATAAACAAATAATAATAAAAAAAAGTTAGCATTGGGCCACTATTGGACCCCACCAGACCTAATTGTTTTTTGTGTATTATTTAGTTTTAGTCCGATGTGATATAAATTGGGAGAGTAATTTGGAAATAACATTAACGTTGACATAGATTACAAATATTGATAATTATAAGTTTAGAAAAAAAAAACATTAAGATTATATAAGTATATTTAGTCAAATTTCCCTTATATAATAAGGAATAAAAAAATATTGAATAATTCAATAAGCGCCTACCAAAGTGTCTTACGTGAGCCAAAAAAAAAAACTATGGTACCGTTTGGTAACACTTTTTAATCAGTTTTTTGTTTTTAAAAGTAGAAAAGTGAAAATATTTTTCAAAAACATGTTCTATAAAACTGTTTTTACTTTTCAATTTTATAATTACTAGAAATTAAAATTTTAAAAACAAAAAAATCACTTTCAATATTTTTTTAAACAGTTTTTTTTATTCTTAATCAATCTTTTGGATTACGACCAGACTCGGATCCAAATACCCTCCCAACGGTCCTGGCGTTGAATCCGGCTTTTGACTTGAACTCGAATTCGACCCCGGACCTAGACCCGACTTAAATAAAATTAAAAAATAAAAATAAAAATGAACTTTACAGAACACACTTTTGTTTTCTGTTTTTAAAATTGAAAAACAAAAGTGGTTACAGAACGCATTTTTGTTTTTCAAAAATAAATTTTTTAAAAACAAAAATTTTACTTTCATTTTGTGATTAAAAAATTAAAAAATAAAAGTATTACCAAACGACACCTATACATCTGTATACTTTATTACCTTTTTCTTTTATAAATAATTTAAATTAAATTGGTGTATATTTGTACGTATATGTATTGGGTGTATATTACATTTTACTGTACATACTTTTCATTCCCATTTCCCATTTATATTATATTTTATATTTATAGATGTTAAGTTCTATTTATTAAGCTTGTCTGAAAAGTATTTAGGGACAAAAATTATAAATAGTCTAAAATATGTATAAATCTTTCTTGGGCATTTTACAATTTTGTATACATTATTTTAATTAATTACAAAATATGTGCAAAAAAACTTATTATCATTTTCTCATACACTTTTATATATAATTAAAAACTTTTTTTCAATTTTTTTTATAATATATATATGGTAATAATTATTGATTAGTATATATATGGTAATATTGGTTATGTTTTTTTTTTTATATTTACAATTATAATAAACATACTAATAATATAAAACATTTTATATATGTGTTTATTGGCTATGTTTATTTTTATGTTTACAATTATAATAAACATACTAATAATATAAAATATTTTATATATGTGTTTATTTTATTTTCTATTAATTAAACATACTAATTTAATAAACAAAATAATAATATTCACATAAGTTTATTATATCACTCTACGTGTGTTATGTTTATTTTTTTAGTAATTTTTTAGAAAATAAATAATATATATAAAAAATTGTTTATCTTTATCTTTTTCTTTGTTTATTAATTGTGTCGTGTTTATTTTTTTTAATTAAATAATTTTTAGAATTTATAGAGTTATGTTTGTTTATTTATTTTTTGATGTAAGAATTATACTTCAATAGAAAACTCGTTCACTAACTCATTAGAAAATAATCAATATAAAGAAACAATAGAAAGAAAATATACTTATTTTAGTATAGTATAAATTGACTATGTCTATTTTTATGTTTACAATTATAATAAACATACTAATAATATAAATACTTTGTATATATATGTTTATTTTGTTTTCTATTTATTAAACATACTACTTTAATAAACAAAATAATAATATTCACATATGTTTATTATATCACTCTACGTGTCATGTTTATTTTTAGTAATTTTAAGTATTGATTTATATTTATATACATTAATGTTTATAATTTTGATATTGTATTTTATTAAAAAAAATCTTATTAAATTATAATAATTCATACTAAAATAGATAATAAACATTTATCTTTTAATAAAAAAATATTTAACTTGTTTATTTTTATAAATCTGTTTAATTAATTTTACGAAATTGTTTATTTTGAGGTTTAATAAACATATTAAAAATGTATGGTTTCATGTAATAAGTTTTCAAAATGTATAAATTTTTAAAATATTTTTTTTTTGCACATTTTTTGTAATTATTTTGTTTTTGTTGTACATTTATGAAAAAACCCCATCTTTCTTTTTGTTTTTTAATTCAAATAACAAGTACAATTTCATGTTTGTGTTATGGCATCAATTACGTAATTAGTGAATTCATTGCATTTAATTAATAAAGACTTGTTTTTTTTTTAATTATTGTATGTTTATGTCAAATGAAGACGACTATATATTATTAATAAAATAATGAGTATTAACATTAATGTCAAAGGTTAATATATAATACATAAATTTTTTTGACTTTTTATACAACCACATATATAAATTTAATAGGGTTTGTTCACCATATTTAATATTTTTGGTTTATTTAAATTTGATCCAATTAATTCTAATTTTATAATATTTATATTAGATGTTAAATTGAATCAGTTATATCTATATAATTATTAGTTTAATTTGGAGGTTATCTAATAATATTTTAGATTTAGTATTTTTTAGATTAAATCAGATTAATCTAATATTTTAAATTTAGTTTGTATTGTATTTAATTGGATCAATTTAATCTAAAAAAAAAAGTAAAATCTTTAACGTTAATTTTCATATATATATATTAGGTGATTGTTACGTGCCAAGCCACGTAGTGTTAGTTTTATTTAATATTTTAGTTTTTTATTTTAATTAATAATTAAAATAGTATAATTATTTGAATGATTTGTTTTATAAAAATAAAATATGTGTCAGTATATTTAGTAAGTAAAACATAGTTGTGTTATAATAATGTATGTTATTAATAGTAAAATGTACATTAATCTTCTAATTGAAAAAAGTTCTATTATCTCATTTCATATCTAATACTACACAACTATATAATTATAGACTTTTCACATTCTTTGCAAATTACTAATAAGCACCAATAATATTTTTATATTCTAATATTTTTAAAATAAGCACAAACATATAAGGTAAATACTAATTACAGCCCATTTCATCTTCTTTTTATTTTTTTAAGCCATTTTATCTTTTCTAGGTAATTACAAAGGGGCAACTCATATACTGTCTCACATTTATATTATCTTTTCTAGACATTTTATATATATTTTTCTTTTTTAAAAAATAAATAAAAAAAATTATTAATATTCTTTTTTAAAATAGGTTTGTTAGAGAAATATGTGGCTAAGATGATTTTTTAATTTAAAAAAAGATTATTAATATATTTTTCTTTTTTAAAAAATAAATAAAAAAAATTATTAATATTCTTTTTTAAAATAGGTTTGTTAGAGAAATATGTGGCTAAGATGATTTTTTTAATTTAAAAAAAGATTATTAATATTTAAAAGATTGTTTGATTTTTTGGGTTTAATTATTGGGTTTATTTATTAACGGGAGATCAAACCTAATCGTTAAATTTAACAGAATATTCTTTTATTTTTTAAGTATATTCTGTTAAACCAAATGCCGTTAGATAGACACTTTTAATATATAAAGATATATATATATTACATACAGTAATACAAAATTTAATTACTCATCTAAATTAAATGAAAATACTTATTAGTTTGATTGAATATTAGATGTATTGGATTTTTAGACACTCCATCTAACATCTGATTCGATTCAATTAGATATTCAAAAATAATATCAAATTTTATATGATCACAATTGAATATTTAATACTTGGCAATCAATTATAATTGAATTAATCAATTGTCATTGGATTGGATCGTATTATACACACCTCTATATATATATAAACAAACGACATAATAGCTAGTTGTAAAAAAATTGTCTAGGGCACAATTAATGTAACACCCTAACTATCTTAGGCGTATTACGTGATTTTTAAACGTACTGTGCAGCTCGTTGCTAATCAACGAGGTTTATGGAAAAACGTGATTAATTAAAATTTTGCTTTTTCATTAAACTTATAAACCATTTTACAAAAGTCTCGGGATCCCGATTTATAAAAATATTTACAAACGTTTTAACTGTTTAACTTTTACATCAAAATAAAGTCGTCTAACGACCGTTACAAAAAATCTCAGCCTTGCTGTCCCGAGGATCGTACGCTCCAGGCCTAACCGCCCCGACATGTACAATCTCATAAGCTCGCTCACGGTCCATCGCCCATGACCTTGCCTTTACCTACACATGAACATAAACTGTGAGTCGACAGACTCAGTAAGAAAAGCATAATAACATCATACGTAAAATTAACTGCCGTGTCCAACACGATACTGAGTCCCGCTACTGCCATGTCCAACATGGTACGGAGCTACTACTGCCATGTCCAACATGGTACTGAGTTTTGAACGTTCAGGGGACGGTACTATTGACAAGTATCCTCCTGATTGGTCGAACCGGTCATACTCCGGCTGCTGGTCATACTCCAGCCTGTACCGACGGGATAGGTCAATAGCACTGAACCACCAACCAAGTGTCAGCCTGATCGGTCGAACCACCATACTCCGCCGTCTGGTCATACTCCAGCCCGTACCGACGTGACGGGGTTGGATGGTTCGAAGCCTAAATACATAACTAATGTAATCTAGCAAAGCTTCCTACATGCACGCTAAACATGTAATCTACATATACATACCGTTATACTAATCTTACTCCGGATTCCGATTTCGTGTGTGCCGTCAACCCGACCGGAATCGAAGCCGAACGGCTGACATCGGCTCCTAAACCATAAAAATCACAACGCTATAAGTGACACGCTAAATCACTTCCCGGGGACTAAAACTAGGAACTAAAAGTTTCCCTATCGATAAAAAGCATGGCAATACCCCTAAAAACCCAAAAACGAGGAAAACTAGGGTTCTGAAAAATCCCCCAACCGGTAGACCGGTTGCCCAACCTAATTCCGGTCGGGAAAATTCAGACCCCCATCCGAATTCGGATGCTCAACCGAATTCCGGTTCCTCGCAAAAGAACTTCAAAAATTCATAACTTGCACAATTCAACCCCAAATCACATGAAACCTTCCAGACCTGTTCTATACCTCCCCTAGAACATTTCTAAGGCAACAAAACCACCCAGATTGCACGAATTCAAAAATCACCATTAGAGCTCAAGCTTTGAGTTCTAAACTCAAACTTGAGCAAACCTAGCTAGCATGCAATCAAAACCATCTAAACTTACTTAAACAAGCTTAACTAAGCCTCTGAAAACAATCAAAAACATCAACAATATCACAGCAACAGAACATAGACATTTCTCTTTGAAAACCATATTTTTGAGCTAAAAATCAAAACTTTGAACAACACAACTAGCATGCATCATAACCAGCTCTATTCTACTCAATTGAACAAGATTTAAACCTCAGAAATCATATCACAAACACAGCAGCAACAACACCTCAAGCAAGCATGCATTTACTCACATTTTCACCATTTTTATTCAAGAAAAAAAAGAGAAAGAGTTAGAATCACCTACCACAATCAAGAGCTCACAAATTAAGGTTGAATCAAGTTTTGAAAATTGAAGAAAAACCCAGCTTTGCACCCCAAATACCCAGCCGAAAGTGGAGAGGAAAAGAGAGAGAGTTTGAGTGAAATTTCTAATTTTTTTACTAAGTGTTGAAAAATGAAGGAAATTAAAAGAGTAAAGCCACTTAACCCAAAACCATTTCAGCCAACAATTAACAATTAAAATAAACATTTAACATTTATTTTCCATTAATAAATTCACTAGAAGACAAAATACTAATGGGGCAAAAAGACCATTTTGTCCCTCCACCATAAAACCACATAAATCATACTAAAAGGGTATTTTTGGGAAACTCTAAATTCCCGGCCATTCCCGACATTCCCAATGTCTAAAACCCGTCCCCAAAATACTAACATACTAAGTTGTGATTTCTACTGAGCCAAACGCCGAGTTCCAAAATACCGGACACCGGAAATGCGAAATAAAAAATACTGATGACATAATCATGCATTTCTGAATTCCATAAATAACAGTAATAAATTATTTAAATAGCTATAAATAATTTCATAATTAAACATAAATAACTACTAATTTCCAAATTAACTAAGCGGGCTTTACAATTAATATACATGGTATCCATTTGTCAAAAAAAAAAAATATACATGGTATCCATGTTATGGTACAATGAACATGCAGTATATATAAATTTAAATATATATACATATAAAATATAATATTAATTGTTTATATTTAATTAGATAATCTTACAAATAAATAAGGGGTATTTAATTAATTAATATTGAATGGACTCTTATGGAAAATATATACTTTATTTATTATAAGAGAATTGTTTCATACCTGTAACGACATAAAGTATTATATAAAAAGACATGTCGTTTTGATTGTTTTTACGATACAATGATTTTTCGATATAGAATTATTTATTAAAAGAGATCAACTAATTATAATTAATGTCAAACATTAATTTAATAACAATAATAATAATAATATAAATTAGAATTGTGAATTTTTTTAATTATATGATTGGTTAGTCATATTAACAAAAAAATAATAATATTAAGCATTTTGGTGGATTTTAATTATGCCGTCCATTTTTGTTTATTATTTTTAATATATAATTAAATAAACTAATCTCTAATTATAGATAACTTTCTAAACCGATAATTACTTAAGATATTTTTATTTTTATCTTTTTTTTGGTAGAGAAATCTAATTCTAATCCTATTATAATTAGGAACATAACTATATTATATATATCAACCTGCCGTACTAGAAAAAAAGTAAGAAAGTGATTAGTAGCTATAACCCTAAAAATACAAATTAAATATGAATTCGAGTGATACAATGAAACTATTTGGCTACGACGAAGCTATGCATGGCTTAACATTTAGAGAAGCTGAAGAGTTTTACAACATTGTAAAAGAACGTTTGCAACATTTGCATAATGCATCTCGTCAAGTGAAGCTACTTAACCTTCCCAAAGTCAAAAATCATCATCATGTTAACAACAATCGTTATGGTGAGATCGAAGAGATTGAAGTTGAAATAGAGAAAAACTTTCGTAATTTTAAAAATTTTGAGATACTCGAAACCCCGCCTTTAGATCATCACTTTCTTGATCACCAGTCAACTTCTACCCTATTTTGTTTCGGTGTCTACAAAAATAAGTCATTAAAGAAAATAATGAGACAAGAGTGGGAGATTTTATCGTCTCAACTTCTAAATTCGATCTTTTATATTAGAGTTTATGAGTCAAGGTGTGATCTTATGAGAGTTGTTGTGATTAACGAGCAAGCAGCGACTAATTCTTATCACCATGGTTTGTTTTTCTTTGACTTATTTTTTCCTAAAAATTACCCTTCTAATCCTCCTAAGATTGTTTATTATTCCTATGAAAAATCACTTCATGAAATTAGAGGAGTGGTTTGTGGTAATTATATTTTCAAGAACTGGGATTCTATGATTAAATCAAACACTGAATCCCCAATTCTCAATGTTCTTGTTTCGATCAAAAATTTTATTTCAAATTCAATTGAATTGGAAAGAAGCATTGAAGATATTTTTCAAATGCTACGGTCTCCATTAATAGGATATGAAGATTTTGTGTTGGGTTATTTTCTTTTGAGAGCGCATCATATTCTTCTTAATTATAAAAATACATTTACTAATCCAAATGAGGAGAATTACAAAACATTCTTCAACTTAATTAAGGCGTTTGAAGAAATTGGAGCATACTGTAAACATCACTACA
Source organism: Cannabis sativa (assembly GCF_029168945.1). Lineage (NCBI taxonomy): Eukaryota > Viridiplantae > Streptophyta > Magnoliopsida > Rosales > Cannabaceae > Cannabis > Cannabis sativa. Next base: position 22,702,977 of record NC_083610.1, read on the forward strand.
AATACTTGGAGTCGTATAATAATTAATTTATGAATATGGATTTTATTTCATAAATTTAGATTTTTTTTTTGGGTTTTTTTTTAGTTTCCAATTTGCTAGCTATTGAAGAATCAAAATAGTTATAGTTATGCATTGTATTATTAGGAATATTAATTTTGACAGCTTATTAATTAATTTTTTATTTGATTAAAGTTTCCTATCAATGGAGCCCTTATTTTGTGATGTTATACCGTTAATTTTTTATTTTTTTTTAAATGCATTACAATTTAATTAAAATAATACTTTTAAATTCTTTACTTAATGACTGTGTATAACCTAGGTGTATAGATTCAAAATATAAAAATTATATATATATATATAATATAATCAAGTTATATATATCTTATTTAATAGTTGCTATTATAACTTAATTATTAATTTAAATAATGATAAAAAAATTTAATTTAATTCAAAGTTATATGATATTTCTAAATACATAAAACAAATATATCTACATAATTTTATAAATATTTGTAAATAATTTAATTATATTTTAATAATAATAAAATTGAAAATTAAATTTAAATATTTTAAGTAAAATTATTAATAAATTTGTTAATGATAATAATTTATTGGTTTAATTCAAATTTAAATTTCTAAATATCTATACCTGATTTTATTTAGTTACCTTTTAATACATAATAATATAAAAAATTAAATTTAAATTTAACTATTTTAAGTAAAATCATTATAAATTTATTCAAAAAAATTATATTTAATTAATTAATTTAATATTATTAATTTTGATCGTTAACTTCAACATAAAAAATAACACAAGATCTCTAAAAAAAGAACATTTTTCATTATATATATAAATATATTTTTGGAATGCATTATATATATAGATATTATATTATATGTTTGACTTTATAAAGCATTTTCATATATTAATATTAAACGACATGTATAAAATTTGTCTAGGGACACACTTTTCCTTGATCATGTTATTATTATTCATGAACATTATTATATGGGAAATTTGAATTTATATTTATTTATTAGATTAAAATTATTTTTTTAAATCTAATTAACTTATATTAGTAGGATAGGCTAACATTCTACAAAACTTAATTTTACCCTTCCCGTTTTAAACACCTGACCCTCTATTTTCCTCTCTCATTTCTCTTGCTCTCTGAACTCACTCAAAGAACTCAAACCCACAACTCACCATCCACACCATTGGTCGCTTCTTTCCAGGACCACCACGACCATTGAACCAAGGATCCACGGACCCAATGACCATCCCAGACCTAACGACTTCTCCATCAACTACAGCTTCACCATCGGTAATGTTGTTAAAGGAATAAATTGTATGATTAATGTTTGTTATCTTTGAGTAGATGGTAAATTTAGGATTGAAAATGACCAGATTTGAGTTTTGGGCAAAAAAATTAATTTTTTTGTCAGGCCCGATGGTGGTCCGATGCCTTCCTGTTGTTAAAATGAGTAAAGGTTGAAGACGAAGGTCCGATGGTAGTTTGATGGTAGCTCGATGTGATATGCTCTGATGGTGGTCTGATGGTGGCCCAATGCCTTCTTGATGAGCTTAATAAATGGAGCTTAACATTTATAAATATAGAGTATGGTCTCATGGTGGTCCGATGGTTGTTTGATGTTACTTTTTTTATGTACAAAAATATGTATATAAAAAAAATGAGTAGCATCAGGCTACCATTGGACTCTCATCGGACCACCATCAATATAGATGAGAATGGGGAGTATAGACGGAAAAGTTAGAAGATAAAAATAGAGAAGGTAATATGTGAGGTAAGGAAATGCACAAAGATTAACAAACGACGTGACGTTTTATTTATGTGAAATAAAAACGACATGTCGTTTTCGTAAAGTTGAAACGGGCTTTTTCCACTAAGGCCCAAATAAAACAAAAAGAGGCCCATTTTAAGAACCGATGATATCCGTTACCGGCGATGAGTTGAGTTGTTGTCGTACTACTCGTCCATGAAGATCGGAGAGAATGGAAACCAGCGGAGCTGGACGAAGATTGCTCTGAGTTCGCTCTCAGCTATGGTGGCTGAGACGACTACATTCCCCATTGACTTAACGAAAACCAGGCTTCAGCTTCACGGCCAATCTCTTTCCTCTTCTCGCTCCACCAACGCCTTTAGATTGGCATCGGAAATCGTACGGAGCGAGCAAGGGTTTCTGGGTCTCTACAAGGGTTTGTCACCCGCCATTATCAGACACCTTTTCTATACCCCAATTCGCATAGTTGGCTATGAGCATTTCAGAAACATTTTAGGAGGAACTGATGCTGATTCTCTTTCTCTCTCTTCAAAAGCTCTCATCGGTGGTCTTTCTGGTGTTATTGCTCAGGTTTTTTCTTCACTTTATATGAGTATTTATGATCAGTTCTCAAAAGGGTTCCGTTTCTTTTTTATGCTCAGTGAATCTTTATGTGGAACAAGGTTAAGAAAGTCTCCATTTTTAATTTTGTTATATGATTTGAGTGTTTGAGAAATAAGGTTTGTTTGGTTTGGTTTCTGTGTCTGATTATTTGATTCAGTTGGGTGTTTGAGAAATAAATAGATTTGGATATGAATGTAGACAACAAGTTTTAATGATCGTATCAAGAAGATTAATATGTTAAGTTAATCTTATTATTGACAAAGGTTGATAATTTATGTTAATTTTGGCCCTTTTTGTGTTTTTTTATATCATTTGAGTGTTATTATTTGATTCAGTTTGATGTTTGAGAAATATTTTTGGATATGAATTTAGTCAAGAAGTTTTAGTGCTCTTATCAATCAAGAAGATTATGTTCAGTGAATCTTAATATTGACAAAGGTTGATAAAGTATCTATTTTTAATTTTGGTTCTATGATTTGAGTGTTTGAGAAATAAGGTTTGGTTTGGTTATTGTGGTTGATCATCTGATTTAGTTGGGTGTTTGAGAAACGTTTTTGGATATGAATTCATACAAAAAGTTTCAATGCTCATGTCAGTCAAGAATATTATGTTCAGTGAATCTTAATATTGACAAAGGTTGATAAAGTCTCTATTTTTAACTTTTATTTATATCATTTGAGTGTCTGAAAAATAAGATTTGGTTTGGTTTGTGTGGTTGGTTTTAGTACAGGTAGTAGCAAGCCCTGCTGATCTTGTTAAGGTGAGAATGCAAGCCGATGGTCGTTTGGTCAGTGAAGGCCTTGGGCGTAGGTACTCGGGACCCTTTGATGCTTTAAACAAGATTGTTCATTCAGAAGGATTTGGAGGACTTTGGAGAGGGGTCTTTCCAAATGTTCAAAGAGCATTCTTGGTAAACATGGGAGAATTGGCTTGTTATGACAGTGCAAAACATTTTGTTATCCGGAACAGGATTTGTGAGGATAACATTTATGCTCATACTTTAGCCTCTGTAATGTCAGGTCTTTCAGCCACCGCTTTGAGTTGTCCTGCTGATGTAGTCAAGACAAGAATGATGAATCAGATTGAGGGGGTTGTTGTGTACAGGAATTCTTATGATTGTTTGGTTAAGACTGTTAAAATTGAAGGGCTTAAAGCACTTTGGAAAGGTTTCTTTCCCACATGGGCTAGGCTTGGTCCTTGGCAATTTGTCTTCTGGTTGTCATATGAGAAGTTTAGGAAAATTTCTGGGTTTTCTTCTTTCTGATGAAATTAATTAAAACCTTTTACCAATTTTCATGTTCTACTCTTTATAATAGTCTCTTCTGTCATTGGACTGAGATAAAACCATATAATGCAACTAAACTGTAATTTTGTAACTTTACACGTTACACACAATGACACAACTCATCATGCTAAAAAACCTGTTTTATTGTTTTCATCTTACTGTTTTCATTACAATTTTTTATTATAATCTCTTAAAATCATTGAAATCAATTTTTTTTTATAATGTATTACAGTTATAATATTATTTTAGTAAATTTTTAAAACATTTTAAACAATTTACAGTACAAACATTTTTCTTAATATTTTTGTTAAAAATTTTTTAATTTATTCTCGATATTGTAAATTATTATTATTTTTTTTTTAAAATTTACATATATAATATTTGTTGGTAATCCTAAGGAATACAATAATTAAAAAAAATAAAAATAAATATTCTAATATATATTTTTACACACAAAAATTATATTTTCGAGATTGACTAGTTATGATAGTGATAATAACACTAAAATATAATATAATATATAATATACACGTCTCTAATCTATATATGTACTACATATGAAATATCTACTTTGATTTTTGAGGGAATTGAAAATGGCAGACAATAGTCATGGATGGCCTCGTCTTGTAATAATTTTTCTGATCGTTTTTCCGGTGGGTTTAGGGGTGGTTCTGTACAGACTAGTCGAGTCTTCATTCGAGGCGGCTGCTCTGCCCATCCACGAGTTATTTGGGCCGACAGCAACCGCAGCGGCGCGTAACGGACAGGCGCTGGGTGGGTCGGAGAGAGTCGGGGAGGGAGATGTTTTGGCACCGGAAGACTTGGCTTATGACTGGAAGGCGGGTGTGATTTACACGGGGTGCGAGGATGGGTGGGTGAGCCGAGTGAGAGTGAATGAGTCGGTGGTGGTGGAGAAGTGGGTCAACACGGGTGGTCGCCCACTTGGAATCGTTCTTGACCATTTCAACAATCAGCTTCTCGTTGCCGATGCAGAAAAGGTAATTAATTATATTTAATTACTTTAATTAATCTAAGGTTGATGTTGTTAAATAATTATATATTCATTTATTGATAACTAATTATGTACACCTATTCACATGTTTCCATGATTGGAAATGAAACTATAATATTATATAAATTAATTATGTATAGTGAAAAAGTCCATCACATCACGTATATATTCACGTCTTTGAGATATGGATATTTATGGCGGTATAATTTAATGTTCGATTCTATTTATTTATTTTATTAAAAATTAATAATATTAATTATAAAGTGTTATCTCATACTAGTATTAGTTATTTTGGTATCTACATTAGTAGCATTTAGATAGGGAAATTTGATTTTCTATACTTAGAAAATCTTAAAATTTTTTCCCTAAACCAAAAATTTAAAACCTAAAAAAACTATATTTTTTTTTTCAAAACCCCAAAAATACCCCCCTCACAATATTCTCTCTCTATGCATCATCTCTCTCTCTATCTCACCCCAACCGCCCACCCTCACCCGAACCACCCTCACCCACGAAAACCCTCACCCACGATCAACCCCAACCCGAACCACCCTCACCCACGGTCGTCGACCAATCGGACCCATCCGACCCATGGTCCGACCATCGGACCCCCTCTCTCTAAGTCTCTCTCAAATCGAATGAAGAAGGAAAAAAAAAAAAAAACCAGGTCCGATGGGTCCGATTGGTCGGACCCCATCGGACCCCATGGTCCGACCATCGGACCTGGGGTGTGGGATGCCGAGATAGAGAGAGAAAGAGAGATGCTGTGAGAGTTTGAGGGTATTTTTGGAATTTTGAAAAAAAAAATATAGTTTTTTTAGGGTTTAAATTATTGGTTTAGGAAAAAAATTTTAAGATTTTCTAAGTATAGAAAATCAAATTTCCCTTTAGATATAGCCTCTGTGATTTATTAGTGATATTTTGTAAATATATAAAATTATATGGACTTGATATCTAATTTATAAATAACTACAAATAAAAATGAAGAGTGCCTTTTAGCATTTCTCTAGTAATTATGTAAAGAATATATTCATTTATTATCTTGTATTTTTATAAAAAAAAATATATTTAATACTTTATCTTTTCAATGATACTTAATTAGTATCTCATATTTTTAATTGTACATATTTGATACCTCAAAGTAAAATTTAATTAATACAGTTTTATCAAATTAACCAAACAGTTCTAAGTTCTATACAATCAAATAATTAAATTTGACTTTAGAATTCATAAAAATTTAGAAAGTTTGATTGTATTGATAAAATTTTATATAAAAAAAAATAAATTTAAAGTACCAAAATATGTATAATTTTAAAATACAAGAGTACTAAATAAGTATTATTAAATATAGGGTACTCAACTTGTATAAACACCCAATTATGTAAGATAAATAGATTTTACTCTTAATTATGACACTTGTATAATTTTATCTCCTAAATTAGTATAATAATAATTATTATTATTTATAAATTGTCTCTCAAACTATAGAATAATTACAAATTTTCTTCTTTTGTTGCATTTTATATATTTATTGATAGACTTAAGTCTTACAATTAAAATATGAGAACCTATTTAACCGAAACTAATTATAATGACCTTAAACATTAATTCTAAAAGGTTAATTAGGATTTTTATGTTGGAAATTATTTTACCAGGATCTTAGATCTACTCACAAGTATGTTTATTAACATCCTAAATATGAACTTTCTAAAACGATGAAATAAACACATATAAAGTTTAAGAAACCTTACATTGGGTGCAGCGGAATATAATGACTCCTTCCGTTCAGATATCTAGCCCTTGATTCCTTTCTGTAGCAGAGCATTATCAATATCTGAACCTGGATCTCTTTCTCTGAATCTTTGATGCTGAAGCTCCTTTGCTGATGATCTTTCTTCACGATCTTCCTCACTATGATTGAGGTATCACTTGATGTGTGTGGGCACTACTCTAATCACTAAGGATTTCGAAATTCTAAGGAAGAAGAGAGAGAGTGGTCAGCTAAAGATAGGGAGAGAGAAGGCTCAGTTTTTCTGAATAGAAAAAGTCAGAAGAAAAGTGTAATTTTCCTGAAGCCTTCACTATCTATTTATAGCATTCCTCTAGGGCTTGATTTGAATTATATGGCATTAAAATAATGAAAAAATCAGTTTAAATTTCCTACAAAAGTGGCTGGCCCTAAACTTAGTGGATTGGGCCTTGCTTTTTGCAATTTTGCAATTTTAACACCTTTTGTATCTGATTTTCTCAAAAATGCCAATTTCCTAATTCAACCATTTAAATGCCAATTCTAACTATTTAATAACTATAAATAATTATTAAATAATATTGTCATTTATCATATTTATTAATTGAACCATACAAAGTATCATAATTAACAAATATGCCCCTATAAACTCTTTCTTTACAATTTCGCCCTTACTTAGTGAAAAATTCACAAATAGACATAGTCTAATTTGAGAATTATAATTGATTAATCAAAACCAATTACATGAGTCTTACAAGCAATATTATCTCAACTAGTGGGGGGACCATGGGTCTATATAACCGAGCTTCCAATAAGTAGATCAAGAATTTAACACTAAAATTCACTAACTTATTAATTCTTCGTTGAATCCACGCATAGAACTTAGAATTGCACTCTCGCATATAGAATGCTCTATATGTTCCACCATATAGACACATCATTAGTTATCCATTGTTATAATCCTAATTTGATCAATGATCCTCTATATGAATGATCTACACTGTAAAGGGATTAAATTACCGTTACACCCTACAATGTATTTATTCCTTAAAACACTTGACCCCGTATAAATGATATTTCAGCTTATGTGAAATGAGTACTCCACCATTTATGTTCGTTTGGTCAAGCTCGAAGGAGATCATCCTTTGCTTACTATTCGCCGATAGAAGCTATAGATTCCATGTTTATGATAGCGCTCCCACTCAATTGCACTACCGTGTTCCCAAAATGTACGTATCACCCTGACCTAAAAGTAGGCTTAACTAACAAATCAAAGAACACGAATAGCCTTTCAAGATTGAGCCTAATCATATCAGGATTAAGATCATTTGATCTAGGATCAACTTGGCGATATTGACTTGAATAGATATTACGGTAAGTTTTAATAAATCTAAGTCAAAGTTCAATATCGGTCCCTTCCGATGCATACTCCATGCATCCAACCTGAGCTTTACTTTAACCAATGCTCTGGAAAGAACATAGTATTTCTCCAAATACAAGTAAACTCTTATTGTAGATTATCATATCAGTAAAACCCTATGTCTGATAAATCTAGGAAACTTTATTCACATAGTCATGTTTACTTTCCAATGTGTTGACGACACAATAAACAAGGGATCAAGTATGTGAAAAGGGTTTCGTATGAATTTATACATTATGTACATATAATCATGAAATAAATCATGTGAACCATGCAACATTAAATGTTATTTCTGATCTATATTAATAAGTAAATCTGATTATATTGAAATGAGTTTTATTTAGGGCATAAAACCCAACAAACTCCCACTTGCACTAATATAAAACAAAAAGTGCGTTTCAAATAATCTCAACACCTTGATATACAAATCAAGTGTAGTAGTAGTAAACTCCTCGTAATAGGATCTGAAAGGTTGAATTAACCACAACCTTTTCTCCACCATTACTCTTCCTTTAATCACAAAATCATTGATAATGTGAAATTCCTCTCTATATGTCTACTCTCTTGGGATACTGGATTCTATACCTTTGGCAACTACTTTTGGTTAATCAGGAAATTAACACTAGTAGTTTAAGGCAATTTGGAATGGTGCCAAAGATGTATAGAACTTTCCTTAGACTGAATAAGTAACTTTCCTGCAGCTTTAACATTCCGCCTCTCTGGTAGACTTAGAGAATTCAGATAGGTTTTTACACTTCTCCAAAATCACTATTCCACCCCCAGAGTAACCACCATCTTATCAGAAAGATTTACTAGCACATAGGCAAATTTCGAAATCTGATATGGTGAAGTCTAAGAGTTTTAAACACACCCTTATAGACTAACATATAGTTCCTCTTCTTAATCTTAAAATTTACTTGATTGTCTTCCAATGTTCTTCTCCTGATTAATCTGATACCTACTCATTACTCCCACTCAACAGGATGTCCGGTCTAAGGCATACAAAAGCATCTCTAAGACCTCTCACTGTGGATTTAAGAAATTCTTTCATGGCTTTATCTTTTACCGGAATAGTTAAGACTTTTCCTTAGATAAATAAAATCTATACCTAAGAAGTTGTGAAGCTTCTATAGATTGCCATTAGAAAGAAAATGCTTCAAACATTTTACTAAAGTAAGTTGCTTGCATTAGAGTAAGTAATTACTGGGTATACCATAAGCCATAGGTTTAGATAAACTCAAACCTATAATGCTAGGAACAGTGAAGTTTGTTAAGTCCATAGAATAGACTTATTAACTAAAATTTCCTTTTATGTCCTTGTAATAGAAAACTTTAGGTTACTCCATGTGAATGGATTAAACCATAGTTCTATTGGCTTTCTTCTTAGTTTCTTATCTTGACAATCCATTACTTGTTTAAACTCACAATGGATTTTAATCACTAGTGTCTCCCAAGTCATAAGAAGGTGAGTTCCTAGAAACTCTCCCACTACGACAAGGCACCGTGAATTATGTCTAAGAAAACTAAATGGTATTGATCTCTTCGGTTGTGACAAGACAACAGAGGCAGTGGGATCATCATATGTTATATAAGATGATAGAACACTTTTGGAATCAAGAATTAAATATCTCCTTTATTTGCTACTTGTTTTCAGACTTAGTCATTATCTTAGAAAAGTATTATTTGTTTGAACAAAAACTTTCTTATCTATTGACAATGGGATGGTCCACCCCTAATCACTTAGAATAGCTAACAAACCATGGTTAATGGTTCTAGCTTTTCTTAAGATTTTGATTAGGTCATCCATGAATCTAGTAATGATTTACATTAAGTATACAACCATTACATCATTCTGAAATTGTATTACCATAGAAGGAATTAGGCAACGACTAGTAACTAATCATCAACATGCAACTCGAAATTTCTGGGGAGGTAAGTTTGGATATAATTCAAAAATCAATGTAATGATCTTTGAACTGCATATCTACTAACTATTTCTCCACCCCTATCGCCCGCAAGATCTTTAACCACATACCTTAATGGTGTTTAACCATTGCTAGAAATTGATGAAATTTTTCAAACATTTCAAATTTCTTTGCATAAGGTATAATCTAGAGTTATCGTTTTAAGAATACAACGAAAAACTCATATCCACCCCTGAATGTACATCCATCTGCGAATGAGATGAACTACTTTCAGTGGATATAGGCATATTAACTCTTTGCAGAGATTGATCTTGTCAAAACCACTATGAACAAGATACAAATGCCATAGATTAAAAAAAATGTGGTAGTGTCTTTGGATGATATAGGTTTAGTTACATCAAAGAGTTCTTAGAATACTTCAAGTGGATCCTGGTCACAGAATACCTAACTCACATTCCATACAGTTTTAATCCATTAATAAAAGATGGATATTAAACACTTGAGAAAGTGTAACTGTATTGTATTCTGGAATTAGAAATTTAAGAAAATTTCTATTTGGAATCTAAAATTAAAGTCAAAGACTTAAATTTATACCAAATATAATGAGTAATTCTATCTTGGACCAGCACTACTAATACAAACTCTAAGTCAGATTTGCCCATACAAGTAGGAGATTTCTAAGATTGAGGATTTATATCAATTGGGAATAGAATTTCGGGATTATAATCATATGCGTCATATAAAATGACATGAAATGATTTATAGACCATTCATCCAATGATATGTTTTGAAAGCTAATTCGAAATGAATAAGCTAAGAGGAATTAGGATAATTTCGTTTAAAATAAGAATCCAACGATGCTTCGATTAGCGAAAGTCAAAGTAATCTTATTTATATAATCTTCTTGTTTCATATCGTAAAAATACTAGTCTAAGGTGTCATCAATTGATGAACAGCTAGATGTCGCATGTACAATATTTATCTTTCGAAATCTAACACTATTATGTATGTCTAATGGTGAAAATCCACTAGTGGATTTATCTCATTAGATAAACAAGCCAAGTTAGACCAACAATGAAGATTCGAAATTAAACTACAACTTAATAACGTAAAATAACATGGTTCAATATAAATTCATACACAATTCGTAAATTATAAGCATATAGCAAGTAGGAATGACAAGTGAAAATACTAAAACTTACAATCCTAAATAATTTCCAAGGTTTTCAACAACCGATACAAAGTTGTCCCTAGGCGAGAGTCAAAGCATCATTTATTGAATAGAGTTGTCAGCTCATCTAAAATAGAAACCATTCTAGCAACCTTTTATTCGATCAAAATAAGAATCCAGCGTTGTCCCGTTTAGGCGAGAGTCAAGGTTATTCTCATTTTATGAGCTTCTACCATTGTTTCATGTTTCATAAGTTTATCTCTAAGTAGTCACCGTAGGGGAGAGTCTAATAGAGACGAAAACTTACAAAACACTTATCAAATGAAATCTTACGGTGTTAAATGCGTTCAACGAATAACCATCCATAGGGGACGAAGTCTAGCGTCTCGAGGTTATATTGAAAACATTTAACTTTTGTAAGACCAACAATGGAGATCGAATATCTTAATAATAATCAAGCTCATTATTTAAAGTGAGTTGTATTTTCTTTGATTCTCTTTATTTATTCTATTTATTTTAAATATATATTTATTTAATTAAAATTTCCAATTTAGAATGAAAAATTCTAAATATAAATTTTAATTTAATATTTATAAATTTTACTTAGATGGATATGAAATAATATGAATTATTTCCATCTTAGTAATAATTTCCAATAAATATTTAGAAAAAATATTTAAGTTGTTACAAAATTAATTTAAATTAATTTACAACTCAAATTTAATTTTCTATAAATATATATTGCATTTCGAAAAATTAAAGTATATAAGAATACAATTTTCGAAAAATGCATATTAAAATAAAAAATAAATCCTGGAAAAATTATTCTAATTTAATGTTGGCCCAAAATTAATTAATAAAATTAATTTACAACAAAAAATATAATTTTCCTATTTAATTAAATATATATAAGAAAAATTTCAAATATTTAAGTATGATGATGAAAATCAACTTAAATATTAATTTTCTATTTAATTAAATACACTAGAAAAATACTTCAAGCAAAAATATCACCTATCTAGATTTTCCTTTGACTAATTAATTCAATTTCTAATAATATACTTTAATTCAATTTATTTTAAATTAATCAATAAATGAAAAAATCATTGATTTAAGTTGATCCAAGAATTAATTAAAATAAATAATTAATTTACAACTTAATCTATTTTTCAAGATAAAATTCGAAATTCTAGCATTTAAGAAATGCAATTTCGAAAATTGATTAATAAAATAAAGAAAAAATATATTTTGAAAATTATTTAAATTTAGTTGAAAAAATAAATTTCAACTAAAATAATTTTCTATTTAATTAAATGTCATGAAAAAGAAATATTTAAGTATCATGATGAAAATCAACTTAGATATTTAATTTTCAAATTAATTAAATGTATTAAATTCAAGAAATAAATAATTAAGTGTAGAGAAGGCTTAATTATTAATCTCTAGTCTAATACTAGGAAAAATATACTTAAAATAAATTGTACCAAAATTAATTATATAAATAATTAATTTCACAATTTATAATATCTTCCTATTTAATATTAGAAATAATAAGTAGTCTAGAAATAACTATCTAGAAAATATCTTATTTGACTAAGTATCTTTTCCACAAAATTTGAAAAAATATCTAATTTAAGTTGAACTAGAAAAATCTAGAACTTAAATATTTTCAAATTTAAATTTAATTAAATATCAAAAATTAAGCTGTAACCACTTAATTTGAAAATATTCCATTTTAAGTTAATATTTGAAAAGATATTAACTTAAAAAATATCTAAAGAATCTTAATAACCAATGCCTAAAATTCCTCAACTTAATTTTGAAATTTGAAATTCAAAAGATATTCAGATTTAAGTTGGTTAGTTGTAGATAACTAAATATCAACTTAAATAAGAATATTTAATGAAAAATTTAAATTAAGTTCCATAAAGAATCTAGATGGTTATAATTCTATATTTAATTAAATACAAGAAAATACATATAGTTTAGCTTAGAATAAAAAATTCTTTAAACTATAATTTTCTTAAATTAATTTCAAAAATAAATGAAATTAATTATGTTGCTAATCAATTTTATTAGGTTAAACTAGTTTAATTAACCTAGTACGATCATTCAAATCGTGCAAATGGGCCTTCACAATTGGGGTGGTTTGTGTGAGGGGGTGCTGGGTTCAGTATGTCGTACCCACTTCTATGGCTCCCAACTCTCACACAAGGCCCAAAAGAGAGGAATTTAACCTTAATAAGAACAACTGTTATTAATTGAATAAGCCCAAAACTAAATGGGCCTAAATAAAATCTATCAATGACTATGACATTTTATTTAGCAACATTAACCTATATGCATCTATAATAAAATTAAACACATAGGCTCACACAGCACACTTTGGATGGGTCCTATCATGTTGCTAGGTCATACACGAGATGAAAGAAGATTGTAAAATTTACTCGTTACAAATTATTAACTTGACCAAGGGAGCCATCAGATCATTAGATCTGGCAAAAAGTAACCATGGCTATTTGCAATCAAGTAATAATAGGTTTTGAAAACTTACAAACAAGCTAAAACACATACTCCTGCAACAGGGTTAGCTGGATAGTTGGATGTAGGATTTATTTAATTTTAAATAAATATTTAATTTCAAAATTAATTAATTAAATAAATAAAAAAAATTAAAAAAATTTCGAAAATTTTTAAAAAAAAATTTAAAAAAAATTCGAAATTTAAAAATTAAAATTAAACCTACAATTTTTGAAAAATTAGGTTTCAACCAACCTAAATATCATTTCAAAAATTTGCTAACTACTTTTAAATTTTAAATGTTATTTTATAAATAAAAATTAAATAAAAATTAGAAAAGATAAATAAATATCTTTTTCAAATTTTTAAATATAATTTAAATAAATAAAATAACAAAATTTAAAAATTAGCAAAATATCTTATATCTATTTAAAATTACATGATTATAAATATCTATTTTAAATTTAAATATGGTCAAAATATCTAAAAAGATTTAATTAAAAAATCTTAAAAGATAAGATATTTTTAAAATATCTTAAAAGATATTATAAATATCTTAAAATATCTGACCTTAAATTTAAAAAAAATATAATCAAATTTAAAAATAAGATAGATTTTTAAGCAAAAAGATAAATACTAATTCTATTCAAATTCAAATTACACTAATATCTTGAATTAAATTAAAAAAAATTTAAATTAATTCAAAATGATAATTAGAATTGAATTAGGAATAGTAATAGTATATATACAAAACCATACAAAAAATTGGAAGTTAATTCCATGAAAAAGTATGAAAAATTGAAGAAAATTGAAAAAATTCGAAACTGTACGGACAGTTCTGCGATCGCAGGAAACTATCAGCAGAGCCCCGATTTTGTCAAATCTTCAAAAAATCATAACTAATTCAAATAAAATCCAAATTGAGTTCTGTAAAAGGCTAACTTGCTTAATTTTTTCCATACTATCCAATAAAAATAATGCCAGAACCGAAATAACAATTATTTTTCACGAAAATTTCACAATCATCAATCAATCATCAAATAACACTCAATACAACATGATACCATCCAAAGAACATACAAACAATCGTTTTAAAGTCCAAATTACATGTAAGTAAATCAATTACCATGGCTCTGAGGCCAGTTGTTGGAAATTATTTTACCAGGATCTTAGATCTACTCACAAGTATGTTTATTAACATCCTAAATATGAACTTTCTAAAACGATGAAATAAACACATATAAAGTTTAAGAAACCTTACATTGGGTGCAGCGGAATATAATGACTCCTTCCGTTCAGATATCTAGCCCTTGATTCCTTTCTGTAGCAGAGCATTATCAATATCTGAACCTGGATCTCTTTCTCTGAATCTTTGATGCTGAAGCTCCTTTGCTGATGATCTTTCTTCACGATCTTCCTCACTATGATTGAGGTATCACTTGATGTGTGTGGGCACTACTCTAATCACTAAGGATTTCGAAATTCTAAGGAAGAAGAGAGAGAGTGGTCAGCTAAAGATAGGGAGAGAGAAGGCTCAGTTTTTCTGAATAGAAAAAGTCAGAAGAAAAGTGTAATTTTCCTGAAGCCTTCACTATCTATTTATAGCATTCCTCTAGGGCTTGATTTGAATTATATGGCATTAAAATAATGAAAAAAAATCAGTTTAAATTTCCTACAAAAGTGGCTGGCCCTAAACTTAGTGGATTGGGCCTTGCTTTTTGCAATTTTGCAATTTTAACACCTTTTGTATCTGATTTTCTCAAAAATGCCAATTTCCTAATTCAACCATTTAAATGCCAATTCTAACTATTTAATAACTATAAATAATTATTAAATAATATTGTCATTTATCATATTTATTAATTGAACCATACAAAGTATCATAATTAACAAATATGCCCCTATAAACTCTTTCTTTACAATTTCGCCCTTACTTAGTGAAAAATTCACAAATAGACATAGTCTAATTTGAGAATTATAATTGATTAATCAAAACCAATTACATGAGTCTTACAAGCAATATTATCTCAACTAGTGGGGGGACCATGGGTCTATATAACCGAGCTTCCAATAAGTAGATCAAGAATTTAACACTAAAATTCACTAACTTATTAATTCTTCGTTGAATCCACGCATAGAACTTAGAATTGCACTCTCAGTATATAGAATGCTCTATATGTTCCACCATATAGACACATCATTAGTTATCCATTGTTATAATCCTAATTTGATCAATGATCCTCTATATGAATGATCTACACTGTAAAGGGATTAAATTACCGTTACACCCTACAATGTATTTATTCCTTAAAACACTTGACCCCGTATAAATGATATTTCAGCTTATGTGAAATGAGTACTCCACCATTTATGTTCGTTTGGTCAAGCTCGAAGGAGATCATCCTTTGCTTACTATTCGCCAGATAGAAGCTCTAGATTCCATGTTTATGATAGCGCTCCCACTCAATTGCACTACCGTGTTCCCAAAATGTACGTATCACCCTGACCTAAAAGTAGGCTTAACTAACAAATCAAAGAACACGAATAGCCTTTCAAGATTGAGCCTAATCATATCAGGATTAAGATCATTTGATCTAGGATCAACTTGGCGATATTGACTTGAATAGATATTACGGTAAGTTTTAATAAATCTAAGTCAAAGTTCAATATCGGTCCCTTCCGATGCATACTCCATGCATCCAACCTGAGCTTTACTTTAACCAATGCTCTGGAAAGAACATAGTATTTCTCCAAATACAAGTAAACTCTTATTGTAGATTATCATATCAGTAAAACCCTATGTCTGATAAATCTAGGAAACTTTATTCACATAGTCATGTTTACTTTCCAATGTGTTGACGACACAATAAACAGGATCAAGTATGTGAAAAGGGTTTCAGATGAATTTATACATTATGTACATATAATCATGAAATAAATCATGTGAACCATGCAACATTAAATGTTATTTCTGATCTATATTAATAAGTAAATCTGATTATATTGAAATGAGTTTTATTTAGGGCATAAAACCCAACATTTTATTCCCCCAACTTTGATATATGCTAAATCATGCCCCCTAAACTTTTAAGGTCATTAAAAATATCCCTTGAACTATTGAGATTGTTGAATTTAAGGACTTTTATCTAATTTTAATAAAACAAGTCTAACATGGATAAAAGTTCAAGGGGCATGATTTAGTACATGTCAAGGTTTGAAGGGTATGATTTGGTAAATATCAAAGTTTGGAGAGTATAGTTTAGTACATAAACAATCACTGAAATAATAAAATTGAATGAAATTAGACAAAAGTTCTCAAATCTAACAATTTCAATAGTTCAGGGGGAATTTTAACGGCCAGAAAAATTCAGGGGACATGATTTGATACATGTTAAAGTTTAGGGAATGAAAATCCTAGTTAGCCATTCTAAAATTACGCATACTATTTATTTATGCTATTCTTTTTCCCTTGAATTCTTGAATAACAATATATTATCCTTAGATAAGTCTTACATCATGAACATGTTTGCAAAAATGAACAAAATTCAATCAAAAGGTCAAATTTGTAATTATTTCTTTAGTTCAATTTTTTTCCCAAAACAATAGTTCAATTTCAAGGTGTAAAAACCTTCTATTATAATTTTGGGAGTAAACATCCTATTTATTTTTATTTCAAATTGGTAATATTTTGTAATTACACTCAATTTATATGAGTGTTGATAATTAAAAAGTGTAATTAGAATCCCTTGATTATCACATATACACTTTAAATCAAGTAATTATTTTGAATTACACTAAATTTCAATATCTTTATTGATTTTGTTTTGTGCATAGAGATTTCTATACAAAAATGCAGAGTTAATTTTGGAATAATAAGATTAAATATGAACAGGGGCTACTGAGCATAAGTAAAGAAGAAGGTGTAGTGAAGGTACTAACAGAGGAAGCAGAGGGTGTAAAGTTCATGTTAACAGATGGATTAGATGTGTCCCATGAAGATGGAATGATTTACTTCACAGATGCTTCTCACAAGTACAAATTTAATGATTTCATTTGGGACATTCTAGAAGGTAATCCCAATGGAAGATTGCTCAGTTACAATCCACTCACTAACCAAACCAAAGTACTTCTTCATGATCTTTACTTTGCCAATGGAGTTACACTCTCACCTGATCAAACTTGTCTCATCTTCTGCGAAACCCTTATGTAAGTAAACCACCCATTCTATTCTACTTCACAATATTATTTCAGAAATTTTTTTAAGTAGGGACGTCACTTTTGTTCAAACAGTTGGAATATTTAGGTATTCAGTAAGATTTAAATAGTGAGTTGCACGTGTGCCTGTTTTATCCTGTTGTAAATTTTATTTCGGTATTTTAAATTATTCAAAATTTCTCGAAAAAGTTATAAAGCTCCCTATAATTTTACGTACTCATTGATTATATTATATATGCAGGAAAAGGTGTAGAAAATATCATTTGAAAGGAGAGAAAAAAGGAAGTGTTGAGCCTTTCATTGCCTACTTGCCAGGTTTTCCTGACAATATTCGTTATGATGGGGAAGGTCTTTACTGGATTGGATTGTCTTCGGTAACTTAAACTATAAAAACAACATCATCATTAATCATTATCAAAATCATATGTTGTGTTTATGGTCTCTTATAACAACAAATAATGTTGTTGCAGGGAGCTAGTCAATCTTGGAATTTGGCACTGAGATATCCTTTCATTAGAAAGCTTGTGGCTCTCCTTGAAAGGTACAATTGTAGACCAAAGATGGAGAAGAATGGAGGTGCTTTGGCTGTGGATTTAGAAGGAAGACTTATTTCACATTACTATGATCCTGGCTTGTCACTCATTTCAACTGGACTCAAGATTGGAAATCACCTCTACTTAGGCTCAATTGGTTATCCTTATATTATCAAACTCAATCTACTAAATCACCCTGCACAACCATAAACATGTTTATGTTGTATTAAAAAGCATATTTGGTATGTTTATTATCAATAAAAATAGCATTAAACATAGTGACACATACATATATTTGTGCGAGTTAGTTCAAGAAAGGCTTCCCATGGCCTTTGCTCTTAACCTCAGAATGAACTTCTGTACTTTCCCATTTGAATTTGTAGGCAAGTACTCATCGAAAACGACAGTCTTTATAGCCATATAATGAGGCAAACGATCCTTACAAAATGTGATAAGTTGGTCTTCATTCACACCTTCAAATCCCTCTTTGAGTGTCACAAAAGCACAAGGCGTCTCTCCCCAATGGCTATCGGGGCGTCCAACGACAGCAGCCTCAAACACGGCCTCGTGACTATACAAAACAGTCTCTAACTCAACACTGCTTATGTTCAAACCCCCTGATATGATTATATCCTTCATTCTATCCTTGATTTCTATATAACCATCTTCATATTTCACCCCAAGATCTCCACTATGAAACCAACCTCCCTTAAATGCTTCTTCTGTTGCTTTCAAGTCTTTAAAGTAACCACTCATCACAGTGTTTCCCCTGAACATAATCTCGCCAATTGTTTCCCCGTCGGCCTTCACACTCTCCATGGTCACCGAATCCTTAACATCCACTTCCTCCATGGCGAGATGGCGAAGCCCTTGTCGAGCTTTTAACATAGACCGCTCATCAAGAGGCAAAGCATCCCATTCTGGCTTCCATACACAGTTAGTGGCAGCACCATAAGTTTCGGTAAGGCCATAAATCTGATTTATTCGAAACCCCATCTCTTCCATCCGCGCAAGAATCTGGGGCGGTGCTGGTGCACCGCCTGTTAAGACCTCCACCGTGTGCTGCAGCAGCCTACGCTCACAGACAGAGGAGTTAACAATCATGTTCATGACGGTTGGCACAGCTCCCATGTGTGTCACATTGTGCATAGCTATATTATCATAAATGGCTTGTGGAGTGACTTTATTTATGACTATGTTAGCAGCACCTTGAGTCGCTGAAGCCCACAAGACGTCCCAGCCGTTGCAGTTGAACATAGGCATGCTCCACAGGCAGACAGACATGTCTCTCAACCCCAAAAGCAGAGCAGTGGCTAAGGAGTTTAAGTAAGCCCCACGGTGACTGTAGACAACAGCTTTGGGGCGGGCAGTTGTTCCCGAGGTGTAGTTTATGGCGACTGGATCCAACTCGGTATGCGGCCTTAAAATCTCAAACTGATCTGTTCCGGTAGCCAGAAGAGTTTCATAGTCAGAATCTGTAAGTGGCACTAAAATGGGAGGCTTTGTGTCTGATTGAGCGAGCAACTGTAGTGCTCCTTGAGCAATATCGAGTAATTGGTTGTCAACAAAGATGACTTTGGCTTCTGAGTGTCTTAGCAATGCTGACACCATGAACGAATCAAGTCGAGCATTGAGTGTACAGAGAATCCCACCAGCCATTGGAACACCGAAATGAAGCTCGTAGATTTGTGGAAGGTTGTATGAAAAGGTAGCAACCTATACAAAAAAACCGAAACAAATGAATCAACAAACAAAGTTCATCATTAGAATTCAAAAAAAGAAAATGAAATCAACATTTAACATACCACATCTCCACGTGAAATTCCCATGTTGGCCAAGGCAGAAGCTAGTTTAAGACAACGTTGGTGAGTTTCACTCCATGTGTGACTTGTAGAGCCATAAACAAGTGAAGTATTGTCTGTGTAAGCCTTTGATGATCTCTCTAAGAAGCCTATGGGAGACAAAGGAACATAATTTGCAGAGCAACGAAGTAAACCATCCATTGATTTCCATGATTCTGGTTCTTCAAACTTGGAATATGAACGATTGAATTTGGAGTAGTGAGAAGGATTTAGAGCACGAGCGAAACGAGTGAATGAGTGTTTGATCATCATTGTTAGACTTAGCAGAGGAAGCAGAGTGAAATGAATTGGCCAGAGATTACAAGACTCTAATATTAATAAACTAAGTCATATTGAAAACTCAGAAAAGGTCTTTGACTAATTCTATTAACAAAACAGATATTTGTCTTGTTTGATTAAGTTTTCTGGTTGATTTATTTGATTGTGTTTGTATTACTGTCTTTGTTGATGCCATTAATATTGGTTTTTGACTTTTTAACTTCAACAATGGCATATCTTAGTCAAGCTAATACAACAAACTTAAATACAAAATCAATTAAGAATAATTAATTGTGTTGTAAATGAAGAACTAAGCATTACTCTTCCATGTCTCTCTAATTCCTTTTCTTGCTTATTATTGTAAATTATTTTCTTGTTATACTGTTTCTAAAACAAAGTCATCTCTCTAAACCAGAAAACAATCCCATTCAAAAAAGAAAAAAAAATAAATCTTAAGCATACTATCTCTACTATTCTTCTGGCATCTCAATTCTCCATGTTTGGTTCACAATTTCATTAACTAAAGATAATTATTATTATTAATTAACAGTCATCATTTGGCTGTTTAATCTCTATAATTTTCACTGAAAGTTAACAGTGCTCATGTACATTGAGCAGATTTATTTTAGAGCAATTTGCGGCGAAACCCCCTTATGTTTTGATTTTTATACACTTAATCCCCTTATCTTTTTTTTTGTGGCAAAACCCCCTTATGTTTTAATTTTTATACACTTAACCCCCTTATTTTTTTTTTGGTGGCAAAACCCCCTTATGTTTATTTTTCTTTGCAAATTTGACACGCCAGTTAAATATTACCGTTAAATATCAACTGGATGACCACTGTATACACCTTTGTATATGTAATGGTAAAACCTCGAAGTCGATACAGTAGTAATCCGGTTAGTATTTAACGGTAATATTTAACTAAAACTTTAAATTTGCAAAGAAAAGTAAACTGAAGGGTTTTGCCACCAAAACAAAAGATAGAGGGGTTAAGTGTATAAAATTAAAACATAAGGGGGTTTTGCCACCAAAAAAAAGATAAGGGGGTTAAGTGTATAAAAATTAAAACATAAGGGGGTTTTGCCACCAAAAATAAAGATAAGGGGGTTAAGTGTATAAAAATCAAAACATAAGGGGGTTTCGCCGCAAATTGCTCTTTATTTTATAACCATTAATCCAACTGT
Organism: Cannabis sativa; assembly: GCF_029168945.1. Taxonomy (NCBI): domain Eukaryota; kingdom Viridiplantae; phylum Streptophyta; class Magnoliopsida; order Rosales; family Cannabaceae; genus Cannabis; species Cannabis sativa. Next base: position 22,724,518 of record NC_083610.1, read on the forward strand.
ACTAAATAGTATTAATGAGCATTACAATTTAAAAAGGTTCAAGAAAGGCTGCCCATGGCCTTTGCTTTTTCCTTCAAAATAAACTTTTGTATCTTACCAGTTGAAGTCTTTGGTAACTCTTGAAACACTACAGTCTTGGGAGCCATATAATGAGGCAAATGATCTCTACAAAATTTGATAATCTCATCACCATTAACAACACCATCAAATCCTTCCTTAAGTGTCACGAAAGCACAAGGCGTCTCGCCCCAAATCTTATCAGGGCGCGCCACCACAGCAGCCTCGAGCACTGCTTCATGGCTATACAAGACATTCTCAACCTCAATTGTACTCACATTCTCCCCTCCTGATATCACCACATCTTTCTTTCTATCCTTAATTTCTACATAACCATCCTCATGTTTCACCCCAAGATCCCCACTATGAAACCACCCTCCCCTGAAAGCCTCCTCTGTCGCCTTCAAGTCCTTAAAGTATCCACTCATCACAGTGTTTCCCCTAAACATAACCTCACCAATTGTTGCACCATCCGCCCTAACACTTTCCATTGTCACCGGATTTTTCACATCCATCTCTTCCATCCCGAGATGGTTTAACCCTTGTCGAGCTTTCAATGCATACCGTTCCTCTGGCTGCAGAGCATCCCACTCTGGTTTGCATACACAATGAGTAGCTGGACCATAAGTTTCAGTGAGGCCATAGATATGAGTTACTACAAACCCCATTTCTTCCATCTTTGCAATGATTTGTGGCGGGGGCGGTGAGCCTCCCGTCATGATCTCCACCTTATGGGGGAGAGGCGGGTGGTGAAGATAGTCTTTTGATGAGTTCACAATCATGTTCAACACAGTTGGTGCTGCTCCAAGATGTGTCACATTATGCAAATAAATGTTATCAAAAATAGCTTTTGGGGTAACTTTTCGAATGCATATGTTTGTTGCACCTTGAGCTGCAGCCCCCCATGGAAGACACCAACCGTTGCTATGAAACATAGGCACTGACCATAGATACACTGGCCTTGATCCCATGTTATGAACCAAAACTATGGCTATGGAGTTCAAAAACGCCCCGCGATGAGTGTAAACAACAGCTTTCGGGTTTGAAGTTGTGCCGGAGGTGTAGTTTATGCTGATGGGATCATATTCACTTTTAGGCCTAATTATTTTGAAGTCATCATTCCCAATGGCTAACAAATCATCATAGTGCATGTATGAGTGGTTGTTCTTAGATTCGAAATTGGTTAGTAAAACTAAAGTTGGAGGGTTGACATGTTTTTGTGATAAAAGATCAAATGCTCCTTGAACTGTTTGTAGTAAGTGATGTTCTACAAAGATGAGTTTGGCTTCTGAGTGTGCTAGTAGGGTTGACACCATAGTCGAGTCTTGTCGAGCATTGAGTGTGCAGAGAATCCCACCAGCCATTGGGACTGCAAAGTGAAGCTCATAGATTTCTGGTAGATTGTATGTAAGAAAAGGTAGCCACCTATTTCGTCAACAATTAAAAATTTGTAAGTAATTGAAAAATGAAAATTACTAATACTAATCATTTAACAATTTGAGATGATATTTAACTCAAGCTTTTGATCTTTAGAGTTGTTTTAATAGTTTTGTGTACGTATCAAAATGTGTTAAAAGTGTTTTTTTTAATGTGATATGTAAAGAAAACCTTCTTGTTTAGTTTTTTAGGATTGTATTTTTTTAGTGTTATTTTTTTGTTGTTATTTTTAAAATTGTATCTTGTGGCTTCAATAAGAATACTTTTTTAATAAACGATAAATTTCCTTCTTTAATCTTATTAAAGTGATTTTTTTTTTATTATTTTAGTGTTAATTATCAAATTAAATAGAATTTTTAAGTGGGAATTCTCATAAGCTTCAAGCCCGACCTTGGTATAAACGACTTAAGTTTGTGCTTAGTGTCGACTTAGTTTAAGGACCAAAAACAAATTATTCCTTTTTAAAAATAATTTTTTTTGGGAAACTTACAAAAATACTAGAATTTGGGTTAACTTTTACAAAAATACTGTCACACGGAATTTTTTTCAAAAATACTGTGTTTTTATAAAACACCAGTAAAACACAAAGCAGTATAACTCAAAACAACAGTAGAACACTAGTAAAACACCAGTAGAACACCAGTGAAAACTTAACACAGTATACTGCAGTATGAAACTTATAAAAAAACACAATAAAAAAGTAAAAAATACCGCCTGGCAGTATTTTTGTAAAAAAAATGGCAAAAATTAGTATACCATGTAAATTTCCTTTTTTTTTTTTATTAATTTTGGAAAAATACTATATATTTTTTCTAAATAAAAGTTCAAAAACAACTTTTTTTTTATAGCCCACTAAATTTTAAGATTAGTCCTAGTTTCAATGAATGTTTATCTGTCCATCTCTGCCTGTGATACCTAATACTACTATGAGGTGACATCTTACAAATCGTTAATAATTTTTCATATAATTGTGGTGTTGCTCAATATTACTAGTGCCTAATTTCTACAATTCAAAAACAAAAGTAGTTTAATGTAAGTAGATACCACATCTCCATGTGAAATTCCCAAGTGGGTGAGAGCAGAAGCTAGCTTGAGACAACGTTGATAAGTTTGGTTCCAAGTGTATTGGATAGAGCCATAGATAAGAGATGTGTTATCTCTATAAGCCTTAGAAGAACGCTCCAAAAAGCCAATGGGAGACAAAGGAACATCATTTGCACTACACTCAACTATTAACCCCTTCCATGCCTGAAATTAATATGAAAAAAAGGTTCAAAATTGTATAAAATAAAATTGTAAGGGGGCAAACTGCAAATATTATATTATATGGATTGAAAAAAATGTAATTACTTTGGCTTTGAGTGAAGAAATATTTGAGTGAAAGAGGAGAGGAAGATGATGATTATTACTAAAAACATTTTCACTTTTACACAATGAAAATGATGATGATGAAATAGAAATCCACTTAGCCATTGTTTGTTATTATGATTAATATAAAATGTGATTGTATATATACAAGTATAATATATTTTTCTCTTTCTATATGTGGTAAAAGTCAATACAAAGTAATGAACTAGGCCCATCTTAATTGAGTATCCTACAAAATAAATAAATAGGTGAGTGGAAAATTTTTATAGCCACCCTATTCCATAATTTAATGGGGATGCCAAAAGTTTGAGGAAAATACAAAAAGGATTATTTCACAAATAGATAAAAACAATTAAAATACGGTTCTATAAAATTTTAAATATTTTTATAAATTTTAAAATTTTATTTACAGAAAATATAGTATTTTTATATTACACTTTTGTTGATTTGTTATTGATTTTTCGTTATATGTGTGTTATTTTTTTTTTGTTTTAATGTTATTTTCTTGTTACTTTTATATATTGTTCATGTTATTTTTATAGAAGATCGTATAAATGTATAAAAAAATCTTTAAATGTAAAAATTTTACAAAAAAGTAATATTTTATATAATTATTTCAAAATAAAATACATAAAATTGAACATAGTAGAATAAGAAATTGAAAGATTTTATTAAAATTGTTCGTTTAGAAAATCCCTGAAAACCTAATCATATGTTCTTCTCTCTATCAAAACAATAAGATTGTTATCCTTATTACTAAACTCGTTAAAGAGATAAAAAATTTAAAAGAAAATATTTTGGAAGATTTAAATTACTCCTCATAATGAGGAGATCCAAGTTTGAATTCTCCTTTCCTCCTCCAAAGTCAAAAATAAAAATAATAGTTACATTATTTTTTATTTTTTTTTTGCAAGAATGGTTACATTAGTTTAACTATTGGATTATTATTGAAGAGTTATAATTAATTTAGAAATGAATTAAAAATAATTAATAAATTACTGTAACCACATACTAACCTCATTTCATTTTATTAATTAATATATTTTGTTTTCATAATTTATTTTAAAATTAATTTTAATTATAATTATTAATTAATTTTTGTTTAATAATTGGGATGGGGACGGAAGAGCACTCCCTGCCAATTCCCCGCCCCGTGTACATCCCTAACTCAATACGATGTGTCACTTGTGAATAACTAACACTATTCTATATTTATTTATTTATTAAATCAAATATGTGAGACATAATATTGAATTGCACCAATAACATCATGCCACCACTTGCCGTGCTCATTTCTCAAATTTATAAGCTCTAGTTTGCTAGGCTTACCAAACATTATAATACTGATCTAATTGAATCAATTATGTACTTAATTTTGACTTTAAAAGTTATAAGTTCAAAACAAAAAAAAACTAACAAGTCTATGAGCCATAATTAAATTTTAATGGGCCCTAATGGGCCATAAAATCTCGGGCCTGCCCTGTTAAGGAGGAAATTACATAGTATACCCACTTTATTTTATTTAATTTAATTTTTACCTTTATTTTTATATTCTTCAAGATATATCCACTTTTATAGATAATGTCCCTATTAGATCCCTTAGGTTAATGTAAATTATATGCTAGACTTAAATAGAGAGTGGGGGTATAATGGACAATCTACTAAAAAAAGGGGTATATTTTAATAAAATATAATATAAGAGTTTTTGATTAATGGATACAAAAAAATAGTATTTTTTAACTTATCCCCCTGTTAAGTTATCTTGTAAAAGTTAAATTCCACTTTTACGGTTTTTTAGGAAAAAATTGTAATTTACAATAATTTTTTAAGAGATTATTTCACAAATACATCAAAACAATAAAAAAAAATTATAAAAATACGGTTGTACAAAATTTTAAATATTTTTATTATTTTATTTACAGAAAATGCGGTCTTTTTGTGTTGTACTCTTGTTAATTTGCTGTTGATTTTTTGTTATGTGTATGTTGTTTTTTATTATTGTTTTGATGTTATTTTTTTGTTAATTGATTACAAAAGTAAATGTAAATGTTTGTTACACTTTTAAAACACAAATAGTAATAGAATACAATAAGCCTACCTTACATAAGATTACAACTTTGAACACATAATCATTATCTCTCCTCTTTTCTTTCTTTCTTTCTTTCTGTTGCTTTTGTCTTTATTTGTTTAGTAGTTCACTTGTCATAAGGCCAAAGCAAATTAAGACAAGAAAAAGTGAGTCAGACTTTGATATATGCTTGACCACTTATTCTCTTACTACTTTTATTTTATATATTATTTTGATCATTTCAATAACTGTAAAATAAATACAAATACTTTTTGTTTTGAGGGATCAAATCAATAATGATTGGAAAGCAAAGCATATGGTTCATTCATTCATAATATTATTATTTGAGAGAATGTTTCTAGTCGTCTACTTGGACCACATTCATTCCTTTGTTATCAAAACCACTCTCACACGTTCCATATAATACAGCCAATTACATGATAATTATTACATATTTATATAAACTAAGTACTCTACTTAAGTAACTCTACTATCCCTTTTCACCACTTTTGATGATTCAATTCTATGTGTGTTTAATCAATTAAGTTTTTGGTTTTATAAAAGCTAATTACTATAATGACTTGAAAACTACAAACACCTTTACTTTGTAGTTTCATTATAAAACAATAGATAAATCAATTTTAACAAGTAACATAAGAGAGTCATATCATTCATCATATTAATTCATGTCATGCCACTATATAATAACCATTGAAATTGTTTATGAAACTTGGAATAAACCACCCCATTTGAATAAAGGCATCGATATTGAGCAATGCTTAACACTTTTTAAAAATGACATTTTATAATTAATTAACTATATGTCTTTTCGAATAAGTACAAGTAGTAGTATCAAACTCCATTATTACCAACTTCTTCAGCTTCTATTATCAACCGCATATGTATATGAATTACATTACATAATTATAGAATTATGGGGTTTTTCTTTCTTAATTCATTTGAAAAGTGCAGGAAAAAAAAAAGCATCTTTATCTATAATGTCACATTTTTAGACACACATGTCATCTTGATTTTAGCAAAAGCATGCAATTGCAGAGTTGTCAACTGTACACAAACTCACTCTAAAATCTCTCAGAAACCAAAAACCAAAAGCCGAAACCTTTTCTAGTGTTATAAAAAGACTTGGCCCTCTCTTAACAAACAACTGAGCAGAGCATAGAAGAGCAGAGCCATTCTAATGGCCTGTCTCAGCAAAGAGAGGTGTTGGGGTGTCTCTATCTCTAAAATGCTCTCAGAAGATGACAAACAAAGCTTCATGGATTCCACCACCACTACCACCAACTCATCATCTACTCCCAAAAGATTAGACAAGGTTTTCCCCGTTTATGCATTGGGGATTTCCAAGTCTAATCACTCTCAATTGGAACAACTCTCACACCTTTCTAATTCCCCTCAAGACCCCATTTGGGATGCCATCAGACAAGAGGCAAAGCTAGTGGTATCTATCTAATTCTCTTAAAAAAAGGAATAAACCTTCTTTTATTTGTCAAAATTATTTCTTTTCACTTCAAATTTTCTGGGATTTCTGTGATATTATGTAAAGTCATGTTCTTTTGGGATTAGAGGCCAAGACAATTTTTTTTCTATTTCTTTCTCTTCAAGTTTTCTGGGAATTTTATGAAATCATGTAAAGTTGAAGCTTTTGAGAGATCTTGACAATGTTGTTTGTTGCAGGCAGAAAGTGAACCAATTTTGAGTAGTTTCTTGTATGCAAGCATACTTTCCCATGATTGTTTAGAGCAAGCACTTGGTTTTGTTCTTGCAAATCGACTCCAAAATCCAACTCTTTTGGCAACTCAGCTTATGGACATATTTTATGATGTAATGACACATAGTAAGACCATTCAACGCTCAATTCGTCTTGATGTGCAGGTAAAACTTTGATGGTGTTTATTACAATTACAAAGATTGTATTTGTATATATAGATACATGTATACAAACTATTAAGTTTTTCTTGTGTTGATAGCTTCTTTCAACCTTCTTTTTTAGGCATTTATGGACAGGGATCCTTCTTGTTTGTCATATTGTTCAGCACTGTTATATCTCAAGGTATTATTCTCTTCTGTTCTAGGATTGAAAGTTGGTTTGCTTTTTTTGTGTTTACCAAGTTTTAATAGTTGGATTCAATTTTTGTAGTGTACTTCACTAAGATCATCAAGTAAATGTCAATTACTAAGAAAAACCAAGTTAAAAGCTTCCTTCTTATATGTTTTTCTATTATTGTAATACATGTCAATGAAGATCTACATAGTCTTGAGCATCCCACTCAAACTTCTCTATTGAGCTTATTGAAATTCTCTATGAAAAGTATTCAATGAACTCTCATCAAATATACCTTACTGCTAAAAATGTCAATATACTGCCTAAATAGTGTTCACTTCGTCAAGTAACAAGAGTGAAATGATCTCGAAAATCGACACACAAAGTTCATAACCAGCCAATTTGACACTTAACATCGTTAATGTCTATTTGAGTTACTTGAATTGTTAATATGGTGTCTATTAGTAACTTTCATCGATGGATTACCATGTTTCTATCATTGTTATCGATTTTCTCTGTTGTTGTTCTTCATGATTCTTGATTTGGTTTAGGCTGGCTTACAAATTATGCTTGAGCTTTAACTTGTGAATCATTCTATAATGCATTCAGGGATACCATTCTTTGCAAGTTCATCGAGTAGCTCACGCCTTGTGGAGTCAAGGACGGAAAGTATTAGCATTGGCACTGCAAAGTAGAATAAGTGAGGTTTTCGGAGTTGACATACACCCAGGTAACTTCATTTGTATTTCACATCATTCATAACATCCTATGATGGTTTTCTGTTATGATTCGTTTCAAGATGAGGGCGATTGATGGCAGCAGTAAATTTCGGTTTTAGCTGAGAAAGTAAACGCCTTTTGTAGTACTAACCTTTATCAAAATTTTCTCCCTTTTGTCATATCAATAGCTGCAATAATTGGTGAGGGAATACTGTTGGATCATGGGACGGGAGTTGTTATAGGCGAAACTGCTGTTGTTGGAAATAGGGTGTCTATGATGCAGGTAACTCGATTTCTGTCTTGTTCCTTTTCTAGTACTAGTTGTCATAACTTATGTTTATGTCAAATGCATTGGTCTTTTCCCTATTTGAAAGGAAACTGATTGAAGTTATAGTGAACTTTTTACCTTTATTTTCTCACAATATCCTCGTTTGGTGACATGTTAAGACATAAGCTGGACTGAATAATCATCATCATTTTCAGTCAAAATTGCATCTTTTTTCTATTGACTTTGAGACTTTGAAATGTAGCCTTAAAAAGATAAGTGAGAATTTATGTGGTTATGGCTGAAACCAGATTTATGGCTTTATCTGAAAAGCTTTGAGGTTTCTTTTTCTGTTGAATGAATAGTAATTGTACTCCTCGAACTATGACCTATGTAGTATTTGCTTCTGAATTATTTTTTGGTAAAGAATCTCTTGAACTATGAAAATAATTGCAAATTTCCCCTGATCGCTGCATTTCCCCTAACTAACTTTAGTTGGAACCAAGTATAATGATTTTAAATATTCAAACATTAACTCTAAAATTACAAATTCACAACCCTAGATTTTATCGTTAGAGTACTATCTGTGCAATTATATTTTGTCTAGACTCTCAAATTACAGTAGGTTAGCTAAAAATCCTATTTAATCGTTTTTGTGGCTATGGCATGTTTAAGAGTCTTTTTGATATTTCGCAGGCTGTAACGCTAGGGGGAACAGGGAAAGAAGTTGGAGATCGGCATCCAAAAGTTGGGGAGGGTGTCCTTATTGGAGCAAGTGTGACAATTCTTGGCAACATAAAGATTGGTCATGGTTCTATGATAGCTGCTGGTTCTCTTGTGTTGAAGGATGTTCCTCCACACAGGTAAAGAGTACTAATAGCCGAGATTGATAGGCGTCTTCATTGGTTGTGTTTGGGTTTTTATAAAGTAATCTTTCATTTCCTTGGCTCCCCAAGTATTGTTGCAGGAATGCCAGCAAAGGTGATTGGATATGTAGATGAGCAAGACCCTTGTTTAAGTATGAAACATGGTATGTAATGTGAAGAGCAGTTAATGAATGAATGGTCATTTTAGTTTGGTAATTTCATTTTAATATTGTATTGTTGTTATGTGACAAATGCAGATGTTACCAAAGATTTCATTTGACACATGCAGCAGTTGTCTGTTGGGGATTCAAAATGTGCAGGTTAGAAAGTGTGAAGAAGTTTTTAATGTATAAATATGTATTAATTTCAGGAAAAATTTGGAGTACACTCCCAAAAAAAAAAGTTTTGGAGTGTCTCGGTATACCTTTTATCTATTTAAGCATTTAGGAGAATTTGTTAGTCTTTCTTTGACAACTTGTAAATTTTCTAAAAAAAGTTGAATAGTTTATACATGTGACAGTTAATAGTCCTGTGATTCGTAAGAGAAATACCAGGTATGTTGTGCAATCTCACATTATTTGAGAAAGGTCAAGTATGATAATTTTGAGACGGTGTTGGTATGAGACTACACACAGTTAAAAAAAACTTAAATTGATTGATTGGTACTACTTATATCAACAAGATGCATCTTGTTTTTTAGTTGTCTATCACGAAAAAATTTCACAATTAAACGTGCTTGACTTGAGGTAATTTTAGGATATAAATGACCTCCTAAGAAGTTTGGAACTAAGAAGCATGCTAGTGAAGACAAAGTACGCTGGAAACACTCGTATTGGTCTGTAGGACCAGCTGTCAGTCTAGGAAACAGCTAGAGTGACGTACCCGTACATAAGAACTATAAAGTCGTGGGGGAAAACCCAATAAAAGCTTGAAGTAGGGACGTTATATTATTGTACTGAAAATAAAGTTTAAATGGTTGCTTTACCACATGTACATGAAAAAACAAAATATTTGAACTTCATTTTTTACATCTTATAATATTCAAAATTTTATAAAACTTGCAAGTGGTTCTAAATAACTTTTTAGGAGTTAGTACTATAGACTTACCCTTCATTTCATATCATTTTCTTTCTTTTTCTTTTCAGGAGCAATAGATGATTTGGTTGTGGGGGCAATTGAGTTCATGGCATCATGAAATGGTGGATTATTCTCGTGTTGTTCTTTAGTGGTTTTCATTCAATATCATATTGATGGGTTATTACACTTTGTTATTTATATTTGTGTGTGTGTAAAACAAAGTATAGGATTAAGTGAGAGTGAGAAAGTGAGGGCTTGTTAAGAAGCAAGATACCATGTTTTTTTGAGTCTCTTGCTTAATTAGAGAGAAATTAACTATAAGTCTGTCTCTTATAATTATCATTCCATCTTAAGAGCCCTAATCTTTATATTTAATTATTACCTTTCTTTCTTTCCAAGTAACCTGATTGTGTGAGATTTCACTTTGGAAAGCAATAATATATATATATTAATGTAAGGATCCCATATCAAAATGTAAAGAAATTTGAGTTGATGATGCATATGATATGTATTATTAAAAATCCAACTGTAATTACCTTGAACCTAGTTTTAGAAAGAGAAAGCTACTTTATCACACAAAATCAAAAATCAAGTTGTATTTTGATATAGTGTGAAGTGTTTTATCATAAATTGATTTCATTTAGTTTAATTGTTTGTAGTGAACTGGTGGTTGGGTTAGTGTCATAAACAGTAAACACCCAATCAAGAATAATTTATTCTCAAAGGTTGAAAAAATAATAATAAAAAAAAACAATTGTAATGATTTTTTTATGTAAAATTTATATAAAAATAATTGAAGTTTTAAAAAAATACTTCAGTAATTATTTCATTAATTGTAAAATAGGATGTGAAAAAATAAAACCCGAATTTAAACTTATGTAAGAGAGTGGATTTGCTTAAGTAAAGCACGATATAAATCTTAACATGACACGACAAGAGTCATATTTCAACACTACATCACACACGACCCGTAATTTTGTATGAAACAACTCATATTTATGTCACGACACGTGTTTACAACAACACTAGTTGGAATGAAAGCTAGAAAGGAACGACAAAGAAGAAATTGTCGTTTTTATAGTCAAAATCTATTACTAATACTATTGTCAATAACGACGTCGTTTTAATATTACTCCTTATCGTTTTGAGAGGTTAGATCCATTTGAAACAGAGATCTCAGCTCAGCACACAATAGAAAAAGAGATCTTTCTTCTTCATCATCTTCAGCTCACACCCAAATTGATTTGATTCGATTCCAAAGAGAGAGAAGTTTTGAATTCAATCTCAATGGAATCGGCAGTAGAAGAAGAAGAAGCTTCCGTACCCATGGCTGAACAGCTCCACCATACCTCTCTCAAAAACACAACCTTGCTGTCCTCTATTGGTAATGGTAATGGAAATGGACTCGATGCTACTGCTAACGATCGCGATCAAGATCACGATCACCTTGTACAGACTGTCTTTGAACTAGGATTTCAGAATGAATATCTCAAGTCTCAGTTCCGAGGCTTTGCTGAAGATTCTCAATTTATTACTTCCGAGAACGATGGACAAGCTATTGTACAGCTTCAGGAAACCATCGAATCTTTGAATGCTCAGCTTTCGGAAGAGAGACTTACTCGTGTGGCCGCAGAAGAGGCTTTGAAGCATCTTCAAGTGGCTCACTCGGAGGCTGATGCTAAAGCCCTAGAACTCTCTCTAAAGCTTACTCAAGGTCTGATTTTCTTTCTTTCTTTCTTTGGGTTTTTTGATGTGAGAGATGCTACATTTGCACTAATTCTTAATCCAATCTGAATCTTTAGCACTCTTTTCGATTTTTTCACAGCTCAACAGAAGTTTGATCAAGAAATTAAAGAACGTGACGATAAATATGCTGATCTTGACTCCAAATTTAACCGTCTTCACAAAAGAGCCAAACAGCGTATTCAAGATGTTCAAAAGGTAAATCATTTTTACAAAGTTTAAACAATTTCCATTAGTTCACGACTGTGACTGAAGCAAATTTTTTTAGAGATTAGAAATTTAAAGCTTTCAACTTTAATCACACTTGTTGTAACTACAATCTTGTTTGTAGAGTTCATATTGGGATATTTATGCAGAATTTAAATTTGAATGTCTTTGGGGATTGTAATTTTCAGGAAAAGGATGATCTTGAAGCACGGTTTCGGGAGGCAAATGAATCGGCCGAGCGAGCATTATCTCAACAAGCGACATTGCAGCAGGATCTGGAGCGTACAAGACAACAAGCAAATGAAGCATTGAAAGCAATGGATGCAGATAGGCAACAATTAAGAAGCACAAACAATAAGTAAGTATCTACTTAACTTCTTTTCGATGTATGCTTAAACACAACGATAAAGAATAAGAACAAGGAGAGATTGTGTGCGTATTTTGAGGGATCTGCTGTTTCCATTTGCCTCCACTGGACTATTTAGATTAGAGCATAAGAATAGTGATCGAATAGTGAGCATTTGAATTAAATTCTATAAAAGTTTCTTCATATTGTACGTGCCACTTCACTTATCTGCCAACTATAACTATGTTGTTGACATCTAGACTCCGGGACAATATTGAAGAATTGCGACATTCATTACAGCCTAAAGAGAGTGCTATTGAGGCATTGCAGCAGTCGCTTCTAGAGAAGGATCAGGTATGAAATTGAACTTTTGAAACATTTTCCATGGATCTAAAGGTATCTTGCATGATTTGGTGTATGTTTATCTATAGTGGCGATAATCATATGTATGATCAATCTTTGTCTATTCTTTGTTCAAATTCCATCTTGCCTCCACGTTATTAATGTACCAGATGTTTTTCTCATCCCTTCCATCTATCACATGGATGGAACTTTAAACTCTTAGAGAACCAAATTATTCAGTTTTCGTTATTAGAAGTTTTATTTTCCCAATCAATATGTGCAAAATTTGGCCAGTTCGTTTATGCCATAAAAATTTCAGCACATCATCATGATAAAGTTGTATATTATCAGCTTGATTTTTCTTGTCAGTTGACACTTTTATTTAACCATCTGCTAGGCACCAATAGAGGGCTCACACTATCCTAGAGCCGTGAAGTTCTTGTTTATATTCCCTTTGTGTCTTAGTTCTTTTACTCGTGTAGTAGTATGTATATTATGTATATATTAACCCACATTAATCTCAGATGTTGGAAGACATGCAAGGATTGCTACAGGCTGCCGAAGAAAAGCGGCAAGCTGCAATAGCTGAACTCTTAGCTAAACATCAGAAGGTTCAAAGATTTGAAAAATCAGTCTATTGGTTATTAAACTTAAGGCATCTTTATTATGCCTTTTTATTAATATGAACGATAATGGTGGCATATTTTTAACTTCAGAACTTGGAAAGCTTGGAAGCCCAACTTGCTGATGCAATATCAGACAGAAGTAAAGCAACTGAAACCATTTCTTCTCTTCAGGTGAGAAATAGGATAATGTCCATTTCATGTCAAGTTACATAAGGATTTTAATTTTATATTTTTGGAATGAGAAGCTCAGTTACAAGGGTGGAGTACAGGTTAATTCTCTTATTACTTTAAAAACTTATACAATAATTGGATCATGTTCAAGACTAGTGAAATTATTTTCCTTCAGATGCTGGTTGCAGAGAAGGAATCAAAGATTGCAGAAATGGATGCAGCATCAACGGGCGAAGCAGCCCGACTCAGAGCTTCGGTGGAAACTATCAAAGGAGAAATTGCTCACTTGAAACATGAGCATGTGAGTATTTTATCATTCAATATTAACATGAGCATGAATTTAACATTCAATTATATTGGGGACTCAAGGATGTAATTTTATTTAGTTTTTATTAATTTCACTTTTGTGTTCATTGCTGAACTGGCATTTGATTCTTCATATCCTACTTTTACTCTTAGTAATTTTTGTTTTACTGTTTAAGGGTTACTTGCCTTTTGAACTGACTTCAGGGGCATCCTTGAATCACAAACTTTGGGGATGCAGTTCTTTCTACATTTATAATATTGGATCACTTCTTCTTGATGTTAATCGAGTTGTTGGAAATTGGTTTAAGACATTTACTTTTGAAGATATGATTTGTTTTAGTAAATGAGAAGGGGAGAAAGTATTGTTGAACTGACCTTTCAAGTCATTTACCAATTACAGAGTGAGTTTGTACTTAAGCATATTTTTCTTTTTCAGGAGAAAGAAAAGGAGAGCTGGGAAGCTACATCTCAGGCACTTAAAACAAGACTGGAAAATTCTGAGAATAACTGTATACGTGCTGAAGTTGAATTAGCTAAAATGAGAAGTATATATTTATCCCTTCTTTAGATTTTATCTACTGACATGAATATATGTATAATAGTATCCCTGATTTTTTTTATGGGGCAGGCCAACTGGAATCAGATTTATCCTCACAAACTCAAGCGCTCAATGCAAAAGATGCTGAATTAGAAGCTGCCAAAAATGAGGTATCTAGAAATGACCCTGAGTGCTTGATATAAGCAACTTCAGTGTTTACCTGAGATATTTATGCACGAACATCAAGAAAATATTAATAACCTGTCAACTAATAATATTTACCGTAGCAAAGACATCAGGATGCTCTCGCAATCTTTCCTAGTTAACTAATGTATTGTTCATAATTTCGCAATATTAGGTCATTGAATCTTTCCTTGGGAAAATGGAAATTTTGGTTGCCCTGAGGAATATTTGCTTTTGTTCATAAATTTGACTTTCTAAGAACCTTTCTTAATTTGCAGCTTACTTACACATATAAAAGTATATAAAACTATCTTCTGATTCCATCTTCTTTTAATTTGTGTATACCTTGCAGATCAAACGCCTTGAAGCTGACTTTTCCTCTTACAAAATCCGTGCTCATACACTTTTGCAAAAGAAAGATGCAGAGCTAGCCGCCGGTAAAGATTCCGAGCAAGTCAAAGCTCTTGAGGAAGCACTGAAAGTACATGCTTGTACTAATTTCAATTTCTGTATTTTAAATTTTTAATAAAAACAATAAACGTGCAGCTCTGGCTAATAATCACATCTATGTCATTCTTTAGGAGGCTGAAAAGGAAGTTTCATTGGTTTGTGCTGAAAGAGACAGAGCCCTTCAAGATCTTCAAGAAGCTCTGGCTAATCATGATAAAGAACTTGCAGAAAGGTAGAATTGTTGCTGAGAAGCTGCTGAATGGGTTTTTTGTTTGATCCAAGTTTCCTAGTTTAATGAGTTTCTTAAAGAAAGCTTTTGTTATGAAATTGTATATTTTTTTCAAGAGTTTAATAGTCTATGAAATGCCTTCAGATATTCTTTACTTTCATCACTTCGGTAAAGATTTATTAATATTATCCTGTGAATTATTTTGCAATCATATCCAATTTTTCAATTCCATTTTTTTTTGGCTCAGAGAGTCAGCTCTTATTGATGTCAAGCAGCAGATAAAGAGCTTAGAAACGAAGCTTGATTCCGCCAATGCTCGCAATCAATCCGACAGAGAGGCATGGGAAAGGAACCTCCGTAACTTGGAAGAAATGTGGCAATGTATATATTTATATCCTAATCCAAATGATTTTTTTTAAAAGGATGGGGCAATTGCATGTAGCTCAAAATTGACTGAAAATCATACCTGATAAATAACTTTGCAGCAAGATTTGATGCGTTGAAAGTTCAAAATGAAGCATCTTCCGGAGAAGATCTAGAAAAGGAATTAGGAGATCTCAAGCTGCGGTATAAAAAACTAAAGGTACTTCACATCCTTCTGTCAATGGCTTTGACATCAACGATGACTTCCTATTCTCTCATTAACTGAATTCTTAAACTGTAGGAAGAACACCATTCATTTCGTGATCTTGCTGATAAAATGATTGAGGAAAAGGATAATGAAATCTCTAGACTCACAGATGATAACAAGAATCTTCAGCGATCTCTGGAATCAAGACCAAAAGTACTCCTTTAAGAATATTCATCTAACCTCTATTGATTATAGTTTTTCTTTTTCTTTTTTTCATTTCTCGGTCTCTTCTAATGTTTTAACCTTCTGATTATGTACTGGGGAAACAGGTTGACAACTACAACTCAGGTAGGAAGACAGTCTCAGTTGTATTTATCTTCTTTTTGTTTACTTGTCTTGTAGGAAGTCCTATCCTATACATTGAATTATTGGATGTAGCATGTGATTTCTAATTTTGTATTATTACAAAATTGTGTTGTCAGGCTTGCAGAAAGAGGATGCATCTAATAATGCAGCAGAACAGCAGATTTTGGTATGAATGTATTTTCGTATGCTTTGTAGTTATAAAAAAATAACTATATTTGCTATTGAATTTTGTTTTCTTTACATCCTTTCCAAGATTTAACTCCCAAATCATTAAGTGCATTCCGTGACATCAATTTTTCTTTTAAAATACAGATTTTGGCGAGGCAACAAGCCCAAAGAGAAGAAGAGCTTGCACAGTCTCAGAGACACATTCTGGCGCTTCAAGTATGTATCATAATTTACACACGTTTAGTTTTTTTGCAGTGCAGTTCTAATTTATGTCATAACTCAGGAAGAAATTGAAGAACTGGAACGTGAGAATCGCCTCCATAGCCAACAGGTACTTATCAGAAAGCCTGGATCGGTGTAGATTTCTTCTTTTAATACTTCTTTTTTGTTATTTCCCCTGCTATGTTTGTTTTAATTTATTTTTGTTATTTAATACACAACAACTACAGGAAGCCATGTTGAAGGCTGAGCTTCGCAACATGGACCGAACACAGAAGAGGGAAGGGGTGGATTTGACATATTTGAAAAATGTCATTCTAAAGCTTCTTGAAACAGGTATTTGGGTGAATGATTGATGTATGAATCTAAAAATTAAACCGTTTTATACCCTCTCATTTTCTTCCTAACAGTGTGCTCAACTAAAAAGAATATTTCATTATTTTGAGATTGAAAAGGCTTATTATAGTCTCTATTGTAAAAACACAGGTGAAGTGGAGGCTCTTCTGCCAGTGATTGGAATGCTTCTTCAATTTAGTCCTGAAGAGGTGATATACTATACTTATTGCATTGTTATCTCATAATAACATGCTGTTGTTTTAAGCGTGGAATTTATTTAGTATGGGATTAGTCAAAATTGTGAGTTTTTGTTATTTGGAACGAAAATCCGTTGATCACAGGGGGTGTAGTAGTAAGGTTCTTCTTTCTAGAGAATGAAAGATATCATACTTCTTTTTAAACTATAAGATATCATATGGGAAATTACAATAGCATGAGCAACATTTGAGTCAATGTGAAATACAATTATACAATAGGTTTTAATAACCCAATATTATCCATGTCCTGAATTACTACTGGTGTTCATTTGCTAATGCAGATACAAAAGTGTCAACAAGCCTATCGAGCATCTGCAGATGCTGTTCCAAGCCCATCGGGTGATGCTTCATCAAAATCTTCTGGCTCTCTTTTCTCTAGATTTGCATTTGCATAATTGCAAAAAGGATACAAAGAATTCTTTCGTTGCTTGTCTATTGCAATCCAGGGCAGCAAAGTTAGCTGCTTGTTGCCTTTGGAGGCGGAGCACTGCATGCTGTCTCATTATCAACATCAGAAGAGAGTTGTTTGTCTTGGTACAACGTTATGCAAAACCACAGGAAAGTGTAAAGAGAGATTGGCTTACATAAAATTTTAGAGGGAGGAGGAAGGAACATTTTTTTTGACAGTGTGTATATTTATACTGTCCAAGAGAATTAACTGTCGTAAAGCTGATTCTTTGATTTTTGACAATTATTTTTTAGTACAGGTGAAAAATGCTTATAGATTTTGACATAGTATTGTTTGGAAATAAGACCAATATAGAATGAAGGGTACTATTCAGACCAATTAAGCTCAGTATAGAAACCCCAAGTAATTTGGACTTGAGGAGTGGCTCTAGATTCGATCATAGTCTTCATTGTGTTCATAATGTATAATATTAAACTGTCTTATATGTTTTGACCATTATTTGTACACTCTTCTCACACTACTTGTTCATTGTGAACCTTTAATATTATTTGTGGCAAGTTCATTTCATGTTGATGAGGATTGTTATAAAGCACACGTACTGTCGAGTCGACTATAATATCTATAAATATATACGTGGTAGAATTGTTGACCATTCGTACAATCTTAATCAATTTGTCGGCCACCATTTATAATATAAGAAGAATAAAAATGGTTGTAAATTTTTAGCAAATAGTTGTAAATTTTACCCTAAAAGAATATGTTTTTGTTAATAATAGCAATAAAAATGGATATTTTCTGATACCGACTAAGAAGTATATTCCCTTTTGGAACTTTTTCTCCAGTCCTTTTTCCACCAAAAAAAAACCACAGAGGAAATTTTGAATAGTAGTACTTTATAGTTGAATATGATTCCCTTCAAATATAAAAAAGAGTACATTTGAAATTGAATATGATTCCCTTAATGAGCTAAGCTAACACAGTAGTGCATAGAGATTGATTCATTCATCCCTTAATAAACATAATTAGGGAACTAAAAAACTTTTTTGATTATTATAACTACTCTCAAACAAAAACCATGGCCACTCCAAAGAAAAAAGAGCAAAATCAAGAAGAAACAAATGCTGCAAACTCTAGTACTAGTAGAATAGTAGAATCTGAAAAAGGGGTATGATTCAATTCAATTCAAATCAATTCAAGCATGCTTAGCTTGAAAATCTTTCATGAAAGCAACCAACTTTTCAACCCCAGCCAAAGGCATAGCATTGTAAATAGAAGCACGCATACCTCCCACTGATCTATGCCCCTTGAGTTGAACCATCTTCTCCTTAGCAGCCTCCTTAACAAACTCACCTTCCAACTCAGACTTCTCAAGTGTGAATGGCACATTCATCAATGACCTCACTGACTTCTCCACTGGACACCTGAAGAACCCATTGCTCTCATCAATAGCATTGTAAAGAATCTCAGCTTTCTTCTGATTCTTCTTCTCCACTTCCTTCAAACCACCCTGTTCCAACAAATCCTCAAACACTAAACCACACATGTAAATACCATAACAAGGAGGAGTGTTGTAAAGTGAGTTGTTCTCAGCATGAATCTTGTAATCCAACATCACTGGTGTCTGTTCTTGTGCATTACCAATAAGATCTTTCCTTATGATTACAATGGTGACTCCAGATGGTCCAACATTCTTCTGTGCTCCAGCATAGATCACACCAAACTTAGACACATCAACTGGCTTTGAACAGAAATTTGAAGACATGTCTGCAACTAAAATGCCTGTGGAGTTTTGTGGTGTTGGGTAGTTTTTGAACTCAACTCCATGAATTGTCTCATTGGCGCATATATGCAAATACTTGGCATCTGGGTTTTGTTCCAAACCCTCGAAAGTTGGGATCTTTGTGTACTTTTCAGATTTTCCTGACCAAATCAAATTAGGGTTACAGTACTTCTTAGCTTCCTTAATAGCCTTATCACCCCAAGACCCAGTAACGAGAAAATCAACAGGGTCACTTGGTGAGCAGAGATTCAAAGGTATGGCGGCGAATTGAGTGGTTGCGCCACCCTGGAGAAATAAGACAGCGTATTCATCTGGGATTTCGAGTAGGGTTCGGAGATCGGATTCGGCTTTTTGAATAATGGAAAGGAATTCTTTTCCTCTGTGGCTCATTTCCATGACACTCATGCCAGATCCACGGTAGTTGTAGAGCTCTGACTGAGCCTTTAAGAGAACATTTTCCGGTAGGATGGCTGGACCGGCGGCGAAGTTAAAAAGCCTTTCTTGGGAGTGAGCTGGGAGTGGTGGACGATCTTGGATTTGGGTTGAGGTGGCGGCGCATGAGATGGAGATTCTGCGGTTGGGGATGGTGAATCTAGAGAAAGCGTTAAAGGGTTTAAAGATTGAGGTTTTGGGAAGTTGGTGGTGAGGTTGAGTTGGGTTTTGGAGGAGAAGTGAGTGTGGTGTGGTTGCCATTGCCATGGTGATTGGTGACGGCTCTCAGATTTGAAAAGGCAGAGAGAGAGAGAGAGAGAGAGAGAGAGAGAGAGAGAAGGGGTTTGTTTCGTAGTGGCGAAGATCAAAGTTGCTTTGAGTGTGAATTTATATAAAAAGAAATTAAGAAATAAATATAAAAATCAGATCTTGGAAGTAGTGATAGTGCCAAGGACTCAGGGCAAGGCAACAAGTACTATATCATTTTCGATGGGGTTGGTTGGTTTGGTAGGTAAAGGTAAAAAGGTTGACTAAGGAAGCCAATTTTGATGTCGTTTTTATCACAAATTCATGTCGTTGTTATCACAAATTGATGTCGTTTTTTACCACAAATTGATGTCGTTTTTGTCAAAGGAACAGATGTCGTTTATGACCTAGCTAGTGTCCACTAACCACCACTTTATACTAAATGGATATTTTAATATAGTTAGTATTTCTTAGTCTCTCTATCAATATGAGAGAGTTCAAATAGATGATGATGATGGCAAAACAAGAGAAGAAACAACAATGAAGTTGAGTATTTATTATTGCCCGCATTATTGTTCAAAGGGAACAATAAAAATAAAAGTAAATTGATTAAAAGACAGTCCAAAGTGAAAAAAATATCGTAGTAATAATAATAAGAAAGAGAGAAAGATATTGTTGTATGCTCAATTGGAACATAGACATTAAGAATGGCTGTAAAGCAATGAACAACCAAACCAACCAACTAACCAATCCGGCTGCAAATCTAGAATATATCGAATTCCCAGGCCGCAACCTTGGTTGCTGCTGCTGCTGTTGTTGATGCTGAATTATTATGTGCACATATTAGAGTAGAAAGTAAAGTAGAGTAGAGTAAAATAGAGTAGTCATGAGTCATGAGTCATGTTGTTGCTGTTGTTGTTATTGTTAAGAGTAGAGTAGCTGCTGCTGTAATATAATACATGCCTTCCTCTCCTCTTCTGCTGCTATTGTAGTTGTTGAGTCTTCTGCAACAGAAAATTTGCTGGTTCACATTTTGATGTGTATCCAAACTTAGATGTACAGTACTTCCTATGAACCCCTGTTAGCTTTCCTGTTGCTGCGTTCTGGTGGAGACCAACCATCAATCTCGAGCACTCTCTGTTACAAGTTAAGATAATAGTAAAATGTGAGTGAGTGAGTTAAAGACTAGAATGATTGAAATAAAGACTAGAAACAACACTAACAGGAGCTGATCTTCTGAGTAACTTGTGTGCCATTCGCAGGTCCTATTCCACTGCTTGAACCCATAAAGAGTGCATTGAGCGGTGTAGACTGCAGCCGCGGCTAACAAGGATGGCGAATACTTGAGCATCTCGTACTCTACCAGCGACAGCTCGATCATGAAGAAGGATAGTAGTTCAAGCTGTTTTCATATCATTATAGACATTAGATAATTGAATTGAACAGTAATCAAATTTTATAATTGGGCGACACAAGAAATCAATTAGTTACCTTTTTGTCAGATTGAGCAGCCTTGAGAAACCTTTTCATGAAGACATAAGGCGTGGGGACTGACATGTTGAATTGCAATGTGTTAAGCATCAATTTCTCCTGCAAGTTGGACAAGACAATTTTACATAAGTTTTTTAAGTTGAAAACAATTGAAACATGATCTTAATTAGATGGGATAAGACAAATTTATTTACCATTTCAAGAACTTCATTCCTTGTGTAAGCCTTATCTGATATAAGAATCAAATCACCCACAACAGGAACAGAAACTTCCTCATATTTACATGCCAAAAGCATGGCAACCAATCCAACCAACTGAAGCTTCTTTCTTGCAACTTTTTGCTTAGCTAAAAACCTATCTATGAGATTAACTGTGAGAAACAATGTCTCTTTCAACAGTTCAAACTTGTCATGCACCTGTTTGATTGGAGGGGGAAGTAGATTAATAATAATGATAATTGCTTCATAAATTGGTTTTTTGACATAGTCATATTGGCCTTAAATGGTTTATTAGTACCTCAATAAGCCAGTCAATCAGTATAGATCTCATCCTTTCATTTATGTCATATTGTTGTCCTAAGTAGTCAGATGAGACACAGCTAAACCCCTGAGCATTGGACAATAATAAAAGATAGTCAAATGACTGTCCCTTTTGAACAATCTTCAAGGTTCAAATTCAAACAAGAGAATTGTGATTTACCTCCATTTTTCTATAAAAAGCATAGATATCTTCAACATAATCTACAACTGCAAGTGGGTTCTTTCTATCACAGCTATCAATATCTGTAATTGGGTCTTCTTCTTCAACTACTATATCTTCCATTTCAACCTCCTCCTAAAGAAAAATGAAGAAAACAAACAAGTTAAAATTCAAATATAATCAATTAAAAGAGGTAGAAAGAGAGAGAGATATAGAAACATACCATAAGATCACTTTCAGCTGGTGCTTCTTCGGTTTCGGTTTGTTCCAAGAACATAGGCACTGGCTGATCTGAAGGAGGAGATTTGCATTCCTCATCAATGAATATGGTCTCTCCAAACCCATTTGAGTTAGAAACTGATGAGATTCTTGTGTTTTTAGCTTCCTGGATGTTTAAGGCCAATTACCCTTTTAACATTTTTGACAATTATTCAAATTTCCTTAAAAACAAATCAGATACTGAGTAAATTCAAACTCACCTCAAGTGCTGATGATTGTTTAGTGCTAGCAATTTGTGCAGCAAATCTCCTAAATCAAATTAATTCAAAATAATTTTAACAACCCAAGTAAGTAAACATGTCTCAAATTGGTTCATGCTAAAGAATTAAGTAATAATTTGAGGTTAGACTTAGACAAAACTACATTTGAAAATAATTAAGGTCAGTGGTCAGATCTCTAACCTGGTAATTGGTCTATGAGCTAGATCTGCCTGCTTCTTTTCACAAATCTCCTGTTTACTGAAGAAATTTTTCAAAAAAAAAAAAAAAAGCAGATTAATCCCAGAAAACAAAAGAAAGAACAAATTATTACTAAAAAAAGTTAGGGATTTGAAAGAGAAAGAGAGAAGAAGAGGGGTTTGAAATATTACTCTGATAAGCCTCTCTTGTTAACCACAACACATGGGTAAGATTGACCTCTCACTAAATTATGATTAATCACTCCTAAAGCTCTCCTGTTCTGTCTTCCCATTTCTACACACAACACATTTCAACAACGAAAGATCAGAAAAAAAAATGAAAAATTTTGATTAAACACACAACTAAGCAAGACAACATATTTTCTTTTCAAAATCTTAAGTCAGCCCACTGGAAAGGATCCAACCTTGAATGTTTGTTGAGGGTCTGATCAGATTGTTGTTTTCAGAAAGAACCATTTTTTAGCTCGATGGTCTTAGAGAAGAATGAGATTCAGACCAAACCCAGAAGAGAGAAAAGCATGAGAGAGAGAGAAAGAAGGAGAGAGAGCCCACTGAAATTGCAGAAACAGATAGTAGAAATAATAGGGGAGCTAAGGGTATATGTCTGAAGAGAGAGAGAGGGGGGGAGAAAGGTTGGGTCTTTTTCAAATGCAACGGCTAGTGAAATATGACCGTTGGATTTGATTAGAGTGAGTGAGTGAGTGAGAATAGAGCTTTGTGTTGTGTGAATGTCCTAATAACAACGGTCACTAATATTAGGAATAGGGATAATGGTAATACATGTGCTTTTTCAAAATAATTCACTTAATTAATTATTTAATTTAATAAATTAATTAATAATCCAATGATTGGGTATGTCAGAATTTTGTCTTGCTTTTTTAAGGGTTACCCTTCAAATTCAATCCCTTCTTCAAACTTAAATCTCATATTTGCGCTCCATTTTTTAAATATATCCTTTTTATTATTATTATTATTATTATTATTATTTGAACAACCATTTTTAAATAATTAAACATTCACTTGTAACATTAATTATTCACATTGCACATAAGTAAAATAATCATTTTTAAAATAATACATTGAAATTTCAATTTTTAAAAAGTTAAGGGTGCAGTAGTCTCTCATTGGGGGGGATTTTTTTATATATATAGATCTCTTGTAAATTACTCTAACTAATTTGTTTTTTAAGAAAAAAGTGTGTTCTTTTGCATAAAATTTATTGTTAATTAAGATTAGAATATTAAGTACACAATATTGTAAAGACTAATAATTGAGATTGTACATGTAGATTGCATTTTAAAAATAAGTCAAGTGAAAGGAATTGGTGAAAAGTGAAAAAAAAGAGGAAATATTTGAACTTTATTTCCTTATTTTGTAACCTTTTCAAGGCAATGCAAACCATCTTTTTTCTTTTTTCTTATTTTGGATTTTTTTGATAAAAACCCTTAAAAAAAATTAGAGGCAATATCGAATATGAATATCCCTTTGACCATAATTGAAAAGGAAAAAAATAAAAGACAAAAAAAAAGAGCAATATCAAAGTATTTAATATGCCATCCAACTAAGCATAACAAGTAAAATTTCAAAACAAACTTTCTTTTCTTCTTTAAAGCACCAGAAGATACCAATCATTTAAGAAAAATAAATCATAATAGCAAATGATATTGAGCAACTGAATCATTGACAACAAAAAAAAAATATTAATGCCAAACATTAACAACATGAATTATTTTTTAAAGAAAAAAAAAATATTCAATTGTTTTGTCATTTTCAAACATGACAACATAAGTTTTCTCCAACAGTACATATTTCAAAAGAAGATCAAAATTGTTGAAAAAATAAATAGTGTTATGGTTAATGCTCATCATCTCCAATCAACATATCTATTTATACTTTAAATTAAATTCAAGTCCTCTTTTTCTTTTAACTGTTACTCATACAAACAACACTATTTATCTACCTATTCAACTTTAATGCTTTTTAAAATTGTTAAGAGGAATTTAAAAAAAGCTGTTATGAAAAAAGCAAGGCAAAATTTGAAGCATATTACCCCTCAACCAACCTTACATTTTTTGAAAAATGTACCTGCATAGTGAAAAATAATGATTATTTAGTTAATCATTTAACCAAGATGGAAGACAATAGAAGCAGAAAAAAGAGGCACCACCAAAACATACCTATCAGTTGTCAGTTTCACTTCAAACTGAAAATGTAATTTTACTTGAATATATCGGAAAGCAATCGACGATTTCCCGTTTCTTTGTTTACTTGTTTATGTTCGGTCTCTTTGGTTTTCACCACACCCTGCTGTTTAGCCACTTTATCTTCTTGTGTTGAAGGCCTTTCACTCTTATGTGTGTGCTTTTTTGTCTTAAGCTCACCTTTCTTTTTCTCAATTGCTTTCTCATCTGGTTTTTGGCATCTCTCGTCTGATATGTTTCCTTGCATTGCACCCTGTTGCTCAGCCGCTTCATCTTCTTGTGTTACATGGAGCTTCTTCTCCTTCACCGTTGAAGGCCTTTCACTCTTATGTGTGTGCTTCTTCGTCTTAAGCTCACCTTTCTTTTTCTCATTTGCCTTCTCATCTGGTTTTTGGCATCTCTCATCTGATATGTTTTCTTGCACTGCACCCTGCTGCTCAGCCGCTTCATCTTCTTGTGTTACATGGTGCTTCTTCTCCATCACCGTTGAATGTTTCTCGCTCTTGTGTGTTTGCTTCTTCTTCTTCTTCTTCTTCTTATTAGCCTCGCTTTTATTTTTCTCGGTTGCATTCTCATTTGGTTGTTCGCATCTGTTGTCTGACATGTTTCCTAGCACTGAAATCAACTCTTCCCTGGGTAATTCATCTACTTCGTAGAATTTTGTATGTTTATTAGCTCGTTCTTGGCATATCCCTATCTCAACAACCTCTTCTGTCAATCGAGTACTGAAATGCTCGGAATTTATACTGACTTCACTGGGAACAAAATTGCGTTTCTTGGCTGGCTGATGTTCTATTTCAGGAGAACAAAGTGAAATACTGTGTTTTTGTCCCTTCTTCACTTGCAATTGCTCCTTTATCACATCAGAAAGTCGAGTGTCGCCAGTGATCTCTGTATGCATGCAATTGTTCTCCTCTGAAACGTTATCTCCTCTTCTTTGCCAACAGCCCATTGTCTCAAGAATAACTTTGCCAACAACAAATCTCGTCTCCCATAAATACCCTTGCCCAAGCAAGGCATAGTCAATATCAAAACACTTTCTTCTTTGCTCATGAGATTGACATCCTTTCTTTTTTACCAGCAACTGAAAAATTTCAGCTACATCTTTGCTTGTCCTCTTTGGTATAAATACCTAATACATGGAGTTATAATAGAAGATCAGACGACACATTTCAAGATGACACTGTCATTGCAAATGTGCCTAAGCATGTAACATTGTGAGCATAATACCACGATAACGTTTACACTTAATGCCATACCTATATTTTGTGCTAACATGAGATATCATTGATGAAACGAACCATGCTACCGTTAACGAAATAATCAAACTAATTGATTTTGCCAAGCATCATAGAAGGGAAAGGAGATAAGGGGCATGAAGCAGCACATAGGTAGATCTATATAAATTAAGCCAATCACAGTCAACTTGATATAATTACTAGACATACTTACCAAACCAGAGCAAGGGGAAGTTGGGTGTCTGGTCACTGATTCAAGATAATTTTCTGACTCTGTTAAAATATCTAAAGAATCTTGGACAAGAATAGCTAACTGAGAAACTTTCATCACAAGTTCTTCATCAAACTTAGGAGCGAAGGAACTTGAGAGCTCAGGGACAAACTTAGCCTGAACTTCAGAATTTTCTTTTGCAAATCGAATACCCTCTTTCCATTCTCCGTGGTACAAGATAGAAGCAAAAGTCAATACTACAAGAGCATCTTGAGGATTATTGATTAAAGTGAGATGAAATGCCAACAGTCCAACCCTACCAAAATACACAAAAATAATCAGCACTAACATCTCAAACAGCCTTGATTGTAAATATGTACAAACATGCAACTTGGTGTTAATTATTACTAATGTTTTAATAAAAATATCACAACTAAATACGGGGGGCTCCCTCCCTCCCTCCCTCCAGACTATGAATTTTTTTTCTCCCTAGAAAATTGGATTTAATGGTTTTAACAATTAATTACCAATTATTATATCATATTTGGATGCATATATGGCAGGAAGAATAATCTTATGCTAAATATCTGTCAGCTTGTTTTGTTTGTTTTTAGATAGTGTACACGTTTATATTCACATCTAACCGAATCCTCTCCCATTGATATCTGAATTTTTTGCTTATGCATATGCAAGAAAGTAATCTAAAATGGCATTCTTATCCTATATTCTAAGTTAATTAAGTTCCTGAATTGGGAAAAAATAAAATAAAAAATCACTTGCTCCCTAGAACTTTGAGGGTAAGATTAACAAACTTTGTCTTAATTATCACTATTGTTTTCAATAAAAATATTAAAATAACTAGAAAATAGGAATACTGCCGGGTTAGCCACAATAGATGGTGCCTCATCAGCTTAAGTTTGTGCCTAGTTTTCCGAGAATTGGATGGCCAATGATTGGTCAACATGGGAAAGGAAGTTTCTGGTGTTTATTATCATGTTAAAGGAATAGGACTAGGGAATGGGGGCTTAGAGATCAGTGAGGAATAATTTGTAAGGTACATTTTTTCGTATGAAATGCCAGGCTGTCAAACAACCTGGGGTTTCAATAAAGATTTCACCAATTCCATCTCTATTCTCCGGTATTTTGTTTGTATTAAGTCAAAAGGGTAAACATAAAGGCATAACCTTTGAAAAACTTGAAAATATTGGCGTCGTACATATAGAGCATAGTCAGTAAGAATTTTCAGGTTTAATAAAAAGTAATGATAACATAAAATTACATAAACTCAACAACCAAATTTACTGATGAAATCATCTAGGATATGGTAAAGAATATAAAGTTCAAATCTAGCAAAAAAGATCATCAATTTTCTTACCACAGCCTGCAGTCAGATGGATGATCACAGCTGACCACCTTATCCATATTGAAGAATAATTTCTGCCAAAGGGAAAATTGAATCGAAATAGAGTAATTACTCGAACATGATTGTAACTTGGAACAGCCAAATGTGAAAGTAGCACAAAGGCAATTAGGAAAGGACCATCGAATTAGTCATAAAGAAAAAAAACTTGAATGCTAAAGTTATATATATGTGTGTGTGTGTATAAAGAATCCAAGTCATTACAGACCAATTCACCAACCCAAACTTTGTAAAAAGTAATAACTTAGCTTTATTAAAACCGATGACTCTTCCCTACTCGGTAATTTCTTCTTAAATGTTCCCCTAAGCAAACCCATAAGTTCCCTCAATAAGTTTTCACTGGCTTACTTACCATCAACATTGTAGAGTTCTGATCAGATTTCGTGCTAGCCTGCTGCTCAAGATATGCTGCCTGAAATCGAAACAGGATAGTATTATTAAGCTACAAATTCAAATAGAAAGTAAAACCCAGTGAATGATATTGAATCTCAACAAAGGCGGAGGAGTGGCACACACATGAAAGGGAAGAAAAAATCTCAGCAGATTGAACCTCTGAAGCAAACAGAGTGAAGGCTCAGCGGCACCATACGAGAGCATATAGTTGAACTCCATCATTATTCTGGACTGAATAACCAAAGAATGTCACTAAAGCTGAATACATGTTTACACATACCACAAATTACTAGAGTAGTAAAGCTTTTTTTTCCATTTCAAAATAGGAAAAGTAAAAGGTCAACAAAATCTGGGGCAACAAAGGACATTAGTAAAGCGTACCTTCGATAATGTCAATAAGGATGAAGAAAAACTACGAATTGCAGTTGCTGTGTCACTTGAAAAAGAAAAACCTAGTCGAGCAGCAAGTCTTAAGCCACGCAATATTCTCGCTGCATTAATATTTGGAAAAAATAAATTTTTATCTTGTAAAGCAAAATCCTAGTTAAAAATGTAACGGTCAGAGTATTCTAAGCATACATGGGACAGAGAAAACCTACCACAGTCCTCTTTGAATGAAACATCGGCAGGGATTAACGTTCGTAGCTAATTCACATACCCAACAATAACACTTCTTTAGTACATTTCAAATGTTGAAACAGATACTAATTTATACACCAAATGAAAGTTCCAATATATAAATATATATATATATATATTATATACACACATATAGAAAGAAAAAAACGGACACTCACTTTTAAGGACCTCAAGTCAGCCATTCCATTGGCATAATCATAGATCATCTTCGAGAAAGGGTCAAAGAATAAACTGTTTCAACAATTCCACAAGAAATTTCAGAAGTTAGAGGGAAATTAAACTAAAGTAAAAGAGTTCACATAGTAAGGTAAGTGCTTTATCTTTGCTGCCATATTCTGATATGTACTAAACTAAAAGAGAGGAAGAAACCTGTTTATTGTATAGTCTCGCTTCAAGGAGTTCCTCCAGAGAGTAAGGTCTTTTTTCCCAAAGCCACGTGGTGCTTGAGAAGAATGAGGTTCTGTTTTTTTCTCAGCATGTTTAGCCACTGTTTCAAAACTAGACACCTGTTTCATGAATCAGATGTAGGAATACTAAAATTGAAAAATAAATAAATAATTGGGTATGCAGCACCAACCAACCAACCTCGATTATAGAACCTCGAACATGCACCATACATATTGGGAATCGTTGTCCAACAATGTGTGCTTTATGAAATCGACTCCTAATCTATAATAAGAGATCAGTAATCAACAAAAAGTGGGGGGATAACAAATCTCAAAACAGTGCAAAATTGAATTACCTGCTTAAGATTAGCAGTGGTAATGACATCAAAATCTTTAGGTGTTCTTTTCAGGATCAAATCTCTAACACATCCACCCACTAAGTAGGCATCAAATCCTGTTATATTACAATCAAACCAAAGCACCAAAGAGTATAAGTAGAGCTTTTCTCACATATGAATATAATAATCTGTTAACTGTGTTGACCCCTAATCCTATTCCTAGCTGGCATTCTGCTATGAACCTAAACTAAGTGTTAGTTACATGTTAGAGCTGTTAGTGTTAGTTATAGATAGTTAGAGTTGTTAACTAACCATTAACAACTCAATAAACTCGGTCTAAGGCCTAAAGCTATAAATAGCTAACTTGTTAAGGCTTACATTAACTCTTAGTACAGATTATTTAAATAGAAACACTTTTCTTCTTTCTCTGTTTATTCTGTTTAGAGTTGTGAATTGAGATCAAGCTCAAGCGATTCTCAATATACTAAAACAGAAAATCAAGTAACACAGCTGAAAAGATACAATACAATAAAAATTCCAAACTTGCAACAGTAGAATTAAAGTGATGAATGAATAATGAGTAGAATACCTTCATTCCTCAAAATTCTCAATACAGTCAATGCAGCTGGAGGTATAGCATTATGGTGTATCCCAAAGGCCCTGGAATCCACCTTGTTTGATTTTTTGGTACCCATTAACCCCACTAAACAATCATAACAATAACAAAACTACTGAGTGTGTGTCTCTGATTATAAAAAACAAAACAAAACAAGAAATGAAAGAATAGATTTTTATTGTAATGACAGCATAAATTATAATGTAAAAGTGTAATAAAAACAAAACCTTGGGGGGTTGAAGCTATTTCAGGTAGAACTCCTCGATGGGAAACGGCGTGGCAGAACCTCTACGCGAAATCAGGGAATTTCAATGGTTAGGAAAGCCATTGGGAAAAAGCGTATAAGGTGTTTGTGAAAATGAGTGAGTGAGTGAAGCTGAGAAAGAAAGAAAGGAACGGACCTGTTGGAGGAGGAGGCGTAGAGAAGAGAAGAAGGGTTTGTTGATACGTTGTGTGGACATCGCCATAGTCCAAGTACCATCGCCGTCGTCATCTCATGGCGCCATTTTCAGCAACGCCCTTACAAATTTTACAGTATGTTCTCTTAAGTTTTAACTACCAAATCATATGACATTTTTTTCTTTTTTCAAATAAGACCTAAATTTTCTTTTTAAAAAAATATATTTTTTAATTTTTGATTATAGATAAATATTTTTTTTAAATGTAAAATTTTTATTAATTTGTCAAATACTTCAATGGAACATCACTTTTATTGAACACTCGATTTGAAAAAGTACAAGATGCTCTAGCAGGACTATGAGCAACTATATTAGCAGATCGTTTGATAAAATTAAAATTTATGACCAACACATTTTATATCTCTCAACCCCACATCTTCAAGAGCTTTGTTAAACACTTCCACTAGCCACCTCGGACACAGTGCCTCGCTTGTCTACCTGATCCACCACATTATTATGTCGCACATCAAGGCAAGCTCCATAAAAGCCCAGTTGACCTTCAAGCCTTCATACCATCGATATTTGTAATAACATCAATATAGTTTAATAACTAATTAAGTTCGCCTGATTTTCTTCACGCCACAACATTACTAAACCCTCACTCTTAAGTTTAATACCCAAGTTTAATTTTTAACGGTAATAATACTTAAATTATATATCTGGAACTTCCGTAGGTACCTCATTGTTAAGTGTCAGGTGTTGGAAAATATTTTACCAGGATCTTAGATCTACTCACAAGTATGTTTATTAACATCCTAAATATGAACTTTCTAAAACGATAAATTAAACACATATAAAGTTTAGGAAACCTTACATTGGGTGCAGCGGAATATAATGACTCCTTCCGTTCAGATATGTAGCCCTTGATTCCTTTCTGTAGCAGAGCATTATCAATATTTGAACCTGGATCTCTTTCTCTGAATCTTTGATGCTGAAACTCCTTTTGCTGAATGTCTTTCTTCACAATCTTCCTCACTATGATTGAGGTATCACTTGCTGTGTGTGGGCACTACTCATACACTAAGGATTTCGAAATTCAAGAGGGAAGAGAAAGAAGAAGTGGCAGCTAAAGATAGGGAGAGAGAAAGGCTCAGGTTTTTCTCTGAAGGAAAAATAGAAAATTTAAGTGTAATTTTCCTGAAGCCTTCACTATCTATTTATAGCATTCCACTAGGGTTAGGTTTGAATTATTTGGCATTAAAATAATGAAAATATC
Source organism: Cannabis sativa (assembly GCF_029168945.1). NCBI lineage: Eukaryota > Viridiplantae > Streptophyta > Magnoliopsida > Rosales > Cannabaceae > Cannabis > Cannabis sativa. Next base: position 22,756,365 of record NC_083610.1, read on the forward strand.
AGATTAAATTGCCTACAAAAGTGGCTGGGCCATGCTTAGTGGATTTGGGCCTCACTTTTTACAATTTTGCAGTTTTATCTTTTCTGCATCTGATTTTCTCAAAAACGCAAATTTTCTAATTCAACCATTTAAATGCCAATTCTAACTATTTAATAACTATAAATAATTATTAAATAATATTGTCATTTATCATATTTATTAATTGAACCATACAAAGTATCATAATTAACAAATATGCCCCTATAAACTCTTTCTTTACAATTTCGCCCTTACTTAGTGAAAAAATCACAAATAGACATAGTCTAATTTGAGAATTATAATTGATTAATCAAAACCAATTACATGAGTCTTACAAGCAATATTATCTCAACTAGTGGGGGGGACCATGGGTCTATATAACCGAGCTTCCAATAAGTAGATCAAAAATTTAGCACTAAAATTCACTAACTTATTAATTCTTCGTTGAATCCACGCATAGAACTTAGAATCGCACTCTCAGTATATAGAATGCTCTATATGTTCCACCATATAGACACATCATTAGTTATCCATTGTTATAATCCTAATTTGATCAATTATCCTCTATATGAATGATCTACACAGTAAAGGGATTAAATTACCGTAACACCCTACAATGTATTTTATCCTTAAAACACTTGACCCCGTATAAATGATATTTCAGCTTATGTGAAATGAGATCTCCACCATTTATTTTCGTTTGGTCAAACTCGAAGGTGATCATCCTTTGCTTACTATTCGCCAGATAGAAGCTATAGATTCCATGTTTATGCTAGCGCTCCCACTCAATTGCACTACCGTGTTCCCAAAAAGTACGTATCACCCTGACCTAAAAGTAGGCTTAACTAACAAATCAAAGAACACGAATAGCCTTTCAAGATTGAGCCTAATCATAACAGGATTAAGATCATTTGATCTAGGATCAACTAGGCGATATTGACTTGAATAGATTTTACGGTAAGTTTAATAAATCTAAGTCAAAGTTCAATATCGGTCCCTTCCGATGCATACTCCATGCATCCAACCTAAGCTTTACTTTAACCAATGCTCTGGAAAGAACATAACATTTCTCCAAATGCAAGTAAACTCTGTTGTAGATTATCATATCAGTAAAACCCTATGTCTGATAAATCTAGGAAACTTTATTCACATAGTCATGTTTACTTTCCAATGTGTTGACGGCACAATAAACAGGATCAAGTATGTGAAAAGGGTTTCAGATGAATCTATACATTATGTACATATAATCATGAAATAAATCATGTGAACCATGCAACATTAAATGTTATTTCTGATCTATATTAATAAGTAAATCTGATTATATTGAAATGAGTTTTATTTAGGGCATAAAACCCAACATCAGGTTACTATCCATGTGTCATTTTCTTATTGGTATATTTAAATTAATCTTTACATAAAAAATAAAAATTTAAGGACCTGGACCAATCAAAGATTGCTACGTAGCCAATTGACTTACACTTAACGGTGTTCAAGAAATATAATTTAGGTATTTATACCGCAAATTACTATTCTATAAATACCTACAAATCACAAGAAAAAAATACATTTTTATGGGTCTATAATTTTTTTTTAATATTTTTACAAATTTTAATTTTTTAGAGAATATAAAGTATTTTTTTATTATTATTTTGAAAATTAACATTATTTTTTACATTGTTGTTATGGGAAACTAACATGAAAATAACAATCTTTATTAAAATAATTCATGAAAATGTAAAAAAAAAATTGAGTTTAAGTACTTTGTATAAATTCCTAGAAAAAAAAAACAATTAGAATTATATTATTATGTTGCGATTTGTGAATGCAATGGTGTATCTTCAATAAAGTGTTATAATAGTGGTGTATATACATTTAACATAAAATTGAATTCTAATTATAATGTATAATATATGCTAAATTTAACAAATATTAAAAGTTTTGTTGAATTTAAAATAAAATATAGCATAAGTTAAATTTATACTACAATAAATATCAAATTTTTTATTTGTCATATTCACTCATAAATATTAGGTTTGAGCCGGAGTAGGCCCGTCCCAAGTTAATTGGAGGAAATTACACTATAATATTTCTTTTAAGTTTTAACTTAATGTCTTTAATTTTAACCCTCTCTTTTAAAAAAAATTATATTTACCTCTTTTTTCAATCATTCTACCAATTTTACTCCTATTACTTCACAATATTTTTTATTCTTCTCTAATCAAAATTTTGTCCCAACTTTTCCACAAACTTACACATCCATCTACAAATAACACAAATCTATTATGTTTGAAATTATATCTTTGTTATGTAAGTGTGTGAGGATAATTTGGATACAATACTCATAAAAAAAAAGTATATTTGAATTAAATTTTATTTGGAGGTAAATCTAGTTAATGTATAAAAAAAAATAAAGTATTTTTCAACTTCTCCCAGATAATTGGGGGGTTTTGGGCCAAAAAATCTAATTGGTTTTTGCTATACGAAAAAAATTATGTTTATATGTATAGTGATAAAAATCTTAAATACAGTAATTTAGAATATAATTGGGTCTTTTTTCTTAAAATTATCTTAAAAATTAAATTAGGTATTTTCTTTAGAAAATAATTACATTTTTTTAAATAAATAATAGTAAAAAAATAAAATATGATATTTAAAATAAAATTGGACTTTTTTGTTAAAAGATTTTTTTGGATCGGTTGGGGGTCTTGGGCATGGGCCCCTACTGCCCCACCCTTGATCCCTTCTGCCTTTGCACTCGAGAGCCAATCTCCGTCTGGCCCGAGGAAACCTTTGTGCCCTGGCCAGAAGGCATGAGAGCAACCTGATACGAAAAAATATGGGCTTCGATATGACACGGTATTGTAAATTGACACGACACAACAAGAAAAATATAAGCTTAAACACAATACGACTTAGCTATGGTGATCGATTTAAAAAATACATTTTAAGCTTACGTTATAGTTTATTATCTATATTTAAGGCAAATTTGTCTCGTATGTATCACAATAATAATATTACAACTCATACTTTAATTCAATATACTCGGCGATTGCTCATAAAAAAACTTATCTATAAGTATTTAGAAGTGGTGTCCCTCATTAAAAAAGTCTTATATGAAAGGAATTAATGGGTATATAAAAATGCATGTTGCGGTCAAATATAACAAATATATATGGAAAAATACTATAAGATATCAATAATATTTAACACCATATCGTTAACTAATCACACGACGATATATGCTTATTACCAGTTTGTTGTTATTATCAAAGATTAGTTGGTTCAATGTATTTTTTTTAAAATTATCTTAAACTAATTAATAATTCTTAAAAAAGAAATTCTACTTGACCTACCTTATACATAATAGATTCCTCTTGCCAAAATTGCTTTGCAATTTGATATGTTATTTCTTAAATATTTATTTCCCACAATTTTATAAATTCATTGATTTGCTGGAAAGTTCAATAATTTATTAACATAACGTCTTTTTTTTTCCTTTTTCTTCTAAGCACATATAACGTCCATATATTTTACAGGCAAGCAAAATCTTTAATCTTTATATGTAGGTCATATAATGTATTTATATATAAATATTTATATTTTTTACTATGTATAGTTTTATAGTTTGTAACGTTAAAAATATAAACTAGAGATATACATTTTACTATTTGTGTAGCATTAATTTACATATATATATTAATTGCAGATAAACACTACTCAGTGGCTCTGTTGTGTAAATTACTATAAAAACATTATATTAATTTGTATTTATTGATTTCTTTTTATTACATACATGAATTTTATGCAATTAATTATAATAATTCAAGATATGAGCATCTTTTACTATAGGAGATAAAGCATTGATAATGTTTTATTTTTCTTATTAAATATGTATATTTATACTTTGGGGCTTAATTTTTGTTAATATTAGTGAAAATGAAGAAAACTAAGAACTATTTATAAAAACATTATAATCCTATATGTACAAAACTTAATAATATATAATTAATTAAAAATAATATATATAAGAGAAAATTAATTAATAATGGGTGGGCAGTACTGTCTGTCAATTTAATTTATTTACGTTATGTTTGAAATGGAATATAGTATGACTATGACTATGAAATTCCTTCTATACATAATTAAGCATTAATATCTGACAGTTGTTATTGAGGTGTAAATTGTATCATAATTAATTAATTGATTCTTTTACAATAAATAGAGTTTGTTTTATAGTAAAAAAAAAATCATGTCTTCGTTAAAGGGATATCATTTTTGTATTATTTGGCATTCAATATATAAAAGTTTGACCAAAAAAATCAGGAGGTAGTAGGTATATTAAAGAAAAGAAGTGAAAATTAATTGCTAGCTACATAAATTATGATAATTGCTAAAAGGTATTAGTGTTTAATATTTTCCTGAGTGTCATATATTGTTATAGTATAATTAAGTAGCAGGTTCTATATAATTTAATAAAATAATTTTTAAGAAATATCGCTAACTAATCGTAAATGATACCTACATACACATATTCTGTTTTGTTGAGCTTCTATTTTTTGTTTTTAGCTTCTCGAGAAGTTCTTTCTAAGAAAACTAATAAAATTAGTTTTTATTGAAAGAACTTTTTAGACTTTAGACTTAAAAATTGTAATTCATTAGCTATCAAACAAATAATAAAATTATTTTTGAAATTTCAAAAACTTAAAAGTAACTTTTAAAAGTCAAACCATATATGATTCCCATTTGTAAAAGTATATACAAATATAATTAGTAACCTTGAATTTGTATTCAATATATGTAAGGTTGTATTGTATTTTGTGTACTATTTGGTTGCCCTATTTTCGGTAAATGTCCTAAAAGATGTGTTGTATGTTAGTCGTAAAAAAGGAATATTAAATGTACCGTCAATCAAAGTATCATCTTTATGTACTACGTAAAACGAAGTATTAAATTTTCATTAAATTGAAGTATCATCTTTCTGTACTACGTAAAGTGAAGTATTAAATTTACAGTTAATCGAAATATTATCTTTATGTACTACGTGGAACAGAAATATTAAATGTAACCAATCAAAATTTTATCTTTACATACTATATATGTTGTTGATTGATAATTATAATAATATTCGACTTAAAAAAAAGTACTATATTTACGTGCTATGTCTATGTATGATTGGTCTGTATATTCAGCTTTAATAAACATATTGTATTTAAGCTACTAAGGCTAGCTTAGTGGTGAGGAAGGGATGGGAAAAAAGGAGAGGTCATGGGTTCGAACCCAGAATCTTTAAACTATTAAGCTAATATATGATTGTAAAATATCATTACGCTACACTCAAATTAAAAGAAAATATATATATTGTATTTACGTCCTAGATATTGTTGACTAGTACTATATATTCAATTTGAGAAGTATTATCTTTACGTGATATGTACAATTGACGGAGGCACAAAGTATTGAAAGGGGACCAAAGTGTAATAAAATAAATTGAGGGGGTTTATTAAATAAATTTTTAATAAAAAGATTACAAAATTATATATAACTAAAAATTGAAAAAGAAAAAAAAAATTAATATTTGGGACCCCATAGCTCCGTCCCTGAGTTGACCTAGAATATTCAGCTTAAGAAGTATTATTTATATATACTAATAATTAATATATATTCATTTTAAGAAGTATAATTGATCTTTACGTGCATACAATTTGACCTAATATTGGACATAAGAAGTATTATCTTCATGTACACTATGTACTACATCCGGTTATTAATTTGTAGTATTCAGGTTATTAAGAAATATTATCCTTACATACTACGTATTATTAACTAATAATTCTTAAGAAGTATATATAATTGATATCTTAATTTATATGTATGTACAGTTTGAGCTATAATATTAATTCGATCGACATAAGAAGTATTATCTTCACATACTACGTACGGTTAACTTATTGAATTCGGCTTATTAAAAAGTATTATCTGTACATACTACGTATTGTTGACTAATAATATTCATCATGACCATAAGAAGTATATAATTGATCTTAATTTACGTACGTATGGTTTGACATATAATATTCGATCGACATAAGAAGTATTATCTTCACATACTATGTACGGTTAACCTGTAGTATTTTTACATATACTACGTATTGTTGACTAATATATAATATCCATCTTAAGAAGTATAATAATATCTGGGGTATTTGAAAAGCTCGAAATGAGCTTCTATAGCAGGGTCGTTCTTCTCAGACTGTGGATGTGGTTCGGGTGGCAAGGTCGTGTCTTTCTAGTTGGTTGTTGGCTCAAGAGAACAGGTTTGAACCGCTGTTGTTGGTATAACAGTGTTTGTTGGGTAAGGCCGCCTCTTGGAAAGCTGAAGATCAATACGGATGGGGCAATTTTTGAGGCAACAGCTCAATATGGTACGGGCATGGTTAGGGATTGTCAGGGGAAGTTAATCGAAGCTAGTTCCTCTTTGCATTCTGGGGCTTGTCAGCCGGCTGTGGCTGAAGTATTGAACGTCAAGGAGGCCCTTAGTTGGTTGAAGTCGAAGAATTTGTCCAATGTGATAGTTGAGACAGATTGTATTGCTGTTGTTCAAGCTCTTAATAGCTCGCGGTTGCTCTTCCATCAGTTTTTGGTTTATTTGTTCAGGAGTGTCAGTTGATTCTTTCTTCCTTACATTTTTTTTTTGAAAAGATTCTTTCTTCTTTACATAATGTTTCTATTTATCATGTTAAACGATCTGCTAACAAAGCCGCACATTGTGTTGCTCGCGGTGCTTGTTTTTGGTCTGATCGTCTTTTTACTGAGAGCAATGTTCCACATGCTCTTTAGCCTATTGTGATAGCGGATATTTCTGTTTAATGAATTATTTTAGTTCAAAAAAAAAGTATAATTAATCTTAATTTACATACGTACAGATTTGATCTATAATATTCAATCGACACAAGAAGTATTATCTTCACGTACTACATACGATTATTAAGAAGTATTATCGACCGATAATATTTAACTTAAAGATTAATATTGTGATGAGGTGGATATTCATTCAACATAACAATATTCTTTCTAACTGTCATAAAATATATTAATTACACAAAATATACCTTTCACACCCAAAGAGAGAAACTACCTAAAAGAAAAACTAACATATATGAAAAACCATCAAAAGAAAGGAAGGTATTTGAAAAAATAGAATCAATAAAAAGAAAAAAAGTAAAAGCATGCAAGGAGAAAAAAGCAAAAAAGTATTCCATTGTATGAAGACCTTAATTAATTCATTGATATCTATAAGGTGCAAAAATGAAGAAGGGTATTTTCGTCTAAAAAATAATAAAAAAATGTGAAACCTAGGCAAAAAAGAAAAAACACACCTGAAAATGTTGGGTAACATACGTGAGTTACAATATAGGAGAGACATTAATGATTGGTTTGTTTTCCTTAAGTTACCATATATGTATATGAATACTTTTTTCTCTAAAAGTTACACTTTTTCAAACCCATTTTGCCCTAAAGGAAACACTTTTTTTTTTATTTATTTTTTTAAAAAAATTTGTACTATATATGTGAGCATAATTCACCATACCCATTTCACTCTTCTTCATTAATTTCTTGAGTTCTTATTACTCTCTCACTCTCTCACTCTCTTACTCTCTCACTCAAACAATTTTCTTCTTCTTTTTGTTTAGTTTTCTTCTTCTCATTAAGATCTTTTTGCTCCATAACTCGGGTTAGTTTGTTTGAGTACTCTCTCTTTCTCTCTTAAATTTATTTTATTAAATTACTGATATGAATCGATGTGTTGTTTTGTTTACTTTAAGCTTTTTGAATGTTAGAAAGGTTTGTTAATGACTATATAATTTTATATTTTTTTCTTGTTGTTGTTGTAGATTTTTAATGGTTTTCTTTTTTATTTTTGACTATGTTTTTATTTTTACTGTAGAAATGGTGTTTGTGGATTTGATTTCTCTAGAGGTGGTATAGAAGAGACATTTTCAAGTAGTAATATTATTAAAGTTTTTACTTCATTACGTGAAAACTAATAATTTCAGGAAAAAAACTACATATATTTGTTATTGCTCGACTTGTCTGTAGATCTATGTTTGTATAAATCATATGAAACTTTTTTGTTGTTGTTATTGTTGTTTGTTTCTCTAATTTAATTACATGTGTTTTAATGTAATTAATCAATTGTTATAATGTTGAATTAATTTGTTTTGTAGTTTTGGAGAGAAGAGAAGTTGTGTTTCTTTTCTTTTGTTTTGATTCAAATTTTTCATCAACCCAAAAACACCATGACCAACTCTCCAAACAATCCTCCTACTCCTCCTCCTTCTCCTTCCACCACCACCACCACCACCACCGACACTAAGCTTGAACCCTCCTCTCCACTACTGTCGCTACCTCCGGCGACGGTGAATACTCTCACAAACTTATCATCATCATCTTCATCTGATGATTCTTCAACCATTAATCCATCCACTGTGCCAAACCCTAAGTCTGAGCCTGAGCCTGAGCCTGAGCCTAAACCAAAACCACAAACCACCACCATAGCCGCTGCCACCACTGTTGTGACTGCCCCTATTGAAAAGAAATATGATCCTTCAGAACTGTTAAGCCCACCAGGCTTCCCTCCGTTACCATCTCAGCCTCAGCTTTCAACTCCTGCTAGGGTGGCTTCTTCTGTGAACCCATCTAATGTGTCTCTTGTCCCAAACATTCGTCATGTTCGGCCTAGTACTGGAAAATTAGTACAATTTGTACGCCGCCCAAAACTACCAATAATTTCGGTGGCTAAGACGGCTGCCTCCACCGCCACCACCGCTGCCAGCTCAGCACTTGTTGCTCCTGTTCCAAACACTCCTTCTTCTATTCGGCCTGGACAAGTGGTTAGTATAAGACGCCCACCACCACCACTACCACCGCCTTTTACCAGTCGATCAACGCCAAGTACTGTGACTAGTACTACTCCTCTTCGTCTTAGTAGCCAACAAGCTGGTGAGTCTGTTACACTAGCTAGTTCAACTCATGTCCTTGGTAATAGTAATGGTAGTGCTAATTAACAATGTTTATTTCTCCTATATATATATATATAACAATAACAGGAGGGGGCCTAACTACTATTTCATCAATTGAGCCTGCTAGTGATAATAATAATAATAATCAACAACAAGGGCAAGGAGTAGTACCAACAACAACTTTGTCTATGGCTTTTCCTCCTCCTCCTAATCCTAATCCTAATCCTCCTTCATTTCCTGTGATTCATACAATTAGCGGTAGTGAAGCACGAGCTATACTATGCCCAAACAGACACAGAAGGTCGGGTTCTTTTGTTCCAATTCTTAGTCGTGCTACTACTACTCAACCACTGAACCCTACTCCTATATCTTCACTACCACCAATAATAAATGATCATCATCACCATCGCCAGATTACTCCTCCTGCTCTTGTTCCTCAATTTCCTCCATTTACTAGAGGTGTGTTGAGTGGATCGATTCTTGTACCTGCAAGTTCTGCTGGAGCTAGTAGTGGTAGTGGTGGGGGCGATAACAAGGGTAAGAATGTAATGGTGTCAGATAATGGTGATGAAGAAATATTGAAGATGAATAATAATAATAAAAATAAAAGGAAGTTTGTTGAGATTGAGGTCAATGAAGATGCTTTAATGCCGGTTTGCAACATTTGTGAGAAGGATTTTCAATCATGGAGATTACTATTTGAACACATGAGGTCACATAATACTGAAAGAGATTGGCCTGGATGTTTTCCTCCTCCTATTAATCTTCCCCAACAACTAATTCCCCAAGGTATAATTACCTCATTGTACAAGCCTCCCATTTTTTTGAGTTCCAATTTTCCTGTTCTTATTATACATACATAAATAAAAAATTTATAAATTAATAAAATTGTGGTTTTCATGCTGACGATATTTTTTAAATGGTCCCAATTTTAAACTTTTGCACTAGTTTCCCAATGCTTAGTTATTAATAAATCACTAATTATATGAAACTAATAATATGTGTATAGGTGAAGAAGAATTGGCAGCAACAGCAGGTAGTGATGAGACTAAGTCAGAAAGTGGATCAGGTAGGAATGTTACAGGTTTTGATCTTAATTTGCCAGGAGGATTAGCTGAGATTCCAGAAGAAGATGAAGATGATGATGATATTATTGATGTAGTAGGAGGAGTTGAGGAAACTGGATCCACCACGGGTTTTGATCTAAACCAGTTGCCTCCTCCTGATGAATCTGAATCTGAACCTGTAATATTTGTTCATGTAATTGAATCTGATGATGATGAAGGTGATGAAGGTGATGGTGATGGTGATGGTGATAATCATGGTGGTGATAATAATAATGTACAAGCTGAAGATGATCCTGATTTTAATATTGACAGTAGTCTTAGTAGTACTAGTACTAGTGATTGTGATGACTGTGATTGTGATGAAGACAGTATTGATGAAGAAGATGATGATGATGATGATGATGATGATGATGATATATGATTATTATCATTATACAAAAGAGAATGCATGAGATAATTAAGAGTGAGGGAGGGAGAGAATAATTAATTAAAACTTTGATGATTAATAATTTCTGATCTGTGTGTCTACTCTTTCTTTTAATTAATAATAAATAATTGTTATTATAATTTTTATGTTCATTGCTGTTATTTTATTCTAGTACTGTGTTTAAGATATTTAGCAAAAGATTTTCAGTATTTTTACACTAAAAATATATGGTCTGATGGACAAGTAATAAAGCCCTTTTTATGAATTAAGTTGGATTAATCACTATATATATATATATATATCATGGAATGGAATGGAAGCCATCTATTCTACAATATATAGTTTATAAATAGATATATAATAGTTGTTCAAATTAAGAATCAATTGTTAATATATATAGAGTTGATAATTTGTGTATTGGAGAAGGCCTTGATCCTTTTTGACTCGATTTTTCTAATAATAATACTCATTCAGTCAGTGTCCAAAACTACTCCAATCACCAGGTCATGCTCGTTTATTGTTATTATGTATGTGAACAAATTAAACGCCGTCGTATGAAGGAAGTTGAGAGTCCTATAGTTGTGGACACTTGTTGTTGAAAACTGCTGGGGCTTTTTTGATCTTCTCCAAGTCATCACACTACAATAAATATGCATCTGTGACTTTTTCCATAATACATCATACTCACTATTGAAAAAACTACTATTACAATAAAATTGAAATTAAAAAATATGTATATATATGTGAAATTTAATACGAAAAAGTCTTTTGATCATCATCATCATCATGTATGTTATAATGTGTATATATATATATAGAGAGAGAGGCAATAATCTTGTTTGGATCTGGTCATTTGGAATAATGTAAGACATTATAAATCTTGTTTTGAATTGTCATTTGAAATCTATATATAAAGTTCAGTAGATTGCATTGGGGTTTGGTTTTAATGTACAATATATATATATATATATATTATGTGTGTGTTTGGTTTCATATCTTTTTAAATTGTACATAGAATATATAGGACTTACTGAATGAACTGATCGTCTACCTTCATATATATATATAATCATGTCATTTTTTTATTGATTCTCTAAATGGTCCTTGTCTTTGAGATTTAATGACCGAAAATTTCAGAAATATAATTTAACTACGATTAAATTGAATTAAGAACGATTAAATTGAATAGTAAATTCTATATTGTGATTATAATATTGAGGTTAATTAGCTAATAATAATTGTCGAAATTTTTGTGAAACAAAAAAGACGTGTCATCCTTTGAAGAAGAGGTTATGAAGGATGTAGCTAGTCACACTAGCAAATGTATATATTTGACATTGTAATAATTTGTATTTTGTATGATGATATAATGAGAGAACAATTTCAACATTAATTAATTTTCTTGTATGTGTTGTTACTGTTCTTCTTCTTCATCGCCTGAATTTCATGAAAAATTTCAACTTTATCAGTAATAAAGTACAAATCATTATTATAACACTACTTGTTTCGAATGGGGAAAAACTAATAGTAGTTTATAACAAATGAACACTTTTAGCTAGGATGATTAAATCAAAATGCATGCATGGGTGTAGAATTAATTGATGAATGCTGTAATTAACAACATATATATATATATAACTGTGTACAGTCTGTTGAATATATATATAGAGGCATGCACCACCAACAAAACTATGTTGGATTAAAACTAACTTTTAACTACATATATATTTTCATTGGAACAAATTAAAACTATGGAACAAGTTTGACAGGCCATAACATAATAAAAGTTTCTCATAATTGATATTTAATTGCATCACAACCTCAAATAGATAATAACCTTAAAATAATATATATAGCTTGGGAAATGGGGAAACTCTTAGGTGAAGTCATATGATCAGGGCCGTACGTGTAATAGCTAGCTAGTGAGATATATAAGAACCTCAATATATATTAAAGTTGTGGCTGACATCATGCATAAAGATACACCGAGAATGTTAAATTATAAAACTTTAATATATATCATCAATTATATATTGTTTGATCTTCTAAAATTGAGACCAAAAATAGTGAATTTGAGAAGATCTTTAAACTGGAAGTCCCAAAGCCCAACGCAAAAAAAGCCTACAATGAATTAATAGTTTAAAAATAATAAATATTTTAATTTTTAACCTCAAAAATTATTATAACATATAATTAAAATTTGGATATATATATACATTGTCTAATGTAAATTTCTGACTAATTATTTTTAATTTATCGTAATTAATTGCAGCCAGATTCTCCATAAGTCTGCACTTGCACTAATTTATAAAATTGTTACTGATGCACACATATATAATCGATTATTGTCCATTTTTTTTTATAAGTGATCACAAGACATAATTAATATAATGTATTGTTTTGTTTATTCCCTTTATTTTATTTATCTCAAAATTCCACATTAAGGAGATCAACTACTGATATAAATTGTTTATAGTAGCTGTATTAGATTTATTTATTAACTAGAGAACAAAACCGCGCGTTGCGCGGTAAGACAAAAATAGTTTGACAATATTAATAAGTTTTATTTCGATAAAATTGTAATTTTTTTTAAATGAAAAAATAAAAAGATATATTTTTTATTGTTTATTTTAAAATTTTATAATACAAAAATATTTATACTTAGTACCTTATCTTTTTTGTAGTTATTGAATTTTTTTTCTAAACAAATAATTATTACACATTTTGAATAATGAAATTATATAGTTTATATTTTTAATTTTTAATCATAACATCCAAATAAATGTATTAATATTTTATAATAAAACTAATTTAAAATTGTAAATTTTCTTACTAATGAAACAACAATAAATTAATTTACTTCACATAATTATACATTTATTTTAAGGTTTCTTGCAACATGAGAATTGAAAACTGAAAAAATGATACTTAATAATAATAGAAAATAGTGTTATATATTAAATTTTGTCTAATTACCTATTGATTTTTTTTCTAAAAAAAAAACTAAATCATTATTTTATGTTTTTTCTTTCATATTCTAAAATTACTCTTAAATTTAGCTAGTCCTTATAAAAGATTATTTTGACTTTTTCCTTTTTCATAACAATTGATTTATAGATTTTAAAAAAGTAGGATATAGAAAATGCACATAAATAAAGCTATCATTTTTATATCTTTTGATCTTTTATTTATTTAGATATTTATTTATCAAAAATTATATGAAAGTGTTAATGTTTAATTAGTATGTATTCATGTATAAATATAATATCGTTAATAATAGAATAAGAATTACTGATATAATGTATTAAATATAATAATTTTATTTATTTATTTGTATAGATGATTTAAGATAAAAATGTAAACTTAAGTAAAAAAATTTACAAAGAAAGAGAATATGGTTAAAAAAATATATATAAGATAAAAATTATACATGCTATGTAAGATCTTTTTAGGGGAATTATTCCATATACTATTTTTTCTAATTTTTTTTTTTCAAATTTACGGTTTGGGTTTCTAAAGTGGTTGCAGCGCTAGTTGCAATAGGGGTTTCTATACGATTTTTTGTTGTGATTTAGGTTGCAGCGCTAGTTGCAATAGTAGTTTCTACGTAGAATTCCATAAAAATGCAAAATAAAAAAAAAAAAAAACTATTTTAAAGTGTAAAAATAAAAAAAGCCTCATGTTTTTATAAAACTCTTTGTAGAGAAAATTCCTTCACATAATTCTTAGTACTGCTATTTTTTTTTTCAAGTTACACTTACAAAATGTGTTAAAAAAATACATTGAACCATACATTTTTTAACTTTATTTTTCTCGTCATAATCATTTTAATAAATAATATATGTATATTTTAATAATGAATAATAGACACTTAAAATAGTATATTAATTATAATTGAACACATATAATTGTAATAGTTATAATAATAGAAAGTAGATAAATATTTTTTTTTTTAAATCTAAAGAATACTTAATACTATATTATATAATAATAATAATAATATAGTATAAATTATACTTTAGATTTCCTTTTAAAAAAAGTATTCTTTATTTTTTTTTTTAAAATACTATAATAATAATAATAATAATAATAATAATAATAATAATAAATATTTGGGAAAGCTAAGGTAAGCCGTTTAAAATTGTTACTAATGTAGATAATTTTGTTTCTTTTATTTCATTCTTAACTAATAAATATAAAAATTATAAAAAATTCCTAATTTTTTATTTTCTCTAATTTGTAGTGTTTTCTAATTTTTATTTACCAACAACAATTAATTAAAAGAGAAAAGAATTCTAATAGACACATCATATCATATAAAAAAAGTTAATTATTATGTGTTTTATGATGATTCTAATAGGTAAAAAAGTCTTGTATTAATTTCATGTAATTTCTTAGCAATTATTTTCTTCATTAAATTATAACTTCCCATCATTCAAAACTCCATTTATGAATTGGACCTATTATTTATTGTTTTCTCTATATATTTTTATTGTCTTTTAAATTGTTTTTTTTTTTTATTATTGTCTTTAAAATAGTGTGTGTATTGTGAACATTGAGAAGATATGAAAAGTTTATATCATATAATTAAATATATTAAATTACATGTTATATATTTTCTTTTCTTTTTTGATGTCTTTTAAATAATTTTTTTATTGTCTTTAAAATAGTTGTGTGTACATATTGTGAAGGTTGAGATAAAATAAAAAGTGTTTTGTAATTATATATTCAGTTATATTTTATGTATTTATAGGTAAATAGAGATATATAAAATAAAAAGTAATAAATAATAAAAAAAATTGCAAAATAAATATATATAATATAATATTGAAAAGATAGCAAGCAACATCATCTCTCTTAGCATCAATATTATATAAAGTTATAGAATATATATAAAAAATTAAAATTAAGAAATTATAAATAATTTAAAGATATGATTATATATATTAAAAGAGATATTTTAATAACATAAATTTAAAAATAGCTAGAAATATAATTTACTATTAAAAAGTTAAAATTAAAGATATGAAAAATTAATTAAATGAGAAAGTGGGTGAAATTATGAGCAGATCGAAGGGATATAGAAAACAGAGAAAAAGTTTCATAAATAATAACTTAAAGCTAATTAAATGAGAAAAAATTAATATAATGAAAGAAATTATACATGAGAAAAATAGATTAAAACTTATAATTATTAAATATGAAAAATTGAGATGATAGGGACTAAAGGAAGAAGATCACATAATATATTTTTTTTTTGTGATTTGTTTTATATAAATTTTATTGATTTGTTGTAAAATTAAGAGACAAAATGAGAAAAGAACAAAATGAGAAAATAATAATAAAAAGAAGATCAAGAGACAATCATACAAATTAATCTTTTTTGCAGAGATTGAGAAAACAAAGCTTCACCAATCAAAACCTTCCTATTTCAGAGAGAGCCAAGCAAGTGGATCGGAGGGCAGTGACTTTGAAAGCTGGGCAATTCGTAGGTGTAGAGAGAGAGAGATAAATTAGGCAAAATGTTTTTTTCCTTTCATAAGAAGAAGAGTTTATTAACGTAAAATTAATTAAATGTGAAATGAGAGAAACCAAATAATTTATTTTTTTAATGGAAGTTATGAGAATGAAAAGTCACTAAATTTTTTTAATTAAATAATACTAAAAATTAACAAAAATCTAAATAATGTAAAAAAAATAAGAGAATAGAAAAATAGAAGGAAAGCTCATACAACATGCCATGTCATCTACCCTAACAACACAATTATCTTTATATATTAAAAGTGCCTATCTAACGGCAATTCTTGATTTAACGGGAATTCTTGGTTTAACGATTCTTTTATTTTTTTAACCCAAAAATAAATAATTTTTATTTTTTTTAACGGGTTCTTTTAACGCCGTTAACTTTTTTCTTATAAAAATATATATATATAAAAAAAAAAAAATCATCTCAATCGTAGCTCTGTAATTGTTTCTCTTCTTAGGGCTACCATCGGTACCTTCTATCTCACCCACGATCATCTCCAGAACCCATTAATACGATTTTTTTGCATTGGAATAAAAATATATATATATAAAAAAAAAAAATCATCTCAATCGTAGCTCTGTAATTGTTTCTCTTCTTAGGGCTACCATCGGTACCTTCTATCTCACCCACGATCATCTCCAGAACCCATTAATACGATTTTTTTGCATTGGAATGGTGTTACCATCGGTACCTTCTTCACCTCTTTCTAGCGTCGCATCTCTCGACTCCTCTCTCTCTCACCGATCTCGGCCGACGGCGACACTTTCAGCTGCACGCCTGCCGCGACGTCGACGTCGACCTGCCAGCTCCTCCGTCCCTTGCTATTAATCTCAGCAGCTACCTCACGGTAATAATCCGTTTGTTGTGAAATTTTGATCTGAAATTTTTAATATGTTTATTACTAATAACTGAAAATTTGATCTGAAATTATAATCTGTTTGTTACCGATTATTTGAAATTTTGTTCGGAATTTTTCGAACTAATGCATTTTGGTACGGCATTATTGTGGTGTCTAGGCTCTGTTATAGCTCATCCTTTGGTTAGCTTTCTCGATTATTAATTAATCGATTAATCATTTTATTATTCTTTGAATACGAAATTTTTGAAATAGTATTGTTATGTTACGATTAGTGTTACTCATTAATTTGAATACGTATTCTTTGTTAATTTGAGGTTGTGGTTTGAATTTTGATGATAATCTGTCATGTTAATTAGTGAGTGAACTTTTTTGATAAACCAATTTTCATTCCTCCATGTTTTAAATGGAGTTCTAGCCTTTAGGAATGGATTAACCTCTAATGTGCTTATTTGTATTTTTATTTATTATTGTTAATTGTAATTTTTTCTCTCCAAATTATCTGTTAGTAATCATTGTTATTTTTTAGCATTAATATTCGAATGTTAACAATTTAGTCAGTGGTATTTCTTTTTCTTTTTTTGTCTATCAAGTTCTTAGCCATTAGGGACCCGGTTAATAGAATGTTCAATTTGCATTTATCAAATCAAGGCCAATGTATTCGAGTCTGGATTATACTACTTTTAGTTGTTGAAAATTCTAGGCACAATCAAGTTTCTCCTTGTTAATTTTATCACCCTAACATTCTTGAATTATATTTGGGCTACCATCGGTATGGCATGCCTTCGGGGAGTCAATTCATGGGTATGGCATGAAAAGATAATATAGATGAACCCACCGAAACTACTCTTAGAATCTATGGCTGCCTTCTTCTTAACCAAGTCGTCTTTCTCTTTCTCTGAAGGTGTTGTTGTTGCTGAAAAATTAAGAAAGACTCACTGCACTGGATTATTAACGATTTTCTCATTTATTGTTATTGTAGAAGATGGTTCAGGGGCTGATTCAGGTTTGGATTCGGATTCTGATTCGGATGGAGATATTGAGGCCAAGTCAAGAGCTATCGATGAAGAAAAGCAAAGGGAAGAGGAAGAAGCAATGGAAGAAATGCGGTTGAATATTAAAGATGAATCTGACGAGTTTAGGTTACCTACTAGGAAGGTTAGTGTACTTTTGAATTTGTTGTATAATTTAATTATGTTGGTTTAATTAATTAACATTCAGTACCTTCATCTTTGAGACTTTGTTACTAATGATTTAGGAACTTGAAGAAGAGTCTCGGGGACCTCACGATCTTCAGGCAAGAAGGGGCAACAAGGAAAGATTACGTTGATCAACTTAAGAAAGGTACTTTCCACTACTCTGCTTATAAAGGTATATAATTTATAGTATTTAACTTCATCTTTTTCTTCCGTTTTATACTCTGAGCTCACAGTATAGCAGTATTACCCTCTTTTCTTCTTCCTAAATTTAGGCATATTTAATGGTTTGCTCGATTAGCGAGTTTTGCGAGATTTTATGTTGGTTGAGATAGTTGGAATTTCAAGTATCTACGATAAATTCCATGCTTTTTTTACACATTTGCTGGCCATTGTTTTCATTTTGTTTTAATGGGTCAGTTGAATTCTTTTAGTGTATCAAACTGTTTTAAGATACAGGGTAAGAAAGTGGTAGAGGAATATAGCTGTAGTCGAAAGATGGGTGTGGAGAATTACCATGTAATTGAGCTTGTAGGCGAAGGATCATTTGGGAAGGTATACAAGGGAAGGCGCAAATATACGGCCGGTACATATGACATCCTTTTTCATTTTTCTATTATTTTATCATCTTCTTGATAAAGTAAGGAAATTGTGTAATGTCTTACCCATTTGAGTTTTGAATGAGCATTGATCCTAAATCTTTTCTGGTTTGGTGCTATGTTGAAATTATGAAATGGGGGAAAAGTGGTCTCTTTGTTTACTTGATCAATTAGGAAAATTTGGATTCAGACATTTCTAAATTTTGTCATAGATAGCAATATAGTTTAGAGTCTATTAGTTTGTTAGAGTTTGTAATAGAAAACCCTTTTGGCAAATACCAATATATGAACTTTTGTATTGGTCTTTTTACTCATCCATTACAACAGATACATTTTCTTCATTCTTTCTTTTTCTCTTTCCTATTTTCCTTCTCTCCCTCTGAATTAAGGATGTTTATAGCAAATAATTCCTTAAGTAGATATTGCAATTGACTGAAAAAATTAAGCAAGAAGCCAATGAAAGTAAGAGCATTGTTAGTAGTTTCTGTTAAAATAGTATACATGGCTTCCTATATAGAATGTACTCTTTTGCTTTAGCTTTTCACTCCTTTTGATAACGAGTTCCACACTATTTAAAGAAGTTTTTGTTTAAATGATTTATGAACTGACATAGATATGATTTTCTCTAAGGCTTTGAAGTTTTTGTGGGGTTGATGAATGCCATATTTGAAGGAATCAAAATGTGTTTTTCGATTCGGTTCAGGCGATTTTATATCTTCTTTTAGTACAATACAATGTTCTTGCATTGAAAACCAATCGATACGATCGAGTAAGATAATCTGCCGTGTTAAGCAATCACCTCAGATTTGTGTGCCTCTGTGTTAGTCTCGGTCTTTCTGTGTTTCTGTGTTTCAAATTCTATCTACATTTACACTATTCTGTCAATGCCTGTCTTTTTGCATTGACAAGCTTTTGTTATTATTTTTGGTTCATCTGGGGTCATCCAAATTTTGGATGAATTTCTCAATGAAGACTTATCAAACGATTATATTAGTCTGCAAACCAAGCTTGTGATTTTGGATTTGCACGTGCAATGTCAATGAAGACAGAGTAAAAATAAGAACAAGTTTAGCTTACATTTATTTTAAATAATTAATTTTAACACGTTTAGTGAATATTAACACTGGCAATTTATTGTTATTTTCTGTTGTTTTTTTTTTTGTTTAAATATGAATTTGAATTAAAGTAATATACGTGTATATTAAATAAATATAAATATACATGTGTTTCCTATTTAAAAGTTATTTGAATGTTATTCAAATTATTGTTATTTTTTTTTTAAGAAACTGAATATTTTTAGTTATGCTCATAAATATTAGATTGGTGTTTTGTATATCCTCAAAATGTAAACTATACGATATATAATATATATAGATATATTTATATAGTAGCTATTTATCCGGTGAATATCACCTCACCGTTTATCTCTCTATTATTGTTTCATTTTCAAATTACAATGAGAAATGTAAATATATATTATTTGTTATATATATTTTGGTAAAAAAAAAAAGATAGGAATCTATAAGATGGTTTTTTTTTATCGATAAGAACAATTGGTTTTGGACTTTATAAAATATTTCTTTAATCTATATGAATTTAATTTAAATTTTTATATTATCATATATAATAATTAAAAAGAAAAAACGGTGATTTTTAAGAAATAAACAATACAATAATAGAAATATCTCCATGAAAATCTCAATAAGATGAGCTTATTTTCGTACATCTCACGAAAATTTGAAAAGCAGTTTTAATTTGAAAATTGTTAATTTTTTGAATTTGAACTTGGGGATGTCAATAAACAAATTAAATTGTTAACCAAATATATATAACTAAGGCGGACTCATCATCTCTCTCTCACACTGTTGTTAATTTTTTGAATTCTGTTGTTAAAAAATCGTGAATATATTACCCTCTCATCTCTTCTTCTCCTCTCTCCATAGATTTGCTCTCACGTCTCAATTCCATCTCACTGTAATGCAATTTTTAATAATCTCACTTTCATATTTATAATGTTTAGATTTAATTAACTAACACTAAAACTCTCTTTCTTTATCATCGTCTTCTCCTCTTCTTTCTCAATCAAGGTCAATCCTGAAGCCTCCACTCCAATTTACTCGCTCCGTGGCCTCGACAACTTCAAGTTCTTCTCATTGTCTTTCTACTGGTACTGGTAAGAGTACTCTGTCTTCATTGTCTTTTTACTTCTCAACACCTTATCGTCTTTTTACTCTATTCTCAAATTTGCTGGATTCTTTCCAATTTCGTTGACTTTATGTTTGCTGGTAATTAAAGTTTATTGCAATTTTTCTATAAACTTCAATTGCGTGGGTTTTGTTATACATTGGTTTGCTTTTCTTATCGAATTTGTCTTCTGGGTTTTGTTTGCTTTCTTGTTTTAAATTCTGCTCCATTGTTTTGTTTCTTGATTTACCTTCATTAAATATCATTTTTTGATTAAATAATATTGATTGTTTATTACTTTAATAAGTAAGCTAACATTTAAATTACAATGTCAAGGGCTGAAAATAACAAAGCAGACATAAATAATATTACTATTCAAGCACCTACATCTCAGTATTCTCCAAATTCATCTGCTGCAAAACGAGAATATGTTAAGAACAACGAAGTTACCGATTTGGTAAAGCAATTAAAGCCAACTCAGGTAAAAAGAAAATATATAGTACTACTTAATACTTTTAAATGTATAGTATAGTTATTTATTTGTTTTAGGTGTTTTAAGAGCTTAATAATATTGAATTAATTAAAAATCATTGATTTATTTTGTAATTAATATACACAAAAAATTAATTAAAAACCATTGATTTTTTTGTACTTAATATAATATTGAATTCTATTACATATGTAGTTTTTTTTTTTTTTTTTTTTTTTTGCGAAAGCATATTATTGGATTGAAGGAAATTTGAAATCATATTAAAAAATATCAACCAAGATTTTTATTACATGTCGTGTGATTTTTGTAATAAGAAACTTATGTTCTACAACGACAACGAAGAAACAGATTGTGAAAATCCAAAATGCGGAAAAAGATGTCTTCCTACACCACGGTAAGCACATTATAACTAAATTAATACTTGAACTTCTTGCATATTCATACTAACCGTTACATATTCTGTATAAATTATTAGTGCAAGGACATATGTACAACTCGACGATGGTACGGAGAGCCGCTAGATCTTTGTGATGTTCGGTGATGTTGCGAGAAAACATATTCTCATGTATCGAGTTCAATTAAGATCATATTCGGACGAGGTAACTATAAAAAAATAAATATGTAAAATTTATACATTTTCGTACATAGAAATACATTAAAACTTATAACTAATCATTTTTTTTTCTTCAGAAACATAAGTTGTTTGTCCAAAAAACTACAAGGCAACTATCAGCCAAAAAATGGAGAATTCAGTTGTACGTAGATGCAAACCGAACAATGAGTTCAAAGTACAATCAGTTCACCATTCAAGCAGTTGAACCAATGGAAGATTAGGCAGAAGTTGTCATTTTTCTTTTACAGTAATTTTATTTTATTCAGTGTTAAGACTTTTCTTGGTGCCGAGCTTCTTTCACTTTCTATTGACTTGTTATCTACGGATTTACATGGAGTATTGTATGCAAGTCTTTCATAAATCCAATATTCTAGAAGTAAATAATAAGTATCGTTTTATTTTGATTTATATATACCTAATTATATTTTACCAACCAATTATAATAGCACAAATATTAATTTGCTAAAACAAATCATTCGTATAATCATACCTCCACATACAATCTAAATAAGAAGAAAAAAAAAAGTAAACTTTACCTAAAACTAACATTTACGTGCCTCGGCACGTAACTCCTACCTAGTATAAATATATAGATCAAAAAATAATAATTAAATTAATACAAATTAACTTTGCTTAATTAATAAATAAATAAGAGGCGGGGTAATATAGGCTGAATTGTTTGTAAGTGGAATATAAAATATCAACCAATAAGAATGTGCCACGTAATGAACTATTTGTGGTGAATACTTTATTGTTGTTCATCTTCATTTTCTCTCAAAATTTCGCGGGTTGCGTTTCAAACTAACTTTTACTTTGTCAGATCAGATCAAACTTTTTCAGATTCAATTCAAAAATATTATCAGATCTCAATCTCCAATCTCCGAATGTGATTCTTCATTTTCAATTTCAATTTCAAGATTCAAATTCATTCATAGTCATTTAACATTTTGAATTAATTTTGTGAAATTCAGAAGAAGGAAATAGGAATAATGATGGAGCGAGCAGATTCAGGGCAGAAGCTCTACTCACGCATGAGGCTATGGGAGCTTCCCGATCAGTATGTTATTGAACCAACCGATGGAACTTCAGCTCCTTATCTCTCTATCAATCGACTCGATGCTTCTCTAAGCTTCATTGGTTCGTTCTTCTTCTTCCTTCGATTTGATTTGATTTGATTCGATTCGATCCCCTTTCTCTTTCATATATAATAAATATTGTATGTGTGTATTATCCAGATGAGCTTCCTGAATCCAGTTCTGTTCGAGCCCCAAAAATTCAGACGATTTACGGTGTTGTTGGCATGGTCAAGCTCCTCACTGGCTCCTACTTGATCGTCATTACGGATCGTCAATGTGTTGGAACTTATTTGGGTCATACAATCTTTAAGGTTTTGTCTTTGAAGGTTTTTCCTTGTGATCATTCTCTTCAAAATTCTGATGCCCAACATAAGAAGATGGAAGCTGAGTTTTCTGCTCTCCTCAATATTGTTGAAAAGACTTCTGGTTTGTTTTTCTCTTATGAAACGAATCTAACTCTCAGGTGAAACTGAATTCTTATATTTTTTTTTTGTTAATTAATAAAAAGAATCAATTTTTCTTATCTTTGTGTTCTTTGTGTATACAGTGTACAGAAATTGCATGATTTGGGAGGTGAATCTAAGTTGCTTCCTCTTTGGAGACAGGTAAACTCTTGATTTTTTTTTTTTTTTTGTTGAAATATCAGTGTTATTCTTAATGCATGTGATTAAGGGAATTTCGTAGATTTTAAGTGGAAACTTTCCATTGTTTCTTTTACAGGCAGAACCTAGGTTTTTGTGGAACAATTATATGTTGGAAGTACTCATAGATAACAAGGTTAGCCTTTTTTTCCAAATTGTTTTCAAATTCTTATGTTTCTAGTTTCTAATTGCTCACATTTGTATGCTTCCTTGTTTTGCAGCTTGATCCCTTCTTGCTTCCTGTTATCCAAGGGAGTATCCTTTCTGTTGATTAGTCTTTTATCTCTATTTAGATTACTCTTCTTGATTATTTTTTCTCTAAAATGTTAACTGTTTTAAACTGGATTATTTTCAAATGCATTACTTTTGGGGGTTATTATTCTCCTTAATCAATCACCAGGCTTCCAACACTTTCAAGCAGCAATAGGGAAGGATGTAATTGATGTCACTCTGATTTCTAGGAGATGCACGAGGAGAAATGGTATCTAAATCTCATCTTACCCATCTTGTTTGTTTTCTGCAACTCTATCTGCATTCTTCTTATTCAGATTAAGCATCTTAGTACAGAAATATGAGCTAATAATAACTAAAACACTGAATGACCACTAATAGTACACAAAAAATTCATCATTTTTTAAGGCTGAGAAGCTTAAAAAGATTGACAATTCATCTTGTTTGTTTTCTGCAACTCTATCTGCATTCTTCTTATTCAGATTAAGCATCTTAGTACAGAAATATGAGCTAATAATAACTAAAACACTGAATGACCACTAATAGTACACAAAAAATTCATCATTTTTTAAGGCTGAGAAGCTTAAAAAGATTGACAATTCATCATTTATGTATTTATGCATACATAAATAAAGCTTGGCCCTTTGATCATATAGTTCATTGACTATTCAATCATCTGACTGTCACTGAAGATTTAGCTTTGGTGTTATAATCATCCGTTTTATGACAATAAAAGGAAACATTTATTTTAGCTTTTTTACAATTAAAAGAAGAAAAAACAAATCTATGCTGTTAGCTCTTTGTTCTCCCATTCTGAAAAATCATATTTTCTTGAAGGCACTCGTATGTGGAGAAGAGGAGCTGATCCAGATGGTTACGTGGCAAATTTTGTAGAAACTGAGCAAATTGTGCAGTTGAATGGGTATACAGCCTCATTTGTGCAGGTGAAAGTTACTAGTGCTGTTATATTTTATATCGTATTTTCTGAACTTGGTGGTGCACTTGGACATATATGATTGGATCTCAAACATCTTATCATGTTTGATTTTGATTTGCAGGTTCGGGGTTCAATTCCATTGCTTTGGGAGCAAGTAGTGGATTTGACATACAAGCCCAAATTTGAGCTTGTTAAAGTAGAGGATGCTGTGAGTTTGTGATTACTTTTTCCTTACTAGTCAGTTTGATTCCACACCTAACTGCTTTTACTCGGCATTTGACCTGTGCATTAAACTTTTATTCAGCCCAAAATAGCAGAGCGACATTTTTTGGACTTAAGGAAGAAATATGGGGCCGTTTTAGCTGTTGATCTTGTCAACAAGGTGCATACTTTATTTTTCAAGCGATTTAAGTATGTCACTTTTCATATTATAGACTGTCCATCAAAACTTTCACCTGCATTTGTACCATTAGAACTAATGTTTGTGGTTTGATTTCCATTGCTGTATTCACTTAAATGACATTTTCATTTTTTATCAGCACGGAGGTGAGGGACGCTTGTGCGAAAAGTTTGCAGCTGCCATGCAACCTATCAGTAGTGATGACGTGAGGTAAAATTTATTTTCCTCTCCTCTTTTTAAGAATGTTTCTTTAAGTTATTTAGTTTGTTTTTAACGTGATAGCTATGGAACATTGCAGATATTTGCATTTCGATTTTCATAAAATTTGCGGGCATGTTCATTTTGAGCGCTTGTCTATTCTCTACGAACAAATTTCTGATTTTCTCGACAGAAATGGGTATGATTTTATGGCTTATGAGCATAGCTAGCTGATTAATGTACTGAATTAGATATGTCTGTATTACATCTTTTCTCCTAACTTTCTAAACTGAATTCAATAGGTATTTCTTGTTGAATGAAAAGGCTGATAAAATGAAGGAACAGCTTGGAGTTGTTAGAAGCAATTGTATAGATTGCTTAGACCGTACAAATGTTACACAGGCACGTATACGTTAATTATATACTTAATATTGTTCTTTCTGGCATGAGAATAATTCTCACATTGTACATCATATATTGGTCACCTTTACAATTGCAGAGCATGATAGGTCGAAAGATGTTGGAATGCCAACTTAGGAGGCTTGGTATTTTCGGTGCTGACGAGACTATTAGCTCCCATTCAAACTTTGATGAAAGCTTTAAGATCAGTGAGTCGTTCTACTATTATTATGCTTTTCATGATCATGTTACTGATTAAATAAACGTGTCTTTTTGTAAGCATTCTATTCTAACCCGTTGAGTGTTTATATGTCTTTAGTGTGGGCTAACCATGGGGATGACATAAGCATTCAATACTCCGGTACTCCTGCTTTGAAAGGAGATTTTGTCAGGTAATTTTGGAACCTAGCTTTGTACTCATGCATGTTATGAGATCACTTAGATTTCATTGCTTCCTTACTGAATTGCTCAATGTGGTTTTGGATTGTCAGATATGGCCAGAGAACAGTTCATGGAATTCTCAAGGATGGATGGAATTCCCTTGCACGCTACTATCTAAACAACTTTCAGGATGGAGCAAAGCAGGTTTGTTTTAAAGTTAAATCTGACATCTTTCTCATTCATCCATGAACACCCTAGTATTGAACAAACATTATTTAATAAACAGAACTTGGTTCTTGTTCTGATATGAGTTATTGACCTTTTTTTTTAATATTTGGTGTGTGGATTCATTTGGCTCATAAACAAAGGATGCAATTGATCTTCTGCAAGGACATTACATTGTTTCGGTCAGCCGAGACATAAGTCCCTCGCCTCAAAAAGGAGGCCTAGAGGCTGTAGCCGTGAGTTTTCCGAATGTTTGTTTACTTAGATAATATTACTAAACATCAATATCTCTTTTCTGAGTATGTTTGCTTTGATTTCAGTCATTTCCACTGGCTTTCGCATTCGTTTTGGTTGGCTTCCTGTTTGCGACCATGTCACTTAGACAAGGTATTAAAACTAATGCTAGAATTGTGAACAAAAGAAACCCAAAATCATGACTAATGATTTATCTTGTTCGTTTCCTTCTGGTGCTCATTTCATCTCTTATGCAGTTCGGTACGACCTTCGACACTTATTCTTTTCAATAATGTGGGCAAGCCTCAGCGTGGCCTTAGCAGCATTTGTGAGGGCCAACGGGCGGATTTTCTGCAACCGCCCTCGTCTACACAGGCCACGCCATTAAATTCAGTTTCAATTTTCCAATGCCAAGCTTTTCTGTGATTGTTACTCGTTAATGTTATTTCAGTTCATTTTCATAATTTATAGTCCACGGAAGAGACTCGCTCATTGCCAGAGTTGATTTTTGCAGTACCCTCTAATGTTAACATTAACATTCTTTTTTGTATAAATTGATTTTGTTGTGACCTTTTCATACTATCTATAATTAGTCAAGTTTTTACAATTTTATGTCAATCTGTAGTCTCAATAAATATATATAAAATGCATTAAAGCATAAAGTGTGGACTTTTATTAAACAACAAAAGGTAAAGATTTTCCTTCTAAGCAGCTTGAAGAAGCTGAGTGGCATATGGAGGCCAGTACAGGTGAAATTCAATCTTGTAAGTGACAGTGATGCCTTTGAGATTGACCGGTGAGGATCTTACGTAGCCTTGGACGAAGGTGAAGTCCCCTGTACCGCCAACCACAGGATGATCCGAAGGCTTAATATTGTGTGTGCCACCAACAACCGAAATCGAACCCCTGTGGTTCTTCAGATTCAAGGTGATCTTGGCAATGGAAATGCTTCGAAGCCCATCTAAGCCGGATGTGATGGAGGTTCCTTCTGCGATTCCCAGTACTTTTGAAGACGTGCTGGGCGTCACGGTCATGGGATCCTGGAAAGCAAATAGGGTGCCAAATGGTGTTGTTGTCTGACTAGTATCAGGTCCAGCCACCCCATTCACTATGATGTACCCTGTTTTGTTTATGGTTTCGTGTTGGAAGAGAGCAAAGTGAAGGGACTTGATATGGCTATGGTGGTGGTGGTGGTGAGAGGTGGAGATGATTTCGATAGGGAAAAGAGCTAACATCAGAGGTAGAAGAAGTAAGTATTTTGGGAGAGGAGAAGCCATTTTTAATGTCTCAAGTGTTTCTCAGCCTTACTAAGATTTATAGTGGTAGTTGGGGAGAGATAAATTTCTTGTCTCAATATGAACTCTTGACTCGTTCAAAACAACACAACACAATCTATGCCCTTAGCTGTAAAATTTGGCTGGTACAGGGGTTTGATCAAGACCCCCCATAGTTGGGGTAGGTTAGAGTTAAATTGAATGAAAACAGGTCTCTTATTCACATTGATTGGAAGCCGTGAAAGAAAAACAATACAGCTTTTTGTTGAAGCTTACTTTTCAAA
Source organism: Cannabis sativa (assembly GCF_029168945.1). Lineage (NCBI taxonomy): Eukaryota > Viridiplantae > Streptophyta > Magnoliopsida > Rosales > Cannabaceae > Cannabis > Cannabis sativa. Next base: position 22,784,642 of record NC_083610.1, read on the forward strand.
AGCAGCCACCAAAAGGGTCCATTCACAAGTATGAGTGACAAACAACAAAGCCAATCAAAATGGTCCCTTGAGAAACTAAAGATTGACTCATTCAAAGGAGATTACATAAATGGTCATATCACCATCATCAGCATCAGATTTTTTTTTCAGATTCTTTGCAAATAAATATGTTATAATAGTAACAGCACTGACTAATCTTTATGATATAGTTCTATCGTAAACAAAGGTTGTTCAAGTAAAGTTAATACCCAAATTGAGAAAGAAACAAAGCAAGGAAAGATAACACATACATTTTCAGGGAATTTGAGTAAATTATTATGTATATCAATGTATGAATAATAATAATGTATAGGAAGGAAACCAATAAAGTTATGTATCTGTTATATCTTTTTCTTGTTCTTCTCCAAATATTGGTAGCTTCGCTGGAAGTTAAGAACTGCCCAAACCAAGTGCCATAAACCCAACTCAGGCCACAGAGCAGTAGGAGAATACAATGGACAGTTGGCAGTTTGCCAAAGAAGGAAATTACTCAGACGGGTTTCGCCTGAACTTCGTATCACAATGTCTGGATCAGGAGCTACTGCCATGTACATGTGCTTCTCTATATCTACTAACTTTAGAGTCGGAAGATTCATTTGCTTCTCACATACTTCACTTTCTTCTATCAAGCCATTGCAAGGTTTAGCTTCGTGATTCTTTGGCTTATCTTCGTGTTCTTCAAGACCGCCATGAACAACAAAACCATTCATCTTCTTATCACTGCTGCCATTTCTTGTTTGAATGTCATAAATTTTGGATTGGCAGGATTCTTGAATAGCATGAACGATCTCATCACACGACGTATAGGCCACACAAACCAAAAGATTAGCCTTGTTGTTTTTGGCAGTAGCTTTCATGACTTTCTCAGCAGCAACTCTCACAGGCTCATTCAACAGTTTCAAATTACCAATAAAATATACCCGAATACCATATTGGTGCACAATACTTTCATGCTCGAGAAACCCCTTCATCTTTTCGAGCATCAGATCCATTAAACACTCAACTTCTTCGGGGCTTCTCTTGAAATTGTCAATGCTAAAGGCATATACTGTTACATACTTCACTCCCAACTCATAACAGTAGCCTAGCATAGAGATGAGCGATGAATAGCCTGCTTTATGGCCAGCTATCGTGCGCTCGTTCTGCTTCTTGGCGTACCTTCGGTTACCATCCATGATAAAGGCGATATGTTCAGGCACCGGACCAACAGATATAACCCTGAACAAACATTTCATTACAAATTTAGTTAATCCTCCATATAGTTGGCCTATCTTTCCACTTATTGTCTCCATAGTATGATCAGCAGTCTGCACCCAAAAGGGGAAAATAAATTATTGTTATGAGTTCAGAAGTTCAAGTGCTTATTAAGAATAGAAAAAGATAACCGAATTGAGTTAACTTGATCAGGTTACAGACCAATAATTGTTTTTATATTAGAAATTCATTCGAAAAAAATATCATACAAAAATAATAGAAGTCTCAACCACTGAAAACAAAATCGAGTGTTCGAAATTGAAATAATTGAAGTAGTTAAATAGGAGGATCACTATAACTATAGTCTATAGCTCTTGGTGAATTTATTAAAGACGAAAATGATTTATTTGATATTATGGATGACTGTTGACGGAGGGATAGTTTTGTTTTGTAGGTTGGTCCGATCTATTGCTCTTTCCTTCCTTGTGCCTATTTCTCTTTTAAAGGGTTGGTTCTCAGGTACAACCTTTGTAACTTCATGGTATACCCATGGATTAGCAACTTCCTATTTGAAGTTGATAAGTAAATTTAGAATTACAACCATACCAGAAACAGTACAATATACAATAATAAGCAAGATAAAAAAAATGGAAACAAGGGAAAATAAAGGTTAGTTCTTCATTTTTGTTACTATAATTCATCAATCACAATAGCATAGTGGGGTTTATTTAAATAATACAACACAATTATTTATGTTCATTATTTTTCTATTTATGTTTGTTGTGATTAACTGATTAAGATGGGTTAGATTCATCCTAAGCAAAAGTCAAAAGCCAACATTAATGGCATCAACAACAAAGACAGTATCACTAAGGTGGTATTTGGTTGGGAGGAATGAAAATATAGAAATAGGAATAGAAATAGAATGGAATAAAATTTAAAATGCATAAAAAAATTGATAAAAAAATCATTCAATTTTTTCTCTTATTACGAATGGTCTTTCCTTCTTTTTAAAATGGAGTAGTCATTCCACCAAAATAGTGAAAAGAGTATTTCATTAGAATGTCATTCCAATACTTTAAAATGCGACCAAACAAAAGAATGGAATGAAAATTATTTTCTTTCTATTTCATTACCTCTAACCAAACGCCACCTAAAGGATTAAGATTTGGAGTGAGTGGGTATGTAAATGAGTCAAATTCCAGTCAATCAAAGTTGGTAAGAATGTGAAGCCTCCAACTCAATAAACAGTTTTAGTCACTTTCATGGCTATGAAAAAATAACTAAAAAAATTAAAAATGGACCCTTTTGAGGCATTTTCTCAAACATGTGGTTTGCAATCAAATTACATTTTAAGCTTGAATCCATGTAAGATCATTATACTCAACCATCTCAGAAAATTCTATGTCAGATTAAACTAAATGAGTATGCTCTAAAAAGCTAAATTAATAATCTTACAACACAATAGAATCAACAAAAGAAAACTTATACAAACACAGAAAGAAAAAGAGACAAATAAAAGGTGGTGTCTTTGAGCAATGATTGTGAGTTTAACTCTTGTGTGATGATCACTGAAACTTAATATCATAACAATGAATCAAGCAAAAGGGGCATTTCTCAGATCCAAATTGATGAGGAAATCCATAAGATTATATAAAGAAATTGATGCATGAAAGTCAACTTACAGATGATGAGATGAGAAAAAGGAGAAAATTAAGAAACTTGGTAATTGAAAAAAGAACAAAATAACAAATAAAGAGTTGGGCAGTAATTGAAAGGGAAAGGACTCACCTTTAAGATGAAGCAGCAGGAGCAAGCACCATGGATATGGAAATGGTCCTATGAATATTGAGAAAGGTCAATCAATTAATATTCATCAATGGGAATTTATTTGTTTGGTAATACAATAGTAGACTCGTACACCCAATACCAAAATCAACAACACTTTCTCTTTCTCTTTCTCTCTCTTTGGAATAAAAGTATGAGCTTTTGCATAAGAAGAAGAAGTTGAATTTTGCAATTGAATCAAAAAAGGGGGTTTTAATTTATAGCAATAATTAGCGGGAAAACAACAAAGCAAAGGTTGCCCCTTTTTCAGTTCACTAACTTCACTTCCTCCAATAAATAAAAATAGAAACTTGAGTTTCATTCACTCCAATGAACCAAATATCTCCCAAATAATGTTTTTTTAAGTACCTTCCTTTACTAACCGTTAAGTACATCAGAACTTACGTGTCACATCATTTTGATTGGTCAGATAATTTATTTTTAAATATTTTAAAAATTCATTTAAATATATAAATGAATTAATGAAATTGAGAGGTACTTACTAAAATATTTATTTAAGAGATTAAACAAAAAAAATAATAAACCATAAACACAATTACAACAAAGAAATCATGAATCATGGGAAGCATGAACCCAAGACACCCCTTATTAAATCAACAATTGGTCTCATGGATAATTTATTTATTTATTTGAAGGTCACCACAAAAGATTTTCAAGCTCACATTAAAAACATATAAATAAGGGAAGGACACATTCAACTTACACACACTTCTTACATATAATTAAAAGTGATACAGTCTCACTTAAAATTATAAATAGCCAATATTTACTGCGTGTAATTTTTTAAGATTTTGATAAAGTGTGTATCGTTAATTTATACGGAATTGACGATAACAATAATTGTTTATTTTTGTTTGGCCTAACTAAGATTAGCACAATAATGGTAATGAATGACTAATAATAAGGATTAATTGAATAAAGGAGAGAGATTATTATTGTAGGTAGTAGACTTTGAAATATGTGAATTATTAATGAATGAGATTAGGTAACAAAGTCTCAAATAGGCTGTAACTTAAGGCTGCACACGGGTCGGGTCGGGTTTTTTTGGGTGGTCAGCTTTTCGGGTGTTGGAAATGCACAACCGAGTCCGACAATATCAAAAAGAACCTTTGTTTCATTCATTGTGAACCTCAATCAAAAACCATCCCTGTGCTGTGGTTTCCTCTTTCTTATATATTGAGTACTCACTCATTCTCAAATTCAATCATTCTACACTTCTACCTTAATAATTACCCAGATTTATAGTATAATACTATAGTTATTATATAAAATTTAATTAAATAACCAATAATATAAATTATAAAATCATATAACATTAACAAGAATTAAGAGTCCAGAACGGAGAAACATACATCGGCAGTCAGAGGCTCGCCGGACTGAACCGGCCGCTGGGATGAGACCTCGCCGGAGAAGAAGAAGCAGTCGCCGCCGCTGGGAGTTTCTTGAATTCTTTTAAGGTTTTTTTGGTCGAATACTTACTGAATACAGATAACAGTGAATGGTAATAGTGTACTGTACAGTGAAAGTGAAAAAAAATATTTTTATTTTTTAATTTTAAGTTTTAAATTTTAATAATTAATATTATTATTTTTAATATAATAAAAAAAAATATTTTTTATTTACTATTGTTCGGTTTACAGGTTAGAACCCGATTAAAAAATACACAGTTTTAAAATACGAATTCGATACCCGTGTGGGGTATTTTCGAGTTGGACCCGACCCGATTACACGGGCTTTCAATTTTTTAGTTTTTTTGGCAGACGATTGAGGTGGGTGGTCGGGTTGTCAATTAATTTTATTTGATTTTCTTAACAATCTGTACATAAATTTCTGTAAACCTTCCTTACAGAAAGAAAAAAAAATTGTAAACCTTCCAACCTGAACAAACTATCCAAATTAAACTGAGATAACCCGACAAAAAATTATAACTAAAAAATTATAACTCGTCCAATCTTTATATTGGACGGATTGAAAATAATACCAACTCGGCCAATCAACCTGAACTAACCCGATCAACCCAATTAAGAAAATATAACAATTCAATGTAAAAAAAAATATTAGTGTTCGGTTTGGGCAGGTTAACCCGAGCAAACACCAATTCATTAGGTGGGTTAAAATTTTAATTTTTCTTAATTGCACAAATTGTACTTTAACTTTTATAATTCCGATATTATATTGAATTGAATAAAATATAACGTAAAGTGATCGACTTACCCACTAGATTATAGTATTAGTAATAGTGTCTAGTAGTGGATGAGTCTTTTCTTCTTTGGTCTATGATGATGGTGATGTCTTAAAAGTCAACCAAATTGACCCCATCTTACTCATTTCATCAAAGTAGTACAGTAAGTAATCTCAGTTATTTGTAAGATTAGCATAGAAAACATTACCCTTCTTTTCTTCTCTTTCTCAATTCAGTTTCATCAGATCTCAGAAAATAAATAAATGTATATATTCACTTGTCTTTACAAACCAATTCACAAGTCAGAACCAGAACCAATGATCCCTGTCCTGCCTCTTAACAAAACTTTCAATGAATCTAAAACAATTTCTACCCAAACAATTACATTTCATGTATTCGAGCTCAGAAACTCTACTAGCTCGAGTCTAGCTTGCACCAGGGAGACGACCAGAACCGGTAGAAGTAGTAGAAGAATGTCTAGAGCTACCTTTGGATTGCTTTGCTTTAACTTTCATTGCTTCTATCTTCTCCAACGACTCCAAAACATCTTTCATCGAGGGGCGGTGTTTAGGTTCTTGTTCTAGACATTTTAAAGTGAGTTGTGCTGCTTGAAATGCTGCCTTGGGAAGGTACTGGCCCTCCATCCGCACATCCATAATCGTATTCAACTTTCTTTTTGAAGACAGACATGGCTTAGACCAGTCCACAAGGTTATGCTGCCCGCTGGGGCGTCTTGAGTCAAGTGCTCGTAAACCTGTCAGCAATTCGAGCAGCACTACACCATAGCCATATACATCACTCTTCACATACAAATGGCCTGTTGCATGAAAACACCACAAAAAATGTCAATAATATCATTCTATTTGTTGCAAGACAGAAAATGATAAAGCCTTTTCGTATTTGTTAGAAATGTGATGTGATCACCTGTAGCAATGTATTCGGGAGCTGCATAACCGTAGGTGCCCATAATTCTAGTCGTTACATGTGAGTCGCCACCAGATGGCCCCAGCTTTGCTAAGCCAAAATCAGCAATTTTGGCATTGTAGTTCTGCACAACACAAATACAAAGAGAAGAGTTGTTAACATAAATGCTTAGGTGGTATTTAGTTGGAGGGAATAAAATGGAATAGAAAGGAAACAACTTTTATTCTATTCCATTGTTTGGTTTTATTTAAAGTACTGGAATGTCATTCTTATTCTAGTTATGTTTTCATTCATTCCAACCAAACGTCACTTAATGGGGTGTTTGTTATGTGACTTTGAGTTGGAGAGAAGAGAGTAGACTTAGAGGGAATATAAAACTCATGCGAATAACATTACTACCATTTTAATTTAAAAAGTGAGACCTACTTAAAAACACAAATCCCTTGTCATTCAAATTTTATTTAAATTTTACATTATCATTCCCATTAAGTCTAAACTTAACCATTGTTGAATAGAAAGAAAGAAAAAAATAACGAAATGTTCAACTGTATTTATTGACTGAGGCACTATAGAAAGACTAATAATAGCTCAAAATAACATGAGTTTCATGCCTCTTTCATCAATCAAATTAAGTATAATGCTCCATTAGTAACTACCTACACTCTTACTTATACACTACATTCTAATTATTCCTATATGTCTTGAAAAATATGTTAGAGCATAGCCATAAAGAATTGGGACAAAAGAGGCTTTAGCAGAAGAAGAAGAACAAACCCCATCAAGCAGTATATTTGAAGCCTTGAAATCTCTGTATATAACTTTCTTATCCGAAGCATGTAGGAAAGCCAATCCCCGAGCTGCTCCAATCGCTATTTGAAGTCTTCTTTCCCAAGATAGCGGTTCAACAGATGGATTTCCTACTCGACAAAGAATAAATTCATAGATTTAGCACAAGTACTTCGGACCAAACACATTTAAATTAAGAGTTTTCTTATTAGCTCGACGAAACTGTACTTCTAAAAAGATGGTTCTCCAAGCTTCCTTTCTGCATAAACTCATAGACAAGAAGCAACTCTTTGTCCTCCCAACAGTATCCTAATAGTTTGACCAAGTTGGGATGAGAAAGCCTTCCCAGAAAATTTACTTCTGACTGCATTTATCAGAGCAGAATAATATACATTAAAAACTAATACTTTTAGAAGAATAAAAAAAATGAAGGGCTATTGTGGTTTAAAATGATAAAAGAATTCAATTCATATTATAACTGACATTCTAAACATCTTTACCAAACTCACTAACTGTTTAAAAAAAGAAAAAGAAAAGAATTTTGATCAATGGTACCCAAACTAACAGGTCATGTAAGTTGGACCCTTGTCTACATCTGATGAATTCTGCATAGGAATTAAAGACAAACTAATAAGACAAACATAAAAAAGGCTAAGATATGCCAATCCTAGTAATAGCCTAACACATGCAAATCTGGTAAAAGTACACATATTATTATATAGGCTCTCAAGAGTGATGAAATGGTTTAAGTCAATGATTAGTTAGGTAAGGAAATTGAGATTAAGTACCTGCCATTCCTGAAAACCTTGCATGCTTTCAGAGTTCAATTTCTTGATAGCAACCATCATACCAGTACCAACTTTTGAAGGAGCCAAAGTCTTCTCATCAACCCAACCTTTGAAAACTTTCCCAAAGCCTCCTTCCCCAAGCACTGAGTCAGCTTTGAAATTCTTAGTGCAAGCTTTCAACTCTGCAAAACTGAACACTCTCAAGTTGGGTGACTCAAGAAATTGGCCATTTAGAAAAGACTCATCCACACTCCCACTTGCAGCCTCAGAAAATTGACTCTTTCCCACGCTGCTGCTGTTGGTTGTTCCAGATAATACAATGTTCTTACTGTAATTACTAGATGTCCCTAAAAGAATGCCACACAATGCAAAACACAATCATTGGGATTTTGGGGTTTTCAACCAAAATTTGACTTGACTCAATTATTCATCTAATTAAGCCAAACATAGATGTATACCCTTTTGCAAATCCAAAGTAAAAAAAATCATCAAAATACACAAAACCCAGAAAAAAGTTTCAAACTTTATCTTTTTATAAAGAAAAAAAAAAGATTCAAACTTGATAATTCTGGAATGGTTGTTGTACTACCTGGACTAGTAGATGCAAAGTTAGTACTGGGAGAAGGATCACCACCAGACTTTCCCAAGCAGAGACCCATTTGCAGGTAACGATTTCTTTCTTCAACTCTCTCTCTCTCTCTCTTTCTATTTCTCTTACTTTGCAAATAAGATGGACATGAGTGGTAAAGGCTAAAGGGGTTCGTGGAAAAACAAAAAGGAAGAAAATTGATGAGAAAATGAAGTAGAAAAAAGGTGGACTTTTTATATATATAATTGTTTGTTGGTATATCTTTTGTAGTTGGGTGCATCGTAGTTACCATGAACCCACTTTGTGGTTTCACTTTCACTACCTTGTCGTCTACTGCAAAATTACTATTGATTGATTCAAAACATAACAAAATATTTGGTTTGGTTTGGTTGCTGAGGTTTACTGTTTCTGTTTCTGCTCATGTTTTCACTTTCAGTTGTTTCAAAGGTCAACGACCGCGGCAAGTGGACCCCAGAAGAACACAAACCTTTGTAAGCCTTTTAATTAATAATGGAATGAATAATCATAACAATTAATAACAACCCAGATTTTGATGACAAATATAGAAAGAAAAACAATTTCATTAAACCGACCAGAAAAGAACAACCTTAAAGAGTTAAATGGATTTTGAACACGCACAGATCTTACTCGGTTTCACATATACACTCAAAATATATTACAATATCTTAAAAGAAACCAACACAAGATTAAATTTTTCATCCTTAATATTTACACCTTGTTGTTATCTTAATGCTGCAGCATTTTATGACTAAATTCCCATAAAAATTCTTACATGAGTAATTAGCAAGAAAATATTTTAAGGTTATTTTGAATTATTCAAAATATTAAAATTAGAAAATTTTATCAAGTTTTGTCTTATGCAGTTGTTGATGTAGTTTTTTAGTGGAGAATATTTAACAGAGTAAAAAAAAATTCAAAGAGCACAATTTAATAATTATAATAATTTTATTTCAAAATAATCATACTTTAATATCTCTTTACAAAATAATTAGTATCCTTAGAAAAATACTATATTTTAATTATGTAAGTGCAAAAAAAAAAATTATTGAATCATTATATTTGGTACTTGGTAGTACTTGAATGCTGAAAGAGAAAAATAAGTTCATTCAACTCTTCCAAAGACTGCAAGGAATTTTTTACTTGGCACTACGATTAGTTATGTCGAGCCTTTTAGGCAAAAGAAATTTTGGGATTAGTAAAAGGATCAAAACCACATGATTTGAGTATTATTAGTGTCCAACACCATTTTATTTAATATAAAACTATTTGTGTAAGAGTGTTAAGGTACCATAAACCTTAGAAATCAAATTAAGATGAGCTAAGGTTTGAGGATTAGTTGAAAAATCAACGTGTAAAATGTCAAAGGCTTTAGAAAGACACAACCAAAAAGAAGGAAGGAAGCATCCCTTCTCTTCTTGCTTGCTATCAACATAGTAAGACAAGTGTGTTCTAAGTCAAAACACTTCATATGCTTAGTTCTCAATTGAGGTGCTCGACCAACCTCGTGCAGCTACGTAGTTCGGATTAGTGAGTTCAATCGGGACCTATGGCTTTATCGATTCATCAAACACCCCTTTTGAACTTTGGTATAGTGAGCACAAGTTGGTAGACTTTTCATAATATGTGAAGTTGACTAGACTTTTAACAAAGGTCAACAATTTCATAACACATTTTCAACTGCTTCAATTACCCTTTTTGACTTTTTTTCCCCTTTTCTATTAGGAAAAGCCAAAAAGAACATCATAAAGCCACCCAAACCAATGAGATAACAACATTAGAATGAATGAAGGAATCATAGTAAACGTACCTCGGATTTAGTTTGTTTCTCAAACCTTTGAATTAAAACCAACAACAATGCCTTATTGTTCAAGTCAACAAGACACAAAAATGAGCTTCCAAAAGTCAAAGTCAAAGTGCTACAACTGTATACATGTCTGTACTTATATTATATCAGATAGATATTGTTGTAGCTTCTAGTTATAGTAATAACAACTGTTAAGTGTTTGATTATTAAAGATCTTTTTATATATTTATATCCAAAAAAAAAGAAAGAAAGATTAAATGAATCTAATTTGGAGAGATTGATAATGCCTGTTGATTCTTGAGAACTCTGTCTTTGTGCCTTCTCTTGAAAACATCTTGCCTGAACCTTTTGGTTTCGGTTTTCATATCCAAGAAAGGCGTCTTCTCAATGCTTTCCTTTTCATTCTTCAACATCTCTTTCCTCTTTGCTACCGCTTCAGCTGCATCCTTGTTCGCCTGTTGCCACCTATTTTCTTCCTACAAACACACACAACACGAAAAATTGCATTCACAAATCGGTGTTCATCCCTTTGAACGTGTTGTAATAGCGCTAATTGGGATTAAAGGGGCAAAAAAAGACCTGAAGATCTCGAATGAGACTATCCAGCGATTTGATCTTTCTATGTGGCCAACGAGGAATCCCGAATTCTCTACACTTCTTCTTTAGAACTGTTAATCCTACTTTCAGATTCCTTGAGGCTTCCACTATTGGGAGATCAAAATATTTGGCTAAATCGGATAATGCAAGTCTTGCTATGTCTTTACTTGCTGCTCTTTTCTTCTTCTTGTTATCCTCTTCCATCACACCTGCAACACAATCTTCTTACTCAAACAAAACTCCAACATTCTTTTCCCGCGATCCAGGAAACTAACTATAACAACTGTTATGTGATATCCCTATCCAAAACCCAAATGAAAACCTTATCAACTATTCTTATGATGTTATGAATGGTACCACTACCACCCAAGAGGGATTCGAACCTCGAACTCTATGGGAGCGAACTACATGTCTGACCATTCGAGCAAGTGTTCCCACTAGGCTAGTTTTACTTTCACATTGTTTGCATATGTCATAATCAAAATAAAAACTTGATTGAGTTATTGTCTAAACAAGCTAATATGATTCTATTTCTATGGCACTAATTTGCAGGCTGAGGTGTTTGTTTGTTTACCTGATGAGGATTGATCAATTTGCTGATCATCTGAAGATTCAGAAGGTGTGTCTGGATAAGGAAGACAATTAAGATCTTGATCAAGGACAAAATAGCTTTTTCTCTTTAGAGGTTTATTTTCATTCTCATTGGATTTCTCTTTGTCATTATCATCTTTGGCTGTGGTGGCCATGCATCTCATTTGGAAAATTGCTTGAAGATCATTGGCCAGTGATGGAATTGACCTCAGCTTCGGATTTCTAGAACATATCATCCAAAAAACATAAGAGTGGCACAACAAGTTCAACAACTACAAAGGCTCAATTTTTAGCAGAGTCCCCAATTACATACATACATACATACATACCTATTTAGTATTTATCATTAATCCAAATTAGAGAACACAACACAATAACAACAATAACAAAATTGTAGTGATTAGAGAATTTGGGGTAACACTTTGAAAAGCAAAGCCAATTGTACAAAACAAGCCAATATGACAACTCAAAAGAGGTACCCAAATGACATAAAAGCAAAAATCAGATTGAAATTGAATGAGAGAAAGAGAAAGAGGGTTATACTTGGAAGGTTTAAGGAGAGAAGGAATTGATGTGAGATAAGGAAAATGAGGATGATGGGCATGGAAAGCGAATATGCAAACCCATAAACCATTGACAAAACATCCTTGAGAATGAAAAACATCTGAGGTTTTTAATCCAAGAAAAAGTGGGTTACACATAGCATTATCCATTTCCATGTATGTTCCATTGATTGAGAATACAAACTCTCTTTCCACTTCTCTTTCCTTCCCATCATCACATCGATACACATGCAAGCTTCTTATCAACTCTGTCAAAAAAAACCAACAAACAAAATTTCATAAAGTTCAAAACTTTACCATCTGAAACGTATGAAAATTAAAACTTTACCTCGATTCAGAGTGTTCTTGAAGATTAAGAGAGAGATTAAGAAATGGGTTTGGGATGAAGAATCCATGTCATTGTGAACTAATCAACAAAGTTTATTTCTTTATATAAATATCTTTAATTAATTTGAAATTGCATGGTGTTTTTGGTCAGTTTCATTCAGTTCCTACTTCCTAGAGTCCTACCAAAATTAAAAGTTCTTTTTTTTCACTCATTAGAAAATTACCAAAAATTTGAAGATGTATATTTTTCAAGTGAATTAATTTCACTTGGATACTCTATCTTTCCATAACAACAAATTCTTGTCATAATTTCATATAAATAAAATAAATTGTAGTATTAAATAAAAAGACAGGAAAAGTGGAGTAGTTAGTTTTGGAACTTGGGAGAGTTTATGGAATGAAGTGAAAGAAAAGAGGTAGTTTTGAAATTTGTCATACATTAGTAATGACTGCACTAGAGAGTCTTTTACTGCACTAGAGAGAGTCTTGTAAAAAAAGAAAAGTGGGAAATTACATAAATGGGAGGATGGTTAGGGGCATTGGGGAAGGGCATTTATGGAAACAAAGAAAAGAAAGAGAAATAAGTTAGCCATGAGTTGCATTGCATGCTTGAGAAGTGGCAGAGAGAGAAGTAGTGAAGAAAGGGAAACTCCTACCCTAACTACATTGGCCTATTGTGACGGTTCAACTTATTCTCTTTCCTCTTTTTTTGCATTTTATAATATATTTGTACTTTTTATACAAACAATATCAACAACAAAATTAAATTAAAATTATGGTGAGAGGAGGAAACAATGGAACATCTAATCTTATATTGTAACTTTGCTTTTTATTTTTGGAGGTCTTCTCCGTGAGGAGTAATGCCAGTGCCAGACTTTGAGACCCGAGTGTTAGATTAGGTCAAATTCTTATGGAACTTGAAGGAAAAAGAAGTGGAGGTTCAAGAATTTTTTTTTATGTCTCTATTATTGTAACGCTCTAACAATTAGGCACGCTATCTGAGGTAATTAAGAAACCCTAATCTCTTAAACGGGATTACTATTAAGATAAGCGCGGGAAAATTTAAACTTTAAATGAAACCATAATGAAAATAAAACTTGTAATAACTTTAACTTTACAATCAAAAATTCATGTTTCGAGATCCCAAAAATATTTATAAAATACTACAAGTCTTTTCCACTAGCCGACCTAAGCGGCAAAATCAGAGTTACAAAAGCATATCATTGGTAGACCCCAACCCGCTTGGTCTAGTGTGGTCCGAACATGTACATACATCGCCCAACTCTCGCACTCATGGCTGATCAGAGACAGATTTATCCCTTCTTGCACAGTAGAGCACCCGTGAGCCAAGCCCAGAAAGATAGTATAATTATCAATAATCATAACTAACATATCACATAAATAATAATGCCATTTCACATTTGTTTGTATAACAGACTCGCGTGTTACGCTCACACGCTTATTTATGTCTATGTGACATAGACCTTCGTGTTACGCTTACACGTCTAAATATAATAAGGCCTTACAACGGTCACAAGCCTTCTTTGAAATATCAACCAAATCTGCCAGGAGATCATCTTGCTCTTTTTCAAAGAGTTCTTGGCCCATAGGACCTAGAGCTGATTCTTTAACAGGTTTGTTGTTGAATGAGCTACAAAGACAATAAAATCACTCATGAGTTAATGTTTGAAATAAAGATTTAGTTGTGAACAATTCACATAAACAACACATTCTAGAAGCTTGAACATAGGGCAGTGATCTATTTCTTTTTGCGCTATACAAGTTCAAGCACACAATGATAAGTTTTGTTGTAAATAATTGGTAAGCAATATATAAGAAAAGATATACATGATTTTGGAAATAAGGGAGAGAAATTTTGTGGCACAAATAAACTATGTGAAATGAAATTACAGCATGGAAGCTAGGCAGGGAGTGGAATAACATACCCAATATAAACACGCGAAACTTCTGGTGTATTCAGAACTTTTCCAAGTAACTACATCAAAACTCCATATACTCTAATGAACTAACTATAAATTATAATAATGTAATTAATGATGTCAAAGTAGACAAGTGCAATCATTAAAAGACGTCAAAGAAATATTCAATAGAGTATCTGTTGCGGGTCAACGAAATTAGACGTTTGAATTCGTCAGTAATATCAAGTTTATGGGGATCAAACAGAATAAGATCACATTTTGCAACAAACCAGGATATAACACCAGTTAAATCATAGCTTCGTTGTGTCCGTTTCTTTTCTTCAGATAGTACACTAACTAGGACTAGGAGTATCCACGAATGTACGTAATTTCATCAAGCAACTTCAATTATAGAAGAAAAAGATTAGCATACGTAATAAGAACATACACAAGAAAAATGTAGGTAATAAAATATAAACTCACAGAATGTACTGGCATTTGATTTGGTTACACTCTAAAACAACTATTGTGTTCCTAGGAATACTTCTCTCATCAAACAACAAAGAGATATCAAAAACAGCCTTAATAGATCAGCATCAAGATAAAGAGATCTTCAAATATTGATTTAAGAAAACTTTTGATATATAAGCAAAACTCATGAATGTGTTAAAACATACAACATCATGGAAAGATGACAAATTATCATACCATTAATTACAACAACAAATCTATCTGTTGTAGGCTTTGGCCCAATAAAAGCTCCTGTGACAAAAAGAAGAAAAAATAAATCAACATCATATATTATTGCATATTGAAAATAGAATAAAGGGAATAAAAAAACTTTATCCAACCTGGGTAGTCACACATTTTAACATATGCTTTATAATATTAATGTTGTTTTCCCAGTAGTTGAATACTGACCCAATAGCATGACCGTGGGTTTAGCATCAAAGTCACTACTAGTCTGAGAAGACAAGTCAGCGAGTTACAAGTTGGTTAATGAAAACACAATATATATATGTACACCTGTAAAATACAACTTATTACATCATAAGAATGAGTTACCTAAAACTTACCATTTATCAATCCAAATTACGAGTCAAGTCAACTTACCAGTAAAGGCGATACAAAATTATTAAAACGATAGGCAACTTCAAATGGCTTTAGCTTTTCAGTATACAATCTTTTTAAGCCATCAATTATAGATGTAACTGCAACAAAAAAGAAAGAAGTAGATATATCATACGAATATAAGAAAATAAAAATGTCATGATAATATATATGGACCAATTTGACTAACTGTAATTCTTTTCCTCTTTTACATATATAAAATTAATGTCAAAGATGTATTCGTTAATTTTAAAGTTACTCAGTACAAAAAGACACTACCTTAAACACATGTTTAAACATCTCACACGATGTCTAGCACACAAAAAAATCTACAGTTGACTGATACCCAATCATCTAAGATAACCAAGCTATTTAAGCAAAATTGATTGGAAGGAGAAAACACTGATGCAACATCAGTATTTAAGGGGACCATTCTTTCACACTGCAGAGTTTTGACCTTGGAGAAGAATCGAACAGTTAGAGAAAGAGAGTGTTAAGGAGTGAAGGAAAGCAATTTCTTTCTTGATTTCGGAAATTTATAGTTGCAAAAAATCACAGCGGTTTGATTGTTGATTTTTCTGGTCAAATTTATTATACATTGGTTTTAATTTGTTGTCATTGTTATGACATTTTCAATTTAAAATTTGGTTCTTCTTTTAGGGCAAAACAAATTAAGAGAACAAGCTTTTAACGTTCTTGTATATTATGATTGTGTTAATTATATAATCAATCATAATTTTATATTTTATGATGGGATTGCTCCATTTTATGATGTCATTGTATATTTTTTATTTTAAATTTCTTTTTATTTTTTTATTAGGTTCGAAATTGGTTTTCACACATATATTTTTTTAAAGATTTTATTGGGCATTGTGTGTTGTTTTGATTATATTTGTGGACAGATGAAAATTGATTCAATTATCTTCATCGTTTATCATTTATGTTATGTTATGATGGTTCATAGGTTCCAAAATTCCTGTTTTAGGAAACTCACAAGTTCGAAAACTTAAATTTTACGTAATTGAAGCTTTTAACGTTCTTGTTATATTATGATTGGTGTTGTGAATTATATAATCAAATGTAAATTTGTGTATATTCTAACTCGATGGGAGACAACTACGACGACTTTATGATGTCAATTTCTATATTTTTATTTTAACAAGTGTTCACTTAGTATATTTTTTTTTTCTCCATATACAATAGCAACCGATTTTAGAATTCAGACATCCTCCAATAAAAATTATCAAAATGGGGTGTCTTTAAAAGATTTAGGGGTGTAGATAATTTTTTTTATAGAGTCGAGACTGTTAAATAAATGTTATATGATTTTATAGGGTTGAAATTCGTTTCACAGATTTTGAAAGTTTTGTAATGGGATTTCTTCATTTTATGATTTTTTTTTTTATTTTGAGTTTCTTTATATTATTTTTTTTCTAAATTTAAAAGAGGAAGTTACACTTAGTATGAGATTTTAAAAGTTCTTATGATAAATATGGCACATTTAAGTTTGGCCAATTTATATGGTATTTTTTTGTTTTTAAGTTTTTTTGGCACAACTTTGATACCAATATGTAATTGTGTTTATAAATCCCATATTTAATGTTTTTATTTGTTTAGGAAGTTTTATTTGTCATTTGATGCCGAAAAGTCACCGTGAGTTTGCCAATGCGAAAAGTCCTCCAGTAAAAATGTATAAAAGTTAGAAAAAAATTCGTCGAATAAGCATTGTCGCGCGGAAAATCATTTTTCTAGTTTGTTTTTTCCGTTAATAGATTCTAAGCGCGCTTGGTGACATTTAGGAGTTTCGCAATTTATGAAATTACAGTTTTACGACAGGCCAAGTAATGTAATAATTCTAACGATTTCTTTCACTTTGAAACTCAATCAAATAAAACTCTCAAAGCCATAGTTGTGGCTGTTTTTTGGCCGAGGATGTAGGCAAGTTACATTAATTTGGTTTCATTAATTTTGAGAGTTCTATATTTTTTTTTTAGTATTTTTAGTGTTTTTCATAACTTTATGTATTAATTGTTTTAAAATTAGTTTTCACATTTATGTTATGTTTTTAAATTATAGTTATGTGTTGTTTTTTTATTATTTTTGTTAGTGTTTTTTTTTCTAAACATTGTTCGAAATTGGTTTATATATTTTGAGAGTTCTATAATAGGGTTGCTCTACTTTATAATGTTATTGCAATTTATTTTTTATTTTTTAGTTACTTTTTTATTATTTAATTTCTAGGTTCGAAACTTACACTTATATTTTATTTTTAAATTAGTGGTATGCAATGTGTGCTGTTTTGATTATATTTGTGATTAATTTTTTTTTTGTATTTTTGTATGTGCTGTTCTTTTTTCATTTTTCATTTGATTGTGTGATGAAACTAGTTTCAGTTGACTTTATTATTTAACATTTATTATTTTTTTTATGATTTTTTATAGCGTCAAAACTGGTTCACAGGTTTTAACTATTTTGTAATGGGATTGCTATATTTTTATGATGTTATTGTATATTTTTTAGTCTGTATAAAATCAATTTTATTATTGTATGATATTTGAACAACAATTTCTATTTTATTTTAAATAATCAGTTTCTGCTACACATATTATTTTATTATTGTTATAACTGATTTTTTTTATGTTGTTCATAATTGAGTTTTAAGTTTAAATTTTTTTTATTTGATTATTTAAGGAAACCAGTTTTTATTTGTTTGTTTTTATTTTGATTGTTTTACTAAATAGTTTCTCACATTCTACTGTTTTTTTTGTTATTCTTTTATAGTTTTTATTGTATTTTTGTCTCTTTAATTTTCTTTGTTTTTTTTATTTTAATTTCTAATTCTCTTTGTTATATTTGTTACATATTGTATGTTATATTTTAGTGTTTTATTTTTAAAAAAGGAAAAAAATTAAAAAGAAACAAAAATTTAAAATTTTTTATGGCATTCCTTATGACTTTTTCCTATATTTGTAAGTTTTTTTTTTATTTTTAAAAATGTCATATTTAGTGTAATTAAGTATTTATACCATCTATATCAAAAGTTATCTTCATTTTCTCATATTTTTTTAAATAGCCCAACTAAATATTCTGTAGTGGGCTGAGTAAAACGATGTCAATATGGGAAAATAAAGGAATTTATACAAAAATACTGGATTCTTGGATAAAGTTTACAGTTTTACTGCCACACAAAATCTTTTACAAAAATACAATCTTTTTATAAAATAACGTAAAACAACTGTAAAACAACAATTAAAAATAAGAGTTTAACAACTAAAAACAATTGTAAAACAACATTAAAAACTTAACACTAAAGACAATATGAAACTTACACAGTATTTTTGAAAAAAAATACAATATTTTTGAAAAAAATTCCACCCATAGTATAAAAGTAAAAAAATTAGAAATTTCAGTATGTTATATAATTATTCCGAAATAAATGCCTCAAAAGCCATAAAATAACTTCTTTTTCTTTTCTTTTAGGAAAGTCATATTTCTGCACATATCTAAAATAAACTATCATTTTTGGTAAATTTGTACATTTTTATCGTTCAAAGTTTTTTTTATATATATATTTTTACAGTATTCTATTAAATAACAAAAAAATTACATGAAATTGACAAGAAAACAAAAATAAACAACATAAAAATAATATATAAATAACAAAAATTAATGACAAGAGTACACTATAAAACTATATTAAATGACTATATTTTATGTAAATAAAATTTTAAAAACTATAATAATGTTTAAAGTTCTGTAAGATTGTATTTTTATAATTTTTGATTGTTTTTCATGTTTTTATGAAATTATCTCAATAATAAAAGATGTAATTTCTACAAAAATAAACAATGTAGAATGAGGTTAAATGAGCCTAGAAAAGGGAATAACTCAAAGGAAGAAATTACATTATATACTTATTTTATTTTACATGTTTTAATTTTTACTTTCATTTTTATATATTTAAGATATATATCTATTTATTATAGATGATGTCTCTATGATACCCCTTAAATTAATGAAATTTATGTGCTAGAGTTAAGTAGAATGTGAGAATATATTTGGTAACCTACTCTCAAAAGTAGGTATATTTGAATGAAATATATATATTAAGTTAATGTAACTTATGTGCTAGACTTAAGTGAAAGATAATAGTATATTTAACAATCCACCGATAATAATATGTATATTTTAATAAAATATAATATAAGAATATTTTTAATTAATAGATAAAAAATAAGTATTCCTCAACTTAGCAAGGGACTGTATCTTAGTCCAAAAGTCCGGCCCAAGTTAACTCCGTTGTACAAGCCCATTATCGATTCACTATTTATTTGGGCAAGCAATTTAAATTTCTGTCCAAAAACAAAATACATATTATGATTATAAACTATAATATTCTCCGTACGTAAACGGAAAATCCGATTCATCTATAATAATTGCCTCATTAATTATTAGTATTAATTAGTAAAATAAATAAAATAGGAATAAAAGCTACTCTTTCTTCACACTCAAAAAATAAAATATCAACGATGAAAATTACGAAAACACCCCAACTCTTTCCATCCATAATATCCGTCACCAAGTACATCATCAAAGCGTGATGCTCGTTTCGATAAGGTCCTCCAACTACCGACTCTGAATAATATCAAATACGAGGCTATTTTGGTCATTTCAGTTTAAATAAAAAAACTGGCACGTACGAGCTGGCAATAATATACCAAACTCAGCTAGCTTTTTAAAGATTGCACACGTGTCAAAATCTGTACACTGTTCCCGCCAGCGAGGGAGAGAAGAAACACACCAAGGAAACACAAAACAAAGAATCAAAACCCCCAATAGCACAAGGATCGATGACGTGGCCTTTATAAAATTAAAATATATAAAATAATTTGAAATCCCGCCCAAACGCGGACTTCAATTTTTATTTTATTTTTAATAACTAAATTTAGTCATTTTTATATTTTTCTTTTTAATATTTTAATTTTTAAAATTTTCGGAAGGTCATCCCATTCCCATCCCACGACCCCTTCTTATCTCTTTACAATTTACTCTTTATTTTCTCTCTCACTCCAAACAAAACCAAACAAAGCATATTCTCTCTCTCTCTCTATCTTCTTCGCTAACCCTAACTATTCTCTTCCAAGGTAACTCGGAAACTCTTGACTCAGCGTACTGAGTTTGCTACGATTTTCACTTGTTTTTCGCCGATTCTCACCGCGTTACGACTTTTTTTAGTGTAGGTTCGCCATGAAAGGTGGAAAATCTAAGGCTGCTCCCAGGAGAACTGATACCAAGTGAGATTTAGTTTTTATTATGAAATTGTTTTCCGATCGTATTTTTGTAGATCCGTATTTATGTGTGATGTGCGGTTTTGATTTATTTTTTGTTTTGGATGGATTTTTGTTTTAGGCTGAAAAGCAAGAGCGCTGGAGCTGGTAAGAAGGCTGGAAAGGCTGGAAAGGATCCTAACAAGCCGAAGAGGCCTGCCAGTGCTTTCTTCGTTTTCATGTATGTTCGCATCTTGTTTTTTGTTGTTTTTTATTTTATTATTTTTCTTGTCTAGACTAGATCTTGTTTTTGTTGTTTGCTGTTAAATCTAGAAATTCGTAATAAAATTATACTCGATTTGTGTTTAGACTGATTGCGGATTGCGTTGCTGTTATTGAAATGAAATAGGGAGGAATTTAGAGAAAAATACAAGAAGGAACATCCTAACAACAAATCCGTTTCCGCTGTAAGAGAATCAGATCCGATCCGATTTTTCATGTCTTCTTCATTCGCGCGCGTAATTTCTACAATATGTTAATTTTCTTTTTCAAAATTACATCAGGTCGGTAAAGCTGGTGGTGAGAAATGGAAATCATTGACTGAAGCTGTGAGTATCAGATTCCTTTTCTTTATTCAGCAAATATATTCTTTATTCTTTTTCATATTCCTGAATTTTGTTTTATTCATTTGTTCGATCGATGAAAATAAATCTACAGGAGAAAGCTCCATTTGTTTCAAGAGCTGAGAAGAGGAAAGTTGAGTACAACAAAAACATGGTAGCTTACAACAAGAAGCTGGTACGTTTTAACTACTGATCTTTAGCTTCTTTACATTAGTTGTAATAATCTCAAAATATTAATAATAAAAGTATGATTGGATTGTTTTCATAGGCTGATGGAGATACTGGAGCAGACGAAGAAGAGTCTGACAAGTCAAAGTCAGAAGTGAATGATGATGAGGATGAGGAGGACGAGAGTGGAGATGTAAGAGCAGTTGATGATAATACTCTATTACCTCGTCTGTTTGACTGCATTTTTGACTCTTTATGTTTTGACTTTGTGTTTATTTTTGTTTCATAGGATGATGATGATGACGAGTAGAGATTTGGAGGAGACTTGGTACTGAGTTTTGAGCCATAACACAAGATGAAGTTGTGTAGCATTGCTTAGAACCCAGCCCCAAAAAATATTATAATGAATGACGATCATGATTATGATGATGATGACTCTTCTTCATTTAAGATTTTTCTCTGCTGATGATAAATAGCTACTACTTTTTTTAGGTTAGAATTTAGGAACAAAAAAACCCCAAACAAGGAATTTAATCAGCTTCCAGCTTTGTCTGCCTGATTGATTCCCCATATGGTTTCTGTACTTAATTCTCCGTTTTATGTTTAATCATTCAGTTAGTGTGCGTCTTTTATATTCTAATTCCATCTTATTTTGTTACCGTTGCACTTTTTTTAACTTTTTCGATTCAATGTGGTCCATGTTATTTTAACTCAACCTAAAGCTTTAATAATTTCTTGGCAATGAAAGTTGGTGCCTTGTTTTGATTCGGGTCGTTAGTTGGTTCTTAAAAGTTTAGACAAAGATAGGTGGTTTTTACCTGAAAAACCTTTGTGGCAGATGGGCATTGGTCTTGTCTGGTGTCAGATCTTCCAATGCGATTTTTGTTTTGTTTGCATGAAAACTTTATTATGTAGAAAAAATAAAGAAGAGCTAAAAAATGGAGTCATTCTTTGTTAGAATTAGAGCTATTTCCTTTAGTGATTCCAGCGTGGACCATCTGGTGTGATTCACAAACGGTTGTTTATTCCGTTTGATGGATGGAGCAAAAATCAGGTCTTTTGAAAGGCTATTTTTCTTTTTTAGTTGATGGAATCATTTGTTTGGTGTTGTGTCTCTTGACCTTTGAAATATCTGTGATTGCTTTTCATTAAAACGGGAAGAGGAAAAAGAAATATCTTTCATGCCACGTGTACATATTAAACAAAAATTTGAAATGAAAGTTTCTTTATGATGGGTTGATGAAGTTAGGTAGATAAAGAGAAGGAAACGTTTGGAAAAGGAGGGAGTATTCATTATTCAATACAACGGTAAGATTGGGTAAAGGCGAACAATGTATAATATGAAAAAGTAAAAGCTAAGGTAGTGTAGTGTAGTGTAGTGTAGTAGTGTCATAGTGTGCTAACATGTTGCTTTGTTTATCTCAAAAGAAAAGAAAGAAAAGCTAACTTTTCTAGTCTTTTGCCCATTCACGTTTTGGGTATCTTATCTTTTTATATGTTCTCATTTTTGTTAGTCAAAGTTTCAGACTCACTCCTTCTGTTCTGTTCTTAATCAGCCTCTCCAATGTTTTGAACTTTGAAGTAAGAAATATTGGACCATTCTTTGTCACTATTAACATTTCTCTTGAATGGAAAGAAATGACAAAAGGGAGACTCATATTGAAATTTTCTTTGCCTTCTTTCTCTTTAACTATTAATTAGGAAAAGTGACTTTTGAGAAACCAAAATAATTTACATGATATTTGGTATCATTAAGCAAACATCTTTATTGAAAATATAAATTAAAATGATTACTATTAACAGAAGTAGTAGAAACTTAGCTAAACATGACTATCATTTACTACCTCTTACCATAGTTAGTTGTAATGTGGATTCTTAACAACCATTAAGCTCATTGTGTATCATGTCCCACCATGTAAACCTATAAATAGGAGGCCGAATGCTTAAATATTTGACATGGAAATTATTATACTATACTAGTTTGTAATCTCTATGTGGACTACATTGTTACCGTACATTAATTAGGACAAATTTACAATAAATTTTCGCGCCAATTATTTATTTTGAAGTTTGAACTCTTTCATTATTTATATTATTGACTCTATTTTTGAAGAGATTTATAATTGACACTCTTGATTAATAATATTGTAATAATTTCTAATAATGCTAATTCAAATTTTTTCTTTGAATATGTACAAGTATTAAATTGTGCTTTTCGAATTTTTTTTAGACTGCTAATTTTTTTTTTAAGAATTATTGAGATTGTTAAATTCAAAATTTTTTGTCAAATCTTATTTAATTTTAATAACGTGGCAACTATTCATGTATTAAATTATGCACCCTATATTTTAATATGTACCAAATCATGTTCTTTAAATTTTTACAAGTATTAAATTGTATTTCCTAAACTTTTATTCACGTTATGTGTTCGTTAGTAAAATTGGACGAAAGTCTTTGAATTTGATAAGTTGAATAGTTCAAAAAAAAATTTAATCTACAAAATTTAGAAAACACAGTTTACTATTTGTTAGGAGACAGAACTTTTACTTAGCTTGGAGTGAATGTTATTTTTATTGAGCATACGACATGTCGTTTAGCCTGTCGAGAAAAGAACAAGGAACTCAGCGTGTCGTTTAACATATCTGCGACTCTAATGAAAAAAAGAGCGAAAGTTCAACAAAGCGACAAATGATGGCGGCAGCAAGTACCGGAAAATGTTTGCTGGTCACCGGTCCTCCGGTAAGTCCACTTCATTTCTATTGGTTTCTTCTCAGTTACCTTACCTTACCTGTAGTAATTCATGTATGAATTGATTATTCCTTTTCTGTTTCCAATTCACAATTTCAATGGTGGACACAGGGCGTGGGCAAAACCACTCTCATCATTAGAGCTTATGAGTCCCTGAAGGCCTCAAATCCTTCTCTAAAATTTCAGGGTTTCTACACTCGTATGTGCTCTTTAGTTCTCTCAATTTTATGAAAAAGGTTCAAGTCTATTTCATTAGTCAGTTTAGTGATTTCCGTGAATTTTTTTGGTAGCCAGGTGAGGTTAGACAAGGAGCTCAAAGAGTTGGGTTTGAAGTAGTCACCTTGGATGGCCAGAAAGCTCCTCTGGCTACAACAACCTCCACTAGGTCTTGTTTCATTCCTTCCTTTTTAAACTTTTATGAATCTGTTAATTCATTTATGTTGAAAGTTGAGCTATAGTTAAGCTAATATGGCAAACAATATTTGGGATATTTGTAGCTCTGATTCCTTTAGATGGCCAACTGTGGGAAGGTACAAAGTAGATGTAGCATCCTTTGAGTCTTTGGCACTGCCCCAACTTCAGGTACATAGCTTCAAATGCAATAATTGTTGGTTTGATAAGATATAATTTACTTACTCAGAGTAGGAAATTCAACTCTTTTCAAAAAGTCTTATTGAATTTGAGTCCTTGGCAGTTGACAGTGGCTCAACTCCAAATACATAACTTCAGATATAGTGTAATGGTTGTTTTTCTAGGTATAATTTACTCATGAGTAGGCAGAGGTTTTGTTGAAGGGTCATGACTTATTTATCATGTTTTGGAAAACCCATTAGCCATTTTGAATTCTTCGTCAATTGGTTAGTTCAATAGTATATTACTCATTGTCTGCAATGCAAAGTATGTACCTTTGTCTTCTTAGAATTTCAAATGTTTTTTTTAAAGAGGTAAAAATGTGCTTCTTACTACTCTCTCAGGTGAAAGAAGATACTGATCTCTTTATCATTGATGAAGTTGGAAAGATGGAGTTGTACAGTTCATCTTTTTTCCCTGCTGTTCTTAAAGTTCTGGAATCAAATATACCAATCTTAGCTTCTGTTCCAATTCCAAAATCTGGACGTGATATACCTGGAGGTATACTATAATAAACGAATCTGGTTATTCTCTTGCCATGACTACGAATGGAAATGAGTTTTGGTGCTGAAAGTTAAAAGCTCTTTCTAGTGATATATAACTGTATGCTTTTATTCTTTGCCATGTGCAATGATTTTGCTAATGATAGTGAGATTGAATTTTTGCAGTTGCTAGATTGAAGAATCATCCTGGTGCAACAATCTTTACACTCACTGAGAGTAACAGAGATGCAATGAAAGAGCAGATATCCTCTCTTTTGGCTGATTTACTGAGAAAAATATAGACCTTTAAGAGTGATTGGATTTGCAATTTTTTAAGTTATCATTTTCCTCACTTGGGTCAGAGTTTGGTATGCAGGCTAGTTTTAGCAGCAGGTCAATGGATTTAGAATCAGTTATTCTTTCCTTATGACCGTTTCCTTCTCTATATTTGCTCTTTACAGTTTCTAATAGAAAAATACTGGACTTACCATTAACTTATGAAAGAAAGTATTGTCGTATACTTGATTTAACACATGTTGTTCTTTCAAATTGTTTGTAGCACACCCACACACCCTTTTTGATATTTACATGAAAAGTGTTACATGCCAAAGAATCGGAGTATTTGAAACAAATAAACAAACAAAAGCCAACTGAAATGTATTTCGACTCATGATGAGTTGGACTCAAATGGGGACTACGAGCTTCGTCTGCCTTGTTCAGTTTGTAGCATTTGTTTGGCCAAAGATGAGAAGGACTTAGCTGTATCTTGCATGTCTGTAGTTTTCTGGTTTATATCCTGACAACCAATTCATCACACAGTAAGTTGATTTGATTATGATTTATGATATTCAAAAGTATATAAGTTCATAATCTAACATCTGTAGGGGTTTACTTTACAGCTGATGTTAGAAATAATTGGTTTATGACAGATGTGGTCCACCATTTTTCACAATCATGTAAATTTGATTAGCAGAGATTAGAAAGAAGTACCTGCAACTTTCTAACATTCTCTTGCAGCTTGCGTTCAGCAATTTTCGCATCACTTGTTTCCTGTCACCAAATACAAATGAATGAATTGCAATTCTTACATATTGTTATGGGATTATAGCTGCAGTGACTTCTGTGCCTGTTCTAACTATGGATGATTTTGTGCCCCATTTCTCAACCTCAAAAATATGACCTTTTTAGATCCTTAAGATATGAGAAGATGAAGCATTAAATATTGAGTTTATACTTACACCAGCTTTAGAAAACCCATATTTCTTCTTGATTTGATCAACTGTACCAAGCTTATCATCTTGGTGTTCTTCCTTGGTAGGGTTTTTCTCATTCTTGGTTTTCATATGCTTAAGTTTACCTGTAAGTTGGACAATTTTCATGATGCAAGTTCTTCAGAGTTAGGTATTAACACCATTGAGCTATATACCACACTGACCTTTTAAAGCTTGAAATTTGTTAGCCAGGTTTTGTTTATTCAAAGCAGCCATAATATTATGTTCCTTAGGCTTTTCTCCCTCGATATCGATGTCATCTTCATAGACAAGAACATCAAATTATATTTACTATCTCAAGAAGAACATATATAGCTAGAGTTAAGGTAACCAAATTTACCTATGTCCAGCTCAACCTCATCTTCATCCACAGCTATGTTATCTCTATGCTGAGCATCACCTTGTACATTATCTGTTGAAAAGATTGTTTCAAGCTCTTTAAAGCTTTGTCTAGCATCTTCTGTTTCGATGATATTGGGGGCAGGTTTTGATTTACTGCCAGTAATATCTTTAATGACAGAGCTAAATATACTCTGCAATCAAACCAGATATATAGATAGTGAGAAGTCTTAGTCTCACAACCAATGTTATGTCAAGTATGCTTGTATACCATTGTAAAATCTTGTACCTTCTTCTTTTCCTTGGGGATGATTTGTCCTGCTGATACAAGTCCTTGCGAAACCACTAGATCTTTTTGGTAGACTTGGCTAAAAGTCTCCAAAAGTCTAAAATTAAGCAAAGAGAAAGTTAGAGGCTTTAAATGCATTTGAAACTGAAGTTGAGATTTGTAGATAAGGTTCACCTGAATATTTTCTTGTGACTTAAAACCGAGACGACGAATATTTCCTGATCACCATTCATCTGCACATAGAGAAAAGAAAAGAAGTTAATGTTGAAACTCAACTAGTAACTACTAATGACAGAGCTATACATCACAATTCTTACCATAACAATATCTCCTTCTAATGATGAGCATATTGTAATGTTGGAGAGTGAGTTTGGTTTTGGACTGGAATATGTGAAACCTCTTATCCAACTCTCCTTTAGTAGGCTTAACTCTGGCAATGACCTTAAATTTTACAAACATATGTTTAGGCTCAATATACACACTTTTTCACTTGCAATCATAGAAATATGAACCTCAGTAATATAATTGTTCCTTAAAAACTGACTATTACCTTATCTCAATTTTTCCATTAGTGAAAAGGGTTATGAGGCCAACATCAGTGGAACTATAGAATGTTGATGCCCAACAACAAGAAGATTGAAACTTTTTCTTGCAAATGACTTTCTTAACTCCCTAAAGACCAAAAAACAAAGACAACACATAATGAAATCTGTCTAAGTTTTACTTTAGAAACTGAATTAGAAGACTAATAATAACCTGTATGATGTGAGTGAAGGAATATAAATACAAAGCTTTCTCAGAACATAACAACAGTAATGGTTGCTTTGGCACTGCATCCTCAGCAGCATTCCCATCTAATTTAACATTTTCAATGGTCATTTCACTATAAGCCAGTTCAATGATTATATATATTACAATGCTTTCAAATACACTTACCGAAAATATGCATGAATAGAGCTTTATAAGGCTTCTTTGGACGAACAGTTGTTGCGCTTAATCTGTTACCGGTATCACTATCTAGAGCTAAAACAGATGAATCCTTTGTCCCAACTGCTAACACATTCTTCTCGAAACCATGTAAGCTGCAGATTTGAAACTGCAGTGAGATGATTCCAGTGCAGATTTCACTTTCAATA
Organism: Cannabis sativa; assembly: GCF_029168945.1. Lineage (NCBI taxonomy): Eukaryota > Viridiplantae > Streptophyta > Magnoliopsida > Rosales > Cannabaceae > Cannabis > Cannabis sativa. The sequence continues at coordinate 22,812,877 of NC_083610.1, forward strand.
TGTTGCTGATATAACAAGATTGGACCCTCTATATCAATGACTGAAACCTGTTTAGAACACATGAACTGGATTACGTAACAACTTCATGGAAACTGATTACAAGGTAAGAGAAGGGAATGGTCGAAAGTGGCTCACGTTTCCTTGATCAGACCCAACAGCGAAATGTTTCGAGTTGTGGCTTATATTCATAGAAAGTACAGCACCATTGGTCTTTAAGAGTTTAATGCTTTGAATTACATGACTGTTTCCTTTCTTTGTACTTCCTGTCAAGACAGTATTTTTATAAGTACATCACAGTGCTGTGATTATCAATGCATGGCCTCAAAATCTTGTAATTAAAGCGTGTACCTTGAAGAGACAAAAAGCTGTTCTCTGTGGCATATGGCTCGGGTTTAAGTTTGTAAATTCGAACCTGTGGATTCAGCTTACTTGTAAAAACACTATAACATAGAGTTTGATTCCTTAATCAAGAAGGAGAATAGAGCTTACCATTCCACTTTGGTCTCCAGAAACAAGAAGCCGGGAGTCGCCATCGAAAAACAAAGCTGTGATTGGTATACCACTCAAAGAAGAATCATCTTCACTCTGCATTCAAAAGACACCATTATAGAACACTTTGAAGTGATCAAACAATAAGATGAAGGTGTTAAAGTGTTAACCTGTTGTTTTATTGAAAAGATTGGAACAAAAACTGGGGAAGACACATCCCAAAAAGTTATGGCTCCATTACTGTGTCCAGTTATGTACAAGTTCTTAACCCTTAAAAATCCACTAAACTGATATGATGATGATCCATCTCTTGGCTTGGCATCCAAAGAAAACATATGTGGCATATCTTTTGCCACCATAACATATTCCTACAATTTCAAAGAATCATTATCATATAGTTTGTTCAGTGTTGATGTTATGATGAGTACATAATATTGCATACCTCATCAGCCAAACCTAAGTAAGGATTGTCTGTAATAAACTTGGCTGCAGTAATGTTCGAATCAGAAAATGGCAGCTTCACCATAACCGCCTTTGGGAGAGTCTGCTGGGACCTGGATTGGAATTGTAGAAGATACTTTTCAATGGAAGAATCATCATAGGCATAAACATGGCCTGATTTCCCCAGCAAGATGAAGTAATCCTGTCTATGTTTGTTATGCTCATTGGTGTTTGAGATTATCTCCATATCAATACATGGCTCGGGCAAATGAAGGCCAAGTTTGATTGTGCGAGATTCGGTGTGATCATTCAACAGAATCACCTGCATCATTCATTAAGCATTATCATCAAAGTTGTTAAAGTCTTTGTTGAAGCATTTGATTAAGTGTGATGATCAATGTAGTACCTGAGACAAGTTTTCACAATCGAAGTTTGAGTCACCGGTCACATAAAGTCTACTTGCCTTCCCATCTGCATAAGCCCATTTTAATGAAGCTATAGGAACCTTGTTGAGCTTATATCCAACATTGAGTTTACATATTGGAGCATTTGGAATAGCGGTCGAGTCTGATAAGTTTGAGATGGAAGGAACACTCCAAACGAAGATCTCCCCATTGTTGTAACCAACAACAACTCTGGTTCCAAATGGGCAAGCCCAACATGCACAAGTGGCTTTTGTTGCTTCATGGTGTAGAGCCTGGAACAAGTTTCCACCTGTTGTGAACAAGACTTTGCTTTCTCGGATATCCCATAGTGTTATCAAACCATCTCTGAAAACTATGAGAACCCTGCAGTGAAAACAAGTACATTGGTAGCTAGAAACAACATACAGTAGTAAAAACCAACCGAAAAGGTTTGCTGAGAAAGTACTTACCTCTTACTTTCAGCCATTGGTTGAGGCAGAATACTGACCACAGCAGCATTTTCACCAGAAACTTTAGTGGAATTCCCTACACCAGATTATTGATGTACTTGGTAATTATAATCATCATCATCATAGATAAACAACAAAATATTAAGTTGCTGAAGAATGTCTCACCATGAGAAGCTGAAAAGGGTATGTTGTAACTAGTTTGTACTAGACGCGACACTTCTTTATCAAGCTTCAAAACCGAGACATTACCAGCAATGTCTCCAACATAGCTGCAAACATATATTTTAAGTAAAACACATTAATGTATTCATCTTCAGAAGGCTGTATTCATCTTCAGAAGGCCTACGTAGTTATAGTAAAAAAGCTTACATGAATTGACTTTGCTGCAGCACAGCGAAAGAAGTAATCTCTTGTTGCAGAGGGGGAAGTACATGAGTTAATGTTTTATTTTCGATGTCCCAAACCTATATCATTGCTCAGAACTTTGTTACAAGAACATGACTAAATCTTATGAATGAAACTAAAAAAGACTTGCCTCAATGCTGTTCTTGGATGTTACATTGACAAGAATGCCTTTATTATGGAAAAACTGATTAATATGCAAAAACAAAATTCTCATCAGTACAACGAAGTTCCAAGTTTATGAAAAGAAGAAGAAAACATTAACATGATGAATATGAAAACCTGGAGAAACTTGGTTGGTTGAGCTTCCTGAGATTGAACAAGTAAAGCTTGAGTATTGTGTGTTCCGAATAACTTAATGCGGCCATCATTGCTGAGAGTGAGAGGTTGTTAACAAGTTAAGAATGAATGATGTGTTAATGAAAGAAGGAGATGATATGAGTTTGAAGGATTGAAAACTGACTTGGTAGAAATGGCTAGTGTGTTTTGAATAGGATCATAAGCAAAGAGTGAAGATGTTGAAGGTATTCCATGGTGGAATACAAGCCTTGGCTCTACATCACACCCTTTTACACTGGCTTCTCCTCCATCATTTGTCTACAATTTCAATTTCAATTTCAAAACAAAACCCCATCAACATCAACATCTTTTTTTACTTAATATACATTCTCATTCATCTGAGTCTGTAGGGTGTTTGCTGTGGGGTTCTATGCAGAGGAACACAAGACAAGACATGACAAGACAATCTCATTTGTTGTACTAAAATGTTTTATGTTTTAAGGGAAAAAACATATAGCACCGGCCACCACGTGGACATTTGACTTTGAATGAATCTAGGTGGTGAAAGAATATTGCTATTTGGCATAAGTGGTAATTATATAAAACTCAACACTTAATTGTATTAATAGTGATATCACACTATTTCTCTTACTAAAAACGACAACTTTAATCATTTAAAGATAAATAATAGATTGGTTGGTTGAAAATAAAATTAAAGATTGAGGAGAACATCATCAAATTCAAAACAAGAGTATGAGAAAGACAAAAGAGAAAGGGAAATAGTACAATAATATAAGGATTGGTATTTGGTATGGTGTGGTGGGGTCTCCTCAGGGACGGAGGGACTTTAGCCCATGTGTGGGCTAAAGCCCATGTGTGGGCTAAAGCCCTCACTCAAATATATACATCAAATTTTTTATATGTAGATATATACATATATTAATTCACTTTGTTCAATTTATTAAAGTCCAATTCACAAAAGCCTTCATTCAATATCTTAATCATGATTCATGAGCCTACTCTTATTCTAATCAAGCCCATTTTAAAAGTAGTCCAATACAAATAATAAAAAAAATAATACTTTATTAAAAAATAAAATAATACCATTGACAATATTTTATTTTATTTTTGTCAACAGTATTATTTTATTTTGTTGAAGATGAAAATTTGAAAGATACATTTATCATTATTTTTATTAGTTTTGACTTAATATTTATTCAAGCCCTCACTCAACTAAATTTCTGGCTTCGTCACTGGGTCTCCTTATACATTAGATTATATTATTAAAGCTTTTCTTCTTGGATCCTTCACCCTTAATTTCATCAAATCTCATCTCAAAACAAATCTAATTTGAATTTCATTTAAAGAAAAAGAAAGAACAGATCAACCAAACAAGACCAGACCAGACCATAACATGATCATTTTGATGTATGTAAAATTAATCATGAAATGAAGAAGAAAGAAAGAAACATACCTTCTTGATAGAAGCTTTCTCCACTAGTTTCTTCATGAACATCTTTGCTTTCCTTTGATTTCAGACACAGTCAGAGAGAGAGAAAATCAGACCAAGTTGGTTTTTGTTGAATTTGATTTGAATGTGTTATATATTGAGTCAAGTACTAAGTTTTATATATATAGAATAGAAAAGAAGCGGTTTGTTTTTATAGTTGGGAAGAGTGAAAACAGACAAAGAATCTAATGTATATCAATCTGATTTTTGCAGTTACATTATTTATTAATTTAGGACCAAAAAAACTGAAAGTGTGTTATATATGATCTTCATCCTAGGACTAACTCCTGACACGTGGACTATAATCATTAGTCTATTCTATTTATGTTTTGTCTCTGACACTTTTTTCTTTATTTATATTTATCCAATGGAGGAGTGACAACTGTCACCAAATCACAATACTCAACTTTTTTTGGACGACTACACAAACAACACGTGTCAAAGTCAATTATGTAACTGTAATAGTAGGACCCTTTGCTTTTTTTCTTTTTAATTATGTATATATCATATATGAGTAATTTTCAATTAATGCCATTTATTTATGTCTAAAAATAAAAAAGATTTCAATAGACAGCTGTTCTGTGCATGTGTTTTATGGAAATAATTTTATTGTAGAAAGCAAATCAAGGCACTAAAAAGTTGAAAAGAAACGGATAAAATCTCATTTTTAAAGTGACATAATTAATTAATTATATACCAAAATGGGTTAGTTAGTGGTTGTTGTTTCTTTCTTGAATCTTCAACCAAGCAAAGTGAGCCCATTAGACATGGATCCATATAGAGAGTAGGCCCAAAAGCCCAAAAGAGAAAGTGGATCAAAAGCCCAAGTTGAAAGAGAAATGGATAGAAATAGGCCCACGTAATCATATAGGATAAGTGGAGGCGTAAAGGAATAGCAAAAAGGTCTATGGAGGCGCCGACATATGACCCACCTACTGCAACTGCAAGAGAGAGAGAGAGAACATGTAATAAAAAGGATGGAGAAAAGGAGCCATAAAATGTAATGATGGAATCACACAATTCATGTATAAATACAATAACGATAATATATATATATATAGTTGTTATTGTTGTTGTTGGTCATGATGATGATGATGATGATATTATAATACTAGAGAGAGCACATGATGAGAAAGCTCATTAATGTATATTTATATATAATGTAAGGGTAAGTCTATAATTTGTTAGATCCATATCTATTTCAGTATTTAAAATAATATTTTAATCTAATTTTTCAGTGTATGTTATAATTATTTAAAATTATTTGTAAGTTTTTAAAAAATTTTAAATAATTTACAATACCGAAAATAAAATTTATATATTTAATTACATGTGCAACTTTTTTTCAATCATAAAAAATTTTAAACTAAAAAAGTATTTTATATGTGAAAACATATATGTGGTCTAATCCTATTATGAGGGTCTACTACAAAAATTTTCAATAATATAATTAAGCATATATATACATATGGGGTCTAGAAGTACATGTACATTTCTTCTTTACAACCTAATAAGCCATCATTCATTTTCTTTCTTTCTATCTTAATTTTCATGCATGGGATGAGTATGTATGAGTTGTATATATCCTACTTTTCATACATATATATAGAATGCCCACTACTTTTCCTTTTCATGGGGAAAGCAAACCCCAAACTAAACCAAACCAAACAAATCTCATCTCATCTCATCTCATCTCATTATTCAAATTAAACACCTTTTCTTTTCTCTTTTTCATTTTTACCAATGATCAATTTTCATACATACATATTAATTACTAATTGTGAAACAAACAATAAACTATCAAATCACATATCATATAAAAATTGGCCACGTGAGAGGGGTATGAGTAGACAAATCACATGGGCATGGAATATTTTTAATAATTGAAAATAAAAAACCAAACTTTTTTCTATTGTATAAATATATGACACCAAATGGAGGCATCGTGTTGTACCAATGGACTTACTTATATTCTTAGCTGTTCTTCTTAGTTTTAAGTCTCTATTCTTTTTTATAATTCTTTTACCTTAATTTCTCATTTTCATTTTAACATAAACACAAAATATACTTCATTTCAAAATAAAAATTGAAACTTTACACTAAAAAAGGAAAAAAAAAAGAGACTTTATTACTTTTGCATGAAATGAAATGAAGGGCATTCAATTCTTAAAAAGACATTCTTTATTTATTATTAGTAACTAATATTTATAGCTATTAAATAAATTAGTGTCTTTTATTTCAAACCTTATTATTATTATTATTATTATTATTATTATTATTATTAAATAAATTAGTTATGTTCTTAACGTGTTACGTGGGTGTACGGAAATATGGTTTTTGTGAAATAAATAAATAATAAAAAGAAAAAAAAAAAGCATTCCTTTTCTCTGGGGTACTGTCCGGCCAGGAGATGGAAGTTTACAAGTAAAAAAGGAAAAAATAGCTTTAGCTGTGTATGTGTGTGAGTGTGTTGGTTACATTATTGTAGTTTGATTATTTAATGTTGGAATTGACTAAATATCATCTTATGGAAGGAAGGAGGGGAAGGAAGGAGTAGGGTCCCAACTGTACAATGCTAAAATTCTCAGCTTTTGAATTCATTTCTTTATTGGGGTCTTCATCTTCATCTTCATCTTCATAATCATATCTCTTTCTCTCTCTGCTGTTCTTCATTATTTTCAAGCTTCAACCTTTTAATCTCTCTGACTCTTGTCTCTGCCTCAATTGAAGTTTTGGGGGTTAGGCATTATTTTGGGTTCTGATTCTGTACTGTGATTTTGGATAAAAGAGAAGTTCTAGTTGGCTTTAGTGGAGCCAACCCCAACGGTCTTTTTCTCTCTACTGTGGTAATTATAATACATCTTCAAAGCTTTCTAATCATTTCAAATTTAATAGCTTTGTTTTGCTTTCTTTTTCACTTTTACATGACAAGAATTCTCTGCTAGATTGATTGGGTTGGTGGGTTCAATTCTGTTTCTGCAAAGATTTTGTCTTTCTTAGATTCTATCTAATTTTGTGATATGTTTTAATGATCCTTATGCCTTTCTATAATTGTTTTGATATCAAATAAGGTTCTAGTTTTCAAGAGGTGTGATTAAGAAATTGATAATTGAGCTGGGAAAATATGACCATGATGACAATATAAACTAATTCTTGTATTAACAAATGAATAAAGATGGTTTTTCTTCTGGTTTTAGTTTAAGTGATATTTGGGCATCTTCTGGTTTTGCAGTCAAAAATCCACTGCAGCACTTGACTTTGTAGATAGTTAGTTTTCTTTTTGGGCTAAGGAATGATAGCCTTTTGGTAGATCAGTCAGCAGGCTGCATGGGAGGTCTGTTGCACCTTTTTGCCTTTGAAAACAGGAGCATGGCAAGGAAAGTTCTTACTCATAAGAAACATGTTGATGGTAAGTTCTTATGTTGTTCGGTGTTCTAATAGATTTAACCATGGAAAAAAAGACACTGATCCCTTGTTTTCTAGATTAATTGGGAAGTACCAAGTGACAGATTTGATTGGCTGAACTGTTAAGAAGACTAGCATGTTGATGATTACCTCTTAATTGAATTAGCAAACATAGGATTAGATTTCTATGTTCTTACTCAAATGATGTCCCTTTTAGACTGTGATGGTGGTACATTTCTCTTTCAGACTCTCAGGAAGTTGTCCTGTTAATCAGCTTACTAAATATGCATTATGCAGGTCTTGAAGCTCCTCGAAATAGCATTGAGCAGCAAATAGAAACTTCTCAGAATTATTCTGCTGTACGAGATTTGCCGGTACTTTTTCAGCACACAACCTTTTATGGCTTATACCAAGTCTTTAGGCAATGTAGTTTAAAAGGGATTTCTCAAGTCTGAATATACTTTCGGGAGGCTTTGTCTCCGTTGTCAAGCTTACATCAGCGAAAATCTTTGATTGTTTTCATTGAGAATATGATTATTGGTACTGATAAAAACAAAAGAGAGGAAAAGATTCTAAATTTTTTATTTCTTGTTGCACGGTCCAGATTAGGAACTGGCATAGAAAAGTTGAATTGGTCTTGAATCAATGCTTTCTGTTTTTTTTTCTTATAATAGCTCTGGCCTCTCTTTCAGGTGGAAGAAGATTGGTCTACAAATAATTGCTATCCATTTGAAGCTTCAATGAAGAAATTGATTAATGAAGAAATCTCCAAACATTCAAGTACAAGACAAAATGCACCAATTAGCATAGTTGCTCGCCTGATGGGAATGGATTCGTTAACTTTAGATACAAAATCTACAGTTGAGCCAACTGAGGAAAGAAGCGAGAATATGAGAACAAAGTGTTCAAACAAGGAAGCAAATGGATTCGGTTTAACAGACCATCTTTCTTCCAACTCAAACTCTTCAAGGCAAATGGAACTTAATTCATCATACCATAATGGAGACATAGATTCTGAAAGATGGAGCAATGGCGGGAGGTGTGGGAAAGGGAGGAGTCGAGAGCATCCTCAGGAGGAGGAATTGCAGAAGTTTAAGAAAGAATTTGAAGCATGGCAAGCAGCTAGGTTCAGAGAGTGTTCAAAATTTGCTGAGCTTGGAAACATCCCTTCACAGTCATCACTTGCTCATGAAGATCTGAACAAGGAAAGGATGGAACTTTATGGGCGAACAGCTGTTGAGAAAGCTGTAAAATCAAAGGATCAGACAATAAAAGCAAGGGCACAGGAAATAGGAGGCCTGCAACATAATGAAATGGAATCTTTCCAGGTTGAAAGGAAATATTCATCATCAAAAACCAGAAACTCAAGCAGATATATTGAGCAATCTTCTATGATGGATACTGATCAGAAACTATATGCATTGTCTGCTCCAACTAAGATAGTTATATTAAAGCCTGGCCCTGATAGGGTGGGTGACCATACAGAGTCTTGGACAAGCTCCCCGAGCTTTTCGGAGCAGAGAGGTAGCATAGAAGACTTTCTTGAGGAGGTGAAAGAACGACTGAAATGTGAAATGCAAGGGAAAATGCTGAGAAAGGGTGGTTCAGTTGTTGTTCGAGGAAGTGGAATCGAGACTCCTTATAATGAAAAGCCATCATCAGATCCTAAACAAATTGCTAAGAACATAGCAAACCAGGTTAGAGACAGTGTGAGTAAGGATATTGGTGCAAACTTGACACGTTCAGAATCAACAAGATCATATAAAAGTGAAATCCAGTTAAATGGACCGAATTCTTCAGAGTTCATCAGTAGAGATACTAGGAGATTCGTGTCAGAGAGGCTAAAGAATGTTTTGAACAAAGAAACAAATATGCACACAGTTGTTGGTGGCCACTCTAGATCTTACAGTGTGTTAGACTTAGACAATGATACTTCAAAAGATGTACAAAAAATGCAAACCAGATCCTTCAGATATGGTGTAGGAGATGACAGACCTCTCCATAAGGAGTTGTCCCCTAGAAATCTAGTTAGATCATTATCAGCCCCGGTATCAGGAACTTCTTTCGGGAAACTTCTCCTGGAGGACCGCCATATTCTAACAGGTGCCCAAATCAGGCGGAAGCTTGAAGCTACAGAAAATTTTCCTGTGGACTTGAAGAAGCGGAAAAGGGAGAGATTTAGCTTCAAAGAAAAAGTTTCCAATTTCAGATATAGTTTTTCTCTTAGAGGGAGACTGTTTGGTAAGAAGATTCAATCAGTGTTGGAATCACATGTTTTCGAACGGTATCCTCTGAAAGATATCATGAGTGGTCCAACTGTAGTTTCTAACTTTGATGAGAGACATGTAAAGGTATTTTCATCTACTTATTTTTCTTTTACATATGGTTTTGAACTGCTGGTTTCATCTTTGAAAAGTATCTAATAGTCTTTTGCCTTTGTAGGAGAATTTTACTGAAGTTCCTCCTAGTCCTGCATCAGTGTGCAGCAGTAGTGCTCAAGAAGAGTTATGGAGGCCAGTTGATCATCTTAGCCCTCTGTCAACCCCAGATGTAACGCCAAGCAACGAATATGCTATGCCGCAGGTTTTTAGAGAGATCAGCTCTAATCTTAGTGGTAATGAATTTTATTCATTCATTCATTTAATATGCTGATGAATCTTACACTGTCTTGTACATAAGACCAAAGAGTTTGTAGAAAGAATTTGAAGTATTTTTGCTCATTCGTTGCCAAATTAGGAAAGAACCCGAGATGCTATTATAATCCTTGAGATGAAAAACAGACAATTTTTTTAATGTTTGTAGCTAATTGTTTCTTATGCAGAACTACGGAGGCAATTGAATCAACTCGAGTCTGATGAGCCTGATGAAAGGCTAATCCCACCGAAACCAGCAGAGCCTGAGATGTTCGAGCTAAAGGATCCAGCAGAAGCATACATAAGAGATCTATTGGTTGGTTCTGGTTTATATGATGGATCATCTGACAAATATTTGTGGAGATCGGAGACATCTGCAAAGCCTATTGGCACTTCAGTGTTTGAAGAAGTAGAAGAATCATACAAAACATTTGCCAAGGACAATGATATCTCTCTAAAAGATCAGAGAGTGAGGAGAGTGGATCACAAGTTGTTACATGATTTGTTAAACGAAGCACTCTCAACTGTACTTGAACCACATCGTGGAATCTCAACAGTCTCTAAAGTCGAAAGAAAATCCATGAACTCCTCAAGTTTTCCAACTTTGCATGGAAACAAATTGTTGAACTGTGTTTGGGAGATTATATGTGATCATTTATACCCTTCGACGGATAGATCCTGTTATTCACTAGAGGATATGGTGGCGCGAGACCTGAGACTGAGTCCTTGGACTCGAGAGGTGGATGATGAAGGTACTAGTTTGGGGAGAGAGGTGGAAATTCTGATCCTGGGAGATCTAGTAGATGAAATTTTGAAGGATATGAAGCTATGATTGAAATCAAGTTACAATGACATAGAGTGGAGTGGAGTGGAGTGGGGTGGTGTGTATATGAGAATGAGAAGAAGTAAATACAATTAATAGATATGGAAAACTACTGCAGCTGATTACCCCATATATATATATATATATGTTTAACAGTTTGATATATAGATGAGTTTTGGAAGTGAGAAGAGGTGAGGTTTCATGTGGTTTGTTTGTACATATTCTTAATTTGTTTGTGAGATTCATAGGAGTTGTCAGATTAGGTAACATTTGGAAAGAAAAACCAAAAGCATGTGTTTTGTTCTTCTGCATTGTTATTCTTTTTCTTTTAACACATTCACATGTAGTCTATAGCAGAGCTAGTGACAGAAAGTTCTTATATATAAATATGTTATCATTAAAGAAAATTTGCAATAAAAGGCACAAATATAGGTGCTTTTTTTTTCCCTTCTTCAAAGTTTGGATTTATTAACCATTTGGTGAGATTTGATTGGCATAAGCATAATATAGATGTTGAGGTTATTATTATGATATGTTAGTTTGTGGTTAGGTATAAGAATTGTTAGCCAAAATAGCAATAAGGGGTAATCCATGTTTTGGTGAAAAATGATTTGTAATAATAAAGCTTGTAAAAGCAGGCATTTATATTTGGTTTTTGGTCCCTACATACAAAATGGTGTTTGGCAATGAGTCTATTCTATTCTTTTTTGGTAGTATTATATTAATTCAACCGAGTTTTTGACCCATTTGGCTTTGGTGGTGGAATTGTATCTCACTGCACATTCACATGCACATGCCCAATCCCAATGCTTATTATTCAATGTCAATGCCATCTCATTCTCATATTAGCTTTTAAGTCAAGGCTAAACCTACAACACATAACACAAAACAAAAATCAATGTATTTATTTATATATAAAATGAAAGAATATAAAATAAAAGGACATTATTGGTTGTTACTGGTCACGGGTTATGTTCCAAAGTTAGTTTTGTAATATGTTAAAACTAGAGATTAAGGGTGACAATTCGCGGGTATATGCTCGACTCAAATATGATCTGTTTAATACTCGTGTTAGAAAATGAAATTTGAGCACGACCTATTTATATACAAATTAATACGATAAGATCCGTGTAACTTATTTATAAGAATATTTTTTTAAATCATGTAATATGTTTATGACTTGTTAAAATATTAAAATTACTGTAAATAAATTATTAACAGGTTAATATCACATTAACATTGTCAATCCGTATACAATCCAAATCTATTTAAGACAAAATCCCAAACCTACCGACTCTTATACAAGTTTCAAATTGTGTTATCGTATTTGATTTGTTTTACCACTTGGCTAACAAGAAGTGGTTAAAACAATTTTCATTTTTATGTTTTGTTTGTTGCATTCTGAGTGAATTGAATGAATGAAAGGAATAGTACTAGTACTAGTAGTAGTAATTGGTGGCAGTGTTGCAGTGGCAGTATTCCGAAAACCCAACTTGAAAAATCAAACCAATGATGTGATAATAAATGTAGGAGGAAATGTTATTATGTTTTTAGAAAGACAAAAAAGAACAAAAGACAAAATCTGACAGAAAAACCGCATTTTTATATATTAATACATCCAAAACTGTCAGAATTCAGAACCACCCAACCAGCACGGTGCTCAACACAAAAACTAAACTAAACTATATTCATTGAGAAGAAGAAGCTGAACAAGGAAACAAAGAGTAATAAATTATTTCTCTTTTATTTTTTGACTCTTTTTATGATAATTTGAATTTAAAGAGTAATAAATATAAAATTAAAAAAAAAAAAAAAGGAAAAAGCTTTTAGCTTTTCAGATCCAAATTTCTAAAAGAGACATATTCTACCTATGAAAATTATTATGTATGGTATGTAAATTAATCAAATTTATGGGGATCCGATCCAATCCCACAATTTATTTTTTAAAAATTAAGAAAATTAAGGTAAGAATTAAGACATATATATATAATTATAGGAAGAATGGTGGGATATGCTAATGTGCGCTGATTAGAATAATACGCCATACGCGGTCGCACAGTCTTTCTATATCTAATTTCACACTTAAGACACTGAGAGAGAAGAGAAGAGAAGAGTCAGTCCCCAAAATCAAATAAAAATACTTTCTTTTTCTCTTTCTTAGTAGAAAAACCAAAGGAAAATATGATGGAAGAGAAAGATGATTTGAATGTGAATCATGTGAATATGAGTAGTAGTAGTGTTGTTAATGGCGGAGTAATTGGAGGAGGAACACCTGCAATTCCTTATGTGAAAGTGATGACCGATGCCCAACTCCAAACCCTTCGGAAGCAGATTGCAGCCTATGCCACCATTTGTGAGCAACTAGTTCAGATGCACAAGAACCACACTTCTCAACTTGACCTTTCAGGTTTTATTTTCAATTTTCATTTCTGGGTTTTGATTTAATACACTTTTTATTATATCAAGTTTAGACCTTTAGCCTTAATTTATTGCTAGCCCCATTTAAGTAGAGACTAGTATACACTTTTATTAATTTTATTATTATCAGTTTCAAGACATTTCTGTTTCAGTGTGTATTTTGTTTAGTCTTAATATAATTTCATGACATTTCTTCTCTTTCAAGCAGGATTTTTCTGGGTTTTGATTTAGCACTTTTTTTTTTATGGAATATGAACCCAAGTTTAGTCCTTTAGTCATAATTTATTGCAGCCCAACGCATTTCAACTATAAATATTCTCTTATTTATTATCATGTGGTTGTACTTGAACTAGTAGAGACTATGTATATACTGTGTGTTTATTAATTTACTGACAGTTTCAGGACATTTCTATTATATCAGATTGGTTCTTCTGTCAGTTTCAGTGTATATTTTGTTCTCTTGATTTATTATGGGATACTGTGAATTAAATGATAAAATATTGAGTCATATATTAAAACATGGGTTATGAGATGGAATCCCCTGATTGTTGTCATGGCTGATTGGTTCATTTCCTATTTGTTGTTCTTGTTAATTTATTGCAGCCAATGCATTTCAACACTAAATATTCATCTTATTTATTATCAAGTGGTTGTCTTTATTAATTTATTGACAGTTTCAAGACATTTCTATTATATATCAGATTGGTTATTCTGTGTGTTTCAGTGTATATTTTGTTCACATGATTCTGATTTATCCTTTGTTGTTGTTGTTTCTTTTAGGAGTTAGGTTGGGGAATGTTTACTGTGATCAATTAATGACTTCTTCTGGGCACAAAATCACTGCCAGACAAAGATGGACTCCAACACCTGTGCAGCTACAAAATCTTGAGCGTATTTTTGATCAAGGCAATGGAACTCCTACCAAGCAAAAGATTAAAGAGATAACCTCTGATCTCAGCCAGTATGGCCAAATTTCCGAAACCAATGTCTACAATTGGTTCCAGAATAGGCGAGCTCGATCCAAAAGGAAGCAACAGAATGCAGCAGCTCCCAATAATAATAACAACAACAATAATAATAATAATAATGCTGAATCAGAATTCGAAACTGATATCGAGTCACCCAAGGACAAGAAGACTAAGCCTGAGGAATTTCACTCCCAACACAATCACCTAATTCCAAGGGCTAATGATGATATTAACTTTCACAACTCTGAGCTGGGTTCTGACCTGCATTTCTTTGATCCACAGTCCAGTAAAGGAGATACCATTTTCACATCGAGTACTGATTTACGGCCTCCTAGAGACTTGAGTCCATTGCCATTTTATGATGGTCTCCTCTCCAATTCAAGTGCGTATATTCATTCTATAAAGCTCTTTCCTTTGTTCTGGTTTTACACAAATTTACACCATTTCATTAATTGTGTCTTCACATCACAAACACTGGACATGTATGCATAATACCATATGGTGCCATGAATGAAACTAATGCAAAAGCATTAAGTAGTGTTTGGTTTGGTGTTTTCTTTTGTAGGAAATGAGCACTTAAATGGAAAGATGGAAATGCCTGGAAGTTATAGTCTTTATGAGCATGCAGAGGACTTCAACATGACAGGGTGATGAGGGTGGTTAGTTCAGTACCTACCGAGACCGATAACGGTGTCAGTGGCAGTGTCAGTGTGTGTGTGTGATGACTTAGATTGTGAATAGAAGAGGCACCAGGCTGTTGGGTGTTATTATCAATCAATGCCATTGGGTATATATTTACTTAGTATAAAGAGTAAAGACTAACTTAGAAGAGTTTATGTTTAATGTTTTTAATTTTTCTTTTTGAGAGAGAAGAGTGAGTTATCATACTCAAATTTAAGGTGGGTGACTTCTAGAAGTGTGCCAATTTCACTTTTGAAAATTTGCCAGACTTTTTTTTTTTGTGTGTGTGTGTAATGTTTTGAGGTTTGAATTGACTGATAATATTTTGTGTTAATAGAGTGGAAATATTATCAATTATTTCCTTGGTTTTTTTTGTTTAGTTTTTGTATGTTCAAGTTGCAAGTTGCAAGGTTGAGCTTTTTAGTTTTGACAGCATTTGTAGTCCTTCCATGGCTATGGGATATCTGCAAATTTTCTTAATATAATCTCATGAAGTGAATGTCTAACTAACTAATCCCTCCTCTTGTTTATATTACTTCTAACTTATTCTTGAAATTCTATATTTTCAGCTGTGAAATCTAAAAAAAACTAAAGCAACCATAATGATAATGATGTTTATACCCAAGAACGAATGTGTTGTTGCATTTAATAAGAGAACGAATTAAATTTTCTTTCATTTATTCTTTAAACATTTACTTTGATTAAATATTATTATTTAATGTAGGGTAAATAATATTTTGAATCTTTTATTTTGTTAAATGATAAAATAGACCCTATATTTTCTAAAATAGTAAAAATAAGATCCTGAGTTTAATTTTCAATAGTTTTATTTTTTAATATAATCAACTTTAAGACAATTTCTAACACGAACAGATACAGAAAATGTAACTAGTTTTGTCATAACATGTTTAGATTAGATTATTAATATGAATTATTTTGACAAAAAAGTTAGTTTAGGGTCCTATTTGTACAATTTTGGAAAATACAGGGTTCATTTTGTCATTTAACAAAACAGAGGGTCCAATTAGTAATTTTTACAAAACAAATGGTCCAAAATAGAATTTAGCCTTTAATGTAAAAACAGTTTTAAATTGATCAATTATGTAATCCTAAAGGATACCTGCTTTCTATATAAAGGAGTGGTCTAAATCAAATAAAATCAAGCGGAAATTTTTGCAACAGTGGACTAAGCAGACCGAGCTCTGATTGAGCCACTATAATTCTCTTGTTTTCTCTTTATTTCTGCTCTTAATTTGTCTATTTAGTAGCCAATAATTTGAGTACTCGCTATTCTAAGTAAGTACTCGCACGACTTTGACTGAGTATTCTCATTTCCTTTGAATACTCATATGATTTTAGTGTTATCTAAATTTTTCTCACAACAAGATTAAAAAAATCATTGTGCAAGAATATCATAATAAGACACTAATAACTTTTTTTTTACTATTAGTTACTAATTTTAGTATATGGTATGTTTTCTTGGAGATTTAGTTATTATTTGGCTCACTTTCCTCATTAATTATTAGTTAACTAAAGTAGCTTTGTTAAGTATGTAATTAACAACTCGTCTTCTTCTGTTCATGCTCTAACATTGCTTTTTTTGCTAAAATACGTAAAAAGTATCCTGATAAACTGATTGTCAGTAAATATTTATGATATATATAGAAATATTTATTTAGGGAGCCACCAAATATAAAATAGTAATAATTTTTTTTACCATTACATACTGATTTTAGTATATGGTATGTGTTCTTGGATATTTAGTTATTATTTGACTCACTTAGTTTATTAATTAGTGATTTACTATACGTAGTTTTGTTAAGCCTGTAAAGAGTATCCTTTTAAACTGATTGTCGGTAAATGTTGCCCTCTTGGTCTTGGAAATTGCTAATCTTATTATTATTAATTACCATGATCACTTTTGGTTTATTTATGTTATGTTAACTTTGATTAAATATTCGTTTTCAATAACATTTGTGATAATTAACATTAAATATATAGAGTATGTGTAATTAATATTATCATAAATAATATTAGAAGAATATTATAATATTAGAATATTTCTATTTTGCTATAACATTAATTACATATTAATATTAATTCAAAAAAATTACATATTAATATTATGTAACTAATTTTTTTTTACTATTAGTAACTAATTTTAGTATATGATATGTATTCTCGGAGATTTGATTATTATTTGTCTCACTTTTCTCATTAATTATTGGTTAACTATAAGTAGCTTTGTGTAACACCCTACTAGTTTAGGCGTGTTATTGGAATTTTAATATTTTTTGTGTTCTCGCGAAGATGGTCACAAGTTTACGGAGATGTTGCTGTTTTGCAAAAATGAGAGACTCAAAAATCTCCGACTTTATGGATATTTGTTATTGTGAAAAACTAGATGGACAGTCAAAACATCATTAGAATCGCCCAACACACTAGGGCTTTTGTCAACCTGGGCCATGGGTACTTACTCTCGAGCTCCCGAGATCTCATTTTTAATACTTTCAAGGCTTCTGAACTTGAGGATGAGGTTTTCTACCCTATTTTTGACCATTCTGGATTCAATGGTCGCATCCGATTTTGAATTTGAGCAATTGAAGGTAGCATCCCAGGATTTAAAGTGAGGGGGCATAATTTTTTTTGTAAGACAGAGGGGACAAAAGTAAACTTAAAAAGGAAAAAAAACAATGCTCTTTATGGGAATTGAACCATTAACATCTACCCTATAAGTAATTTAATTTAACCATTACACTAAAGCTAATATTATAATTATATATATAATTTTTTATTATAAATATATATCGTAACTAACTAAATTGTATTATATTTTTTTCTCGATTTTTTTTTGGAGGGCGACTATCCCGCCTCGCCTACATGTAAGTCTGCCCCAGATCCCAGGTTGATTGTTAACCTAGGCGCTAGGCTATAAACCAGGTCAACCTGGGTGTTGGATCCTTTTTTAAAAGCTCGAATTTATAGTTTTATCCCTAAATTCGCTTGAATCAATGAGTTTATTGAAATTTAAAAATTTTAATAATTAGAGGTTAAACTTAAATATAAAAATACTTTACATATTTCGGAATCCCGATTTGAAAGTTACAATTATTTAGAAAAGTGTGGCCTAAAGACGATAACAAAAAATGTTACTGCGTCGAAGATTGAACACTCTAAATCTAATTGTACCGATATGCAAAATCTTCATTAGCTCGAGCTTAATGCTATTCAGCTTTTGCCTTGCCCTTCTAAATCTTCTTTCTTTTCGCTTTTTGGTAAATTGATCTCCCACCATTTTCACAACAAAGACTTCTCTCTCTCACAGTAAAAGAGATCAATTTCTTCATCTTCTTCTTTGTGGACGAAGGTACTTATTTTTTAATTTTGAATAGCCTTGGTTCATAGTGATTCTCAGCTGGTTTGGTATTAAAAACCAACTTTTTTCAAACATAAATACGAAAACTTGATTGCTGCTTTTGGTTCAAATCCAAATCTTAAACTCAATTATTGTGTTCTGAATTGTATTGCCCCTTTTTCGATTTCTTTAATTATTGTGTACGAAAACAGAACACAATTGGGCTTTTTGTACATTTGATTTGGAAGATGTAGTGCTCATTTCAAACCTAAAAATGCAAACTTGATTGCTGTGTTTTGTTCCTCTCCTCATAAATTTATAATTTTTTTAAATAATTTAATAGATGTTATGTTATGTAATGTAATGTCATGTAAGAAAGAATATGTATTGTTTTGTATTGTACACACATATATAAGATGATCTTGATCAGGAGGAGGAGTCAGGACCTGAATTTTCATCTCCCTCTCCTCTTTCTATATCTCAAAACCTTATTACAGCTTGCCCTATATCTTTTCTCTTCTGGGCTTTGTTTGGACAATAAAGATCAGGTATTTATTTCTCTTACTTACAACTCTCTCTCTCTCTCTCTCTCTCTCTCTCTCTCTCTCTCTCTCTCATACCCAACTCATGCTCTCCACGATTCATTCATTAGGATCTTAATCATCTTACACTGCCTCTGAATCTCAATTCAATTTCTCTAATTATGTTGTTTTGATGATGATGATGGTCTTTCAGCTTTCTGTAAAAGCTCAGCTTTTTTATTAGAATTTGCAATTTGTGTTATTGGGGTCTTCTCTTTGTTTCCAATTTGTGTTGAAAAAACACAATTGGGCTTTGCACTAATTCAAGCTTTAACTGTATGTTTTATTGACAATGGAAGGGATCGAACATGTGGTGTTTGAATATCAGATTAATTATATATAAGAAATGATTGGTTTTGTAATTGGTTTGGATCTTAGAAGATCATGAATGAGTTATTGGGTGTTTTGAGAAAGACTCTTGCTTTGTCGATTCAATTAATTTGCTCTATAAGTACAAAGATTGGATATTGAATCTCAATTAATAAACATTATCTTATAAATCTTCTAATATTAATAATAAGAAGAAAAGGAGCTGGATTTAACACTAATTATGAAATGACTGAAAGGAGCTAAATTACAGGAGCAAAAATGGAGACTAATCTGTGGTGATGTCAATAATTGGAATTCTGATACCAAAACAAACATCTTTCTTCGTAATTGTTGTAATAAAGAATCCCAGAAGCAATGGTTGAGTCTTCAATATCATCCTCCTCATCATCATACACCTACTTGACTGATTGCAAATCCTCATTTCAGATTCACAACATTCTCCCACCTTCATCCAATCCCCTCACTCTTACTCTCAACCATTTTCTTCTTCTTCTTCTTCTTCTTCTTTTCTCCCCATTCATTGCATTCTTTTTCGTCAATCTGAAATTGGGCACTCCAAGTCCAATATTCATTCTTCCATGGAGCTTGCTTCTTCTTCTAAAGTTGTTGCTTGGGAATCCCATCCACAAAGGTCAGTACTTTATACATATTATATGAATTTATTATACTAAAAATGTTTGTCTTTTAACATATGATTACTTTCTGAATGGCTCAGAGTCTGTAATTCTCATGCCTGCTTTTGGAGTTCAGATTGAAACTCACTATACCAGGTAGTTAAGGAATAATGTATGTACTGAAATCAATGTAGTTGAATTCTGTGTCTATTTTAGCTTTATGTAAATACAAATTACAAAATTGTTGCAGAGGAAGAGTGAGTCGTCGGTTTATTGCTGTAGACAAGATTTTGAAGCCAGTTCTGTTGGAATGTGTGACTCCAGCTACATGTTACTGGAACCTCTCTTTGATTGTTCAAGGAGAACAACAACTCATTTCTGTTTTCAAGGTAACCTCAAATTCGTCTTTTGAAGCTCTATCCATCCAATTTGTTTAAATTCAAACTTGTTTTTCCATTTTTGTTTGTCAAGGTATTGAGGCCACCGGCGAAGATGCTTGTTCCCATATGGAAGGCCTTGTGTGCTGTCACAACCGACAATGACAAGGAAGAAGAGAGCTCGAAAGAAAATTGCAGAGGATGAAGCTATGTTTAACCACTAACACACCTTGTGTGTGGTGTTGTTAACCCAACTAAAGACACTTGAGTTGAGATTACACTCTTCATTTTTGTAAAAATCTTTGTAAATACATTTATGGGTACTAAACAAATTTAAACCTTTCATTTACAAGCATTGCAACTCCCTGTCTTTTGATGAGTTTTAAACTGAAGATGTAACATGTAGTAGCATAACTTTCTGAAAAGAGATTTATTAAGTGAAAAAGTACATCATCAAATGTGAAATCCATATTGGTAATCTGCAGTTTTGTATTTTATTTACACTATGATAACAAACTCTCTATTATATTACTCTAACAAGATGCTGACATCAAACGTTGTTCAGCGCGTTCAACATTGAGCTCATGTCGGCGTAAGCCATGCCATAACCCGTTGGAATCATCAGTGTGCAGTGTAGTCTTAGCTATTTGCTTATGCAGTGTCTCCAAGTTCACGAGCGGGGCAGTAGTCGGCCGCCCATGTGCACACTGCACAAATCATAGTAGTTAAGAAGATGTTTTCTCCTCTGTTGCTAATAATAATATAACAATTGTGTCTAAACCTTAAATACCTGAAAACAAAGGGAGGTATGCTTTAGCTCTTCAATGATAAGGGAACACTCCGAATGTAGCAATGCATCCCCAAACATAATTGCACCTTTAAATATTACATCAGTTATTGACCTTAAATATATACACTTGAGAATCTATGAACATATGAGAATTGAAAAAAAAAAAAACATTAAAATTTGATCTTGCATGTACCTCGACATGCTTTGGAATTGAGGACGCGAAGAACAGAGGGTGGTATTGTTGAAGATCCATCGGTATCAGCCAGCTAAAACATTGAAAGAAAAGTTAGCATAGAAAATATATTCAATTGGCCAAAAACAAGTTGATCATTGAGTCAATAAATGTAAGTACCTGTTGGAGAAATTCAGTGAGATCTATATCAGACAAGTTGACTCCTAAGATGCATGGTACCTGTATGTTATTCAATTTAAACAAAGCGTTTTTTAAAATGATCATTTACCAAAGTAGAGCTATACTGAAGAGAAAAGTTAGTTTAATGGACTAGCTAAAAGGAGTAGTGAGTGCTTTACCGCAACGAGCTTAATAACCGTTGGCCGGTTGTGGAGAAGATTCAAATTCCTGCAATAAGAAGTAAATGCTGTGCTGGCCATCTATTTCATACCATATAATTATAAATATTTAAAGATGGGAACATACCTTTTGAAGGATTTTGAATCCTGAGCATGAATGTTACATATCCAACCCCATTCTTTAATTTCTTTGGCATAGCTATGCAGTAACTGATGCCCAATCTCTGGCAGCATCTGAATATTATGACAGAAAGAGTTTCAATTATCAAGTAAAATCATTGCTAAGAGTATCAAATACAGACAGCATACCATACCAATTCTTTCTCTGCATCCAGAAAAGTGATTTCCTTTGCTTCTCCAGACAAGACCTTTGGTAATTCAACTACATTGTGAGAAACACAAGAAAGTGTATCTTTCGAAAAGTTCATAAAACAGAAGGCGTTTCGTTTCTACCTTCTGACGCAACTCCTCTAGTCGGATTCGTTCATCTGCAGCGTGCTGATGAAAAGGACCACTGCTGAGGTCAGAACTTCACATGTTTGTGCATGCATGAATAAACTAATGGTTCTCTAACTTGGCAAGGAAAACAACCGACATAAAGTCGGGATATTTGATAACTGTACCTGATCAACGACAGCAAGAGTTTTCCCAGCCACAATTGGAATGTATTTTTTATCAATCTGTTGGAGAACAATGGCTTCCTTAAGGCTGTTTTTGTTAATAGATTCAGGAACTAAAGAGTCACCAGCAAGGTGCAAGAATCCCGAAGAGATATCGAGAATACTACTCTCGTTCTGGATGTCATGGTGATGCAACTTATTATTGTGCTGCATGTATGTAACAAACACTTTAATCACTGATTAATTATGGAAAACGTTTATTGCATCAAATGATTACATATTTTTTAAAAAAAATGAAAAAAGAGGGAAGGCAAAATAAGTACAGCAGTCTTTGGGCAGCTGTTCCGCCATTTGCTCCCACAATTCAGGGAAACATTATCTGAAAATTCAGATGGAACAGAAAAACACTGTCAACCATAAGTGTCAATGCAGATATCTAACAATTTTAACTATAACAGACAATGGACTTACCTTTAAATGGAGCATCTTGAATGTCGAAACAAACAGACTGTTCAAGCCTTTCCTCACTTCTAATCTCCGTTAAGTCTTCCTTCAGGTCTTGTAGATTCTTCCAATCTAGCCTGAAGTCAAATCAACACCAGCAAGAAAAGAGAAATGACCAGTTGCAATGCTTTACTATTGATGAAAAAAATGAAAATGGCAAATGTAGTACCTGTTGTCTAACAGCGAATCCCCCAAAACTATAGGCTTCCACCGTTCACGACCTTCTGCACATTACAAGTGGTTTACAGTATTAGCTAGCCTTGCATCAGCACCAACTTTGTATACAAAAACTTCAATAAAACTACCTGGATAAGCTGGGTCATTGCCCCCTTTTCCTGTAGAATGGAAGTTTAAGGTCAAGAACTTTCTCTTGCTTCTACAAAATGGCGGAGCTGAGTGGCTTCTTGATCTTCGTTTAGAGAAATGATCATTCCCTTCACTTTCATCATAACTATTTTGATCTCTTTGACTTTTGTACATCTCACTACTCAACTGGTTTTTACCAAGAGATACTTCACTTAACCAGTCTGTCCCATGATTTGATATGTTCACCGACTTAGAGGGAAGTCTTTTGTTTAAATTGTGCCTAGGAAGGAATTCACCCAAGTCCGCATCTGAAAATTCATTGTATGAACAGCTTGCATTCCACTTTTCTTGGCTAGATCTCTTTTCCAGTACATCATTACTATATCTGCAGTCAGTGTAATGATCTACATCCCAAGGTGTGGGCTGGGAAATCGAATCTAAGCTCAAAGAGCACCATTCAGGGTCCAAATTGAGATGATTAGAGCCAATAGTCTCTATCCTTTTAACCGAATCAGACAAGAAACCATCATTATAGTCAGTGGTAGGCTCTTCATAAAGTGGGAATGACCTTAGGGAAGATCTTGAAAAACTACCGATTTCTGCAGTTGGAGAGGACTGAAATCTTGATGTGTTGGCCTCCCGCAAAGGACATGACAAGAAATCAAAATTCTCGTTAGTCTCTGAAACATTAACCCCGCCATAAGGCCAGTTCAACATTTGGTTGATCTTAAAGTTATCACTTTTAAACTTACAAACATCATCTGTACACAAAGTCCTCTCTTGTGGAAGGCACCCTCTGAAGGAGCAACTCTTCAGAAAAGGTCTCTTCCCATCCCTGCTCACTGCCACATCATTGCTGAGTTCTTGATGATCACAACACAATGAACTATCAACAGCTTCACTGCTAAGACCGAGATCAGCTTCAAACGAATCTCTTCCCCACGAAGAACTGAAGTTAACATCTGCACTCACTCTGCATCTCTCTCCAGAAGTATATTCATCTACCAGGCAATAATCATCTGGAGATAAAGAGTGGTTATTAGAAATGAACGGCTGGTGCTCGTAGTTTTTAGATACTTTGAGCTTGCATTGGGCAAGGGGCTGATCCCATGCTTGAAGAGAATTGTCAGTATGAAATGTATCCATCTCATCTTCTTGATCATCGAAGTACTGAGTACATTTTTGTGAGCTTTTATTTGTAATCATATCCTGTTTCCTCTGGGACATGTAGTTGAGCTCTTTGATAGGCATCTTCAGATGAGAAGAAATAGGGTCAAGAGAGTCCTCAGAATTTTGGATTCTGCCCTTCTTATTCCCAGTTGTGGAGTTTCTTGGGAAAACATCATGTAAATCTAGCAACAAAAATAACCGACTTCATAAGAATGTTACATTACCCAGGCTCTTACTTAAATCAAAAGTAACGAGAAGTAAGCATAAAATCTGATAGAAATGGATAAAAGTTATTTTACATCAACAAGTTGGTTGATTTGACAGGTCATTACCTCCTAAAGATATGGTGTTTCCATCTCCGTTCAACAGTAGATCTTCGCCCTTGATATCAGACATATTTTCCTTCCACAAGTCTTGAATGACCTCTTCAAGAAGTGCAAGTACAGGAACCCAATCCTGTGAAAAGAAAAAGGGGCACTCAGATTAGACACCATAGCATCTGCTTATTCCAACTGTTTTCTGTAACTGTACCCACTCCAGGAACTTAATACTTATATTAGAGCAAGTTGGCAATTTGATGTATTGCACGTAAGACAGTATGAGCTCAACTTAAATGAGTACTTCTGACAAAGCAGAGAAGAAATTACCTTGAATTCTACATAGGTTTTTGATGGCTCAAAGTTTAAATCATAAAAGGAGCGAGGGCACCTTATGTTCAAAATGAAAGCAGGGTATATTTGAGCTCTACTTCGTTTTCTGGTTTGGAAATTATTGACAGCTTTTCCTTGATCGAACCAATGATATCTAGTTGCCAACTGATTCACCAATTTATGGATTGGCCCTTTGCACACATACCGTGAATTAATATCTGCAGATGTTAGTGTTAAGGTAAACTATTGAATGAACATTATTCAAAGCACAATACATCCACAATGAAAAATTCAGAGTTAACAGGCATAGAATCGGATACAGATATATTGAAAGACCTGCAAAAGCACATATGAAGCTGTAAGAAACAGGGAGCTAACAAAAGAAAATCCATATATTTAGTATCATAACCACAAAATGTGAATCTTGCTACCTTGATGCTCAAATTATCACAAGGGGAAGATATGTATCCAGAAAGCTTAATTTTTCCGCTACTACTTTTCAATTCATGAAGAGAGGTGGAGATCTCGGTCCCAAAACAAGTGGTCAATAGGGACATGGGAGAAGAAGGTAGTGTGTAGAGAAGTACATCCTCACTGCATACATCATAGATCTTGTAAACAAGAAAAAAGAGTATTTGATCCAACTTCAACTGTGACTAGAAATTACCTTTCTATATCAACAACTTTAAAAGATACATTTGAGTGCACAAGGGAAATTCTCTGTACGCATTTCTTGATCGATTGCAAGACCTTCTTAGGGCTTTCAGTTAATAAACAAACAAAACAACACATAAATGTCCATTCCAATTACTGTTTGTGGAATGAAATTAACACAAAGAGAGCTGGAAGAAACCATCACATGATATAAATCACAACAAAGTAAAGAGAAAACCCAAGTAGCAAGGTACCTTGATTGAATATACTTCCTCCGAATTGGTTGGTTGTAAAATAAATCCCGAACAGAAACTGTAAAAAAAGCCCATTTCAACTTGAGGTAATGAACAATTACCAAGAACTTTACTTGTTCTAAGGAAATTAACATAAAACTACAACATCATAAGCGATTAACCTACAAAGCAACTAGCATTCTTCATCCATCAACCAATGTAAATAGTAGAGTCACTCAAAAACCAATTGATCACAAGTTAAACTTACACAACAACAACGTAAGTATAGCAATTTCCATATACAAGTTCCAACAACAAGTCCATGGGATGGGAGGGCGTTACATCTGGAGACACAAGAATATCTTTATAAGATCATATAACAATATTAGGAATAGGGTCTGCACCTGTCGTTCCCACATCCTTCCTATCATCATATATTCCGAGATACAAACATTTGCTTCCCTGCAACAAATAGAGGAAAGTCAATACAGGCATTTCTGCTTAAACTATATCATTTGTAAGAAAGAAAGAAAAAGACACACCTTCATAACTTTGCGGTATCCATTAGGCCTCCCAGAAGCTTTTGTTACAACTTCTAACAAGGATACATCGGAAATTGAAGCCAATGCTTCCCCTCGAAACCCAAAGCTCTTACATTCATTATCCTTATCAGCTAAATGATCAAACTTCGATGTTGCTGCCCACACATTATTAAAGTAAAGTTACAGTGTATGAATCTTTCAGAATTTGAAAAGAAAAGTAAGCAACTTTATTACCATATCTTTCTCCCAAAAGCACCAAATCATCTCTCGGAATGCCTGATCCTACAAAATGTGCGAAAAGGATTACAAAAAATGCATTTTCTTCCGACAGAGAGAGAAATAAGAGAAACGGGTACTCACCATCATCTACCACTTTGACATAAGAACTCCCAACGCCTACAAAAACTGATACCGTTGAAGCAGCAGCGTCGAGGCTGTTGAAAACGAGCTCTTCGACCACAGTGGCAATGTCAAAAAGAATGATCCCAGAGCGCAGTGAAGTACGAAGAGGTTGGGGCAATGATTGGATGGTGGCCATGGATTTGGCCACCACTTCCACTAGGGTTTTAGGGTTTAGGAGGGAAAAGTTGATAAATTTGGTTGAACTGAGTTAATGGGAGAAAAGGGTGTGTGAGTGAGTGTGTTTAGTTTTCGAAAAATGGAGACTTTATAGTTATTTTAGCACAGAATAAGAAAACAGAGGACAGAAGGGTCGGTTCGTTAGTTTGTTTTTAGTTATTAAAAATTCAGTCTTTACGGAAAAAAAACATATGTAAAATGAAAATTTTGGGTAAGAAATGAAATGGATTGATGAGGAGAATTACAGTTGTGGTTAAAAAATTATTTTATGTTGGATAATGATTGTGGCATTTACGTAGTTTCTTAATAAAGAGAAGGTTACTTACATTAATTATATCCAATTAGCCAATTTCTTTGTTCCTCTCCTCATAAATTTATTATATATAAATATTTAATTTTTTTTAATTAATTTAATAGATGTTATGTTATGTAATGTAATGTCATGTAAGAAAGAATATGTATTGTTTTGTATTGTACACACATATATAAGATGATCTTGATCAGGAGGAGGAGTCAGGACCTGAATTTTCATCTCCCTCTCCTCTTTCTATATCTCAAAACCCTAATTACAGCTTGCCCTATATCTTTTCTCTTCTGGGCTTTGTTTGGACAATAAAGATCAGGTATTTATTTCTCTTACTTACAACTCTCTCTCTCTCTCCTCTTCTCTTTCACTTTCACATACCCAACTCATGCTCTCCACGATTCATTCATTAGGATCTTAATCATCTTATACTGCCTCTGAATCTCAATTCAATTTCTCTAATTATGTTGTTTTGATGATGATGATGATGGTCTTTCAGCTTTCTGTAAAAGCTCAGGTTTTTAATTAGAATTTGCAATTTGTGTTATTGGGGTCTTCTCTTTGTTTCCAATTTGTGTTGAAAAAACACAATTGGGCTTTGCACTAATTCAAGCTTTAACTTTATGTTTTATTGGCAATGGAAGGGATCGAACATGTGATGTTTGAATATCAAATTAATTATACAATAAGAAATGATTGGTTTTGTAATTGGTTTGGATCATAGAAGATCATGAATGAGTTATTGGGTGTTTTGAGAACGACTCTTGCTTTGTTGATTCAATTAATTTGCTCTATAAGTACAAAGATTGGATATTGAATCTCAATTAATAAACATTTTCTTATAATTCTTTTTCATGTAGATGTAGATTTAGTGGCCATTCTCTCTTTGTGGTGTAAAAGGAGGTAAATTAGAGAAGGAAACAATGGAGACTAATCTATGTGATGTGAATCATTTGGATTCTGATGTTCTTTTGCCTCCTCGTAAGCGCCTACTTGCAGGCCTCAAAAAACAGAGTTCAGATGTTGATGCTTCTTTGCAGCTGTCTCTAGCTGCTTCCTCCTCTTCTTCATCACCCGCCTTGGCTCCCAAACCCGGCTCTCCTGCATTTCCTTCATCACCTACCTCGGACCAATTCAACATTCGTCTGAGCAATCTGTTGAGCTCTCATAATAATGCTAATCTATCTCCTGATGAAATAGTAGATGCTTCAAAATCAGCAGCGGCTTCTGCAGTTAAGGCAGCAGAGGCTGCTAGAGCTGCAGCCGAAGAAAAGGCTGCAATAGCAGCAAAGGCGGTGGCTGCTGCAAAGGCAGCATTGGATTTGATTGCTTCTTTTTCTGAAGAAGCTGTCAACAAGGAAAGATATCTGAAAAAGAACAAGTCAAAAAAGCATGTACCGGTTCAGCTATTGTACAAAAAATACCAACCTATTCAGAATTGTAAGAAGGATGAGGAATTGGCGCGTAATTTGCATAGAGCTATAAACAGCTCACCAAGAATATCAAAGAACTCTCCTAGTCCCGAATACAAGGGTCATAAACACAAGAAACTTAAAGCCTTATCGAGTTCTGATAAAACTAGAGATTCAAATGACAAATACTACACATCTAGTTGTAATGGACAACGAGAAATTGCAGGCGAGGTTGATTTTGAAGGTCCTGGCAGAGTGTTATGCGAAAGTAAAGCAGATGACAAGGTATGTACATATGATAAAGCTGGACAATCAGTAGATATTGGAGAAGCAGAAATAGGTCAGCCAAAGGAGAAAATTTTAGATGATATTTGTGGTGGTAGTGGTAAAAAGAGAGGAAGAGTGAAGCTAAAGAAGTTGCCTTTAAGCATGTGCAACTTCAGGGAGCAAGCTACTACTCCCAAAGGCGAGGTGGATATACGAAACACGCCCTTGACTGATATGAACATGGGAAATCCTAAAGCTGGTAATATGTCTTTGTTTACTACTACTGTAGAGTCTTCTGGTGAGGGAGTGATGCCAATTGAGGCGAAATCAGTTTGGAAATGTCAGGGGTTCAAGGCACCTGAATGTGTCAAACAAAATAAAGTGGTGCAGTCATAATAATTATATGTCCAACTCCTCCAAACCCCATTGTTGTGACATAATATGGATTCCAATCCAAGATAGAAGTTTGATAGCTGAGGTAGGATTCATAATCATAATGATGCTCTTCTTACAGAAAAAGAAAAGAAAAAAAAAGAACGGCTTTCGTTTGATCTTTTTTGTTTAAAACTTGTCTTTTGTAATGGGACATGAACTGACCAAGTGTAAATTTAGATGTTAAATTGCTTTGTATCCATGTTTTTACAATACAGGATTTGCCTTTTGTTCATTTGACGGCAGATCATCAAGTTGAGATTATAGGGGTTGCAATAAATGTGTAAGGTTGGTTGCTTAGTAGAGTCAAGAGTGTACTTCATTGTGCCTTTTTTTTCTTCTTCTTCTTCTTCTTTTTCTTATTATTATTATGTAGATACAGACAACACAGTCAATGTCTTTGCTACTTTTTTGTTATTTAATGGCAAGTTAAATTCATTATGTTTTAAACTACAATATGTATCTATCCTATTAGAATTGTAAAAAGAATGAATTTTGTAGAGAAACTTTGCTATAAATGGTGTCTTAATATGTTCAAATCTCTTTTGGGGATGTTACCCTTATTAAATTTATGCTACACAGAGACAAAGATCCTAAAGGAAGAAGCTTCAGATGAAAGCCAGCAGAATAAGTCATGTTTAACTCTGCTTTAAGTACTGTCCAGAATTTGGTGTCCCAGTAAATGTGATTAAGAAAAGTGGTTATTCTTTTCTTGTCTTTTGACAATGGATTCCATTCCAACTAAACATTGGGAATCACCAAACTCAGACATATGATTCCATGTCGGTTGATATATTGTACTGTAGTAGTATTTTAACTGAGATGAGAGATTAATTAAAGATTTGATCTTTAGACAAGACAAGGGGAGAGGGGAGTTATCCTTAGTTAGTTGAAGTTGTTTTCAAAGCTAATTAATTTGGGCACCCAAGTGAGAGTCAGTGTCAGTCAGAGTATACATCTCATCAAATAATAAAGAAACAAGAGAACTAGAGAAGACCCCATGTACCCTACTCCTACTCCTACTTTAATGGATTGTTTTCAGTTTTCTATTTTATTTTGTTTGTTTCTTAAATTGATTATGTCATTGGTCACATTTGGCCTTACATTATTACATACATCTTAAAATAATAATATTTTACCATTAATTGAATAAACAGTTAAATAAATCAGCAGTTTTACATGCACAGTTAGTTTCTTAAACGTAAGTTGGTTTGGTTGGATTCTGTGCAATAATTTAGAACAAAACATCACTTACACTGTTTTCATTGGTTGTCCTTAATAATTTGACACAACAGCTGAGCCTTGGATTTTGGATCAACCTGAACTAGTTACTAATCCCAAAGTTTGATTTTTCTTTTCCTTAATTTTATGAAAAAGCCAACTTTAAAGTTGGCCACGTGCTCCTTATACTTACATATTTCCTGGATCCAACAATTGATTTGAAATCATGGAGTGTGTCCATATTTATATTTTTATTATTTTTTACAGTATTTCATTTCATTTCATTTCATAGTGTCTGTGATGGTGAAGCCACCACACCACCACCATAACTTTTCCTTCATTTTTTGTTTCACAAAATAAAAAGTAAAAGCAGTGTGCCTGTGATGCAATAATTAATAATTAATAATTAAAATAGCAGTGGCACTGAAGAAAGGTGAGTGGAATAGCATGTGGAAAACTGGTTGTGTTGTCTGTCTGGTTTTCACTTTTCTCTCTTATAGTATCATAGAACAGATAGTCAAAATTCTCTTTTTCTGATATCATTCCCCACAAAAATCAATACTAATTTACATCTTTTATAGTTAATCAAAAAATAAATCTTATTAGCAGTGTGTAACAAACAAAAAATAGAACACAATCAATCAATAATGTGATATAGAGTAGACTAGAGTGAAGGTGGAGGAAGGAGAGGGCAGGGACTGCACCACCACCTACATCCTTCTCATCCCTTCTTCTGCTTCTTCTTCACTTGCCCACCTTAAGCTGAAGCTTGCTCATCCCGACATTCACCTTTTCCACAGTTGCTTCCTTCTTACTTGCACTCTGACCTGAACTGCTTGCATTAATCCATGGATGTTGCAGGCACTGCTGCGCACTTGGTCGCTTCTCTGGTGCAAAATCGAGAACTGGACAAAGAAACTCTGCAAACTCTCTGGCTTCACTCTCTGAAAATCTGTATTTTTCAATCAACAGTTTATCCAGTGACCAATATTTTAGTCTCCTAATTCGCTTTAGATCACCGTGTCTATCAAACAGATCCTTCGAGCGAGCTCCTCCGATAGCTACCTGCAAATGCAAGCATGTGATACACCAAACAATAATATATACATACTCACACAGCCAACCACTCCACTTGAGGTGATAATCACCAATGACAGAATGAAAGTAGTAACAACAACAAAGGGAGGGGAAGAATACCTTCCGAGGGATCTTTCCAAGAAGTTCCATCATAAGAGCAAGGTGATCCTGAAATCATCACAGTAAAGTTCAATGGTGACTATGGATGATGAGAATATTTATGCACATACAATAAGATCTTTTTTTTTCAACCATGAACATGCTTAAATCAAAATATGGTGACATGCAGTTCGGATAAATAAGTATATAAATGACAACAGCTTAATACAAATTTCACAAAGGAAGATCAGAAAGTGGCAATGATTCAAATTTATCATGTTGAAAAATCATTGCTTGGAATTAGCTAACACTAGTAACGAACATCATAAACTAACAATGATTACAAACCATTTCAAAACACCAAATTGCTGCATATTTAGTCTATAGAAAATGTTTTATAGGTTGAAGATCTTAAGTATGAAGGTAGAGAAAGCAATCCGTACCTCGTCCTCACTAAAGCCTTGTCCATCTTTTGGAGCAAATAACATGTCGCCGGTAGCAAGTTCAAAAGCAGTACAAGCAAATGACCACATATCAACTGAGAAGGAATATCCAGATTGCAGAATAACTTCAGGAGCCCTATACTGCCTCGTCTGAATCTCATCCATGAACTGCTTGTCAGCCCAACAAGCATTTCCAAAGTCCACAACCTTGCACCTTACATCAATCCCATCCATAGTTTTCTCAGATTTTGGAGCTTGTCCTCCCATAGAAGCTCTCCTTTCAGATATCTTGGCAACTGCCCTCCTAGCTCTCCTTTTCAACTTCTTCTCAATAATATTCATGGTAACTCCTCCATTCGGGTTTCCCTCCGGCTTTTCAATAATGGGAGAGTGACCAGATCTAATTGGGTCTTTGGAAGGATCAATGGTGTTGAATAGAAGAATGTTTTCTGGTTTCAGATCAGAGTGGATTATACCAAGTTCTCTATGCAAGTAATCAAGGCCTATCAATATGCATCTGCAAATCTCTCTAACTTTATTCAGTTCCATGCCTTTGTAACGGTTGTACTTGATTAGGCGGAGTAAGCTATCTCCAAGAAATTCCAGGACCATACAAAGGTGCTGACCATTTGGGCCTGCATGCTTGAAATGATCGATAAGTCTAACAATACATTTAGAATTTGAAGGGTCACCCTTAGCAATGGCAGAAAGGAGTTCAATCTCATGAAGAGCAGCTTGAGCAAATTGTGCTGCACTTTTCTGGATCTTAAGAGCAACGTAGCTCTAAAAAAACATTAACCAAAAAAATTCAATCAATACTAGATTCAGATTCAACAAGAAATGCTCCTAAAGTTTTAAGTATTTTCCTTCAAGGATCAGTTTCACGTGCATGCATGTAGAAAATTCAAGTCACTACAAAACAGAAACGTATAATAATGAAGATCAAGGATCTAAAAACTTGAATTAACAGATGATTTTCGGAAAAAGGCTTAAAGTTTGAGTCTTTCAGAAGCAAATAGGATTTAGATTGAACAGCTAAGATCCATATATATTAGTTTATCCATCGAATCGATCCCTAATAAGTTTTCAATCTAAATTTCAGGGCTATTCAAATAATAATCCACAAGTATGTATGAAGATAATAATAATAATAATAATAATCGTTGAATTTGTTGAATGGATCCACTCATGATATATAAAGGAAGTTCCAAAATGGAAAACCCCAATAACGAACAACGGTTTACCAGTTAGCATCCATTAATGAAATAATTAAAAAAAAAAAAGATGAAGTTGAGAACTTTGATCAAGGAAATGATTAAACAAATAAACAAAACAGAGAGAGAAGGAGAGAGGAGTACAGAGGAGGTGGTATCGTAGGCGAGCCAGACGGTGGAAAACTGACCCCAACCTAGCTTTCGCTGAGCAACATAGCGGCCGCCGTTAAATTGATCGCCGACTCTGACGGCGTGATAGCCTCCTTTTCTGTAAGAGTCAATGCCCTCGTCGTCGTCATCGGACCCTGATGAAGATGAACAAGACATCTCTCTGAAACACACCTGATCTTCTCTGATTGTTGATCGTCGAAAGAGAAAGAGAGAGAAAATGAAAGAGAAAGGGAAAGGAAGTTTCTTTCTGAAATGGAAAATTGATTTCTAGTTTTAACTATTTCACATATTTTCTCATATACTAAAAAAATTCAAGCTAATAACCTTTTCTTTTTTAAAACAAAATATTTAAAAAATAATTTAATGTAAAAACAAAAGGGCATGAAAAATGTTTGGTTTGGTTTTTGTGTTTGTAAATGGTAATTAATTTGTAGCCTTCAACACAAAGCCTCTCTTTAATTTCTCCACTTTTCTCTCTTTCTTTTTCATTTTATGGTTAATACATTAATTTTGGTTGGCTTTTGCTTTCCAAGGTGGCTCATATTCATTTCCTTATATATATTTACCTCTTTCTCCCTCCACTCCACTCCATTCCATTCCATTCTTACTTTTTACTTTTTTATGTATTCATTATTATTATTGGTATGTATGTATGACTAATGGGTGTAATATAATAGTGTGCAATATGGAAAGGCCATATTAGATAGAGAACAAGGTAAGGTAGAAGATGATGGGGCTATTGTGGCCTTTAAAGATCATTTTCTTTCGGTTTGGATGCTTCATTCTTTCATTAGGTGAAGGACAACACAACATATTATATATTAATGTGATTATTCTAATATTTTTTATGGATAACTTCCACCACCTTACCATACCTGCTCAGCTATACTATAATATATATTATATATTATCATATAATCTTCTCCTACATTGGGCTATTGCATCTTTGTTTGTTAGTTTGTAATCATAATCACAATCATAATATCATAATCATAATCATAATCATAATCAAATGAAAGAGCTTTAACTTTACATTTCAAAAATCTAACTGATAAGATAATGGACAAGATAACTTCCCTTATTCTATATCCCATTCAACCAACCAATCACAAAAAGTAAAATCTAACTCAAAATAACTTAAAACTAAACTTAACTACTAAGCATTAATTTATGCTTTGGAATGGAATGTAAAAAAGTAAAATGTACAAAACTACTCACTCACTCAATCACTTGCTTGCATGTCTATAAAAAAGAAGCATAATAATGGACACTTTGCAGAAAAGAACTAGTACACCACACAGCATTTCAAGACAACCCTTTTCTTTTCATTGTGATTCTTTTGACTCAATTTCAAAACAGATAGCTCTCAAAGTAAAGAGACTGCATTTGATCAGGATTCATTCAGTGGGGGCAAGTATATGCAAGAGAGAGGACCAAGTTCCAGTGACTCCAATAATGAGTCCAATAGCCACAATGAAGCCATCCAAGACCACACCAACCCAACCCAACTCTCTTTTGAATACAATCAAGTGGAATAAAGCAGGCAACACAAACCCCAGAACAACACACACACTGCTTCCCACCAGAGATAGGAAATCAGCAAAATTAGGCACATACAAAGCCACCAAGCTCACCACCAAAACCAGTCCCCATCTCAGCCACAAGCAATAGGTGGAATCACAGAACCTTCTCTCCATCACTTCATAAACCGGGTTCATCATCAGTGGTAAGGTAAAGAACAGGTTCACACACAGACCAAGCTGCACCAGTGTGCTCACAAGCCCCTGACCAAAATTGGTGGTGATTATGTCCCTGGTTTCATCACCAAAAGCAAAGTAACCCAACACACCAAATGACCCGTACAACAGAGCAATGAATGCCATGCATAGTCCCAACACTTTCCCAAATTTGGCTTTGTCTTTGGTTTCAGATTCCAATGGTAATATCATTCCAATACCTTCAAAAGCGTAGACTGCCACTCCTAGACCATAGAAGAAAACTGAAAGCCCCCCAAATGCTTGCAAAGCTGGTTTTTGGTTTAGAAAGATGACCACATCCTCCACCATCACTACCCCCATGGCGCCTAGATCAACCACATCGGCAAAAATGCTGAGAGGGGCCAAATGGGTAAGGGTTGGAATCGAATTCAGACCCAATTGGAATGGGAAACAAGCCCAGAGAAAGAGGGATTTTGGGGACACACCCAGACCTAAAAATTGGTAATTGAAGAGGAAAGCTAGGGTATTGGAGATGAAGATGAGGTAGCTAACGCAGAACCCAGCTTGAGCTAGGACGAGCATGATGTCGACGGATAATCTACCGGGTGGACCGCAGACGGCGTAGCCTAGATCGCCGAAAGATGCGATTTTGGAGTAGCCCAGAAGGGAATCGAGGCGGCGGCGCGTGGCGATGAGGAGCATCATGCAGTGGTAGGTAAGGAAGGCGACGGAGAAGAGGACGAGAGCGCCGAAGACCCATCCTGTTTTTCTGAAGGCGTAAGGTAAGCCGAGGACGCCGGAGCCGACTATGGCGATGAAGACGTTGGCGAAGGTCTTGAATTGGGAGGAGAGACGACGAGGCTTGCCCAGAAGTGGGGTGTCTTCTCTGGGTAGAGATGAAGTGGAAGAGCTTGCTCCCTTATCAAATACCACCATGATTATTATTATTGCTTTCTAAGGTTTGAATGAAAACAAGTTTTGAGCTTTTCGATTCAGAAGAAGAAGATTGTAGATAACATTAGCAAAGGAATAGGTAGAAGAAAATAAAAATGGTGTCTTTTTGGTCTAAAAATAACAAGTCAAATCCAAATTGGCATCTTGGGCAATGGACAGGGACAGGGACAGGGGGAGGGCCCCGTGTTGGAATAGCTAATCTCATCTCACCATATTTAAGAAAGCTGTACCTATTATGTAATGACCGACCAGGTCTAGTTTGTTTATTTAATGGTACGAATACGTTTATTTAAAAAAAAAAAAAAAAAAAGAAAGCTGTACCTAAAAAACCAATCAAATCTTCTCATTGTTTACTTAAAAAACCAATAAAATCTTCTCCTTTTTTTTACTTTAAAAACCACTTGCATTGCAATGCATGCAAACCCATCTCACCTAATAAAGTCCAAAAACATTGAAACTACACATGCACAACAGTTTCCTTTTTCTTTTTTTTTTTCGTTTTGAGATTATATGTATTATTTTGCAAAGCAAAGGTTGGAAATTTGAGCAATTGGGTTGAAGTCAATATCAGTGTCGGTGAAGGTGAAGGTGAAGGTATCGCATTCATTTGTTTTCCAAACATCGTCGACTCCTCGCATTGAAATTTAGAGAAAAGAACAGGCCCCAATTTGAAGATAGGACATGATCCCAAAGAAATATCTGGAAGAACTATATATATATATAAGCAACTTATCTACTTGCAATGGAAAACATGTGATGGGTGTTTTATGTTGAGACTTGAGATACACACAAGACAAAAGCACCAAATGCAAAACAAACTCTCTTTTTATCACTTTTCAAAAGAGAAATCTTGGAAGGAAGGGAAGCATTGTGACTTGTGAGAACTTCCAACATATATATAAGAAGACAACACAAGGTTTCTTCTTGTGACTTGTTTGCCCTTATCTTGTTATTTTCAGCAAAGCACCAAAACCACAAAGAGGGGAAGGAAAAAAACAAAGTTGAGCAAATATTTTACTCTTAGAACAAAATTTAGATTGCCTTTTGCTTTAGATGTATGATTACAAACAATTATTATTAGCAATGTCTACTAGTCCACAGGAGTGATCACATATATATATGATCACTCAATAAATAGAAAACAACAACAACAACAACAGGAGCAAATGAAAAGAAAAGAAAAAAGAAGAATAGAAATTGTCCTAGCAGATCAAAGCCTCATCATGTACACCAAAACCAAATGTTTTGTAAAGATATAGTTTCATTTTTCATACAGAATTGTTCAAGCAACCCTTGAGAAGATCCAAGCCTTCAGCTGATATACTCCTCCTCCTGTGAGACCTTGGAATTTCAATCTTAGGGGGTGGATCAGGGCAGAAGCACACCACAACCACTGTAAGATTGTCACAACTGTTGCGCTGCAGCGCCTCCTTGACAAGCGCTCTAGAACACTTCTCGGGGTCATTATGTTGCATCAACTCCTTCCTCACCATTGTCACAGCACACTGGCTACTCATCACATCCCACAAACCATCACACCCCATTATCAAGTACTCATCTTCTTCTGACAGCAACAACTCTTCCAATTCGGGCTCTGAGCTCAAAGGGCACAATGACCCTTTAGAGCCTTTGATATGCCAATCCCCAAGGGCGCGCGCCACTGAGAGCTGGCCATTCAGGTATCCGTCGTAGATGATTCCTCCAAGCTTTTCGATTCTGAGTCTTTCTGATGTGCGGTTGGGTTTGTGGTCTTTAGAAAGTTCTATTGCTCTTCCTCTTTTGCCCAACACAGCTCTACAGTCCCCTGCATTTGCTATCAGCATGGTCCTGCATTTTACACATATATATGTAAGCAAGCAATGTATACATATATACATTTAAGATTATTATTATTATATGAATGAAGTTGATCAGTAACTGATCACCTGCCCAAAATAAGGGCTGTTAAGGCAGTGGTACCAGAGGAAGTATCAAGAGAGCTGGAATCTGCAAGTGCATGGTCCACTTTCACAAAAGCATTCTTCACTGACTTTTTGAGTCCATTTGGGAATTGGGAATCCTCTGCTATGAAGTTAAGGATGTTCTTTCTGGTGAATGAGGCTGCATCTATACCCCCATGCCCATCAAATACCTGTTTGTTTTGTATCAACAACATATATTATTACATCTTATCTCAATGAGAAATAGTCCTTCCATATATGTAGAGATTGAGAGAGAGAGAGAGAGTGAGTGACCCCATAAAATGCGGCTGGAGAAGGGAAGGAATGTGGTGGAGGAAGATGTTGAGAGAGGTTGTCTACACAGATATACTCATCTTCCATGTACTGTTTTGGTCCTTTCTCAGAACAGCTACCAGAACGGAATATAGGCAGAAACTTTGATTTCTCCTCAGATGGTGATTTGAATCCAAAGCTAGCCACATCATATTCCTACATTACCAAAAAATGAATGACATCAATAACATCATAAACAAAAAGAAAGAAGCTCAACAAGGGGATAATATATATAATGTATATATGGTAATGTTAGGTACAGAATCAGGCAAAAATGCAGAGCTGGTGCAATGGCGCATAAGGGAGAGGTTTCTTGGGGGTTTGCCACTACTACTGTTATTGATTTGGCTGCTGTGATTACTCGTCTCTAAAGAATCACCACCATTAGCATTATTAGCATTAGGATCCTCCTCGTGAGTAGTGGTTGTAGTAATCTCCATCATCATATCAGTCCTCCATACACACACAACTTGTCATATTATAATTATATATATATTAAGAAAGAAAGAAAGAATAAGATGACCCCTTTACTCTGCTGGTTTTATTAACCAAAAAGGTTCTTCATTTTTGTTTTTTTTTTTTCATGAATTGAAAGATTGAAGATTGAAGAGGATGAAGAAGAAAAGAAAAGAGAGAGAGACCAAGCGAGTAGGAGAAGGGAAAAGGAAAGGGAGGAGCGTTTGGAGTGGAAAGAGAATAGGTTGTAAGAGTGATGGGGTAATGACACGTGTACCATCTAATTCAGAGTAGTTGACCTTTCAATTAGTTAATTCTTTAATTCATATTATGATTGGATTTGGATTCCTTTGATTAATCTCTACTTCTTTCCCATGTGATATTACTTTTTAATTTTTCATTTAATGAAGACATTAGAGTACATAATGTACCACCCCTATATGTAAATGTACATGCGTATTACTTGCTAAGCGAAATGATGATGGAGATAACGTTGTTATGCATAATTTGCATGATCATCAATTTTATATATACGTATAGAATATTTCAATATCTATTAGTACATATCTTATATGTTTACTGTAATGATCTGGCTATAATAAATCTGTCCTGTTAATTGGTGAAAAAGAAAAGCAAGGCCATCCCTCATACAACTAGAACACATTTCATCTGTAATAAATAAATCCTTCTATTGAATATAAAGAGTTAGTTAATTAAGATTGATTACATTACTTGAGATAAGAGGTCATGTGTATGTACAAAATTTTACAAGTTTGCTCAATGATTTCATCACACTTTTTTTTATAGTAACATATATTTCCCACCACAATTTCTGCCATTGTTCACTTTCCAAGTTTTCAAGGGGTCAATGGAATGGAATTACTCAACTTTTGTCTCGAAATATTGCTGAAAACATTTCTCTTCTTTACAGTTCCTGCTTATAACTTTGTATACTTCGGTCAAAAGTCTTGGAAACCGACTTCCAAAGTAGTCGTTGTAACCATCGGGTACTGATCCCAAAAGTTCCTGAAGAAAAAGAAAATGGATTACATAACTGAAGTTGCTTAAATATGATATTGAAAAGAGCAAAAAACATTATAAACCTGAATTTCTTTTGGAAGCTCCCTATAATGATTCAACTTGTTTCGCATCACTCTCAGCAAGTCTCGAATACTGTCAAACTTATAACGCCTGTATTGGCCAATATTCATCATAAATTCTTTGTCCATCTTTACATTCCATTTCCCACCCAATGCTATGGGTGCAATACTTTCTAGTTCTTTCAAAAGAGCAGACTCAGGCTTTCTATCTTCTAGTTCAACCCTATCACTAGTGTCACGAAGAAACGAAAGCCTCTTTTCGGAATTCCAGAATAAAGGATGGTGTAACACCTCCGATGCCTTTGGCCTAGCAAGTATAAGAAGATTTTTCATCAAAGAGAGAAAATAATCATAACAAATTAAGTATGTTCAATGTGAAAATTTCATTTTGCTACTAAGTTCATGTATAAGATACAAATCCTAACTAAGTTGTTCCAAAAGTGATACAAACTTCTACTCCAGACAGCATTTTAGTAATGGAACTATTAAGCAATGCACTGTTCTACACCTCTCTTAATTTGAAGGGAAGTATATTATTACCTCAATTCAGGGTTTGCGCTCAATAGACGAGAAATAAGGTCAAAAGCTTCCGGCATAGACTCAACCAAGATAAGGTCCATCTTATTTTCCACAATATTCATATCACGCTTCAGACTTTCTCCAAATGGATGCTTACCGCCAGTAATGCAGAAAAACAGAACACAACCTAAACTGAACAAATCCACTGCTCGTGTTTGTCGCTGCTCCTGAAGAAGCTGCTCGGGTGCTTGCCAGCCAGAACTGCCACAACCTACAATTAAGTCCGAACAAACATATGAGACCAAAGAGAGTTATACTACAATTTGATGCACATTCTAACTAGTTTTTCTCAATGTATAAACCTATATACTTGGATAAGCGATCCTAACTTTGGTACTGTTTTAAGAGTTAAAAGAATATTGGAGGTACTTGCCAGTAGCGTGAGGAGCCAAGGAAGACATATTCCCATCAAGGCGTTTGCTTATCCCCATATCAGAAAGCTTTGCACATAAAGATATTTCGTTAACTATCAAAACATTTTGAGGCTTTAGATCCCGGTGAATTATCCCCAGTTGATGCAAATGCACGAGTCCAGAAACCATATCCCTGCAATAATAAAAGCTTATCAGATAAAAGAAAATCTAACTACAAAGGTAACAGATAATAGCTACACAACTAAAACTAAATCATTACTTCAAAATTGTATCCAAACTAGTTTCAGAGGCAGTTTTACCATCCCTAAGGCTTTGTCAATGATAAATCAATTATATTTCTATAATATGCTACTGAACCATTCCATGAACATTGCTATATATGTGGCAATAGTTGCCATCCAGCAATAATGTCTATGCAAAAACATTAATAAAAAAAACCACAAAAATTGACACTTGAGACTCAATTCTCTTCAAATTTAAAGAGCAATAAACTGTCCTGAACAAACCTCATCAACTTCAGTGATAAAGGCGATGGATAGCCATTTGGTTTCCGTAAAATAACATCCGGCATGATATTCTTCACTGACTCCAAGTGGACATTATAATCAGTTATAGATCCCATAGCATGGTCGCTGGTGGATGCTGAATTCTGAGAAGAATTTAAGTATATCTGAACCAAATCATCCAAGGAACAAGTACAGCGCTCCAGAGAAAGATAAACAAAATCTTGATCACATTCTACCCCATACCATCTCACAATATTTGGATGTCTGTCAGATGCTATAAGATTTTGAATTTCTTTAACAGCTGCATCATGATGAGCTCGGACAAGGCGTTTCACAGCAACGGAGCGACCTTCATACATTCCCTCAAGCACAACAGTTCCATTGCTACCCTTAGCAATTTCTTTATTTGAAACAATAAGTTTACCAATCCTTCGCCCATCAGCACCGCAGTCGAAAAGTTTATTTAGGTCTAAGCCTGATACGTCCTCACTATCATCTCCATTTTCAGACAATTCTTTCTTGCCCTTTTCCGATTTCCTAGATTTCTTTCTCTTGGAAGGTGAAGCTCTAGAATTTGAATTTCTAGTCTGCTCATTAAACAACCAAACCTTTCCTATAATCATTGGAGCGTGGTGGTAGATAACTATGCCCACTACTATACCAATAAACAAAGCAAGAGACAACGCAGTAGACCAATCAAATAAGTTACTCTTACTTAATATACTATCATGCTCATCTTCTAGACTTGAATAATCACCATCATCATTGGTTTGTTCACGAAGCATTGGTCTTGAAGCATGTTCTGGGAGCACTGCCTTTCCTGGTAGCATTTCAAT
The DNA here is from genome assembly GCF_029168945.1 of Cannabis sativa. Taxonomy (NCBI): domain Eukaryota; kingdom Viridiplantae; phylum Streptophyta; class Magnoliopsida; order Rosales; family Cannabaceae; genus Cannabis; species Cannabis sativa. Next base: position 22,855,072 of record NC_083610.1, read on the forward strand.
GCTGGGAAATTCAAACAACACATGATTTTTGTAGCGGAAAACAGGTACTTTAGTTTGACATCGTAGTGGCAAGGCAATATCACTGATGATTTCATGACTGTTCTTAACTTTCAAAGTGAGAAGAGATTCACCAACCGGTTGATCAACATCCGGACAAAGTAAAGCAGCTCCAATCTCTGCAACAGTCATATTCCAGGATTCTTTGTGGGAGCTTGGAACAAATGACTTGAGTGTATAGTCTGTCCTCATGATTTGCAGACGCATAAGCTTCACAGGATGATGTTGAGCTGCTGGGCTCAATGAGGATGATGATGATGATGATGATGGATAAGTGTGAATGAGTTTTCCAGTTCTAAGATCAACCTCAAACACAGTAGTCTTCTTGGACCCAACTGTAACTGCTCCATCCTCTAATGTGTAAGGAGTCCCTTTTATGAAATCTTCTATACTTATCGATAAATTCTACAAGTTTTTTTAGTTTTAAGGAATTAAATTAAAGAAAAAAAAATATAAAGTTTGAATTTTGAAAGAAGAGGGAAGACATAATATACATACATGTATTCCAAGTGTTTGATGGTGTGCATACAAGTTCCAATCATCCCCACATTCAATATGGAAGTTATTTTGATTACGAACCGTGGTGGTAGCATGTTGGGAAGGAGGAGCCTGGTAAGAAGTATAAATTGGTGGTCCTGAAGAGAAAGACCAGATTACTCTGTTACTGTTCTTCCACACCAAGTGAATTTTCCCATCAAGAGCAGCCTTTAAAGCCGTCCCATGCTCATGCTCATCCTCAAGCTCGTGTTCACTGTTTCAATTTCAAATTCATAATTAACATTAAAGAAAGAGAGAAAGTCTAGAGGGTTTGTATGTGAAAACAACAAAGAAAAGGAATACCGACGGCGATTGAAGGGACATGAGTGATCTGGTGGCGGGAGACTTGAAATCATGGTGATGCTGCCATACAGAGACTATTTGGCCGCCGTTGAAGCTGGTTGCGAAGCCGGAGAAGAGGAGGAAAATGAGGAGTAAGAGCCAAGGAAAAGAAGAAGAAGAAGAAGAAGAAAGGGTTGGCAATGGCTTCTTCGTCATGATGGGTTGAGGTGGTTGGGAATTGGGTAATGGAAGATTTATACATAAATTATGATGAGGGTTGAATTGAAGCTGAAAGCTAACTCACCATTATCATCTTCCTCCAATCCACACTTGGGATCACCTTCCCCTTCACCTCTTCTCTTCTCTACATTTCTTCTTTTCCGCGTTTCTTCTTCTTCTTCTTCTTCTCTGTCAATGTCAATAGTCAAAGGTCAACTAAAATTACAATGGGCTCTTAGTGAGACATGAAGCCCATCCTACCCCCTTAAAATGGGCCAAGCCCACTACCCTTCACCTCTTATCTCATCTCATCAAATTTACAAAAATACATTCAATTAAAACAAAATTGATATATAACTAAATTAAAGAATTAGAACTTCTCGTTCCTAAATTTATAGTTACGGGAGGTTATCATTTTTCTCTGGTTAGACCCATCAGGCTTCCTTAGGCATTAGTGCGGCTTGGTCGAGATTGTATTTTGCTATTTCAATTCGATTTTTACTGATTCGATTAATCTTGTCTCTGTGACATGATTTTAATTGTTTTAGTCTTGTTGTCTTTGTAACATGTTTTTGTTTTGTTTCGTTATTGATTCTTCTTTGTTCTTCGATGACTCGCCATTAAATCGCTGTTAGTGGTCAGACAGCTGATTATTTAACTCGTTTTTCTAATTCTAATCCTAATTGTATTCCATCAAGAGAGATGTCTCAATTGAATTGCAAGCTATTATTTTAACTGATTGCTTACATAATTCATGAAAAAAACAACAACAATTGATATTTACTACCTCATAACAATTATTTTTATAGTCCTAATGTAAGATCAGTCAAAAATACATTTTAATTATCATGTTCTTTAAAGTTATTTCGTATTTCAAGCACTGATCAAGTCAAAATCTCATTTCAATCGACTTGTAAGAGTTATTTAGGAATGTTTGATCAAATTAGCATTTTAATATTGTTGTTCAAAGTATATTAGTTCAAGATTTTAGGGGTCTATGCTATGAAATGCCAAACTCAATAAATATTATTCCAATCACAGCAATATCACCACATGACATTAATCTTAATGGACAAAAAAACAAACAAACAAAGCAAATTAATTGTTTATTATGTAGTCAATCAACTTATTTACATGGAATATGTGGGGTGTGTCTTGATGATATAAACAAAGAAGCAATGAATTCCATTTAAAAAAACCAGGAACAATTCCATTTTCAATCATTTGTGTTAAAACTTTTGAAGCCATGTCAACATCTCCCTCTCTGCAAATGGCAACCATCACAGCATTGTAACTGCCTGCGTCGAGCCTGCATCCTCGTCCAACCATGTCTTCCATCAGCCTCACTGCACTATCACTTTTGCCTTGCCTGCAAAACCCGAGCACAAGCGCATTCAATGTTGAAGAAGTGGGAGAGGAGCAGCAGCCGCGGCTAATCATCTCGTTCATCAACTCAAATGCTTCCCGAACACACCCTTCTTCGCAAAAGCCATGAATCAACTGGCTGTAAACAACAGCACTTGGAGCTCCACCTTCTTCAACCATCTCATCATAAATGATCTTTGCATCCTCTACTTTCTTCTCCTTGCACAAGTCTAAAATCCTCAAACTCTTCTCAACAACTCTAGGAAATAATTTCCCCATGTTGGTCAGGAACTCAAGTGCTTCATCTGTTTGATTCTGTAAATACAGACCATATACAATACTGTTATAAGGACTGATTCGACCACACTCTCTGCTCTCCTCCATTAGTTGCAGGATCCGAAATCCATCTTCTGTCCTCCCTACCGAGCACAAACCTCTTATCAATGTATCATAAGTAACAAAATTCCTATTGACCCCATCTGTCACCATTTCATTAAACAAGTCCAGAGCTGAATCCAACATCTTATACTCACACAAACCAGATATTAACAAATTGTATGTCTCCACATTGGGAAGGCAGCCTTTAGTCTCCATCTCCTTAAAAACTCTATGCCCAACTCTCACTTTTCCAAAGGCAACAAAACCTTTAATTAAGGTGTTATAAGCAACAACATCAACTGTGCCTCCCTTACTCCCCCATGTCTCTAAAATCTCAACAGCCTCGGATACACGGCCCGAGCTGCAGAGAAGTTCCATCACCTTGGTTACAGGAACAATGTCCGGTACAAGTCCTGAAGAGTAGCACTTGTGCAGTAGCACCATAGCTTGTATCAAATTTTCTTCAGCACAATAAGCACAAATGAGGACATTAAAGGTGACATCACTAGGCTTTTCTATCTCATTCATCAAACTCCTTGCCCTGCCCACTTTCCCATTCTTGCATAGAGCATGAAGCAATGTGTTGTAGATGATGGCATTGGGAGTGACTCCCTTGGTGGATTTGATCAGTTGCAGAAGCTTAAAAGCATCAGCAATTCGATTAGTGGAGCAGAGTCCTTTCATCAAAATCCCAAAGGTGTAATCATCCCCAACAACTCCAGTAGCCATCATCTTCTTCCTGTAAAACTCTCTAGCTATGTCTATGTTGTCCTTGACTAGAACATTGAGAATGGAGTTGTAAATCTTGAGAGAAGGCTTTCCATGAAACCTGGAAACAAAGTTAAGGACTTTGATGATAATTTGTGGGGTTGTTCGAGCTCTAGCAAGTCCTCGAATGAGAGTGAGGAAGATATCTTCATCAGGGGGTGAGCCAATGGATGTGGGCATTTCGTCGAGCAGGTGGTGGACAGTGTCGAAACGGCGAAAAGTACAGAGCTTGTGAATCAAAGCTCGGTAAGTGGATTGAGAATGGGTGAAGTTGGGGAGTTTGGATGCCCATCGGAAGGTTTGGAGAGCTTGGGAAGGAGATGGTTGGTCTAGGATGAGGTGAGCAATGTGGTGGTGGGTTGGGGGTGGAATGGAAGATGAAGAGAAAGATTGAAGACAAAGATTGAGACTTTTGAGGGAAAGATTTGGTGGGTTGGGGTTAGATTTGGATAGTATGTTCTGTATGGGCATCGAATGCTTAGTTCTTCAAACACAATATCTCAACAACTGAACTCTGCTCTTCTCTTCTCTTCTCTTTGTCATTTGTTTTTAAAGAATGAAACTACAAATTACTAATAAGGAACCAATTATAATGTGCCACATGCTTTGCAACCATGTATGACTACCCTAATGAATTAACCATTGACGTTTTCTGTCCTAATTTGTGGACAAATTTACGGTCCTAATAAAGGACACTCAATATTGTATTTTCCTTTGAAACAGTAGAAATAGCAATGTAGTAATGATGTGAAGTTTATTCAAATTCTGTAAATGTAATGATGTGAGCCTTATTTAGTGCTTAACTTTCCTTGTTTATTATAATGTGCAGGAATAATGATGGAACACGATTCTCACATCACACATTGATGGAAATAGGAGGGTGTCTTTGTCTGGTTTCTTAATGATATTTATGATAATATTAGCTATCATTATGCTTGTATTTATCACAAATGGAAATTGGTCAACAATAATAACAACTCAAGTACTAGTTGTAATTGCTGTTCTCAGTGGTACCACCTAATTATGAGATTGATTATTACCATTTGGTCCCACTTACATACTACAAGACAAGTGATGAGGTTCTATTATTGGTAAACAACTACACATTTGTTTTGTATGATTTGAAGATTTGACAATTTTGGGTGTTGCAGAAAAATTCAAGAGATGCTTGTGTGTCAGCAGCAGCCTTTTGTACGACCCAATTAGTTTTAGTCCAAGACTAGTTAAATATTAGTATTTGTTCTGCTTGGAATTTAGTATTAGCTAGTAATAAATTTATATATGTTCTTAACTACAACAACTTATATATAATAACACATAACATATATGTATAATGTGTGATTTAGTGATGTGACAAAATGGAAATGTAAATGGTGGACCAAATGGTGAGAGCAGGAGCTGCCAGCAAATAGGTCCAGAGGAAGAGGAGTGAGCATTCTTCTTGGGCAACATTGAAGAGTTGTGTCATGGTACTAATATTCATGGCTGGAGGAAGTGTGAACTGCAGCATTAACAGGTACAGAAACAAAGGGTCTGAGGGCAACAATCCAAGTTGGTTTGCTCCTTTAACTATCAAAATCCCAATCCCAGGAAGTAGTATGTACCGGCTGCAAATCACTCCTATCAATACCTTTGCTTTTATACTTGTTTTGTTACCATGAATGAGGTTCCCTCCTAGTAAAAGGGTGATGCATGGTTGTGTTCCATCCCTGCACATCCCACACATGTACACATTCACATCCAAACTAAGTCAAGTCTTAAGTCATAAACATAAACCAGATTATCAGATTACCCCAGCAATTGAGCCGAGCCTTGGATCACACGCAGCGGTGCATTTGGGCCAATTATCAGATTTTTGAGCCACTTGGTTGCCCCAAACAATAGTCCCACAAACTGAGGCAGAGGCAGAGACACCCCACCATTACTCAACATACATTATCAATTTCAACAACATTACATATATGTATGGCAATGAAGAAATGACTGACCACTGCAATGGTTGGGGGTGCCAATAACTCCTCTCTTATCATGTGAAGAATTTGACCAACTCTACTCCCTGATGATAATGATGATATGTGCTCTAGTTCCTGTAGTGACTTAAACAATTACAAATAAGGAAAAGAGGAAACCAAGAAAGGGGTGACATGACTTACAGTAGTTGTTGTAGTAGTGTTGATTTCTGATACTATAAAATCAAGATGATGATGATGATCATCATCATTATTATCCTTGTTGGTATTGGTAAGAAGGTGAGTTTGGTGATCTCCATCTAGATCTGCATTGGGTGTCTTTGTGATCTCCTCCTGTTGGGGCTGAGCTTGAGATTGGGATGCTTCTAGTGCTTTAAATTTTATAGATGATGTTCTAATAAGGTGATAAGTGTAAGTCCAGATGTAAAACCCACCTAGCTGCAGAGAACTTATAAATCATTATGAATTCAGATAGTAACTAGTAACTAGTAACTAGTAACTAGTAATTACATACTGCCATAGAGAAGGATGCATAGGAGAGAGCAGCAGAACGGCATTTGTTGGTGTCACCAAATGGGGTTCCAGTTTCGTTGCAGATAGCAGGCACAATTATGATCACCAGGTTACCCAAGTTACCTATTCATTCATTCATTCATTCATTCATTTGGATATTATAGATATTATAGATATAAGAGAGTTTGATTTAGGTACCTGCAGAGCAAGTGGCTATGATGAGACCTTCAAGATGAGGTTTAGGCCTTGTAATCTTCACCACTATCCATCCAAGTATCCCTCCTATTACAAAGGTAAGCAAGATATTGAGTGGCATAAACCACCTGCACCACACCACACCACTCTTACTTTTAGTCTCTTACTATATATGAACAAACATATTTAATAACAAAAAACATATGTTATTATGTATGTCTACCATGAAATAAGATCTTCAAGAGTAATGGTCTGAACTAGACTGGCGAAAATGTAACAAGGAGAGAAAACCACGAACACAAGCTGCATATCCATTCACATGATACATATCAAATTAATATATGATAAGTAACATAGATTGATTGATTGATTGATTGATTATTATTACATAAAATAAAACACAGAGATATGGGCTTTAATACCTTGTTCAAGGAAGATAACATATGAAGAGGAAGAAGATTAGAATAGTGAGAAGCCAAGAAAGCTCCAATCAAACTCACTATCAGAACTTCTAAGATGGGCATAGAGGCCACTTCTAACATATTCCAGAACCCCATTTCGTCCAACTTAACCACTTAACTCTCTCTCTCTCTCTCTCTCTCTCTCTCTCTCTCTCTCTCTCTCTCTTATACTCAATTTCTTCAGTAATAATTAAATAAAGATAGACCCTTTGTCAAAAATAAAATGAAAAATAAAGATCCAAGATATGTGGCGATGCATACTTATAGGAAGTAACCATGCAAGTAGTACTCTACTAATTTGTCATTATTTCATGAATCACATCTACACTTATGTCACCTGTTTTTTATATTCTTTTCCTTTTTTAACTTCTTTCTTTGGATGTCTGCTGATAATTATTTTTTTGGTACAATTATTATAAATACATATGAATTTGTTCATGGAATCATGTTAAAATCCTCCTTTTTCTTTTTTTGAATAAGCTAAAATCCATCTTTTTAGAACATGGAAGTTAGTATTTTTTATTTGGAAACTCCTGACCAGACTAAATAAATATAATACAATATAAATTGGAAATCAATAACTTTCTAATGTTGATAAACTAAAATATTCCAAGAGTGATATATATATTTTAATCTCTTAATCATGATGATTGTGGGGTCATACACCATGTGAGGTGAGTCCCACCTATTACCTAAACACTCTATCTAGTATTTGGTGTTATCTTTAATTACACCATTTAAAAAAAATGAAAGGTACAATTAGACTGTCAAAATAAGAGATTAACAGTTACAGTATGTAGCTTTTTGTTTCACATTAGGCTTGATTGATTATTGATCATTAATTAGATCCCATTCTTATCCGTTTGGTTATATTGGTTTCCTGCAAAAAGAAGTATGCATCGTCTTTATCACTTACGTTTGGAAAAGAAATTCTAAATATTGTACGCCGTCTGTGGGAATCGAACCCACGACCACGTGGTTAAAAGCCACGCGCTCTACCGGCTGAGCTAAGACGGCTTGTGCCAATTAATTGGAACAGTCTTATTAATATACATTTATTTTTTTGAATAAGATAACCACTTAAGGGTGTTCCTCCAATATTTTTAGGCCTATCCGATCTAATTATATATTGAATATTAGATTTTACCATCCGATCCAATTAATTTCAGTCATTCAATCGATCCAATATCTATTGGATATTGGATTGGATCGGTTCTATCCGTTAGATGTATTTCACATATATTTATTGATTTAATTTAAATTCATTCAATATTTTAAATATAGTATTTTTTGGATCAGATCGGATCCATATAATATTTTATTTTAAATTAGTATATATTGGATTGAATTTGATCCATCTAATCTAAGAAAAAGAGAAATTTTAATATTAATTTTTATATATACATATATTTTACGTATAACAATATAAAATCTAATTACTCATCCAAACTAAATAAAAATATTAATTAGTTCGATTAGATGTTGAATGTATTAGATTTATAGTCCGTTGTAATTAAATCAGTCGGTTGTCATTGAATTTGATGATTTATGCAGACCCCTAAATACCATTTATTAGTTTGTAGAAATGTCCAAGAAATTAACACAAACCCAAAATGGCTTCTACAAAATGTTCACTGCTTTCTTTAAGTTATTGAACTCGAGGTTCTTTTAAAAAAAGAAAAAATTCTATAACATAACCAAATAAAACAATGGTATTGGATTGAGGATTTTATTTGCTTTAATACGTTCAAATAATGTATTAATATTTCTTTTTCATTCTTTTCTAAAGAAATAAAGTATCAATAATCATTATTGGGAATCATCTAGTTTGGTTTTGACGAATATTATGAAGAAAAAGGTGATATATTCAAATGCAGTAACTATAACTAACTAGTAAGAAGCACAGTAGTAGATTGAAGATGAAAATAAAATCCAATTGAAATTGCTTCTTTTGAATACAAGAAATAATAGTAACAATAATGGAGAAGTTACATTAATTATGAGTGTAAAGTGACTTAAGAAGACTAAAATTTGCTTCTAGGCATAGGTAGTACTAGTCAGTCAGTCTTGTCCTGCTGTGATCCAATCTCTTGCAAGTAATGCTCCGCTTCCAATGCTGCCATGCACCCTGCATTTCGAATCCCAATCCCAAACAAAATTCTCTCATCAATCATCAACAATCATGTATATGTATATGCACTTTCCCTCTCAAACTCCATAAACAAATTCAATAAACAACTTGTTTGCTTTGTTTCTGTTTCTGTTGTTCTTCTCTTAACATAAAACAAGAGAATAAATATGCATTCTTTCTTGGCTATGCTTCCTAGATTCAGAGAGTACAATAATGCATAGACAATAGTTCGGGACTAAGATCCTAAATAGCCTTCTTTGTTTTGTTTGCTAAAACACAATGTACTATCTCATCCATAACAAGTTCAATTTAATTCAATACACAACTTCATTAACAACTTTCTAACTATTAACATAAAACAAAAATGAAGAAGAAGAAGAAAGAAGTTACCAGTCCCGGCAGCTGTAACAGCCTGCCTATACTTCTTGTCCTGAACATCACCAGCTGCAAAAACTCCACGCACACTGGTCACAGTGCTACCTGGCTTGGTGGCAACGTACCCATCTGAGTCCAGCTCAAGCTGACCATCCAAAAACTTGGTGGCAGGCTCATGCCCAATTGCAAAGAACAGTCCAGACACCTTCAAATCACTCACTTCACCACTCACTGAGTTCTTGATCTTCAACCCACCCAGATTATTCTTCTTATCTCCCTCTCCGTACGCCTCCACCACCGCAGAATTCCACACCACTTTGATCTTAGGGTTACTCAGAGCTCGATTCTGCATAATCTTCGAAGCCCTGAAGCTGTCCCTCCTGTGGATTATGTACACCTCCGATCCATACTTGGTCAAGAAGTTAGCTTCCTCCATCGCCGAGTCTCCTCCACCAATCACCGCAAGTGGCTTGTTACGGAAGATTGGGGCAGCACCGTCGCAAACGGCGCAGGCCGAAATCCCACGGTTCCAGAATCCGTCTTTTCCCTCACCCGATCCGGCGAACTCGAGTCTTTTGGCAACAGCGCCGGTTGCGACGATGACGGAGTCGGCAATAACGGTCTTGGAATCGGAGAATATCTTAAAGGGAGTTGCGGAGAAGTCAACGCGAGAGACGGTTTCGGTGAAGATTTGAGTGCCGAATCGGAGAGATTGGCTACGGAATCGGTCTGTGAGTTCGATTCCAAGGATGCCATCTGGAAAGCCGGGAAAATTCTCGACGTCGGAGGTGGTGGTGAGCTGGCCACCGGGGGCGATGTCGTTAGCCATCCAACCCTCGAAGAGAATAGGGTTGAGCTCGGCACGAGCAGCGTAGATTGCGGCAGTGTGGGCTGCGGGGCCACTTCCGATGATGCAAAGCTTGGTGGTGAGAGTGTTGGGAGCATCCATGGCGATGGCGGAGGAGGAAGAAGAAGAAGTAGCAGCAATGGCGGCGGTGGTGGAGGTTGAAGCAACAAAGGAACGAGCTTTTTTGAGAAGAGAAAAGAGAGTTTTTTGGTTTGGGCGGAAACTCATTTCTATTGGTATACACCTCTCTTCATATTCCCCTATTACACAAATTAATAATTATTTCTTTTTTATTTAACAAAAGATATCGCAGAAAAACAGATTTAAAATTGATTTTTTTTGTTTGAAAATTCTATAACGCACATGGAGTCTTTACTACTATATTTTTTTTATTTATTTTGGCATTCCAAAAATTCAAAATAATTTTTTAGTTTAAATTTTTTTTATAATTATTTACGTTATAGTTATTATAAATATTCTATAAAATTTTAAAAAATTTAACACGTTAAAAATAAGATTCAAACAATTTATATGTTTTCTAAGATTTTTCAAATTTTTTAAAATTTTGCTAAATATATTAAATAACTATTAGGTAAATGATTATGAAAAAATTAGTTGGAATGCTATGGATTGACTCATTTTAGGGGTATTGTAGAAGCACACCCCATATAAAAATAGAATGTGTTGTATTTTGTTATAATTAAAAAAAAAAAGGCGCGAAAGATGAAAATGGAAACAAATTTTGGTATGAAATGAAAAGCAAGACATAATTACTTACTGTTTTTGTTGTTGTTGTTTTTGGAGGAAGATGTTGAGGTTGTTTTGGTTAGCTTTGGGCCTCGGTGATTAAGGCCCATACAACAAGAGGAGCATTCCATTATTCTTGGTTTTGTGGTTGTGGTTTAGAAGAAAGACAATGAATGAATTGTATTATGAAATTATGAATTTAGGATCCAAACAAAGAGGAGGACGAGGAAGATTGAGTTGAACAAGTTAATGTTATTCCATAAATGATAGAAAGAAATGTAAGAAGTTGTAACAAAGTATCTCTATTCTCTACTCTCATTCTCATTCTCATCATTGCTTCTTTCCTTCAACACCTCACAAAACACATTCTCCACCCCATTCAATCAACCCCACTTTGGCTACTCCTTTGCCTTCTTTACAAATCCCACTTTACATTTTTCTTAAGTTTTTTCACTCCATCATTCCACTAACTTAAAATCATTTGTAATGTATGCACTTAATTGTTTTGGTTGCCCAAGCTTTAAATTTTTGTTTTTGGATTCTCAAAATGTTGGAAAATTGTTGTGCAGAATAACTAAAACAAAATACAATTCATGCCAAATAATATAAAGGACAAAATAAGATTATTCAATGAAAGACTTAAAAATTGTGATATATTTGATATAAAGAAAATTTTTATGATATATTTATATTAATTTTTAACATTGTACTCCAACGCACAATTGCAGAACTTTAATGCAAAATTTAATATTTTTTAGGTGATAACTTTATCATAAATTTTAGGAAATATATTCATTTAGTATCATGTAATTATACGAAAAATATATTTAGTATCTTGTATTTTCAATAATACTTATTTGGGACCTTATATTTTAAAATTGTACATATTTGGTACCCTAAAATAAATTAACATAATTTTATTGATTTGACCAAACAGTTCTCAATTATATGTAATTAAATAATTAAATTTGAATTCAGAATTTATAAAATTGAAGGTAGTTTGATTGTATTGATAAAATTTTATCACAAAATTTTGAGTTTAGGATACCAAATATGTATGATTTTAAAACACAGGGTACCAAATAAGTATTATTAAAAATACAGGATACCAAACTTGTATTTAGATGAAAACATAAGGTACCAAATGTGTATACACTCTAAATTTTGTTATGTAAGACAATAACGAAAATAATATAAATGATTCATGGTTAATGCTATAGCTAGATAAACTGATAAAATACTAAAAGTGGTATAAAAATAAATAATAAAGTTGTGCATTTATGATAATGCAAACTTTACAATAGTAAATATTGCGCTAAATTTAGCACAAAATTTACTATGTGCTAAATTTACATTACTATTTTACACGTCATTGAAGCATAAATTTTGCTAAATGAGTTATATTATAGGTTTACACCACTTATCCATTAGAGATGTTCTAAGGTTACAACTTAATAGCTTTACATCACTTATTTGCATCTCTAACACTTGTGTCTGACTTCAACTTGAATATTTTATTTTCTGCGCCATTAAAAATCCAATCTCTTCCCTTGCGCTCCCAAACACCATTGTACATCAAATAGTCAAACAGAGTTGACCCTATCAATTTAAAAAAAAATAAAATAAATACCACAAAAAATATCTACAAAATGTATAAATCAAACACACGTCATCGAACGCATATCGAGTACCATCGAACATGCATCATGAAGCACTCAAACAAACCGCACAACTTACCTTGGATCGAATATGCATCGTGTAACAATTGAACATGCAATATAAGTAATCTATATTGAGCTCAAGATATCATCCCTAACCTTTGAAAATACTAATAATCAAGTAAGCATTGAACACATATTAAATGCGTCAAATTTTACACAAAAAATGAGAGAAACCTAGGGTGCGTTTGGAAAGCCACAATGTAATTGGATTTGTGTGTAATTGGAGGTAATTACATAATTTGACATGTTTGTCTGACCATGTAATTACACTGTAACTGTGTAATTGGAAGTAATTGAGGGGTTCCAATTACACTCTCCAATTCTCATGGCCCCCCATGAGAATTGAATGTAATTACACTGTGTAATTACTAAAAACTTTCCATATTAAACATTAGCTATTAAAGAAAAATTATTTTCCTATGTAATTACTAACTATTTTGCCAAACAAGATATTAGGAATTCATATGTAATTACCACCTTATATCCAAACACACCTTGCATTTTAAAATATAGTGTAATTACTAAACTGTGTAATTACTACCCTAGTAATTACCCTACCTAGTAATTACACAATTACTTCCAAACACACCCCTAGAAAATACATATCTAATTTCCTAGCCAACAAATCGACAAAATACACAACTAAATGTATATAAAAGGAACAAAACAACAATATACTTGAATAAAATTAACATTAACAACAAATATAACATAAAATTGTTGGGTTTTATGCTCTAAATAAAACTCTATTTCAATGTAATCCATTTTATTCAACATCAATAAAGAAACAGAAGTATTTTTCATTCATTTGTATATGTTTTGGTTCACCTTATCAATTGTTTGTCTATTTGATTTATAAATTCATTTGAAACCCTTTTTCACATACTTGATCCTGTTTATTGTGTTGTCAACACTTTGGAAAGTAAACATGACTATATGAATAAAGATTTCTAGATTTATCAGACACAGGGTTTTACTGATATGATAATCTACAAAAGAGTTTACTTGCATTTGGAGAAATGCTATGTTCTTTCCAGAGCATTGGTTAAAGTAAAGCTCAGGTTGGATGCATGGAGTATGCATCGGAAGGGACCGATATTGTACTTTGACTTAGATTTATTAAACTTACTGTAATATCTATTCAAGTCAATATCGCCTAGTTGATCCTAGATCAAATGATCTTAATCTTGTTATGATTAGGCTCAATCTCAAGAGGTTATTCGTGTTCTTTGATTTGTTAGTTAAGCCTACTTTTGGGTCAGGGTGATACGTACATTTTGGGAACACGGTAATGCAATTGAGTGGGAGCGCTAACATAAACATGGAATCTATAGCTTCTATCTGGCGAATAGTAAGTAAAGGATGATCTCCTTTGAGCTTGACCAAACGAAAATAAATGGTGGAGTACTCATTTCACATAAGCTGAAATATTATTTATACGGGGTTAAGTGTTTTAAGGATAAAATACATTGTAGGATGTAACGGTAATCTAATCCATTTACATTGTAGATCATTCATATAGAGGATCATTGATCAAATTAGGATTATAATAATGGATAACTAATGATGTGTCTATATGGTGGAACATATAGAGCATTCTATATACTGAGAGTGCAATTCTAAGTTCTACACGTGGATTCAACGAAGAATTAATAAGTTAGTGAATTTAGGTTATAAATTATTGATCTGCTTATTGGAAGCTCGGTTATATAGACTCGTGGTCCCCCCACTAGTTGAGATAATATTGCTTGTAAGACTCATATAATTGGTTTTGATTAATCAATTATAATTCTCAAATTAGACTATGTCTATTTGTGAATTTTTCACTAAGTAAGGGCGAAATTGTAAAGAAAGAGTTTTAGGGGTATATTTGTTAATTATGATACTTTGTATGGTTCAATTAATAAATATGATAAATGACAATATTATTTAATAATTATTTATAGTTATTAAATAGTTAGAATTGGCATTTAAATGGTTGAATTAGAAAATTGGCGTTTTTGAGAAAATGAAATGCAGAAATGATAAAACTGCAAAATTGCAAAAAGTGAGGCCCAAATCCACATTGCCTGGGCCGGCCACTTTTATAGGGTTTATCATCTAATATTTTCATTATTTTAATGCCAAATAATTCAAACCTAACCCTAGTGGAATGCTATAAATAGATAGTGAGTGCTTCAGGAAATTTACACTTAACTTTCACACTTTCCTTCAGAGAAAAACCTGAGCCTTCTCTTTCTAAACCCTAGCCGCCACTCCTTGCTCTTCTTCTTCCTTGAAATTTCGAACCACTTAGTGATTAGAGTAGTGCCTACACACAGCAAGTGATACCTCAATCATAGTGAGGAAGATCGTGAAGAAAGACATTCAACAAGAAGGAGTTTCAGCACTAAAGAAGGAGTGAAAGAGATCCAGGTTCAGATCTTGATAATACTCTGCGACATAAAGGATACAAAGGTTAGAGATCTGAACGGAAGGAGTCATATTATTCCGCTGCACCCAATGTAAGGTTTCTAATACTTTATATGTGTTTATTTCATAATCGTTTTAGAAGTTCATATTTAGGGTGTTAATCAACATACTTGTGAGTAGATCTAAGATCCTGATAAAATAATTTCCAACAAAAATCACATACTCATTTCTAAAACCTTAAAAATTTTGACATTTGCCTCCTGTCTCTACAACAAAGTTATGATAAGACTCTTGCTTCATAAAAAATTGTTCACCTTTCACTAAAAATGACCCCAAAAATTGCTCAAATGGAAAAGTGTTTGGGTATGGTGAAGAGAGAATTTGGTAGTGTTTATCGAGATTTTTGAATATCAATAAAAATGAGAGCTAAGAAATTAAAAATATTAGTAAAGGATGGAGATGGAGATTTTTACGTGGTTCAGGTATTAATTAACCTTGATTTATGAATCACTTGTATTTGGTCGAATAACCTTGATGTATTATAATGGGGTTTCCAAGCTTAAGAACCCTAACTTTTTGCTATATTATTTTTTCACTCTTCAGATTCTAACCCTTTACATGAAGGTATAAAGAGATATTTATAGGCTAGGAGTCAAGTCCAGTGACCCGCTAGGATTTTTGTATAAATTAGGCCCACTATTGAAATAAATACATGACTTAGAGCCCACCAGTAGAATTCTAGCTCGTGGGGCGAAGGTATTCGTATGCCTGGAGACCACGCAGTCTGCGATAGATGTCCAATGGGCGTCACACATGTGTTATGTGGAGATGTGATGTTGGACAAAGGAAGGTTTTCCTTTTGGTGTTGCGTGCACTATCATGCTCTGACACAAGGGACAAGCCCTGATTCAAAGGGAAACCATGTCACTGTTGGGTTTTATGCCCTAAATAAAACTCATTTCAATATAATCATATTTACTAATTAATAAAGATCAGAAATAACATTTTATGTTGCATGGTTCACATGATTTATCTCATGATTATGTTTAATGTATAAATTCTATTAAGTCCAGAACATATGTATTTGTTTATGATTATAGTGTTGTCAGCACAGTGGAATATAATCATGTTTATATGTTCGAAAGTTTAATTCCTTGATTTGTCAGTTCACTGGATTTAGACTGGCATGATAATCACCGATAGGTATTCTTACACCTTGGATAAGTGTTATGTCCTCTCCAGGGTATTGGCTAAAGTTTACCAGTATCGAATGTATGGAGTATACATTGGAAGGGACCGATATTGAACTTTGATTAGATATGTTAAATTTATCGTAATATCTATTCAATTCAATATCACCTAGTTGATCCTAGATCAAATGATCTTAATCCTGATATGTTTAGGTTCAATCTCAAGAGTATTATACATGTTCTTTGATTTGTTAGTTAAGCCTATTTTCGGGTCAAGGTGATACGTACATTTTGGGAACATGGTAGTGCAATTGAGTGGGAGCGCTAATCATAGATATGGAATCTATAGCTTCTATAGGTATTTAGAAGTGAAACGATGATTTCCTTCGAGCTTGCTAAATAGAGATAAATGATAGAACGTTCATTTTAGTGATTATATTATTTCACTAAAATATCATTTATAGGTGGCAGGTATTTTAAGGATAAAATACATTGAAAGGGTGTAACGGTAATTTTATCCCTATGCAATGTTGATCATCTATAGAGGATTATTGATTATTAGGTGTAAAGACCGCTTAGTTTAATTTAGAAATTAGCAGTTAATCATGTTTAATTATGAAATTATTTATAGCTATTTAAATAATTATTTATACTGTTATTATTGAATTCTGAAATGCATTTTATGTCATTTAGTAGTTTTCATAAGTTTGCATTTCCGGTGCCCGGTAACATGGAACTCGGTGTTTGGCTCAGTAAAATCACAACTTAGTATGTTAGTAGTGTGGGACGGATTTTTTTTAGACATTGGGAATGTCGGGAATGGTCGGGAATTTAGAATTTCCCAAAAATACCCCTTTAATGTTATTTATGTGATTTTAGTGTGAAGGGGCAAAATGGTCATTTTGCCCCATTTATGTTTTGTCCTTTAGTGGACTTTATTTGGTAAAAATATGTGAGTAATGGCTTTTTCTTTGGCTGATATTAAGAGTTAAATTAAACATTTCATTTTCCTCATTATTCAAAATTTCAAACTTAGAAAAAAATAGAAAATTTCAAGCTCTCTCTCTCTCTCTTTTCGGCCAAGCTTAGGAGCTGCTAGGGCTGGGTTTTCTTGTTTGATTCAAGTGGTTTTCAGCAAAATCAAAGTAATTCTAGTGGAGGTAAGCCTTGCTCTAGCTCCTTTTCTTGTTTCTTGGAAATTTTGGAAGAATTTTATGATGATGCATGCTTGATTTTGATATGTTCTTGCTGCTGTGATTTGTTGTTATTTTCAGAGGATTAGTCTTGTTATTTTAAGTAGGTTAGAGCTAGTTAATGCATGGTATTTTGCTTTGATTCAAGATTTGAAGTTTTTAGCTCAAAAATATGATTTTTCAAAGAAATATCTTGAATCTATTGTTTACTTGCTGTTGATGTTTGCTGCTATTCTCAGAGGTTATTTTATGCATGATTAAGTAGATTTGGGCTGAATTGAATGCATGTTAGTGGGGTTTGATCAAGTTTGAGTTTAGAACTCAAAGCTTGATGCTTTAATGGTGGTTTTGGTTTGGTTGCATGAAGCTTGGTTTTTATGCTTTAGAATTGTTCTTTAGGGTCTAAATAGCAAGTCTGGAAGTTTTGGTATTGTTTGGATTGGATTTGTGCAATATGTGAATTTTTGAAAAGTTCCTGCGAGGCAGATCAGTTGTGCAACGGAATTCGGATGAGGGTTCGAGAATTCTCGAACCTAGATTCGGTTGCGGAAACCCAGGTCTCTTAGGTTGGGGAATTTTCAAGAACCCTAGTTTTCCTTGTTTTTATGTTTTTTGGGGTATTGCCATGCTTTTTATCGATAGAGAAACTTTTAGTTCCTAGTTTAAGTCCCCGGGAAGTGATTTAGCGTATCACTTATAGTGTTGTGATTTTTATGGTTTAGGAGCCTGTAATCCGCCGCGCAGATAGTTCCAGTCAGGTTGGCACACACTTTGAATTCGGAATTGAGGTAAGATTAGTATAACAGTATGCATATATAGATTACATGTTTAGCGTGCATGTAGGAAGCCTGTTAGATTGCATTAGATATGTATGTTGGCTTCGAACCATCCGACTGTGTTATTTTACAAGTTTAATTAAAAAGCAAAAATTTTAATTAATCACGTTTTCTATAAACCTCGTTGATTAGCAACGAGCTGCACAGTATGTTTAAAAATCACGTAATACGCCTATGCTAGTTAGGGTGTTACATTAGGATTATAACAATGGATAATTAATAGCGTATTTATATTGTGGAACATATAGAGCGTTCTATATGACTGAGAGTGCAATTCCAAGTTCTATGCGTGGATGCAACAATGAATTAATAAGTTAGTGAATTTACTTGGTAAGTTCTAGATCTACTTATTGGAAGCTCAGTTATATAGGCCCATGGTCCCCATACTAGTTGAGACCATACTGCTTGTAAGACTCAGTTAATTAATTTTAGTTAATCAATTATAATTCTAAAATTAGACTATGTCTAGTTTATGAATTTTCACTAAGCAAGGGCAAAATTATGAAGAAAAGAGATTCTAGGTCTTATTTATTAATTGGAAGACTTTATTAAGTCTAATTAATAAATATATTAAATGATAATATTATTTAATTATTAATTTTTAGTTATTAAATAATTGAAATTGACATTTAAGTGATTAAATTAGAAAATTGACATTTTTGAGAAAATAGGATGGAAAAATGACAATGGCAAAATTGTAAAGTGGGCCCATTATCCAATCTAGGGTCGGGCACACTAATGCAATTTACCATTTATTTTTCTATTATTTTAATGCTAATTAAATCTAACCTAAACCTAGGTGGTTACCTATAAATAGATAGTGATGACTCACACTCACACTGAATAGTTTAGATGAAATTCACTTTCAGAAAATTGAGCCTCCTATTCTATATCATAGCCGAAACTACCATTCCATCTCTTTTCTTCTTAAATTTTATTCAGCCTTGAGTGATAGAGTGAGTGCCCACACACATCAAGTGGTATCTCAATCATAGTGTGGAAGATTGTGAAGAATCCAATCAACAAGAAAAAGAATCAGACACAAGGAAGGAGAGAAAGAGATCTAGGTTCAGATCTTGATAATGCTCTGCTACAGAAAGGAATCAAGGGCTAGAGATGAACGGAAGGAGTCATTATATTTCGCTGCACCCAATGTAAGGTTTCTTAAACTCTTATGTATTTATTTCATTGTTTTAGAAATTCATATTAGGATGTTAATAAAACATACTTGGTAGTAAATCTATATCCTGGTAAAATATTTCCAACAGTCACCCTATACCAGGCTTCCGAGGTGCCTCTTAGAGCACCTTCTCCGGATATGTCCCTATGTTCATCTGGAAGGTTTCTTTTATTCCATCTCGTGAATGCAGGAGACATTGGATCCAAGTAAGCCTCTATCTGGAGGCGAGTCTTTTGGGCTAGAGGTAGGCTTGGGCCACCTCTCCGTCTAGGCTAGATCTATCCTTGTAGAAAGGTGTTGGGCCGAGCCGTCATGAGCCAATCCTACTTTGGAAACGCTACGTGTCTCGTCTCTAGAAACATAGATAACATGTAGGATTTAGGAAGAAAGAAAAAGAATAGAAAGTGGGATTATAGCATCTCTAATGGAGTAGTAAATAAGTGGTGTATTGTTATTTTTTAGCACTTCTCAATAAAAAGCTTCTCCAATAGTGTGCTATAAGTTATGCCAAGTTTAACACATGTTAAAAATTGGGCCAAATTTGGCACACAATAAATGCTACTTTTTTAATTACATTTTTACCATTAATCATTAATGAAATACTTTAATACATATATTTTATTTACAATATTGTTATTAGTAATTTTTTTTAAATATTTAATTTATTATTTGTCATTAATGATACTTTACTTTTTAGACCAATAGACCTCTTAAAATGTTATTGTGCATTGGAGTAACATAGCAAATATTGTGCTAAATATAAAGTTTGTTTATTTTTTGTGCCAAATTTAGCACAATATTTACATCTTGCATTGGAGATGGTCTTATGAGAGTATTTTGAGGTTTAGGTGAACATGTGGTAATTTTTTAGAGGGTGACAAAATGTTAAATATTTTTTAATTTTAGTATTAATTTATACATTAATAATCAAATTAACATGTCTTTAATTTATTTATATGTACATGATTCTCACATGATATTTTAAATTTGAGTGGAAAAAGACAGACATTGAGTGTTGATGAGGTCATGCATACATGAAATTTTGTTAATATAGATGTGGCTAGCTAATATTGATTATTCAATTCAAACAACACCCATTTTTCTTTTTCTTTTTAAAATTTTTCGGCTAAAGAAGAGAAGAGATGTGTAATTAGTCAAAGTATTAAAAGCGTGTTAGGTTGTTAATAATAATATTAATAATAATAATGATTGATTGTTCAACTCTCATCCCAATAACTTGAAAACATTTTACACCTACTACCTTCCCTTTCCTTTCCCTAAAGTCTAAAGTCTAAACCCATATTATTTATTTTAATAACAAAAAAAATGTAATTATATATGATAATTGTGATAATTAATTATTTAATTAATGTTCATGTTCATCCACCGCAAAAAACAAGCCCCCACCCCCCATAATTAAATATATATAATATATAAGAAAGGTGGCCATTTCATTTCATTTAATATATGATAAAGAAAATTCATTGTCATTCTCAAAAAATTGCATTTTAATTGAAAAGAAGACAATATGTACAAACATTAGATTTAAATAGAACAACAAAAACAAGTGATGATGATGATGGTGGTGGTGGTGATTTAATATTAAAAATTTGATTGATTATACACAAATTAAACTTAGTAATAAAAGATTGTAAAATATTAATAATTAATTAAGGATGAGAATGAGGATGATGATCAAGAGAAATAGAAGTACGTTTAATGAAGTCTAAGCAATCTGCAATGGCTTCGGCATAGAATGAGTTAGAGCGTTGAATGATATGTCTGCTCTTGTAGTTGTTGTAGTAACCGTTGCTGTTGTAACTGTTGTTGTTGTTGTTGTTGTTGTAACTGTTGTTGTAACTTTTGTTGTTGTTGTTGTTGTGGAGTTTGATCTTCATCATCATCACCTCCTCCTCCTCCTCCTCATAATTATGACTCTTCTTAGTCTTTTTGTTGTTGTTAATTAGGAAAAGAGAAAGAGAGTACTTTCTCAATAGCCCGAAGAAGGTTGTGAATCTGGCACGTAATCTTGACACTGTTAGTCTCTTCATGTGTAGCCTCAACCCTCTTCTTCTACTACTACTACTACTACTGCAACTGCAACTGTTATTCCCCACTACCTTGCTATAGTACCTCATGATCTTCTCCAATAATGAATAATGAATAATGAAGGAATGATACAACAATAAAGAGAGAGAGAGAGAGGAGTGAAGACCTATATATTTTGGGATGATGCTATGCTATGCTATTATTTAATAAAGAAGTATAAGAGAGAAAGAGAGGTTTTGGTGGTGGTATGGTGGGGCCTCCACTCTCTCAAAAAACACCAAAAAATAAAAAAAGAAGAGGCTGTTTTCAAATTAGGTGACTTTCCTAAGGAAGCAGCCTATTTTGTTAGACCAATTTCATATTACTATTATAATAAGATATTTGCTGTGTGGTGTGAGACAACACAACACATACACACTAAAATCATATGGATTTTGTGTGATTGCATGTCTTTCTTTCCCTTTAATTGCCAATATGTTAATTCTCTTGTAACCAACACAACACAACACTACACAGCACAGGAGAGAACAGATCAGATAGATAGATAGATATTCTGTTGGTCCAACAAAGATTGACTTTCTTCTTTTTGGTAAGAGTGGCTAACCTTTCTTCCACCTTCCAAACAACATCACAGGGAAGGAAGGACACACCTCACCTCACACACTCACTCTCTCAACTTCTTGCCCTGTTTTTTGGATACTAAACATACATATATTATAATTTATAAGAACAAAAATATAAGTATGGGATTAACCACAACCTCAACCACCACCACCTACACTACTCTACACTACACAACGCAGCACAACTTCACTAGAAAGAAAGAATTCTATTTAGATAAAAACTAAACAAGGGAATAAGGGATCTCCCATCCCAATATAACTTATCAAAAATCAAGTCCTATTGACCAATATCTATTCCATTTCGTAAAAACAATTAACTAAATATAACTTTAAAAACGACACATGAGGTGTGGCTAGTCTTATGAGATGAGATGACCAAGATAAACGTGTCATTAGTCAAAGCCCTCCAAGTGGCATCCCTTTTTAATTTAATTAAACTAAACTTTTGGGAGTTGACCTCCCTGCCTGCCATTCATTCCCCTTTGCTAAAAAATTGTCCAAATCAAATGGTTCCAAAAGAAAGAAATACAAAGTATTCATTCTTCCACGGAATAAAATGTACAAATTATTCAAAACATAAATAACGTTTAAATGTGAACAAATTACACAAATGAAGTTGAACTACAAAGCACAGTTAGGCCTAAACTAAACTATAACTGGGTCGAGGTCTGAGGTCTGAGGTTACCAACGCAACATCATGCTAAAACTCCTCCTGTTTCTACTTTAGACTTTACTATTATTGGGGTTGGAGAGACCGGAACAAAAAAATAAAGAAAGGTGGTTTGTAAGGAACAATCAATCCTTATACGTTGCTACTCCGACAACTCAAATGGAACACGAATAAATAGTTGCCCGTGCAGAGTCACCACTGCCGATGTTTGATGTGGGTCGATTCTTGATGGCAGGCTCACGACCTGATAACACAAAAACAAACCCATGTTTCTCTTATGAAAAATCATACTTATTTGAAATAAAATACATCAGAAGCAAAAGAGGAGACAAATATTATACCTTCTTGAAAGGTGTCACACCCCACGGATTGTCAGCATGTTCGGGTTCACCACTTATAACCAGCCGTCCCGCAGGATCAGATTGGACTCGCACCTGAGGTTGAGTATCGTACAAATAAGATAAGAAAATGGATGGTTGACCAAATATGTGACGTGCACAAGCAAGAAGAGGTTATCATTTCTCCACAAAGTCAAACTTTGAAGAAGCAAAATACAATTACAAGCCTATTAATTTTTTATAAATCATGTGGAGACACACACACTAACAGGCATCTACATTTCTAATCCTCTCAAAAGAGTCCAGCCATTTAAAGCACAGAAAATCTCAATATAATCACCCAATGCAAAAGTCAAGGCAAAAGGAAGGGGAAGTTTGCTAAAGGCAACTTGCCGACATAGCGGTTGACAGAATACAACAACAAATTTATTAAAGATTTCAATGTCAAAGAATATCTATAAGGAGAAGAACTAGAAATTTATTAAAATGTAAAACTTACCTCCTCGCGTAGAAGTCCTGGAACTAATGCATATACCTCAAAGCAATCTTTCTGTTATACATCACAAATCCCATTCTAATTAGCTCTTAGTTTTCGGAAACATAATAATTTCATCCAAACAACAGGTATTTGGAACTTACAGTTCTTTGCACATTGATCTTCACCCATTCAGCTGGAGGTCCAGCATCAACCACTGCAATGTCCAACCTAACCATACAGAATCATAAAAACAATAAATTCAATGCAACCTTTGCCATAACCCCGCCCACACAACAAATTCTTGATGTACTCAGTAAAATGTAACATGAATCTTAACTGAGACTTTGATGCTTTAGTGCGTGCTGCTTTTACCACGTGATCTGTGTAAGGAGGCTTCTTACGTTTAAGTAAACCTGGTGCCAATGTACAAAAGATTTTAATTATTGAAAATTTATCAGTAGTCATAATGCAAACACTGTTTTAGGCAGTCAGTTCTGTTGAGCGGTCATATACCTATATTTTTCAGTTGTTTTTCACGCTTCTGCATGGATATAGAACTTTTGTCCTGAATAAAGTTGCAAATGTGTAATTATGTTATTGAAAAGTTGTTAAGGGAAAAATAAAGTAAAAAACAATCAGCACAAGAACCCATATATCCACCACCGTACTTTAATAATGGGGTCACTGACTTCACCATTACCAAGAAGACGCTGTGAGTGCCAACCCTGCATAGCACGTGCAGCAGCATCCCTTCGTGCTCTACCTGAACCTGAAGCCTAATAGCAAGGGAGTAAGACACACACACACATATAGCGAGAGAGAGAGAGAGAGAGTTCAAAGAAACTAAAGTATTAGAAGTTAGCAACAGATTTAGACCCGTAAATCTCTAGTGGGTAAACTTCACTAGGAATCTTAGTACTAGATAATCAAAAGTCAAAATCAGAACTTACCTGAGTATCAACAATGACAGGCTCTGCATGGGAAGAAACAGGTATATTAAGCTCACCTCCACTTGTTTTATGCCTTTCATAATCCAAGAGTGCCTGAAAAATCACAAAATAGCAACATTTCGAACTAATAAATGTAAACCCAAATAGGTACTAAACTATTTTTCAGAAGATCAAAGACTAGAGAGGGTTCAAAACATAGAGTTATAATAAATAGAACACATAGGATTTTTTTACCAAACTATGACTATTGTAGAGTTTTAATCCCCTTGTAAAATAAATTATCTAAACTATAGTTTGAATTACAAATATGCCCCACCCCGTCAGTTGCATTTCATTCATTTTCTCTAACCATTTTCTAATGTGGCCACTGGCCATATGTATACTTACAATACAAGCGTCTATTTAACTAATTTTAACAAACTGAAATCAAGTACAATAGTGTTAAGCATGCACACATTAGCTCTAAGAAAAAATACAGATTCTCAGAGTTTGTCATTAGACTAATATGTCTGCATAGATTTTTCACCGCGACTCTTGAGCTGCACCAGATTAGTACTAGGTCAGTGCACATTTGCAATTATTTCTATTGTTCAGGGGATTTTTTTCACAAAAAAATAAAAATAAAAAGTTCAGAGGACAAAACTATACAAGATTCATAGTTCAGGATAAAAATAAATAAAAGTCAGAAACAAGGGTCCAAGGTTCCAATACATATATGTCAAGCACCAAAAAATGGTAGTATGACATTTTTCAGGAATTCAGGCTTCAGATTTATGCCATATGTTCCTATACAATAGCAATTATAAGTCAATTATTCAAATTAGAAACAACTCAAATTTGTTTCTCTTCATCAGTTCATGTCCGTATGTAATAAAGAAAGAACCCCGGATGATGAACCAGTGATAAAGTAGAATGTTTGCCATTGATTTTCTTTTCTTGCCCATCTGTTAAATTAGCCTAGCTGGAGTATGAACCCAAACTTCTTAAACACAACAGACACACCCAACCACATGTAATAAAAAATATATTCCAGTTAAAGTATAGTAATATTATATTTATTTTTCCTTCTACACTTTTCAATAAGATCACGAACTGTGGACTTAAGACATTTTTCAAGACAATGCGAAAGATGTTAAATTTGTAGTTAACACAATGTCTCGACACACTGTTAGGATGTAGTAGACTAAATGCAAGCACTTCCGAAATTCCAATAAGTTCAACCATTCTGAACTCACCTTCTCATAAAAACCACGAAATGTCCAAGAAACTGTTGTGCATGTCCTGCAGAAGGATTGAAAGAGAGATTATCTAATTAAAAAGAGCCAGTAATAAGAATTTAATTATACATTAAGAATAAGAATATGCATTTTTTCTTACTTTGGGGGTTTGAAGGACTCCCCCACTTGCCGCCACAGCTTACATGTAGTCACCTATCAAAAAGTAAGCACAGAGTTTGAATTATATCTATTGATGAACCCCAATTAAACTATTAATTCAAATGTAATTCCCCTATGATCCATAAGTGTCCAGTTCCAAAACTCTCCACCACATATTTACATTACAATACATGTAATTTTGAAATTTTAAGAAGTAAACTAATCAGCAGAGAGAGAATAGTGACATACCTTGTCATAGCCACCTAATTTAGTCACAGCTCTCCAAAGCCTATCCCAAATATAAAACAAATACACAATTAGAAAATAAAAAATTAAAAAAATAGAATTAAGAGATGCAATAAACGAGCACAGACTCACTTGAGGCAATTTAGACCTTCTCCATAGAACTTGGGAGGTTTGAATTCCATGGCCCTCTCTCTAAAGAAATTTTCGAGCTCCTTCATAAAGTTTGACTGGTCCTCTTCTGTCCCTGATTCATTTCCTTCATACATGTGTTGGTCTAAAAGAAAAGCGTGTTTTGAGGTGGGCTCAGCTATAAGAACACCATTTCCATTTCCATTTCCATTTCCAGGTTCAGGTTTCATATCAGAAGAGGATTTAGAAACAGGCTCATCTCCAGGTTGGTGAAGAGGTACTTCAGAAGCTTCAGTTTTGGGTGGAAGTGGAAGTGGAAGAGGGGTGTGAGTAGGAGAAACAGCAGTTTTTTGTTCATCCCGAGGTTGGTTTTGATCTTGGGCTGGAGTTGGAGTTTGAGTTTCAGTTTCCAAAACCAGACTAGATTCTTCTTGTCCATGCCCAACACCGTCATCTTCGTTCTTCTCCTTGGAATTAGTCATATTTTTTTTTTACTATTGAGACAATAAATTAAACAAGGTTGAGACTTTAAAATTTCATCTAAGAAGAAACAAAGCAGTGATTTTGAAATTGTATATTTTTGAATCAGATTAGGTTCATGTGCAGGTGGGAATTTCGTAAAACAAAAAAAGATTGGAACTTGAAAGAGGGAATAACGTAGGTACCTACCTGGTTGAGGTTGATTGTCGGGAGAGAATTAAAGCAGGTCCACCAGAAGCAAGCAAACACAGCCGGTGAATGGTAAAAAAACCCTATTTTTTGTTGTTGTAAATTGAAAAGGAAGAAGAAGAAGAAGAAGAATGTGTGATTGTATTGAAACTGCGTTTGAATTTTGTGGATAGTCTACTCTCATAGATACATTCACATCATCATCATCATCATCATCATCATCGTCATAATAATAATAATCACAAATTCATATTTTTGGATTTACATTATCAAACGGATTGTAATTTCAATACCAGATCACGACGTCGGCAACTCTCGGTCCCGCAACTCTCTCTCTCTCTCTCTCTCTCTCTCTCGTCAAAGTACTAAACAAGTTATTTCTATTCTAACCCTTCAACTTATAAAAGTCTTGCAATTCAGTCCTTCAACTACAAAATGTTACAAGAAAGTCCCTTATTACTAATTTCTACTCTCCACTAGATAAGAGATTGTGGTAACCAATATCATTATAATGTGAGGAGACAAAAAGGTTGGATTGGATCGAATGCCCACGTAAACTTAATGGTGTAATTTACTACTAGATGTCATTATAATGAAATTGATGAAATTATTGAATTCTAATATTTTAGTACATTTTATTGTATTGTGTTATATTATATTATATTATATTATATTATATTAACATTAACTAATACAATATAATATTTGGTATTAATTTGTATTAACAATTTGTCTAGGATTACATTAACTTTACCATAAACTCGACCCCAACTCGTTTGGAGTCTGGGGCCGGGTCGAGATTCAATATCTAGGGCTGGGTTGAGATCCAAGATCTAGGGCCGGGTCAAGGTCAGGGTTTGGGGCCAAGTTCGGGTTCGGGTCCTGGTATGATTCAAGGTTTGGGTCCGAGGTTGGGATCTAGGTCCGAGTCCGAGGGCCGGTTCAGGTCTAGGTTTGGGTTCAGGTCCAAAGTCAGGGTCCTGAGTTGGGTCTATGGTCCAAGTCAGGGTCCATGTCCAGCGTTGGGGCCAGGTTTGGGTCTAGACTCGCATCCGAGTCCAAGGTTCAGGATTGAGGTCGGAGTCCCCATCCCCGAACCCTTTGTAAATTTATAATATAAGCTAATACTGATAATTTATTATGTATTAAATAATACAATTCACATTATATTAAAATTTATGATCACAATAATTAATACAGTATAATGTTTTATGCAAACATAATATTACTTGCCATTTAATATAATATAATTTACCAAACCAGCTCATAGTTGGCAATACAACACAAAAATGGCAAATTTTAGAGTAGTTGGAAGTTGAAAGGCCAACTCATCTTATATGATCTATTATTGCTCTTGATAGATTTATAGGCTTGGTCCCTTCTGTTAACAGTGTCAAGTGTTATTAACAACACCTTACCTAAATAGTTATAAAAAATGCTTTCCATCAATCTATTGTAGATTTATTATTAATAATATGATGGTGTGGAAATGTTATTTGCTTGGTTTGGTGATGATGCTGAGAGTAAGAGTAGTGAGTGAGGAGACCAATATGTACTATCTACAATGGTTAATAACGCATTGATCTCATCATCAACTTTCCTCTCTTTACTTTAATAACAATAATTAATTTATTTATTTGTCCAACTACCAAACCAACTACTAACTACCAACTACCAAATACTAAGTACCTATCTGAGCTTTCTTTTCTTTCCCACATTCCAACCTTACTGTTCCAAGGACAAAAACATCTTTTAATAAGACCAATTGAGAAGATATATACTTCATAAATGAAAAACCACTGTCTAACTTTTATACAAATTCTTCTTGAACAACATGAACAGATGAAACTAATAAATATGTAAACAGGGCATTTTGCACAATCATATTGGAATAAAACCATCAGTAGGCAAATGACTTGTGAGCTTTTTATTCCTTTCTTTGTATTTTCATATGTGTTTGTTAACTAACTTTAACGACCATAACACATACACAAACTTGCTCCGTGAAACTGATGACTTTTAGAACAAATGAAAATTTTAGCAGAGAAGAGCAGCAACAATAAATTAAGATTTGATGATCAAAGGACTTTCAACTCAAGGTCCGGATGCCCAACTCGACTTTTGTGCTTTTCGAAGAGCTGTTCAAGTTGTTTTACAAACTGAGCATGCACTTCAGAGACCTGAAAATTAACAAGGCCAGATGAAAAAAAAAAGGTTTTTGTATTGGACAACTTTAAACATAAAGTAAAACACCAGCTTTCTTTAGCTTTAGCGTTCAGAATATTCGGTGAAAAATAGACTGCTCACAATGCAAACTAACATTCTTTTTGCCAAAGACCCTGCTTTTATGCGGGGTCTCTATACTATAATAGCATTCCATACCTCTTCCATGGTAGGCTGTGGAGTTTTCTTCAGTTCAATTGGTTTGCCCACAACCACATGCATTGGATTTCTGTAAGGTAAAGGAGATCTGCAAAACAATAACCAGAATATGGTTGGTACTCATAAACTAAACTTGCCTTTTGATAAGTTATCTGAATCAAGCACATTCAAACTCATTCTTTGAATACTAAAAGTAAGCTTAGATTATGCATTTCCTTACTGAGTATAGTATCATCCTCCTACTAAATCTATTATGAATATATTTCTGAGGAACATTGTGAAGAAACTACAGACTTTTATATTCAGATAAATACTCCAAGAACCAAAGAGTCCTGTGTATAATTCAATACAAGTTATGCTATTCTTCAAGAAAACAAGAATAGTCATTGGAGAATCAGAATGTCATACATGAAGGTATTGGTATCAGCATGCAATAGAATAGGTCAACTTCCCAAAAGTGATACTTCTATTTATTTAGAATGCATAGACAGATTTAGCTGCCAAATTAGTTCACTAAATACAAGTGAGACTGTAAACATAAAGAAAGGTGTCAAAGTAAGGAGAAAGACCACAAAGTAAAATAACACACATGAATTTTGATGTAACATACCCGAAAATTCCCCAGAAGAAAATAGGGGTGAACTTGATTGCTCTAGAAAACTTGAGAAATAACTTCCCACCAGGCTTCCACCACTTGTAAACATTTGACTGAACAACAATTTTTGAAGATTCATAAGAAAAGGAAAGCTTCACCAAATATATATAATTGGAAGTGAAAAAAATCATCCCTTTCCAGTCCAAGATTAGATATATATGCTTGCTTAGAAGTTGAAGACAATTTAGTACCTGGCCAAAACAGAATACAGGAACCAGGGGTAGCCCCATCTCCATTGCTATGCGAACGAATCCTCTTCTAGACTTCAAGAATGCGATCTGCACTACACATTAAGAGAGTTGAGACTTACTTACTACATTGGCCATGGAGCCAGAACCACCAAACAAAGAGATAAGAAAGAGTTGGCTTTAGATTACCTCAGAACCATGGTCCATATGAAATGTCTCTTGCACTCCACCTGGGACTAAGATGCAACTATAACCAGCAGCTAAGTGAGAGACAAAGTTGTTCCTTGTTGCTGGAGTAAGACCCAACCATGTCCATATATGTCTCAAGAATGGTGTGTAGAACACCTTAAAGCATGAACATGAACATGAATTGTTGAATTCAGATTTAGCAAAACTAATAAGTAAGAGAGAAAGAAAGCGTTGGTTGGTAGTCTTACAGCACTGCTTGCAAGGACTTTAATTTTTGGAAGAGGCATAAAGCCAGTAAGGTCAGCAAGTGCAACCACACCAATGGGCAAAACTGAATGGGGTTCATAACCAAACACTGAAACAAACAAACCAACAAACCAAACTTTATTTACTTTACAGAAAAGAAATGAAAAGAAAAGAAAAGTAATTGGAGAGTTAGTTTAATTACCATAAGCACGGTTGGGATGGAAGGCATGAATATCCTCTACATGAAGAGTTAGGGGAAAATAAGCACAAGCGTACTTACAAATGAATCTGTCAATTTTCAAAGTTTGATTATTTATGGAATGAAGAATAAGAAAAGGGAAAAGAAAGAGTTTTGAGTATTGAGTTGCCTTGAGAGTTTTCGGCCATATTTGCTTTTATCATCGATGGGAATGATGACGAGGAGAAGTAGGAAAGCAAAGACCCTGAAAGCAAAAAAGACAAACACTTTTAGCTTAATCCAACGCCCAATGCCCAATGCCCAATGCCCAATGCCCAATGCATGTACATAAAAGAAGAGAAAGAGAAAGAGAAAGAGAAAGAGTTGAGATTACATAAGAGAATATTGTAGAGGAAGGAAGAGGAAGGAGAAGAGGATGAGAGCCACGTTGAAATGAATGGCACCCAGCCACAGACTCATCGCTACCACTGATTTCACTCCATTTTCAGACGACGACCCCTTAAAGATTTTAACTTGTTCATTCAGATTCTGATTCTGATTCTGATTATCCAGCACCATCTTTCTTCCTCGTGTTGATTGAGTGATGTTATACTATAACTACGACTACGACTATGTCTATGTCTATATATGATTGATTTAATCGAATCGAATCAAATGAAATGAAATGAACGTTGTTATTCAATCGAAGCTCAAATGTGAAAATGGAATTGGAATTGGAGTCTGTACTTGTCTAGAATTAGAATAGAATAGAATAGAAGAGAAAGAGAACGAGAAAGAGAGGTTGCCTCTTTCTTATGTAAGACTAACAAACAACACTTTGTTTTTGTTTTCTCTTTCTTTCTTTCTTTTTTTAGTCCAAAATGTCCTTTTTTTTTTCTTTCCTTTTTGCATTATATATAAATAAATATTTTCCCTTAAACTATCACATTTAATAAATTATAAGGCTCTTAACATTTTGCTTAAATTATCGACGATTTAAAAATTTTTGTCTAATAAAGAAATTCTAACATAAATCAAAATTTAGATATATGATTTAATACATGTCAAAGGTATATAATTTAGTAGATATGAAGCATAATTTAATACATAAATAATTACCAAAATTAGTAAAATTGAATGAAATTGGACAACAATCTTTAAATCTAACAATGTCAATAATTTAGACGAGATTTTTAACAGATTAAAAAATTCAAACAACATAATTTAATACATGTCAAAATTCAAGAAAAAAAATCATAATTAGCCTATATTATATTTATCATTTATTTTTATTTTAACTACTAAATTAAGTATTATCATATCAACCAACCACGATGACTTGAGAATAATGATATGATTATTAAATAAATGATTAAATGGGAGATGTGAAACATGAGGTTAGTTATAGTTAGATAGAAGTAGTAGTGATTATTAAATTAATAAAAATTTGATAAGAAATCATATCATATCATATCATATCATAAAGATTTAAAGAAGAGGTGGAGGTGGTGAGGTGAGCATTGAATTGAGTAATGAAAATGATAAGATTGAGGGAGGTGCTCTATTTATTATTAATAACAAACAATAAATAAAGGGAAAGAAGATGGTGGGTGAACATCATAACTTAACTACTCAGTAGAACTGAGTATTTGAACATCTTTCATTTCATCATCTCCTTCATCTCCTTCTTTTTAAAAGATCATGATCAACATAACATCAAAGTCTAGTAGTAGTAGTAGTAGTAGTAGTAGTATTAGAATCCCTTTGAAAATGGAAACCACTTTCTCAATCCCAAGTGTCTATTGTAATCTTGTATTCTTCTTCTTTTGCTCTTCTTCTTCTTCTTATCTGTCTCATTTATCTCAGTAGTAGTACTGTTGCTGTTATTTCCTTGCTCCATCTCATTCACTTTAATCTCCACTTCCACCCACAACTAAAACAAAATAACAACTTCAACTACTTAATTAAGTATATATAATAATAGCATGCATCAAAATGAATGAGCGTATCTAAACCTTTAATAGTCGTTTCTCAAGCATAAGGAGTCGATCCATTACACTGCCTTTGTGAACAACTTCATCCAGTGCACACCACAGAGAAGTCTTCTTAATATGGTTTTGTGTTTGATCACTAATATTAATGCTGCAGCATCCTCCTCCTCTTATTACTCTACTCTTCTCATCCAGTAATTTCACCTATTAATTATATCATATGTTACACAAAAACAAACAATAAGTAGTAGTTGAAGAAGAAGAAGATATGGTTAATTGATCAAATTCATAGTAGAGTAATAAAGAGGAGTCAGCTTTACCAGACGATCTAACCGATCCAAACGTGGGAGAATAGCAAGTGCTGAACATGAACTCCTACTCCAACTCTCTTCATTTTGCTCCATCAAATTCAATTATCAATTTAGCTATAAGAACAACAACAACTACACTTGCCTATTAATTCTTTCTTCTTCCCAATCCTAATCCCAACATAAAATAATAGAATGGAGTTTGTTATTATTGCTATGATTTTTCTCATAGTGTCATACACATTCATTCATTAAATGACATTAATCTACCTTATCCTCATTCTTTCTTGTCATTATCTCCATACTCTGTGGGAACTCTTAACTCTCCACACGCTCTTCTTTTTATTATTCAAACATATTATTATTGTATCTACTCAATAGCCCAATAGGGGTGGGGTCTCACATTTATGAATTTTATGTAATATAAACGAGTAATTGCACCTACAAATTACATCTAAATATTACACATTAAGAAGAGTAGTCTGTGTTTAAACATATCATTAGTTTTAACATAGTATAAATAAATGTAATTAGTTTTAACATATCATTATGTAGTCTGTGTTTGTTTTAACATAATTGCATACTCATCCAATTTTCATTTCACCAATCATTTATTTATTTGTTGCAAACAAGATAAGCAACAACATTTCACATTTCAGATTGTGGTAAGATAAATCAAGTAAGTAAACACTTGATTGCTTTTTTTGTTTTCAAACAAAATAACATCATGTTAGCCCCATCCCAAGTTGTACAGAATATCTTCAGAACAAACATCATTTGTGTATGCACCAATTCTAGTTGAAAGTTGAAACGGTAGAGTGAAGCTTTATATATACACGCAATTCAAATTCAGCTATACATTACATCCTAAGAATATGCATGAAGGAGAACAATCAAACAAACAAACAATAGTCAACTATTCTATTATGAAATGCTAGCCGAGCTATCCTTCATTGCCATATAATTCACCTATATCTAATAACCCTGCTCTCTTCATCCAAAAACACTGCCATTGCCAAGCAACCGATTGCTTGGCTAAACCTACAATGTTTGTGCCATTACTTTAATACAAACAAAAAAAAAGAGAAAAGATTACATAGAATGCCGGCCATCCGCTTTGTCTTTGGTTGGTCTTTCGTCTTGAATTTCTTCCAACTCTTCATCGTCACCCCTTTTACCTGCTTGTTCTTTCCAATATGCAACCAACTTTTTCAACCGGGCTACCTCTTTTGATGAAACATTTTTGCTTGGGTCGTTTACTATTGACCTCACTCTGGAAGCATACCTGATTTAATGTCCCCAACCATCAAGCAAGCAAATATCAATATCAAAATAGCAAAATGATATTATAGTTATGGAAGAGAAAGCAGAGATAGGGTAAAACATACATGAGCGAATTGTATGTCTCGTCCAAATTTGATTCAGCTGGAGATACATTAACGAACATAAGCGTTTTGGCATTTCCACCGAGTGAGTCACTCATTAGCATTGTTAATTTGTGGTTTCGGTATGGTATGTGCTGACCACCAGTTGATAAAGCACTAATGACATCTCCCAAGGCTGAAAGTGACTTGTTGATGCTTTGAGCTTCTTTAAGTTGACTACCTGATGATCCTGACTTTTTCACCCTTTCTGACCCAGCAAGATCCACAAAGCTCAACTAAACAAGAAAACATTAATTTAAATACTACTGGTACAATTCCATGAGATAACTAAAACGCATGAAAGAACACAGATTCTTCATTCGCTATGATTCGGGAAACACATTCATACCTTTCCTCTTGCCATAGACTGAGTTTGAAGGTTAGTACTTTCAATAACAATTGAAAGTATGAGGTGAGATCTTGAACTTTCCTCGTTCATTTGAGTCCCAGACGTGTGTCTTCGTTCAGAGCCTTCATGAATGATGGTACTTAATTCATCATAGTTAGAAATTGATACAACTGTCACATTTTCAACCGACACCATTCCCTAATATCATCATGAATCAATTAAGCATTGAGTTAAACTGTCACATACTGCATTTGTATTTTGTACAACATAGCAACAGAATATGAAAAAAAGAAAACCTTTGAATCTTTCTTGATTTCCAATTTTGAGCGTTTCACATTTTTAGGCAATAATAGATCTACAAGTGTATCTTGATACAACTCAACCATATAAGCCTGCATAGAAATTAGGAATGATATTAAATTCAACATATTTTAAATTAAAATTTGCTAACAAATTTAGTTTTAAAATAACCTTCAATGAAAAAGAGAATTTGTTGCCATCTCGCTTTAAGATTTTAAACAATTCTGCTATGGCTCGTGGGGTGAGTCCAGAATTTGTCTCAGATCCATATATTGTAAATGTTTTTCCTGACCCAGTTTGACCATATGCAAATATGCACACATTGTATCCATCCACAGCAGATTGCACCAAATACTGTAACAGTAAAACAAAATAAAAACATGTTAAAAATACAAATAAATTAGAAGCGAACTTGAAAGAGTAAGATCTTCTTTTGTAAGCAATTTAATTTTATGAATCAAACTTGCCCTTGTATCTTCAAACACATCTTCTTGTGTAGCATTGCCATCAAAAATACGATCATATGTATGTTGCTTCAGTTTATCATCCTTCCATGGATGTTCAACAGTAAACTCATCTAAGGCCATAATCACGTTTCTTTCTTTTTCAACTATCTCCTTCTCACTAAGAGGTCTTAATCTACAAAAAACTCTAATCTTGCCTTTCATATCTGAAATGTACCACGAGAAGAAGAAGAAAAAATCAATTTTTCAAATGAAAACACAATTTTTTACTTTAAAAAGTAAATATTTGAAGAAAAAACAACCCAACCTTCAATAGTATTAAAATAACGCTTCCTTAAAAGTTGTTCTTCCTTGTATAAAACTTCCATTTCAGCGAGTTGAACCCCTTGCATTCTCAATATTGAAGCAGTTTGCTCATTCTTTCTATCAATGTCCTAAATGTGATTAAGAAGAACAAACCAAATAATATTAGGAAAATACATATGTTTATGCATGCACCAAAACTCATGTAAAGAATACCAACTACTAAAGATTACCGATTCAGTGCAAGTACTCACCTCTTTCATTTCTCTCAATTCCTCGAGCTCTTTTAAATTATTTTGTATTGTAGCCAAATCAGAGTTCCTAGCTGCAAGAGTTGATTTGGAAATAGCTAACTCTTGTGTGACTCCATCAAGCTTTTTTTCAAGGTCAAATACTTGAGATTCTAACAATTTGCGCTGTTGTTCAAATCTTTTCTCAAGCAACTGCATCTGTAATTAACAACTATTATCAACCTTATATGCAAATATACTTACTTAATGCCTATGAGATGGTATGTTGTTGGTTTAACTATGTTTTACTATTATAATATATTTGAACAATATTATTTTATAATATATGTTCAAATATAGTTTCCTAACTAAAATATTATATTTAACAAGCGTATCAAAAGAAGCTCCACTTTAGTGGAAAGTTACCTCTTCAACTTTCTTTTTCTCAAGTGCAAATATCCTTTGCTCCAGCAATTTCTTTTCATCTTTCAACCTCTTTATAGTTTCTTCCGCAACATGCAACTCCTCACTTCGAAGTTTTAACTCATCTTGAATCTTGTATAGTGCCTGCAAAAATATAAAAGTATTAACTAGAGGTACTTTTTCCAACTGAATAATAATAAAAATATATCCACCAAATTTTACCTGGTTATTTGCACCAACTGCATCCTTTTTTGTACTGTTCTCCAACACTGCATCACTCAACTTTGCTAACCTTGCTTCCATGTTTCTTTTCTCTAACACCATAGCCTAATGAGTTCCACAATAATTATCAAAATCTTGTTAGAAGAGTTTGGTAAGCCAAGGTATTATAGGAAGATTTTAGACTTCAATGCTTGCGATTATAAATATCATTTTAGAGTAATATCATGCAATCTTAGTTTTACTAACTTGGAGAGCTATGTCTTTTTCCTCACACATCGATGATAGCCTATTGCGTTCAGATGTAACTTCTCCCAAGGTTTGCTTCTCAGATCTCAAGGACACTTCTAAATCCCCCAACTCTTCTCGTAAT
The DNA here is from genome assembly GCF_029168945.1 of Cannabis sativa. Lineage (NCBI taxonomy): Eukaryota > Viridiplantae > Streptophyta > Magnoliopsida > Rosales > Cannabaceae > Cannabis > Cannabis sativa. The sequence continues at coordinate 22,892,199 of NC_083610.1, forward strand.
TTAGCTGCCTCACTTTCCTTTTCAAGTAATTCTTGTTGCAGCTGTATAAATATGATAATTTATTTAAATTATAATTGGCATTGCAAATCCTTCATATAGATGTTGAAACAGTTAAGATAGCAAACAGAACAAGGTTTACTCAACACAAGAAATTTTTTTTTAATCAACATGAATTAGCTTTAGGGAATGAGAGAAGTTGCCTAGAAACTTTATAAGGTATACATACCATCACACAAGAAATCATGAACTATAATGTCTATGGCGTGTTATCTTAGTAAAACTTAAGATCAAGTAAAAGAAAAAAGCCAATAGAGGGCATTTTCAGTGTATTCTTGACAATGTCACTGATTGTAGCCTAATCCAATAACAATTTAAGTAGCCACCATTTGAGCTTCTTTGAAAGATACCTGATCAACATTCCTTTGGGATTCTTCAACAGATTTTGATAAATCCTGAACCCGTTTCTCGTACACTTCCGCACTAGAACTAGACGGTTTAAAATTGTTAGAAAGATCGCCATTTGTTGAACCACTAGCAGCAGACCTTGCTTTAGAATAGCGACGCAACATGACATCATTTATATGTGTTTGAAGAGCAACACAAATTTCTTCTCCCTACATGGAGCAAGAAAAATGAAAACTGACATAAAATAATGAAAAAAAAAATGCTTAAAAACTACAACCAATAAATAATTGGAGATGTGTTTAGACCTGCTTTGTCTCAAACTGAAATATGTGAAGAACGCCTGCAACTCTCATTTTAAAGAAAACAGCAGTATTGCTACTTCCAAATTGCATTATGTCTCTTAACTCTGCTGAATGTAAATATTCTTTGGGAACTGGACGGAAAAAATGAACCTGTGAAAGGATACAAAATGATGCTATGTATTGTAGTAATCTTATGGTTTCATACAAGTTCAAAATGCAATACTTACACCCCTCTTATTGATGCCCAAAATAATCCGACCCGGCAAAAGTCCGATAGGATCATCAATCTTCCGAACACTGAAGAAAACTGAATTTCCATAGGGAAGTGTTTTCAATATTCGCAAAAATTGTTGTCTTGCATCATCTTTCGTCAAGTGTTCCTATAAAATATGAAATAACATGAATGAGATGCATACTTATACATTCATGACATAAGTTGCAATGTTGACATCAGAATATACTCTAGCTTAGAGATCAGAAGTAAACAAAGATTGACTTATAAGTACAACTAGTTATCCATTCACAAAGAATATTAGAGTTGTCTTACCATTGAACGGTAACGAGAAAGAATATCCAATTCCCACTCTCGTTTTGCTCGTGTTATTGCAATTTGTCTCGGTAGAAATCTTTCTAAAAGCGAATTCCAATCACTGGGAAAGGTAAAAGCAAGTCCTATTTATTTCTTCTCATGGAAGAGTTAATTAAACGAAAAAGAAAAGCAATTACAAATTAAACAAGAGATAAACACAACAAATACTGACGTGCATGACTCAGGAGTGCCAATAAATCCAATTTCAACCAAGATTTGCAATGCAGACAACTGTGCTGCATCGTCTCTTCCTACGGGATAGTTGCCTGATATATAGTCATGTTGCAACTGTAAAAAAGAAAAACAAGTATAAATTTAGAGGTCAAAGCTAATATCTTTATCAACAAATGAAATATTGCATTCACATATTTCACACTTAAAGGTTCTTTATTGCACCTTGAATTTCATTAACAGTGATCCTTTCTTTCATTTGTTTACTATACATAGAGCACACACCTGAGTTTTATGGTTCAAGCAGGAAAATAGTAAGTTTGCTTAAACAACATACTTGTACATATGACAGCTGTATAAACATTGGATCTGCTACAGCTTCATCCGATTCTCTAAACAGTTTTTTCTTAAATGTCAGCTTGCAATGCAGTATTTCTCCTTTACTTCGATCCTTTGCAACTTTGAATTCTGCCAATAGGTCCCCAATATATTTGTTGTCATCTAACCCTATATATTCCTCTGCATGGATGGGATCAAATTCTATATAAGATGAATGATTGTATGAATATGAATTGTTGAAAAGAATCGAGTCAAGTGGATATAGAAATACCATTTCCAGAATCAGGTGATTTCGAGCCCGTTACAACTTTACGACATTCAAATAGACTAAAGCTGGAGAATGCTGACAATTTGATTATCCCGGCAAGTTCCTAATTATATATGAATTTAGTTAGTCATTACTAAGAGCAACTGAGTAAAAAAATTAAAAGAAATGAAGAAAAAAGGAATATTTAATTCATGAAATTTAAATTGCACCATCATCAGGCAGCTTGCGAAAATTCCATACATATAATACTTGATGCAATGCAACTTAAGTTGCAAAGAAAGCTAAACCACCTATACATCCATAGTGTATGCCATAACTACTAGTAATTTGATCACGAATGTTGTTGATGTGGCAAATGAACTATACACCAAAACATGTGACAATTTCGCAATTACAAGGTTCTGAGGAATTTATTGAACTATCTTTTACCTTTTCATGTATTTATCCAATTGACCTAAACATCTAGTGTTCATCCTATTGGTAGGACAAATGTTCTAGCATATGCCTAATACTCTATTTCTATACACTAATCTGATTGTTTTCTGTCTAATTTTTCAAAGCAACATACTAGGTGCAAATGCAAGTAAAAGTATTACCTCAACAGCATCAACTACTGTTGTTGCCATGTCATAAGTGATTTCTTCAAAAGTTTCATCCAAAAAGAACACTATAGTTGTAAGCTTTCGACCAGTTAATAGAGCTTCAATCTCCTCACGTCCTGGTATAGTTTGCCTAGGACCAGCCTTAACAGAACGCTTCAAAGCATTCAAAGTGTTTAAAGCTAGAACTCGAACTTCGGAGTCAGTATTTACACCATGTGCTACATTATGAACATACTCTGATAAATAAGCACCAATGTCCTTGCTAGGGGGCATTGAGGAGGCACACAAATACATCAGCTCCCATGCTTTAATCAAGTATTGCCTGGTAACCAAAATCAATTAGAACAAAAATGAAGAATAAAAATATTAATCTACAGCTACTAAAACCTAAGAAACATATAATTAAGCCAAAATATGCATTTTTAGATATATAGATAGGCATACCTCTCAGGATTGTTCCTAGTTTGTTTTGATAGCTGAACAAATAACTCATCTCGAAGCTCTATTCGCTTCAATGTTTGCTTGTATAGTTTTCCGACAAGCTCTATCCGTTCATCTAGGCTTGTTGGAGTAAGTCGGTCAGATGGATCAGCTCCCATGTACTTCAAGATAATTTGGAACATCTTAGTTGCTTTGCTGATCAGGTCAGTATTTATTTTAAGCATAGACGTTGGTATAGAATCCTGTATAAAAGTAAAAAAAAAAAGTGGGAATTTTTTTACATCTTTATGATGTTTAAAAAACTTAAATAAATGTAAAATATTTGCATCGAACATCTAATCTAATCACCTTTTGGAAACATAACATATCCTCAAATGTAAACTTGTCCCGGGTTTGAGGGCCAACAGATTTTTTGGAGAAGAAGCCACGTTTTCCAGCAGAATGAATTTGTTTCTGCATTAACCTTAAGAAACCTTCTACCTGAAAAAGCACAGGAGGCATTAGACAAAGATTACCCAAATTCCAGTGCTAAAGGAACTACTAATCCTAATGCATTGCATACAGTTGAAAATATCGAAGTAAATTTGGTAAATTTATGTTAGTTGTGACCTGAAATTTATCGATTAAGGGTATGGCACCAGCGAGTTCTGGCGGAATGGCCATTGATAGAGAAGTAGGCGTACTGCAAGTGTCCACAAACAATATTTGAAATTTGTAACAAAAGTCAATGAATGAAAAAGAAGACTACGAAGAAGAAGAAAGACTTACGGAGGTGCCAAATTGGAACCATCACTATCGTATTCATCTCCATTTGAATGAGAATGAGCAGGGGGAGTATCCTCGTTGGCATTGTTAGAGCTAAAGGAGGACCTAGTACTGGTTCTTACACTTTGCGCCATAGATGTTTGGTGTAGATCAATTGTCATTTCAATCAAGGGGTTTGTGTTTGGCTTAGTTCACAAAATTCTTTCCTTTTACAGAAGAAAACACACACCCATCCCTCAATCAATACACATATAAAAAGGATAATCTAGGTAGACTCAGCTGATTCATTCATTGACTGTTAAATCTGTTTATATGTATGTAGAGATTATTAGAGAAAATAGTAAAGAAAAACAAAAAAGAAAGGTTCAGGCGAAGCATAGATCGAACAAACTCAAAAGCATTTTTTTTTATTAAAATTCGAATTTAAAAATATTCGGAGAAAAAGAAAAAGAGAAGAAGAAAGAATATAATACCTTTTGAATATCGAAATGAAAATGAGAGATCTGAGAGCTATTCATCAAAAACAAACCAGAAGAAGAAGAAGAAGAACCAGAAGAAGAAGAAGAAGAGGTTGGTTCTTCTGCAACAACAGCGGGAGTCACGAGAGTGTTGTAAATGCAATTCAATTTTTCTTTTCTTTTCTTTTTTATTATTAAAATTAAAATTAAAACTATTGTTTGGTGCTGTTATTATTATTTAAAATTATGGTTAAAACTACTCAAAAATCATAATCTCATCTCATGAATTCACCCACCCTCAATCTCAATCCTCCTATCTTTTCTTTTCTTTATTTTTAAGCATAACATTCTTTCCTTTTTCTTTAAATAAAATTTATATCATTATATTATTCTTTCTTTTTACTTTTTACTTCTTCTGTCTCTCTTATTTTATTAAAGAGAAAAAAGAAATCTTCAATATAAATAGTCCGAGTCCAGATGTTGTGTGGTCGTGGTGATCATGTTTTATTTATTATATATATATATAGAATATAGTGTATATTGTAGTATGTATAACTATCATTAGAGCATAATAATAAAAACACAAAAGAAAAGAGCAGAGCAGAAAACGCCAAATGTGTAATCCTCCCATTCCAACTTGTTCATATAATACTAATAATTATACAATAATACATCTTTAGCTGGGTCAATTATTTATTATTTATTAGACCAGATGGGCCGATCGTGCTTAAGGTCCAGCCCAGCCCAGCCCAGCCCAAATCCTCACTTGCCGGCCTTTCTTTCTTTTTTATCATGTTTGGCTGAGTCAATTATTATTAATTTATCATCACTGAGACTCGGAACACACCCACGAGACGGAGATGTGAAAAGAGATATATTGAAGGGTTAATTTCACAAATGGACAAAAATAACAAAAAACGGTTTTACGGAATTTTAAACATTTTTACGATTTTTTTGATTTTATTTACATAAAATACGATCTTTTTATGTTGAAATTTTGTTCAGTTGTTGTTAATTTTTTGTTATATGTATGTTATTTTTTGTTATTTTTTTGTTGTTATTTTCATGTAACTTTTATATTGTTTTCTTGTTGATTTTATATTATTTTCGTGTTATTTTTTGGAAAACCGTAAAAATGTAAAAAAACATTCTTTGAACGTAAAAATATAAATATTTTACAAAAAATGGTGCCTTATGTAATTATTCCTATATTAAAGGACACCCGACCTTTGTGATACTAAAACTGCCATTAGTATTATTTAGGGCTAAGTTGAAAATTACTATTTTTATTAATCAATTAATCAAATTTACCTTTAATTTTATATTTCATTGAAATATACCTCTTTTTATATGTATTGTACCCAAAATACCTTAACATAAGAGAGTCACATGGAGAGTATCTTGAAGTGACAGGAGCAAAATTAGTATAATATTTAAAAAAAATAAGTAAAAATGATAGACTTTAAAAAAGAAAGTAAAAATAAAAGAGGACAATATAAAAAGAGTATAGAGTGCAATTTTCTCTATTTTATTTAATAGAGGATTGTTATTAGGCACATGTACTATCTTAAGCACTTTTTGGACTTGTTTGGAACGTCGTATTAGGTTATATTGTATTGTATTATATTGAATTGTATTTTATACAATATTTTTATGTAAAACTATATGTAGTATTAACTTTTATGGACACCTAAATATATAATATTTTAGTATAAATTTAAGTTTAACATAGTATTATATAAAAATATGATAAATAATTTTATTTTATGTAATACAATACAATACAATACGACTTAATACGACATTCCAAACGAACCCTTTAAGAGCTTTTTTGGAACGTCGTATTAGGTCGTAGTATATTGAATTGTATTTTATACAATATTTTAATGTAAAACTATATGTGGTATTAACTTTTATGGACACCTAAATATATAATATTTTAGTATAAATTAAAGTTTAACATACTGTTATATAAAAATATGATATATAATTCAATTTAATATAATACAATATAATACAATACGACCTAATACGACGTTCCAAACGAGCCCTAAATGTGTTATTTTGTGATTGGTTAACAATACTCTTTAAAAGCTATTACATTAAACTATATGAGACCCGATACTTAATTACACCAATAGTGATGAGGGTGCTAGGCACCATTAGTGCCTTTTAGTATTTCTCTATTTAGTATTGGTTTCCATATATTTTACATTAATAAAGATTATCAAATTTTTTTAACCAATTATAAATTATCACTTTATAGTGGTGCTAGGTATCTTAGAGCATCTTCAATAGGTCTGGGCCACATTTTACAAAGATGTATCACTATTAAAAATGTGATTTTTTTACTATTTCGATTAGGATGATTATTAGTGCTTGAAAACTACATTTTCTCTCTATGTCACCAATAGAAAAGTGATGGAACACAGTCTTGGTTTTCTTCTTGTGAAATTTCACGATTTTTCAAGATGTGTAGGGAAGATTTTAAGAGAACACTTACGAGTGTAAAAGTAAGAAAAAAATTGTTAAAATTTATCTTCAAAAGAATAATATTTTCAATTTTTGAATTTGGGGGCAATTTAAACTAACTTTAACACAAAAAGTATCTACATATTCAAATCTCAGTAGTAGAAATTTATTGTGACTAGTGGAAAAAAATATTTCGAGATGAGTTCGGGTCACATTTCACAAAGGAGTACCTATTGGGATTTTATGCTCTAAATAAAACTCATTTGAATATAATCAGATTTACTAATTAATAAAATATATGAAATTATTTTATGTTGCATGGTTCACATGATTACTTTCATGATTATATGTTTAATATATAAATTCTATTATATCCTGAATATATAATTATTCATGATTATAGTATTATCTACACAGTGAAAAATAATCATGATTATATGCTTCAAAGTATTTAGTCCCTGTTGTGAAAATTATATACGCAAGTATACGCAGTCACACAAGTAATAAAGTGATAAGTAAGATCGTCTCCACAGGGATTGCAAACAAAGTTTGATATAAAATCAACTAATTACAACTTAAAATAAAAAGAAATAATATGTAAATGGTTGAGTAATGATTCAAAATTAAAATTGACAAGAATTAAACTTGCTAAAATTAAAACTACTGCTGCTAGAAAAATTGTTTGCAAGATAAAAACTATAATATGGCAAAAATGGCTTGAATAACTAATTCCTTCTAGTCAGGTTTTTTTACACAAGACAAAGCATTGGTTCCGGCATTACTTTAGCATTGCCGCACGAGAGATAACAACAAATTCCTCTAGGCTTGTGAGAATTTTCCAACACTCACAACTTTAATCCTACCATTAAGCTCAATATATTCCTATATCAAACCAGCAAGCAGGACACCATTCAAGCATTCATTTGGTAAGTTATGCAAGGTAAATGAAATATTCCTATCCACTTACAAAGAAAAGCCTAAATCTAGGTTTTCACTTGCTTCATTCAAGTTGAACTACTAGATCTAGCCCTTCCAGTACAAGATCTAGCTTAGCACATTGTTATTCATGGCCAAAAAACAACAATCAATTAAAATGAAACTCACTTGAATGAACAAAGGCAAACAAATACTAAAGTAAGCTTAAAATTTAATCATACCCAACTTAGAAGTTCATAGTCATTCAAGCCTCAAAAGCTTAGCTCATATTCAAATAAAAAGATAAAATCCAAGCTAAAAATACTTCATCCATGGCTGCTGCCCAAATTTACAATCTCAAGAAGTTTTGAATACTAAGTACAAACAACAACAACAAAGAGAAAAATAAAGAAGACTATCAAGAAAGGGTAAAAGAAAATTCAAACACTAGGCTTGGTCCCCTCTTCTTTCTTCTTTGTTGTACTTCCTGCTGCAATTAAAGCTCCTCCATAGAAAAAAATGGCAGCTGCCCCGTACTGTACATACAAGATGATGAAGATGACTCCCATGTACTTGCTCTTTTCTTTTCTTTTTGATGTTGGGTTTTTTTAGGGTCAAATGATGTTTTGTCTTTGCTTTCTTGCGGCTCGTGATCCTTAGCAATTTCTTTAAGGGGAATCTTCTTTCTCACCTTCTTACTATTTTTGAATTTGGACTCCTCAACCATGTTAGGATCCATATCTCCAATTGCTAAGCATTCTCCTATTGCATCCGGAGCACGCATAGGATGAAAGACCTTGAATGTGGCTTGCTCATCTTGAGCTCTCATGGTAAGCTCTCCCTTTTCAACATCTATCAAAGTTCTTCCCGTGGCAAGAAAGGGCCTCCCTAAAATGATTGGAACTTCCCTATCTTCCTCATAGTCAAGAATAATGAAATCAGCCGGAAAAATGAACTTATCCACTTGTACCAACACATCTTCAATTTTCCCTTCCGGATGAGCCATGGAACGATCCGCTAATTGCAAAGTGACGGTGGTTGGCCTTGCTTCTCCAATTCCCAACTTCCTAAAAATAGACATAGGCATGAGATTAATACTAGCTCCCAAGTCACAAAGAGCTCTTCCAACATCTCGACCCCCTATAGAAATAGGAATTGTAAAGCTGCCCGGATCTTTCAATTTGGGTGGAATTTTACTTTTCAACATAGCACTACATCCCTCCGTCAAAGCGACCGTTTCAAACTCGCCAAGCCTCCTTTTCTTTGTCAAAATATCCTTCAAAAACTTCACATAAGTTGGCATTTGCTCCAAAGCTTCCACTAAAGGTATATTGATGTGGAGCTGCTTTAGAACATCAAGAAATCTCCAGAATTAACCATCGTCTTGTTGCTTCTTGAACCGTTGAGGAAATGGTGGCGGTGGCTTTTGCAAAGACTTTTCGCGATAGAATGCGGCTTGGATGCCGTAACCACGGGGAATTTCAAAGCTGAAGTTGTTGGTTTTTTCTTCATTTCCCCTCTTTTTGGATTGAAGAGGGCTCTTTCTATCGTGCCCACATTTGACTCAATTATTTTTCCACTTCTCAAGGTTACCGCTTTGCAATGTTCTTTGCAATCGCTTCTTGGGTTTTCGGTGTCACTAGGCAAAGTGCCTTGTGGTACATTCTTCAAATCATTGGCCAATTGCCCCAATTGAACTTCAAGATTCCGAAGAGATCTTTGCTTGGCTTTGAATTACAGCGTCATTCTTGGCCATATAATCTCTCATTAAACTCTCCAAAGAACTAGTTTGAGAGCCTTGAGGTTGGTGAGGTTGTTGAGGTCTTGGTTGTTGAGAAAAACCCGGTGGAAATGATTGCTTTCCTTGTGCTTGTTGTGCTCCACTTGAACTTGCCCCTTGACCTCCCCATGAAAAGTTCGGATGATGCTTCCATGCCGGATTGTAGGAGTTTGAGTATGGATTGTTGTTGCGGTTGAAGTTTTGATTCCCCACATAGCAAACCGAAGCCATTTGGATTTGAAGGGCAATTTTCAAAAGTATGCCCATCACCACAATACACGCAAGAGATTTCTCGCCCTTTGAATGGCAGTGGTTGTACACTTCCTCCCATATTCATATTCTTCAAAATGTTGGTCATTGAGGCCATTTGAGCGGTTAGAGCGGTCAAAGCATCTACTTCAAGAACACCCGCTACTTTTCGGCTTGTAGGAGCTCTATTAGTTGACCATTGATAGTTGTTGCTAGCTATCCTTTCTAAAATCTCAAAAGCTTCATTGTAAGACTTGGAAAGAATGGCTCCATTAGCGGAAGCATCCAACACCATCCTAGAGGCCGCATTGAGACCATTGTAAAATGTCTCAAGTTGAATACAATGAGGAATACCATGGTGTGGGCACTTCCTTAACAACTCCTTGAATCTTTCCCATGCATCACTAGTAGTCTCGTCTTCCAATTGTTGAAAAGACATGATCTCGCTTCGAAACTTTGCATTTCTTGTTGGAGGAAAGTACTTTCTCAAAAATTTTTCAGCCAAGTCATTCCAATTAGTCACCGAATCGGGAGGAAGAGTATTAAGCCATGCTCTAGCCCGATCCCTCAAGGAAAATGGGAACAACTTCAATCTTAAAGCCTCTTCACTTACTCCTTGTAGCTTGAAAGAATCACTCACCTCCAAAAATGAGCGAATATGGAGGTGAGGATCTTCCGTTGGCGACCCACCAAATTGACCAACCGTTTGGAGCATTTGAAACATGACGGGCTTGAGCTCAAAGTGAGGTGCTTGGATTTCGGGTCTCACAATACCCGGATTAAGCTCATTGAACATAGGGGCTGCATACTCTCTTATTGCTCGGGCTCTATCATCGGCCAAAGCAATAGGATTGGCTTCATTATGAACAGCCCCAACTTCAAACCCATCGGCCATATTGCAGCGTTTTTTAGCCTTTTATTCCTTTCTCCTTTGTCTGAAAGTGCGTTCAATTTCGGGGTCAATAGGAGCAAGTTCAAGGTCTTCTTCTTGCTCGTTCATACACTAGATTACACCTGAACAAGAGAAATTCAGCGCACCAAATAGGATTAAAACTTTAAACCAGAAAATAAATTGCAAAATAGTTGATAATACACAATTTTTAGTTTCAATCCCCGGCAACGGCGCCAAAAACTTGTTGTGAAAATTATATACGCAAGTATACGCAGTCAAACAAGTAATAAAGTGATAAGTAAGATCGTCTCCACAGGGATTGCAAACAAAGTTTGATATAAAATCAACTAATTACAACTTAAAATAAAAAGAAATAATATGTAAATGGTTGAGTAATGATTCAAAATTAAAATTGACAAGAATTAAACTTGCTAAACTTAAAACTACTGCTGCTAGAGAAATTGTTTGCAAGATAAAAAATATAATATGGCAAAAATGGCTTGAATAACTAATTCTTTCTAGTCAGGTTTTTTACAGTCAGTACAGCATTGGTTCAGCATTACTTTAGCATTCTGCACAGAGATAACAACAAATTCCTCTAGGTTTGTGAGAATTTTCCAACACTCACAACTTTAATTCTACCATTTAGCTTAATATATTCCTATATCAAACCTAAATGCGTAACACTATTCAAGCATTAATTTGGTGAGTTATGCAAGGTAAATGAGATATTCCTATCCCACTTACAAAGAAAAGCCTAAGTCTAGGTTTTCACTTGCTTCATTCAAGTTGAACTACTAGATCTAGCCCTTCCGGTACAAGATCTAGCTTAGCAAATTGTTATTCATGGCCAAGAAACAACAATCAATTAAAATGAAACTCACTTGAATGAACAAAGGCAAACAAATACTAAAGTAAGCTTAAAATTTAATCATACCCAACTTAGAAGTTCATAGTCATTCAAGCCTCAAAAGTTTAGCTCATATTCAAATAAGAAGATAAAATCCAAGCTAAAAATACTTCATCCATGGCTGCTGCCCAAGTTTACAATCTCAAGAAGTTTTGAATACCAAGTACAAACAACAATAACAAAGAGAAAAATAAAGAAGACTATCAAGAAAAGGTAAAAGAAAATTCAAACACTAGGCTTGGTCCCCTCTTCTTTCTTCTTTGTTGTACTTCCTGCTGCAATTAAAGCTCCTCCATAGAAAAAATGGCAGCTGCCCCGTACTGTACATACAAGATGATGAAGATGACTCCCTTGTGCTTCCTCTTTCTTTTTCTTTTTGATGTTGGGTTTTTAGGGTACCAACCTCCTCACCCAAAATAGAAGCCCAAACTTTTCCACTTTGGCCCACTAGGGTGAGACCCCTTTCTTCCATGTCAGCTAGCTGATGCAATTTGAGTGATTGGACCGAAGTTGCTGAGGTGGATAAGTGAAATTCGTGTTTCCACGTCAACGCCAGATGCTTTGAATTCACTTCAGCATTGCTTTAGCATTGCTTCAGCAACCAACCCAGTTCCAGCTTGTACTCCTTTTCTTCCTTGCTTCTTTCTCTTTTACCTATCAATTTAATTCCTCCTTTTTCAACAAAATAAGCACAGTTAATTGGAAAAACACACCCAACAATATCAATATTTACAAAACTTAAAGGTTAGATTACTAAATAGAAAATAACACTAAAACTAATTAAAAATAAGCAAAATAAACACATTTTCATTACTCTCCTCACAATACTTTAGTTTAAAAGCATAAAAATTAACTCTATACCATGGAGTTATCAGTCCCATAATTTATCAATGCACTAAATTTACACTAACGTGATAATCAACGATAAAGTTTACTTATACAATTATATGTGGAATATCTTTTCTAGGGCATTAGCAAAGTATACTAGTATCAGATGTATTGGCTATACAACGGACTAAACTGATATTGACAGTGGAAAAGATATCATAAATTTATTGTCATATCTTTTATAAGTCAATATCACTTAGTTGATCTTAGATTAATAGATCTTAATCTTAAGATGATTAGAATCTGGCTTAAATGTATTTCAAATGTTCTTTGACTTGTTTGTTAAAGCTGACCACTTAGATCAGCCTAATACTTACATCTTGGGAACATGGTAGTGCAATTAAGTGGGAACACTAATTATAGATATGGAATCTATTATTGGTAATATTTTACCAGGATCTTAGATCTATTAACAAGTATGTTGTTTAACATCCTAAATATGAACTTCTAAAATGATATGAAATAAACACATATAAAGTATGAGAAATCTTACAGTGATTGCAGCGGAATATAATGTCTCATTTCGCTCAAATCTCTAACCCTTGTATCCTTTCTGTCGCAGAGTATCACCAAGATCTGAGCCCGAATGTTTTTCTCTTGAATTTGGATTCTTCACAATCTTTCACACTATGATTGAGGTACCACTTGATGTGTGTGGGCACTCACTCTATCACTCAAGGGTTTCGGTTTTAGAAGAGAGGAAGAGAGAAGGAAGGTGGCGGCTAGGTTTAGGAAGAAGGCTTCAGTTTTCTCTGAAGGAATAAGATGCATCATCTTTTTCCTGAATCCATCACTACCTATTTATAGCAAACCACTAGGGTTAGGTTAGAATTATTTGGCATTAAAATAATGAAAAAATAAATGATAAATGCCTACATAAGTGGTCGGCCTAGGTATTGGATAATGGGCCCTATTTTTGCAATTTTGCTGTTTTATCATTTCTACATCTCATTTTCTCAAAAACGCTAATGTTCCAATTTAACCATTTAAATACCAATTCCAATTATTTAATAACTAAAAATTAATTATTAAATAATAATGTCATTTAATATATTTATTAATTAGACTAACCAAAGTCTCTTAATTAACAAATGTACCATAGAAACTCTTTCTTCACATAGTGAAAATTCACAAAGTAGACATAGTCTAATTTTAGAATTATAATTGATTAATCAAAATCAATTAACTGAGTCTTACAAGTAGTATTGTCTCAACTAGTATGGGGACCATGAGCCTATATATCCGAGCTTCCAATAAGCAGACAAGAACTTACCAAGTAAATTCACTGACTTATTAATTCCTTGTTGCTTCCACGCATAGAAGTTAGAATTGTACTCTCAGTTATGTAGAACGCTCTATATATTCCACCATATAGATACACTATTAATTATCAATTGTTATAATCTCATTTGATCAATGATCCTCTATAGATGATTTACATTGTATAGGGATTAAATTACCGTTACACCCTTCAATGTATTTTATCCTTAAAACACTTAGTCTCGTATAAATGATATTTTAGCGAACTGAAATGAGAACTCAACCATTTATCTCTGTTTAGCCAAGCTCGAAGGAAATCATTATTTTACTTCTATTTGCTAGATAGAAGCTATAACTTCCATATCTATATTTAGTGCTCCCACTCAATTGCACTACCATATTCCCAAAATGTACGTATCACCCTGACCCAAAAGTAGGCTTAACTAACAAATCAAAGAACATGTGTAATAATCCTGAGATTGAACCTAACCATATCAGGATTAAGATCATTTGATCTAGGATCAACTAGATGATATTAAATTGAATAGATATTACAGTAAGTTTAATATATCTGAATCGAAGTTCAATATCGGTCCCTTCCGATGCATACTCCATGCATCCAACCCAAGCTTTACTTTAACCAATGTTCTGGAAAGAACATAGCACTTATCCAAGGTGCAAGTAAACTCTATTATAGATTGTCATATCAGTTAAACCCTGTATACTGATAAATCTAGGAATATATCTTTAATCACATAATCTTGATTACTTTCCACTATGCTGATGACACAATAAACAAGAACATAAATGTGAAAAGGGTTTGGAAGAATTTATAAATTAAATAAACAAGTAAATGATACCATGAACCAAATAACACACAAAAGAGTGAAAAATACTTCTGTTTCTTTATTGATATTTAAAGAATAAAGATTACATTGAAATAGAGTTTTATTTAGGGCATAAAACCCAACATCTATAACTCCTATAACTATTTAGAAAAGAAACGATAAATTTCATAGAACTTGACTTAACAGACATAAATGGAAGAGCTCTTATTTACGTAATTATATTAGTTTATTAAAAGCTAAGTATTTTAAGGATAAAATATATTGGCGGGTAGAATGGTAAATTAGTCCCTGCTCGATGTGAATATTCTATAGAGGATCTTTATGAAATGTAGCCTGGACCCATCTCGAAATATTTTTTGCCACTAGCCACAATAAATTCGTACTACTATGAAGTGAATATGAAGAATGATTCAGCGATAACATTGGTTAAAATGGCCCCCTAATTCAAAAAATTGAAAATATTCTTCTTTTTCAGGGTAAATTTTAATAAGTTTTTTCGTTACTCTTACACTCGTTAGTGTTCTGTTAAAATCTCACACTAAACATCTCCAAAATCATGAAATTTCACGGAGACGAAGCCAAGACCGTTGTGCACTACTTTTCTTGTGGACACGTTGAGAGAAAAATTACTTTTCATGCACTAACGATCATTTTAAACGAAATAGTGACAATCTCACATTTCTGATAGTGGTACCCCTTTGTGAAATGTGGCCCGGACCAATCTCGGAATATTTTTTGCCTTTAGTCACAATGAATTCGTACTACTAAGGCGTGAACATGAAGATTGATTTCGGGTAAAAGTAGGTTGAAATGACCCCCTAATTCAAAAATTTAAAATATTCTTTTTTTCATGGGAAATTTTAACAAGTTTTTTCCTTACTCTTACACTCGTTTGTTTTCTGTTAAAATCTCACCCTACACATCTCCAAAAATCCTCAAATTTCACGGGGACGAAGCCAAGAACGTTGTGCATCACTTTTCAATAGGACACATTGAGAGAAAAATTAGTTTTCTTGCACTAACGATCATTTTAATCGAAATAGTGAAAATCTCACATTTCTGATAGTGGTACCCCTTTGTGAAATGTGGCCCGGACCAATCTCAGAATTTTTTTCGCCACTAGTCACAACGAATTCGTACTACTAAGACATGAATATGAAGATTGGTTTTGGGTTAAAATTTGTTGAAATGGCCCCCTAATTGAAAATATTCTTCTTTTCAGGGGAAATTTTAACAAGTTTTTTCCTTACTCTTACACTCGTTAGTTATCTATTAAAATCTCAACCTACACAACTCTAAAAATCATGAAATTTCACAGGGGCCAAGCCAAGACCGTTGTGCATCACTTTTCTCTTGGACACGTTGAGAGAAAAATTAGTTTTCTTGCACTAACGATCATTTTAATCGAAATAGTGAAAATCTCACATTTCTGATAGTGGTACCCCTTTGTGAAATGTGGCCCGGACCAATCTCGGAATTTTTTTTGCAACTAGTCACAACGAATTTGTACTACTAAGACATGAATATGAAGATTGGTTTCGGGTTAAAATTTGTTGAAATGGCCCCAGAATTGAAAATATTCTTCTTTTCAGGGGAAATTTTAACAAGTTTTTTCCTTACTCTTACACTCGTTAGTTATCTGTTAAAATCTCAACCTACACATCTCTAAAAATCATGAAATTTCACGGGGGTCAAGCCAAGACCGTTGTTCATCACTTTTCTCTTGGACACGTTGAGAGAAAAATTAGTTTTCTTGCACTAACGATCATTTTAATCGAAACAGTGAAAATATCACATTTCTGATAATGGTACCCCTTTGTGAAATGTGGCACGGACCAATCTCAAAATTTTTTTCGCCACTAGTCACAACGAATTTTTACTACTAAGACATGAATATGAAGATTGGTTTTGGGTTAAAATTTGTTGAAATGGCCCCCTAATTGAAAATATTCTTCTTTTCAGGGGAAATTTTAACAAGTTTTGTCCTTACTCTTACACTCGTTAGTTATCTATTAAAATCTAAATCTACACATCTCCAAAAATCATGAAATTTCACGGGGGCCAAGCCAAGACCGTTGTGCATCACTTTTCTCTTGGACACGTTGAGAGAAAAATTAGTTTTCTTTCAATAACGATCATTTTAATCGAAATAGTGAAAATCTCATATTTCTGATAGTGGTACCCCATTGTGAAATGTGGCCCGGACCAATCTAAGAATTTTTTTCGCCACTAGTAACAACGAATTTGTACTACTAAGACATGAATATGAAGATTGGTTTTGGGTTAAAATTTGTTCAAATGACCCCCTAATTGAAAATATTCTTCTTTTCAGGGGAAATTTTAACAAGTTTTTTCCTTACTCTTACACTCGTTAGTTATCTATTAAAATCTCAATCTACACATCTCCAAAAATCATGAAATTTCACGGGGGCCAAGCCAAGACCGTTGTGCATCACTTTTCTCTTGGACACGTTGAGAGAAAAATTAGTTTTCTGGCACTAACGCTCATTTTAATCGAAATAGTGAAAATCTCAAATTTCTGATAGTGGTACCCCTTTGTGAAATGTGGCCCGGACCAATCTCGGAATTTTTTTCGCCACTAGTCACAACGAATTTGTACTACTAAGACATGAATATGAAGATTGGTTTTGGGTTAAAATTTGTTGAAATGGCCCTCTAATTGAAAATATTCTTCTTTTCAGGGGAAATTTTTACAAGTTTTTTCCTTACTCTTACACTCGTTAGTTATCTGTTAAAATCTCAACCTACACATCTCCAAAAATTATGAAATTTCACGGGGGCCAAGCCAAGACCGTTGTGCATCACTTTTCTCTTGGACACGTTGAGAGAAAAATTAGTTTTCTTGCACTAACGATCGTTTTAATCGAAATAGTAAAAATCTCACATTTCTGATAGTGGTACCCCTTTGTGAAATGTGGCCCGGACCAATCTCGGAATATTTTTTGCCACTAGTCACAATGAATTTGTACTACTAAGAAATGAATATGAAGATTGGTTTTGGGTTAAAATTTGTTGAAATGGCCCCCGAATTGAAAATATTCTTCTTTTCAGGGGAAATTTTAACAAGTTTTTTCCTTACTCTTACACTCGTTAGTTATCTGTTAAAATCTCAACCTACACATCTCTAAAAATCATGAAATTTCACGTGGGTCAAGCCAAGACCGTTGTTCATCACTTTTCTCTTGGACACGTTGAGAGAAAAATTAGTTTTCTTGCACTAACGATCCTTTTAATCGAAATAGTGAAAATATCACATTTCTGATAATGGTACCCCTTTGTGAAATGTGGCCCGGACCAATCTCGGAATTTTTTTCGCCACTAGTCACAACGAATTTTTACTACTAAGACATGAATATGAAGATTGGTTTTGGGTTAAAATTTGTTGAAATGGCCCCCTAATTGAAAATATTCTTCTTTTCAGGGGAAATTTTAACAAGTTTTTTCCTTACTCTTACACTCGTTAGTTATCTATTAAAATCTCAACCTACACATCTCCAAAAATCATGAAATTTCAAGGGGGCCAAGCCAATACCGTTGTGCATCACTTTTCTCTTGGACACGTTGAGAGAAAAATTAGTTTTCTTGCACTAACGATCATTTTAATCGAAATAGTGAAAATCTCAAATTTCTGATAGTGGTACCCCTTTGTGAAATGTGGCCCGGACCAATCTCGGAATTTTTTTCGCCACTAGTCACAACGAATTTGTACTACTAAGACATGAATATGAAGATTGGTTTTGAGTTAAAATTTGTTGAAATGGCCCGTAATGTAAAATATTCTTCTTTTTAGGGGAAATTTTTACAAGTTTTTTCCTTACTCTTACACTCGTTAGTTATCTATTAAAATCTCAATCTACACATCTCCAAAAATCATGAAATTTCACGGGGGCCAAGCCAAGACCGTTGTGCATCACTTTTCTCTTGGACACGTTGAGAGAAAAATTAGTTTTCTTGCACTAACGCTCATTTTAATCGAAATAGTGAAAATCTCAAATTTCTGATAGTGGTACCCCTTTGTGAAATGTGGCCCGGACCAATCTCGGAATTTTTTTCGCCACTAGTCACAACGAATTTATACTACTAAGACATGAATATGAAGATTGGTTTTGGGTTAAAATTTGTTTAAATGGCCCGCTAATTGAAAATATTCTTCTTTTTAGGGGAAATTTTTACAAGTTTTTTCCTTACTCTTACACTTGTTAGTTATCTGTTAAAATCTCAACCTACACATCTCCAAAAATCATGAAATTTCACGGGGGCCAAGCCAAGACCGTTGTGCATCACTTTTCTCTTGGACACGTTGAGAGAAAAATTAGTTTTCTTGCACTAACGATCGTTTTAATCGAAATAGTGAAAATCTCACATTTCTGATAGTGGTACCCTTTTGTGAAATGTGGCCCGGACCAATCTCGGAATATTTTTTGCCACTAGTCACAATGAATTTGTACTACTAAGAAATGAATATGAAGATAGGTTTTGGGTTAAAATTTGTTGAAATGGCCCCCTAATTGAAATTATTCTTCTTTTCAGGGGATATTTTAACAAGTTTTTTCCTTACTCTTACACTCGTTAGTTATCTGTTTAAATCTCCACCTACACATCTCCAAAGATCATGAAATCTAACGGGTGCCTAGCCAACACCGTTGTGCATCACTTTTGTCTTGGACACGTTGAGAGAAAAATTAGTTTTCTTGCACTAACAATCATTTTAATCGAAATAGTGAAAATCTCACATTTCTGATAGTGGTACCCCTTTGTGAAATGTGGCCCGGACCAATCTCGGAATTTTTTTTGCCACTAGTCACAACGAATTTGTACTACTAAGACATGAATATGAAGATTGGTTTCGGGTTAAAATTTGTTGAAATGGCCCCAGAATTGAAAATATTCTTCTTTTCAGGGGAAATTTTAACAAGTTTTTTCCTTACTCTTACACTCGTTAGTTATCTGTTAAAATCTCAACCTACTCATCTCCAAAAATCATGAAATTTCACGGGGGCCAAGCCAAAACCGTTGTGCATCACTTTTCTCTTGGACACGTTGAGAGAAAAATTAGTTTTTTGGCACTAACGCTCATTTTAATCGAAATAGTGAAAATCTCAAATTTACGATAGTGGTACCCCTTTGTGAAATGTGGGCCGGACCAATCTCGGAATTTTTTTCGCCACTAGTCACAACGAATTTGTACTACTAAGACATGAATATGAAGATTGGTTTTGGGTTAAAATTTGTTGAAATGGCCCGCTAATTGAAAATATTCTTCTTTTTAGGGGAAATTTTTACAAGTTTTTTCCTTACTCTTACACTCGTTAGTTATCTGTTAAAATCTCAATCTACACATCTCCAAAAATCATGAAATTTCACGGGAGCCTAGCCAAGACCGTTGTGCATCACTTTTCTCTTGGACACGTTGAGAGAAAAATTAGTTTTCTTGCACTAACGCTCATTTTAATCGAAATAGTGAAAATCTCAAATTTCTGATAGTGGTACCCCTTTGTGAAATGTGGCCCGGACCAATCTCGGAATTTTTTTCGCCACTAGTCACAACGAATTTATACTACTAAGACATGAATATGAAGATTGGTTTTGGGTTAAAATTTGTTTAAATGGCCCGCTAATTGAAAATATTCTTCTTTTTAGGGGAAATTTTTACAAGTTTTTTCCTTACTCTTACACTTGTTAGTTATACTCGTTAAAATCTCAACCTACACATCTCCAAAAATCATGAAATTTCACGGGGGCCAAGCCAAGACCGTTGTGCGTCACTTTTCTCTTGGACACGTTGAGAGAAAAATTAGTTTTCTTGCACTAACGATCGTTTTAATCGAAATAGTGAAAATCTCACATTTTTGATAGTGGTACCCCTTTGTGAAATGTGGCCCGGACCAATCTCGAAATATTTTTTGCCACTAGTCACAATGAATTTGTACTACTAAGAAATGAATATGAAGATAGGTTTTGGGTTAAAATTTGTTGAAATGGCCCCCTAATTGAAATTATTCTTCTTTTCAGGGGATATTTTAACAAGTTTTTTCCTTACTCTTACACTCGTTAGTTATCTGTTTAAATCTCCACCTACACATCTCCAAAGATCATGAAATCTAACGGGTGCCTAGCCAACACCGTTGTGCATCACTTTTGTCTTGGACACGTTGAGAGAAAAATTAGTTTTCTTGCACTAACAATCATTTTAATCGAAATAGTGAAAATCTCACATTTCTGATAGTGGTACCCCTTTGTGAAATGTGGCCCGGATCAATCTCGGAATTTTTTTTGCCACTAGTCACAACGAATTTGTACTACTAAGACATGAATATGAAGATTGGTTTCGGGTTAAAATTTGTTGAAATGGCCCCAGAATTGAAAATATTCTTCTTTTCAGGGGAAATTTTAACAAGTTTTTTCCTTACTCTTACACTCGTTAGTTATCTGTTAAAATCTCAACCTACACATCTCCAAAAATCATGAAATTTCACGGGGCCCAAGCCAAGACCGTTGTGCATCACTTTTCTCTTGGACACGTTGAGAGAAAAATTAGTTTTTTGGCACTAACGCTCATTTTAATCGAAATAGTGAAAATCTCAAATTTCTGATAGTGGTACCCCTTTGTGAAATGTGGCCCGGACCAATCTCGGAATTTTTTTCGCCACTAGTCACAACGAATTTGTACTACTAAGACATGAATATGAAGATTGGTTTTGAGTTAAATTTGTTGAAATGGCCCGCTAATTGAAAATATTCTTCTTTTTAGGGGAAATTTTTACAAGTTTTTTCCTTACTCTTACACTCGTTAGTTATCTGTTAAAATCTCAATCTACACATCTCCAAAAATCATGAAATTTCACGGGAGCCTAGCCAAGACCGTTGTGCATCACTTTTCTCTTGGACACGTTGAGAGAAAAATTAGTTTTCTTGCACTAACGCTCATTTTAATCGAAATAGTGAAAATCTCAAATTTCTGATAGTGGTACCCCTTTGTGAAATGTGGCCCGGACCAATCTCGGAATTTTTTTCGCCACTAGTCACAACGAATTTATACTACTAAGACATGAATATGAAGATTGGTTTTGGGTTAAAATTTGTTTAAATGGCCCGCTAATTGAAAATATTCTTCTTTTTAGGGGAAATTTTTACAAGTTTTTTCCTTACTCTTACACTTGTTAGTTATATGTTAAAATCTCAACCTACACATCTCCAAAAATCATGAAATTTCACGGGGGCCAAGCCAAGACCGTTGTGCGTCACTTTTCTCTTGGACACGTTGAGAGAAAAATTAGTTTTCTTGCACTAACGATCGTTTTAATCGAAATAGTGAAAATCTCACATTTTTGATAGTGGTACCCTTTTGTGAAATGTGGCCCGGACCAATCTCGGAATATTTTTTGCCACTAGTCACAATGAATTTGTACTACTAAGAAATGAATATGAAGATAGGTTTTGGGTTAAAATTTGTTGAAATGGCCCCCTAATTGAAATTATTCTTCTTTTCAGGGGATATTTTAACAAGTTTTTTCCTTACTCTTACACTCGTTAGTTATCTGTTTAAATCTCCACCTACACATCTCCAAAGATCATGAAATCTAACGGGTGCCTAGCCAACACCGTTGTGCATCACTTTTGTCTTGGACACGTTGAGAGAAAAATTAGTTTTCTTGCACTAACAATCATTTTAATCGAAATAGTGAAAATCTCACATTTCTGATAGTGGTACCCCTTTGTGAAATGTGGCCCGGACCAATCTCGGAATATTTTTTGGCATTAGTCACAACGAATTTGTACTAGTAAGACATGAATATGAAGATTGGTTTTGGGTTAAAATTTGTTGGAATGGCCCCTAATTGAAAATATTCTTCTTTTCAGGGGAAATTTTAACAAGTTTTTTCCTTACTCTTACACTCGTTAGTTATATGTTAAAATCTCAACCTACAAATCTCCAAAGATCATGAAATATCACGAGGGCCAAGCCAAGACCGTTGTGCATCACTTTTCTCTTGGACACGTTGAGGGAAAAATTAGTTTTCTTGCACTAACGCTGATTTTAATCTAAATAGTGAAAATCTCACAGATAGTGGTACCCCTTTGTGAAATGTGGGCCGGACCAATCTCGGAATTTTTTTCGCCACTAGTCACAACGAATTTGTACTACTAAGACATGAATATGAAGATTGGTTTTGGGTTAAAATTTGTTGAAATGGCCCCCTAATTGAAAATATTCTTCTTTTCAGGGGAAATTTTTACAAGTTTTTTCCTTACTCTTACACTCGTTAGTTATCTGTTAAAATCTCAATCTACACATCTCCAAAAATCATGAAATTTCACGGGAGCCTAGCCAAGACCGTTGTGCATCACTTTTCTCTTGGACACGTTGAGAGAAAAATTAGTTTTCTTGCACTAACGCTCATTTTAATCGAAATAGTGAAAATCTCAAATTTCTGATAATGGTACCCCTTTGTGAAATGTGGCGCGGACCGATCTCGGAATTTTTTTCGCCACTAGTCACAACGAATTTATACTACTAAGACATGAATATGAAGATTGGTTTTGGGTTAAAATTTGTTTAAATGGCCCGCTAATTGAAAATATTCTTCTTTTTAGGGGAAATTTTTACAAGTTTTTTCCTTACTCTTACACTTGTTAGTTATCTGTTAAAATCTCAACCTACACATCTCCAAAAATCATGAAATTTCACGGGGGCCAAGCCAAGACCGTTGTGCGTCACTTTTCTCTTGGACACGTTGAGAGAAAAATTAGTTTTCTTGCACTAACGATCGTTTTAATCGAAATAGTGAAAATCTCACATTTCTGATAGTGGTACCCCTTTGTGAAATGTGGCCCGGACCAATCTCGAAATATTTTTTGCCACTAGTCACAATGAATTTGTACTACTAAGAAATGAATATGAAGATAGGTTTTGGGTTAAAATTTGTTGAAATGGCCCCCTAATTGAAATTATTCTTCTTTTCAGGGGATATTTTAACAAGTTTTTTCCTTACTCTTACACTCGTTAGTTATCTGTTTAAATCTCCACCTACACATCTCCAAAGATCATGAAATCTAACGGGTGCCTAGCCAACACCGTTGTGCATCACTTTTGTCTTGGACACGTTGAGAGAAAAATTAGTTTTCTTGCACTAACAATCATTTTAATCGAAATAGTGAAAATCTCACATTTCTGATAGTGGTACCCCTTTGTGAAATGTGGCCCGGATCAATCTCGGAATTTTTTTTGCCACTAGTCACAACGAATTTGTACTACTAAGACATGAATATGAAGATTGGTTTCGGGTTAAAATTTGTTGAAATGGCCCCCTAATTGAAAATATTCTTCTTTTCAGGGGAAATTTTAACAAGTTTTTTCCTTACTCTTACACTCGTTAGTTATCTGTTAAAATCTCAACCTACACATCTCCAAAAATCATGAAATTTCACGGGGGCCAAGCCAAAACCGTTGTGCATCACTTTTCTCTTGGACACGTTGAGAGAAAAATTAGTTTTTTGGCACTAACGCTCATTTTAATCGAAATAGTGAAAATCTCAAATTTCTGATAGTGGTACCCCTTTGTGAAATGTGGCCCGGACCAATCTCGGAATTTTTTTCGCCACTAGTCACAACGAATTTGTACTACTAAGACATGAATATGAAGATTGGTTTTGGGTTAAAATTTGTTGAAATGGCCCTCTAATTGAAAATATTCTTCTTTTTAGGGGAAATTTTTACAAGTTTTTTCCTTACTCTTACACTCGTTAGTTATCTGTTAAAATCTCAATCTACACATCTCCAAAAATCATGAAATTTCACGGGGGCCAAGCCAAGACCGTTGTGCATCACTTTTCTCTTGGACACGTTGAGAGAAAAATTAGTTTTTTGGCACTAACGCTCATTTTAATCGAAATAGTGAAAATCTCAAATTTCTGATAGTGGTACCCCTTTGTGAAATGTGGGCCGGACCAATCTCGGAATTTTTTTCGCCACTAGTCACAACGAATTTGTACTACTAAGACATGAATATGAAGATTGGTTTTGGGTTAAAATTTGTTGAAATGGCCCGCTAATTGAAAATATTCTTCTTTTTAGGGGAAATTTTTACAAGTTTTTTCCTTACTCTTACACTCGTTAGTTATCTGTTAAAATCTCAACCTACACATCTCTAAAAATCATGAAATTTCACGTGGGTCAAGCCAAGACCGTTGTTCATCACTTTTCTCTTGGACACGTTGAGAGAAAAATTAGTTTTCTTGCACTAACGATCCTTTTAATCGAAATAGTGAAAATATCACATTTCTGATAGTGGTACCCCTTTGTGAAATGTGGCCCGGACCAATCTCGGAATTTTTTTCGCCACTAGTCACAACGAATTTTTACTACTAAGACATGAATATGAAGATTGGTTTTGGGTTAAAATTTGTTCAAATGACCCCCTAATTGAAAATATTCTTCTTTTCAGGGGAAATTTTAACAAGTTTTTTCCTTACTCTTACACTCGTTAGTTATCTATTAAAATCTCAATCTACACATCTCCAAAAATCATGAAATTTCACGGGGGCCAAGCCAAAACCGTTGTGCATCACTTTTCT
Organism: Cannabis sativa; assembly: GCF_029168945.1. NCBI lineage: Eukaryota > Viridiplantae > Streptophyta > Magnoliopsida > Rosales > Cannabaceae > Cannabis > Cannabis sativa. Next base: position 22,917,349 of record NC_083610.1, read on the forward strand.
CTTGGACACGTTGAGAGAAAAATTAGTTTTTTGGCACTAACGCTCATTTTAATCGAAATAGTGAAAATCTCAAATTTCTGATAGTGGTACCCCTTTGTGAAATGTGGCCCGGACCAATCTCGGAATATTTTTCGCCACTAGTCACAACGAATTTGTACTACTAAGACATGAATATGAAGATTGGTTTTGGGTTAAAATTTGTTGAAATGGCCCGCTAATTGAAAATATTCTTCTTTTTAGGGGAAATTTTTACAAGTTTTTTCCTTACTCTTACACTCGTTAGTTATCTGTTAAAATCTCAACCTACACATCTCCAAAAATTATGAAATTTCACGGGGGCCAAGCCAAGACCGTTGTGCATCACTTTTCTCTTGGACACGTTGAGAGAAAAATTAGTTTTCTTGCACTAACAATCGTTTTAATCGAAATAGTGAAAATCTCACATTTCTGATAGTGGTACCCCTTTGTGAAATGTGGCCCGGACCAATCTCGGAATATTTTTTGCCACTAGTCACAATGAATTTGTACTACTAAGAAATGAATATGAAGATAGGTTTTGGGTTAAAATTTGTTGAAATGGCCCCCTAATTGAAAATATTCTTCTTTTCAGGGGAAATTTTCACAAGTTTTTTCCTTACTCTTACACTCGTTAGTTATTTGTTTAAATCTCCACCTACACATCTCCAAAGATCATGAAATCTAACGGGGGCCTAGCCAAGACCGTTGTGCATCACTTTTGTCTTGGACACGTTGAAAGAAAAATTAGTTTTCTTGCACTAACAATCATTTTAATCGAAATAGTGAAAATCTCACATTTCTGATAGTGGTACCCCTTTGTGAAATGTGGCCCGGACCAATCTCGGAATATTTTTTGCCACTAGTCACAATGAATTTGTACTACTATGAAATGAATATAAAGAATGGTTTTGGGTTAAAATTTGTTGAAATGGCCCCCTAATTGAAAATATTCTTCTTTTCAGGGGAAATTTGAACAAGTTTTTTCCGTACTCTTACACTCGTTAGTTATCTGTTAAAATCTCCACCTACACATCTCCAAAGATCATGAAATTTAACGGGAGCCTAGCCAAGACCGTTGTGCATCACTTTTCTCTTGGACACGTTGAGAGAAAAATTAGTTTTCTTGCACTAACAATCATTTTAATCGAAATAGTGAAAATCTCACATTTCTGATAGTGGTACCCCTTTGTGAAATGTGGCCCGAACCAATCTCGGAATATTTTTTGCCACTAGTCACAATGAATTTGTACTACTAAGAAATGAATATGAAGATTGGTTTTGGGTTAAAATTTGTTGAAATGGCCCCCTGATTGAAAATATTCTTCTTTTCAGGGGAAATTTTAACAAGTTTTTTCCTTACTCTTACACTCGTTAGTTATCTGTTAAAATCTCAACCTACACATCTCTAAAAATCATGAAATTTCACGTGGGTCAAGCCAAGACCGTTGTTCATCACTTTTCTCTTGGACACGTTGAGAGAAAAATTAGTTTTCTTGCACTAACGATCGTTTTAATCGAAATAGTGAAAATATCACATTTCTGATAGTGGTACCCCTTTGTGAAATGTGGCGCGGACCAATCTCGGAATGTTTTTTGCCACTAGTCACAACGAATTTTTACTACTAAGAAATGAATTTGAAGATTGGTTTTGGGTTAAAATTTGTTGAAATGGCCCCCTAATTGAAAATATTCTTCTTTTTAGGGGATATTTTAACAAGTTTTTTCCTTACTCTTACACTCGTTAGTTATCTGTTTAAATCTCCACCTACACATCTCCAAAGATCATGAAATCTAACGGGTGCCTAGCCAACACCGTTGTGCATCACTTTTGTCTTGGAAACGTTGAGAGAAAAATTAGTTTTCTTGCACTAACAATCATTTTAATCGAAATAGTGAAAATCTCACATTTCTGATAGTGGTACCCCTTTGTGAAATGTGGCCCGGACCAATCTCGGAATTTTTTTTGCCACTAGTCACAACGAATTTGTACTACTAAGACATGAATATGAAGATTGGTTTTGGGTTAAAATTTGTTGAAATGGCCCCCTAATTGAAAATATTCTTCTTTCAGGGGAAATTTTAACAAGTTTTTTCCTTACTCTTACACTCGTTAGTTATCTGTTAAAATCTCAACCTACACATCTCCAAAAATCATGAAATTTCACGGGGGCCAAGCCAAAACCGTTGTGCATCACTTTTCTCTTGGACACGTTGAGAGAAAAATTAGTTTTTTGGCACTAACGCTCATTTTAATCGAAATAGTGAAAATCTCAAATTTCTGATAGTGGTACCCCTTTGTGAAATGTGGCCCGGACCAATCTCGGAATTTTTTTCGCCACTAGTCACAACGAATTTGTACTACTAAGACATGAATATGAAGATTGGTTTTGAGTTAAATTTGTTGAAATGGCCCGCTAATTGAAAATATTCTTCTTTTCAGGGGAAATTTTTACAAGTTTTTTCCTTACTCTTGCACTCGTTAGTTATCTGTTAAAATCTCAATCTACACATCTCCAAAAATCATGAAATTTCACGGGGGCCAAGCCAAGACCGTTGTGCATCACTTTTCTCTTGGACACGTTGAGAGAAAAATTAGTTTTCTTGCACTAACGCTCATTTTAATCGAAATAGTGAAAATCTCAAATTTCTGATAGTGGTACCCCTTTGTGAAATGTGGCCCGGACCAATCTCGGAATTTTTTTCGCCACTAGTCACAACGAATTTATACTACTAAGACATGAATATGAAGAGTGGTTTTGGGTTAAAATTTGTTTAAATGGCCCGCTAATTGAAAATATTCTTCTTTTTAGGGGAAATTTTTACAAGTTTTTTCCTTACTCTTACACTTGTTAGTTATATGTTAAAATCTCAACCTACACATCTCCAAAAATCATGAAATTTCACGGGGGCCAAGCCAAGACCGTTGTGCGTCACTTTTCTCTTGGACACGTTGAGAGAAAAATTAGTTTTCTTGCACTAACGATCGTTTTAATCGAAATAGTGAAAATCTCACATTTCTGATAGTGGTACCCCTTTGTGAAATGTGGCCCGGACCAATCTCGGAATATTTTTTGCCACTAGTCACAATGAATTTGTACTACTAAGAAATGAATATGAAGATAGGTTTTGGGTTAAAATTTGTTGAAATGGCCCCCTAATTGAAATTATTCTTCTTTTCAGGGGATATTTTAACAAGTTTTTTCCTTACTCTTACACTCGTTAGTTATCTGTTTAAATCTCCACCTACACATCTCCAAAGATCATGAAATCTAACGGGTGCCTAGCCAACACCGTTGTGCATCACTTTTGTCTTGGACACGTTGAGAGAAAAATTAGTTTTCTTGCACTAACAATCATTTTAATCGAAATAGTGAAAATCTCACATTTCTGATAGTGGTACCCCTTTGTGAAATGTGGCCCGGACCAATCTCGGAATTTTTTTTGCCACTAGTCACAACGAATTTGTACTACTAAGACATGAATATGAAGATTGGTTTCGGGTTAAAATTTGTTGAAATGGCCCCAGAATTGAAAATATCCTACTTTTCAGGGGAAATTTTAACAAGTTTTTCCTTACTCTTACACTTGTTAGTTATATGTTAAAATCTCAACCTACACATCTCCAAAAATCATGAAATTTCACGGGGGCCAAGCCAAAACCGTTGTGCATCACTTTTCTCTTGGACACGTTGAGAGAAAAATTAGTTTTTTGGCACTAACGCTCATTTTAATCGAAATAGTGAAAATCTCAAATTTCTGATAGTGGTACCCCTTTGTGAAATGTGGCCCGGACCAATCTCCGAATTTTTTTCGCCACTAGTCACAACGAATTTGTACTACTAAGACATGAATATGAAGATTGGTTTTGGGTTAAAATTTGTTGAAATGGCCCCCTAATTGAAAATATTCTTCTTTTTAGGGGAAATTTTTACAAGTTTTTTCCTTACTCTTACACTCGTTAGTTATCTGTTAAAATCTCAATCTACACATCTCCAAAAATCATGAAATTTCACGGGGGCCAAGCCAAGACCGTTGTGCATCACTTTTCTCTTGGACACGTTGAGAGAAAAATTAGTTTTCTTGCACTAACGCTCATTTTAATCGAAATAGTGAAAATCTCAAATTTCTGATAGTGGTACCCCTTTGTGAAATGTGGCCCGGACCAATCTCGGAATTTTTTTCGCCACTAGTCACAACGAATTTATACTACTAAGACATGAATATGAAGAGTGGTTTTGGGTTAAAATTTGTTTAAATGGCCCGCTAATTGAAAATATTCTTCTTTTTAGGGGAAATTTTTACAAGTTTTTTCCTTACTCTTACACTTGTTAGTTATATGTTAAAATCTCAACCTACACATCTCCAAAAATCATGAAATTTCACGGGGGCCAAGCCAAGACCGTTGTGCGTCACTTTTCTCTTGGACACGTTGAGAGAAAAATTAGTTTTCTTGCACTAACGATCGTTTTAATCGAAATAGTGAAAATCTCACATTTTTGATAGTGGTACCCCTTTGTGAAATGTGGCCCGGACCAATCTCGGAATATTTTTTGCCACTAGTCACAATGAATTTGTACTACTAAGAAATGAATATGAAGATAGGTTTTGGGTTAAAATTTGTTGAAATGGCCCCCTAATTGAAATTATTCTTCTTTTCAGGGGATATTTTAACAAGTTTTTTCCTTACTCTTACACTCGTTAGTTATCTGTTTAAATCTCCACCTACACATCTCCAAAGATCATGAAATCTAACGGGTGCCTAGCCAACACCGTTGTGCATCACTTTTGTCTTGGACACGTTGAGAGAAAAATTAGTTTTCTTGCACTAACAATCATTTTAATCGAAATAGTGAAAATCTCAAATTTCTGATAGTGGTACCCCTTTGTGAAATGTGGCCCGGACCAATCTCGGAATTTTTTTTGCCACTAGTCACAACGAATTTGTACTACTAAGACATGAATATGAAGATTGGTTTCGGGTTAAAATTTGTTGAAATGGCCCCAGAATTGAAAATATTCTTCTTTTCAGGGGAAATTTTAACAAGTTTTTTCCTTACTCGTACACTCGTTAGTTATCTGTTAAAATCTCAACCTACACATCTCCAAAAATCATGAAATTTCACGGGGGCCAAGCCAAAACCGTTGTGCATCACTTTTCTCTTGGACACGTTGAGAGAAAAATTAGTTTTTTGGCACTAACGCTCATTTTAATCGAAATAGTGAAAATCTCAAATTTCTGATAGTGGTACCCCTTTGTGAAATGTGGCCCGGACCAATCTCGGAATTTTTTTCGCCACTAGTCACAACGAATTTGTACTACTAAGACATGAATATGAAGATTGGTTTTGAGTTAAATTTGTTGAAATGGCCCGCTAATTGAAAATATTCTTCTTTTTAGGGGAAATTTTTACAAGTTTTTTCCTTACTCTTACACTCGTTAGTTATCTGTTAAAATCTCAATCTACACATCTCCAAAAATCATGAAATTTCACGGGGGCCAAGCCAAGACCGTTGTGCATCACTTTTCTCTTGGACACGTTGAGAGAAAAATTAGTTTTCTTGCACTAACGCTCATTTTAATCGAAATAGTGAAAATCTCAAATTTCTGATAGTGGTACCCCTTTGTGAAATGTGGCCCGGACCAATCTCGGAATTTTTTTCGCCACTAGTCACAACGAATTTATACTACTAAGACATGAATATGAAGATTGGTTTTGGGTTAAAATTTGTTTAAATGGCCCGCTAATTGAAAATATTCTTCTTTTTAGGGGAAATTTTTACAAGTTTTTTCCTTACTCTTACACTTGTTAGTTATCTGTTAAAATCTCAACCTACACATCTCCAAAAATCATGAAATTTCACGGGGGCCAAGCCAAGACCGTTGTGCGTCACTTTTCTCTTGGACACGTTGAGAGAAAAATTAGTTTTCTTGCACTAACGATCGTTTTAATCGAAATAGTGAAAATCTCACATTTTTGATAGTGGTACCCCTTTGTGAAATGTGGCCCGGACCAATCTCGGAATATTTTTTGCCACTAGTCACAACGAATTTGTACTACTAAGACATGAATATGAAGATTGGTTTCGGGTTAAAATTTGTTGAAATGGCCCCAGAATTGAAAATATCCTTCTTTTCAGGGGAAATTTTAACAAGTTTTTTCCTTACTCTTACACTCGTTAGTTATCTGTTAAAATCTCAACCTACACATCTCCAAAAATCATGAAATTTCACGGGGGCCAAGCCAAAACCGTTGTGCATCACTTTTCTCTTGGACACGTTGAGAGAAAAATTAGTTTTCTTGCACTAACGCTCATTTTAATCGAAATAGTGAAAATCTCAAATTTCTGATAGTGGTACCCCTTTGTGAAATGTGGCCCGGACCAATCTCGGAATTTTTTTCGCCACTAGTCACAACGAATTTGTACTACTAAGACATGAATATGAAGATTGGTTTTGGGTTAAAATTTGTTGAAATGGCCCGCTAATTGAAAATATTCTTCTTTTTAGGGGAAATTTTTACAAGTTTTTTCCTTACTCTTACACTCGTTAGTTATCTGTTAAAATCTCAATCTACACATCTCCAAAAATCATGAAATTTCACGGGGGCCAAGCCAAGACCGTTGTGCATCACTTTTCTCTTGGACACGTTGAGAGAAAAATTAGTTTTCTTGCACTAACGCTCATTTTAATCGAAATAGTGAAAATCTCAAATTTCTGATAGTGGTACCCCTTTGTGAAATGTGGCCCGGACCAATCTCGGAATTTTTTTCGCCACTAGTCACAACGAATTTATACTACTAAGACATGAATATGAAGAGTGGTTTTGGGTTAAAATTTGTTTAAATGGCCCGCTAATTGAAAATATTCTTCTTTTTAGGGGAAATTTTTACAAGTTTTTTCCTTACTCTTACACTTGTTAGTTATCTGTTAAAATCTCAACCTACACATCTCCAAAAATCATGAAATTTCACGGGGGCCAAGCCAAGACCGTTGTGCGTCACTTTTCTCTTGGACACGTTGAGAGAAAAATTAGTTTTCTTGCACTAACGATCGTTTTAATCGAAATAGTGAAAATCTCACATTTTTGATAGTGGTACCCCTTTGTGAAATGTGGCCCGGACCAATCTCGGAATATTTTTTGCCACTAGTCACAATGAATTTGTACTACTAAGAAATGAATATGAAGATAGGTTTTGGGTTAAAATTTGTTGAAATGGCCCCCTAATTGAAATTATTCTTCTTTTCAGGGGATATTTTAACAAGTTTTTTCCTTACTCTTACACTCGTTAGTTATCTGTTTAAATCTCCACCTACACATCTCCAAAGATCATGAAATCTAACGGGTGCCTAGCCAACACCATTGTGCATCACTTTTGTCTTGGACACGTTGAGAGAAAAATTAGTTTTCTTGCACTAACAATCATTTTAATCGAAATAGTGAAAATCTCACATTTCTGATAGTGGTACCCCTTTGTGAAATGTGGCCCGGACCAATCTCGGAATTTTTTTTGCCACTAGTCACAACGAATTTGTACTACTAAGACATGAATATGAAGATTGGTTTCGGGTTAAAATTTGTTGAAATGGCCCCAGAATTGAAAATATTCTTCTTTTCAGGGGAAATTTTAACAAGTTTTTTCCTTACTCTTACACTCGTTAGTTATCTGTTAAAATCTCAACCTACACATCTCCAAAAATCATGAAATTTCACGGGGGCCAAGCCAAAACCGTTGTGCATCACTTTTCTCTTGGACACGTTGAGAGAAAAATTAGTTTTTTGGCACTAACGCTCATTTTAATCGAAATAGTGAAAATCTCAAATTTCTGATAGTGGTACCCCTTTGTGAAATGTGGCCCGGACCAATCTCGGAATTTTTTTCGCCACTAGTCACAACGAATTTGTACTACTAAGACATGAATATGAAGATTGGTTTTGAGTTAAATTTGTTGAAATGGCCCGCTAATTGAAAATATTCTTCTTTTTAGGGGAAATTTTTACAAGTTTTTTCCTTACTCTTACACTCGTTAGTTATCTGTTAAAATCTCAATCTACACATCTCCAAAAATCATGAAATTTCACGGGAGCCTAGCCAAGACCGTTGTGCATCACTTTTCTCTTGGACACGTTGAGAGAAAAATTAGTTTTCTTGCACTAACAATCATTTTAATCGAAATAGTGAAAATCTCAAATTTCTGATAGTGGTACCCCTTTGTGAAATGTGGCCCGGACCAATCTCGGAATTTTTTTCGCCACTAGTCACAATGAATTTATACTACTAAGACATGAATATGAAGATTGGTTTTGGGTTAAAATTTGTTTAAATGGCCCGCTAATTGAAAATATTCTTCTTTTCAGGGGAAATTTTAACAAGTTTTTTCCTTACTCTTACACTCGTTAGTTATCTGTTAAAATCTCAACCTACACATCTCTAAAAATCATGAAATTTCACGTGGGTCAAGCCAAGACCGTTGTTCATCACTTTTCTCTTGGACACTTTGAGAGAAAAATTAGTTTTCTTGCACTAACGATCCTTTTAATCGAAATAGTGAAAATATCACATTTCTGATAGTGGTACCCCTTTGTGAAATGTGGCCCGGACCAATCTCGGAATTTTTTTCGCCACTAGTCACAACGAATTTTTACTACTAAGACATGAATATGAAGATTGGTTTTGGGTTAAAATTTGTTCAAATGACCCCCTAATTGAAAATATTCTTCTTTTCAGGGGAAATTTTAACAAGTTTTTTCCTTACTCTTACACTCGTTAGTTATCTATTAAAATCTCAATCTACACATCTCCAAATATCATGAAATTTCACGGGGGCCAAGCCAAAACCGTTGTGCATCACTTTTCTCTTGGACACGTTGAGAGAAAAATTAGTTTTTTGGCACTAACGCTCATTTTAATCGAAATAGTGAAAATCTCAAATTTCTGATAGTGGTACCCCTTTGTGAAATGTGGCCCGGACCAATCTCGGAATTTTTTTCGCCACTAGTCACAACGAATTTGTACTACTAGGACATGAATATGAAGATTGGTTTTGAGTTAAATTTGTTGAAATGGCCCGCTAATTGAAAATATTCTTCTTTTTAGGGGAAATTTTTACAAGTTTTTTCCTTACTCTTACACTCGTTAGTTATCTGTTAAAATCTCAATCTACACATCTCCAAAAATCATGAAATTTCACGGGAGCCTAGCCAAGACCGTTGTGCATCACTTTTCTCTTGGACACGTTGAGAGAAAAATTAGTTTTCTTGCACTAACAATCATTTTAATCGAAATAGTGAAAATTTCAAATTTCTGATAGTGGTACCCCTTTGTGAAATGTGGCCCGGACCAATCTCGGAATTTTTTTCGCCACTAGTCACAACGAATTTATACTACTAAGACATGAATATGAAGATTGGTTTTGGGTTAAAATTTGTTTAAATGGCCCGCTAATTGAAAATATTCTTCTTTTCAGGGGAAATTTTAACAAGTTTTTTCCTTACTCTTACACTCGTTAGTTATCTATTAAAATCTCAATCTACACATCTCCAAAAATCATGAAATTTCACGGGGGCCAAGCCAAAACCGTTGTGCATCACTTTTCTCTTGGACACGTTGAGAGAAAAATTAGTTTTTTGGCACTAACGCTCATTTTAATCGAAATAGTGAAAATCTCAAATTTCTGATAGTGGTACCCCTTTGTGAAATGTGGCCCGGACCAATCTCGGAATTTTTTTCGCCACTAGTCACAACGAATTTGTACTACTAAGACATGAATATGAAGATTGGTTTTGAGTTAAATTTGTTGAAATGGCCCGCTAATTGAAAATATTCTTCTTTTTAGGGGAAATTTTTACAAGTTTTTTCCTTACTCTTACACTCGTTAGTTATCTGTTAAAATCTCAATCTACACATCTCCAAAAATCATGAAATTTCACGGGGGCCAAGCCAAGACCGTTGTGCATCACTTTTCTCTTGGACACGTTGAGAGAAAAATTAGTTTTCTTGCACTAACGCTCATTTTAATCGAAATAGTGAAAATCTCAAATTTCTGATAGTGGTACCCCTTTGTGAAATGTGGCCCGGACCAATCTCGGAATTTTTTTCGCCACTAGTCACAACGAATTTATACTACTAAGACATGAATATGAAGAGTGGTTTTGGGTTAAAATTTGTTTAAATGGCCCGCTAATTGAAAATATTCTTCTTTTTAGGGGAAATTTTTACAAGTTTTTTCCTTACTCTTACACTTGTTAGTTATATGTTAAAATCTCAACCTACACATCTCCAAAAATCATGAAATTTCACGGGGGCCAAGCCAAGACCGTTGTGCGTCACTTTTCTCTTGGACACGTTGAGAGAAAAATTAGTTTTCTTGCACTAACGATCGTTTTAATCGAAATAGTGAAAATCTCACATTTCTGATAGTGGTACCCCTTTGTGAAATGTGGCCGGACCAATCTCGGAATATTTTTTGCCACTAGTCACAATGAATTTGTACTACTAAGAAATGAATATGAAGATAGGTTTTGGGTTAAAATTTGTTGAAATGGCCCCCTAATTGAAATTATTCTTCTTTTCAGGGGATATTTTAACAAGTTTTTTCCTTACTCTTACACTCGTTAGTTATCTGTTTAAATCTCCACCTACACATCTCCAAAGATCATGAAATCTAACGGGTGCCTAGCCAACACCGTTGTGCATCACTTTTGTCTTGGACACGTTGAGAGAAAAATTAGTTTTCTTGCACTAACAATCATTTTAATCGAAATAGTGAAAATCTCACATTTCTGATAGTGGTACCCCTTTGTGAAATGTGGCCCGGACCAATCTCGGAATTTTTTTTGCCACTAGTCACAACGAATTTGTACTACTAAGACATGAATATGAAGATTGGTTTCGGGTTAAAATTTGTTGAAATGGCCCGATAATTGAAAATATTCTTCTTTTCAGGGGAAATTTTAACAAGTTTTTTCCTTACTCGTACACTCGTTAGTTATCTGTTAAAATCTCAACCTACACATCTCCAAAAATCATGAAATTTCACGGGGGCCAAGCCAAAACCGTTGTGCATCACTTTTCTCTTGGACACGTTGAGAGAAAAATTAGTTTTCTGGCACTAACGCTCATTTTAATCGAAATAGTGAAAATCTCAAATTTCTGATAGTGGTACCCCTTTGTGAAATGTGGCCCGGACCAATCTCGGAATTTTTTTCGCCACTAGTCACAACGAATTTGTACTACTAAGACATGAATATGAAGATTGGTTTTGAGTTAAATTTGTTGAAATGGCCCGCTAATTGAAAATATTCTTCTTTTTAGGGGAAATTTTTACAAGTTTTTTCCTTACTCTTACACTCGTTAGTTATCTGTTAAAATCTCCACCTACACATCTCCAAAGATCATGAAATCTAACGGGTGCCTAGCCAACACCGTTGTGCATCACTTTTGTCTTGGACACGTTGAGAGAAAAATTAGTTTTCTTGCACTAACAATCATTTTAATCGAAATAGTGAAAATCTCACATTTCTGATAGTGGTACCCCTTTGTGAAATGTGGCCCGGACCAATCTCGGAATTTTTTTTGCCACTAGTCACAACGAATTTGTACTACTAAGACATGAATATGAAGATTGGTTTTGGGTTAAAATTTGTTGAAATGGCCCCCTAATTGAAAATATCCTTCTTTTCAGGGGACATTTTAACAAGTTTTTTCCTTACTTTTACACTCGTTAGTTATCTGTTAAAATCTCAACCTACACATCTCCAAAAATTATGAAATTTCACGGGGGCCAAGCTAAGACCGTTGTGCATCACTTTTCTCTTGGACACGTTGAGAGAAAAATTAGTTTTCTAGCACTAACGATCCTTTTAATCGAAATAGTGAAAATATCACATTTCTGATAGTGGTACCCCTTTGTGAAATGTGGCCCGGACCAATCTCGGAATTTTTTTCGCCACTAGTCACAACGAATTTTTACTACTAAGACATGAATATGAAGATTGGTTTTGGGTTAAAATTTGTTGAAATGGCCCCCTAATTGAAAATATTCTTCTTTTCAGGGGAAATTTTAACAAGTTTTTTCCTTACTCTTACACTCGTTAGTTATCTGTTAAAATCTCAACCTACACATCTCCAAAAATTATGAAATTTCACGGGGGCCAAGCCAAGACTGTTGTGCATCACTTTTCTCTTGGACACGTTGAGAGAAAAATTAGTTTTCTTGCACTAACGATCGTTTTAATCGAAATAGTGAAAATCTCACATTTCTGATAGTGGTACCCCTTTGTGAAATGTGGCCCGGACCAATCTCGCAATATTTTTTGCCACTAGTCACAATGAATTTGTACTACTAAGAAATGAATATGAAGATAGGTTTTGGGTTAAAATTTGTTGAAATGGCCCCCTAATTGAAAATATTCTTCTTTTCAGGGGAAATTTTCACAAGTTTTTTCCTTACTCTTACACTCGTTAGTTATTTGTTTAAATCTCCACCTACACATCTCCAAAGATCATGAAATCTAACGGGGGCCTAGCCAAGACCGTTGTGCATCACTTTTGTCTTGGACACGTTGAAAGAAAAATTAGTTTTCTTGCACTAACAATCATTTTAATCGAAATAGTGAAAATCTCACATTTCTGATAGTGGCCCTTTGTGAAATGTGGCCCGGACCAATCTCGGAATATTTTTTGCCACTAGTCACAATGAATTTGTACTACTATGAAATGAATATAAAGAATGGTTTTGGGTTAAAATTTGTTGAAATGGCCCCCTAATTGAAAATATTCTTCTTTTCAGGGGAAATTTTAACAAGTTTTTTCCTTACTCTTACACTCGTTAGTTATCTGTTAAAATCTCAACCTACACATCTCCAAAGATCATGAAATTTAACGAGGGCCTAGCCAAGACCGTTGTGCATCACTTTTCTCTTGGACACGTTGAGAGAAAAATTAGTTTTCTTGCACTAACAATCATTTTAATCGAAATAGTGAAAATCTCACATTTCTGATAGTGGTACCCCTTTGTGAAATGTGGCCCGAACCAATCTCGGAATATTTTTTGCCACTAGTCACAATGAATTTGTACTACTAAGAAATGAATATGAAGATAGGTTTTGGGTTAAAATTTGTTGAAATGGCCCCCTAATTGAAATTATTCTTCTTTTCAGGGGATATTTTAACAAGTTTTTTCCTTACTCTTACACTCGTTAGTTATCTGTTTAAATCTCCACCTACACATCTCCAAAGATCATGAAATCTAACGGGTGCCTAGCCAACACCGTTGTGCATCACTTTTGTCTTGGACACGTTGAGAGAAAAATTAGTTTTCTTGCACTAACGATCGTTTTAATCGAAATAGTGAAAATCTCACATTTCTGATAGTGGTACCCCTTTGTGAAATGTGGCCCGGACCAATCTCGGAATTTTTTTCGCCACTAGTCACAACGAATTTGTACTACTAAGACATGAATATGAAGATTGGTTTTGGGCTAAAATTTTTTAAAATGGCCCTCTAATTGAAAATATTCTTCTTTTCAGGGGAAATTTTAACAAGTTTTTTCCTTACTCTTACACTCGTTAGTTATCTGTTAAAATCTCAACCTACACATCTCCAAAGATCATGAAATTTCACGGGGGCCTAGCCAAAACCGTTGTGCATCACTTTTCTCTTGGACACGTTGAGAGAAAAATTAGTTTTCTGGCACTAACGCTCATTTTAATCGAAATAGTGAAAATCTCAAATTTCTGATAGTGGTACCCCTTTGTGAAATGTGGCCCGGACCAATCTCGGAATTTTTTTCGCCACTAGTCACAACGAATTTGTACTACTAAGACATGAATATGAAGATTGGTTTTGGGTTAAAATTTGTTGAAATGGCCCGCTAATTGAAAATATTCTTCTTTTCAGGGGAAATTTTTACAAGTTTTTTCCTTACTCTTACACTCGTTAGTTATCTGTTAAAATCTCAATCTACACATCTCCAAAAATCATGAAATTTCACGGGAGCCTAGCCAAGACCGTTGTGCATCACTTTTCTCTCGGACACGTTGAGAGAAAAATTAGTTTTCTTGCACTAACAATCATTTTAATCGAAATAGTGAAAATCTCAAATTTCTGATAGTGGTACCCCTTTGTGAAATGTGGCCCGGACCAATCTCGGAATTTTTTTCGCCACTAGTCACAACGAATTTATACTACTAAGACATGAATATGAAGATTGGTTTTGGGTTAAAATTTGTTTAAATGGCCCGCTAATTGAAAATATTCTTCTTTTCAGGGGAAATTTTAACAAGTTTTTTCCTTACTCTTACACTCGTTAGTTATCTGTTAAAATCTCAACCTACACATCTCTAAAAATCATGAAATTTCACGTGGGTCAAGCCAAGACCGTTGTTCATCACTTTTCTCTTGGACACTTTGAGAGAAAAATTAGTTTTCTTGCACTAACGATCCTTTTAATCGAAATAGTGAAAATATCACATTTCTGATAGTGGTACCCCTTTGTGAAATGTGGCCCGGACCAATCTCGGAATTTTTTTCGCCACTAGTCACAACGAATTTTTACTACTAAGACATGAATATGAAGATTGGTTTTGGGTTAAAATTTGTTGAAATGGCCCCCTAATTGAAAATATTCTTCTTTTCAGGGGAAATTTTTACAAGTTTTTTCCTTACTCTTACACTCGTTAGTTATCTGTTAAAATCTCAACCTACAAATCTCCAAAGATAATGAAATTTCACGGGGGCCTAGCCAAGACCGTTGTGCATCACTTTTCTCTTGGACACGTTGAGAGAAAAATTAGTTTTCTTGCACTAACGATCGTTTTAATCGAAATAGTGAAAATCTCACATTTCTGATAGTGGTACCCCTTTGTGAAATGTGGCCCGGACCAATCTCGGAATATTTTTTGCCACTAGTCACAATCAATTTGTACTACTAAGAAATGAATATGAAGAATGGTTTTGGGTTAAAATTTGTTGAAATGGCCCCCTAATTGAAAATATTCTTCTTTTCAGGGGAAATTTTAACAAGTTTTTTCCTTACTCTTACACTCGTTAGTTATCTGTTAAAATCTCAACCTACACATCTCCAAAGATCATGAAATTTCACGGAGGCCTAGCCAAGACCGTTGTGCATCACTTTTCTCTTGGACACGTTGAGAGAAAAATTAGTTTTCTTGCACTAACGATCGTTTTAATCGAAATAGTGAAAATCTCACATTTCTGATAGTGGTACCCCTTTGTGAAATGTGGCCCGGACCAATCTCGGAATATTTTTTGCCACTAGTCACAATCAATTTGTACTACTAAGAAATGAATATAAAGAATGGTTTTGGGTTAAAATTTGTTGAAATGGCCCCCTAATTGAAAATATTCTTCTTTTCAGGGGAAATTTTAACAAGTTTTTTCCTTACTCTTACACTCGTTAGTTATCTATTAAAATCTCAACCTACACATCTCCAAATATCATGAAATTTCACGGGGGCCAAGCCAAAACCGTTGTGCATCACTTTTCTCTTGGACACGTTGAGAGAAAAATTAGTTTTTTGGCACTAACGCTCATTTTAATCGAAATAGTGAAAATCTCAAATTTCTGATAGTGGTACCCCTTTGTGAAATGTGGCCCGGACCAATCTCGGAATTTTTTTCGCCACTAGTCACAACGAATTTGTACTACTAAGACATGAATATGAAGATTGGTTTTGAGTTAAATTTGTTGAAATGGCCCGCTAATTGAAAATATTCTTCTTTTTAGGGGAAATTTTTACAAGTTTTTTCCTTACTCTTACACTCGTTAGTTATCTGTTAAAATCTCAATCTACACATCTCCAAAAATCATGAAATTTCACGGGAGCCTAGCCAAGACCGTTGTGCATCACTTTTCTCTTGGACACGTTGAGAGAAAAATTAGTTTTCTTGCACTAACAATCATTTTAATCGAAATAGTGAAAATCTCAAATTTCTGATAGTGGTACCCCTTTGTGAAATGTGGCCCGGACCAATCTCGGAATTTTTTTCGCCACTAGTCACAACGAATTTATACTACTAAGACATGAATATGAAGATTGGTTTTGGGTTAAAATTTGTTTAAATGGCCCGCTAATTGAAAATATTCTTCTTTTCAGGGGAAATTTTAACAAGTTTTTTCCTTACTCTTACACTCGTTAGTTATCTATTAAAATCTCAATCTACACATCTCCAAAAATCATGAAATTTCACGGGGGCCAAGCCAAAACCGTTGTGCATCACTTTTCTCTTGGACACGTTGAGAGAAAAATTAGTTTTTTGGCACTAACGCTCATTTTAATCGAAATAGTGAAAATCTCACATTTCTGATAGTGGTACCCCTTTGTGAAATGTGGCCCGGACCAATCTCGGAATTTTTTTCGCCACTAGTCACAACGAATTTGTACTACTAAGACATGAATATGAAGATTGGTTTTGGGTTAAAATTTGTTGAAATGGCCCTCTAATTGAAAATATTCTTCTTTTCAGGGGAAATTTTTACAAGTTTTTTCCTTACTCTTACACTCGTTAGTTATCTGTTAAAATCTCAATCTACACATCTCCAAAAATCATGAAATTTCACGGGGGCCAAGCCAAGACCGTTGTGCATCACTTTTCTCTTGGACACGTTGAGAGAAAAATTAGTTTTCTTGCACTAACGCTCATTTTAATCGAAATAGTGAAAATCTCAAATTTCTGATAGTGGTACCCCTTTGTGAAATGTGGCCCGGACCAATCTCGGAATTTTTTTCGCCACTAGTCACAACGAATTTATACTACTAAGACATGAATATGAAGAGTGGTTTTGGGTTAAAATTTGTTTAAATGGCCCGCTAATTGAAAATATTCTTCTTTTTAGGGGAAATTTTTACAAGTTTTTTCCTTACTCTTACACTTGTTAGTTATATGTTAAAATCTCAACCTACACATCTCCAAAAATCATGAAATTTCACGGGGGCCAAGCCAAGACCGTTGTGCGTCACTTTTCTCTTGGACACGTTGAGAGAAAAATTAGTTTTCTTGCACTAACGATCGTTTTAATCGAAATAGTGAAAATCTCACATTTCTGATAGTGGTACCCCTTTGTGAAATGTGGCCCGGACCAATCTCGGAATATTTTTTGCCACTAGTCACAATGAATTTGTACTACTAAGAAATGAATATGAAGATAGGTTTTGGGTTAAAATTTGTTGAAATGGCCCCCTAATTGAAATTATTCTTCTTTTCAGGGGATATTTTAACAAGTTTTTTCCTTACTCTTACACTCGTTAGTTATCTGTTTAAATCTCCACCTACACATCTCCAAAGATCATGAAATCTAACGGGTGCCTAGCCAACACCGTTGTGCATCACTTTTGTCTTGGACACGTTGAGAGAAAAATTAGTTTTCTTGCACTAACAATCATTTTAATCGAAATAGTGAAAATCTCACATTTCTGATAGTGGTACCCCTTTGTGAAATGTGGCCCGGACCAATCTCGGAATTTTTTTTGCCACTAGTCACAACGAATTTGTACTACTAAGACATGAATATGAAGATTGGTTTCGGGTTAAAATTTGTTGAAATGGCCCCAGAATTGAAAATATTCTTCTTTTCAGGGGAAATTTTAACAAGTTTTTTCCTTACTCGTACACTCGTTAGTTATCTGTTAAAATCTCAACCTACACATCTCCAAAAATCATGAAATTTCACGGGGGCCAAGCCAAAACCGTTGTGCATCACTTTTCTCTTGGACACGTTGAGAGAAAAATTAGTTTTTTGGCACTAACGCTCATTTTAATCGAAATAGTGAAAATCTCAAATTTCTGATAGTAATACCCCTTTGTGAAATGTGGCCCGGACCAATCTCGGAATTTTTTTCGCCACTAGTCACAACGAATTTGTACTACTAAGACATGAATATGAAGATTGGTTTTGAGTTAAATTTGTTGAAATGGCCCGCTAATTGAAAATATTCTTCTTTTTAGGGGAAATTTTTACAAGTTTTTTCCTTACTCTTACACTCGTTAGTTATCTGTTTAAATCTCCACCTACACATCTCCAAAGATCATGAAATCTAACGGGTGCCTAGCCAACACCGTTGTGCATCACTTTTGTCTTGGACACGTTGAGAGAAAAATTAGTTTTCTTGCACTAACAATCATTTTAATCGAAATAGTGAAAATCTCACATTTCTGATAGTGGTACCCCTTTGTGAAATGTGGCCCGGACCAATCTCGGAATTTTTTTTGCCACTAGTCACAACGAATTTGTACTACTAAGACATGAATATGAAGATTGGTTTCGGGTTAAAATTTGTTGAAATGGCCCCAGAATTGAAAATATCCTTCTTTTCAGGGGACATTTTAACAAGTTTTTTCCTTACTCTTACACTCGTTAGTTATCTGTTAAAATCTCAACCTACACATCTCCAAAAATTATGAAATTTCACGGGGGCCAAGCTAAGACCGTTGTGCATCACTTTTCTCTTGGACACGTTGAGAGAAAAATTAGTTTTCTAGCACTAACGATCCTTTTAATCGAAATAGTGAAAATATCACATTTCTGATAGTGGTACCCCTTTGTGAAATGTGGCCCGGACCAATCTCGGAATTTTTTTCGCCACTAGTCACAACGAATTTTTACTACTAAGACATGAATATGAAGATTGGTTTTGGGTTAAAATTTGTTGAAATGGCCCCCTAATTGAAAATATTCTTCTTTTCAGGGGAAATTTTAACAAGTTTTTTCCTTACTCTTACACTCGTTAGTTATCTGTTAAAATCTCAACCTACACATCTCCAAAAATTATGAAATTTCACGGGGGCCAAGCCAAGACCGTTGTGCATCACTTTTCTCTTGGACACGTTGAGAGAAAAATTAGTTTTCTTGCACTAACGATCGTTTTAATCGAAATAGTGAAAATCTCACATTTCTGATAGTGGTACCCCTTTGTGAAATGTGGCCCGGACCAATCTCGGAATTTTTTTCGCCACTAGTCACAACGAATTTTTACTACTAAGACATGAATATGAAGATTGGTTTTGGGTTAAAATTTGTTGAAATGGCCCCCTAATTGAAAATATTCTTCTTTTCAGGGGAAATTTTAACAAGTTTTTTCCTTACTCTTACACTCGTTAGTTATCTGTTAAAATCTCAACCTACACATCTCCAAAAATTATGAAATTTCACGGGGGCCAAGCCAAGACTGTTGTGCATCACTTTTCTCTTGGACACGTTGAGAGAAAAATTAGTTTTCTTGCACTAACGATCGTTTTAATCGAAATAGTGAAAATCTCACATTTCTGATAGTGGTACCCCTTTGTGAAATGTGGCCCGGACCAATCTCGCAATATTTTTTGCCACTAGTCACAATGAATTTGTACTACTAAGAAATGAATATGAAGATAGGTTTTGGGTTAAAATTTGTTGAAATGGCCCCCTAATTGAAAATATTCTTCTTTTCAGGGGAAATTTTCACAAGTTTTTTCCTTACTCTTACACTCGTTAGTTATTTGTTTAAATCTCCACCTACACATCTCCAAAGATCATGAAATCTAACGGGGGCCTAGCCAAGACCGTTGTGCATCACTTTTGTCTTGGACACGTTGAAAGAAAAATTAGTTTTCTTGCACTAACAATCATTTTAATCGAAATAGTGAAAATCTCACATTTCTGATAGTGGTACCCCTTTGTGAAATGTGGCCCGGACCAATCTCGGAATATTTTTTGCCACTAGTCACAATGAATTTGTACTACTATGAAATGAATATAAAGAATGGTTTTGGGTTAAAATTTGTTGAAATGGCCCCCTAATTGAAAATATTCTTCTTTTCAGGGGAAATTTTAACAAGTTTTTTCCGTACTCTTACACTCGTTAGTTATCTGTTAAAATCTCCACCTACACATCTCCAAAGATCATGAAATTTAACGGGCGCCTAGCCAAGAACGTTGTGCATCACTTTTCTCTTGGACACGTTGAGAGAAAAATTAGTTTTCTTGCACTAACAATCATTTTAATCGAAATAGTGAAAATCTCACATTTCTGATAGTGGTACCCCTTTGTGAAATGTGGCCCGAACCAATCTCGGAATATTTTTTGCCACTAGTCACAATGAATTTGTACTACTAAGAAATGAATATGAAGATTGGTTTTGGGTTAAAATTTGTTGAAATGGCCCCCTGATTGAAAATATTCTTCTTTTCAGGGGAAATTTTAACAAGTTTTTTCCTTACTCTTACACTCGTTAGTTATCTGTTAAAATCTCAACCTACACATCTCTAAAAATCATGAAATTTCACGTGGGTCAAGCCAAGACCGTTGTTCATCACTTTTCTCTTGGACACGTTGAGAGAAAAATTAGTTTTCTTGCACTAACGATCCTTTTAATCGAAATAGTGAAAATATCACATTTCTGATAGTGGTACCCCTTTGTGAAATGTGGCCCGGACCAATCTCGGAATTTTTTTCGCCACTAGTCACAACGAATTTTTACTACTAAGACATGAATATGAAGATTGGTTTTGGGTTAAAATTTGTTGAAATGGCCCCCTAATTGAAAATATTCTTCTTTTCAGGGGAAATTTTAACAAGTTTTTTCCTTACTCTTACACTCGTTAGTTATCTGTTAAAATCTAAATCTACACATCTCCAAAAATCATGAAATTTCACGGGGGCCAAGCCAAGACCGTTGTGCATCACTTTTCTCTTGGACATGTTGAGAGAAAAATTAGTTTTCTTTCAATAACGATCATTTTAATCGAAATAGTGAAAATCTCATATTTCTGATAGTGGTACCCCTTTGTGAAATGTGGCCCGGACCAATCTAAGAATTTTTTTCGCCACTAGTAACAACGAATTTGTACTACTAAGACATGAATATGAAGATTGGTTTTGGGTTAAAATTTGTTCAAATGGCCCCCTAATAGAAAATATTCTTCTTTTCAGGGGAAATTTTAACAAGTTTTTTTCCTTACTCTTACACTCGTTAGTTATCTATTAAAATCTCAATCTACACATCTCCGAAAATCATGAAATTTCACGGGGCCAAGCCAAGACCGTTGTGCATCACTTTTCTCTTGGACACGTTGAGAGAAAAATTAGTTTTCTGGCACTAACGCTCATTTTAATCGAAATAGTGAAAATCTCAAATTTCTGATAGTGGTACCCCTTTGTGAAATGTGGCCCGGACCAATCTCGAAATTTTTTTCGCCACTAGTCACAACGAATTTGTACTACTAAGACATGAATATGAAGATTGGTTTTGAGTTAAATTTGTTGAAATGGCCCGCTAATTGAAAATATTCTTCTTTTTAGGGGAAATTTTTACAAGTTTTTTCCTTACTCTTACACTCGTTAGTTATCTGTTAAAATCTCAATCTACACATCTCCAAAAATCATGAAATTTCACGGGGGCCAAGCCAAGACCGTTGTGCATCACTTTTCTCTTGGACACGTTGAGAGAAAAATTAGTTTTCTTGCACTAACGCTCATTTTAATCGAAATAGTGAAAATCTCAAATTTCTGATAGTGGTACCCCTTTGTGAAATGTGGCCCGGACCAATCTCGGAATTTTTTTCGCCACTAGTCACAACGAATTTATACTACTAAGACATGAATATGAAGAGTGGTTTTGGGTTAAAATTTGTTTAAATGGCCCGCTAATTGAAAATATTCTTCTTTTTAGGGGAAATTTTTACAAGTTTTTTCCTTACTCTTACACTTGTTAGTTATATGTTAAAATCTCAACCTACACATCTCCAAAAATCATGAAATTTCACGGGGGCCAAGCCAAGACCGTTGTGCGTCACTTTTCTCTTGGACACGTTGAGAGAAAAATTAGTTTTCTTGCACTAACGATCGTTTTAATCGAAATAGTGAAAATCTCACATTTCTGATAGTGGTACCCCTTTGTGAAATGTGGCCCGGACCAATCTCGGAATATTTTTTGCCACTAGTCACAATGAATTTGTACTACTAAGAAATGAATATGAAGATAGGTTTTGGGTTAAAATTTGTTGAAATGGCCCCCTAATTGAAATTATTCTTCTTTTCAGGGGATATTTTAACAAGTTTTTTCCTTACTCTTACACTCGTTAGTTATCTGTTTAAATCTCCACCTACACATCTCCAAAGATCATGAAATCTAACGGGTGCCTAGCCAACACCGTTGTGCATCACTTTTGTCTTGGACACGTTGAGAGAAAAATTAGTTTTCTTGCACTAACAATCATTTTAATCGAAATAGTGAAAATCTCACATTTCTGATAGTGGTACCCCTTTGTGAAATGTGGCCCGGACCAATCTCGGAATTTTTTTTGCCACTAGTCACAACGAATTTGTACTACTAAGACATGAATATGAAGATTGGTTTCGGGTTAAAATTTGTTGAAATGGCCCCAGAATTGAAAATATTCTTCTTTTCAGGGGAAATTTTAACAAGTTTTTTCCTTACTCGTACACTCGTTAGTTATCTGTTAAAATCTCAACCTACACATCTCCAAAAATCATGAAATTTCACGGGGGCCAAGCCAAAACCGTTGTGCATCACTTTTCTCTTGGACACGTTGAGAGAAAAATTAGTTTTTTGGCACTAACGCTCATTTTAATCGAAATAGTGAAAATCTCAAATTTCTGATAGTGGTACCCCTTTGTGAAATGTGGCCCGGACCAATCTCGGAATTTTTTTCGCCACTAGTCACAACGAATTTGTACTACTAAGACATGAATATGAAGATTGGTTTTGAGTTAAATTTGTTGAAATGGCCCGCTAATTGAAAATATTCTTCTTTTTAGGGGAAATTTTTACAAGTTTTTTCCTTACTCTTACACTCGTTAGTTATCTGTTTAAATCTCCACCTACACATCTCCAAAGATCATGAAATCTAACGGGTGCCTAGCCAACACCGTTGTGCATCACTTTTGTCTTGGACACGTTGAGAGAAAAATTAGTTTTCTTGCACTAACAATCATTTTAATCGAAATAGTGAAAATCTCACATTTCTGATAGTGGTACCCCTTTGTGAAATGTGGCCCGGACCAATCTCGGATTTTTTTTTGCCACTAGTCACAACGAATTTGTACTACTAAGACATGAATATGAAGATTGGTTTCGGGTTAAAATTTGTTGAAATGGCCCCAGAATTGAAAATATCCTTCTTTTCAGGGGAAATTTTAACAAGTTTTTTCCTTACTCTTACACTCGTTAGTTATCTGTTAAAATCTCAACCTACACATCTCCAAAAATTATGAAATTTCACGGGGGCCAAGCTAAGACCGTTGTGCATCACTTTTCTCTTGGACACGTTGAGAGAAAAATTAGTTTTCTAGCACTAACGATCCTTTTAATCGAAATAGTGAAAATATCACATTTCTGATAGTGGTACCCCTTTGTGAAATGTGGCCCGGACCAATCTCGGAATTTTTTTCGCCACTAGTCACAACGAATTTTTACTACTAAGACATGAATATGAAGATTGGTTTTGGGTTAAAATTTGTTGAAATGGCCCCCTAATTGAAAATATTCTTCTTTTCAGGGGAAATTTTAACAAGTTTTTTCCTTACTCTTACACTCGTTAGTCATCTGTTAAAATCTCAACCTACACATCTCCAAAAATTATGAAATTTCACGGGGGCCAAGCCAAGACCGTTGTGCATCACTTTTCTCTTGGACACGTTGAGAGAAAAATTAGTTTTCTTGCACTAACGATCGTTTTAATCGAAATAGTGAAAATCTCACATTTCGATAAAGGGTACCCCTTTGTGAAATGTGGCCCGGACCAATCTCGCAATATTTTTTGCCACTAGTCACAATGAATTTGTACTACTAAGAAATGAATATGAAGATAGGTTTTGGGTTAAAATTTGTTGAAATGGCCCCCTAATTGAAAATATTCTTCTTTTCAGGGGAAATTTTCACAAGTTTTTTCCTTACTCTTACACTCGTTAGTTATTTGTTTAAATCTCCACCTACACATCTCCAAAGATCATGAAATCTAACGGGGGCCTAGCCAAGACCGTTGTGCATCACTTTTGTCTTGGACACGTTGAAAGAAAAATTAGTTTTCTTGCACTAACAATCATTTTAATCGAAATAGTGAAAATCTCACATTTCTGATAGTGGTACCCCTTTGTGAAATGTGGCCCGGACCAATCTCGGAATATTTTTTGCCACTAGTCACAATGAATTTGTACTACTATGAAATGAATATAAAGAATGGTTTTGGGTTAAAATTTGTTGAAATGGCCCCCTAATTGAAAATATTCTTCTTTTCAGGGGAAATTTGAACAAGTTTTTTCCGTACTCTTACACTCGTTAGTTATCTGTTAAAATCTCCACCTACACATCTCCAAAGATCATGAAATTTAACGGGAGCCTAGCCAAGAACGTTGTGCATCACTTTTCTCTTGGACACGTTGAGAGAAAAATTAGTTTTCTTGCACTAACAATCATTTTAATCGAAATAGTGAAAATCTCACATTTCTGATAGTGGTACCCCTTTGTGAAATGTGGCCCGAACCAATCTCGGAATATTTTTTGCCACTAGTCACAATGAATTTGTACTACTAAGAAATGAATATGAAGATTGGTTTTGGGTTAAAATTTGTTGAAATGGCCCCCTGATTGAAAATATTCTTCTTTTCAGGGGAAATTTTAACAAGTTTTTTCCTTACTCTTACACTCGTTAGTTATCTGTTAAAATCTCAACCTACACATCTCTAAAAATCATGAAATTTCACGTGGGTCAAGCCAAGACCGTTGTTCATCACTTTTCTCTTGGACACGTTGAGAGAAAAATTAGTTTTCTTGCACTAACGATCCTTTTAATCGAAATAGTGAAAATATCACATTTCTGATAGTGGTACCCCTTTGTGAAATGTGGCCCGGACCTATCTCCGAATTTTTTTCGCCACTAGTCACAACGAATTTGTACTACAAAGACATGAATATGAAGATTGGTTTTGGGTTAAAATTTGTTGAAATGGCCCCTAATTGAAAATATTCTTCTTTTCAGGGGAAATTTTAACAAGTTTTTTCCTTACTCTTACACTCGTTAGTTATCTGTTAAAATCTCAACCTACACATCTCCAAAAATCATGAAATTTCACGGGGGCCAAGCCAAAACCGTTGTGCATCACTTTTCGCTTGGACACGTTGAGAGAAAAATTAGTTTTTTGGCACTAACGCTCATTTTAATCGAAATAGTGAAAATCTCAAATTTCTGATAGTGGTACCCCTTTGTGAAATGTGGCCCGGACCAATCTCGGAATTTTTTTCGCCACTAGTCACAACGAATTTGTACTACTAAGACATGAATATGAAGATTGGTTTTGAGTTAAATTTGTTGAAATGGCCCGCTAATTGAAAATATTCTTCTTTTTAGGGGAAATTTTTACAAGTTTTTTCCTTACTCTTACACTCGTTAGTTATCTGTTAAAATCTCAACCTACACATCTCCAAAAATTATGAAATTTCACGGGGGCCAAGCTAAGACCGTTGTGCATCACTTTTCTCTTGGACACGTTGAGAGAAAAATTAGTTTTCTTGCACTAACGATCGTTTTAATCGAAATAGTGAAAATCTCACATTTCTGATAGTGGTACCCCTTTGTGAAATGTGGGCCGGACCAATCTCGAAATATTTTTTGCCACTAGTCACAATGAATTTGTACTACTAAGAAATGAATATGAAGATAGGTTTTGGGTTAAAATTTGTTGAAATGGCCCCCTAATTGAAAATATTCTTCTTTTCAGGGGAAATTTTAACAAGTTTTTTCCTTACTCTTACACTCGTTAGTTATCTGTTTAAATCTCCACCTACACATCTCCAAAGATCATGAAATCTAACGGGTGCCTAGCCAACACCGTTGTGCATCACTTTTGTCTTGGACACGTTGAGAGAAAAATTAGTTTTCTTGCACTAACAATCATTTTAATCGAAATAGTGAAAATCTCACATTTCTGATAGTGGTACCCCTTTGTGAAATGTGGCCCGGACCAATCTCGGAATTTTTTTTGCCACTAGTCACAACGAATTTGTACTACTAAGACATGAATATGAAGATTGGTTTCGGGTTAAAATTTGTTGAAATGGCCCCCTAATTGAAAATATTCTTCTTTTCAGGGGAAATTTAACAAGTTTTTTCCTTACTCTTACACTCGTTAGTTATCTGTTAAAATCTCAACCTACACATCTCCAAAAATCATGAAATTTCACGGGGGCCAAGCCAAAACCGTTGTGCATCACTTTTCTCTTGGACACGTTGAGAGAAAAATTAGTTTTTTGGCACTAACGCTCATTTTAATCGAAATAGTGAAAATCTCAAATTTCTGATAGTGGTACCCCTTTGTGAAATGTGGCCCGGACCAATCTCGGAATTTTTTTCGCCACTAGTCACAACGAATTTGTACTACTAAGACATGAATATGAAGATTGGTTTTGAGTTAAATTTGTTGAAATGGCCCGCTAATTGAAAATATTCTTCTTTTTAGGGGAAATTTTTACAAGTTTTTTCCTTACTCTTACACTCGTTAGTTATCTGTTTAAATCTCCACCTACACATCTCCAAAGATCATGAAATCTAACGGGTGCCTAGCCAACACCGTTGTGCATCACTTTTGTCTTGGACACGTTGAGAGAAAAATTAGTTTTCTTGCACTAACAATCATTTTAATCGAAATAGTGAAAATCTCACATTTCTGATAGTGGTACCCCTTTGTGAAATGTGGCCCGGACCAATCTCGGGTTTTTTTTTGCCACTAGTCACAACGAATTTGTACTACTAAGACATGAATATGAAGATTGGTTTCGGGTTAAAATTTGTTGAAATGGCCCCAGAATTGAAAATATCCTTCTTTTCAGGGGAAATTTTAACAAGTTTTTTCCTTACTCTTACACTCGTTAGTTATCTGTTAAAATCTCAACCTACACATCTCCAAAAATTATGAAATTTCACGGGGGCCAAGCTAAGACCGTTGTGCATCACTTTTCTCTTGGACACGTTGAGAGAAAAATTAGTTTTCTAGCACTAACGATCCTTTTAATCGAAATAGTGAAAATATCACATTTCTGATAGTGGTACCCCTTTGTGAAATGTGGCCCGGACCAATCTCGGAATTTTTTTCGCCACTAGTCACAACGAATTTTTACTACTAAGACATGAATATGAAGATTGGTTTTGGGTTAAAATTTGTTGAAATGGCCCCCTAATTGAAAATATTCTTCTTTTCAGGGGAAATTTTAACAAGTTTTTTCCTTACTCTTACACTCGTTAGTTATCTGTTAAAATCTCAACCTACACATCTCCAAAAATTATGAAATTTCACGGGGGCCAAGCCAAGACTGTTGTGCATCACTTTTCTCTTGGACACGTTGAGAGAAAAATTAGTTTTCTTGCACTAACGATCGTTTTAATCGAAATAGTGAAAATCTCACATTTCTGATAGTGGTACCCCTTTGTGAAATGTGGCCCGGACCAATCTCGCAATATTTTTTGCCACTAGTCACAATGAATTTGTACTACTAAGAAATGAATATGAAGATAGGTTTTGGGTTAAAATTTGTTGAAATGGCCCCCTAATTGAAAATATTCTTCTTTTCAGGGGAAATTTTCACAAGTTTTTTCCTTACTCTTACACTCGTTAGTTATTTGTTTAAATCTCCACCTACACATCTCCAAAGATCATGAAATCTAACGGGGGCCTAGCCAAGACCGTTGTGCATCACTTTTGTCTTGGACACGTTGAAAGAAAAATTAGTTTTCTTGCACTAACAATCATTTTAATCGAAATAGTGAAAATCTCACATTTCTGATAGTGGTACCCCTTTGTGAAATGTGGCCCGGACCAATCTCGGAATATTTTTTGCCACTAGTCACAATGAATTTGTACTACTATGAAATGAATATAAAGAATGGTTTTGGGTTAAAATTTGTTGAAATGGCCCCCTAATTGAAAATATTCTTCTTTTCAGGGGAAATTTGAACAAGTTTTTTCCGTACTCTTACACTCGTTAGTTATCTGTTAAAATCTCCACCTACACATCTCCAAAGATCATGAAATTTAACGGGAGCCTAGCCAAGAACGTTGTGCATCACTTTTCTCTTGGACACGTTGAGAGAAAAATTAGTTTTCTTGCACTAACAATCATTTTAATCGAAATAGTGAAAATCTCACATTTCTGATAGTGGTACCCCTTTGTGAAATGTGGCCCGAACCAATCTCGGAATATTTTTTGCCACTAGTCACAATGAATTTGTACTACTAAGAAATGAATATGAAGATTGGTTTTGGGTTAAAATTTGTTGAAATGGCCCCCTGATTGAAAATATTCTTCTTTTCAGGGGAAATTTTAACAAGTTTTTTCCTTACTCTTACACTCGTTAGTTATCTGTTAAAATCTCAACCTACACATCTCTAAAAATCATGAAATTTCACGTGGGTCAAGCCAAGACCGTTGTTCATCACTTTTCTCTTGGACACGTTGAGAGAAAAATTAGTTTTCTTGCACTAACGATCCTTTTAATCGAAATAGTGAAAATATCACATTTCTGATAGTGGTACCCCTTTGTGAAATGTGGCCCGGACCAATCTCGGAATTTTTTTCGCCACTAGTCACAACGAATTTGTACTACTAAGACATGAATATGAAGATTGGTTTTGGGTTAAAATTTGTTGAAATGGCCCCCTAATTGAAAATATTCTTCTTTTCAGGGGAAATTTTAACAAGTTTTTTCCTTACTCTTACACTCGTTAGTTATCTGTTAAAATCTCAACCTACACATCTCCAAAAATCATGAAATTTCACGGGGGCCAAGCCAAAACCGTTGTGCATCACTTTTCGCTTGGACACGTTGAGAGAAAAATTAGTTTTTTGGCACTAACGCTCATTTTAATCGAAATAGTGAAAATCTCAAATTTCTGATAGTGGTACCCCTTTGTGAAATGTGGCCCGGACCAATCTCGGAATTTTTTTCGCCACTAGTCACAACGAATTTGTACTACTAAGACATGAATATGAAGATTGGTTTTGAGTTAAATTTGTTGAAATGGCCCGCTAATTGAAAATATTCTTCTTTTTAGGGGAAATTTTTACAAGTTTTTTCCTTACTCTTACACTCGTTAGTTATCTGTTAAAATCTCAACCTACACATCTCCAAAAATTATGAAATTTCACGGGGGCCAAGCTAAGACCGTTGTGCATCACTTTTCTCTTGGACACGTTGAGAGAAAAATTAGTTTTCTTGCACTAACGATCGTTTTAATCGAAATAGTGAAAATCTCACATTTCTGATAGTGGTACCCCTTTGTGAAATGTGGCCCGGACCAATCTCGAAATATTTTTTGCCACTAGTCACAATGAATTTGTACTACTAAGAAATGAATATGAAGATAGGTTTTGGGTTAAAATTTGTTGAAATGGCCCCCTAATTGAAAATATTCTTCTTTTCAGGGGAAATTTTAACAAGTTTTTTCCTTACTCTTACACTCGTTAGTTATTTGTTTAAATCTCCACCTACACATCTCCAAAGATCATGAAATCTAACGGGGGCCTAGCCAAGACCGTTGTGCATCACTTTTGTCTTGGACACGTTGAAAGAAAAATTAGTTTTCTTGCACTAACAATCATTTTAATCGAAATACTGAAAATCTCACATTTCTGATAGTGGTACCCCTTTGTGAAATGTGGCCCGGACCAATCTCGGAATATTTTTTGCCACTAGTCACAATGAATTTGTACTACTATGAAATGAATATAAAGAATGGTTTTGGGTTAAAATTTGTTGAAATGGCCCCCTAATTGAAAATATTCTTCTTTTCAGGGGAAATTTGAACAAGTTTTTTCCGTACTCTTACACTCGTTAGTTATCTGTTAAAATCTCCACCTACACATCTCCAAAGATCATGAAATTTAACGGGAGCCTAGCCAAGACCGTTGTGCATCACTTTTCTCTTGGACACGTTGAGAGAAAAATTAGTTTTCTTGCACTAACAATCATTTTAATCGAAATAGTGAAAATCTCACATTTCTGATAGTGGTACCCCTTTGTGAAATGTGGCCCGAACCAATCTCGGAATATTTTTTGCCACTAGTCACAATGAATTTGTACTACTAAGAAATGAATATGAAGATTGGTTTTGGGTTAAAATTTGTTGAAATGGCCCCCTGATTGAAAATATTCTTCTTTTCAGGGGAAATTTTAACAAGTTTTTTCCTTACTCTTACACTCGTTAGTTATCTGTTAAAATCTCAACCTACACATCTCTAAAAATCATGAAATTTCACGTGGGTCAAGCCAAGACCGTTGTTCATCACTTTTCTCTTGGACACGTTGAGAGAAAAATTAGTTTTCTTGCACTAACGATCCTTTTAATCGAAATAGTGAAAATATCACATTTCTGATAGTGGTACCCCTTTGTGAAATGTGGCCCGGACCAATCTCGGAATTTTTTTCGCCACTAGTCACAACGAATTTTTACTACTAAGACATGAATATGAAGATTGGTTTTGGGTTAAAATTTGTTGAAATGGCCCCCTAATTGAAAATATTCTTCTTTTCAGGGGAAATTTTAACAAGTTTTTTCCTTACTCTTACACTCGTTAGTTATCTGTTAAAATCTCAACCTACACATCTCCAAAAATCATGAAATTTCACGGGGGCCAAGCCAAAACCGTTGTGCATCACTTTTCTCTTGGACACGTTGAGAGAAAAATTAGTTTTTTGGCACTAACGATCGTTTTAATCGAAATAGTGAAAATCTCACATTTCTGATAGTGGTACTGTTGGGTTTTATGCCCTAAATAAAACTCATTTCAATATAATCAGATTTACTTATTAATATAGATCAGAAATAACATTTAATGTTGCATGGTTCACATGATTTATTTCATGATTATATGTACATAATGTATGAATTCATCTGAAACCCTTTTCACATACTTGATCCTGTTTATTGTGTCGTCAACACATTGGAAAGTAAACATGACTATGTGAATAAAGTTTCCTAGATTTATCAGACACAGGGTTTTACTGATATGATAATCTACAACAAGAGTTTACTTGTATTTGGAGAAATACTATGTTCTTTCCAGAACATTGGTTAAAGTAAAGCTCAGGTTGGATGCATGGAGTATGCATCGGAAGGGACCGATATTGAACTTTGACTTAGATTTATTAAACTTACCGTAATATCTATTCAAGTCAATATCGCCTAAGTTGATCCTAGATCAAATGATCTTAATCCTGATATGATTAGGCTCAATCTTGAAAGGCTATTCGTGTTCTTTGATTTGTTAGTTAAGCCTACTTTTAGGTCAGGGTGATACGTACATTTTGGGAACACGGTAGTGCAATTGAGTGGGAGCGCTAGCATAAACATGGAATCTATAGCTTCTATCTGGCGAATAGTAAGCAAAGGATGATCTCCTTCGAGCTTGACCAAACGAACATAAATGGTGGAGTACTCATTTCACATAAGCTGAAATATCATTTATACGGGGTCAAGTGTTTTAAGGAATAAATACATTGTAGGGTGTAACGGTAATTTAATCCCTTTACAGTGTAGATCATTCATATAGAGGATCATTGATCACATTAGGATTATAACAATGGATAACTAATGATGTGTCTATATGGTGGAACATATAGAGCATTCTATATACTGGGAGTGCAATTCTAAGTTCTATGCGTGGATTCAACGAAGAATTAATAAGTTAGTGAATTTTAGTGCTAAATTCTTGATCTACTTATTGGAAGCTCGGTTATATAGACCCATGGTCCCCCCACTAGTTGAGATAATATTGCTTGTAAGACTCATGTAATTGGTTTTGATTAATCAATTATAATTCACGAATTAGACTATGTCTATTTGTGAAATTTTCACTAAGTAAGGGCGAAATTGTAAAGAAAGAGTTTATAGGGGCATATTTGTTAATTATGATACTTTGTATGGTTCAATTAATAAATATGATAAATGACAATATTATTTAATAATTATTTATAGTTATTAAATAGTTAGAATTGGCATTTAAATGATTGAATTAGGAAATTGGCATTTTTGAGAAAATCAGATACAAAAGGTGTTAAAATTGCAAAATTGCAAAGCCCAAGGCCCAATCCATTAAGTGTATGGTCGGCCACCTTTGTAGCTTTTTTAAATGATTTTTTCATTATTTTAATGCCATATAATTCAAATCAAACCCTAGAGGAATGCTATAAATAGATAGTGAAGGCTTCAGGAAAATAACACACTTTCTGAATCAGAAAAACCTGAGCCTCCACTCTCTTCTCTAGCCGCCACTCTCTCTCTCTTTTCTTCCTCAATATTTCGAACCTCTCTTAGTGATTAGAGTAGTGCCCACACACATCAAGTGATACCTCAATCATAGTGAGGAAGATCGTGAAGAAAGATCATCAGCAAAGGAGATTCAGCATCAAAGATTCAGAGAAAGAGATCCAGGTTCAGATATTGATAATGCTCGCTACGAGAAAGGAATCAAGGGCTAGATATCTGAACGGAAGGAGTCATATTATTCCGCTGCACCCAATGTAAGGTTTCCTAAACTTTATATGTGTTTAATTTATCGTTTTAGAAAGTTCTTATTTAGGATGTTAATAAACATACTTGTGAGTAGATCTAAGATCCTGGTAAAATAATTCCAACAACTGGTATCAGAGCCATAGTAATTGATTTACTTGCAAGAAATTTGGACTTTAAAACGATTGTTTGTATGTTCTTTGGATGGTATCATGTTGTATTGAGTGTTATTTGATGATTGATTGATGTTTGTGAAATTTTCGTGAAAAATAATTGTGATTTCGTTTCTGGAATTATTTTTATTGGATAGTATGGAAATTAAGCAAGTTAGCCTTTTACAGAACTCAATTTGGATTTTATTTGAATTAGTTATGATTTTTTGAAGATTTGACAAAATCGGAAATTTGTCTTGATAGTTTCGCACGATCGCAGAACTGTCCGTACAGTTTCGGATTTTTTCCTTTTTCTTCAATTTTTCATACTTTTTCATGGAATTAACTTCCAATTTTTTGTATGGTTTTGTATATATACTATTACTATTCCTAATTCAATTCTAATTATCATTTTGAATTAATTTAATTTTTTTTTAAATTAATTCAAGATATTAGTGTAATTTGAATTCGAATAGAATTAGTATTTGTCTTTTTGCTTAAAAATCTATCTTATTTTTAAATTTGATTATATTTTTTTTTAAATTTAAGGTCAGATTTTTTAGATATTTATAATATCTTTTAAGATATTTATAATATCTTTTAAGATATTTAAGATATTTTAAAAATATCTTTTAAGATATTTATAAAATCTTTTAAGATATTTTAAAATATCTTATCTTTTAAGATATTTAAAAATATCTTATCTTTTAAGATTTTTTTTAAATCTTTTTAAGATATTTTGACCTTATTTAAATTTAAAATAGACATTTATAATCATGTAATTTTAAATAGATATAAGATAAAAAGTAGGTTTAATTTTAATTTTTTTTTTATTTTCGAAATTTAATTTTAAATTCCGAAATTAATTTTTTTTAAATTATTTTTCGAATATTAAATTTTTTTTTAATTTAATTATTTATTTATTCGAAATTATTTATTTAAAATTAAATAAATCCTACTTCCAACTATCCAGCTAACCCCCGTTGCAGAGTATGTGTTTTAGCTTGTTTGTAAGTTTTCAAAACCTATTATTACTTGATTGCAAATAGCCATGGTTACTTTTTGCCAGATTTAATGATCTGATGGCTCCCTTGGTCAAGATAATAATTTGTAACAGGTATATTTACAATCTTCTTTCATCTGTGTATGACCTAGCAACATGATAGGACCCATCCAAAGTGTGCCTGTGTGAGCCTATGTGTTTAATTTGATTATAGATACATATAGGTTGTTGTTGCTAAAATAAATTATCATAGTTCTTGATAGAATTTATTTAGGCCCATTTAGTTATTGGGCTTATTCAATTAATAACAGTTGTTCTTATTAAGGTTAAATTCCTCTCTTTTGGGCCTTGTGTGAGAGTTGGGAGCCATAGAAGTGGGTACGACATACTGAACCCAGCACCCCCTCACACAAACCACCCCAATTGTGAAGGCCCATTTGCCTGATTTGAATGACTGTACTAGGTTAATTACACTAGTTTAACCTAATAAAAATTGATTAGCAACATAATTAATTTCATTTATTTTGAAATTAATTTAAGAAAAACATAGTTTAAAGAATTTTTTTATTCTAAGCTAAACTGTGTGTATTTTCTTGTATTTAATTAAATATAGAATTATAACCATCTAGATTCTTTCTGGAACTTAATTTAAATTTTTCATTAAATATTCCTATTTAAGTTGATATTTAGTTATCTTCAACTAACCAACTTAAATCTGAATATCTTTTGAATTCAAAATTTCAAAATTAAGTTGAGGAATTTTAGGCATTGGTTATTAAGATTCTTTAGATATTTTTTAAGTTAATATCTTTTCGAATATTAACTTAAAATGGAATATTTTCAAATTAAGTGGTTACAACTTAATTTTTGATATTTAATTAAATTTAAATTTGAAAAATATTTAAGTTCTAGATTTTTTTCTAATACAACTTAAATTAGATATTTTTTCAAATTTTGTGGAAAAGATACTTAGTCAAATAAGATATTTTCTAGATAGTTATTTCTAGACTACTTATTATTTCTAATATTAAATAGGAAAATATTATACATTGTGAAATTAATTATTTAAATAATTAATTTTGGTACAATTTATTTTAAGTATATTTTTTCCTAGTATTAAACTAGAGATTAATAATTAAGCCTTCTCTACACTTAATTATTTATTTCTTGAATTTAATACATTTAATTAATTTGAAAATTAAATATCTAAGTTGATTTTTATCATCATACTTAAATATTTCTTTTTCATGACATTTAATTAAATAGAAAATTATTTTTAGTTGAAATTTATTTTTTCAACTAAATTTAAATAATTTTCAAAATATATTTTTTCTTTATTTTATTAATCAATTTTCGAAATTGCATTTCTTAAATGCTAGAATTTCGAATTTTATCTTGAAAAATAGATTAAGTTGTAAATTAATTATTTTAATTAATTCTTGGATCAACTTAAATCAATGATTTTTTTCATTTATTGATTAATTTAAAATAAATTGAATTAAAGTATATTATTAGAAATAGAATTAATTAGTCAAAGGAAAATCTAGATAGGTGATATTTTTGCTTGAAGTATTTTTCTAGTGTATTTAATTAAATAGAAAATTAATATTTAAGTTGATTTTCATCATCATACTTAAATATTTGTAATTTTTCTTATATATTTAATTAAATAGGAAAATTATATTTTTTGTTGTAAATTAATTTTATTAATTAATTTTGGGCCAACATTAAATTAGAATAATTTTTTCCAGGATTTATTTTTTATTTTAATATGCATTTTTCGAAAATTGTATTCTTATATACTTTAATTTTTCGAAATGCAATATATATTTATAGAAAATTAAATTTGAGTTGTAAATTAATTTAAATTAATTTTGTAACAACTTAAATATTTTTTTCTAAATATTTATTGGAAATTATTACTAAGATGGAAATAATTCATGTTATTTTCATATCCATCTAAGTAAAATTTATAAATATTAAATTAAAATTTATATTTAGAATTTTTCATTCTAAATTGGAAATTTTAATTAAATAAATATATATTTAAAATAAATAGAATAAATAAAGAGAATAAAAGAAAATACAACTCTTTTCAAATATTGAGCTTTATTATAGAGACATTCGATCTCCATTGTGGGTTTTACACCGCGTTTGTTTTAGTGAGTAATCCTCCCTAATGGAGGAACGTTCATTAGCAATTTCGCACCGTTTAACCTCGCATGATAAGTAGTTTGTAAGTGTTTTGTATGGTATGGATCACCCTAATGGTGGCGACCATACTTGACTTGCAAATTATGAAACAATGGTGGAAGCTCATAAGATAGAATTGCCTTGACTCTCGCCTAAACGGGACAACGCTGAATTCCAATCTTGATCGAATAAAAGGTTGCTAGAATGTTTAACATTTTAGACGAGCTGACAACTCTATTCAATGAATGGTAGCTTTGACTCTCGCCTAAACGGGACACTGATATCAGTTTGTTGAAAACCTTGGAAATTATTTAGGATTGTAAGTTTTAGTATTTTCACTTGTCATTCCTACTTGCTATATGCTTATAATTTCTGAATGA
The DNA here is from genome assembly GCF_029168945.1 of Cannabis sativa. Taxonomy (NCBI): domain Eukaryota; kingdom Viridiplantae; phylum Streptophyta; class Magnoliopsida; order Rosales; family Cannabaceae; genus Cannabis; species Cannabis sativa. Next base: position 22,953,612 of record NC_083610.1, read on the forward strand.
TGTATCAATTTATATTGAACCATGTTATTTTCTGTTATTAAGTTGTAGTTTAATTTCGAATCTTCATTGTTGGTCTAACTTGGCTTGTTTATCTAATGAGATAAATCCCTAGTGGATTTTCACCATTAGACATACATAATAGTGTTAGATCTCGAAAGATAAATATTGTATATGCGACATCTAGCTGTTCATCAATTGATGACACCTTAGACTAGTATTTTTACGATATGAAACAAGAAGATTATATAAATAAGATTACTTTGACTTTCGCTAATCGAAGCATCGTTGGATTCTTATTTTAAACGAAATTATCCTAATTCCTCTTAGCTTATTCATTTCGAATTAGCTTTCAAAACATATCATTGGATGAATGGTCTATAAATCATTTCATGTCATTTTATATGACGCATATGATTATAATCCCGAAATTCTATTCCCAATTGATATAAATCCTCAATCTTAGAAATCTCCTACTTGTATGGGCAAATCTGACTTAGAGTTTGTATTAGTAGTGCTGGTCCAAGATAGAATTACTCATAATATTTGGTATAAATTTAAGTCTTTGACTTTAATTTTAGATTCCAAATAGAAATTTTCTTATATTTCTAATTCCAGAATACAATACAGTTACACTTTTTCAAGTGTTTAATATCCATCTTCTATTAATGGATTAAACCTGTATGGAATATGAGTTAGGTATTCTGTGACCAGGATCCACTTGAAGTATTCTAAGAACTCTTTGATGTAACTAAACCTATGTCATCATAGACACTACCACATTTTCTTAATCTATGGCATTTGTATCTTGTTCATAGTGGATTTGACAAGATCAATCTCTGCAAAGAGTTAATATGCCTGTATCCACTGAAAGTAGTTCATCTCATTCGCAGATGAATGTACATTCAGGGGTGGATATGAGTTTTTCGTTGTATTCTTAAAACGATAACTCTAGATTATACCTTATGCAAAGAAATTTGAAATGTTTGAAAAATTTCATAAATTTCTAGCAATGGTTAAAACCATTAAGGTAAGTGGTTAAAGATCTTGCGAACTGATAGGGGTGGAGAAATAGTTAGTAGATATGCAGTTCAAAGATCATTAAATTGATTTTTGAATTATATCCAAACTTACCTCCCGTAAATTTCGAGTTGCATGTTGATGATTAGTTACTAGTCGTTGCCTAAATCCTTCTATGGTAATACAATTTCAGAATGATGTAATGGTTGTATACTTAATGTAAATCATTACTAGATTCATGGATGACCTAATCAAAATCTTAAGAAAGGCTAGAACTGTTAACCATGGTTTGTTAGCTTTTCTAAGTGATTAGGGGTGGACCATCCCATTGTCAATAGATAAGAAAGTGTTTGTTCAAACAAATACTACTTTTCTAAGAAAATGACTAAGTCTGGAAAACAAGTAGCAAATAAAGGAGATATTTAATTCTTGATTCCAAAAGTGTTCTATCATCTTATATGACATATGATGATCCCACTGCCTCTCTTGTCTTGTCACAACCAAAGAGGTTAATACCATTTAGTTTTCTTCGACATAATTCACGGTACCTTGTCGTAGTGGGAGAGTTTCTAGGAACTCACCTTCTTATGACTTGGGAGACACAAGTGATTAAAATCCATTGTGAGTTTAAACAAGTAATGGATTGTCAAGATAAGAAACTAAGAAGAAAGCCAATAGAACTATGGTTTAATCCATTCACATGGAATGACCTAAAGTTTTCTATTACAAGGACATAAAAGGAAATTTTCGTTAATAAGTCTATTCTATGGACTTAACAAAACTTCCTGTTCCTAGTATTATAGGTTTGAGTTTATCTAAACCTATGGCTTGTGGTATACCTGGTAATTACTTACTCTAATGCAAGCAACTTACTTTAGTAAGATGCTGAAGCATTTTCTTTCTAATGGCAATCTATAGAAGCTTCACAACTTCTTAGGTATAGATTTTATTTATCTAAGGAAAAGTCTTAACTATTCCAGAAAAGATAAAACCATGAAAGAATTTCTTACATCAACAGTGAGAGGTCTTAGATATGCTTTTGTATGCCTTAGACCAGACACCTGCTGTTGAGTGGGAGTAATGAGTAGGTATCAGATTAATCCAGGAGAAGAACATTGGAAGACAATCAAGTAAATCCTAAGATAAAGAAGAGGAACTATATGTTAGTCAATAAGGGTGTGTTTAAAACTCTTAGACTACACCATATCAGATTTCGAAATTTGCCTATGTGCTAGTAAATCTTTCTGATAAGATGGTGATTACTCTGGGGGTGGAATAGTGATTTCGGAGAAGTGTAAAAACCTATCTGAAGTCTCTAGGTCTACCAGAGAGAGACTGAATGTTAAAGCTGCAGGAAAGGTACTTATTCAGTCTAAGGAAAGTTCTATACATCTTTGGCACCATTCCAAATTGCCTTAAACTACTAGTGTTAATTTCCTGATTAACCAAAAGTAGTCGCCAAAGGTATAGAATCCAGTATCCCAAGAGAGTAGACATATAGAGAGGAATTTCACATTATCAATGGTTTTGTGATTAAGGAAGAGTAATGGTGGAGAAAAGGTTGTGTTTAATTCAACCTTTCAGATCCTATTACGAGGAGTTTACTACTACTACACTTGATTTGTATATCAAGGTGTTGAGATTATTTGAAACGCACTTTTTGTTTTATATTAGTGCAAGTGGGAGTTTGTTGGGTTTTATGCCCTAAATAAAACTCATTTCAATATAATCAGATTTACTTATTAATATAGATCAGAAATAACATTTAATGTTGCATGGTTCACATGATTTATTTCATGATTATATGTACATAATGTATGAATTCATCTGAAACCCTTTTCACATACTTGATCCTGTTTATTGTGTCGTCAACACATTGGAAAGTAAACATGACTATGTGAATAAAGTTTCCTAGATTTATCAGACACAGGGTTTTACTGATATGATAATCTACAACAAGAGTTTACTTGTATTTGGAGAAATACTATGTTCTTTCCAGAACATTGGTTAAAGTAAAGCTCAGGTTGGATGCATGGAGTATGCATCGGAAGGGACCGATATTGAACTTTGACTTAGATTTATTAAACTTACCGTAATATCTATTCAAGTCAATATCGCCTAAGTTGATCCTAGATCAAATGATCTTAATCCTGATATGATTAGGCTCAATCTTGAAAGGCTATTCGTGTTCTTTGATTTGTTAGTTAAGCCTACTTTTAGGTCAGGGTGATACGTACATTTTGGGAACACGGTAGTGCAATTGAGTGGGAGCGCTAGCATAAACATGGAATCTATAGCTTCTATCTGGCGAATAGTAAGCAAAGGATGATCTCCTTCGAGCTTGACCAAACGAACATAAATGGTGGAGTACTCATTTCACATAAGCTGAAATATCATTTATACGGGGTCAAGTGTTTTAAGGAATAAATACATTGTAGGGTGTAACGGTAATTTAATCCCTTTACAGTGTAGATCATTCATATAGAGGATCATTGATCACATTAGGATTATAACAATGGATAACTAATGATGTGTCTATATGGTGGAACATATAGAGCATTCTATATACTGGGAGTGCAATTCTAAGTTCTATGCGTGGATTCAACGAAGAATTAATAAGTTAGTGAATTTTAGTGCTAAATTCTTGATCTACTTATTGGAAGCTCGGTTATATAGACCCATGGTCCCCCCACTAGTTGAGATAATATTGCTTGTAAGACTCATGTAATTGGTTTTGATTAATCAATTATAATTCACGAATTAGACTATGTCTATTTGTGAAATTTTCACTAAGTAAGGGCGAAATTGTAAAGAAAGAGTTTATAGGGGCATATTTGTTAATTATGATACTTTGTATGGTTCAATTAATAAATATGATAAATGACAATATTATTTAATAATTATTTATAGTTATTAAATAGTTAGAATTGGCATTTAAATGATTGAATTAGGAAATTGGCATTTTTGAGAAAATCAGATACAAAAGGTGTTAAAATTGCAAAATTGCAAAGCCCAAGGCCCAATCCATTAAGTGTATGGTCGGCCACCTTTGTAGCTTTTTTAAATGATTTTTTCATTATTTTAATGCCATATAATTCAAATCAAACCCTAGAGGAATGCTATAAATAGATAGTGAAGGCTTCAGGAAAATAACACACTTTCTGAATCAGAAAAACCTGAGCCTCCACTCTCTTCTCTAGCCGCCACTCTCTCTCTCTTTTCTTCCTCAATATTTCGAACCTCTCTTAGTGATTAGAGTAGTGCCCACACACATCAAGTGATACCTCAATCATAGTGAGGAAGATCGTGAAGAAAGATCATCAGCAAAGGAGATTCAGCATCAAAGATTCAGAGAAAGAGATCCAGGTTCAGATATTGATAATGCTCTGCTACAGAAAGGAATCAAGGGCTAGATATCTGAACGGAAGGAGTCATATTATTCCGCTGCACCCAATGTAAGGTTTCCTAAACTTTATATGTGTTTAATTTATCGTTTTAGAAAGTTCTTATTTAGGATGTTAATAAACATACTTGTGAGTAGATCTAAGATCCTGGTAAAATAATTCCAACAGGTACCCCTTTGTGAAATGTGGCCCGGACCAATCTCGGAATTTTTTTCGCCACTAGTCACAACGAATTTGTACTACTAAGACATGAATATGAAGATTGGTTTTGAGTTAAATTTGTTGAAATGGCCCGCTAATTGAAAATATTCTTCTTTTTAGGGGAAATTTTTACAAGTTTTTTCCTTACTCTTACACTCGTTAGTTATCTGTTAAAATCTCAACCTACACATCTCCAAAAATTATGAAATTTCACGGGGGCCAAGCTAAGACCGTTGTGCATCACTTTTCTCTTGGACACGTTGAGAGAAAAATTAGTTTTCTTGCACTAACGATCGTTTTAATCGAAATAGTGAAAATCTCACATTTCTGATAGTGGTACCCCTTTGTGAAATGTGGCCCGGACCAATCTCGGAATATTTTTTGCCACTAGTCACAATGAATTTGTACTACTAAGAAATGAATATGAAGATAGGTTTTGGGTTAAAATTTGTTGAAATGGCCCCCTAATTGAAAATATTCTTCTTTTCAGGGGAAATTTTAACAAGTTTTTTCCTTACTCTTACACTCGTTAGTTATCTGTTTAAATCTCCACCTACACATCTCCAAAGATCATGAAATCTAACGGGGGCCTAGCCAAGACCGTTGTGCATCACTTTTGTCTTGGACACGTTGAAAGAAAAATTAGTTTTCTTGCACTAACAATCATTTTAATCGAAATAGTGAAAATCTCACATTTCTGATAGTGGTACCCCTTTGTGAAATGTGGCCCGGACCAATCTCGGAATATTTTTTGCCACTAGTCACAATGAATTTGTACTACTATGAAATGAATATAAAGAATGGTTTTGGGTTAAAATTTGTTGAAATGGCCCCCTAATTGAAAATATTCTTCTTTTCAGGGGAAATTTGAACAAGTTTTTTCCGTACTCTTACACTCGTTAGTTATCTGTTAAAATCTCCACCTACACATCTCCAAAGATCATGAAATTTAACGGGGGCCTAGCCAAGACCGTTGTGCATCACTTTTCTCTTGGACACGTTGAGAGAAAAATTAGTTTTCTTGCACTAACAATCATTTTAATCGAAATAGTGAAAATCTCACATTTCTGATAGTGGTACCCCTTTGTGAAATGTGGCCCGGACCAATCTCGGAATTTTTTTCGCCACTAGTCACAACGAATTTGTACTACTAAGACATGAATATGAAGATTGGTTTTGGGTTAAAATTTGTTGAAATGGCCCCCTAATTGAAAATATTCTTCTTTTCAGGGGAAATTTTAACAAGTTTTTTCCTTACTCTTACACTCGTTAGTTATCTGTTAAAATCTCAACCTACACATCTCCAAAAATCATGAAATTTCACGGGGGCCAAGCCAAAACCGTTGTGCATCACTTTTCTCTTGGACACGTTGAGAGAAAAATTAGTTTTTTGGCACTAACGCTCATTTTAATCGAAATAGTGAAAATCTCAAATTTCTGATAGTGGTACCCCTTTGTGAAATGTGGCCCGGACCAATCTCGGAATTTTTTTCGCCACTAGTCACAACGAATTTGTACTACTAAGACATGAATATGAAGATTGGTTTTGAGTTAAATTTGTTGAAATGGCCCGCTAATTGAAAATATTCTTCTTTTTAGGGGAAATTTTTACAAGTTTTTTCCTTACTCTTACACTCGTTAGTTATCTGTTAAAATCTCAACCTACACATCTCCAAAAATTATGAAATTTCACGGGGGCCAAGCTAAGACCGTTGTGCATCACTTTTCTCTTGGACACGTTGAGAGAAAAATTAGTTTTCTTGCACTAACGATCGTTTTAATCGAAATAGTGAAAATCTCATATTTCTGATAGTGGTACCCCTTTGTGAAATGTGGCCCGGACCAATCTCGGAATATTTTTTGCCACTAGTCACAATGAATTTGTACTACTAAGAAATGAATATGAAGATAGGTTTTGGGTTAAAATTTGTTGAAATGGCCCCCTAATTGAAAATATTCTTCTTTTCAGGGGAAATTTTAACAAGTTTTTTCCTTACTCTTACACTCGTTAGTTATCTGTTTAAATCTCCACCTACACATCTCCAAAGATCATGAAATCTAACGGGGGCCTAGCCAAGACCGTTGTGCATCACTTTTGTCTTGGACACGTTGAAAGAAAAATTAGTTTTCTTGCACTAACAATCATTTTAATCGAAATAGTGAAAATCTCACATTTCTGATAGTGGTACCCCTTTGTGAAATGTGGCCCGGACCAATCTCGGAATATTTTTTGCCACTAGTCACAATGAATTTGTACTACTATGAAATGAATATAAAGAATGGTTTTGGGTTAAAATTTGTTGAAATGGCCCCCTAATTGAAAATATTCTTCTTTTCAGGGGAAATTTGAACAAGTTTTTTCCGTACTCTTACACTCGTTAGTTATCTGTTAAAATCTCCACCTACACATCTCCAAAGATCATGAAATTTAACGGGGGCCTAGCCAAGACCGTTGTGCATCACTTTTCTCTTGGACACGTTGAGAGAAAAATTAGTTTTCTTGCACTAACAATCATTTTAATCGAAATAGTGAAAATCTCACATTTCTGATAGTGGTACCCCTTTGTGAAATGTGGCCCGGACCAATCTCGGAATATTTTTTGCCACTAGTCACAATGAATTTGTACTACTAAGAAATGAATATGAAGATTGGTTTTGGGTTAAAATTTGTTGAAATGGCCCCCTGATTGAAAATATTCTTCTTTTCAGGGGAAATTTTAACAAGTTTTTTCCTTACTCTTACACTCGTTAGTTATCTGTTAAAATCTCAACCTACACATCTCTAAAAATCATGAAATTTCACGTGGGTCAAGCCAAGACCGTTGTTCATCACTTTTCTCTTGGACACGTTGAGAGAAAAATTAGTTTTCTTGCACTAACGATCATTTTAACCCTTTGTGAAATGTGGCCCGGACCAATCTCGGAATTTTTTTCGCCACTAGTCACAACGAATTTTTACTACTAAGACATGAATATGAAGATTGGTTTTGGGTTAAAATTTGTTGAAATGGCCCCCTAATTGAAAATATTCTTCTTTTTAGGGGAAATTTTAACAAGTTTTTTCCTTACTCTTACACTCGTTAGTTATCTATTAAAATCTAAATCTACACATCTCCAAAAATCATGAAATTTCACGGGGGCCAAGCCAAGACCGTTGTGCATCACTTTTCTCTTGGACACGTTGAGAGAAAAATTAGTTTTCTTTCAATAACGATCATTTTAATCGAAATAGTGAAAATCTCATATTTCTGATAGTGGTACCCCTTTGTGAAATGTGGCCCGGACCAATCTAAGAATTTTTTTCTCCACTAGTAACAACAAATTTGTACTACTAAGACATGAATATGAAGATTGGTTTTGGGTTAAAATTTGTTCAAATGGCCCCCTAATTGAAAATATTCTTCTTTTCAGGCGAAATTTTAACAAGTTTTTTCCTTACTCTTACACTCGTTAGTTATCTATTAAAATCTCAATCTACACATCTCCAAAAATCATGAAATTTCACGGGGGCCAAGCCAAGACCGTTGTGCATCACTTTTCTCTTGGACACGTTGAGAGAAAAATTAGTTTTCTTGCACTAACGCTCATTTTAATCGAAATAGTGAAAATCTCAAATTTCTGATAGTGGTACCCCTTTGTGAAATGTGGCCCGGACCAATCTCGGAATTTTTTTCGCCACTAGTCACAACGAATTTATACTACTAAGACATGAATATGAAGATTGGTTTTGGGTTAAAATTTGTTTAAATGGCCCGCTAATTGAAAATATTCTTCTTTTTAGGGGAAATTTTTACAAGTTTTTTCCTTACTCTTACACTCGTTAGTTATCTGTTAAAATCTCAACCTACACATCTCCAAAAATCATGAAATTTCACGGGGGCCAAGCCAAGACCGTTGTGCGTCACTTTTCTCTTGGACACGTTGAGAGAAAAATTAGTTTTCTTGCACTAACGATCGTTTTAATCGAAATAGTGAAAATCTCACATTTCTGATAGTGGTACCCCTTTGTGAAATGTGGCCCGGACCAATCTCGGAATATTTTTTGCCACTAGTCACAATGAATTTGTACTACTAAGAAATGAATATGAAGATAGGTTTTGGGTTAAAATTTGTTGAAATGGCCCCCTAATTGAAATTATTCTTCTTTTCAGGGGATATTTTAACAAGTTTTTTCCTTACTCTTACACTCGTTAGTTATCTGTTTAAATCTCCACCTACACATCTCCAAAGATCATGAAATCTAACGGGGGCCTAGCCATCACCGTTGTGCATCACTTTTGTCTTGGACACGTTGAGAGAAAAATTAGTTTTCTTGCACTAACAATCATTTTAATCGAAATAGTGAAAATCTCACATTTCTGATAGTGGTACCCCTTTGTGAAATGTGGCCCGGACCAATCTCAGAATATTTTTTGCCACTAGTCACAATGAATTTGTACTACTATGAAATGAATATAAAGAATGGTTTGGGGTTCAAATTTGTTGAAATGGCCCCCTAATTGAAAATATTCTTCTTTTCAGGGGAAATTTTAACAAGTTTTTTCCTTACTCTTACACTCGTTAGTTATCTGTTAAAATCTCAACCTACACATCTCTAAAAATCATGAAATTTCACGGGGGTCAAGCCAAGACCGTTGTTCATCACTTTTCTCTTGGACACGTTGAGAGAAAAATTAGTTTTCTTGCACTAACGATCATTTTAATCGAAATAGTGAAAATATAAAATTTCTGATAGTGGTACCCCTTTGTGAAATGTGGCCCGGACCAATCTCGGAATTTTTTTCGCCACTAGTCACAACGAATTTTTACTACTAAGACATGAATATGAAGATTGGTTTTGGGTTAAAATTTGTTGAAATGGCCCCCTAATTGAAAATATTCTTCTTTTCAGGGCAAATTTTAACAAGTTTTTTCCTTACACTTACACTCGTTAGTTATCTATTAAAATCTAAATCTACACATCTCCAAAAATCATGAAATTTCACGGGGGCCAAGCCAAGACCGTTGTGCATCACTTTTCTCTTGGACACGTTGAGAGAAAAATTAGTTTTCTTTCAATAACGATCATTTTAATTGAAATAGTGAAAATCTCATATTTATGATAGTGGTACCCCTTTGTGAAATGTGGCCCGGACCAATCTAAGAATTTTTTTCGCCACTAGTAACAACGAATTTGTACTACTAAGACATGAATATGAAGATTTGTTTTGGGTTAAAATTTGTTCAAATGGCCCCCTAATTGAAAATATTCTTCTTTTCAGGGGAAATTTTAACAAGTTTTTTCCTTACTCTTACACTCGTTAGTTATCTATTAAAATCTCAATCTACACATCTCCAAAAATCATGAAATTTCACGGGGGCCAAGCCAAGACCGTTTTGAATCACTTTTCTCTTGGACACGTTGAGAGAAAAATTAGTTTTCTGGCACTAACGATCATTTTAATCGAAATAGTGAAAATCTCACATTTCTAATAGTGGTACCCCTTTGTGAAATGTGGCCCGGACCAATCTCCGAATTTTTTTCGCCACTAGTCACAACGAATTTGTACTACTAAGACATGAATATGAAGATTGGTTTTGGGTTAAAATTTGTTGAAATGGCCCCCTATTTCAAAATATTCTTCTTTTCAGGGGAAATTTTTACAAGTTTTTTCCTTACTCTTACACTCGTTAGTTATCTGTTAAAATCTCAACCTACACATCTCCAAAGATCATGAAATTTCACGGGGGCCTAGCCAAGACCGTTGTGCATCACTTTTCTCTTGGACACGTTGAGAGAAAAATTAGTTTTCTTGCACTAACGATCGTTTTAATCGAAATAGTGAAAATCTCACATTTCTGATAGTGGTACCCCTTTGTGAAATGTGGCCCGGACCAATCTCGGAATTTTTTTTGCCACTAGTCACAATGAATTTGTACTACTAAGAAATGAATATGAAGATAGGTTTTGGGTTAAAATTTGTTGAAATGGCCCCCTAATTGAAAATATTCTTCTTTTCAGGGGAAATTTTAACAAGTTTTTTCCTTACTCTTACACTCGTTAGTTATCTGTTTAAATCTCCACCTACACATCTCCAAAGATCATGAAATCTAACGGGGGCCTAGCCAAGACCGTTGTGCATCACTTTTGTCTTGGACACGTTGAGAGAAAAATTAGTTTTCTTGCACTAACAATCATTTTAATCGAAATAGTGAAAATCTCACATTTCTGATAGTGGTACCCCTTTGTGAAATGTGGCCCGGACCAATCTCAGAATATTTTTTGCCACTAGTCACAATGAATTTGTACTACAATGAAATGAATATAAAGAATGGTTTTGGGTTAAAATTTGTTGAAATGGCCCCCTAATTGAAAATATTCTTCTTTTCAGGGGAAATTTTAACAAGTTTTTTCCTTACTCTTACACTAGTTAGTTATCTATTAAAATCTAAATCTACACATCTCCAAAAATCATGAAATTTCACGGGGGCCAAGCCAAGACCGTTGTGCATCACTTTTCTCTTGGACATGTTGAGAGAAAAATTAGTTTTCTTTCAATAACGATCATTTTAATCGAAATAGTGAAAATCTCATATTTCTGATAGTGGTACCCCTTTGTGAAATGTGGCCCGGACCAATCTAAGAATTTTTTTCGCCACTAGTAACAACGAATTTGTACTACTAAGACATGAATATGAAGATTGGTTTTGGGTTAAAATTTGTTCAAATGGCCCCCTAATAGAAAATATTCTTCTTTTCAGGGGAAATTTTAACAAGTTTTTTCCTTACTCTTACACTCGTTAGTTATCTATTAAAATCTCAATCTACACATCTCCAAAAATCATGAAATTTCACGGGGCCAAGCCAAGACCGTTGTGCATCACTTTTCTCTTGGACACGTTGAGAGAAAAATTAGTTTTCTTGCACTAACGCTCATTTTAATCGAAATAGTGAAAATCTCAAATTTCTGATAGTGGTACCCCTTTGTGAAATGTGGCCCGGACCAATCTCGGAATATTTTTCGCCACTAGTCACAACGAATTTGTACTACTAAGACATGAATATGAAGATTGGTTTTGGGTTAAAATTTGTTGAAATGGCCCCCTAATTGAAAATATTATTCTTTTCAGGGGAAATTTTAACAAGTTTTTTCCTTACTCTTACACTCGTTAGTTATATGTTAAAATCTCGATCTACACATCTCCAAAGATCATGAAATTTCACGGGGGCCTAGCCAAGACCGTTGTGCATCACTTTTCTATTGGACACGTTGAGAGAAAAATTAGTTTTCTTGCACTAACGATCGTTTTAATCGAAATAGTGAAAATCTCACATTTCTGATAGTGGTACCCCTTTGTGAAATGTGGCCCGGACCAATCTCGGAATATTTTTTGCCACTAGTCACAATGAATTTGTACTACTAAGAAATGAATATGAAGATTTGTTTTGGGTTAAAATTTGTTGAAATGGCCCCCTAATTGAAAATATTCTTCTTTTTAGGGGAAATTTTTACAAGTTTTTTCCTTACTCTTACACTCGTTAGTTATCTATTAAAATCTCAATCTACACATCTCCAAAAATCATGAAATTTCACGGGGGCCAAGCCAAGACCGTTGTGCATCACTTTTCTCTTGGACACGTTGAGAGAAAAATTAGTTTTCTGGCACTAACGCTCATTTTAATCGAAATAGTGAAAATCTCAAATTTCTGATAGTGGTACCCCTTTGTGAAATGTGGCCCGGACAAATCTCGGAATTTTTTTCGCCACTAGTCACAACGAATTTGTACTACTAAGACATGAATATGAAGATTGGTTTTGGGTTAAAATTTGTTGAAATGGCCCGCTAATTGAAAATATTCTTCTTTTTAGGGGAAATTTTTACAAGTTTTTTCCTTACTCTTACACTCGTTAGTTATCTGTTAAAATCCCGACCTACACATCTCCAAAAATAATGAAATTTCACGGGGGCCAGGCCAAGACCGTTGTGCGTCACTTTTCTCTTGGACACGTTGAGAGAAAAATTAGTTTTCTTGCACTAACGATCGTTTTAATCGAAATAGTAAAAATCTCACATTTCTGATAGTGGTACCCCTTTGTGAAATGTGGCCCGGACCAATCTCGGAATTTTTTTTGCCACTAGTCACAATGAATTTGTACTACTAAGAAATGAATATGAAGATAGGTTTTGGGTTAAAATTTGTTGAAATGGCCCCCTAATTGAAAATATTCTTCTTTTCAGGGGAAATTTTAACAAGTTTTTTCCTTACTCTTACACTCGTTAGTTATCTGTTTAAATCTCCACCTACACATCTCCAAAGATCATGAAATCTAACGGGGGCCTAGCCAAGACCGTTGTGCATCACTTTTCTCTTGGACACGTTGAGAGAAAAATTAGTTTTCTTGCACTAACAATCATTTTAATCGAAATAGTGAAAATCTCACATTTCTGATAGTGGTACCACTTTGTGAAATGTGGCCCGGACCAATCTCAGAATATTTTTTGCCACTAGTCACAATGAATTTGTACTACTATGAAATGAATATAAAGAATGGTTTCGGGTGAAAATTTGTTGAAATGGCCCCCTAATTGAAAATATTCTTCTTTTCAGGGGAAATTTTAACAAGTTTTTTCCTTACTCTTACACTCGTTAGTTATCTGTTAAAATCTCAACCTACACATCTCTAAAAATCATGAAATTTCACGGGGGTCAAGCCAAGACCGTTGTTCATCACTTTTCTCATGGACACGTTGAGAGAAAAATTAGTTTTCTTGCACTAACGATATTTTTAATCGAAATAGTGAAAATATCACATTTCTGATAGTGGTACCCCTTTGTGAAATGTGGCCCGGACCAATCTCGGAATTTTTTTCGCCACTAGTCACAACGAATTTTTACTACTAAGACATGAATATGAAGATTGGTTTTGGGTTAAAATTTGTTGAAATGGCCCCCTAATTGAAAATATTCTTCTTTTTAGGGGAAATTTTAACAAGTTTTTTCCTCACTCTTACACTCGTTAGTTATCTATTAAAATCTAAATCTACACATCTCCAAAAATCATGAAATTTCACGGGGGCCAAGCCAAGACCGTTGTGCATCACTTTTCTCTTGGACACGTTGAGAGAAAAATTAGTTTTCTTTCAATAACGATCATTTTAATCGAACTAGTGAAAATCTCATATTTCTGATAGTGGTACCCCTTTGTGAAATGTGGCCCGGACCAATCTAAGAATTTTTTTCGCCACTAGTAACAACGAATTTGTACTACTAAGACATGAATATGAAGATTGGTTTTGGGTTAAAATTTGTTGAAATGGCCCCCTAATAGAAAATATGCTTCTTTTCAGGGGAAATTTTAACAAGTTTTTTCCTTACTCTTACACTCGTTAGTTATCTATTAAAATCTCAATCTACACATCTCCAAAAATCATGAAATTTCACGGGGGCCAAGCCAAGACCGTTGTGCATCACTTTTCTCCTGGACACGTTGAGAGAAAAATTAGTTTTCTGGCACTAACGCTCATTTTAATCGAAATAGTGAAAATCTCAAATTTCTGATAGTGGTACCCCTTTGTGAAATGTGGCCCGGACCAATCTCGGAATTTTTTTTGCCACTAGTCACAATGAATTTGTACTACTAAGAAATGAATATGAAGATAGGTTTTGGGTTAAAATTTGTTGAAATGGCCCCCTAATTGAAAATATTCTTCTTTTCAGGGGAAATTTTAACAAGTTTTTTCCTTACTCTTACACTCGTTAGTTATCTGTTTAAATCTCCACCTACACATCTCCAAAGATCATGAAATCTAACGGGGGCCTAGCCAAGACCGTTGTGCATCACTTTTGTCTTGGACACGTTGAGAGAAAAATTAGTTTTCTTGCACTAACAATCATTTTAATCGAAATAGTGAAAATCTCACATTTCTGATAGTGGTACCCCTTTGTGAAATGTGGCCCGGACCAATCTCAGAATATTTTTTGCCACTAGTCACAATGAATTTGTACTACAATGAAATGAATATAAAGAATGGTTTTGGGTTAAAATTTGTTGAAATGGCCCCCTAATTGAAAATATTCTTCTTTTCAGGGGAAATTTTAACAAGTTTTTTCCTTACTCTTACACTAGTTAGTTATCTATTAAAATCTAAATCTACACATCTCCAAAAATCATGAAATTTCACGGGGGCCAAGCCTAGACCGTTGTGCATCACTTTTCTCTTGGACATGTTGAGAGAAAAATTAGTTTTCTTTCAATAACGATCATTTTAATCGAAATAGTGAAAATCTCATATTTCTGATAGTGGTACCCCTTTGTGAAATGTGGCCCGGACCAATCTAAGAATTTTTTTCGCCACTAGTAACAACGAATTTGTACTACTAAGACATGAATATGAAGATTGGTTTTGGGTTAAAATTTGTTCAAATGGCCCCCTAATAGAAAATATTCTTCTTTTCAGGGGAAATTTTAACAAGTTTTTTCCTTACTCTTACACTCGTTAGTTATCTATTAAAATCTCAATCTACACATCTCCAAAAATCATGAAATTTCACGGGGCCAAGCCAAGACCGTTGTGCATCACTTTTATCTTGGACACGTTGAGAGAAAAATTAGTTTTCTTGCACTAACGCTCATTTTAATCGAAATAGTAAAAATCTCACATTTCTGATAGTGGTACCCCTTTGTGAAATGTGGCCCGGACCAATCTCGAAACTTTTTTCGCCACTAGTCACAACGAATTTGTACAAATAAGACATGAATATGAAGATTGGTTTTGGGTTAAAATTTGTTGAAAGGGCCCCCTAATTGGAAATATTGTTCTTTTCAGGGGAAATTTTAACAAGTTTTTTCTTTACTCTTACACTCGTTAGTTATCTATTAAAATCTCGATCTACACATCTCCAAAGATCATGAAATTTCACGGGGGCCTAGCCAAGACCGTTGTGCATCACTTTTCTATTGGACACGTTGAGAGAAAAATTAGTTTTCTTGCACTAACGATCGTTTTAATCGAAATAGTGAAAATCTCACATTTCTGATAGTGGTACCCCTTTGTGAAATGTGGCCCGGACCAATCTCGGAATATTTTTTGCCACTAGTCACAATGAATTTGTACTACTAAGAAATGAATATGAAGATTTGTTTTGGGTTAAAATTTGTTGAAATGGCCCCCTAATTGAAAATATTCTTCTTTTTAGGGGAAATTTTTACAAGTTTTTTCCTTACTCTTACACTCGTTAGTTATCTATTAAAATCTCAATCTACACATCTCCAAAAATCATGAAATTTCACGGGGGCCAAGCCAAGACCGTTGTGCATCACTTTTCTCTTGGACACGTTGAGAGAAAAATTAGTTTTCTTGCACTAACGCTCATTTTAATCGAAATAGTGAAAATCTCAAATTTCTGATAGTGGTACCCCTTTGTGAAATGTGGCCCGGACAAATCTCGGAATTTTTTTCGCCACTAGTCACAACGAATTTGTACTACTAAGACATGAATATGAAGATTGGTTTTGGGTTAAAATTTGTTGAAATGGCCCTCTAATTGAAAATATTCTTCTTTTCAGGGGAAATTTTTACAAGTTTTTTCCTTACTCTTACACTCGTTAGTTATCTGTTAAAATCCCGACCTACACATCTCCAAAAATAATGAAATTTCACGGGGGCCAAGCCAAGACCGTTGTGCGTCACTTTTCTCTTGGACACGTTGAGAGAAAAATTAGTTTTCTTGCACTAACGATCGTTTTAATCGAAATAGTAAAAATCTCACATTTCTGATAGTGGTACCCCTTTGTGAAATGTGGCCCGGACCAATCTCGGAATTTTTTTTGCCACTAGTCACAATGAATTTGTACTACTAAGAAATGAATATGAAGATAGGTTTTGGGTTAAAATTTGTTGAAATGGCCCCCTAATTGAAAATATTCTTCTTTTCAGGGGAAATTTTAACAAGTTTTTTCCTTACTCTTACACTCGTTAGTTATCTCGTTTAAATCTCCACCTACACATCTCCAAAGATCATGAAATCTAACGGGGGCCTAGCCAAGACCGTTGTGCATCACTTTTCTCTTGGACACGTTGAGAGAAAAATTAGTTTTCTTGCACTAACAATCATTTTAATCGAAATAGTGAAAATCTCACATTTCTGATAGTGGTACCCGATTTGTGAAATGTGGCCGGACCAATCTCAGAATATTTTTTGCCACTAGTCACAATGAATTTGTACTACTATGAAATGAATATAAAGAATGGTTTCGGGTGAAAATTTGTTGAAATGGCCCCCTAATTGAAAATATTCTTCTTTTCAGGGGAAATTTTAACAAGTTTTTTCCTTACTCTTACACTCGTTAGTTATATCGTTAAAATCTCAACCTACACATCTCTAAAAATCATGAAATTTCACGGGGTCAAGCCAAGACCGTTGTTCATCACTTTTCTCATGGACACGTTGAGAGAAAAATTAGTTTTCTTGCACTAACGATATTTTTAATCGAAATAGTGAAAATATCACATTTCTGATAGTGGTACCCCTTTGTGAAATGTGGCCCGGACCAATCTCGGAATTTTTTTCGCCACTAGTCACAACGAATTTTTACTACTAAGACATGAATATGAAGATTGGTTTTGGGTTAAAATTTGTTGAAATGGCCCCCTAATTGAAAATATTCTTCTTTTTAGGGGAAATTTTAACAAGTTTTTTCCTCACTCTTACACTCGTTAGTTATCTATTAAAATCTAAATCTACACATCTCCAAAAATCATGAAATTTCACGGGGGCCAAGCCAAGACCGTTGTGCATCACTTTTCTCTTGGACACGTTGAGAGAAAAATTAGTTTTCTTTCAATAACGATCATTTTAATCGAAATAGTGAAAATCTCATATTTCTGATAGTGGTACCCCTTTGTGAAATGTGGCCCGGACCAATCTAAGAATTTTTTTCGCCACTAGTAACAACGAATTTGTACTACTAAGACATGAATATGAAGATTGGTTTTGGGTTAAAATTTGTTGAAATGGCCCCCTAATAGAAAATATGCTTCTTTTCAGGGGAAATTTTAACAAGTTTTTTCCTTACTCTTACACTCGTTAGTTATCTATTAAAATCTCAATCTACACATCTCCAAAAATCATGAAATTTCACGGGGGCCAAGCCAAGACCGTTGTGCATCACTTTTCTCCTGGACACGTTGAGAGAAAAATTAGTTTTCTGGCACTAACGCTCATTTTAATCGAAATAGTGAAAATCTCAAATTTCTGATAATGGTACCCCTTTGTGAAATGTGGCCCGGACCAATCTCGGAATTTTTTTCGCCACTAGTCACAACGAATTTGTACTACTAAGACATGAATATGAAGATTGGTTTTGGGTTAAAATTTGTTGAAATGGCCCGCTAAATGAAAATATTCTTCTTTTTAGGGGAAATTTTTACAAGTTTTTTCCTTACTCTTACACTCGTTAGTTATCTGTTAAAATCTCAACCTACACATCTCCAAAAATCATGAAATTTTACGGGGGCCAAACCAAGACCGTTGTGCGTCACTTTTCTCTTGGACACGTTGAGAGAAAAATTAGTTTTCTTGCACTAACGATCGTTTTAATCGAAATAGTGAAAATCTCACATTTCTGATAGTGGTACCCCTTTGTGAAATGTGGCCCGGACCAATCTCGGAATATTTTTTGCCACTAGTCACAATGAATTTGTACTACTAAGAAATGAATATGAAGATAGGTTTTGGGTTAAAATTTGTTGAAATGGCCCCCTAATTGAAAATATTCTTCTTTTCAGGGGAAATTTTAACAAGTTTTTTCCTTACTCTTACACTCGTTAGTTATCTGTTTAAATCTCCACCTACACATCTCCAAAGATCATGAAATCTAAAGGGGGCCTAGCCAAGACCGTTGTGCATCACTTTTGTCTTGGACACGTTGAGAAAAAAATTAGTTTTCTTGCACTAACAATCCTTTTAATCGAAATAGTGAAAATCTCACATTTCTGATAGTGGTACCCCTTTGTGAAATGTGGCCCGGACCAATCTCGGAATATTTTTTGCGACTAATCACAATCAATTTGTACTACTAAGAAATGAATATAAAGATTGGTTTTGGGTTAAAATTTGTTGAAATGGACCCCTAATTGAAAATATTCTTCTTTTCAGGGGAAATTTTAACAAGTTTTTTCCTTACTCTTACACTCGTTAGTTATATGTTAAAATCTTGACCTACACATCTCCAAAGATCATGAAATTTCACGGGGGCCTAGCCAAGACCGTTGTGCATCACTTTTCTCTTGGACACGTTGAGAGAAAAATTAGTTTTCTTGCACTAACAATCATTTTAATCGAAATAGTGAAAATCTCACATTTCTGATAGTGGTACCCCTTTTTGAAATGTGGCCCGGACCAATCTCGGAATATTTTTTGCCACTAGTCACAATGAATTTGTACTACTAAGAAATGAATATGAAGATAGGTTTTGGGTTAAAATTTGTTGAAATGGCCCCCTAATTGAAAATATTCTTCTTTTCAGGGGAAATTTTAACAAGTTTTTTCCTTACTCTTACACTCGTTAGTTATCTGTTTAAATCTCCACCTACACATCTCCAAAGATCATGAAATCTAACGGGGGCCTAGCCAAGACCGTTGTGCATCACTTTTCTCTTGGACACGTTGAGAGAAAAATTAGTTTTCTTGCACTAACAATCATTTTAATCGAAATAGTGAAAATCTCACATTTCTGATAGTGGTACCACTTTGTGAAATGTGGCCCGGACCAATCTCGGAATATTTTTTGCCACTAGTCACAATGAATTTGTACTACTATGAAATGAATATAAAGAATGGTTTCGGGTGAAAATTTGTTGAAATGGCCCCCTAATTGAAAATATTCTTCTTTTCAGGGGAAATTTTAACAAGATTTTTCCTTACTCTTACACTCGTTAGTTATCTGTTAAAATCTCAACCTACACATCTCTAAAAATCATGAAATTTCACGGGGGTCAAGCCAAGACCGTTGTTCATCACTTTTCTCTTGGACACGTTGAGAGAAAAATTAGTTTTCTTGCACTAACGATATTTTTAATCGAAATAGTGAAAATATCACATTTCTGATAGTGGTACCCCTTTGTGAAATGTGGCCCGGACCAATCTCGGAATTTTTTTCGCCACTAGTCACAACGAATTTTTACTACTAAGACATGAATATGAAGATTGGTTTTGGGTTAAAATTTGTTGAAATGGCCCCCTAATTGAAAATATTCTTCTTTTTAGGGGAAATTTTAACAAGTTTTTTCCTCACTCTTACACTCGTTAGTTATCTATTAAAATCTAAATCTACACATCTCCAAAAATCATGAAATTTCACGGGGGCCAAGCCAAGACCGTTGTGCATCACTTTTCTCTTGGACACGTTGAGAGAAAAATTAGTTTTCTTTCAATAACGATCATTTTAATCGAAATAGTGAAAATCTCATATTTCTGATAGTGGTACCCCTTTGTGAAATGTGGCCCGGACCAATCTAAGAATTTTTTTCGCCACTAGTAACAACGAATTTGTACTACTAAGACATGAATATGAAGATTGGTTTTGGGTTAAAATTTGTTGAAATGGCCCCCTAATAGAAAATATTCTTCTTTTCAGGGGAAATTTTAACAAGTTTTTTCCTTACTCTTACACTCGTTAGTTATCTATTAAAATCTCAATCTACACATCTCCAAAAATCATGAAATTTCACGGGGGCCAAGCCAAGACCGTTGTGCATCACTTTTCTCTTGGACACGTTGAGAGAAAAATTAGTTTTACCGGCACTAACGCTCATTTTAATCGAAATAGTGAAAATCTCAAATTTCTGATAGTGGTACCCCTTTGTGAAATGTGGCCCGGACCAATCTTGGAATTTTTTTCGCCACTAGTCACAACGAATTTGTACTACTAAGACATGAATATGAAGATTGGTTTTGGGTTAAAATTTGTTGAAATGGCCCGCTAAATGAAAATATTCTTCTTTTTAGGGGAAATTTTTACAAGTTTTTTCTTTACTCTTACACTCGTTAGTTATCTGTTAAAATCTCAACCTACACTTCTCCAAAAATCATGAAATTTTACGGGGGCCAAACCAAGACCGTTGTGCGTCACTTTTCTCTTGGACACGTTGAGAGAAAAATTAGTTTTCTTGCACTAACGATCGTTTTAATCGAAATAGTGAAAATCTCACATTTCTGATAGTGGTACCCCTTTGTGAAATGTGGCCCGGACCAATCTCGGAATATTTTTTGCCACTAGTCACAATGAATTTGTACTACTAAGAAATGAATATGAAGATAGGTTTTGGGTTAAAATTTGTTGAAATGGCCCCCTAATTGAAAATATTCTTCTTTTCAGGGGAAATTTTAACAAGTTTTTTCCTTACTCTTACACTCGTTAGTTATCTATTAAAATCTCAATCTACACATCTCCAAAAATCATGAAATTTCACGGGGGCCAAGCCAAGACCGTTGTGCATCACTTTTCTCCTGGACACGTTGAGAGAAAAATTAGTTTTCTGGCACTAACGCTCATTTTAATCGAAATAGTGAAAATCTCAAATTTCTGATAGTGGTACCCCTTTGTGAAATGTGGCCCGGACCAATCTCGGAATTTTTTTTGCCACTAGTCACAATGAATTTGTACTACTAAGAAATGAATATGAAGATAGGTTTTGGGTTAAAATTTGTTGAAATGGCCCCCTAATTGAAAATATTCTTCTTTTCAGGGGAAATTTTAACAAGTTTTTTCCTTACTCTTACACTCGTTAGTTATCTGTTTAAATCTCCACCTACACATCTCCAAAGATCATGAAATTTAACGGGGGCCTAGCCAAGACCGTTGTGCATCACTTTTGTCTTGGACACGTTGAGAGAAAAATTAGTTTTCTTGCACTAACAATCATTTTAATCGAAATAGTGAAAATCTCACATTTCTGATAGTGGTACCCCTTTGTGAAATGTGGCCCGGACCAATCTCGGAATATTTTTTGCCACTAGTCACAATGAATTTGTACTACTATGAAATGAATATAAAGAATGGTTTTGGGTTAAAATTTGTTGAAATGGCCCCCTAATTGAAAATATTCTTCTTTTCAGGGGAAATTTTAACAAGTTTTTTCCTTACTCTTACACTAGTTAGTTATCTATTAAAATCTAAATCTACACATCTCCAAAAATCATGAAATTTCACGGGGGCCAAGCCAAGACCGTTGTGCATCACTTTTCTCTTGGACATGTTGAGAGAAAAATTAGTTTTCTTTCAATAACGATCATTTTAATCGAAATAGTGAAAATCTCATATTTCTGATAGTGGTACCCCTTTGTGAAATGTGGCCCGGACCAATCTAAGAATTTTTTTCGCCACTAGTAACAACGAATTTGTACTACTAAGACATGAATATGAAGATTGGTTTTGGGTTAAAATTTGTTCAAATGGCCCCCTAATAGAAAATATTCTTCTTTTCAGGGGAAATTTTAACAAGTTTTTTCCTTACTCTTACACTCGTTAGTTATCTATTAAAATCTCAATCTACACATCTCCAAAAATCATGAAATTTCACGGGGCCAAGCCAAGACCGTTGTGCATCACTTTTATCTTGGACACGTTGAGAGAAAAATTAGTTTTCTGGCACTAACGCTCATTTTAATCGAAATAGTGAAAATCTCAAATTTCTGATAGTGGTACCCCTTTGTGAAATGTGGCCCGGACCAATCTCGGAATTTTTTTCGCCACTAGTCACAACGAATTTGTACTACTAAGACATGAATATGAAGATTGGTTTTGGGTTAAAATTTGTTGAAATGGCCCCCTAATTGAAAATATTCTTCTTTTCAGGGGAAATTTTAACAAGTTTTTTCCTTACTCTTACACTCGTTAGTTATATGTTAAAATCTCGATCTACACATCTCCAAAGATCATGAAATTTCACGGGGGCCTAGCCAAGACCGTTGTGCATCACTTTTCTATTGGACACGTTGAGAGAAAAATTAGTTTTCTTGCACTAACGATCGTTTTAATCGAAATAGTGAAAATCTCACATTTCTGATAGTGGTACCCCTTTGTGAAATGTGGCCCGGACCAATCTCGGAATATTTTTTGCCACTAGTCACAATGAATTTGTACTACTAAGAAATGAATATGAAGATTTGTTTTGGGTTAAAATTTGTTGAAATGGCCCCCTAATTGAAAATATTCTTCTTTTTAGGGGAAATTTTTACAAGTTTTTTCCTTACTCTTACACTCGTTAGTTATCTATTAAAATCTCAATCTACACATCTCCAAAAATCATGAAATTTCACGGGGGCCAAGCCAAGACCGTTGTGCATCACTTTTCTCTTGGACACGTTGAGAGAAAAATTAGTTTTCTGGCACTAACGCTCATTTTAATCGAAATAGTGAAAATCTCAAATTTCTGATAGTGGTACCCCTTTGTGAAATGTGGCCCGGACAAATCTCGGAATTTTTTTCGCCACTAGTCACAACGAATTTGTACTACTAAGACATGAATATGAAGATTGGTTTTGGGTTAAAATTTGTTGAAATGGCCCTCTAATTGAAAATATTCTTCTTTTCAGGGGAAATTTTTACAAGTTTTTTCCTTACTCTTACACTCGTTAGTTATCTGTTAAAATCCCGACCTACACATCTCCAAAAATAATGAAATTTCACGGGGGCCAAGCCAAGACCGTTGTGCGTCACTTTTCTCTTGGACACGTTGAGAGAAAAATTAGTTTTCTTGCACTAACGATCGTTTTAATCGAAATAGTAAAAATCTCACATTTCTGATAGTGGTACCCCTTTGTGAAATGTGGCCCGGACCAATCTCGGAATTTTTTTTGCCACTAGTCACAATGAATT
This sequence comes from Cannabis sativa, assembly GCF_029168945.1. NCBI lineage: Eukaryota > Viridiplantae > Streptophyta > Magnoliopsida > Rosales > Cannabaceae > Cannabis > Cannabis sativa. Next base: position 22,977,097 of record NC_083610.1, read on the forward strand.
TGTACTACTAAGAAATGAATATGAAGATAGGTTTTGGGTTAAAATTTGTTGAAATGGCCCCCTAATTGAAAATATTCTTCTTTTCAGGGGAAATTTTAACAAGTTTTTTCCTTACTCTTACACTCGTTAGTTATCTATTAAAATCTCAATCTACACATCTCCAAAAATCATGAAATTTCACGGGGGCCAAGCCAAGACCGTTGTGCATCACTTTTCTCCTGGACACGTTGAGAGAAAAATTAGTTTTCTGGCACTAACGCTCATTTTAATCGAAATAGTGAAAATCTCAAATTTCTGATAGTGGTACCCCTTTGTGAAATGTGGCCCGGACCAATCTCGGAATTTTTTTTGCCACTAGTCACAATGAATTTGTACTACTAAGAAATGAATATGAAGATAGGTTTTGGGTTAAAATTTGTTGAAATGGCCCCCTAATTGAAAATATTCTTCTTTTCAGGGGAAATTTTAACAAGTTTTTTCCTTACTCTTACACTCGTTAGTTATCTGTTTAAATCTCCACCTACACATCTCCAAAGATCATGAAATCTAACGGGGGCCTAGCCAAGACCGTTGTGCATCACTTTTGTCTTGGACACGTTGAGAGAAAAATTAGTTTTCTTGCACTAACAATCATTTTAATCGAAATAGTGAAAATCTCACATTTCTGATAGTGGTACCCCTTTGTGAAATGTGGCCCGGACCAATCTCGGAATATTTTTTGCCACTAGTCACAATGAATTTGTACTACAATGAAATGAATATAAAGAATGGTTTTGGGTTAAAATTTGTTGAAATGGCCCCCTAATTGAAAATATTCTTCTTTTCAGGGGAAATTTTAACAAGTTTTTTCCTTACTCTTACACTAGTTAGTTATCTATTAAAATCTAAATCTACACATCTCCAAAAATCATGAAATTTCACGGGGGCCAAGCCAAGACCGTTGTGCATCACTTTTCTCTTGGACATGTTGAGAGAAAAATTAGTTTTCTTTCAATAACGATCATTTTAATCGAAATAGTGAAAATCTCATATTTCTGATAGTGGTACCCCTTTGTGAAATGTGGCCCGGACCAATCTAAGAATTTTTTTCGCCACTAGTAACAACGAATTTGTACTACTAAGACATGAATATGAAGATTGGTTTTGGGTTAAAATTTGTTCAAATGGCCCCCTAATAGAAAATATTCTTCTTTTCAGGGGAAATTTTAACAAGTTTTTTTCCTTACTCTTACACTCGTTAGTTATCTATTAAAATCTCAATCTACACATCTCCAAAAATCATGAAATTTCACGGGGCCAAGCCAAGACCGTTGTGCATCACTTTTATCTTGGACACGTTGAGAGAAAAATTAGTTTTCTGGCACTAACGCTCATTTTAATCGAAATAGTGAAAATCTCAAATTTCTGATAGTGGTACCCCTTTGTGAAATGTGGCCCGGACCAATCTCGGAATTTTTTTCGCCACTAGTCACAACGAATTTGTACTACTAAGACATGAATATGAAGATTGGTTTTGGGTTAAAATTTGTTGAAATGGCCCCCTAATTGAAAATATTCTTCTTTTCAGGGGAAATTTTAACAAGTTTTTTCCTTACTCTTACACTCGTTAGTTATATGTTAAAATCTCGATCTACACATCTCCAAAGATCATGAAATTTCACGGGGGCCTAGCCAAGACCGTTGTGCATCACTTTTCTATTGGACACGTTGAGAGAAAAATTAGTTTTCTTGCACTAACGATCGTTTTAATCGAAATAGTGAAAATCTCACATTTCTGATAGTGGTACCCCTTTGTGAAATGTGGCCCGGACCAATCTCGGAATATTTTTTGCCACTAGTCACAATGAATTTGTACTACTAAGAAATGAATATGAAGATTTGTTTTGGGTTAAAATTTGTTGAAATGGCCCCCTAATTGAAAATATTCTTCTTTTTAGGGGAAATTTTTACAAGTTTTTTCCTTACTCTTACACTCGTTAGTTATCTATTAAAATCTCAATCTACACATCTCCAAAAATCATGAAATTTCACGGGGGCCAAGCCAAGACCGTTGTGCATCACTTTTCTCTTGGACACGTTGAGAGAAAAATTAGTTTTCTGGCACTAACGCTCATTTTAATCGAAATAGTGAAAATCTCAAATTTCTGATAGTGGTACCCCTTTGTGAAATGTGGCCCGGACAAATCTCGGAATTTTTTTCGCCACTAGTCACAACGAATTTGTACTACTAAGACATGAATATGAAGATTGGTTTTGGGTTAAAATTTGTTGAAATGGCCCGCTAATTGAAAATATTCTTCTTTTCAGGGGAAATTTTTACAAGTTTTTTCCTTACTCTTACACTCGTTAGTTATCTGTTAAAATCCCGACCTACACATCTCCAAAAATCATGAAATTTCACGGGGGCCAAGCCAAGACCGTTGTGCGTCACTTTTCTCTTGGACACGTTGAGAGAAAAATTAGTTTTCTTGCACTAACGATCGTTTTAATCGAAATAGTGAAAATCTCACATTTCTGATAGTGGTACCCCTTTGTGAAATGTGGCCCGGACCAATCTCGGAATATTTTTTGCCACTAGTCACAATGAATTTGTACTACTAAGAAATGAATATGAAGATTTGTTTTGGGTTAAAATTTGTTGAAATGGCCCCCTAATTGAAAATATTCTTCTTTTTAGGGGAAATTTTTACAAGTTTTTTCCTTACTCTTACACTCGTTAGTTATCTATTAAAATCTCAATCTACACATCTCCAAAAATCATGAAATTTCACGGGGGCCAAGCCAAGACCGTTGTGCATCACTTTTCTCTTGGACACGTTGAGAGAAAAATTAGTTTTCTTGCACTAACGCTCATTTTAATCGAAATAGTGAAAATCTCAAATTTCTGATAGTGGTACCCCTTTGTGAAATGTGGCCCGGACAAATCTCGGAATTTTTTTCGCCACTAGTCACAACGAATTTGTACTACTAAGACATGAATATGAAGATTGGTTTTGGGTTAAAATTTGTTGAAATGGCCCTCTAATTGAAAATATTCTTCTTTTCAGGGGAAATTTTTACAAGTTTTTTCCTTACTCTTACACTCGTTAGTTATCTGTTAAAATCCCGACCTACACATCTCCAAAAATCATGAAATTTCACGGGGGCCAAGCCAAGACCGTTGTGCGTCACTTTTCTCTTGGACACGTTGAGAGAAAAATTAGTTTTCTTGCACTAACGATCGTTTTAATCGAAATAGTGAAAATCTCACATTTCTGATAGTGGTACCCCTTTGTGAAATGTGGCCCGGACCAATCTCGGAATATTTTTTGCCACTAGTCACAATGAATTTGTACTACTAAGAAATGAATATGAAGATAGGTTTTGGGTTAAAATTTGTTGAAATGGCCCCCTAATTGAAAATATTCTTCTTTTCAGGGGAAATTTTAACAAGTTTTTTCCTTACTCTTACACTCGTTAGTTATCTGTTTAAATCTCCACCTACACATCTCCAAAGATCATGAAATCTAACGGGGGCCTAGCCAAGACCGTTGTGCATCACTTTTCTCTTGGACACGTTGAGAGAAAAATTAGTTTTCTTGCACTAACAATCATTTTAATCGAAATAGTGAAAATCTCACATTTCTGATAGTGGTACCACTTTGTGAAATGTGGCCCGGACCAATCTCAGAATATTTTTTGCCACTAGTCACAATGAATTTGTACTACTATGAAATGAATATAAAGAATGGTTTCGGGTGAAAATTTGTTGAAATGGCCCCCTAATTGAAAATATTCTTCTTTTCAGGGGAAATTTTAACAAGTTTTTTCCTTACTCTTACACTCGTTAGTTATCTGTTAAAATCTCAACCTACACATCTCTAAAAATCATGAAATTTCACGGGGGTCAAGCCAAGACCGTTGTTCATCACTTTTCTCATGGACACGTTGAGAGAAAAATTAGTTTTCTTGCACTAACGATATTTTTAATCGAAATAGTGAAAATATCACATTTCTGATAGTGGTACCCCTTTGTGAAATGTGGCCCGGACCAATCTCGGAATTTTTTTCGCCACTAGTCACAACGAATTTTTACTACTAAGACATGAATATGAAGATTGGTTTTGGGTTAAAATTTGTTGAAATGGCCCCCTAATTGAAAATATTCTTCTTTTTAGGGGAAATTTTAACAAGTTTTTTCCTCACTCTTACACTCGTTAGTTATCTATTAAAATCTAAATCTACACATCTCCAAAAATCATGAAATTTCACGGGGGCCAAGCCAAGACCGTTGTGCATCACTTTTCTCTTGGACACGTTGAGAGAAAAATTAGTTTTCTTTCAATAACGATCATTTTAATCGAAATAGTGAAAATCTCATATTTCTGATAGTGGTACCCCTTTGTGAAATGTGGCCCGGACCAATCTAAGAATTTTTTTCGCCACTAGTAACAACGAATTTGTACTACTAAGACATGAATATGAAGATTGGTTTTGGGTTAAAATTTGTTGAAATGGCCCCCTAATAGAAAATATGCTTCTTTTCAGGGGAAATTTTAACAAGTTTTTTCCTTACTCTTACACTCGTTAGTTATCTATTAAAATCTCAATCTACACATCTCCAAAAATCATGAAATTTCACGGGGGCCAAGCCAAGACCGTTGTGCATCACTTTTCTCCTGGACACGTTGAGAGAAAAATTAGTTTTCTGGCACTAACGCTCATTTTAATCGAAATAGTGAAAATCTCAAATTTCTGATAGTGGTACCCCTTTGTGAAATGTGGCCCGGACCAATCTCGGAATTTTTTTCGCCACTAGTCACAACGAATTTGTACTACTAAGACATGAATATGAAGATTGGTTTTGGGTTAAAATTTGTTGAAATGGCCCGCTAAATGAAAATATTCTTCTTTTGAGGGGAAATTTTTACAAGTTTTTTCCTTACTCTTACACTCGTTAGTTATCTGTTAAAATCTCAACCTACACATCTCCAAAAATCATGAAATTTTACGGGGGCCAAACCAAGACCGTTGTGCGTCACTTTTCTCTTGGACACGTTGAGAGAAAAATTAGTTTTCTTGCACTAACGATCGTTTTATTCGAAATAGTGAAAATCTCACATTTCTGATAGTGGTACCCCTTTGTGAAATGTGGCCCGGACCAATCTCGGAATATTTTTTGCCACTAGTCACAATGAATTTGTACTACTAAGAAATGAATATGAAGATAGGTTTTGGGTTAAAATTTGTTGAAATGGCCCCCTAATTGAAAATATTCTTCTTTTCAGGGGAAATTTTAACAAGTTTTTTCCTTACTCTTACACTCGTTAGTTATCTGTTTAAATCTCCACCTACACATCTCCAAAGATCATGAAATTTAACGGGGGCCTAGCCAAGACCGTTGTGCATCACTTTTGTCTTGGACACGTTGAGAGAAAAATTAGTTTTCTTGCACTAACAATCATTTTAATCGAAATAGTGAAAATCTCACATTTCTGATAGTGGTACCCCTTTGTGAAATGTGGCCCGGACCAATCTCGGAATATTTTTTGCGACTAATCACAATCAATTTGTACTACTAAGAAATGAATATAAAGATTGGTTTTGGGTTAAAATTTGTTGAAATGGACCCCTAATTGAAAATATTCTTCTTTTCAGGGGAAATTTTAACAAGTTTTTTCCTTACTCTTACACTCGTTAGTTATATGTTAAAATCTTGACCTACACATCTCCAAAGATCATGAAATTTCACGGGGGCCTAGCCAAGACCGTTGTGCATCACTTTTCTCTTGGACACGTTGAGAGAAAAATTAGTTTTCTTGCACTAACAATCATTTTAATCGAAATAGTGAAAATCTCACATTTCTGATAGTGGTACCCCTTTTTGAAATGTGGCCCGGACCAATCTCGGAATATTTTTTGCCACTAGTCACAATGAATTTATACTACTAAGAAATGAATATGAAGATAGGTTTTGGGTTAAAATTTGTTGAAATGGCCCCCTAATTGAAAATATTCTTCTTTTCAGGGGAAATTTTAACAAGTTTTTTCCTTACTCTTACACTCGTTAGTTATCTGTTTAAATCTCCACCTACACATCTCCAAAGATCATGAAATTTAACGGGGGCCTAGCCAAGACCGTTGTGCATCACTTTTCTCTTGGACACGTTGAGAGAAAAATTAGTTTTCTTGCACTAACAATCATTTTAATCGAAATAGTGAAAATCTCACATTTCTGATAGTGGTACCACTTTGTGAAATGTGGCCCGGACCAATCTCAGAATATTTTTTGCCACTAGTCACAATGAATTTGTACTACTATGAAATGAATATAAAGAATGGTTTCGGGTGAAAATTTGTTGAAATGGCCCCCTAATTGAAAATATTCTTCTTTTCAGGGGAAATTTTAACAAGTTTTTTCCTTACTCTTACACTCGTTAGTTTTCTGTTAAAATCTCAACCTACACATCTCTAAAAATCATGAAATTTCACGGGGGTCAAGCCAAGACCGTTGTTCATCACTTTTCTCTTGGACACGTTGAGAGAAAAATTAGTTTTCTTGCACTAACGATATTTTTAATCGAAATAGTGAAAATATCACATTTCTGATAGTGGTACCCCTTTGTGAAATGTGGCCCGGACCAATCTCGGAATTTTTTTCGCCACTAGTCACAACGAATTTTTACTACTAAGACATGAATATGAAGATTGGTTTTGGGTTAAAATTTGTTGAAATGGCCCCCTAATTGAAAATATTCTTCTTTTTAGGGGAAATTTTAACAAGTTTTTTCCTCACTCTTACACTCGTTAGTTATCTATTAAAATCTAAATCTACACATCTCCAAAAATCATGAAATTTCACGGGGGCCAAGCCAAGACCGTTGTGCATCACTTTTCTCTTGGACACGTTGAGAGAAAAATTAGTTTTCTTTCAATAACGATCATTTTAATCGAAATAGTGAAAATCTCATATTTCTGATAGTGGTACCCCTTTGTGAAATGTGGCCCGGACCAATCTAAGAATTTTTTTCGCCACTAGTAACAACGAATTTGTACTACTAAGACATGAATATGAAGATTGGTTTTGGGTTAAAATTTGTTGAAATGGCCCCCTAATAGAAAATATTCTTCTTTTCAGGGGAAATTTTAACAAGTTTTTTCCTTACTCTTACACTCGTTAGTTATCTATTAAAATCTCAATCTACACATCTCCAAAAATCATGAAATTTCACGGGGGCCAAGCCAAGACCGTTGTGCATCACTTTTCTCTTGGACACGTTGAGAGAAAAATTAGTTTTCTTGCACTAACGCTCATTTTAATCGAAATAGTGAAAATCTCAAATTTCTGATAGTGGTACCCCTTTGTGAAATGTGGCCCGGACCAATCTCGGAATTTTTTTCGCCACTAGTCACAACGAATTTGTACTACTAAGACATGAATATGAAGATTGGTTTTGGGTTAAAATTTGTTGAAATGGCCCGCTAAATGAAAATATTCTTCTTTTTAGGGGAAATTTTTACAAGTTTTTTCTTTACTCTTACACTCGTTAGTTATCTGTTAAAATCTCAACCTACACATCTCCAAAAATCATGAAATTTTACGGGGGCCAAACCAAGACCGTTGTGCGTCACTTTTCTCTTGGACACGTTGAGAGAAAAATTAGTTTTCTTGCACTAACGATCGTTTTAATCGAAATAGTGAAAATCTCACATTTCTGATAGTGGTACCCCTTTGTGAAATGTGGCCCGGACCAATCTCGGAATATTTTTTGCCACTAGTCACAATGAATTTGTACTACTAAGAAATGAATATGAAGATAGGTTTTGGGTTAAAATTTGTTGAAATGGCCCCCTAATTGAAAATATTCTTCTTTTCAGGGGAAATTTTAACAAGTTTTTTCCTTACTCTTACACTCGTTAGTTATCTGTTTAAATCTCCACCTACACATCTCCAAAGATCATGAAATCTAAAGGGGGCCTAGCCAAGACCGTTGTGCATCACTTTTGTCTTGGACACGTTGAGAGAAAAATTAGTTTTCTTGCACTAACAATCATTTTAATTGAAATAGTGAAAATCTCACATTTCTGATAGTGGTACCCCTTTGTGAAATGTGGCCCGGACCAATCTCGGAATATTTTTTGCGACTAATCACAATCAATTTGTACTACTAAGAAATTAATATAAAGATTGGTTTTGGGTTTAAATTTGTTGAAATGGACCCCTAATAGAAAATATTCTTCTTTTCAGGGGAAATTTTAACAAGTTTTTTCCTTACTCTTACACTCGTTAGTGATATGTTAAAATCTGTACCTACACATCTCCAAAGATCATGAAATTTCACGGGGGCCTAGCCAAGACCGTTGTGCATCACTTTTCTCTTGGACACGTTGAGAGAAAAATTAGTTTTCTTGCACTAACAATCATTTTAATCGAAATAGTGAAAATCTCACATTTCTGATAGTGGTACCCCTTTTTGAAATGTGGCCCGGACCAATCTCGGAATATTTTTTGCCACTAGTCACAATGAATTTGTACTACTAAGAAATGAATATGAAGATTGGTTTTGGGTTAAAATTTGTTGAAATGGCCCCCTAATTGAAAATATTCTTCTTTTCAGGGGAAATTTGAACAAGTTTTTTCCTTACTCTTACACTCGTTAGTTATATGTTTAAATCTCCACCTACACATCTCCAAAGATCATGAAATTTCACGGGGGCCTAGCCAAGACCGTTGTGCATCACTTTTCTCTTGGACACGTTGAGAGAAAAATTAGTTTTCTTGCACTAACAATCGTTTTAATCGAAATAGTAAAAATCTCATATTTCTGATAGTGGTACCCCTTTGTGAAATGTGGCCCGGACCAATCTAAGAATTTTTTTCGCCACTAGTAACAACGAATTTGTACTACTAAGAAATGAATATGAAGATTGGTTTTGGGTTAAAATTTGTTCAAATGGCCCCCTAATTGAAAATATTCTTCTTTTCAGGGGAAATTTTAACAAGTTTTTTCCTTACTCTTACACTCGTTAGTTATCTGTTAAAATCTCAACCTACACATCTCCAAAGATCATGAAATTTCACGGGGGCCTAGCCAAGACCGTTGTGCTTCACTTTTCTCTTGGACACGTTGAGAGAAAAATTAGTTTTCTTGCACTAACGATCGTTTTAATCGAAATAGTGAAAATCTCACATTTCTGATAGTGGTACCCCTTTGTGAAATGTTGCCCGGACCAATCTCGGAATATTTTTTGCGACTAATCACAATAAATTTGTACTACTAAGAAATGAATATAAAGATTGGTTTTGCGTTAAAATTTGTTGAAATGGACCCCTAATTGAAAATATTCTTCTTTTCAGGGGAAATTTTAACAAGTTTTTTCCTTACTCTTACACTCTTTAGTTATCTGTTAAAATCTCCACCTACACATCTCCAAAGATCATGAAATTTAACGGGGGCCTAGCCAAGACCGTTGTGCATCACTTTTCTCTTGGACACGTTGAGAGAAAAATTAGTTTTCTTGCACTAACAATCATTTTAATCGAAATAGTGAAAATCTCACATTTCTGATAGTGGTACCCCTTTGTGAAATGTGGCCCGGACCAATCTCGGAATATTTTTTGCGACTAATCAACAATAAATTTGTACTACTAAGAAATGAATATGAAGATTGGTTTTGGGTTAAAATTTGTTGAAATGGCCCCCTAATTGAAAATATTCTTCTTCTCAGGGGAAATTTGAACAAGTTTTTTCCTTACTCTTACACTCGTTAGTTATATGTTTAAATCTCCACCTACACATCTCCAAAGATCATGAAATTTCACGGGGGCCTAGCCAAGACCGTTGTGCATCACTTTTCTCGTGGACACGTTGAGAGAAAAATTAGTTTTCTTGCACTAACAATCGTTTTAATCGAAATAGTGAAAATCTCACATTTCTGATAGTGGTACCCCTTTGTGAAATGTGGCCAGGACAATTCTCGGAATATTTTTTGCCACTAGTCACAATGAATTTGTACTACTAAGAAATGAATATGAAGATAGGTTTTGGGTTTAAATTTGTTGAAATGGACCCCTAATTGAAAATATTCTTCTTTTCAGGGGAAATTTTAACAAGTTTTTTCCTTACTCTTACACTCGTTAGGTATATGTTAAAATCTTGACCTACACATCTCCAAAGATCATGAAATTTCACGGGGGCCTAGCCAAGACCGTTGTGCATCACTTTTCTCTTGGACACGTTGAGAGAAAAATTAGTTTTCTTGCACTAACAATCATTTTAATCGAAATAGTGAAAATCTCACATTTCTGATAGTGGTACCCTTTTTTGAAATGTGGCCCGGACCAATCTCGGAATATTTTTTGCCACTAGTCACAATGAATTTGTACTACTAAGAAATGAATATGAAGATTGGTTTTGGGTTAAAATTTGTTGAAATGGCCCCCTAATTGAAAATATTCTTCTTTTCAGGGGAAATTTGAACAAGTTTTTTCCTTACTCTTACACTCGTTAGTTATATGTTTAAATCTCCACCTACACATCTCCAAAGATCATGAAATTTCACGGGGGCCTAGCCAAGACCGTTGTGCATCACTTTTCTCTTGGACACGTTGAGAGAAAAATTAGTTTTCTTGCACTAACAATCGTTTTAATCGAAATAGTAAAAATCTCATATTTCTGATAGTGGTACCCCTTTGTGAAATGTGGCCCGGACCAATCTAAGAATTTTTTTCGCCACTAGTAACAACGAATTTGTACTACTAAGAAATGAATATGAAGATTGGTTTTGGGTTAAAATTTGTTCAAATGGCCCCCTAATTGAAAATATTCTTCTTTTCAGGGGAAATTTTAACAAGTTTTTTCCTTACTCTTACACTCGTTAGTTATCTGTTAAAATCTCAACCTACACATCTCCAAAGATCATGAAATTTCACGGGGGCCTAGCCAAGACCGTTGTGCTTCACTTTTCTCTTGGACACGTTGAGAGAAAAATTAGTTTTCTTGCACTAACGATCGTTTTAATCGAAATAGTGAAAATCTCACATTTCTGATAGTGGTACCCCTTTGTGAAATGTTGCCCGGACCAATCTCGGAATATTTTTTGCGACTAATCACAATAAATTTGTACTACTAAGAAATGAATATAAAGATTGGTTTTGCGTTAAAATTTGTTGAAATGGACCCCTAATTGAAAATATTCTTCTTTTCAGGGGAAATTTTAACAAGTTTTTTCCTTACTCTTACACTCGTTAGTTATCTGTTAAAATCTCCACCTACACATCTCCAAAGATCATGAAATTTAACGGGGGCCTAGCCAAGACCGTTGTGCATCACTTTTCTCTTGGACACGTTGAGAGAAAAATTAGTTTTCTTGCACTAACAATCATTTTAATCGAAATAGTGAAAATCTCACATTTCTGATAGTGGTACCCCTTTGTGAAATGTGGCCCGGACCAATCTCGGAATATTTTTTGCGACTAATCAACAATAAATTTGTACTACTAAGAAATGAATATGAAGATTGGTTTTGGGTTAAAATTTGTTGAAATGGCCCCCTAATTGAAAATATTCTTCTTTTCAGGGGAAATTTGAACAAGTTTTTTCCTTACTCTTACACTCGTTAGTTATATGTTTAAATCTCCACCTACACATCTCCAAAGATCATGAAATTTCACGGGGGCCTAGCCAAGACCGTTGTGCATCACTTTTTTCTTGGACACGTTGAGAGAAAAATTAGTTTTCTTGCACTAACAATCGTTTTAATCGAAATAGTGAAAATCTCACATTTCTGATAGTGGTACCCCTTTGTGAAATGTGGCCCGGACAATTCTCGGAATATTTTTTGCCACTAGTCACAATGAATTTGTACTACTAAGAAATGAATATGAAGATAGGTTTTGGGTTAAAATTTGTTGAAATGGCCCCCTAATTGAAAATATTCTTCTTTTCAGGGGAAATTTTAACAAGTTTTTTCCTTACTCTTACACTCATTAGTTATCTGTGTAAATCTCCACCTACACATCTCCAAAGATCATGAAATTTAACGGGGGCCTAGCCAAGACCGTTGTGCATCACTTTTGTCTTGGACACGTTGAGAGAAAAATTAGTTTTCTTGCACTAACAATCATTTTAATCGAAATAGTGAAAATCTCACATTTCTGATAGTGGTACGCCTTTGTGAAATGTGGCCCGGACCAATCTCGGAATATTTTTTGCCACTACTCACAATGAATTTGTACTACTAAGAAATTAATATGAAGATTGGTTTTGGGTTAAAATTTGTTGAAATGAACCCCTAATTGAAAATATTCTTCTTTTCAGGGGAAATTTTAACAAGTTTTTTCCTTACTCTTACACTCGTTAGTTATATGTTAAAATCTCGATCTACACATCTCCAAAGATCATGAAATTTCACGGGGGCCTAGCCAAGACCGTTGTGCATCACTTTTCTCTTGGACACGTTGAGAGAAAAATTAGTTTTCTTGCACTAACGATCGTTTTAATTGAAATAGTGAAAATCTCACATTTCTGATAGTGGTACCCCTTTGTGAAATGTGGCCCGGACCAATCTCGGAATATTTTTTGCCACTAGTCACAATGAATTTGTACTACTAAGAAATGAATATGAAGATTTGTTTTGGGTTAAAATTTATTGAAATGGCCCCCTAATTGAAAATATTCTTCTTTTCAGGGGAAATTTTAACAAGTTTTTTCCTTACTCATACACTCGTTAGTTATATGTTTAAATCTCCACCTACACATCTCCAAAGATCATGAAATTTCGCGGGGGCCTAGCCAAGACCGTTGTGCATCACTTTTCTCTTGGACACGTTGAGAGAAAAATTAGTTTTCTTGCACTAACAATCGTTTTAATCGAAATAGTAAAAATCTCATATTTCTGATAGTGGTACCCCTTTGTGAAATGTGGCCCGGACCAATCTAAGAATTTTTTTCGCCACTAGTAACAACGAATTTGTACTACTAAGAAATGAATATGAAGATTTGTTTTGGGTTAAAATTTGTTCAAATGGCCCCCTAATTGAAAATATTCTTCTTTTCAGGGGAAATTTTAACAAGTTTTTTCCTTACTCTTACACTCGTTAGTTATCTATTAAAATCTCAATCTACACATCTCCAAAAATTATGAAATTTCACGGGGGCCAAGCCAAGACCGTTGTGCATCAATTTTCTCTTGGACACGTTGAGAGAAAAATTAGTTTTCTTGCACTAACAATCATTTTAATCGAAATAGTGAAAATCTCACATTTCTGATAGTGGTACCCCTTTGTGAAATGTGGCCCGGACCAATCTCGGAATATTTTTTGCCACTAGTCACAATGAATTTGTACTACTAAGAAATGAATATGAAGATTGGTTTTGGGTTAAAATTTGTTGAAATGGCCCCCTAATTGAAAATATTCTTCTTTTCAGGGGAAATTTTAACAAGTTTTTTCCTTACTCTTACACTCGTTAGTTATCTGTTTAAATCTCCACCTACACATCTCCAAAGATCATGAAATTTAACGGGGGCCTAGCCAAGACCGTTGTGCATCACTTTTGTCTTGGACACGTTGAGAGAAAAATTAGTTTTCTTGCACTAACAATCATTTTAATCGAAATAGTGAAAATCTCACATTTCTGATAGTGGTACCCCTTTGTGAAATGTGGCCCGGACCAATCTCGGAATATTTTTTGCCACTACTCACAATGAATTTGTACTACTAAGAAATGAATATGAAGATTGGTTTTGGGTTAAAATTTGTTGAAATGAACCCCTAATTGAAAATATTCTTCTTTTCAGGGGAAATTTTAACAAGTTTTTTCCTTACTCTTACACTCGTTAGTTATATGTTAAAATCTAGATCTACACATCTCCAAAGATCATGAAATTTCACGGGGGCCTAGCCAAGACCGTTGTGCATCACTTTTCTCTTGGACACGTTGAGAGAAAAATTAGTTTTCTTGCACTAACAATCGTTTTAATCGAAATAGTGAAAATCTCATATTTCTGATAGTGGTACCCCTTTGTGAAATGTGGCCCGGACCAATCTAAGAATTTTTTTCGCCACTAGTAACAACGAATTTGTACTACTAAGAAATGAATATGAAGATTTGTTTTGGGTTAAAATTTGTTCAAATGGCCCCCTAATTGAAAATATTCTTCTTTTCAGGGGAAATTTTAACAAGTTTTTTCCTTACTCTTACACTCGTTAGTTATCTATTAAAATCTCAATCTACACATCTCCAAAAATTATGAAATTTCACGGGGGCCAAGCCAAGACCGTTGTGCATCAATTTTCTCTTGGACACGTTGAGAGAAAAATTAGTTTTCTTGCACTAACAATCATTTTAATCGAAATAGTGAAAATCTCACATTTCTGATAGTGGTACCCCTTTGTGAAATGTGGCCCGGACCAATCTCGGAATATTTTTTGCCACTAGTCACAATGAATTTGTACTACTAAGAAATGAATATGAAGATTGTTTTTGGGTTAAAATTTGTTGAAATGGCCCCCTAATTGAAAATATTCTTCTTTTCAGGGGAAATTTTAACAAGTTTTTTCCTTACTCTTACACTCGTTAGTTATCTGTTAAAATCTCCACCTACACATCTCCAAAGATCATGAAATTTAACGGGGGCCTAGCCAAGACCGTTGTGCATCACTTTTGTCTTGGACACGTTGAGAGAAAAATTAGTTTTCTTGCACTAACAATCATTTTAATCGAAATAGTGAAAATCTCACATTTCTGATAGTGGTACCCCTTTGTGAAATGTGGCCCGGACCAATCTCGGAATATTTTTTGCCACTAGTCACAATGAATTTGTACTACTAAGAAATGAATATGAAGATTGGTTTTGGGTTAAAATTTGTTGAAATGAACCCCTAATTGAAAATATTCTTCTTTTCAGGGGAAATTTTAACAAGTTTTTTCCTTACTCTTACACTCGTTAGTTATATGTTAAAATCTCGATCTACACATCTCCAAAGATCATGAAATTTCACGGGGGCCTAGCCAAGACCGTTGTGCATCACTTTTCTCTTGGACACGTTGAGAGAAAAATTAGTTTTCTTGCACTAACGATCGTTTTAATTGAAATAGTGAAAATCTCACATTTCTGATAGTGGTACCCCTTTGTGAAATGTGGCCCGGACCAATCTCGGAATATTTTTTGCCACTAGTCACAATGAATTTGTACTACTAAGAAATGAATATGAAGATTTGTTTTGGGTTAAAATTTGTTGAAATGGCCCCCTAATTGAAAATATTCTTCTTTTCAGGGGAAATTTTAACAAGTTTTTTCCTTACTCTTACACTCGTTAGTTATATGTTAAAATCTTGACCTACACATCTCCAAAGATCATGAAATTTCACGGGGGCCTAGCCAAGACCGTTGTGCATCACTTTTCTCTTGGACACGTTGAGAGAAAAATTAGTTTTCTTGCACTAACAATCATTTTAATCGAAATAGTGAAAATCTTACATTTGTGATAGTGGTACCCCTTTTTGAAATGTGGCCTGGACCGATCTCGGAATATTTTTTGCCACTAGTCACAATGAATTTGTACTACTAAGAAATGAATATGAAGATTGGTTTTGGGTTAAAATTTGTTGAAATGGCCCCCTAATTGAAAATATTCTTCTTTTCAGGGGAAATTTGAACAAGTTTTTTCCTTACTCTTACACTCGTTAGTTATATGTTTAAATCTCCACCTACACATCTCCAAAGATCATGAAATTTCACGGGGGCCTAGCCATGACCGTTGTGCATCACTTTTCTCTTGGACACGTTGAGAGAAAAATTAGTTTTCTTGCACTAACAATCGTTGTAATCGAAATAGTAAAAATCTCATATTTCTGATAGTGGTACCCCTTTGTGAAATGTGGCCCGGACCAATCTAAGAATTTTTTTCGCCACTAGTAACAACGAATTTGTACTACTAAGAAATGAATATGAAGATTGGTTTTGGGTTAAAATTTGTTGAAATGGCCCCCTAATTGAAAATATTCTTCTTTTCAGGGGAAATTTTAACAAGTTTTTTCCTTACTCTTACACTCGTTAGTTATCTGTTAAAATCTCAACCTACACATCTCCAAAGATCATGAAATTTCACGGGGGCCTAGCCAAGACCGTTGTGCATCACTTTTCTCTTGGACACGTTGAGAGAAAAATTAGTTTTCTTGCACTAACGATCGTTTTAATCGAAATAGTGAAAATCTCACATTTCTGATAGTGGTACCCCTTTGTGAAATGTTGCCCGGACCAATCTCGGAATATTTTTTGCGACTAATCACAATAAATTTGTACTACTAAGAAATGAATATAAAGATTGGTTTTGCATTAAAATTTGTTGAAATGGACCCCTAATTGAAAATATTCTTCTTTTCAGGGGAAATTTTAACAAGTTTTTTCCTTACTCTTACACTCGTTAGTTATATGTTAAAATCTCGACCTACACATCTCCAAAGATCATGAAATTTCACGGGGGCCTAGCCAAGACCGTTGTGCATCACTTTTGTCTTGGACACGTTGAGAGAAAAATTAGTTTTCTTGCACTAACAATCATTTTAATCGAAATAGTGAAAATCTCACATTTCTGATAGTGGTACCCCTTTGTGAAATGTGGCCCGGACCAATCTCGGAATATTTTTTGCCACTAGTCACAATGAATTTGTACTACTATGAAATGAATATAAAGAATGGTTTTGGGTTAAAATTTGTTGAAATGGCCCCCTAATTGAAAATATTCTTCTTTTCAGGGGAAATTTTAACAAGTTTTTTCCTTACTCTTACACTCGTTAGTTATCTGTTAAAATCTCCACCTACACATCTCCAAAGATCATGAAATTTCACGGGGGCCTAGCCAAGACCGTTGTGCATCACTTTTCTCTTGGACACGTTGAGAGAAAAATTAGTTTTCTTGCACTAACAATCGTTTTAATCGAAATAGTAAAAATCTCATATTTCTGATAGTGGTACCCCTTTGTGAAATGTGGCCCGGACCAATCTAAGAATTTTTTTCGCCACTAGTAACAACGAATTTGTACTACTAAGAAATGAATATGAAGATTTGTTTTGGGTTAAAATTTGTTGAAATGGCCCCCTAATTGAAAATATTCTTCTTTTCAGGGGAAATTTTAACAAGTTTTTTCCTTACTCTTACACTCGTTAGTTATCTATTAAAATCTCAATCTACACATCTCCAAAAATTATGAAATTTCACGGGGGCCTAGCCAAGACCGTTGTGCATCACTTTTCTCTTGGACACGTTGAGAGAAAAATTAGTTTTCTTGCACTAACAATCATTTTAATCGAAATAGTGAAAATCTCACATTTCTGATAGTGGTACCCCTTTGTGAAATGTGGCCCGGACCAATCTCGGAATATTTTTTGCCACTAGTCACAATGAATTTGTACTACTAAGAAATGAATATGAAGATTGGTTTTGGGTTAAAATTTGTTGAAATGGCCCCCTAATTGAAAATATTCTTCTTTTCAGGGGAAATTTTAACAAGTTTTTTCCTTACTCTTACACTCGTTAGTTATCTGTTTAAATCTCCACCTACACATCTCCAAAGATCATGAAATTTAACGGGGGCCTAGCCAAGACCGTTGTGCATCACTTTTGTCTTGGACACGTTGAGAGAAAAATTAGTTTTCTTGCACTAACAATCATTTTAATCGAAATAGTGAAAATCTCACATTTCTGATAGTGGTACCCCTTTGTGAAATGTGGCCCGGACCAATCTCGGAATATTTTTTGCCACTAGTCACAATGAATTTTTACTACTAAGAAATGAATATGAAGATTGGTTTTGGGTTAAAATTTGTTGAAATGAACCCCTAATTGAAAATATTCTTCTTTTCAGGGGAAATTTGAACAAGTTTTTTCCTTACTCTTACACTCGTTAGTTATATGTTAAAATCTCGACCTACACATCTCCAAAGATCATGAAATTTCACGGGGGCCTAGCCAAGACCGTTGTGCATCACTTTTCTCTTGGACACGTTGAGAGAAAAATTAGTTTTCTTGCACTAACGATCGTTTTAATCGAAATAGTGAAAATCTCACATTTCTGATAGTGGTACCCCTTTGTGAAATGTGGCCCGGACCAATCTCGGAATATTTTTTGCCACTAGTCACAATGAATTTGTACTACTAAGAAATGAATATGAAGAATGGTTTTGGGTTAAAATTTGTTGAAATGGCCCCCTAATTGAAAATATTCTTCTTTTCAGGGGAAATTTTAACAAGTTTTTTCCTTACTCTTACACTCGTTAGTTATATGTTAAAATCTTGACCTACACATCTCCAAAGATCATGAAATTTCACGGGGGCCTAGCCAAGACCGTTGTGCATCACTTTTCTCTTGGACACGTTGAGAGAAAAATTAGTTTTCTTGCACTAACAATCATTTTAATCGAAATAGTGAAAATCTCACATTTCTGATAGTGGTACCCCTTTGTGAAATGTGGCCCGGACCAATCTCGGAATATTTTTTGCCACTAGTCACAATGAATTTGTACTACTAAGAAATGAATATGAAGAATGGTTTTGGGTTAAAATTTGTTGAAATGGCCCCCTAATTGAAAATATTCTTCTTTTCAGGGGAAATTTGAACAAGTTTTTTCCTTACTCTTACACTCGTTAGTTATATGTTTAAATCTCCACCTACACATCTCCAAAGATCATGAAATTTCACGGGGGCCTAGCCAAGACCGTTGTGCATCACTTTTCTCTTGGACACGTTGAGAGAAAAATTAGTTTTCTTGCACTAACAATCGTTTTAATCGAAATAGTGAAAATCTCACATTTCTGATAGTGGTACCCCTTTGTGAAATGTGGCCCGGACCAATCTAAGAATTTTTTTCGCCACTAGTAACAACGAATTTGTACTACTAAGAAATGAATATGAAGATTGGTTTTGGGTTAAAATTTGTTCAAATGGCCCCCTAATTGAAAATATTCTTCTTTTCAGGGGAAATTTTAACAAGTTTTTTCCTTACTCTTACACTCGTTAGTTATCTGTTAAAATCTCAACCTACACATCTCCAAAGATCATGAAATTTCACGGGGGCCTAGCCAAGACCGTTGTGCATCACTTTTCTCTTGGACACGTTGAGAGAAAAATTAGTTTTCTTGCACTAACGATCGTTTTAATCGAAATAGTGAAAATCTCACATTTCTGATAGTGGTACCCCTTTGTGAAATGTGGCCCGGACCAATCTCGGAATATTTTTTGCCACTAGTCACAATAAATTTGTACTACTAAGAAATGAATATGAAGAATGGTTTTGGGTTAAAATTTGTTGAAATGGACCCCTAATTGAAAATATTCTTCTTTTCAGGGGAAATTTTAACAAGTTTTTTCCTTACTCTTACACTCGTTAGTTATATGTTAAAATCTCAACCTACACATCTCCAAAGATCATGAAATTTCACGGGGGCCTAGCCAAGACCGTTGTGCATCACTTTTGTCTTGGACACGTTGAGAGAAAAATTAGTTTTCTTGCACTAACAATCATTTTAATCGAAATAGTGAAAATCTCACATTTCTGATAGTGGTACCCCTTTGTGAAATGTGGCCCGGACCAATCTCGGAATATTTTTTGCCACTAGTCACAATGAATTTGTACTACTAAGAAATGAATATAAAGAATGGTTTTGGGTTAAAATTTGTTGAAATGGCCCCCTAATTGAAAATATTCTTCTTTTCAGGGGAAATTTTAACAAGTTTTTTCCTTACTCTTACACTCGTTAGTTATCTGTTAAAATCTCCACCTACACATCTCCAAAGATCATGAAATTTAACGGGGGCCTAGCCAAGACCGTTGTGCATCACTTTTCTCTTGGACACGTTGAGAGAAAAATTAGTTTTCTTGCACTAACGATCGTTTTAATCGAAATAGTGAAAATCTCACATTTCTGATAGTGGTACCCCTTTGTGAAATGTGGCCCGGACCAATCTCAGAATTTTTTTCGCCACTAGTCACAACGAATTTGTACTACTAAGAAATGAATATGAAGAATGGTTTTGGGTTAAAATTTGTTGAAATGGCCCCCTAATTGAAAATATTCTTCTTTTCAGGGGAAATTTTAACAAGTTTTTTCCTTACTCTTACACTCGTTAGTTATCTATTAAAATCTCAACCTACACATCTCCAAAGATCATGAAATTTCACGGGGGCCTAGCCAAGACCGTTGTGCATCACTTTTCTCTTGGACACGTTGAGAGAAAAATTAGTTTTCTTGCACTAACAATCATTTTAATCGAAATAGTGAAAATCTCACATTTCTGATAGTGGTACCCCTTTGTGAAATGTGGCCCGGACCAATCTCGGAATATTTTTTGCCACTAGTCACAATGAATTTGTACTACTAAGAAATGAATATGAAGAATGGTTTTGGGTTAAAATTTGTTGAAATGGCCCCCTAATTGAAAATATTCTTCTTTTCAGGGGAAATTTTAACAAGTTTTTTCCTTACTCTTACACTCGTTAGTTATCTGTTAAAATCTCCACCTACACATCTCCAAAGATCATGAAATTTTACGGGGGCCTAGCCAAGACCGTTGTGCATCACTTTTCTCTTGGACACGTTGAGAGAAAAATTAGTTTTCTTGCACTAACAATCATTTTAATCGAAATAGTGAAAATCTCACATTTCTGATAGTGGTACCCCTTTGTGAAATGTGGCCCGGACCAATCTCGGAATATTTTTTGCCACTAGTCACAATGAATTTGTACTACTAAGAAATGAATATGAAGATTGGTTTTGGGTTAAAATTTGTTGAAATGAACCCCTAATTGAAAATATTCTTCTTTTCAGGGGAAATTTTAACAAGTTTTTTCCTTACTCTTACACTCGTTAGTTATATGTTAAAATCTCGATCTACACATCTCCAAAGATCATGAAATTTCACGGGGGCCTAGCCAAGACCGTTGTGCATCACTTTTCTCTTGGACACGTTGAGAGAAAAATTAGTTTTCTTGCACTAACGATCGTTTTAATCGAAATAGTGAAAATCTCACATTTCTGATAGTGGTACCCCTTTGTGAAATGTGGCCCGGACCAATCTCGGAATATTTTTTGCCACTAGTCACAATGAATTTGTACTACTAAGAAATGAATATGAAGAATGGTTTTGGGTTAAAATTTGTTGAAATGGCCCCCTAATTGAAAATATTCTTCTTTTCAGGGGAAATTTTAACAAATTTTTTCCTTACTTTTACACTCGTTAGTTATATGTTAAAATCTTGACCTACACATCTCCAAAGATCATGAAATTTCACGGGGGCCTAGCCAAGACCGTTGTGCATCACTTTTCTCTTGGACACGTTGAGAGAAAAATTAGTTTTCTTGCACTAACAATCATTTTAATCGAAATAGTGAAAATCTCACATTTCTGATAGTGGTACCCCTTTGTGAAATGTGGCCCGGACCAATCTCGGAATATTTTTTGCCACTAGTCACAATGAATTTGTACTACTAAGAAATGAATATGAAGATTGGTTTTGGGTTAAAATTTGTTGAAATGGCCCCCTAATTGAAAATATTCTTCTTTTCAGGGGAAATTTGAACAAGTTTTTTCCTTACTCTTACACTCGTTAGTTATATGTTTAAATCTCCACCTACACATCTCCAAAGATCATGAAATTTCACGGGGGCCTAGCCAAGACCGTTGTGCATCACTTTTCTCTTGGACACGTTGAGAGAAAAATTAGTTTTCTTGCACTAACAATCGTTTTAATCGAAATAGTGAAAATCTCACATTTCTGATAGTGGTACCCCTTTGTGAAATGTGGCCCGGACCAATCTCAGAATTTTTTTTGCCACTAGTCACAACGAATTTGTACTACTAAGAAATGAATATGAAGATTGGTTTTGGGTTAAAATTTGTTGAAATGGCCCCCTAATTGAAAATATTCTTCTTTTCAGGGGAAATTTTAACAAGTTTTTTCCTTACTCTTACACTCGTTAGTTATCTGTTAAAATCTCAACCTACACATCTCCAAAGATCATGAAATTTCACGGGGGCCTAGCCAAGACCGTTGTGCATCACTTTTCTCTTGGACACGTTGAGAGAAAAATTAGTTTTCTTGCACTAACGATCGTTTTAATCGAAATAGTGAAAATCTCACATTTCTGATAGTGGTACCCCTTTGTGAAATGTGGCCCGGACCAATCTCGGAATATTTTTTGCCACTAGTCACAATAAATTTGTACTACTAAGAAATGAATATAAAGAATGGTTTTGGGTTAAAATTTGTTGAAATGGACCCCTAATTGAAAATATTCTTCTTTTCAGGGGAAATTTTAACAAGTTTTTTCCTTACTCTTACACTCGTTAGTTATATGTTAAAATCTCGACCTACACA
Source organism: Cannabis sativa (assembly GCF_029168945.1). NCBI lineage: Eukaryota > Viridiplantae > Streptophyta > Magnoliopsida > Rosales > Cannabaceae > Cannabis > Cannabis sativa. The sequence continues at coordinate 22,999,456 of NC_083610.1, forward strand.
TCTCCAAAGATCATGAAATTTCACGGGGGCCTAGCCAAGACCGTTGTGCATCACTTTTGTCTTGGACACGTTGAGAGAAAAATTAGTTTTCTTGCACTAACAATCATTTTAATCGAAATAGTGAAAATCTCACATTTCTGATAGTGGTACCCCTTTGTGAAATGTGGCCCGGACCAATCTCGGAATATTTTTTGCCACTAGTCACAATGAATTTGTACTACTATGAAATGAATATAAAGAATGGTTTTGGGTTAAAATTTGTTGAAATGGCCCCCTAATTGAAAATATTCTTCTTTTCAGGGGAAATTTTAACAAGTTTTGCCTTACTCTTACACTCGTTAGTTATCTGTTAAAATCTCCACCTACACATCTCCAAAGATCATGAAATTTCACGGGGGCCTAGCCAAGACCGTTGTGCATCACTTTTCTCTTGGACACGTTGAGAGAAAAATTAGTTTTCTTGCACTAACAATCATTTTAATCGAAATAGTGAAAATCTCACATTTCTGATAGTGGTACCCCTTTGTGAAATGTGGCCCGAACCAATCTCGGAATATTTTTTGCCACTAGTCACCATAAATTTGTACTACTAAGAAATGAATATAAAGATTGGTTTTGGGTTAAAATTTGTTGAAATGAACCCCTAATTGAAAATATTCTTCTTTTCAGGGGAAATTTTAACAAGTTTTTTCCTTACTCTTACACTCGTTAGTTATTTGTTAAAATCTCAACCTACACATCTCCAAAGATCATGAAATTTCACGGGGGCCTAGCCAAGACCGTTGTGCATCACTTTTCTCTTGGACACGTTGAGAGAAAAATTAGTTTTCTTGCACTAACGATCGTTTTAATCGAAATAGTGAAAATCTCACATTTCTGATAGTGGTACCCCTTTGTGAAATGTGGCCCGGACCAATCTCGGAATATTTTTTGCCACTAGTCACAATGAATTTGTACTACTAAGAAATGAATATGAAGAATGGTTTTGGGTTAAAATTTGTTGAAATGGCCCCCTAATTGAAAATATTCTTCTTTTCAGGGGAAATTTGAACAAGTTTTTTCCTTACTCTTACACTCGTTAGTTATATGTTTAAATCTCCACCTACACATCTCCAAAGATCATGAAATTTCACGGGGGCCTAGCCAAGACCGTTGTGCATCACTTTTCTCTTGGACACGTTGAGAGAAAAATTAGTTTTCTTGCACTAACAATCGTTTTAATCGAAATAGTGAAAATCTCACATTTCTGATAGTGGTACCCCTTTGTGAAATGTGGCCCGGACCAATCTCAGAATTTTTTTCGCCACTAGTCACAACGAATTTGTACTACTAAGACATGAATATGAAGATTGGTTTTGGGTTAAAATTTGTTGAAATGGCCCCCTAATTGAAAATATTCTTCTTTTCAGGGGAAATTTTAACAAGTTTTTTCCTTACTCTTACACTCGTTAGTTATCTGTTAAAATCTCAACCTACACATCTCCAAAGATCATGAAATTTCACGGGGGCCTAGCCAAGACCGTTGTGCATCACTTTTCTCTTGGACACGTTGAGAGAAAAATTAGTTTTCTTGCACTAACGATCGTTTTAATCGAAATAGTGAAAATCTCACATTTCTGATAGTGGTACCCCTTTGTGAAATGTGGCCCGGACCAATCTCGGAATATTTTTTGCGACTAATCACAATCAATTTGTACTACTAAGAAATGAATATAAAGATTGGTTTTGGGTTAAAATTTGTTGAAATGGACCCCTAATTGAAAATATTCTTCTTTTCAGGGGAAATTTTAACAAGTTTTTTCCTTACTCTTACACTCGTTAGTTATCTGTTAAAATCTCCACCTACACATCTCCAAAGATCATGAAATTTCACGGGGGCCTAGCCAAGACCGTTGTGCATCACTTTTCTCTTGGACACGTTGAGAGAAAAATTAGTTTTCTTGCACTAACGATCGTTTTAATCGAAATAGTGAAAATCTCACATTTCTGATAGTGGTACCCCTTTGTGAAATGTGGCCCGGACAATTCTCGGAATATTTTTTGCCACTAGTCACAATGAATTTGTACTACTAAGAAATGAATATGAAGATAGGTTTTGGGTTAAAATTTGTTGAAATGGCCCCCTAATTGAAAATATTCTTCTTTTCAGGGGAAATTTTAACAAGTTTTTTCCTTACTCTTACACTCGTTAGTTATCTGTTTAAATCTCCACCTACACATCTCCAAAGATCATGAAATTTAACGGGGGCCTAGCCAAGACCGTTGTGCATCACTTTTGTCTTGGACACGTTGAGAGAAAAATTAGTTTTCTTGCACTAACAATCATTTTAATCGAAATAGTGAAAATCTCACATTTCTGATAGTGGTACCCCTTTGTGAAATGTGGCCCGGACCAATCTCGGAATATTTTTTGCCACTAGTCACAATGAATTTGTACTACTAAGAAATGAATATGAAGAATGGTTTTGGGTTAAAATTTGTTGAAATGGCCCCCTAATTGAAAATATTCTTCTTTTCAGGGGAAATTTTAACAAGTTTTTTCCTTACTCTTACACTCGTTAGTTATCTGTTTAAATCTCCACCTACACATCTCCAAAGATCATGAAATTTCACGGGGGCCTAGCCAAGACCGTTGTGCATCACTTTTCTCTTGGACACGTTGAGAGAAAAATTAGTTTTCTTGCACTAACGATCATTTTAATCGAAATAGTGAAAATCTCACATTTCTGATAGTGGTACCCCTTTGTGAAATGTGGCCCGGACCAATCTCGGAATATTTTTTGCCACTAGTCACAATGAATTTGTACTACTAAGAAATGAATATGAAGATTGGTTTTGGGTTAAAATTTGTTGAAATGAACCCCTAATTGAAAATATTCTTCTTTTCAGGGGAAATTTTAACAAGTTTTTTCCTTACTCTTACACTCGTTAGTTATCTGTTAAAATCTCAACCTACACATCTCCAAAGATCATGAAATTTCACGGGGGCCTAGCCAAGACCGTTGTGCATCACTTTTCTCTTGGACACGTTGAGAGAAAAATTAGTTTTCTTGCACTAACGATCGTTTTAATCGAAATAGTGAAAATCTCACATTTCTGATAGTGGTACCCCTTTGTGAAATGTGGCCCGGACCAATCTCGGAATATTTTTTGCCACTAGTCACAATGAATTTGTACTACTAAGAAATGAATATGAAGAATGGTTTTGGGTTAAAATTTGTTGAAATGGCCCCCTAATTGAAAATATTCTTCTTTTCAGGGGAAATTTTAACAAGTTTTTTCCTTACTCTTACACTCGTTAGTTATATGTTAAAATCTCAACCTACACATCTCCAAAGATCATGAAATTTCACGAGGTCCTAGCCAAGACCGTTGTGCATCACTTTTCTCTTGGACACGTTGAGAGAAAAATTAGTTTTCTTGCACTAACGATCGTTTTAATCGAAATAGTGAAAATCTCACATTTCTGATAGTGGTACCCCTTTGTGAAATGTGGCCGGGACCAATCTCGGAATATTTTTTGCCACTAGTCACAATGAATTTGTACTACTAAGAAATGAATATGAAGAATGGTTTTGGGTTAAAATTTGTTGAAATGGCCCCCTAATTGAAAATATTCTTCTTTTCAGGGGAAATTTTAACAAGTTTTTTCTTTACTCTTACACTCGTTAGTTATCTGTTAAAATCTCCACCTACACATCTCCAAAGATCATGAAATTTAATGGGGGCCTAGCCAAGACCGTTGTGCATCACTTTTGTCTTGGACACGTTGAGAGAAAAATTAGTTTTCTTGCACTAACAATCATTTTAATCGAAATAGTGAAAATCTCACATTTCTGATAGTGGTACCCCTTTGTGAAATGTGGCCCGGACCAATCTCGGAATATTTTTTGCCACTAGTCACAATGAATTTGTACTACTAAGAAATGAATATGAAGAATGGTTTTGGGTTAAAATTTGTTGAAATGGCCCCCTAATTGAAAATATTCTTCTTTTCAGGGGAAATTTTAACAAGTTTTTTCCTTACTCTTACACTCGTTAGTTATATGTTAAAATCTCAACCTACACATCTCCAAAGATCATGAAATTTCACGGGGGCCTAGCCAAGACCGTTGTGCATCACTTTTCTCTTGGACACGTTGAGAGAAAAATTAGTTTTCTTGCACTAACGATCGTTTTAATCGAAATAGTGAAAATCTCACATTTCTGATAGTGGTACCCCTTTGTGAAATGTGGCCCGGACCAATCTCGGAATATTTTTTGCCACTAGTCACAATGAATTTGTACTACTAAGAAATGAATATGAAGAATGGTTTTGGGTTAAAATTTGTTGAAATGGCCCCCTAATTGAAAATATTCTTCTTTTCAGGGGAAATTTTAACAAGTTTTTTCCTTACTCTTACACTCGTTAGTTATATGTTAAAATCTTGACCTACACATCTCCAAAGATCATGAAATTTCACGAGGGCCTAGCCAAGACCGTTGTGCATCACTTTTCTCTTGGACACGTTGAGAGAAAAATTAGTTTTCTTGCACTAACGATCGTTTTAATCGAAATAGTGAAAATCTCACATTTCTGATAGTGGTACCCCTTTGTGAAATGTGGCCCGGACCAATCTCGGAATATTTTTTGCCACTACTCACAATGAATTTGTACTACTAAGAAATGAATATGAAGAATGGTTTTGGGTTAAAATTTGTTGAAATGAACCCCTAATTGAAAATATTCTTCTTTTCAGGGGAAATTTTAACAAGTTTTTTCCTTACTCTTACACTCGTTAGTTATCTGTTAAAATCTCCACCTACACATCTCCAAAGATCATGAAATTTCACGGGGGCCTAGCCAAGACCGTTGTGCATCACTTTTCTCTTGGACACGTTGAGAGAAAAATTAGTTTTCTTGCACTAACGATCGTTTTAATCGAAATAGTGAAAATCTCACATTTCTGATAGTGGTACCCCTTTGTGAAATGTGGCCCGGACCAATCTCGGAATATTTTTTGCCACTAGTCACAATGAATTTGTACTACTAAGAAATGAATATGAAGAATGGTTTTGGGTTAAAATTTGTTGAAATGAACCCCTAATTGAAAATATTCTTCTTTTCAGGGGAAATTTTAACAAGTTTTTTCCTTACTCTTACACTCGTTAGTTATCTGTTAAAATCTCAACCTACACATCTCCAAAGATCATGAAATTTCACGGGGGCCTAGCCAAGACCGTTGTGCATCACTTTTCTCTTGGACACGTTGAGAGAAAAATTAGTTTTCTTGCACTAACGATCGTTTTAATCGAAATAGTGAAAATCTCACATTTCTGATAGTGGTACCCTTTTGTGAAATGTGGCCGGACCAATCTCGGAATATTTTTTGCCACTAGTCACAATGAATTTGTACTACTAAGAAATGAATATGAAGAATGGTTTTGGGTTAAAATTTGTTGAAATGGCCCCCTAATTGAAAATATTCTTCTTTTCAGGGGAAATTTTAACAAGGTTTTTCCTTACTCTTACACTCGTTAGTTATATGTTAAAATCTCAACCTACACATCTCCAAAGATCATGAAATTTCACGGGGGCCTAGCCAAGACCGTTGTGCATCACTTTTCTCTTGGACACGTTGAGAGAAAAATTAGTTTTCTTGCACTAACGATCGTTTTAATCGAAATAGTGAAAATCTCACATTTCTGATAGTGGTACCCCTTTGTGAAATGTGGCCCGGACAATTCTCGGAATATTTTTTGCCACTAGTCACAATCAATTTGTACTACTAAGAAATGAATATGAAGAATGGTTTTGGGTTAAAATTTGTTGAAATGGCCCCCTAATTGAAAATATTCTTCTTTTCAGGGGAAATTTTAACAAGTTTTTTCCTTACTCTTACACTCGTTAGTTATCTGTTAAAATCTCAACCTACACATCTCCAAAGATCATGAAATTTCACGGGGGCCTAGCCAAGACCGTTGTGCATCACTTTTCTCTTGGACACGTTGAGAGAAAAATTAGTTTTCTTGCACTAACGATCGTTTTAATCGAAATAGTGAAAATCTCACATTTCTGATAGTGGTACCCCTTTGTGAAATGTGGCCCGGACCAATCTCGGAATATTTTTTGCCACTAGTCACAATGAATTTGTACTACTAAGAAATGAATATGAAGAATGGTTTTGGGTTAAAATTTGTTGAAATGGCCCCCTAATTGAAAATATTCTTCTTTTCAGGGGAAATTTTAACAAGTTTTTTCCTTACTCTTACACTCGTTAGTTATATGTTAAAATCTCAACCTACACATCTCCAAAGATCATGAAATTTCACGAGGGCCTAGCCAAGACCGTTGTGCATCACTTTTCTCTTGGACACGTTGAGAGAAAAATTAGTTTTCTTGCACTAACGATCGTTTTAATCGAAATAGTGAAAATCTCACATTTCTGATAGTGGTACCCCTTTGTGAAATGTGGCCCGGACCAATCTCGGAATATTTTTTGCCACTAGTCACAATGAATTTGTACTACTAAGAAATGAATATGAAGAATGGTTTTGGGTTAAAATTTGTTGAAATGGCCCCCTAATTGAAAATATTCTTCTTTTCAGGGGAAATTTTAACAAGTTTTTTCCTTACTCTTACACTCGTTAGTTATCTGTTAAAATCTCCACCTACACATCTCCAAAGATCATGAAATTTCACGGGGGCCTAGCCAAGACCGTTGTGCATCACTTTTCTCTTGGACACGTTGAGAGAAAAATTAGTTTTCTTGCACTAACAATCGTTTTAATCGAAATAGTGAAAATCTCACATTTCTGATAGTGGTACCCCTTTGTGAAATGTGGCCCGGACCAATCTCGGAATATTTTTTGCCACTAGTCACAATCAATTTGTACTACTAAGAAATGAATATGAAGAATGGTTTTGGGTTAAAATTTGTTGAAATGAACCCCTAATTGAAAATATTCTTCTTTTCAGGGGAAATTTTAACAAGTTTTTTCCTTACTCTTACACTCGTTAGTTATATGTTAAAATCTCAACCTACACATCTCCAAAGATCATGAAATTTCACGGGGGCCTAGCCAAGACCGTTGTGCATCACTTTTCTCTTGGACACGTTGAGAGAAAAATTAGTTTTCTTGCACTAACGATCGTTTTAATCGAAATAGTGAAAATCTCACATTTATGATAGTGGTACCCCTTTGTGAAATGTGGCCTGGACCAATCTCGGAATATTTTTTGCCACTAGTCACAATCAATTTGTACTACTAAGAAATGAATATGAAGAATGGTTTTGGGTTAAAATTTGTTGAAATGGCCCCCTAATTGAAAATATTCTTCTTTTCAGGGGAAATTTTAACAAGTTTTTTCCTTACTCTTACACTCGTTAGTTATCTGTTAAAATCTCAACCTACACATCTCCAAAGATCATGAAATTTCACGGGGGCCTAGCCAAGACCGTTGTGCATCACTTTTCTCTTGGACACGTTGAGAGAAAAATTAGTTTTCTTGCACTAACGATCGTTTTAATCGAAATAGTGAAAATCTCACATTTCTGATAGTGGTACCCCTTTGTGAAATGTGGCCCGGACAAATCTCGGAATATTTTTTGCCACTAGTCACAATGAATTTGTACTACTAAGAAATGAATATGAAGAATGGTTTTGGGTTAAAATTTGTTGAAATGGCCCCCTAATTGAAAATATTCTTCTTTTACGGGAAATTTTAACAAGTTTTTTCCTTACTCTTACACTCGTTAGTTATCTGTTAAAATCTCAACCTACACATCTCCAAAGATCATGAAATTTCACGGGGGCCTAGCCAAGACCGTTGTGCATCACTTTTCTCTTGGACACGTTGAGAGAAAAATTAGTTTTCTTGCACTAACGATCGTTTTAATCGAAATAGTGAAAATCTCACATTTATGATAGTGGTACCCCTTTGTGAAATGTGGCCAGACCAATCTCGGAATATTTTTTGCCACTAGTCACAATCAATTTGTACTACTAAGAAATGAATATGAAGAATGGTTTTGGGTTAAAATTTGTTGAAATGGCCCCCTAATTGAAAATATTCTTCTTTTACGGGAAATTTTAACAAGTTTTTTCCTTACTCTTACACTCGTTAGTTATCTGTTAAAATCTCAACCTACACATCTCCAAAGATCATGAAATTTCACGGGGGCCTAGCCAAGACCGTTGTGCATCACTTTTCTCTTGGACACGTTGAGAGAAAAATTAGTTTTCTTGCACTAACGATCGTTTTAATCGAAATAGTGAAAATCTCACATTTCTGATAGTGGTACCCCTTTGTGAAATGTGGCCCGGACAAATCTCGGAATATTTTTTGCCACTAGTCACAATGAATTTGTACTACTAAGAAATGAATATGAAGAATGGTTTTGGGTTAAAATTTGTTGAAATGGCCCCCTAATTGAAAATATTCTTCTTTTACGGGAAATTTTAACAAGTTTTTTCCTTACTCTTACACTCGTTAGTTATCTTTTAAAATCTCCACCTACACATCTCCAAAGATCATGAAATTTCACGGGGGCCTAGCCAAGACCGTTGTGCATCACTTTTCTCTTGGACACGTTGAGAGAAAAATTAGTTTTCTTGCACTAACGATCGTTTTAATCGAAATAGTGAAAATCTCACATTTCTGATAGTGGTACCCCTTTGTGAAATGTGGCCCGGACCAATCTCGGAATATTTTTTGCCACTAATCACAATGAATTTGTACTACTAAGAAATGAATATGAAGAATGGTTTTGGGTTAAAATTTGTTGAAATGGCCCCCTAATTGAAAATATTCTTCTTTTCAGGGGAAATTTTAACAAGTTTTTTCCTTACTCTTACACTCGTTAGTTATATGTTAAAATCTCAACCTACACATCTCCAAAGATCATGAAATTTCACGAGGGCCTAGCCAAGACCGTTGTGCATCACTTTTCTCTTGGACACGTTGAGAGAAAAATTAGTTTTCTTGCACTAACGATCGTTTTAATCGAAATAGTGAAAATCTCACATTTCTGATAGTGGTACCCCTTTGTGAAATGTGGCCCGGACCAATCTCGGAATATTTTTTGCCACTAGTCACAATGAATTTGTACTACTAAGAAATGAATATGAAGAATGGTTTTGGGTTAAAATTTGTTGAAATGGCCCCCTAATTGAAAATATTCTTCTTTTCAGGGGAAATTTTAACAAGTTTTTTCCTTACTCTTACACTCGTTAGTTATCTGTTAAAATCTCAACCTACACATCTCCAAAGATCATGAAATTTCACGGGGGCCTAGCCAAGACCGTTGTGCATCACTTTTCTCTTGGACACGTTGAGAGAAAAATTAGTTTTCTTGCACTAACAATCATTTTAATCGAAATAGTGAAAATCTCACATTTCTGATAGTGGTACCCCTTTGTGAAATGTGGCCCGGACCAATCTCGGAATATTTTTTGCCACTAGTCACAATCAATTTGTACTACTAAGAAATGAATATGAAGAATGGTTTTGGGTTAAAATTTGTTGAAATGGACCCCTAATTGAAAATATTCTTCTTTTCAGGGGAAATTTTAACAAGTTTTTTCCTTACTCTTACACTCGTTAGTTATCTGTTAAAATCTCAACCTACACATCTCCAAAGATCATGAAATTTCACGGGGGCCTAGCCAAGACCGTTGTGCATCACTTTTCTCTTGGACACGTTGAGAGAAAAATTAGTTTTCTTGCACTAACGATCGTTTTAATCGAAATAGTGAAAATCTCACATTTCTGATAGTGGTACCCCTTTGTGAAATGTGGCCCGGACAATTCTCGGAATATTTTTTGCCACTAGTCACAACGAATTTGTACTACTAAGAAATGAATATGAAGAATGGTTTTGGGTTAAAATTTGTTGAAATGGCCCCCTAATTGAAAATATTCTTCTTTTCAGGGGAAATTTTAACAAGTTTTTTCCTTACTCTTACACTCGTTAGTTATCTGTTTAAAACTCAACCTACACATCTCCAAAGATCATGAAATTTCACGGGGGCCTAGCCAAGACCGTTGTGCATCACTTTTCTCTTGGACACGTTGAGAGAAAAATTAGTTTTCTTGCACTAACGATCGTTTTAATCGAAATAGTGAAAATCTCACATTTCTGATAGTGGTACCCCTTTGTGAAATGTGGCCCGGACCAATCTCGGAATATTTTTTGCCACTAGTCACAATCAATTTGTACTACTAAGAAATGAATATGAAGAATGGTTTTGGGTTAAAATTTGTTGAAATGGCCCCCTAATTGAAAATATTCTTCTTTTCAGAGGAAATTTTAACAAGTTTTTTCCTTACTCTTACACTCGTTAGTTATCTGTTAAAATCTCAACCTACACATCTCCAAAGATCATGAAATTTCACGGGGGCCTAGCCAAGACCGTTGTGCATCACTTTTCTCTTGGACACGTTGAGAGAAAAATTAGTTTTCTTGCACTAACGATCGTTTTAATCGAAATAGTGAAAATCTCACATTTCTGATAGTGGTACCCCTTTGTGAAATGTGGCCCGGACCAATCTCGGAATATTTTTTGCCACTAGTCACAATCAATTTGTACTACTAAGAAATGAATATGAAGAATGGTTTTGGGTTAAAATTTGTTGAAATGGCCCCCTAATTGAAAATATTCTTCTTTCAGGGGAAATTTTAACAAGTTTTTTCCTTACTCTTACACTCGTTAGTTATCTGTTAAAATCTCAACCTACACATCTCCAAAGATCATGAAATTTCACGGGGGCCTAGCCAAGACCGTTGTGCATCACTTTTCTCTTGGACACGTTGAGAGAAAAATTAGTTTTCTTGCACTAACAATCGTTTTAATCGAAATAGTGAAAATTTCACATTTCTGATAGTGGTACCCCTTTGTGAAATGTGGCACGGACCAATCTCGGAATATTTTTTGCCACTAGTCACAATCAATTTGTACTACTAAGAAATGAATATGAAGAATGGTTTTGGGTTAAAATTTGTTGAAATGAACCCCTAATTGAAAATATTCTTCTTTTCAGGGGAAATTTTAACAAGTTTTTTCCTTACTCTTACACTCGTTAGTTATCTGTTAAAATCTCAACCTACACATCTCCAAAGATCATGAAATTTCACGGGGGCCTAGCCAAGACCGTTGTGCATCACTTTTCTCTTGGACACGTTGAGAGAAAAATTAGTTTTCTTGCACTAACGATCGTTTTAATCGAAATAGTGAAAATCTCACATTTCTGATAGTGGTACCCCTTTGTGAAATGTGGCCCGGACAATTCTCGGAATATTTTTTGCCACTAGTCACAATGAATTTGTACTACTAAGAAATGAATATGAAGAATGGTTTTGGGTTAAAATTTGTTGAAATGGCCCCCTAATTGAAAATATTCTTCTTTTCAGGGGAAATTTTAACAAGTTTTTTCCTTACTCTTACACTCGTTAGTTATCTGTTAAAATCTCAACCTACACATCTCCAAAGATCATGAAATTTCACGGGGGCCTAGCCAAGACCGTTGTGCATCACTTTTCTCTTGGACACGTTGAGAGAAAAATTAGTTTTCTTGCACTAACGATCGTTTTAATCGAAATAGTGAAAATCTCACATTTCTGATAGTGGTACCCCTTTGTGAAATGTGGCCCGGACCAATCTCGGAATATTTTTTGCCACTAGTCACAATGAATTTGTACTACTAAGAAATGAATATGAAGAATGGTTTTGGGTTAAAATTTGTTGAAATGGCCCCCTAATTGAAAATATTCTTCTTTTACGGGAAATTTTAACAAGTTTTTTCCTTACTCTTACACTCGTTAGTTATATGTTAAAATCTCCACCTACACATCTCCAAAGATCATGAAATTTCACGGGGGCCTAGCCAAGACCGTTGTGCATCACTTTTCTCTTGGACACGTTGAGAGAAAAATTAGTTTTCTTGCACTAACGATCATTTTAATCGAAATAGTGAAAATCTCACATTTCTGATAGTGGTACCCCTTTGTGAAATGTGGCCCGGACCAATCTCGGAATATTTTTTGCGACTAATCACAATCAATTTGTACTACTAAGAAATGAATATGAAGATTTGTTTTGGGTTAAAATTTGTTGAAATGAACCCCTAATTGAAAATATTCTTCTTTTCAGGGGAAATTTTAACAAGTTTTTTCCTTACTCTTACACTCGTTAGTTATCTGTTAAAATCTCAACCTACACATCTCCAAAGATCATGAAATTTCACGGGGGCCTAGCCAAGACCGTTGTGCATCACTTTTCTCTTGGACACGTTGAGAGAAAAATTAGTTTTCTTGCACTAACAATCATTTTAATCGAAATAGTGAAAATCTCACATTTCTGATAGTGGTACCCCTTTGTGAAATGTGGCCCGGACCAATCTCGGAATATTTTTTGCCACTAGTCACAATGAATTTGTACTACTAAGAAATGAATATGAAGAATGGTTTTGGGTTAAAATTTGTTGAAATGGCCCCCTAATTGAAAATATTCTTCTTTTCAGGGGAAATTTTAACAAGTTTTTTCCTTACTCTTACACTCGTTAGTTATCTGTTAAAATCTCAACCTACACATCTCCAAAGATCATGAAATTTCACGGGGGCCTAGCCAAGACCGTTGTGCATCACTTTTCTCTTGGACACGTTGAGAGAAAAATTAGTTTTCTTGCACTAACGATCGTTTTAATCGAAATAGTGAAAATCTCACATGTCTGATAGTGGTACCCCTTTGTGAAATGTGGCCCGGACCAATCTCGGAATATTTTTTGCCACTAGTCACAATGAATTTGTACTACTAAGAAATGAATATGAAGAATGGTTTTGGGTTAAAATTTGTTGAAATGGCCCCCTAATTGAAAATATTCTTCTTTTCAGGGGAAATTTTAACAAGTTTTTTCCTTACTCTTACACTCGTTAGTTATATGTTAAAATCTTGACCTACACATCTCCAAAGATCATGAAATTTCACGGGGGCCTAGCCAAGACCGTTGTGCATCACTTTTCTCTTGGACACGTTGAGAGAAAAATTAGTTTTCTTGCACTAACGATCATTTTAATCGAAATAGTGAAAATCTCACATTTCTGATAGTGGTACCCCTTTGTGAAATGTGGCCCGGACCAATCTCGGAATATTTTTTGCCACTAGTCACAATCAATTTGTACTACTAAGAAATGAATATGAAGAATGGTTTTGGGTTAAAATTTGTTGAAATGGCCCCCTAATTGAAAATATTCTTCTTTTCAGGGGAAATTTTAACAAGTTTTTTCCTTACTCTTACACTCGTTAGTTATCTGTTAAAATCTCAACCTACACATCTCCAAAGATCATGAAATTTCACGGGGGCCTAGCCAAGACCGTTGTGCATCACTTTTCTCTTGGACACGTTGAGAGAAAAATTAGTTTTCTTGCACTAACGATCGTTTTAATCGAAATAGTGAAAATCTCACATTTCTGATAGTGGTACCCCTTTGTGAAATGTGGCCCGGACCAATCTCGGAATATTTTTTGCCACTAATCACAATGAATTTGTACTACTAAGAAATGAATATGAAGAATGCTTTTGGGTTAAAATTTGTTGAAATGGCCCCCTAATTGAAAACATTCTTCTTTTACGGGAAATTTTAACAAGTTTTTTCCTTACTCTTACACTCGTTAGTTATCTGTTAAAATCTCAACCTACACATCTCCAAAGATCATGAAATTTCACGGGGGCCTAGCCAAGACCGTTGTGCATCACTTTTCTCTTGGACACGTTGAGAGAAAAATTAGTTTTCTTGCACTAACGATCATTTTAATCGAAATAGTGAAAATCTCACATTTCTGATAGTGGTACCCCTTTGTGAAATGTGGCCCGGACCAATCTCGGAATATTTTTTGCCACTAATCACAATGAATTTGTACTACTAAGAAATGAATATGAAGAATGCTTTTGGGTTAAAATTTGTTGAAATGGCCCCCTAATTGAAAACATTCTTCTTTTACGGGAAATTTTAACAAGTTTTTTCCTTACTCTTACACTCGTTAGTTATCTGTTAAAATCTCAACCTACACATCTCCAAAGATCATGAAATTTCACGGGGGCCTAGCCAAGACCGTTGTGCATCACTTTTCTCTTGGACACGTTGAGAGAAAAATTAGTTTTCTTGCACTAACGATCGTTTTAATCGAAATAGTGAAAATCTCACATTTCTGATAGTGGTACCCCTTTGTGAAATGTGGCTCGGACCAATCTCGGAATATTTTTTGCCACTAGTCACAATCAATTTGTACTACTAAGAAATGAATATGAAGAATGGTTTTGGGTTAAAATTTGTTGAAATGGCCCCTAATTGAAAATATTCTTCTTTTAAGGGAAATTTTAACAAGTTTTTCCTTACTCTTACACTCGTTAGTTATCTGTTAAAATCTCAACCTACACATCTCCAAAGATCATGAAATTTCACGGGGGCCTAGCCAAGACCGTTGTGCATCACTTTTCTCTTGGACACGTTGAGAGAAAAATTAGTTTTCTTGCACTAACGATCGTTTTAATCGAAATAGTGAAAATCTCACATTTCTGATAGTGGTACCCCTTTGTGAAATGTGGCCCGGACCAATCTCGGAATATTTTTTGCCACTAATCACAATGAATTTGTACTACTAAGAAATGAATATGAAGAATGCTTTTGGGTTAAAATTTGTTGAAATGGCCCCCTAATTGAAAACATTCTTCTTTTACGGGAAATTTTAACAAGTTTTTTCCTTACTCTTACACTCGTTAGTTATCTGTTAAAATCTCAACCTACACATCTCCAAAGATCATGAAATTTCACGGGGGCCTAGCCAAGACCGTTGTGCATCACTTTTCTCTTGGACACGTTGAGAGAAAAATTAGTTTTCTTGCACTAACGATCGTTTTAATCGAAATAGTGAAAATCTCACATTTCTGATAGTGGTACCCCTTTGTGAAATGTGGCCCGGACCAATCTCGGAATATTTTTTGCCACTAGTCACAATGAATTTGTACTACTAAGAAATGAATATGAAGAATGCTTTTGGGTTAAAATTTGTTGAAATGGCCCCCTAATTGAAAACATTCTTCTTTTACGGGAAATTTTAACAAGTTTTTTCCTTACTCTTACACTCGTTAGTTATCTGTTAAAATCTCAACCTACACATCTCCAAAGATCATGAAATTTCACGGGGGCCTAGCCAAGACCGTTGTGCATCACTTTTCTCTTGGACACGTTGAGAGAAAAATTAGTTTTCTTGCACTAACGATCGTTTTAATCGAAATAGTGAAAATCTCACATTTCTGATAGTGGTACCCCTTTGTGAAATGTGGCCCGGACCAATCTCGGAATATTTTTTGCCACTAGTCACAATCAATTTGTACTACTAAGAAATGAATATGAAGATTGGTTTTGGGTTAAAATTTGTTGAAATGAACCCCTAATTGAAAATATTCTTCTTTTCAGGGGAAATTTTAACAAGTTTTTTCCTTACTCTTACACTCGTTAGTTATCTGTTAAAATCTCAACCTACACATCTCCAAAGATCATGAAATTTCACGGGGGCCTAGCCAAGACCGTTGTGCATCACTTTTCTCTTGGACACGTTGAGAGAAAAATTAGTTTTCTTGCACTAACGATCGTTTTAATCGAAATAGTGAAAATCTCACATTTCTGATAGTGGTACCCCTTTGTGAAATGTGGCCCGGACCAATCTCGGAATATTTTTTGCCACTAGTCACAATGAATTTGTACTACTAAGAAATGAATATGAAGAATGGTTTTGGGTTAAAATTTGTTGAAATGGCCCCCTAATTGAAAATATTCTTCTTTTACGGGAAATTTTAACAAGTTTTTTCCTTACTCTTACACTCGTTAGTTATCTGTTAAAATCTCAACCTACACATCTCCAAAGATCATGAAATTTCACGGGGGCCTAGCCAAGACCGTTGTGCATCACTTTTCTCTTGGACACGTTGAGAGAAAAATTAGTTTTCTTGCACTAACGATCGTTTTAATCGAAATAGTGAAAATCTCACATTTCTGATAGTGGTACCCCTTTGTGAAATGTGGTCCGGACCAATCTCGGAATATTTTTTGCCACTAGTCACAATCAATTTGTACTACTAAGAAATGAATATGAAGAATGGTTTTGGGTTAAAATTTGTTGAAATGGCCCCCTAATTGAAAATATTCTTCTTTTCAGGGGAAATTTTAACAAGTTTTTCCTTACTCTTACACTCGTTAGTTATCTGTTAAAATCTCAACCTACACATCTCCAAAGATCATGAAATTTCACGGGGGCCTAGCCAAGACCGTTGTGCATCACTTTTCTCTTGGACACGTTGAGAGAAAAATTAGTTTTCTTGCACTAACGATCGTTTTAATCGAAATAGTGAAAATCTCACAGATAGTGGTACCCCTTTGTGAAATGTGGGCCGGACCAATCTCGGAATATTTTTTGCCACTAGTCACAATCAATTTGTACTACTAAGAAATGAATATGAAGAATGGTTTTGGGTTAAAATTTGTTGAAATGGCCCCTAATTGAAAATATTCTTCTTTTAAGGGAAATTTTAACAAGTTTTTTCCTTACTCTTACACTCGTTAGTTATCTGTTAAAATCTCAACCTACACATCTCCAAAGATCATGAAATTTCACGGGGGCCTAGCCAAGACCGTTGTGCATCACTTTTCTCTTGGACACGTTGAGAGAAAAATTAGTTTTCTTGCACTAACGATCGTTTTAATCGAAATAGTGAAAATCTCACATTTCTGATAGTGGTACCCCTTTGTGAAATGTGGCCTGGACCAATCTCGGAATATTTTTTGCCACTAGTCACAATCAATTTGTACTACTAAGAAATGAATATGAAGAATGGTTTTGGGTTAAAATTTGTTGAAATGGCCCCCTAATTGAAAATATTCTTCTTTTCAGGGGAAATTTTAACAAGTTTTTTCCTTACTCTTACACTCGTTAGTTATATGTTAAAATCTCAACCTACACATCTCCAAAGATCATGAAATTTCACGGGGGCCTAGCCAAGACCGTTGTGCATCACTTTTCTCTTGGATACGTTGAGAGAAAAATTAGTTTTCTTGCACTAACGATCGTTTTAATCGAAATAGTGAAAATCTCACATTTATGATAGTGGTACCCCTTTGTGAAATGTGGCCCAGACCAATCTCGGAATATTTTTTGCCACTAGTCACAATCAATTTGTACTACTAAGAAATGAATATGAAGAATGGTTTTGGGTTAAAATTTGTTGAAATGGCCCCCTAATTGAAAATATTCTTCTTTCAAGGGAAATTTTAACAAGTTTTTTCCTTACTCTTACACTCGTTAGTTATCTGTTAAAATCTCAACCTACACATCTCCAAAGATCATGAAATTTCACGGGGGCCTAGCCAAGACCGTTGTGCATCACTTTTCTCTTGGACACGTTGAGAGAAAAATTAGTTTTCTTGCACTAACGATCGTTTTAATCGAAATAGTGAAAATCTCACATTTTGATAGTGGTACCCCTTTGTGAAATGTGGCCGGACCAATCTCGGAATATTTTTTGCCACTAGTCACAATCAATTTGTACTACTAAGAAATGAATATGAAGAATGGTTTTGGGTTAAAATTTGTTGAAATGGCCCCCTAATTGAAAATATTCTTCTTTTCAGGGGAAATTTTAACAAGTTTTTTCCTTACTCTTACACTCGTTAGTTATCTGTTAAAATCTCAACCTACACATCTCCAAAGATCATGAAATTTCACGGGGGCCTAGCCAAGACCGTTGTGCATCACTTTTCTCTTGGACACGTTGAGAGAAAAATTAGTTTTCTTGCACTAACGATCGTTTTAATCGAAATAGTGAAAATCTCACATTTCTGATAGTGGTACCCCTTTGTGAAATGTGGCCCGGACCAATCTCGGAATATTTTTTGCCACTAGTCACAATCAATTTGTACTACTAAGAAATGAATATGAAGAATGGTTTTGGGTTAAAATTTGTTGAAATGGCCCCCTAATTGAAAATATTCTTCTTTCAGGGGAAATTTTAACAAGTTTTTTCCTTACTCTTACACTCGTTAGTTATCTGTTAAAATCTCAACCTACACATCTCCAAAGATCATGAAATTTCACGGGGGCCTAGCCAAGACCGTTGTGCATCACTTTTCTCTTGGACACGTTGAGAGAAAAATTAGTTTTCTTGCACTAACGATCGTTTTAATCGAAATAGTGAAAATCTCACATTTCTGATAGTGGTACCCCTTTGTGAAATGTGGCCCGGACCAATCTCGGAATATTTTTTGCCACTAGTCACAATCAATTTGTACTACTAAGAAATGAATATGAAGAATGGTTTTGGGTTAAAATTTGTTGAAATGGCCCCCTAATTGAAAATATTCTTCTTTCCGGGGAAATTTTAACAAGTTTTTTCCTTACTCTTACACTCGTTAGTTATCTGTTAAAATCTCAACCTACACATCTCCAAAGATCATGAAATTTCACGGGGGCCTAGCCAAGACCGTTGTGCATCACTTTTCTCTTGGACACGTTGAGAGAAAAATTAGTTTTCTTGCACTAACGATCGTTTTAATCGAAATAGTGAAAATCTCACATTTCGATAGTGGTACCCCTTTGTGAAATGTGGCCGGACCAATCTCGGAATATTTTTTGCCACTAGTCACAATCAATTTGTACTACTAAGAAATGAATATGAAGAATGGTTTTGGGTTAAAATTTGTTGAAATGGCCCCCTAATTGAAAATATTCTTCTTTTCAGGGGAAATTTTAACAAGTTTTTTCCTTACTCTTACACTCGTTAGTTATCTGTTAAAATCTCAACCTACACATCTCCAAAGATCATGAAATTTCACGGGGGCCTAGCCAAGACCGTTGTGCATCACTTTTCTCTTGGACACGTTGAGAGAAAAATTAGTTTTCTTGCACTAACGATCGTTTTAATCGAAATAGTGAAAATCTCACATTTACGATAGTGGTACCCCTTTGTGAAATGTGGCCGGACCAATCTCGGAATATTTTTTGCCACTAGTCACAATCAATTTGTACTACTAAGAAATGAATATGAAGAATGGTTTTGGGTTAAAATTTGTTGAAATGGCCCCCTAATTGAAAATATTCTTCTTTTCGGGGAAATTTTAACAAGTTTTTCCTTACTCTTACACTCGTTAGTTATCTGTTAAAATCTCAACCTACACATCTCCAAAGATCATGAAATTTCACGGGGGCCTAGCCAAGACCGTTGTGCATCACTTTTCTCTTGGACACGTTGAGAGAAAAATTAGTTTTCTTGCACTAACGATCGTTTTAATCGAAATAGTGAAAATCTCACATTTCTGATAGTGGTACCCCTTTGTGAAATGTGCCCCGGACCAATCTCGGAATATTTTTTGCCACTAGTCACAATCAATTTGTACTACTAAGAAATGAATATGAAGAATGGTTTTGGGTTAAAATTTGTTGAAATGGCCCCTAATTGAAAATATTCTTCTTTTAAGGGAAATTTTAACAAGTTTTTTCCTTACTCTTACACTCGTTGGTTATCTGTTAAAATCTCAACCTACACATCTCCAAAGATCATGAAATTTCACGGGGGCCTAGCCAAGACCGTTGTGCATCACTTTTCTCTTGGACACGTTGAGAGAAAAATTAGTTTTCTTGCACTAACGATCGTTTTAATCGAAATAGTGAAAATCTCACATTTCGATAGTGGTACCCCTTTGTGAAATGTGGCCAGGACCAATCTCGGAATATTTTTTGCCACTAGTCACAATCAATTTGTACTACTAAGAAATGAATATGAAGAATGGTTTTGGGTTAAAATTTGTTGAAATGGCCCCCTAATTGAAAATATTCTTCTTTTCAGGGGAAATTTTAACAAGTTTTTCCTTACTCTTACACTCGTTAGTTATCTGTTAAAATCTCAACCTACACATCTCCAAAGATCATGAAATTTCACGGGGGCCTAGCCAAGACCGTTGTGCATCACTTTTCTCTTGGACACGTTGAGAGAAAAATTAGTTTTCTTGCACTAACGATCGTTTTAATCGAAATAGTGAAAATCTCACATTTCTGATAGTGGTACCCCTTTGTGAAATGTGGCCCGGACCAATCTCGGAATATTTTTTGCCACTAGTCACAATCAATTTGTACTACTAAGAAATGAATATGAAGAATGGTTTTGGGTTAAAATTTGTTGAAATGGCCCCCTAATTGAAAATATTCTTCTTTTCAGGGGAAATTTTAACAAGTTTTTTCCTTACTCTTACACTCGTTAGTTATCTGTTAAAATCTCAACCTACACATCTCCAAAGATCATGAAATTTCACGGGGGCCTAGCCAAGACCGTTGTGCATCACTTTTCTCTTGGACACGTTGAGAGAAAAATTAGTTTTCTTGCACTAACGATCGTTTTAATCGAAATAGTGAAAATCTCACATTTCTGATAGTGGTACCCCTTTGTGAAATGTGGCCGTACCAATCTCGGAATATTTTTTGCCACTAGTCACAATCAATTTGTACTACTAAGAAATGAATATGAAGAATGGTTTTGGGTTAAAATTTGTTGAAATGGCCCCCTAATTGAAAATATTCTTCTTTCAGGGGAAATTTTAACAAGTTTTTTCCTTACTCTTACACTCGTTAGTTATATGTTAAAATCTCAACCTACACATCTCCAAAGATCATGAAATTTCACGGGGGCCTAGCCAAGACCGTTGTGCATCACTTTTCTCTTGGACACGTTGAGAGAAAAATTAGTTTTCTTGCACTAACGATCGTTTTAATCGAAATAGTGAAAATCTCACATTTCTGATAGTGGTACCCCTTTGTGAAATGTGGCCGGACCAATCTCGGAATATTTTTTGCCACTAGTCACAATCAATTTGTACTACTAAGAAATGAATATGAAGAATGGTTTTGGGTTAAAATTTGTTGAAATGGCCCCCTAATTGAAAATATTCTTCTTTTCGGGGAAATTTTAACAAGTTTTTCCTTACTCTTACACTCGTTAGTTATCTGTTAAAATCTCAACCTACACATCTCCAAAGATCATGAAATTTCACGGGGGCCTAGCCAAGACCGTTGTGCATCACTTTTCTCTTGGACACGTTGAGAGAAAAATTAGTTTTCTTGCACTAACGATCGTTTTAATCGAAATAGTGAAAATCTCACATTTCGATAGTGGTACCCCTTTGTGAAATGTGGCCGGACCAATCTCGGAATATTTTTTGCCACTAGTCACAATCAATTTGTACTACTAAGAAATGAATATGAAGAATGGTTTTGGGTTAAAATTTGTTGAAATGGCCCCCTAATTGAAAATATTCTTCTTTTCAGGGGAAATTTTAACAAGTTTTTCCTTACTCTTACACTCGTTAGTTATCTGTTAAAATCTCAACCTACACATCTCCAAAGATCATGAAATTTCACGGGGGCCTAGCCAAGACCGTTGTGCATCACTTTTCTCTTGGACACGTTGAGAGAAAAATTAGTTTTCTTGCACTAACGATCGTTTTAATCGAAATAGTGAAAATCTCACATTTCTGATAGTGGTACCCCTTTGTGAAATGTGGCCGGACCAATCTCGGAATATTTTTTGCCACTAGTCACAATCAATTTGTACTACTAAGAAATGAATATGAAGAATGGTTTTGGGTTAAAATTTGTTGAAATGGCCCCTAATTGAAAATATTCTTCTTTTAAGGGAAATTTTAACAAGTTTTTTCCTTACTCTTACACTCGTTAGTTATCTGTTAAAATCTCAACCTACACATCTCCAAAGATCATGAAATTTCACGGGGGCCTAGCCAAGACCGTTGTGCATCACTTTTCTCTTGGACACGTTGAGAGAAAAATTAGTTTTCTTGCACTAACGATCGTTTTAATCGAAATAGTGAAAATCTCACATTTCTGATAGTGGTACCCCTTTGTGAAATGTGGCCGGACCAATCTCGGAATATTTTTTGCCACTAGTCACAATCAATTTGTACTACTAAGAAATGAATATGAAGAATGGTTTTGGGTTAAAATTTGTTGAAATGGCCCCCTAATTGAAAGTATTCTTCTTTTCAGGGAAATTTTAACAAGTTTTTCCTTACTCTTACACTCGTTAGTTATCTGTTAAAATCTCAACCTACACATCTCCAAAGATCATGAAATTTCACGGGGGCCTAGCCAAGACCGTTGTGCATCACTTTTCTCTTGGACACGTTGAGAGAAAAATTAGTTTTCTTGCACTAACGATCGTTTTAATCGAAATAGTGAAAATCTCACATTTCGATAGTGGTACCCCTTTGTGAAATGTGGCCGGACCAATCTCGGAATATTTTTTGCCACTAGTCACAATCAATTTGTACTACTAAGAAATGAATATGAAGAATGGTTTTGGGTTAAAATTTGTTGAAATGGCCCCCTAATTGAAAATATTCTTCTTTTCGGGGAAATTT
Organism: Cannabis sativa; assembly: GCF_029168945.1. Lineage (NCBI taxonomy): Eukaryota > Viridiplantae > Streptophyta > Magnoliopsida > Rosales > Cannabaceae > Cannabis > Cannabis sativa. Next base: position 23,021,910 of record NC_083610.1, read on the forward strand.
TAACAAGTTTTTTCCTTACTCTTACACTCGTTAGTTAACTGTTAAAATCTCAACCTACACATCTCCAAAGATCATGAAATTTCACGGGGGCCTAGCCAAGACCGTTGTGCATCACTTTTCTCTTGGACACGTTGAGAGAAAAATTAGTTTTCTTGCACTAACGATCGTTTTAATCGAAATAGTGAAAATCTCACATTTCTGATAGTGGTACCCCTTTGTGAAATGTGGCAGGACCAATCTCGGAATATTTTTTGCCACTAGTCACAATCAATTTGTACTACTAAGAAATGAATATGAAGAATGGTTTTGGGTTAAAATTTGTTGAAATGGCCCCCTAATTGAAAATATTCTTCTTTTAAGGGAAATTTTAACAAGTTTTTTCCTTACTCTTACACTCGTTAGTTATCTGTTAAAATCTCAACCTACACATCTCCAAAGATCATGAAATTTCACGGGGGCCTAGCCAAGACCGTTGTGCATCACTTTTCTCTTGGACACGTTGAGAGAAAAATTAGTTTTCTTGCACTAACGATCGTTTTAATCGAAATAGTGAAAATCTCACATTTCGATAGTGGTACCCCTTTGTGAAATGTGGCCGGACCAATCTCGGAATATTTTTTGCCACTAGTCACAATCAATTTGTACTACTAAGAAATGAATATGAAGAATGGTTTTGGGTTAAAATTTGTTGAAATGGCCCCCTAATTGAAAATATTCTTCTTTCAGGGGAAATTTTAACAAGTTTTTCCTTACTCTTACACTCGTTAGTTATCTGTTAAAATCTCAACCTACACATCTCCAAAGATCATGAAATTTCACGGGGGCCTAGCCAAGACCGTTGTGCATCACTTTTCTCTTGGACACGTTGAGAGAAAAATTAGTTTTCTTGCACTAACGATCGTTTTAATCGAAATAGTGAAAATCTCACATTTCTGATAGTGGTACCCCTTTGTGAAATGTGGCCAGGACCAATCTCGGAATATTTTTTGCCACTAGTCACAATCAATTTGTACTACTAAGAAATGAATATGAAGAATGGTTTTGGGTTAAAATTTGTTGAAATGGCCCCCTAATTGAAAATATTCTTCTTTTCAGGGGAAATTTTAACAAGTTTTTCCTTACTCTTACACTCGTTAGTTATCTGTTAAAATCTCAACCTACACATCTCCAAAGATCATGAAATTTCACGGGGGCCTAGCCAAGACCGTTGTGCATCACTTTTCTCTTGGACACGTTGAGAGAAAAATTAGTTTTCTTGCACTAACGATCGTTTTAATCGAAATAGTGAAAATCTCACATTTCTGATAGTGGTACCCCTTTGTGAAATGTGGCCTGGACCAATCTCGGAATATTTTTTGCCACTAGTCACAATCAATTTGTACTACTAAGAAATGAATATGAAGAATGGTTTTGGGTTAAAATTTGTTGAAATGGCCCCTAATTGAAAATATTCTTCTTTTAAGGGAAATTTTAACAAGTTTTTTCCTTACTCTTACACTCGTTAGTTATCTGTTAAAATCTCAACCTACACATCTCCAAAGATCATGAAATTTCACGGGGGCCTAGCCAAGACCGTTGTGCATCACTTTTCTCTTGGACACGTTGAGAGAAAAATTAGTTTTCTTGCACTAACGATCGTTTTAATCGAAATAGTGAAAATCTCACATTTCTGATAGTGGTACCCCTTTGTGAAATGTGGCCGGACCAATCTCGGAATATTTTTTGCCACTAGTCACAATCAATTTGTACTACTAAGAAATGAATATGAAGAATGGTTTTGGGTTAAAATTTGTTGAAATGGCCCCCTAATTGAAAATATTCTTCTTTTCAGGGGAAATTTTTACAAATTTTTCCTTACTCTTACACTCGTTAGTTATCTGTTAAAATCTCAACCTACACATCTCCAAAGATCATGAAATTTCACGGGGGCCTAGCCAAGACCGTTGTGCATCACTTTTCTCTTGGACACGTTGAGAGAAAAATTAGTTTTCTTGCACTAACGATCGTTTTAATCGAAATAGTGAAAATCTCACATTTCTGATAGTGGTACCCCTTTGTGAAATGTGGCCGGACCAATCTCGGAATATTTTTTGCCACTAGTCACAATCAATTTGTACTACTAAGAAATGAATATGAAGAATGGTTTTGGGTTAAAATTTGTTGAAATGGCCCCCTAATTGAAAATATTCTTCTTTTCGGGGAAATTTTAACAAGTTTTTTCCTTACTCTTACACTCGTTAGTTATGTGTTAAAATCTCAACCTACACATCTCCAAAGATCATGAAATTTCACGGGGGCCTAGCCAAGACCGTTGTGCATCACTTTTCTCTTGGACACGTTGAGAGAAAAATTAGTTTTCTTGCACTAACGATCGTTTTAATCGAAATAGTGAAAATCTCACATTTCTGATAGTGGTACCCCTTTGTGAAATGTGGCCTGGACCAATCTCGGAATATTTTTTGCCACTAGTCACAATCAATTTGTACTACTAAGAAATGAATATGAAGAATGGTTTTGGGTTAAAATTTGTTGAAATGGCCCCCTAATTGAAAATATTCTTCTTTTCAGGGGAAATTTTAACAAGTTTTTCCTTACTCTTACACTCGTTAGTTATCTGTTAAAATCTCAACCTACACATCTCCAAAGATCATGAAATTTCACGGGGGCCTAGCCAAGACCGTTGTGCATCACTTTTCTCTTGGATACGTTGAGAGAAAAATTAGTTTTCTTGCACTAACGATCGTTTTAATCGAAATAGTGAAAATCTCACATTTATGATAGTGGTACCCCTTTGTGAAATGTGGCCCAGACCAATCTCGGAATATTTTTTGCCACTAGTCACAATCAATTTGTACTACTAAGAAATGAATATGAAGAATGGTTTTGGGTTAAAATTTGTTGAAATGGCCCCCTAATTGAAAATATTCTTCTTTTCAGGGGATATTTTAACAAGTTTTTTCCTTACTCTTACACTCGTTAGTTATCTGTTAAAATCTCAACCTACACATCTCCAAAGATCATGAAATTTCACGGGGGCCTAGCCAAGACCGTTGTGCATCACTTTTCTCTTGGACACGTTGAGAGAAAAATTAGTTTTCTTGCACTAACGATCGTTTTAATCGAAATAGTGAAAATCTCACATTTCGATAGTGGTACCCCTTTGTGAAATGTGGCCGGACCAATCTCGGAATATTTTTTGCCACTAGTCACAATCAATTTGTACTACTAAGAAATGAATATGAAGAATGGTTTTGGGTTAAAATTTGTTGAAATGGCCCCCTAATTGAAAATATTCTTCTTTTCAGGGGAAATTTTAACAAGTTTTTGCCTTACTCTTACACTCGTTAGTTATCTGTTAAAATCTCAACCTACACATCTCCAAAGATCATGAAATTTCACGGGGGCCTAGCCAAGACCGTTGTGCATCACTTTTCTCTTGGACACGTTGAGAGAAAAATTAGTTTTCTTGCACTAACGATCGTTTTAATCGAAATAGTGAAAATCTCACATTTCTGATAGTGGTACCCCTTTGTGAAATGTGGCCGGACCAATCTCGGAATATTTTTTGCCACTAGTCACAATCAATTTGTACTACTAAGAAATGAATATGAAGAATGGTTTTGGGTTAAAATTTGTTGAAATGGCCCCCTAATTGAAAATATTCTTCTTTCAGGGGAAATTTTAACAAGTTTTTTCCTTACTCTTACACTCGTTAGTTATCTGTTAAAATCTCAACCTACACATCTCCAAAGATCATGAAATTTCACGGGGGCCTAGCCAAGACCGTTGTGCATCACTTTTCTCTTGGACACGTTGAGAGAAAAATTAGTTTTCTTGCACTAACGATCGTTTTAATCGAAATAGTGAAAATCTCACATTTCGATAGTGGTACCCCTTTGTGAAATGTGGCCGGACCAATCTCGGAATATTTTTTGCCACTAGTCACAATCAATTTGTACTACTAAGAAATGAATATGAAGAATGGTTTTGGGTTAAAATTTGTTGAAATGGCCCCCTAATTGAAAATATTCTTCTTTTCAGGGGAAATTTTAACAAGTTTTTCCTTACTCTTACACTCGTTAGTTATCTGTTAAAATCTCAACCTACACATCTCCAAAGATCATGAAATTTCACGGGGGCCTAGCCAAGACCGTTGTGCATCACTTTTCTCTTGGACACGTTGAGAGAAAAATTAGTTTTCTTGCACTAACGATCGTTTTAATCGAAATAGTGAAAATCTCACATTTCGATAGTGGTACCCCTTTGTGAAATGTGGCCGGACCAATCTCGGAATATTTTTTGCCACTAGTCACAATCAATTTGTACTACTAAGAAATGAATATGAAGAATGGTTTTGGGTTAAAATTTGTTGAAATGGCCCCCTAATTGAAAATATTCTTCTTTCAGGGGAAATTTTAACAAGTTTTTTCCTTACTCTTACACTCGTTAGTTATCTGTTAAAATCTCAACCTACACATCTCCAAAGATCATGAAATTTCACGGGGGCCTAGCCAAGACCGTTGTGCATCACTTTTCTCTTGGACACGTTGAGAGAAAAATTAGTTTTCTTGCACTAACGATCGTTTTAATCGAAATAGTGAAAATCTCACATTTCTGATAGTGGTACCCCTTTGTGAAATGTGGCCGGACCAATCTCGGAATATTTTTTGCCACTAGTCACAATCAATTTGTACTACTAAGAAATGAATATGAAGAATGGTTTTGGGTTAAAATTTGTTGAAATGGCCCCCTAATTGAAAATATTCTTCTTTTCGGGGAAATTTTAACAAGTTTTTCCTTACTCTTACACTCGTTAGTTATCTGTTAAAATCTCAACCTACACATCTCCAAAGATCATGAAATTTCACGGGGGCCTAGCCAAGACCGTTGTGCATCACTTTTCTCTTGGACACGTTGAGAGAAAAATTAGTTTTCTTGCACTAACGATCGTTTTAATCGAAATAGTGAAAATCTCACATTTCGATAGTGGTACCCCTTTGTGAAATGTGGCCGGACCAATCTCGGAATATTTTTTGCCACTAGTCACAATCAATTTGTACTACTAAGAAATGAATATGAAGAATGGTTTTGGGTTAAAATTTGTTGAAATGGCCCCCTAATTGAAAATATTCTTCTTTTCGGGGAAATTTTAACAAGTTTTTCCTTACTCTTACACTCGTTAGTTATCTGTTAAAATCTCAACCTACACATCTCCAAAGATCATGAAATTTCACGGGGGCCTAGCCAAGACCGTTGTGCATCACTTTTCTCTTGGACACGTTGAGAGAAAAATTAGTTTTCTTGCACTAACGATCGTTTTAATCGAAATAGTGAAAATCTCACATTTCGATAGTGGTACCCCTTTGTGAAATGTGGCCGGACCAATCTCGGAATATTTTTTGCCACTAGTCACAATCAATTTGTACTACTAAGAAATGAATATGAAGAATGGTTTTGGGTTAAAATTTGTTGAAATGGCCCCCTAATTGAAAATATTCTTCTTTTCGGGGAAATTTTAACAAGTTTTTCCTTACTCTTACACTCGTTAGTTATCTGTTAAAATCTCAACCTACACATCTCCAAAGATCATGAAATTTCACGGGGGCCTAGCCAAGACCGTTGTGCATCACTTTTCTCTTGGACACGTTGAGAGAAAAATTAGTTTTCTTGCACTAACGATCGTTTTAATCGAAATAGTGAAAATCTCACATTTTGATAGTGGTACCCCTTTGTGAAATGTGGCCCGGACCAATCTCGGAATATTTTTTGCCACTAGTCACAATCAATTTGTACTACTAAGAAATGAATATGAAGAATGGTTTTGGGTTAAAATTTGTTGAAATGGCCCCCTAATTGAAAATATTCTTCTTTTCAGGGGAAATTTTAACAAGTTTTTTCCTTACTCTTACACTCGTTAGTTATATGTTAAAATCTCAACCTACACATCTCCAAAGATCATGAAATTTCACGGGGGCCTAGCCAAGACCGTTGTGCATCACTTTTCTCTTGGACACGTTGAGAGAAAAATTAGTTTTCTTGCACTAACGATCGTTTTAATCGAAATAGTGAAAATCTCACATTTCTGATAGTGGTACCCCTTTGTGAAATGTGGCCGGACCAATCTCGGAATATTTTTTGCCACTAGTCACAATCAATTTGTACTACTAAGAAATGAATATGAAGAATGGTTTTGGGTTAAAATTTGTTGAAATGGCCCCCTAATTGAAAATATTCTTCTTTTCAGGGGAAATTTTAACAAGTTTTTCCTTACTCTTACACTCGTTAGTTATCTGTTAAAATCTCAACCTACACATCTCCAAAGATCATGAAATTTCACGGGGGCCTAGCCAAGACCGTTGTGCATCACTTTTCTCTTGGACACGTTGAGAGAAAAATTAGTTTTCTTGCACTAACGATCGTTTTAATCGAAATAGTGAAAATCTCACATTTCTGATAGTGGTACCCCTTTGTGAAATGTGGCCGGACCAATCTCGGAATATTTTTTGCCACTAGTCACAATCAATTTGTACTACTAAGAAATGAATATGAAGAATGGTTTTGGGTTAAAATTTGTTGAAATGGCCCCCTAATTGAAAATATTCTTCTTTCAGGGGAAATTTTAACAAGTTTTTTCCTTACTCTTACACTCGTTAGTTATCTGTTAAAATCTCAACCTACACATCTCCAAAGATCATGAAATTTCACGGGGGCCTAGCCAAGACCGTTGTGCATCACTTTTCTCTTGGACACGTTGAGAGAAAAATTAGTTTTCTTGCACTAACGATCGTTTTAATCGAAATAGTGAAAATCTCACATTTCTGATAGTGGTACCCCTTTGTGAAATGTGGCCAGGACCAATCTCGGAATATTTTTTGCCACTAGTCACAATCAATTTGTACTACTAAGAAATGAATATGAAGAATGGTTTTGGGTTAAAATTTGTTGAAATGGCCCCTAATTGAAAATATTCTTCTTTTCAGGGGAAATTTTAACAAGTTTTTCCTTACTCTTACACTCGTTAGTTATCTGTTAAAATCTCAACCTACACATCTCCAAAGATCATGAAATTTCACGGGGGCCTAGCCAAGACCGTTGTGCATCACTTTTCTCTTGGACACGTTGAGAGAAAAATTAGTTTTCTTGCACTAACGATCGTTTTAATCGAAATAGTGAAAATCTCACATTTCTGATAGTGGTACCCCTTTGTGAAATGTGGCCGGACCAATCTCGGAATTTTTTTTGCCACTAGTCACAATCAATTTGTACTACTAAGAAATGAATATGAAGAATGGTTTTGGGTTAAAATTTGTTGAAATGGCCCCCTAATTGAAAATATTCTTCTTTCAGGGGAAATTTTAACAAGTTTTTTCCTTACTCTTACACTCGTTAGTTATCTGTTAAAATCTCAACCTACACATCTCCAAAGATCATGAAATTTCACGGGGGCCTAGCCAAGACCGTTGTGCATCACTTTTCTCTTGGACACGTTGAGAGAAAAATTAGTTTTCTTGCACTAACGATCGTTTTAATCGAAATAGTGAAAATCTCACATTTCTGATAGTGGTACCCCTTTGTGAAATGTGGCTCGGACCAATCTCGGAATTTTTTTTGCCACTAGTCACAATCAATTTGTACTACTAAGAAATGAATATGAAGAATGGTTTTGGGTTAAAATTTGTTGAAATGGCCCCCTAATTGAAAATATTCTTCTTTCAGGGGAAATTTTAACAAGTTTTTTCCTTACTCTTACACTCGTTAGTTATCTGTTAAAATCTCAACCTACACATCTCCAAAGATCATGAAATTTCACGGGGGCCTAGCCAAGACCGTTGTGCATCACTTTTCTCTTGGACACGTTGAGAGAAAAATTAGTTTTCTTGCACTAACGATCGTTTTAATCGAAATAGTGAAAATCTCACATTTCTACCCCTTTGTGAAATGTTGCCGGACCAATCTCGGAATTTTTTTTGCCACTAGTCACAATCAATTTGTACTACTAAGAAATGAATATGAAGAATGGTTTTGGGTTAAAATTTGTTGAAATGGCCCCCTAATTGAAAATATTCTTCTTTTCAGGGGAAATTTTAACAAGTTTTTTCCTTACTCTTACACTCGTTAGTTATCTGTTAAAATCTCAACCTACACATCTCCAAAGATCATGAAATTTCACGGGGGCCTAGCCAAGACCGTTGTGCATCACTTTTCTCTTGGACACGTTGAGAGAAAAATTAGTTTTCTTGCACTAACGATCGTTTTAATCGAAATAGTGAAAATCTCACATTTCTGATAGTGGTACCCCTTTGTGAAATGTGGTCCGGACCAATCTCGGAATATTTTTTGCCACTAGTCACAATCAATTTGTACTACTAAGAAATGAATATGAAGAATGGTTTTGGGTTAAAATTTGTTGAAATGGCCCCCTAATTGAAAATATTCTTCTTTTCAGGGGAAATTTTAACAAGTTTTTTCCTTACTCTTACACTCGTTAGTTATCTTAAAAAATCTCAACCTACACATCTCCAAAGATCATGAAATTTCACGGGGGCCTAGCCAAGACCGTTGTGCATCACTTTTCTCTTGGACACGTTGAGAGAAAAATTAGTTTTCTTGCACTAACGATCGTTTTAATCGAAATAGTGAAAATCTCACATTTCTGATAGTGGTACCCCTTTGTGAAATGTGGCCTGGACCAATCTCGGAATTTTTTTTGCCACTAGTCACAATCAATTTGTACTACTAAGAAATGAATATGAAGAATGGTTTTGGGTTAAAATTTGTTGAAATGGCCCCCTAATTGAAAATATTCTTCTTTCAGGGGAAATTTTAACAAGTTTTTTCCTTACTCTTACACTCGTTAGTTATCTGTTAAAATCTCAACCTACACATCTCCAAAGATCATGAAATTTCACGGGGGCTAGCCAAGACCGTTGTGCATCACTTTTCTCTTGGACACGTTGAGAGAAAAATTAGTTTTCTTGCACTAACGATCGTTTTAATCGAAATAGTGAAAATCTCACATTTCTGATAGTGGTACCCCTTTGTGAAATGTGGCCGGACCAATCTCGGAATTTTTTTGCCACTAGTCACAATCAATTTGTACTACTAAGAAATGAATATGAAGAATGGTTTTGGGTTAAAATTTGTTGAAATGGCCCCCTAATTGAAAATATTCTTCTTTTCAGGGGAAATTTTTACAAGTTTTTTCCTTACTCTTACACTCGTTAGTTATCTGTTAAAATCTCAACCTACACATCTCCAAAGATCATGAAATTTCACGGGGGCCTAGCCAAGACCGTTGTGCATCACTTTTCTCTTGGACACGTTGAGAGAAAAATTAGTTTTCTTGCACTAACGATCGTTTTAATCGAAATAGTGAAAATCTCACATTTCGATAGTGGTACCCCTTTGTGAAATGTGGCCGGACCAATCTCGGAATATTTTTTGCCACTAGTCACAATCAATTTGTACTACTAAGAAATGAATATGAAGAATGGTTTTGGGTTAAAATTTGTTGAAATGGCCCCCTAATTGAAAATATTCTTCTTTCAGGGGAAATTTTAACAAGTTTTTTCCTTACTCTTACACTCGTTAGTTATCTGTTAAAATCTCAACCTACACATCTCCAAAGATCATGAAATTTCACGGGGGCCTAGCCAAGACCGTTGTGCATCACTTTTCTCTTGGACACGTTGAGAGAAAAATTAGTTTTCTTGCACTAACGATCGTTTTAATCGAAATAGTGAAAATCTCACATTTCTGATAGTGGTACCCCTTTGTGAAATGTGGCCGGACCAATCTCGGAATTTTTTTTGCCACTAGTCACAATCAATTTGTACTACTAAGAAATGAATATGAAGAATGGTTTTGGGTTAAAATTTGTTGAAATGGCCCCCTAATTGAAAATATTCTTCTTTTCGGGGAAATTTTAACAAGTTTTTCCTTACTCTTACACTCGTTAGTTATCTGTTAAAATCTCAACCTACACATCTCCAAAGATCATGAAATTTCACGGGGGCCTAGCCAAGACCGTTGTGCATCACTTTTCTCTTGGACACGTTGAGAGAAAAATTAGTTTTCTTGCACTAACGATCGTTTTAATCGAAATAGTGAAAATCTCACATTTCTGATAGTGGTACCCCTTTGTGAAATGTGGCCAGGACCAATCTCGGAATTTTTTTTGCCACTAGTCACAATCAATTTGTACTACTAAGAAATGAATATGAAGAATGGTTTTGGGTTAAAATTTGTTGAAATGGCCCCCTAATTGAAAATATTCTTCTTTCAGGGGAAATTTTAACAAGTTTTTTCCTTACTCTTACACTCGTTAGTTATCTGTTAAAATCTCAACCTACACATCTCCAAAGATCATGAAATTTCACGGGGGCCTAGCCAAGACCGTTGTGCATCACTTTTCTCTTGGACACGTTGAGAGAAAAATTAGTTTTCTTGCACTAACGATCGTTTTAATCGAAATAGTGAAAATCTCACATTTCGATAGTGGTACCCCTTTGTGAAATGTGGCCGGACCAATCTCGGAATTTTTTTTGCCACTAGTCACAATCAATTTGTACTACTAAGAAATGAATATGAAGAATGGTTTTGGGTTAAAATTTGTTGAAATGGCCCCCTAATTGAAAATATTCTTCTTTTCAGGGGAAATTTTAACAAGTTTTTTCCTTACTCTTACACTCGTTAGTTATCTGTTAAAATCTCAACCTACACATCTCCAAAGATCATGAAATTTCACGGGGGCCTAGCCAAGACCGTTGTGCATCACTTTTCTCTTGGACACGTTGAGAGAAAAATTAGTTTTCTTGCACTAACGATCGTTTTAATCGAAATAGTGAAAATCTCACATTTCGATAGTGGTACCCCTTTGTGAAATGTGGCCGGACCAATCTCGGAATTTTTTTTGCCACTAGTCACAATCAATTTGTACTACTAAGAAATGAATATGAAGAATGGTTTTGGGTTAAAATTTGTTGAAATGGCCCCCTAATTGAAAATATTCTTCTTTTCAGGGGAAATTTTAACAAGTTTTTCCTTACTCTTACACTCGTTAGTTATCTGTTAAAATCTCAACCTACACATCTCCAAAGATCATGAAATTTCACGGGGGCCTAGCCAAGACCGTTGTGCATCACTTTTCTCTTGGACACGTTGAGAGAAAAATTAGTTTTCTTGCACTAACGATCGTTTTAATCGAAATAGTGAAAATCTCACATTTCTGATAGTGGTACCCCTTTGTGAAATGTGGCCGGACCAATCTCGGAATTTTTTTTGCCACTAGTCACAATCAATTTGTACTACTAAGAAATGAATATGAAGAATGGTTTTGGGTTAAAATTTGTTGAAATGGCCCCCTAATTGAAAATATTCTTCTTTCAGGGGAAATTTTAACAAGTTTTTTCCTTACTCTTACACTCGTTAGTTATCTGTTAAAATCTCAACCTACACATCTCCAAAGATCATGAAATTTCACGGGGGCCTAGCCAAGACCGTTGTGCATCACTTTTCTCTTGGACACGTTGAGAGAAAAATTAGTTTTCTTGCACTAACGATCGTTTTAATCGAAATAGTGAAAATCTCACATTTCTGATAGTGGTACCCCTTTGTGAAATGTGGCCAGGACCAATCTCGGAATTTTTTTTGCCACTAGTCACAATCAATTTGTACTACTAAGAAATGAATATGAAGAATGGTTTTGGGTTAAAATTTGTTGAAATGGCCCCCTAATTGAAAATATTCTTCTTTCAGGGGAAATTTTAACAAGTTTTTTCCTTACTCTTACACTCGTTAGTTATCTGTTAAAATCTCAACCTACACATCTCCAAAGATCATGAAATTTCACGGGGGCCTAGCCAAGACCGTTGTGCATCACTTTTCTCTTGGACACGTTGAGAGAAAAATTAGTTTTCTTGCACTAACGATCGTTTTAATCGAAATAGTGAAAATCTCACATTTCTGATAGTGGTACCCCTTTGTGAAATGTGGCGCGGACCAATCTCGGAATTTTTTTTGCCACTAGTCACAATCAATTTGTACTACTAAGAAATGAATATGAAGAATGGTTTTGGGTTAAAATTTGTTGAAATGGCCCCCTAATTGAAAATATTCTTCTTTCAGGGGAAATTTTAACAAGTTTTTTCCTTACTCTTACACTCGTTAGTTATCTGTTAAAATCTCAACCTACACATCTCCAAAGATCATGAAATTTCACGGGGGCCTAGCCAAGACCGTTGTGCATCACTTTTCTCTTGGACACGTTGAGAGAAAAATTAGTTTTCTTGCACTAACGATCGTTTTAATCGAAATAGTGAAAATCTCACATTTCTGATAGTGGTACCCCTTTGTGAAATGTGGCCTGGACCAATCTCGGAATTTTTTTTGCCACTAGTCACAATCAATTTGTACTACTAAGAAATGAATATGAAGAATGGTTTTGGGTTAAAATTTGTTGAAATGGCCCCCTAATTGAAAATATTCTTCTTTCAGGGGAAATTTTAACAAGTTTTTTCCTTACTCTTACACTCGTTAGTTATCTGTTAAAATCTCAACCTACACATCTCCAAAGATCATGAAATTTCACGGGGGCCTAGCCAAGACCGTTGTGCATCACTTTTCTCTTGGACACGTTGAGAGAAAAATTAGTTTTCTTGCACTAACGATCGTTTTAATCGAAATAGTGAAAATCTCACATTTCTGATAGTGGTACCCCTTTGTGAAATGTGGCCCGGACCAATCTCGGAATTTTTTTTGCCACTAGTCACAATCAATTTGTACTACTAAGAAATGAATATGAAGAATGGTTTTGGGTTAAAATTTGTTGAAATGGCCCCCTAATTGAAAATATTCTTCTTTTCAGGGGAAATTTTAACAAGTTTTTTCCTTACTCTTACACTCGTTAGTTATCTGTTAAAATCTCAACCTACACATCTCCAAAGATCATGAAATTTCACGGGGGCCTAGCCAAGACCGTTGTGCATCACTTTTCTCTTGGACACGTTGAGAGAAAAATTAGTTTTCTTGCACTAACGATCGTTTTAATCGAAATAGTGAAAATCTCACATTTCTGATAGTGGTACCCCTTTGTGAAATGTGGCCGGACCAATCTCGGAATTTTTTTTGCCACTAGTCACAATCAATTTGTACTACTAAGAAATGAATATGAAGAATGGTTTTGGGTTAAAATTTGTTGAAATGGCCCCCTAATTGAAAATATTCTTCTTTTCAGGGGAAATTTTTACAAGTTTTTTCCTTACTCTTACACTCGTTAGTTATCTGTTAAAATCTCAACCTACACATCTCCAAAGATCATGAAATTTCACGGGGGCCTAGCCAAGACCGTTGTGCATCACTTTTCTCTTGGACACGTTGAGAGAAAAATTAGTTTTCTTGCACTAACGATCGTTTTAATCGAAATAGTGAAAATCTCACATTTCTGATAGTGGTACCCCTTTGTGAAATGTGGCCGGACCAATCTCGGAATTTTTTTTGCCACTAGTCACAATCAATTTGTACTACTAAGAAATGAATATGAAGAATGGTTTTGGGTTAAAATTTGTTGAAATGGCCCCCTAATTGAAAATATTCTTCTTTCCGGGGAAATTTTAACAAGTTTTTTCCTTACTCTTACACTCGTTAGTTATCTGTTAAAATCTCAACCTACACATCTCCAAAGATCATGAAATTTCACGGGGGCCTAGCCAAGACCGTTGTGCATCACTTTTCTCTTGGACACGTTGAGAGAAAAATTAGTTTTCTTGCACTAACGATCGTTTTAATCGAAATAGTGAAAATCTCACATTTCTGATAGTGGTACCCCTTTGTGAAATGTGGCCGGACCAATCTCGGAATTTTTTTTGCCACTAGTCACAATCAATTTGTACTACTAAGAAATGAATATGAAGAATGGTTTTGGGTTAAAATTTGTTGAAATGGCCCCCTAATTGAAAATATTCTTCTTTCAGGGGAAATTTTAACAAGTTTTTTCCTTACTCTTACACTCGTTAGTTATACTGTTAAAATCTCAACCTACACATCTCCAAAGATCATGAAATTTCACGGGGGCCTAGCCAAGACCGTTGTGCATCACTTTTCTCTTGGACACGTTGAGAGAAAAATTAGTTTTCTTGCACTAACGATCGTTTTAATCGAAATAGTGAAAATCTCACATTTCTGATAGTGGTACCCCTTTGTGAAATGTGGCCGGACCAATCTCGGAATTTTTTTTGCCACTAGTCACAATCAATTTGTACTACTAAGAAATGAATATGAAGAATGGTTTTGGGTTAAAATTTGTTGAAATGGCCCCCTAATTGAAAATATTCTTCTTTTCAGGGGAAATTTTAACAAGTTTTTTCCTTACTCTTACACTCGTTAGTTATCTGTTAAAATCTCAACCTACACATCTCCAAAGATCATGAAATTTCACGGGGGCCTAGCCAAGACCGTTGTGCATCACTTTTCTCTTGGACACGTTGAGAGAAAAATTAGTTTTCTTGCACTAACGATCGTTTTAATCGAAATAGTGAAAATCTCACATTTCTGATAGTGGTACCCCTTTGTGAAATGTGGTCCGGACCAATCTCGGAATTTTTTTTGCCACTAGTCACAATCAATTTGTACTACTAAGAAATGAATATGAAGAATGGTTTTGGGTTAAAATTTGTTGAAATGGCCCCCTAATTGAAAATATTCTTCTTTTCGGGGAAATTTTAACAAGTTTTTTCCTTACTCTTACACTCGTTAGTTATCTGTTAAAATCTCAACCTACACATCTCCAAAGATCATGAAATTTCACGGGGGCCTAGCCAAGACCGTTGTGCATCACTTTTCTCTTGGACACGTTGAGAGAAAAATTAGTTTTCTTGCACTAACGATCGTTTTAATCGAAATAGTGAAAATCTCACATTTCTGATAGTGGTACCCCTTTGTGAAATGTGGTCCGGACCAATCTCGGAATTTTTTTTGCCACTAGTCACAATCAATTTGTACTACTAAGAAATGAATATGAAGAATGGTTTTGGGTTAAAATTTGTTGAAATGGCCCCCTAATTGAAAATATTCTTCTTTCAGGGGAAATTTTAACAAGTTTTTTCCTTACTCTTACACTCGTTAGTTATCTGTTAAAATCTCAACCTACACATCTCCAAAGATCATGAAATTTCACGGGGGCCTAGCCAAGACCGTTGTGCATCACTTTTCTCTTGGACACGTTGAGAGAAAAATTAGTTTTCTTGCACTAACGATCGTTTTAATCGAAATAGTGAAAATCTCACATTCTGATAGTGGTACCCCTTTGTGAAATGTGGCCTGGACCAATCTCGGAATTTTTTTTGCCACTAGTCACAATCAATTTGTACTACTAAGAAATGAATATGAAGAATGGTTTTGGGTTAAAATTTGTTGAAATGGCCCCCTAATTGAAAATATTCTTCTTTTCAGGGGAAATTTTAACAAGTTTTTTCCTTACTCTTACACTCGTTAGTTATCTGTTAAAATCTCAACCTACACATCTCCAAAGATCATGAAATTTCACGGGGGCCTAGCCAAGACCGTTGTGCATCACTTTTCTCTTGGACACGTTGAGAGAAAAATTAGTTTTCTTGCACTAACGATCGTTTTAATCGAAATAGTGAAAATCTCACATTTCTGATAGTGGTACCCCTTTGTGAAATGTGGCCGGACCAATCTCGGAATTTTTTTTGCCACTAGTCACAATCAATTTGTACTACTAAGAAATGAATATGAAGAATGGTTTTGGGTTAAAATTTGTTGAAATGGCCCCCTAATTGAAAATATTCTTCTTTCAGGGGAAATTTTAACAAGTTTTTTCCTTACTCTTACACTCGTTAGTTATCTGTTAAAATCTCAACCTACACATCTCCAAAGATCATGAAATTTCACGGGGGCCTAGCCAAGACCGTTGTGCATCACTTTTCTCTTGGACACGTTGAGAGAAAAATTAGTTTTCTTGCACTAACGATCGTTTTAATCGAAATAGTGAAAATCTCACATTTCTGATAGTGGTACCCCTTTGTGAAATGTGGCCGGTACCAATCTCGGAATTTTTTTTGCCACTAGTCACAATCAATTTGTACTACTAAGAAATGAATATGAAGAATGGTTTTGGGTTAAAATTTGTTGAAATGGCCCCCTAATTGAAAATATTCTTCTTTTCTGGGGAAATTTTAACAAGTTTTTTCCTTACTCTTACACTCGTTAGTTATCTGTTAAAATCTCAACCTACACATCTCCAAAGATCATGAAATTTCACGGGGGCCTAGCCAAGACCGTTGTGCATCACTTTTCTCTTGGACACGTTGAGAGAAAAATTAGTTTTCTTGCACTAACGATCGTTTTAATCGAAATAGTGAAAATCTCACATTTCAGATAGTGGTACCCCTTTGTGAAATGTGGCCCGGACCAATCTCGGAATTTTTTTTGCCACTAGTCACAATCAATTTGTACTACTAAGAAATGAATATGAAGAATGGTTTTGGGTTAAAATTTGTTGAAATGGCCCCCTAATTGAAAATATTCTTCTTTTCAGGGGAAATTTTAAGAAGTTTTTTCCTTACTCTTACACTCGTTAGTTATCTGTTAAATCTCAACCTACACATCTCCAAAGATCATGAAATTTCACGGGGGCCTAGCCAAGACCGTTGTGCATCACTTTTCTCTTGGACACGTTGAGAGAAAAATTAGTTTTCTTGCACTAACGATCGTTTTAATCGAAATAGTGAAAATCTCACATTTCTGATAGTGGTACCCCTTTGTGAAATGTGGCCCGGACCAATCTCGGAATTTTTTTTGCCACTAGTCACAATCAATTTGTACTACTAAGAAATGAATATGAAGAATGGTTTTGGGTTAAAATTTGTTGAAATGGCCCCCTAATTGAAAATATTCTTCTTTTCAGGGGAAATTTTAACAAGTTTTTTCCTTACTCTTACACTCGTTAGTTATCTGTTAAAATCTCAACCTACACATCTTCAAAGATCATGAAATTTCACGGGGTCTAGCCAAGACCGTTGTGCATCACTTTTCTCTTGGACACGTTGAGAGAAAAATTAGTTTTCTTGCACTAACGATCGTTTTAATCGAAATAGTGAAAATCTCACATTTCGATAGTGGTACCCCTTTGTGAAATGTGGTCCGGACCAATCTCGGAATTTTTTTTGCCACTAGTCACAATCAATTTGTACTACTAAGAAATGAATATGAAGAATGGTTTTGGGTTAAAATTTGTTGAAATGGCCCCCTAATTGAAAATATTCTTCTTTCAGGGTAAATTTTAACAAGTTTTTTCCTTACTCTTACACTCGTTAGTTATCTGTTAAAATCTCAACCTACACATCTCCAAAGATCATGAAATTTCACGGGGGCCTAGCCAAGACCGTTGTGCATCACTTTTCTCTTGGACACGTTGAGAGAAAAATTAGTTTTCTTGCACTAACGATCGTTTTAATCGAAATAGTGAAAATCTCACATTTCTGATAGTGGCCTGGACCAATCTCGGAATTTTTTTTGCCACTAGTCACAATCAATTTGTACTACTAAGAAATGAATATGAAGAATGGTTTTGGGTTAAAATTTGTTGAAATGGCCCCCTAATTGAAAATATTCTTCTTTTCAGGGGAAATTTTAACAAGTTTTTTCCTTACTCTTACACTCGTTAGTTATCTGTTAAAATCTCAACCTACACATCTCCAAAGATCATGAAATTTCACGGGGGCCTAGCCAAGACCGTTGTGCATCACTTTTCTCTTGGACACGTTGAGAGAAAAATTAGTTTTCTTGCACTAACGATCGTTTTAATCGAAATAGTGAAAATCTCTCATAGTGGTACCCCTTTGTGAAATGTGGCCCGGACCAATCTCGGAATTTTTTTTGCCACTAGTCACAATCAATTTGTACTACTAAGAAATGAATATGAAGAATGGTTTTGGGTTAAAATTTGTTGAAATGGCCCCCTAATTGAAAATATTCTTCTTTTCAGGGGAAATTTTAACAAGTTTTTTCCTTACTCTTACACTCGTTAGTTATCTGTTAAAATCTCAACCTACACATCTCCAAAGATCATGAAATTTCACGGGGGCCTAGCCAAGACCGTTGTGCATCACTTTTCTCTTGGACACGTTGAGAGAAAAATTAGTTTTCTTGCACTAACGATCGTTTTAATCGAAATAGTGAAAATCTCACATTTCTGATAGTGGTACCCCTTTGTGAAATGTGGCCCGGACCAATCTCGGAATTTTTTTTGCCACTAGTCACAATCAATTTGTACTACTAAGAAATGAATATGAAGAATGGTTTTGGGTTAAAATTTGTTGAAATGGCCCCCTAATTGAAAATATTCTTCTTTTAAGGGAAATTTTAACAAGTTTTTTCCTTACTCTTACACTCGTTAGTTATCTGTTAAAATCTCAACCTACACATCTCCAAAGATCATGAAATTTCACGGGGGCCTAGCCAAGACCGTTGTGCATCACTTTTCTCTTGGACACGTTGAGAGAAAAATTAGTTTTCTTGCACTAACGATCGTTTTAATCGAAATAGTGAAAATCTCACATTTCGATAGTGGTACCCCTTTGTGAAATGTGGCCGGACCAATCTCGGAATTTTTTTTGCCACTAGTCACAATCAATTTGTACTACTAAGAAATGAATATGAAGAATGGTTTTGGGTTAAAATTTGTTGAAATGGCCCCCTAATTGAAAATATTCTTCTTTTCGGGGAAATTTTAACAAGTTTTTTCCTTACTCTTACACTCGTTAGTTATCTGTTAAAATCTCAACCTACACATCTCCAAAGATCATGAAATTTCACGGGGGCCTAGCCAAGACCGTTGTGCATCACTTTTCTCTTGGACACGTTGAGAGAAAAATTAGTTTTCTTGCACTAACGATCGTTTTAATCGAAATAGTGAAAATCTCACATTTCTGATAGTGGTACCCCTTTGTGAAATGTGGCCTGGACCAATCTCGGAATTTTTTTTGCCACTAGTCACAATCAATTTGTACTACTAAGAAATGAATATGAAGAATGGTTTTGGGTTAAAATTTGTTGAAATGGCCCCCTAATTGAAAATATTCTTCTTTTAAGGGAAATTTTAACAAGTTTTTTCCTTACTCTTACACTCGTTAGTTAACTGTTAAAATCTCAACCTACACATCTCCAAAGATCATGAAATTTCACGGGGGCCTAGCCAAGACCGTTGTGCATCACTTTTCTCTTGGACACGTTGAGAGAAAAATTAGTTTTCTTGCACTAACGATCGTTTTAATCGAAATAGTGAAAATCTCACATTCTGATAGTGGTACCCCTTTGTGAAATGTGGCCGGACCAATCTCGGAATTTTTTTTGCCACTAGTCACAATCAATTTGTACTACTAAGAAATGAATATGAAGAATGGTTTTGGGTTAAAATTTGTTGAAATGGCCCCCTAATTGAAAATATTCTTCTTTCAGGGGAAATTTTAACAAGTTTTTTCCTTACTCTTACACTCGTTAGTTATCTGTTAAAATCTCAACCTACACATCTCCAAAGATCATGAAATTTCACGGGGGCCTAGCCAAGACCGTTGTGCATCACTTTTCTCTTGGACACGTTGAGAGAAAAATTAGTTTTCTTGCACTAACGATCGTTTTAATCGAAATAGTGAAAATCTCACATTCTGATAGTGGTACCCCTTTGTGAAATGTGGCCTGGACCAATCTCGGAATTTTTTTTGCCACTAGTCACAATCAATTTGTACTACTAAGAAATGAATATGAAGAATGGTTTTGGGTTAAAATTTGTTGAAATGGCCCCCTAATTGAAAATATTCTTCTTTCAGGGGAAATTTTAACAAGTTTTTTCCTTACTCTTACACTCGTTAGTTATCTGTTAAAATCTCAACCTACACATCTCCAAAGATCATGAAATTTCACGGGGCCTAGCCAAGACCGTTGTGCATCACTTTTCTCTTGGACACGTTGAGAGAAAAATTAGTTTTCTTGCACTAACGATCGTTTTAATCGAAATAGTGAAAATCTCACATTTCTGATAGTGGTACCCCTTTGTGAAATGTGGCCCGGACCAATCTCGGAATATTTTTTGCCACTAGTCACAATCAATTTGTACTACTAAGAAATGAATATGAAGAATGGTTTTGGGTTAAAATTTGTTGAAATGGCCCCCTAATTGAAAATATTCTTCTTTTAAGGGAAATTTTAACAAGTTTTTCCTTACTCTTACACTCGTTAGTTATCTGTTAAAATCTCAACCTACACATCTCCAAAGATCATGAAATTTCACGGGGGCCTAGCCAAGACCGTTGTGCATCACTTTTCTCTTGGACACGTTGAGAGAAAAATTAGTTTTCTTGCACTAACGATCGTTTTAATCGAAATAGTGAAAATCTCACATTTCGATAGTGGTACCCCTTTGTGAAATGTGGCCCGGACCAATCTCGGAATTTTTTTTGCCACTAGTCACAATCAATTTGTACTACTAAGAAATGAATATGAAGAATGGTTTTGGGTTAAAATTTGTTGAAATGGCCCCCTAATTGAAAATATTCTTCTTTTAAGGGAAATTTTAACAAGTTTTTTCCTTACTCTTACACTCGTTAGTTATCTGTTAAAATCTCAACCTACACATCTCCAAAGATCATGAAATTTCACGGGGGCCTAGCCAAGACCGTTGTGCATCACTTTTCTCTTGGACACGTTGAGAGAAAAATTAGTTTTCTTGCACTAACGATCGTTTTAATCGAAATAGTGAAAATCTCACATTCTGATAGTGGTACCCCTTTGTGAAATGTGGCCGGACCAATCTCGGAATTTTTTTTGCCACTAGTCACAATCAATTTGTACTACTAAGAAATGAATATGAAGAATGGTTTTGGGTTAAAATTTGTTGAAATGGCCCCCTAATTGAAAATATTCTTCTTTCAGGGGAAATTTTAACAAGTTTTTACCTTACTCTTACACTCGTTAGTTATCTGTTAAAATCTCAACCTACACATCTCCAAAGATCATGAAATTTCACGGGGCCTAGCCAAGACCGTTGTGCATCACTTTTCTCTTGGACACGTTGAGAGAAAAATTAGTTTTCTTGCACTAACGATCGTTTTAATCGAAATAGTGAAAATCTCACATTTCTGATAGTGGTACCCCTTTGTGAAATGTGGCCGGACCAATCTCGGAATTTTTTTTGCCACTAGTCACAATCAATTTGTACTACTAAGAAATGAATATGAAGAATGGTTTTGGGTTAAAATTTGTTGAAATGGCCCCCTAATTGAAAATATTCTTCTTTTCAGGGGAAATTTTAACAAGTTTTTCCTTACTCTTACACTCGTTAGTTATCTGTTAAAATCTCAACCTACACATCTCCAAAGATCATGAAATTTCACGGGGGCCTAGCCAAGACCGTTGTGCATCACTTTTCTCTTGGACACGTTGAGAGAAAAATTAGTTTTCTTGCACTAACGATCGTTTTAATCGAAATAGTGAAAATCTCACATTTCTGATAGTGGTACCCCTTTGTGAAATGTGGCCCGGACCAATCTCGGAATTTTTTTTGCCACTAGTCACAATCAATTTGTACTACTAAGAAATGAATATGAAGAATGGTTTTGGGTTAAAATTTGTTGAAATGGCCCCCTAATTGAAAATATTCTTCTTTTCAGGGGAAATTTTAACAAGTTTTTTCCTTACTCTTACACTCGTTAGTTATCTGTTAAAATCTCAACCTACACATCTCCAAAGATCATGAAATTTCACGGGGGCCTAGCCAAGACCGTTGTGCATCACTTTTCTCTTGGACACGTTGAGAGAAAAATTAGTTTTCTTGCACTAACGATCGTTTTAATCGAAATAGTGAAAATCTCACATTTCTGATAGTGGTACCCCTTTGTGAAATGTGGCCGGACCAATCTCGGAATTTTTTTTGCCACTAGTCACAATCAATTTGTACTACTAAGAAATGAATATGAAGAATGGTTTTGGGTTAAAATTTGTTGAAATGGCCCCCTAATTGAAAATATTCTTCTTTCAGGGGAAATTTTAACAAGTTTTTTCCTTACTCTTACACTCGTTAGTTATCTGTTAAAATCTCAACCTACACATCTCCAAAGATCATGAAATTTCACGGGGGCCTAGCCAAGACCGTTGTGCATCACTTTTCTCTTGGACACGTTGAGAGAAAAATTAGTTTTCTTGCACTAACGATCGTTTTAATCGAAATAGTGAAAATCTCACATTTCTGATAGTGGTACCCCTTTGTGAAATGTGGCCGGACCAATCTCGGAATTTTTTTTGCCACTAGTCACAATCAATTTGTACTACTAAGAAATGAATATGAAGAATGGTTTTGGGTTAAAATTTGTTGAAATGGCCCCCTAATTGAAAATATTCTTCTTTTAGGGGGAAATTTTAACAAGTTTTTTCCTTACTCTTACACTCGTTAGTTATCTGTTAAAATCTCAACCTACACATCTCCAAAGATCATGAAATTTCACGGGGGCCTAGCCAAGACCGTTGTGCATCACTTTTCTCTTGGACACGTTGAGAGAAAAATTAGTTTTCTTGCACTAACGATCGTTTTAATCGAAATAGTGAAAATCTCACATTTCTGATAGTGGTACCCCTTTGTGAAATGTGGCCGGACCAATCTCGGAATTTTTTTTGCCACTAGTCACAATCAATTTGTACTACTAAGAAATGAATATGAAGAATGGTTTTGGGTTAAA
Organism: Cannabis sativa; assembly: GCF_029168945.1. Classification (NCBI taxonomy): domain Eukaryota; kingdom Viridiplantae; phylum Streptophyta; class Magnoliopsida; order Rosales; family Cannabaceae; genus Cannabis; species Cannabis sativa. The sequence continues at coordinate 23,044,655 of NC_083610.1, forward strand.
ATTTGTTGAAATGGCCCCCTAATTGAAAATATTCTTCTTTTCAGGGGAAATTTTAACAAGTTTTTTCCTTACTCTTACACTCGTTAGTTATCTGTTAAAATCTCAACCTACACATCTCCAAAGATCATGAAATTTCACGGGGGCCTAGCCAAGACCGTTGTGCATCACTTTTCTCTTGGACACGTTGAGAGAAAAATTAGTTTTCTTGCACTAACGATCGTTTTAATCGAAATAGTGAAAATCTCACATTTCTGATAGTGGTACCCCTTTGTGAAATGTGGCCCGGACCAATCTCGGAATTTTTTTTGCCACTAGTCACAATCAATTTGTACTACTAAGAAATGAATATGAAGAATGGTTTTGGGTTAAAATTTGTTGAAATGGCCCCCTAATTGAAAATATTCTTCTTTTCAGGGGAAATTTTAACAAGTTTTTTCCTTACTCTTACACTCGTTAGTTATATGTTAAAATCTCAACCTACACATCTCCAAAGATCATGAAATTTCACGGGGGCCTAGCCAAGACCGTTGTGCATCACTTTTCTCTTGGACACGTTGAGAGAAAAATTAGTTTTCTTGCACTAACGATCGTTTTAATCGAAATAGTGAAAATCTCACATTTCTGATAGTGGTACCCCTTTGTGAAATGTGGCCGGACCAATCTCGGAATTTTTTTTGCCACTAGTCACAATCAATTTGTACTACTAAGAAATGAATATGAAGAATGGTTTTGGGTTAAAATTTGTTGAAATGGCCCCCTAATTGAAAATATTCTTCTTTTCAGGGGAAATTTTAACAAGTTTTTTCCTTACTCTTACACTCGTTAGTTATCTGTTAAAATCTCAACCTACACATCTCCAAAGATCATGAAATTTCACGGGGGCCTAGCCAAGACCGTTGTGCATCACTTTTCTCTTGGACACGTTGAGAGAAAAATTAGTTTTCTTGCACTAACGATCGTTTTAATCGAAATAGTGAAAATCTCACATTTCTGATAGTGGTACCCCTTTGTGAAATGTGGCTCGGACCAATCTCGGAATTTTTTTTGCCACTAGTCACAATCAATTTGTACTACTAAGAAATGAATATGAAGAATGGTTTTGGGTTAAAATTTGTTGAAATGGCCCCCTAATTGAAAATATTCTTCTTTTCAGGGGAAATTTTAACAAGTTTTTTCCTTACTCTTACACTCGTTAGTTAATCGTTAAAATCTCAACCTACACATCTCCAAAGATCATGAAATTTCACGGGGGCCTAGCCAAGACCGTTGTGCATCACTTTTCTCTTGGACACGTTGAGAGAAAAATTAGTTTTCTTGCACTAACGATCGTTTTAATCGAAATAGTGAAAATCTCACATTTCTGATAGTGGTACCCCTTTGTGAAATGTGGCCTGGACCAATCTCGGAATTTTTTTTGCCACTAGTCACAATCAATTTGTACTACTAAGAAATGAATATGAAGAATGGTTTTGGGTTAAAATTTGTTGAAATGGCCCCCTAATTGAAAATATTCTTCTTTTACGGGAAATTTTAACAAGTTTTTTCCTTACTCTTACACTCGTTAGTTATCTGTTAAAATCTCAACCTACACATCTCCAAAGATCATGAAATTTCACGGGGGCCTAGCCAAGACCGTTGTGCATCACTTTTCTCTTGGACACGTTGAGAGAAAAATTAGTTTTCTTGCACTAACGATCGTTTTAATCGAAATAGTGAAAATCTCACATTTCTGATAGTGGTACCCCTTTGTGAAATGTGGCCGGACCAATCTCGGAATTTTTTTTGCCACTAGTCACAATCAATTTGTACTACTAAGAAATGAATATGAAGAATGGTTTTGGGTTAAAATTTGTTGAAATGGCCCCCTAATTGAAAATATTCTTCTTTCAGGGGAAATTTTAACAAGTTTTTTCCTTACTCTTACACTCGTTAGTTATCTGTTAAAATCTCAACCTACACATCTCCAAAGATCATGAAATTTCACGGGGGCCTAGCCAAGACCGTTGTGCATCACTTTTCTCTTGGACACGTTGAGAGAAAAATTAGTTTTCTTGCACTAACGATCGTTTTAATCGAAATAGTGAAAATCTCACATTTCAGATAGTGGTACCCCTTTGTGAAATGTGGCCGGACCAATCTCGGAATTTTTTTTGCCACTAGTCACAATCAATTTGTACTACTAAGAAATGAATATGAAGAATGGTTTTGGGTTAAAATTTGTTGAAATGGCCCCCTAATTGAAAATATTCTTCTTTTCGGGGAAATTTTAACAAGTTTTTCCTTACTCTTACACTCGTTAGTTATCTGTTAAAATCTCAACCTACACATCTCCAAAGATCATGAAATTTCACGGGGGCCTAGCCAAGACCGTTGTGCATCACTTTTCTCTTGGACACGTTGAGAGAAAAATTAGTTTTCTTGCACTAACGATCGTTTTAATCGAAATAGTGAAAATCTCACATTTCTGATAGTGGTACCCCTTTGTGAAATGTGGCCCGGACCAATCTCGGAATTTTTTGCCACTAGTCACAATCAATTTGTACTACTAAGAAATGAATATGAAGAATGGTTTTGGGTTAAAATTTGTTGAAATGGCCCCCTAATTGAAAATATTCTTCTTTCCGGGGAAATTTTAACAAGTTTTTTCCTTACTCTTACACTCGTTAGTTATCTGTTAAAATCTCAACCTACACATCTCCAAAGATCATGAAATTTCACGGGGGCCTAGCCAAGACCGTTGTGCATCACTTTTCTCTTGGACACGTTGAGAGAAAAATTAGTTTTCTTGCACTAACGATCGTTTTAATCGAAATAGTGAAAATCTCACATTTCTGATAGTGGTACCCCTTTGTGAAATGTGGCCTGGACCAATCTCGGAATTTTTTTTGCCACTAGTCACAATCAATTTGTACTACTAAGAAATGAATATGAAGAATGGTTTTGGGTTAAAATTTGTTGAAATGGCCCCCTAATTGAAAATATTCTTCTTTCAGGGGAAATTTTAACAAGTTTTTTCCTTACTCTTACACTCGTTAGTTATCTGTTAAAATCTCAACCTACACATCTCCAAAGATCATGAAATTTCACGGGGGCCTAGCCAAGACCGTTGTGCATCACTTTTCTCTTGGACACGTTGAGAGAAAAATTAGTTTTCTTGCACTAACGATCGTTTTAATCGAAATAGTGAAAATCTCACATTTCTGATAGTGGTACCCCTTTGTGAAATGTGGCCGGACCAATCTCGGAATTTTTTTTGCCACTAGTCACAATCAATTTGTACTACTAAGAAATGAATATGAAGAATGGTTTTGGGTTAAAATTTGTTGAAATGGCCCCCTAATTGAAAATATTCTTCTTTCAGGGGAAATTTTAACAAGTTTTTTCCTTACTCTTACACTCGTTAGTTATCTGTTAAAATCTCAACCTACACATCTCCAAAGATCATGAAATTTCACGGGGGCCTAGCCAAGACCGTTGTGCATCACTTTTCTCTTGGACACGTTGAGAGAAAAATTAGTTTTCTTGCACTAACGATCGTTTTAATCGAAATAGTGAAAATCTCACATTTCTGATAGTGGTACCCCTTTGTGAAATGTGGCCGGACCAATCTCGGAATTTTTTTTGCCACTAGTCACAATCAATTTGTACTACTAAGAAATGAATATGAAGAATGGTTTTGGGTTAAAATTTGTTGAAATGGCCCCCTAATTGAAAATATTCTTCTTTCAGGGGAAATTTTAACAAGTTTTTTCCTTACTCTTACACTCGTTAGTTATCTGTTAAAATCTCAACCTACACATCTCCAAAGATCATGAAATTTCACGGGGGCCTAGCCAAGACCGTTGTGCATCACTTTTCTCTTGGACACGTTGAGAGAAAAATTAGTTTTCTTGCACTAACGATCGTTTTAATCGAAATAGTGAAAATCTCACATTTCTGATAGTGGTACCCCTTTGTGAAATGTGGCCGGACCAATCTCGGAATTTTTTTTGCCACTAGTCACAATCAATTTGTACTACTAAGAAATGAATATGAAGAATGGTTTTGGGTTAAAATTTGTTGAAATGGCCCCCTAATTGAAAATATTCTTCTTTCAGGGGAAATTTTAACAAGTTTTTTCCTTACTCTTACACTCGTTAGTTATCTGTTAAAATCTCAACCTACACATCTCCAAAGATCATGAAATTTCACGGGGGCCTAGCCAAGACCGTTGTGCATCACTTTTCTCTTGGACACGTTGAGAGAAAAATTAGTTTTCTTGCACTAACGATCGTTTTAATCGAAATAGTGAAAATCTCACATTTCTGATAGTGGTACCCCTTTGTGAAATGTGGCCGGACCAATCTCGGAATTTTTTTTGCCACTAGTCACAATCAATTTGTACTACTAAGAAATGAATATGAAGAATGGTTTTGGGTTAAAATTTGTTGAAATGGCCCCCTAATTGAAAATATTCTTCTTTTCAGGGGAAATTTTAACAAGTTTTTCCTTACTCTTACACTCGTTAGTTATCTGTTAAAATCTCAACCTACACATCTCCAAAGATCATGAAATTTCACGGGGGCCTAGCCAAGACCGTTGTGCATCACTTTTCTCTTGGACACGTTGAGAGAAAAATTAGTTTTCTTGCACTAACGATCGTTTTAATCGAAATAGTGAAAATCTCACATTTCTGATAGTGGTACCCCTTTGTGAAATGTGGCCGGACCAATCTCGGAATTTTTTTTGCCACTAGTCACAATCAATTTGTACTACTAAGAAATGAATATGAAGAATGGTTTTGGGTTAAAATTTGTTGAAATGGCCCCCTAATTGAAAATATTCTTCTTTCAGGGGAAATTTTAACAAGTTTTTTCCTTACTCTTACACTCGTTAGTTATCTGTTAAAATCTCAACCTACACATCTCCAAAGATCATGAAATTTCACGGGGGCCTAGCCAAGACCGTTGTGCATCACTTTTCTCTTGGACACGTTGAGAGAAAAATTAGTTTTCTTGCACTAACGATCGTTTTAATCGAAATAGTGAAAATCTCACATTCTGATAGTGGTACCCCTTTGTGAAATGTGGCCGGACCAATCTCGGAATTTTTTTTGCCACTAGTCACAATCAATTTGTACTACTAAGAAATGAATATGAAGAATGGTTTTGGGTTAAAATTTGTTGAAATGGCCCCCTAATTGAAAATATTCTTCTTTTCGGGGAAATTTTAACAAGTTTTTTCCTTACTCTTACACTCGTTAGTTATCTGTTAAAATCTCAACCTACACATCTCCAAAGATCATGAAATTTCACGGGGGCCTAGCCAAGACCGTTGTGCATCACTTTTCTCTTGGACACGTTGAGAGAAAAATTAGTTTTCTTGCACTAACGATCGTTTTAATCGAAATAGTGAAAATCTCACATTCTGATAGTGGTACCCCTTTGTGAAATGTTGCCCGGACCAATCTCGGAATTTTTTTTGCCACTAGTCACAATCAATTTGTACTACTAAGAAATGAATATGAAGAATGGTTTTGGGTTAAAATTTGTTGAAATGGCCCCCTAATTGAAAATATTCTTCTTTTCAGGGGAAATTTTAACAAGTTTTTTCCTTACTCTTACACTCGTTAGTTATATGTTAAAATCTCAACCTACACATCTCCAAAGATCATGAAATTTCACGGGGGCCTAGCCAAGACCGTTGTGCATCACTTTTCTCTTGGACACGTTGAGAGAAAAATTAGTTTTCTTGCACTAACGATCGTTTTAATCGAAATAGTGAAAATCTCACATTCTGATAGTGGTACCCCTTTGTGAAATGTGGCCGGACCAATCTCGGAATTTTTTTTGCCACTAGTCACAATCAATTTGTACTACTAAGAAATGAATATGAAGAATGGTTTTGGGTTAAAATTTGTTGAAATGGCCCCCTAATTGAAAATATTCTTCTTTTCGGGGAAATTTTAACAAGTTTTTTCCTTACTCTTACACTCGTTAGTTATACCGTTAAAATCTCAACCTACACATCTCCAAAGATCATGAAATTTCACGGGGGCCTAGCCAAGACCGTTGTGCATCACTTTTCTCTTGGACACGTTGAGAGAAAAATTAGTTTTCTTGCACTAACGATCGTTTTAATCGAAATAGTGAAAATCTCACATTTCTGATAGTGGTACCCCTTTGTGAAATGTGGCACGGACCAATCTCGGAATTTTTTTTGCCACTAGTCACAATCAATTTGTACTACTAAGAAATGAATATGAAGAATGGTTTTGGGTTAAAATTTGTTGAAATGGCCCCCTAATTGAAAATATTCTTCTTTTAGGGGAAATTTTAACAAGTTTTTTCCTTACTCTTACACTCGTTAGTTATCTGTTAAAATCTCAACCTACACATCTCCAAAGATCATGAAATTTCACGGGGGCCTAGCCAAGACCGTTGTGCATCACTTTTCTCTTGGACACGTTGAGAGAAAAATTAGTTTTCTTGCACTAACGATCGTTTTAATCGAAATAGTGAAAATCTCACATTTCTGATAGTGGTACCCCTTTGTGAAATGTGGCCGGACCAATCTCGGAATTTTTTTTGCCACTAGTCACAATCAATTTGTACTACTAAGAAATGAATATGAAGAATGGTTTTGGGTTAAAATTTGTTGAAATGGCCCCCTAATTGAAAATATTCTTCTTTCAGGGGAAATTTTAACAAGTTTTTTCCTTACTCTTACACTCGTTAGTTATCTGTTAAAATCTCAACCTACACATCTCCAAAGATCATGAAATTTCACGGGGGCCTAGCCAAGACCGTTGTGCATCACTTTTCTCTTGGACACGTTGAGAGAAAAATTAGTTTTCTTGCACTAACGATCGTTTTAATCGAAATAGTGAAAATCTCACATTTCATATAGTGGTACCCCTTTGTGAAATGTGGCCCGGACCAATCTCGGAATTTTTTTGCCACTAGTCACAATCAATTTGTACTACTAAGAAATGAATATGAAGAATGGTTTTGGGTTAAAATTTGTTGAAATGGCCCCCTAATTGAAAATATTCTTCTTTTAGGGGAAATTTTAACAAGTTTTTTCCTTACTCTTACACTCGTTAGTTATCTGTTAAAATCTCAACCTACACATCTCCAAAGATCATGAAATTTCACGGGGGCCTAGCCAAGACCGTTGTGCATCACTTTTCTCTTGGACACGTTGAGAGAAAAATTAGTTTTCTTGCACTAACGATCGTTTTAATCGAAATAGTGAAAATCTCACATTTCTGATAGTGGTACCCCTTTGTGAAATGTGGCCCGGACCAATCTCGGAATTTTTTTTGCCACTAGTCACAATCAATTTGTACTACTAAGAAATGAATATGAAGAATGGTTTTGGGTTAAAATTTGTTGAAATGGCCCCCTAATTGAAAATATTCTTCTTTTCAGGGAAATTTTAACAAGTTTTTTCCTTACTCTTACACTCGTTAGTTATCTGTTAAAATCTCAACCTACACATCTCCAAAGATCATGAAATTTCACGGGGGCCTAGCCAAGACCGTTGTGCATCACTTTTCTCTTGGACACGTTGAGAGAAAAATTAGTTTTCTTGCACTAACGATCGTTTTAATCGAAATAGTGAAAATCTCACATTTCTGATAGTGGTACCCCTTTGTGAAATGTGGCCGGACCAATCTCGGAATTTTTTTTGCCACTAGTCACAATCAATTTGTACTACTAAGAAATGAATATGAAGAATGGTTTTGGGTTAAAATTTGTTGAAATGGCCCCCTAATTGAAAATATTCTTCTTTCAGGGGAAATTTTAACAAGTTTTTTCCTTACTCTTACACTCGTTAGTTATCTGTTAAAATCTCAACCTACACATCTCCAAAGATCATGAAATTTCACGGGGGCCTAGCCAAGACCGTTGTGCATCACTTTTCTCTTGGACACGTTGAGAGAAAAATTAGTTTTCTTGCACTAACGATCGTTTTAATCGAAATAGTGAAAATCTCACATTTCGATAGTGGTACCCCTTTGTGAAATGTGGCCGGACCAATCTCGGAATTTTTTTTGCCACTAGTCACAATCAATTTGTACTACTAAGAAATGAATATGAAGAATGGTTTTGGGTTAAAATTTGTTGAAATGGCCCCCTAATTGAAAATATTCTTCTTTCAGGGGAAATTTTAACAAGTTTTTTCCTTACTCTTACACTCGTTAGTTATCTGTTAAAATCTCAACCTACACATCTCCAAAGATCATGAAATTTCACGGGGGCCTAGCCAAGACCGTTGTGCATCACTTTTCTCTTGGACACGTTGAGAGAAAAATTAGTTTTCTTGCACTAACGATCGTTTTAATCGAAATAGTGAAAATCTCACATTTCTGATAGTGGTACACCTTTGTGAAATGTGGCCCGGACCAATCTCGGAATTTTTTTTGCCACTAGTCACAATCAATTTGTACTACTAAGAAATGAATATGAAGAATGGTTTTGGGTTAAAATTTGTTGAAATGGCCCCCTAATTGAAAATATTCTTCTTTTACGTGAAATTTTAACAAGCTTTTTCCTTACTCTTACACTCGTTAGTTATCTCTTAAAATCTCAACCTACACATCTCCAAAGATCATGAAATTTCACGGGGGCCTAGCCAAGACCGTTGTGCATCACTTTTCTCTTGGACACGTTGAGAGAAAAATTAGTTTTCTTGCACTAACGATCGTTTTAATCGAAATAGTGAAAATCTCACATTTCTGATAGTGGTACCCCTTTGTGAAATGTGGCGCGGACCAATCTCGGAATTTTTTTTGCCACTAGTCACAATCAATTTGTACTACTAAGAAATGAATATGAAGAATGGTTTTGGGTTAAAATTTGTTGAAATGGCCCCCTAATTGAAAATATTCTTCTTTCAGGGGAAATTTTAACAAGTTTTTTCCTTACTCTTACACTCGTTAGTTATCTGTTAAAATCTCAACCTACACATCTCCAAAGATCATGAAATTTCACGGGGGCCTAGCCAAGACCGTTGTGCATCACTTTTCTCTTGGACACGTTGAGAGAAAAATTAGTTTTCTTGCACTAACGATCGTTTTAATCGAAATAGTGAAAATCTCACATTTCTGATAGTGGTACCCCTTTGTGAAATGTGGCCGGACCAATCTCGGAATTTTTTTTGCCACTAGTCACAATCAATTTGTACTACTAAGAAATGAATATGAAGAATGGTTTTGGGTTAAAATTTGTTGAAATGGCCCCCTAATTGAAAATATTCTTCTTTTCAGGGGAAATTTTAACAAGTTTTTTCCTTACTCTTACACTCGTTAGTTATCTGTTAAAATCTCAACCTACACATCTCCAAAGATCATGAAATTTCACGGGGGCCTAGCCAAGACCGTTGTGCATCACTTTTCTCTTGGACACGTTGAGAGAAAAATTAGTTTTCTTGCACTAACGATCGTTTTAATCGAAATAGTGAAAATCTCACATTTCTGATAGTGGTACCCCTTTGTGAAATGTGGCCAGGACCAATCTCGGAATATTTTTTGCCACTAGTCACAATCAATTTGTACTACTAAGAAATGAATATGAAGAATGGTTTTGGGTTAAAATTTGTTGAAATGGCCCCCTAATTGAAAATATTCTTCTTTTCAGGGGAAATTTTAACAAGTTTTTCCTTACTCTTACACTCGTCAGTTATCTGTTAAAATCTCAACCTACACATCTCCAAAGATCATGAAATTTCACGGGGGCCTAGCCAAGACCGTTGTGCATCACTTTTCTCTTGGACACGTTGAGAGAAAAATTAGTTTTCTTGCACTAACGATCGTTTTAATCGAAATAGTGAAAATCTCACATTTCTGATAGTGGTACCCCTTTGTGAAATGTGGCTCGGACCAATCTCGGAATTTTTTTTGCCACTAGTCACAATCAATTTGTACTACTAAGAAATGAATATGAAGAATGGTTTTGGGTTAAAATTTGTTGAAATGGCCCCCTAATTGAAAATATTCTTCTTTTCAGGGGAAATTTTAACAAGTTTTTTCCTTACTCTTACACTCGTTAGTTATCTGTTAAAATCTCAACCTACACATCTCCAAAGATCATGAAATTTCACGGGGGCCTAGCCAAGACCGTTGTGCATCACTTTTCTCTTGGACACGTTGAGAGAAAAATTAGTTTTCTTGCACTAACGATCGTTTTAATCGAAATAGTGAAAATCTCACATTTCGATAGTGGTACCCCTTTGTGAAATGTGGCCGGACCAATCTCGGAATTTTTTTTGCCACTAGTCACAATCAATTTGTACTACTAAGAAATGAATATGAAGAATGGTTTTGGGTTAAAATTTGTTGAAATGGCCCCCTAATTGAAAATATTCTTCTTTTCGGGGAAATTTTAACAAGTTTTTTCCTTACTCTTACACTCGTTAGTTATACTGTTAAAATCTCAACCTACACATCTCCAAAGATCATGAAATTTCACGGGGGCCTAGCCAAGACCGTTGTGCATCACTTTTCTCTTGGACACGTTGAGAGAAAAATTAGTTTTCTTGCACTAACGATCGTTTTAATCGAAATAGTGAAAATCTCACATTTCTGATAGTGGTACCCCTTTGTGAAATGTGGCCGGACCAATCTCGGAATTTTTTTTGCCACTAGTCACAATCAATTTGTACTACTAAGAAATGAATATGAAGAATGGTTTTGGGTTAAAATTTGTTGAAATGGCCCCCTAATTGAAAATATTCTTCTTTCAGGGGAAATTTTAACAAGTTTTTTCCTTACTCTTACACTCGTTAGTTATCTGTTAAAATCTCAACCTACACATCTCCAAAGATCATGAAATTTCACGGGGGCCTAGCCAAGACCGTTGTGCATCACTTTTCTCTTGGACACGTTGAGAGAAAAATTAGTTTTCTTGCACTAACGATCGTTTTAATCGAAATAGTGAAAATCTCACATTTCGATAGTGGTACCCCTTTGTGAAATGTGGCCGGACCAATCTCGGAATTTTTTTTGCCACTAGTCACAATCAATTTGTACTACTAAGAAATGAATATGAAGAATGGTTTTGGGTTAAAATTTGTTGAAATGGCCCCCTAATTGAAAATATTCTTCTTTTCGGGGAAATTTTAACAAGTTTTTTCCTTACTCTTACACTCGTTAGTTATCTGTTAAAATCTCAACCTACACATCTCCAAAGATCATGAAATTTCACGGGGGCCTAGCCAAGACCGTTGTGCATCACTTTTCTCTTGGACACGTTGAGAGAAAAATTAGTTTTCTTGCACTAACGATCGTTTTAATCGAAATAGTGAAAATCTCACATTTCTGATAGTGGTACCCCTTTGTGAAATGTGGGCCGGACCAATCTCGGAATTTTTTTTGCCACTAGTCACAATCAATTTGTACTACTAAGAAATGAATATGAAGAATGGTTTTGGGTTAAAATTTGTTGAAATGGCCCCCTAATTGAAAATATTCTTCTTTTACGGGAAATTTTAACAAGTTTTTTCCTTACTCTTACACTCGTTAGTTATACTGTTAAAATCTCAACCTACACATCTCCAAAGATCATGAAATTTCACGGGGGCCTAGCCAAGACCGTTGTGCATCACTTTTCTCTTGGACACGTTGAGAGAAAAATTAGTTTTCTTGCACTAACGATCGTTTTAATCGAAATAGTGAAAATCTCACATTTCTGATAGTGGTACCCCTTTGTGAAATGTGGGCCGGACCAATCTCGGAATTTTTTTTGCCACTAGTCACAATCAATTTGTACTACTAAGAAATGAATATGAAGAATGGTTTTGGGTTAAAATTTGTTGAAATGGCCCCCTAATTGAAAATATTCTTCTTTTACGGGAAATTTTAACAAGTTTTTTCCTTACTCTTACACTCGTTAGTTATCTGTTAAAATCTCAACCTACACATCTCCAAAGATCATGAAATTTCACGGGGCCTAGCCAAGACCGTTGTGCATCACTTTTCTCTTGGACACGTTGAGAGAAAAATTAGTTTTCTTGCACTAACGATCGTTTTAATCGAAATAGTGAAAATCTCACATTCTGATAGTGGTACCCCTTTGTGAAATGTGGCCGGACCAATCTCGGAATTTTTTTTGCCACTAGTCACAATCAATTTGTACTACTAAGAAATGAATATGAAGAATGGTTTTGGGTTAAAATTTGTTGAAATGGCCCCCTAATTGAAAATATTCTTCTTTTACGGGAAATTTTAACAAGTTTTTTCCTTACTCTTACACTCGTTAGTTATCTGTTAAAATCTCAACCTACACATCTCCAAAGATCATGAAATTTCACGGGGGCCTAGCCAAGACCGTTGTGCATCACTTTTCTCTTGGACACGTTGAGAGAAAAATTAGTTTTCTTGCACTAACGATCGTTTTAATCGAAATAGTGAAAATCTCACATTTCTGATAGTGGTACCCCTTTGTGAAATGTGGCCGGACCAATCTCGGAATTTTTTTTGCCACTAGTCACAATCAATTTGTACTACTAAGAAATGAATATGAAGAATGGTTTTGGGTTAAAATTTGTTGAAATGGCCCCCTAATTGAAAATATTCTTCTTTTACGGGAAATTTTAACAAGTTTTTTCCTTACTCTTACACTCGTTAGTTATCTGTTAAAATCTCAACCTACACATCTCCAAAGATCATGAAATTTCACGGGGGCCTAGCCAAGACCGTTGTGCATCACTTTTCTCTTGGACACGTTGAGAGAAAAATTAGTTTTCTTGCACTAACGATCGTTTTAATCGAAATAGTGAAAATCTCACATTTCTGATAGTGGTACCCCTTTGTGAAATGTGGACCGGACCAATCTCGGAATTTTTTTTGCCACTAGTCACAATCAATTTGTACTACTAAGAAATGAATATGAAGAATGGTTTTGGGTTAAAATTTGTTGAAATGGCCCCCTAATTGAAAATATTCTTCTTTTCGGGGAAATTTTAACAAGTTTTTTCCTTACTCTTACACTCGTTAGTTATACTCTTAAAATCTCAACCTACACATCTCCAAAGATCATGAAATTTCACGGGGGCCTAGCCAAGACCGTTGTGCATCACTTTTCTCTTGGACACGTTGAGAGAAAAATTAGTTTTCTTGCACTAACGATCGTTTTAATCGAAATAGTGAAAATCTCACATTTCTGATAGTGGTACCCCTTTGTGAAATGTGGCCCGGACCAATCTCGGAATTTTTTTTGCCACTAGTCACAATCAATTTGTACTACTAAGAAATGAATATGAAGAATGGTTTTGGGTTAAAATTTGTTGAAATGGCCCCCTAATTGAAAATATTCTTCTTTTGAGGGAAATTTTAACAAGTTTTTTCCTTACTCTTACACTCGTTAGTTATCTGTTAAAATCTCAACCTACACATCTCCAAAGATCATGAAATTTCACGGGGGCCTAGCCAAGACCGTTGTGCATCACTTTTCTCTTGGACACGTTGAGAGAAAAATTAGTTTTCTTGCACTAACGATCGTTTTAATCGAAATAGTGAAAATCTCACATTTCGATAGTGGTACCCCTTTGTGAAATGTGGCCGGACCAATCTCGGAATTTTTTTTGCCACTAGTCACAATCAATTTGTACTACTAAGAAATGAATATGAAGAATGGTTTTGGGTTAAAATTTGTTGAAATGGCCCCCTAATTGAAAATATTCTTCTTTCAGGGGAAATTTTAACAAGTTTTTTCCTTACTCTTACACTCGTTAGTTATCCGTTAAAATCTCAACCTACACATCTCCAAAGATCATGAAATTTCACGGGGGCCTAGCCAAGACCGTTGTGCATCACTTTTCTCTTGGACACGTTGAGAGAAAAATTAGTTTTCTTGCACTAACGATCGTTTTAATCGAAATAGTGAAAATCTCACATTTCGATAGTGGTACCCCTTTGTGAAATGTGGCCGGACCAATCTCGGAATTTTTTTTGCCACTAGTCACAATCAATTTGTACTACTAAGAAATGAATATGAAGAATGGTTTTGGGTTAAAATTTGTTGAAATGGCCCCCTAATTGAAAATATTCTTCTTTTCAGGGGAAATTTTTACAAGTTTTTTCCTTACTCTTACACTCGTTAGTTATCTGTTAAAATCTCAACCTACACATCTCCAAAGATCATGAAATTTCACGGGGGCCTAGCCAAGACCGTTGTGCATCACTTTTCTCTTGGACACGTTGAGAGAAAAATTAGTTTTCTTGCACTAACGATCGTTTTAATCGAAATAGTGAAAATCTCACATTTCTGATAGTGGTACCCCTTTGTGAAATGTGGCCTGGACCAATCTCGGAATTTTTTTTGCCACTAGTCACAATCAATTTGTACTACTAAGAAATGAATATGAAGAATGGTTTTGGGTTAAAATTTGTTGAAATGGCCCCCTAATTGAAAATATTCTTCTTTTCAGGGGAAATTTTAACAAGTTTTTTCCTTACTCTTACACTCGTTAGTTATGTGTTAAAATCTCAACCTACACATCTCCAAAGATCATGAAATTTCACGGGGGCCTAGCCAAGACCGTTGTGCATCACTTTTCTCTTGGACACGTTGAGAGAAAAATTAGTTTTCTTGCACTAACGATCGTTTTAATCGAAATAGTGAAAATCTCACATTTCTGATAGTGGTACCCCTTTGTGAAATGTGGCCGGACCAATCTCGGAATTTTTTTTGCCACTAGTCACAATCAATTTGTACTACTAAGAAATGAATATGAAGAATGGTTTTGGGTTAAAATTTGTTGAAATGGCCCCCTAATTGAAAATATTCTTCTTTCAGGGGAAATTTTAACAAGTTTTTTCCTTACTCTTACACTCGTTAGTTATCTGTTAAAATCTCAACCTACACATCTCCAAAGATCATGAAATTTCACGGGGGCCTAGCCAAGACCGTTGTGCATCACTTTTCTCTTGGACACGTTGAGAGAAAAATTAGTTTTCTTGCACTAACGATCGTTTTAATCGAAATAGTGAAAATCTCACATTTCTGATAGTGGTACACCTTTGTGAAATGTGGCCCGGACCAATCTCGGAATTTTTTTTGCCACTAGTCACAATCAATTTGTACTACTAAGAAATGAATATGAAGAATGGTTTTGGGTTAAAATTTGTTGAAATGGCCCCCTAATTGAAAATATTCTTCTTTCAGGGGAAATTTTAACAAGTTTTTTCCTTACTCTTACACTCGTTAGTTATCTGTTAAAATCTCAACCTACACATCTCCAAAGATCATGAAATTTCACGGGGGCCTAGCCAAGACCGTTGTGCATCACTTTTCTCTTGGACACGTTGAGAGAAAAATTAGTTTTCTTGCACTAACGATCGTTTTAATCGAAATAGTGAAAATCTCACATTTCTGATAGTGGTACCCCTTTGTGAAATGTGGCCGAGACCAATCTCGGAATTTTTTTTGCCACTAGTCACAATCAATTTGTACTACTAAGAAATGAATATGAAGAATGGTTTTGGGTTAAAATTTGTTGAAATGGCCCCCTAATTGAAAATATTCTTCTTTTACCGGAAATTTTAACAAGTTTTTTCCTTACTCTTACACTCGTTAGTTATCTGTTAAAATCTCAACCTACACATCTCCAAAGATCATGAAATTTCACGGGGGCTAGCCAAGACCGTTGTGCATCACTTTTCTCTTGGACACGTTGAGAGAAAAATTAGTTTTCTTGCACTAACGATCGTTTTAATCGAAATAGTGAAAATCTCACATTTCTGATAGTGGTACCCCTTTGTGAAATGTGGCCTGGACCAATCTCGGAATTTTTTTTGCCACTAGTCACAATCAATTTGTACTACTAAGAAATGAATATGAAGAATGGTTTTGGGTTAAAATTTGTTGAAATGGCCCCCTAATTGAAAATATTCTTCTTTCTGGGGAAATTTTAACAAGTTTTTTCCTTACTCTTACACTCGTTAGTTATCTGTTAAAATCTCAACCTACACATCTCCAAAGATCATGAAATTTCACGGGGGCCTAGCCAAGACCGTTGTGCATCACTTTTCTCTTGGACACGTTGAGAGAAAAATTAGTTTTCTTGCACTAACGATCGTTTTAATCGAAATAGTGAAAATCTCACATTTCTGATAGTGGTACCCCTTTGTGAAATGTGGCCTGGACCAATCTCGGAATTTTTTTTGCCACTAGTCACAATCAATTTGTACTACTAAGAAATGAATATGAAGAATGGTTTTGGGTTAAAATTTGTTGAAATGGCCCCCTAATTGAAAATATTCTTCTTTCAGGGGAAATTTTAACAAGTTTTTTCCTTACTCTTACACTCGTTAGTTATCTGTTAAAATCTCAACCTACACATCTCCAAAGATCATGAAATTTCACGGGGGCCTAGCCAAGACCGTTGTGCATCACTTTTCTCTTGGACACGTTGAGAGAAAAATTAGTTTTCTTGCACTAACGATCGTTTTAATCGAAATAGTGAAAATCTCACATTTCTGATAGTGGTACCCCTTTGTGAAATGTGCCGCGGACCAATCTCGGAATTTTTTTTGACACTAGTCACAATCAATTTGTACTACTAAGAAATGAATATGAAGAATGGTTTTGGGTTAAAATTTGTTGAAATGGCCCCCTAATTGAAAATATTCTTCTTTCAGGGGAAATTTTAACAAGTTTTTTCCTTACTCTTACACTCGTTAGTTATCTGTTAAAATCTCAACCTACACATCTCCAAAGATCATGAAATTTCACGGGGGCCTAGCCAAGACCGTTGTGCATCACTTTTCTCTTGGACACGTTGAGAGAAAAATTAGTTTTCTTGCACTAACGATCGTTTTAATCGAAATAGTGAAAATCTCACATTTCTGATAGTGGTACCCCTTTGTGAAATGTGGCCGGTACCAATCTCGGAATTTTTTTTGCCACTAGTCACAATCAATTTGTACTACTAAGAAATGAATATGAAGAATGGTTTTGGGTTAAAATTTGTTGAAATGGCCCCCTAATTGAAAATATTCTTCTTTTCAGGGGAAATTTTAACAAGTTTTTTCCTTACTCTTACACTCGTTAGTTATCTGTTAAAATCTCAACCTACACATCTCCAAAGATCATGAAATTTCACGGGGGCCTAGCCAAGACCGTTGTGCATCACTTTTCTCTTGGACACGTTGAGAGAAAAATTAGTTTTCTTGCACTAACGATCGTTTTAATCGAAATAGTGAAAATCTCACATTCTGATAGTGGTACCCCTTTGTGAAATGTGGCCGGTACCAATCTCGGAATTTTTTTTGCCACTAGTCACAATCAATTTGTACTACTAAGAAATGAATATGAAGAATGGTTTTGGGTTAAAATTTGTTGAAATGGCCCCCTAATTGAAAATATTCTTCTTTCTAGGGGAAATTTTAACAAGTTTTTTCCTTACTCTTACACTCGTTAGTTATCTGTTAAAATCTCAACCTACACATCTCCAAAGATCATGAAATTTCAGGGGGCCTAGCCAAGACCGTTGTGCATCACTTTTCTCTTGGACACGTTGAGAGAAAAATTAGTTTTCTTGCACTAACGATCGTTTTAATCGAAATAGTGAAAATCTCACATTTCTGATAGTGGTACCCCTTTGTGGAATGTGGCCCGGACCAATCTCGGAATTTTTTTTGCCACTAGTCACAATCAATTTGTACTACTAAGAAATGAATATGAAGAATGGTTTTGGGTTAAAATTTGTTGAAATGGCCCCCTAATTGAAAATATTCTTCTTTCAGGGGAAATTTTAACAAGTTTTTTCCTTACTCTTACACTCGTTAGTTATCTGTTAAAATCTCAACCTACACATCTCCAAAGATCATGAAATTTCACGGGGGCCTAGCCAAGACCGTTGTGCATCACTTTTCTCTTGGACACGTTGAGAGAAAAATTAGTTTTCTTGCACTAACGATCGTTTTAATCGAAATAGTGAAAATCTCACATTTCTGATAGTGGTACCCCTTTGTGAAATGTGGCCTGGACCAATCTCGGAATTTTTTTTGCCACTAGTCACAATCAATTTGTACTACTAAGAAATGAATATGAAGAATGGTTTTGGGTTAAAATTTGTTGAAATGGCCCCCTAATTGAAAATATTCTTCTTTTCGGGGAAATTTTAACAAGTTTTTCCTTACTCTTACACTCGTTAGTTATCCGTTAAAATCTCAACCTACACATCTCCAAAGATCATGAAATTTCACGGGGGCCTAGCCAAGACCGTTGTGCATCACTTTTCTCTTGGACACGTTGAGAGAAAAATTAGTTTTCTTGCACTAACGATCGTTTTAATCGAAATAGTGAAAATCTCACATTTCTGATAGTGGTACCCCTTTGTGAAATGTGGCCCGGACCAATCTCGGAATTTTTTTTGCCACTAGTCACAATCAATTTGTACTACTAAGAAATGAATATGAAGAATGGTTTTGGGTTAAAATTTGTTGAAATGGCCCCCTAATTGAAAATATTCTTCTTTTCAGGGGAAATTTTAACAAGTTTTTTCCTTACTCTTACACTCGTTAGTTATGTGTTAAAATCTCAACCTACACATCTCCAAAGATCATGAAATTTCACGGGGGCCTAGCCAAGACCGTTGTGCATCACTTTTCTCTTGGACACGTTGAGAGAAAAATTAGTTTTCTTGCACTAACGATCGTTTTAATCGAAATAGTGAAAATCTCACATTTCTGATAGTGGTACCCCTTTGTGAAATGTGGACCGGACCAATCTCGGAATTTTTTTGCCACTAGTCACAATCAATTTGTACTACTAAGAAATGAATATGAAGAATGGTTTTGGGTTAAAATTTGTTGAAATGGCCCCCTAATTGAAAATATTCTTCTTTCAGGGGAAATTTTAACAAGTTTTTCCCTTACTCTTACACTCGTTAGTTATCTGTTAAAATCTCAACCTACACATCTCCAAAGATCATGAAATTTCACGGGGGCCTAGCCAAGACCGTTGTGCATCACTTTTCTCTTGGACACGTTGAGAGAAAAATTAGTTTTCTTGCACTAACGATCGTTTTAATCGAAATAGTGAAAATCTCACATTTCTGATAGTGGTACCCCTTTGTGAAATGTGGCCCGGACCAATCTCGGAATTTTTTTTGCCACTAGTCACAATCAATTTGTACTACTAAGAAATGAATATGAAGAATGGTTTTGGGTTAAAATTTGTTGAAATGGCCCCCTAATTGAAAATATTCTTCTTTTCAGGGGAAATTTTAACAAGTTCTTTCCTTACTCTTACACTCGTTAGTTATGTGTTAAAATATCAACCTACACATCTCCAAAGATCATGAAATTTCACGGGGGCCTAGCCAAGACCGTTGTGCATCACTTTTCTCTTGGACACGTTGAGAGAAAAATTAGTTTTCTTGCACTAACGATCGTTTTAATCGAAATAGTGAAAATCTCACATTTCTGATAGTGGTACCCCTTTGTGAAATGTGGTCCGGACCAATCTCGGAATTTTTTTTGCCACTAGTCACAATCAATTTGTACTACTAAGAAATGAATATGAAGAATGGTTTTGGGTTAAAATTTGTTGAAATGGCCCCCTAATTGAAAATATTCTTCTTTTCAGGGGAAATTTTAACAAGTTTTTCCCTTACTCTTACACTCGTTAGTTATCTGTTAAAATCTCAACCTACACATCTCCAAAGATCATGAAATTTCACGGGGGCCTAGCCAAGACCGTTGTGCATCACTTTTCTCTTGGACACGTTGAGAGAAAAATTAGTTTTCTTGCACTAACGATCGTTTTAATCGAAATAGTGAAAATCTCACATTTCTGATAGTGGTACCCCTTTGTGAAATGTGGCCGGACCAATCTCGGAATTTTTTTTGCCACTAGTCACAATCAATTTGTACTACTAAGAAATGAATATGAAGAATGGTTTTGGGTTAAAATTTGTTGAAATGGCCCCCTAATTGAAAATATTCTTCTTTCAGGGGAAATTTTAACAAGTTTTTTCCTTACTCTTACACTCGTTAGTTATCTGTTAAAATCTCAACCTACACATCTCCAAAGATCATGAAATTTCACGGGGGCCTAGCCAAGACCGTTGTGCATCACTTTTCTCTTGGACACGTTGAGAGAAAAATTAGTTTTCTTGCACTAACGATCGTTTTAATCGAAATAGTGAAAATCTCACATTTCTGATAGTGGTACCCCTTTGTGAAATGTGGCCGGGACCAATCTCGGAATTTTTTTTGCCACTAGTCACAATCAATTTGTACTACTAAGAAATGAATATGAAGAATGGTTTTGGGTTAAAATTTGTTGAAATGGCCCCCTAATTGAAAATATTCTTCTTTTCAGGGGAAATTTTAACAAGTTTTTCCTTACTCTTACACTCGTTAGTTATCTGTTAAAATCTCAACCTACACATCTCCAAAGATCATGAAATTTCACGGGGGCCTAGCCAAGACCGTTGTGCATCACTTTTCTCTTGGACACGTTGAGAGAAAAATTAGTTTTCTTGCACTAACGATCGTTTTAATCGAAATAGTGAAAATCTCACATTTCTGATAGTGGTACCCCTTTGTGAAATGTGGCCTGGACCAATCTCGGAATTTTTTTTGCCACTAGTCACAATCAATTTGTACTACTAAGAAATGAATATGAAGAATGGTTTTGGGTTAAAATTTGTTGAAATGGCCCCCTAATTGAAAATATTCTTCTTTCAGGGGAAATTTTAACAAGTTTTTTCCTTACTCTTACACTCGTTAGTTATCTGTTAAAATCTCAACCTACACATCTCCAAAGATCATGAAATTTCACGGGGGCCTAGCCAAGACCGTTGTGCATCACTTTTCTCTTGGACACGTTGAGAGAAAAATTAGTTTTCTTGCACTAACGATCGTTTTAATCGAAATAGTGAAAATCTCACATTTCTGATAGTGGTACCCCTTTCTGAAATGTGGCCGGGACCAATCTCGGAATTTTTTTTGCCACTAGTCACAATCAATTTGTACTACTAAGAAATGAATATGAAGAATGGTTTTGGGTTAAAATTTGTTGAAATGGCCCCCTAATTGAAAATATTCTTCTTTCAGGGGAAATTTTAACAAGTTTTTCCCTTACTCTTACACTCGTTAGTTATCTGTTAAAATCTCAACCTACACATCTCCAAAGATCATGAAATTTCACGGGGGCCTAGCCAAGACCGTTGTGCATCACTTTTCTCTTGGACACGTTGAGAGAAAAATTAGTTTTCTTGCACTAACGATCGTTTTAATCGAAATAGTGAAAATCTCACATTTCTGATAGTGGTACCCCTTTGTGAAATGTGGCCTGGACCAATCTCGGAATATTTTTTGCCACTAGTCACAATCAATTTGTACTACTAAGAAATGAATATGAAGAATGGTTTTGGGTTAAAATTTGTTGAAATGGCCCCCTAATTGAAAATATTCTTCTTTACAGGGGAAATTTTAACAAGTTTTTTCCTTACTCTTACACTCGTTAGTTACTGTTAAAATCTCAACCTACACATCTCCAAAGATCATGAAATTTCACGGGGGCCTAGCCAAGACCGTTGTGCATCACTTTTCTCTTGGACACGTTGAGAGAAAAATTAGTTTTCTTGCACTAACGATCGTTTTAATCGAAATAGTGAAAATCTCACATTTCTGATAGTGGTACCCCTTTGTGAAATGTGGCCCGGACCAATCTCGGAATTTTTTTTGCCACTAGTCACAATCAATTTGTACTACTAAGAAATGAATATGAAGAATGGTTTTGGGTTAAAATTTGTTGAAATGGCCCCCTAATTGAAAATATTCTTCTTTTCAGGGGAAATTTTTACAAGTTTTTTCCTTACTCTTACACTCGTTAGTTATCTGTTAAAATCTCAACCTACACATCTCCAAAGATCATGAAATTTCACGGGGGCCTAGCCAAGACCGTTGTGCATCACTTTTCTCTTGGACACGTTGAGAGAAAAATTAGTTTTCTTGCACTAACGATCGTTTTAATCGAAATAGTGAAAATCTCACATTTCTGATAGTGGTACCCCTTTGTGAAATGTGGCCTGGACCAATCTCGGAATTTTTTTTGCCACTAGTCACAATCAATTTGTACTACTAAGAAATGAATATGAAGAATGGTTTTGGGTTAAAATTTGTTGAAATGGCCCCCTAATTGAAAATATTCTTCTTTTCAGGGGAAATTTTAACAAGTTTTTTCCTTACTCTTACACTCGTTAGTTATCTGTTAAAATCTCAACCTACACATCTCCAAAGATCATGAAATTTCACGGGGGCCTAGCCAAGACCGTTGTGCATCACTTTTCTCTTGGACACGTTGAGAGAAAAATTAGTTTTCTTGCACTAACGATCGTTTTAATCGAAATAGTGAAAATCTCACATTTCGATAGTGGTACCCCTTTGTGAAATGTGGGCCGGACCAATCTCGGAATTTTTTTTGCCACTAGTCACAATCAATTTGTACTACTAAGAAATGAATATGAAGAATGGTTTTGGGTTAAAATTTGTTGAAATGGCCCCCTAATTGAAAATATTCTTCTTTTCAGGGGAAATTTTAACAAGTTTTTCCTTACTCTTACACTCGTTAGTTATCTGTTAAAATCTCAACCTACACATCTCCAAAGATCATGAAATTTCACGGGGGCCTAGCCAAGACCGTTGTGCATCACTTTTCTCTTGGACACGTTGAGAGAAAAATTAGTTTTCTTGCACTAACGATCGTTTTAATCGAAATAGTGAAAATCTCACATTTCTGATAGTGGTACCCCTTTGTGAAATGTGGCCGGACCAATCTCGGAATTTTTTTTGCCACTAGTCACAATCAATTTGTACTACTAAGAAATGAATATGAAGAATGGTTTTGGGTTAAAATTTGTTGAAATGGCCCCCTAATTGAAAATATTCTTCTTTCAGGGGAAATTTTAACAAGTTTTTTCCTTACTCTTACACTCGTTAGTTATCTGTTAAAATCTCAACCTACACATCTCCAAAGATCATGAAATTTCACGGGGGCCTAGCCAAGACCGTTGTGCATCACTTTTCTCTTGGACACGTTGAGAGAAAAATTAGTTTTCTTGCACTAACGATCGTTTTAATCGAAATAGTGAAAATCTCACATTTCTGATAGTGGTACCCCTTTGTGAAATGTGGCCGGACCAATCTCGGAATTTTTTTTGCCACTAGTCACAATCAATTTGTACTACTAAGAAATGAATATGAAGAATGGTTTTGGGTTAAAATTTGTTGAAATGGCCCCCTAATTGAAAATATTCTTCTTTTCAGGGGAAATTTTAACAAGTTTTTCCCTTACTCTTACACTCGTTAGTTATCTGTTAAAATCTCAACCTACACATCTCCAAAGATCATGAAATTTCACGGGGGCCTAGCCAAGACCGTTGTGCATCACTTTTCTCTTGGACACGTTGAGAGAAAAATTAGTTTTCTTGCACTAACGATCGTTTTAATCGAAATAGTGAAAATCTCACATTTCTGATAGTGGTACCCCTTTGTGAAATGTGGCCCGGACCAATCTCGGAATATTTTTTGCCACTAGTCACAATCAATTTGTACTACTAAGAAATGAATATGAAGAATGGTTTTGGGTTAAAATTTGTTGAAATGGCCCCCTAATTGAAAATATTCTTCTTTTCAGGGGAAATTTTAACAAGTTTTTTCCTTACTCTTACACTCGTTAGTTATCTGTTAAAATCTCAACCTACACATCTCCAAAGATCATGAAATTTCACGGGGGCCTAGCCAAGACCGTTGTGCATCACTTTTCTCTTGGACACGTTGAGAGAAAAATTAGTTTTCTTGCACTAACGATCGTTTTAATCGAAATAGTGAAAATCTCACATTTCTGATAGTGGTACCCCTTTGTGAAATGTGGCCGGACCAATCTCGGAATTTTTTTTGCCACTAGTCACAATCAATTTGTACTACTAAGAAATGAATATGAAGAATGGTTTTGGGTTAAAATTTGTTGAAATGGCCCCCTAATTGAAAATATTCTTCTTTTCAGGGGAAATTTTAACAAGTTTTTTCCCTTACTCTTACACTCGTTAGTTATCTGTTAAAATCTCAACCTACACATCTCCAAAGATCATGAAATTTCACGGGGGCCTAGCCAAGACCGTTGTGCATCACTTTTCTCTTGGACACGTTGAGAGAAAAATTAGTTTTCTTGCACTAACGATCGTTTTAATCGAAATAGTGAAAATCTCACATTTCTGATAGTGGTACCCCTTTGTGGAATGTGGGCCGGACCAATCTCGGAATTTTTTTTGCCACTAGTCACAATCAATTTGTACTACTAAGAAATGAATATGAAGAATGGTTTTGGGTTAAAATTTGTTGAAATGGCCCCCTAATTGAAAATATTCTTCTTTCAGGGGAAATTTTAACAAGTTTTTTCCTTACTCTTACACTCGTTAGTTATCTGTTAAAATCTCAACCTACACATCTCCAAAGATCATGAAATTTCACGGGGGCCTAGCCAAGACCGTTGTGCATCACTTTTCTCTTGGACACGTTGAGAGAAAAATTAGTTTTCTTGCACTAACGATCGTTTTAATCGAAATAGTGAAAATCTCACATTTCTGATAGTGGTACCCCTTTGTGAAATGTGGCCGGACCAATCTCGGAATTTTTTTTGCCACTAGTCACAATCAATTTGTACTACTAAGAAATGAATATGAAGAATGGTTTTGGGTTAAAATTTGTTGAAATGGCCCCCTAATTGAAAATATTCTTCTTTTCGGGGAAATTTTAACAAGTTTTTCCTTACTCTTACACTCGTTAGTTATCTGTTAAAATCTCAACCTACACATCTCCAAAGATCATGAAATTTCACGGGGGCCTAGCCAAGACCGTTGTGCATCACTTTTCTCTTGGACACGTTGAGAGAAAAATTAGTTTTCTTGCACTAACGATCGTTTTAATCGAAATAGTGAAAATCTCACATTTCTGATAGTGGTACCCCTTTGTGAAATGTGGGCCGGACCAATCTCGGAATTTTTTTTGCCACTAGTCACAATCAATTTGTACTACTAAGAAATGAATATGAAGAATGGTTTTGGGTTAAAATTTGTTGAAATGGCCCCCTAATTGAAAATATTCTTCTTTTCTGGGGAAATTTTAACAAGTTTTTTCCTTACTCTTACACTCGTTAGTTATCTGTTAAAATCTCAACCTACACATCTCCAAAGATCATGAAATTTCACGGGGGCCTAGCCAAGACCGTTGTGCATCACTTTTCTCTTGGACACGTTGAGAGAAAAATTAGTTTTCTTGCACTAACGATCGTTTTAATCGAAATAGTGAAAATCTCACATTTCTGATAGTGGTACCCCTTTGTGAAATGTGGCCGGACCAATCTCGGAATTTTTTTTGCCACTAGTCACAATCAATTTGTACTACTAAGAAATGAATATGAAGAATGGTTTTGGGTTAAAATTTGTTGAAATGGCCCCCTAATTGAAAATATTCTTCTTTCAGGGGAAATTTTAACAAGTTTTTTCCTTACTCTTACACTCGTTAGTTATCTGTTAAAATCTCAACCTACACATCTCCAAAGATCATGAAATTTCACGGGGGCCTAGCCAAGACCGTTGTGCATCACTTTTCTCTTGGACACGTTGAGAGAAAAATTAGTTTTCTTGCACTAACGATCGTTTTAATCGAAATAGTGAAAATCTCACATTTCTGATAGTGGTACCCCTTTGTGAAATGTGGCCGGACCAATCTCGGAATTTTTTTTGCCACTAGTCACAATCAATTTGTACTACTAAGAAATGAATATGAAGAATGGTTTTGGGTTAAAATTTGTTGAAATGGCCCCCTAATTGAAAATATTCTTCTTTTCAGGGGAAATTTTAACAAGTTTTTTCCTTACTCTTACACTCGTTAGTTATCTGTTAAAATCTCAACCTACACATCTCCAAAGATCATGAAATTTCACGGGGGCCTAGCCAAGACCGTTGTGCATCACTTTTCTCTTGGACACGTTGAGAGAAAAATTAGTTTTCTTGCACTAACGATCGTTTTAATCGAAATAGTGAAAATCTCACATTTCTGATAGTGGTACCCCTTTGTGAAATGTGGCCAGGACCAATCTCGGAATTTTTTTTGCCACTAGTCACAATCAATTTGTACTACTAAGAAATGAATATGAAGAATGGTTTTGGGTTAAAATTTGTTGAAATGGCCCCCTAATTGGAAATATTCTTCTTTCAAGGGAAATTTTAACAAGTTTTTTCCTTACTCTTACACTCGTTAGTTATCTGTTAAAATCTCAACCTACACATCTCCAAAGATCATGAAATTTCACGGGGGCCTAGCCAAGACCGTTGTGCATCACTTTTCTCTTGGACACGTTGAGAGAAAAATTAGTTTTCTTGCACTAACGATCGTTTTAATCGAAATAGTGAAAATCTCACATTTCTGATAGTGGTACCCCTTTGTGAAATGTGGCCGGACCAATCTCGGAATATTTTTTGCCACTAGTCACAATCAATTTGTACTACTAAGAAATGAATATGAAGAATGGTTTTGGGTTAAAATTTGTTGAAATGGCCCCCTAATTGAAAATATTCTTCTTTTCAGGGGAAATTTTAACAAGTTTTTCCTTACTCTTACACTCGTTAGTTATCTGTTAAAATCTCAACCTACACATCTCCAAAGATCATGAAATTTCACGGGGGCCTAGCCAAGACCGTTGTGCATCACTTTTCTCTTGGACACGTTGAGAGAAAAATTAGTTTTCTTGCACTAACGATCGTTTTAATCGAAATAGTGAAAATCTCACATTTCTGATAGTGGTACCCCTTTGTGAAATGTGGACCGGACCAATCTCGGAATTTTTTTTGCCACTAGTCACAATCAATTTGTACTACTAAGAAATGAATATGAAGAATGGTTTTGGGTTAAAATTTGTTGAAATGGCCCCCTAATTGAAAATATTCTTCTTTTCGGGGAAATTTTTACAAGTTTTTTCCTTACTCTTACACTCGTTAGTTATCTGTTAAAATCTCAACCTACACATCTCCAAAGATCATGAAATTTCACGGGGGCCTAGCCAAGACCGTTGTGCATCACTTTTCTCTTGGACACGTTGAGAGAAAAATTAGTTTTCTTGCACTAACGATCGTTTTAATCGAAATAGTGAAAATCTCACATTTCTGATAGTGGTACCCCTTTGTGAAATGTGGCCGGACCAATCTCGGAATTTTTTTTGCCACTAGTCACAATCAATTTGTACTACTAAGAAATGAATATGAAGAATGGTTTTGGGTTAAAATTTGTTGAAATGGCCCCCTAATTGAAAATATTCTTCTTTTACGGGAAATTTTAACAAGTTTTTTCCTTACTCTTACACTCGTTAGTTATCTGTTAAAATCTCAACCTACACATCTCCAAAGATCATGAAATTTCACGGGGGCCTAGCCAAGACCGTTGTGCATCACTTTTCTCTTGGACACGTTGAGAGAAAAATTAGTTTTCTTGCACTAACGATCGTTTTAATCGAAATAGTGAAAATCTCACATTTCTGATAGTGGTACCCCTTTGTGAAATGTGGCCCGGACCAATCTCGGAATATTTTTTGCCACTAGTCACAATCAATTTGTACTACTAAGAAATGAATATGAAGAATGGTTTTGGGTTAAAATTTGTTGAAATGGCCCCCTAATTGAAAATATTCTTCTTTTCAGGGGAAATTTTAACAAGTTTTTCCTTACTCTTACACTCGTTAGTTATCTGTTAAAATCTCAACCTACACATCTCCAAAGATCATGAAATTTCACGGGGGCCTAGCCAAGACCGTTGTGCATCACTTTTCTCTTGGACACGTTGAGAGAAAAATTAGTTTTCTTGCACTAACGATCGTTTTAATCGAAATAGTGAAAATCTCACATTTCTGATAGTGGTACCCCTTTGTGAAATGTGGCCGGACCAATCTCGGAATTTTTTTTGCCACTAGTCACAATCAATTTGTACTACTAAGAAATGAATATGAAGAATGGTTTTGGGTTAAAATTTGTTGAAATGGCCCCCTAATTGAAAATATTCTTCTTTTCAGGGGAAATTTTAACAAGTTTTTTCCTTACTCTTACACTCGTTAGTTATCTGTTAAAATCTCAACCTACACATCTCCAAAGATCATGAAATTTCACGGGGGCCTAGCCAAGACCGTTGTGCATCACTTTTCTCTTGGACACGTTGAGAGAAAAATTAGTTTTCTTGCACTAACGATCGTTTTAATCGAAATAGTGAAAATCTCACATTTCTGATAGTGGTACCCCTTTGTGAAATGTGGCCGGACCAATCTCGGAATTTTTTTTGCCACTAGTCACAATCAATTTGTACTACTAAGAAATGAATATGAAGAATGGTTTTGGGTTAAAATTTGTTGAAATGGCCCCCTAATTGAAAATATTCTTCTTTTACCGGAAATTTTAACAAGTTTTTCCTTACTCTTACACTCGTTAGTTATCTGTTAAAATCTCAACCTACACATCTCCAAAGATCATGAAATTTCACGGGGGCCTAGCCAAGACCGTTGTGCATCACTTTTCTCTTGGACACGTTGAGAGAAAAATTAGTTTTCTTGCACTAACGATCGTTTTAATCGAAATAGTGAAAATCTCACATTTCTGATAGTGGTACCCCTTTGTGAAATGTGGCCGGACCAATCTCGGAATTTTTTTTGCCACTAGTCACAATCAATTTGTACTACTAAGAAATGAATATGAAGAATGGTTTTGGGTTAAAATTTGTTGAAATGGCCCCCTAATTGAAAATATTCTTCTTTTCAGGGGAAATTTTTACAAGTTTTTTCCTTACTCTTACACTCGTTAGTTATCTGTTAAAATCTCAACCTACACATCTCCAAAGATCATGAAATTTCACGGGGGCCTAGCCAAGACCGTTGTGCATCACTTTTCTCTTGGACACGTTGAGAGAAAAATTAGTTTTCTTGCACTAACGATCGTTTTAATCGAAATAGTGAAAATCTCACATTTCTGATAGTGGTACCCCTTTGTGAAATGTGGACCAATCTCGGAATTTTTTTTGCCACTAGTCACAATCAATTTGTACTACTAAGAAATGAATATGAAGAATGGTTTTGGGTTAAAATTTGTTGAAATGGCCCCCTAATTGAAAATATTCTTCTTTTCAGGGGAAATTTTAACAAGTTTTTTCCTTACTCTTACACTCGTTAGTTATCTGTTAAAATCTCAACCTACACATCTCCAAAGATCATGAAATTTCACGGGGGCCTAGCCAAGACCGTTGTGCATCACTTTTCTCTTGGACACGTTGAGAGAAAAATTAGTTTTCTTGCACTAACGATCGTTTTAATCGAAATAGTGAAAATCTCACATTTCTGATAGTGGTACCCCTTTGTGAAATGTGGCCCGGACCAATCTCGGAATATTTTTTGCCACTAGTCACAATCAATTTGTACTACTAAGAAATGAATATGAAGAATGGTTTTGGGTTAAAATTTGTTGAAATGGCCCCCTAATTGAAAATATTCTTCTTTTCAGGGGAAATTTTAACAAGTTTTTCCTTACTCTTACACTCGTTAGTTATCTGTTAAAATCTCAACCTACACATCTCCAAAGATCATGAAATTTCACGGGGGCCTAGCCAAGACCGTTGTGCATCACTTTTCTCTTGGACACGTTGAGAGAAAAATTAGTTTTCTTGCACTAACGATCGTTTTAATCGAAATAGTGAAAATCTCACATTTCTGATAGTGGTACCCCTTTGTGAAATGTGGCCCGACCAATCTCGGAATTTTTTTTGCCACTAGTCACAATCAATTTGTACTACTAAGAAATGAATATGAAGAATGGTTTTGGGTTAAAATTTGTTGAAATGGCCCCCTAATTGAAAATATTCTTCTTTCAGGGGAAATTTTAACAAGTTTTTTCCTTACTCTTACACTCGTTAGTTATCTGTTAAAATCTCAACCTACACATCTCCAAAGATCATGAAATTTCACGGGGGCCTAGCCAAGACCGTTGTGCATCACTTTTCTCTTGGACACGTTGAGAGAAAAATTAGTTTTCTTGCACTAACGATCGTTTTAATCGAAATAGTGAAAATCTCACATTTCTGATAGTGGTACCCCTTTGTGAAATGTGGCCTGGACCAATCTCGGAATTTTTTTTGCCACTAGTCACAATCAATTTGTACTACTAAGAAATGAATATGAAGAATGGTTTTGGGTTAAAATTTGTTGAAATGGCCCCCTAATTGAAAATATTCTTCTTTTCAGGGGAAATTTTTACAAGTTTTTTCCTTACTCTTACACTCGTTAGTTATCTGTTAAAATCTCAACCTACACATCTCCAAAGATCATGAAATTTCACGGGGGCCTAGCCAAGACCGTTGTGCATCACTTTTCTCTTGGACACGTTGAGAGAAAAATTAGTTTTCTTGCACTAACGATCGTTTTAATCGAAATAGTGAAAATCTCACATTTCTGATAGTGGTACCCCTTTGTGAAATGTGGCCGGACCAATCTCGGAATTTTTTTTGCCACTAGTCACAATCAATTTGTACTACTAAGAAATGAATATGAAGAATGGTTTTGGGTTAAAATTTGTTGAAATGGCCCCCTAATTGAAAATATTCTTCTTTCAGGGGAAATTTTAACAAGTTTTTTCCTTACTCTTACACTCGTTAGTTATCTGTTAAAATCTCAACCTACACATCTCCAAAGATCATGAAATTTCACGGGGGCCTAGCCAAGACCGTTGTGCATCACTTTTCTCTTGGACACGTTGAGAGAAAAATTAGTTTTCTTGCACTAACGATCGTTTTAATCGAAATAGTGAAAATCTCACATTTCTGATAGTGGTACCCCTTTGTGAAATGTGGCCTGGACCAATCTCGGAATTTTTTTTGCCACTAGTCACAATCAATTTGTACTACTAAGAAATGAATATGAAGAATGGTTTTGGGTTAAAATTTGTTGAAATGGCCCCCTAATTGAAAATATTCTTCTTTTAAGGGAAATTTTAACAAGTTTTTTCCTTACTCTTACACTCGTTAGTTATCTGTTAAAATCTCAACCTACACATCTCCAAAGATCATGAAATTTCACGGGGGCCTAGCCAAGACCGTTGTGCATCACTTTTCTCTTGGACACGTTGAGAGAAAAATTAGTTTTCTTGCACTAACGATCGTTTTAATCGAAATAGTGAAAATCTCACATTTCTGATAGTGGTACCCCTTTGTGAAATGTGGCCGGACCAATCTCGGAATTTTTTTTGCCACTAGTCACAATCAATTTGTACTACTAAGAAATGAATATGAAGAATGGTTTTGGGTTAAAATTTGTTGAAATGGCCCCCTAATTGAAAATATTCTTCTTTTCAGGGGAAATTTTAACAAGTTTTTCCTTACTCTTACACTCGTTAGTTATCTGTTAAAATCTCAACCTACACATCTCCAAAGATCATGAAATTTCACGGGGGCCTAGCCAAGACCGTTGTGCATCACTTTTCTCTTGGACACGTTGAGAGAAAAATTAGTTTTCTTGCACTAACGATCGTTTTAATCGAAATAGTGAAAATCTCACATTTCTGATAGTGGTACCCCTTTGTGAAATGTGGCCGGACCAATCTCGGAATTTTTTTTGCCACTAGTCACAATCAATTTGTACTACTAAGAAATGAATATGAAGAATGGTTTTGGGTTAAAATTTGTTGAAATGGCCCCCTAATTGAAAATATTCTTCTTTTCAGGGGAAATTTTTACAAGTTTTTCCTTACTCTTACACTCGTTAGTTATCTGTTAAAATCTCAACCTACACATCTCCAAAGATCATGAAATTTCACGGGGGCCTAGCCAAGACCGTTGTGCATCACTTTTCTCTTGGACACGTTGAGAGAAAAATTAGTTTTCTTGCACTAACGATCGTTTTAATCGAAATAGTGAAAATCTCACATTTCTGATAGTGGTACCCCTTTGTGAAATGTGGCCTGGACCAATCTCGGAATATTTTTTGCCACTAGTCACAATCAATTTGTACTACTAAGAAATGAATATGAAGAATGGTTTTGGGTTAAAATTTGTTGAAATGGCCCCCTAATTGAAAATATTCTTCTTTTCAGGGGAAATTTTAACAAGTTTTTTCCTTACTCTTACACTCGTTAGTTATCTGTTAAAATCTCAACCTACACATCTCCAAAGATCATGAAATTTCACGGGGGCCTAGCCAAGACCGTTGTGCATCACTTTTCTCTTGGACACGTTGAGAGAAAAATTAGTTTTCTTGCACTAACGATCGTTTTAATCGAAATAGTGAAAATCTCACATTTCTGATAGTGGTACCCCTTTGTGAAATGTGGCCCGGACCAATCTCGGAATTTTTTTTGCCACTAGTCACAATCAATTTGTACTACTAAGAAATGAATATGAAGAATGGTTTTGGGTTAAAATTTGTTGAAATGGCCCCCTAATTGAAAATATTCTTCTTTTCAGGGGAAATTTTTACAAGTTTTTTCCTTACTCTTACACTCGTTAGTTATCTGTTAAAATCTCAACCTACACATCTCCAAAGATCATGAAATTTCACGGGGGCCTAGCCAAGACCGTTGTGCATCACTTTTCTCTTGGACACGTTGAGAGAAAAATTAGTTTTCTTGCACTAACGATCGTTTTAATCGAAATAGTGAAAATCTCACATTTCGATAGTGGTACCCCTTTGTGAAATGTGGTCCGGACCAATCTCGGAATTTTTTTTGCCACTAGTCACAATCAATTTGTACTACTAAGAAATGAATATGAAGAATGGTTTTGGGTTAAAATTTGTTGAAATGGCCCCCTAATTGAAAATATTCTTCTTTCAGGGGAAATTTTAACAAGTTTTTTCCTTACTCTTACACTCGTTAGTTATCTGTTAAAATCTCAACCTACACATCTCCAAAGATCATGAAATTTCACGGGGGCCTAGCCAAGACCGTTGTGCATCACTTTTCTCTTGGACACGTTGAGAGAAAAATTAGTTTTCTTGCACTAACGATCGTTTTAATCGAAATAGTGAAAATCTCACATTTCTGATAGTGGTACCCCTTTGTGAAATGTGGACCGGACCAATCTCGGAATTTTTTTTGCCACTAGTCACAATCAATTTGTACTACTAAGAAATGAATATGAAGAATGGTTTTGGGTTAAAATTTGTTGAAATGGCCCCCTAATTGAAAATATTCTTCTTTTCAGGGGAAATTTTAACAAGTTTTTTCCTTACTCTTACACTCGTTAGTTATCTGTTAAAATCTCAACCTACACATCTCCAAAGATCATGAAATTTCACGGGGGCCTAGCCAAGACCGTTGTGCATCACTTTTCTCTTGGACACGTTGAGAGAAAAATTAGTTTTCTTGCACTAACGATCGTTTTAATCGAAATAGTGAAAATCTCACATTTCTGATAGTGGTACCCCTTTGTGAAATGTGGCCTGGACCAATCTCGGAATTTTTTTTGCCACTAGTCACAATCAATTTGTACTACTAAGAAATGAATATGAAGAATGGTTTTGGGTTAAAATTTGTTGAAATGGCCCCCTAATTGAAAATATTCTTCTTTCAGGGGAAATTTTAACAAGTTTTTTCCTTACTCTTACACTCGTTAGTTATCTGTTAAAATCTCAACCTACACATCTCCAAAGATCATGAAATTTCACGGGGGCCTAGCCAAGACCGTTGTGCATCACTTTTCTCTTGGACACGTTGAGAGAAAAATTAGTTTTCTTGCACTAACGATCGTTTTAATCGAAATAGTGAAAATCTCACATTTCTGATAGTGGTACACCTTTGTGGAATGTGGGCCGGACCAATCTCGGAATTTTTTTTGCCACTAGTCACAATCAATTTGTACTACTAAGAAATGAATATGAAGAATGGTTTTGGGTTAAAATTTGTTGAAATGGCCCCCTAATTGAAAATATTCTTCTTTCAGGGGAAATTTTAACAAGTTTTTTCCTTACTCTTACACTCGTTAGTTATCTGTTAAAATCTCAACCTACACATCTCCAAAGATCATGAAATTTCACGGGGGCCTAGCCAAGACCGTTGTGCATCACTTTTCTCTTGGACACGTTGAGAGAAAAATTAGTTTTCTTGCACTAACGATCGTTTTAATCGAAATAGTGAAAATCTCACATTTCTGATAGTGGTACCCCTTTGTGAAATGTGGCCTGGACCAATCTCGGAATTTTTTTTGCCACTAGTCACAATCAATTTGTACTACTAAGAAATGAATATGAAGAATGGTTTTGGGTTAAAATTTGTTGAAATGGCCCCCTAATTGAAAATATTCTTCTTTTCAGGGGAAATTTTTACAAGTTTTTTCCTTACTCTTACACTCGTTAGTTATCTGTTAAAATCTCAACCTACACATCTCCAAAGATCATGAAATTTCACGGGGGCCTAGCCAAGACCGTTGTGCATCACTTTTCTCTTGGACACGTTGAGAGAAAAATTAGTTTTCTTGCACTAACGATCGTTTTAATCGAAATAGTGAAAATCTCACATTTCTGATAGTGGTACCCCTTTGTGAAATGTGGCCTGGACCAATCTCGGAATATTTTTTGCCACTAGTCACAATCAATTTGTACTACTAAGAAATGAATATGAAGAATGGTTTTGGGTTAAAATTTGTTGAAATGGCCCCCTAATTGAAAATATTCTTCTTTTCAGGGGAAATTTTAACAAGTTTTTTCCTTACTCTTACACTCGTTAGTTATCTGTTAAAATCTCAACCTACACATCTCCAAAGATCATGAAATTTCACGGGGGCCTAGCCAAGACCGTTGTGCATCACTTTTCTCTTGGACACGTTGAGAGAAAAATTAGTTTTCTTGCACTAACGATCGTTTTAATCGAAATAGTGAAAATCTCACATTTCTGATAGTGGTACCCCTTTGTGAAATGTGGCCTGGACCAATCTCGGAATTTTTTTTGCCACTAGTCACAATCAATTTGTACTACTAAGAAATGAATATGAA
The DNA here is from genome assembly GCF_029168945.1 of Cannabis sativa. Taxonomy (NCBI): domain Eukaryota; kingdom Viridiplantae; phylum Streptophyta; class Magnoliopsida; order Rosales; family Cannabaceae; genus Cannabis; species Cannabis sativa. The sequence continues at coordinate 23,079,661 of NC_083610.1, forward strand.
GAATGGTTTTGGGTTAAAATTTGTTGAAATGGCCCCCTAATTGAAAATATTCTTCTTTCAGGGGAAATTTTAACAAGTTTTTTCCTTACTCTTACACTCGTTAGTTATCTGTTAAAATCTCAACCTACACATCTCCAAAGATCATGAAATTTCACGGGGGCCTAGCCAAGACCGTTGTGCATCACTTTTCTCTTGGACACGTTGAGAGAAAAATTAGTTTTCTTGCACTAACGATCGTTTTAATCGAAATAGTGAAAATCTCACATTTCTGATAGTGGTACCCCTTTGTGAAATGTGGCCAGGACCAATCTCGGAATATTTTTTGCCACTAGTCACAATCAATTTGTACTACTAAGAAATGAATATGAAGAATGGTTTTGGGTTAAAATTTGTTGAAATGGCCCCCTAATTGAAAATATTCTTCTTTTCAGGGGAAATTTTAACAAGTTTTTTCCTTACTCTTACACTCGTTAGTTATCTGTTAAAATCTCAACCTACACATCTCCAAAGATCATGAAATTTCACGGGGGCCTAGCCAAGACCGTTGTGCATCACTTTTCTCTTGGACACGTTGAGAGAAAAATTAGTTTTCTTGCACTAACGATCGTTTTAATCGAAATAGTGAAAATCTCACATTTCTGATAGTGGTACCCCTTTGTGAAATGTGGCCGGACCAATCTCGGAATTTTTTTTGCCACTAGTCACAATCAATTTGTACTACTAAGAAATGAATATGAAGAATGGTTTTGGGTTAAAATTTGTTGAAATGGCCCCCTAATTGAAAATATTCTTCTTTTCAGGGGAAATTTTTACAAGTTTTTTCCTTACTCTTACACTCGTTAGTTATCTGTTAAAATCTCAACCTACACATCTCCAAAGATCATGAAATTTCACGGGGGCCTAGCCAAGACCGTTGTGCATCACTTTTCTCTTGGACACGTTGAGAGAAAAATTAGTTTTCTTGCACTAACGATCGTTTTAATCGAAATAGTGAAAATCTCACATTTCTGATAGTGGTACCCCTTTGTGAAATGTGGCCGGACCAATCTCGGAATTTTTTTTGCCACTAGTCACAATCAATTTGTACTACTAAGAAATGAATATGAAGAATGGTTTTGGGTTAAAATTTGTTGAAATGGCCCCCTAATTGAAAATATTCTTCTTTTCGGGGAAATTTTAACAAGTTTTTTCCTTACTCTTACACTCGTTAGTTATCTGTTAAAATCTCAACCTACACATCTCCAAAGATCATGAAATTTCACGGGGGCCTAGCCAAGACCGTTGTGCATCACTTTTCTCTTGGACACGTTGAGAGAAAAATTAGTTTTCTTGCACTAACGATCGTTTTAATCGAAATAGTGAAAATCTCACATTTCTGATAGTGGTACCCCTTTGTGAAATGTGGCCGGACCAATCTCGGAATTTTTTTTGCCACTAGTCACAATCAATTTGTACTACTAAGAAATGAATATGAAGAATGGTTTTGGGTTAAAATTTGTTGAAATGGCCCCCTAATTGAAAATATTCTTCTTTTAAGGGAAATTTTAACAAGTTTTTTCCTTACTCTTACACTCGTTAATTATCTCTT